>NC_090384.1:32360153-33651527 GCF_036365525.1 Heterodontus francisci
GTGCTGGAAAATGAGAGAAGTTGATGAGCAGAAGATACTAACAGCAAAGATGAGTCGGTTGAGAGGAGTACTGCGAGTATCCAGGGTGCAAAGAATCAAGAATTTTATAATAATGTGACTTGGAAAAGAAACAACACATATACGTAAGATCCAAGAGAGGACAGCTGCAGTGGTTTGGGCACATTTCAAGTATGGAAGCAGCTTGAATGTTTTTCATAGCCCCGCACACAGAGGTGCATGAAGCAAGCTGCAGAAGATCCAAAAAGTGCTGGATTGACAATGACTTGTCACAGAAAGAGATACAACTAGCTGAAGCGAGCAGGCTAGTTCGAAACAACAGCAATGGAGCGAATTCATTTGGCCCCATCAGTGCTTTTGAGCTGACAGACAAGAAGTTAGTAGTCATAGTAAGCAAGTGCATTGGTATGAGTGAGTCAAGTTCTTTCACAAACATTTAGCAATGGTCCCTTGTATGAATAGTTTGCCGTTTTTTTTATACTGAAGACCCTGCTCCATTTCACCACTTGCCCACCCACACATCTTATGCAAGTACTAAGGCCATTTGTCCAATTAAGTTCACCTCTCATCCATTTAATCTTACGGAATGTTCTGCACAGATGCATCATGATAAACATAGAAACAGGAGACGGCCATTCAGCCCTTCAAATCTGTTCCGCCATTCAATTAGATCATGGATGATAGGTATCTTAAATCCATTTACCTACCTTGGTTCTGTAAGCAACAAAAATCTATTTCAGTTTTGAAATTTTCAATTGACCAAAGCTTGGGGAAAAGCAATTAAAACAAAACTCCATATTCAACTTTGAACTAGGTTCCTCCAAACAGCATTCCTATATTCAGGAACCCAGAGCATTGTGAACCCTTGTCAGTAGCAAGAAATTAAGGTGAAATGCTGGGACTGCTTCACATGCTTACTCCAGATGCCTGCGTCCATGTTTTTAACATCATGCATGAATTGTGTTTTTTCTTTATGTAGCTGGTACACATAGTAGTTATACTTTCACTTTCTCTGTTCCATCATTCATAGTAGCTGCAACATGGGAGAAGATCTACAGGTTGAAATTGCACAATGTAATATCAGCATTTGAACCATTAACGTATTTCTCTGAAATTTCTCCAACTTATAACTTAATGAAGGGTTGAACCCAGTTAAATTAAGACGCTAACACCATGATTTTGAGGCCAATAATACCTAGCTTGACAGGTTGAAATCTGACGACAAGGATTCTACTTGAAGCATGCTAGTATTCAGCAGCTCAAAGTGGGCAGGAGGAATCAAACCTAGTGCCCTCGACACAGAGCTACACACTTCAACCTGGGAGTCCAAATATCTGCTCACATCCCTAGCACCAGTAAAAACAGCCCGTGGATTGTGGCGCCTGTCAAAGGTTAAGAAGCAAATGATTCCAACAGCAGATAAAAGTGGGCTCAAAGGGAATAACTTAAAGCAGCCATGTGTGTATTTGAAAGCAATGCTGATGTTTTTCTGAGGCTGGGATTTGTCAGTCCTGCAGTGAGATTTTGTAGATTTGCAATTAATACAGTCTATAATTAATTTTCCTCACCAAAGATTTATGTAACCAGGAAGAATGCTCAGTGGGCACTTCCCTTAATAATAAAAAAAACACTAAAATTCCTCAAAAGCATTTTTAGCAATTTATATAAAATTTAAAAAAGCTTTTTTATGAGGAACGTGTACTAACAATTTGAAAACTTCCTGTCCTTACAACCACTTTTAAAGTTGGAACATTTTTCCCTTGTTCAGTTGGCTTGAGTTCGGAAAGCATCTCCTGCCTCTGTAAGCGTTACTGCTCACGACTTTTAAGAGGATCTGGCAACTAAAGTGAGGAGGATAGAAAAGAGTTTTGCTTTAAAGGTCTATACTATATTCCTAGTTTAGAAGTTACAATACAGTTTGTTCATATTGGGCATTGCAATGCCCATGTCACATATCAATACATTAGGTCATTCTATCTCTAAATGTTCTTTTCTTTTCCAATTTTCTCCTTTCGTGTTCTAAAGAGTGTTTTATTCTGAAGGTGCCAGCTGCCCATTGGTTTCTCTTCTTGGTACGAGTGGCCATTCTTCCACTTTAATCCTACACACTTGTGTGCTAGCAGGCTATTGACTTGGACTTTTTAGGCGACACACCATTGTTGGCTGGAAAGAGGGTTGGGAGGTGAAGGAAAGATAAGCCCTCTGCAGTCCTCTGCTGATGTGTACCAACGAGGCGAGATCTGAGTGACTTCAACCACCGTTCCCTCCAATATTCCTCAAGTTTTTATGGAAGTGCTTGTCATCCAATTCCTGGCCTCTTGCAAAAGCACAGCAATCATAATGGAGTGAATCAGAACTCCTGTACATGGTGGGACCCTGTTGTCCTGGTCACTTGTACTCTTACAGAGGGATTCAGAGGTCTAGAACATGGTGAAACACTGTCATCCCAATCAGGAGATTTACATCATTTGCAGCATCTCTGCTGCGCTGGGTTATCTGTGTCAGGTCAGGTGTTAACTCCTGCTGCCATAACAACAGCAGATGGTGCAACCTGTGATTGGTCAACACTGAGTGCTGGATAAAAGCAAAATACGGCAAATGCTGGAAATCTGAAATAAAAAGCAGAAAGTGCTGGAAATACTCAGCAGGTCTGGCGTAATCAGAACTGATGAAAGGTCACAGACCTGATATGTTAACTCTGCTTCTCTCTCCACAGATGCTGCCTGACCTATTGAGTATTTCCAGCACTTTCTGTTTTTACTGAGTGCTGGATGGTGGTTAAATAAGCTGGCCTAAAGGATGGGAGCAGCTGAACAGTCAACAATATGCACAACCTGAAATCTGTGATGGAGTTGCATTACAGAACAAGTCAATAAAAGAGGGTCTGAAACAGCACCAGAGCGCAAGACCTGTACTTGTGGATGAATTGCATCCTTTCACTTTGACGTGTGCAGCATGAACATCTGAGACATACACAAGTCGTAAACTACCAGACACAAGCAAATTTTTTCCTTTTAACCCAGTGTGTTTGATAACTGTATACTGTACTGACCATTGATTATGCTGATGAGCAACAGGTCAGAGCTGTTAATGTGATGCCAGTTAAATGATAACAAGCAAGATATTACAGCCCCCAACTGGATTAAAATCAATATAACTCAAGTTCAAATACTTCAATAAATGGGAGCGAGTTGCAGGCAACCTGACAGCTCCTAGATTAGATGAGAGTTTTGAAACCCCTGCTGACCCCGTTCTACAGCACGCATTGAGCTGGATTGGAGGGGCCATGTTTGACCAGCAGTTACTGTCCTATGTTATTAATGAGAAAGAGTTACACCTGTAATTCACAGAATGCAGGAGTAAAGCAAGGGAGGAGAGGGAAGAGCAAGGAGAGAGAGAAATGAAAGGGGAGGGAAAGTGGGAAGTTATTGTAAGGGGGTGCAAAGGAGGAATGATTGCAAAATGAGCAAAAGGGGAAGAGAATACAAATGAAGAACAAGGCAAAGAATGCAAGGAGAGTTGAGTGAATTAACTTAGATCTATATAGCACCTTTCATATCATCAGGACATTATAACCAATGAAGTACTTTTGAAGTGTAGCCGCTGTTGTACTGTAGGTAAATATGGCAGCCAACTTGTTCATAGGAATAAGATATATTACCAGGTAATTTGTTTTGATGATCTTTATTGAGGGATAAATGTTGGCTTGGACACCAAGGAGAACTCCCCTGCACATCTTTGAATAGACCTATGGGATCTTTTAACCTCCACCTGAGAAGGCAGATGGGACCTCGGTTTAATGTCTCATCTGAAAGATGGCATTTCCGACAGTGCGCATGGTGTTAGAAGATAGCATAAGATCATCCAGGGCTCTGGTGAGTGTAGCACTGAAAACCTGTGTAGAAATTAAGCTGTTGGCTGATGAAAGTGAGTTGGGTATTTGCACTGCTCGCTTAATGATCCATTCATTATTCCAACTGCAGGAAGGAGCAGTGCTCTATGTGACTCTGTGAGCTTGCCTGTGCTCTATCTGGAGCACTATAGTAGATCCCCACTAATTATTCTTCCAAAGTGCACATTTCCTTTACATTGTTTGCCATGGTAACAGTCTCCTCAGGCTAAGTCTCATCACGAATCTCTGCCTGTGCAGTCTTTTACAGTATTGGACAGCAGCCCTGTTGCCTCACCCACATCAATGAGAAGTCTTACTTTAATAGACTGAAAAAGTCAGACTGTTTTCTTTGCAATGTCATTGATCTTGAATGGTTTGAATAAATCTAGAGAAGGAGCTGTTACAATATTAGTGTATATAACAGTACAGAATGACTTCTCTCACAACAGCAACAGCTTTGCATGCAAGATTCCAGATGGGTGGGAATGAATAATAGCATTAACAATTTAATCGATGGGCTCAAATAGGCCAAGTGTGAGTCATTTGTGGATATCATCTCATTTTGAATATTAAATTACAGCCTTTTACTCACTCTCCAGAGTCCACAGTAAATCAAAATATGTTTGCAGTGTGACGAAGCCAGATTACCAGTAATAAAGCAGTTGTATATTCATCACAGACCGTGAGGATCAATTGTGGTATCATTGCTGTAATCATTCACAGGAAGATAAAGGATAGTATTAGTCTGCAGTAGGGTTACCAACTCTGTTTGGATGTATTCCAGGAGGTTTCATCACATGATCTCCTGCCTCTAACTGTTCCATCCAGTCAAATAGCTTTTTTTCCATCCACATTATTTTTCTAATTAATAAACAAAGTGTTCAAAGAAATGAGGGGAAAAGGGACATTTTTTTTAGCGTCCCTGTGATTTTTCTCCCAGGTTGCTCATAGCAGTCCCTGTCACCCCAGTCATTCCCTAGCTATGAACCTCATCTCCACTCCCTTAAATCCAAGGGATGCAGACTTGAATGTCGATAACAGACAGCTGTTTTAGCCATTCACTGCCGGATCTGGCTGGAAAACATTAAGCATGATTGGGTTTTGCCCATCTCCACCAAAACTGCTCACTATTCCAGGATCATCCTGGAATACAAAGATAACTCTGGGCTTCTCTTCACCACAAAATGTCTTCTCAAACCCCTCTCCCCTGCCTCCTCTATCAGGTGCAAAGTGTCTTCTCAAACACCTCGATCTTCATCTCCAACAATTGGAGCAAGGAGTTCATGGACCTGTTTGCAACAAAGATTGAGACCATCTGTTCAGCTGTCTCTCTTTCTTCCCTCCCTTCCTTCTCCTAGTCCACTGGGCCAAACATCATCTAAGGTTTTTCCTTGCCATAGCCCAAACTCACATGTTTCTTGGGTTTTTTCTCTTATCTCCCCTCATGCTGTTTCTGAACTCACCTTGTCTGTGAGACCCACCTCCTTCTCCCTCGACTCTATTCCCACCAAACTGCTGAACACCCAATTTCCCTTCCTGACCCCCATGATCGAGGATAATTGTTAATAGTTCCATCTCCTCCAGTACTGTTCACCTCTCCTTCAAACCTTCTGTCATCGCCCCTCTCCTCAAAAACCTATCCTTGACCCCTCTGTCCTCACAATCTACTGCTCCATCTCCAACTGCCCTTTCCACTCCAAAATCCTTGAACATGTCCCAAATGAGCCCATCTTTCCCACAATTTTGTGTTGGAATCCCTCCAATCAAGTTTCTGCCCCTCACACAGTATTGAAAAGGCCCTTATCAAAGTCACTAATGACATCCCGTGAGACTCTGACAAAGGTAAACTATCCCTCTTCATCCTTCTCGACCTGTCTGTAACCGTTGACCTAGTTGATCACGGCATTCTCCTCCTATGCCTCTCCTCTGACATCCAGCTAGGTGGAACTATGCCAGCCTGGTTCCATTCTTATCTATCCATTCGTAACCAGAGAATCACCTACAATGGCGTGCCTTCCCGCTCCCACATTGTTCCCTCTGGTGTCCCCCAAGGATCGATACTTGGCTCCCTCATATTTCTCTACATGCTGCACCTTGGCAACATCATCCAAAAACACATCAGGCTGTATGCTGTTGACACATGTATGCTGATGACACCCTGCTCAATCTCCCCACCACCTTTCTGACCCCCTCCACTATCTCTGATTTGTCACAGTGCTTGTTTGACATCCAGTACTGAGGAGCAGAAATCTCCTTCAAATATTACGAAGACTGAAGCCGTCGTTTTCTGTCTCTGCCACAAATTCCGTTCCCTCTCCACTAATTCCATGGGTCATATTTTCAAAGCCCTTTGAGGGTGAGCCTAGGTGTGGACGTGGATTGAAGATTGTGTTCCCGGAAGGGGTCTCTGGATCCCAACGCCTCTGGGATGCACCCCAGTTTTCCAAGTGAGGGAGAGGGGACGGGAGTCAGGAACCTGCTGACCTCCAATTAACAGCCCGTTAAGCTGCTTGAGGAGCTTGTTAATGGGCCGAGGAGGACGAGACTGCAATTTTCAATTGGGGAAAATGGCAAACCCGAACAGTCTGGTGCACATTAGTGCACAGCTGTCAGGATCACTGCAAGGAGAAGTTAGTTTTTTTTAATATAAGGTTACAAATCTCGGAACATGGGGGCTCTTGTGCCGGATCATGCTCTTTGCCTCTCATTTGGCCGTATGGCTACTTTCCTGTGTGATTAGGTAGCTGGCCCTCTGAGGTGCTGCCCGTTCTCTTCTGCAAAGCAGCAGCGAGCCCCAACATGGCTGCCCTCAGCCTTTGCCACTCGCGCTCTGCAGACAGCGCCCACTTCCTGGTGTCGCTCGGTGCTGAGCTCGCCTCTAGCCCAATTACAGCATTTACATTTAAAGATAGCGTTGTGTGAGTGACGCTGGTGCAACACGGGGTTGGTGACCCGAAAATTATCTGGGCATCGGGTTCCTGACCCCGAATTGAAAATCCAGCCCCATGTCTCTCCCTGGCAACTGTTTGAGGTTGCAGCAAGCAATTAGGAAGGCTTTTGGTATGTTAACCTTTATCACAAGAGGATTTGAGTACAGGATTCATGAAGTCTTGCTTCAATTGTATAGAACCTTGGTTAGACTGCACCTGCAGTACTGTGTGCAGTTTTAATCCCCTTACCTTAGGAAGGATATTATTGCTATTGAGGGAGTGCAACAAAGGTTCACCAGACTTGTTTCCGGGATGGCAGGACTGTCCTATGGTGAGAGATTGGGGAAACTGGGCATGTATTCTCTAGAGTTTCGAAGAATGAGAGGTGATCTCATTGAACCCTACAAAATACTTAAAGGGATAGACAGGGTAGATGCAGGTAAGATGCTTCCCTAGTTGGGGAGTCTTGAACCAGGGGACACAATTTCAAATTAAGGGGGAAGCCACTTGGGACAGAGATGAGGAGAAATTTCTTTACTCAGAGGGTTGTGAATCATGGGAATTCTCTACTCCAGAGGGCTGTGGAAGCTCAGTCATTGAATATGTTTAAAGCAGAGATTGACAGATTTCTAAATACAAATGACATAAGGGGATATGAGGGTAGTGTGGGAAAAAGGCATTGTAGTGAATGATAAGCCATGATCATATTGAATGGTGGAGCAGGCTCAATGGGCTGAACGGCCTACTCCTGCTCCTATGTTCCTAACCAGGCCATACGCGACCACGGTGTCACATTTGACTCCAGGATGTGCTTCCAACCACACATCCGCTCCATCACCAAGACCACCTACTTCCACATACCCATAACTTTCCCAAATCTGTCCCGCTTCAACTCTATCTGCTGCTGAAACCCTCACCATGTCTTTGTTCTCTCTAAACATGAGTCTTCTAATGTTTTCCTGGCTGGTATCCCATTTTCTACCCTAGGTAAACTTGAGCTCATTTAAAACTTTGCTGCCCTTATCCTAGCTCGCACTAAGTCCTGTTCACCCATCACCCCTGTGCTTGATGACCTACATAGACCTCTGGTCTGGCAATGTCTCAATTTTAAAATTCCTCCTTGGCTTCACCTCTCTCCATCTCTGTAGCCTTCTCCAGCTCTACAAGCCTCTGAAATGTCTGTGCTCCTCCAATTCTGGCCTCATGCACATCCCCGATTTTAATTACCCTGCCATTGGTGGCGTGCTTTCAGCTGGAATTTCCTCCCTAAACCCTACACCTTTCTATTGTTTTTCCCTTTCTTAAGACGCTGCTTAAAACCTACCTCTTTGACAAAGCTTTCAGTCATCGGTCCTAATTTCTCCTCATGTGGCTTGGTGCCCGAGTTTGTTTGGTAACAATCCTGTGAAGCACCTTGGGATGTTTTACTACATTAAAGATGCTATATAAATGCAAGTTGTTGTCAAGGAGATAAATCTCTAATTCCTGGATACACCAGAGCAATTCTGGAGGCTTGACAACCCTAGTCTGCACTCATGAAGAAAAGTAATTGAGCCTTAGCAGCACATTACACACAGAGCAACACTGGCTGGAGTATGTTACTGACATTGCCTTTGATCTGGAGTGTTCCTTTACTGTCCTATATCTGATGCAATTATGGTTTTCAGAAGAGATTATAATGTTACGTAATCCACTCCTGTATACTGAATACTTTGATCTTGCACATGTTGCCACGTGTGCTTCTCTGTCTTTAGAAGGTGAACTCTAAAGCACTCGAGTGAGATAAAACTAATTTGTACATTAACAAACTGGTTTATTTCTTGTGTATCTCCAGGAGTTAATCCTTTGTAAGCTGAATCTAATTTTGCAGCAGAACCATAATGTGAGTTAGTATAAATACCCCTTCCAGGATCATATAGGTGGAAGTCCGAAAATGTTACAGTACATATAGGATAGTACAGGCTGGTATATGTTACGTACAGAGTAATGCATGACTGGAGTATGTTGCAAATAAAGTAACACATAACTAGAGTATGTTAATACAGAGTAGCACATGACTGGAATTTGTTACATAAAGGGTAATGTAGAAGGTCGAGTAGTTACATAAAGGGTAGTATACAGATTGGAGTGCATTATACATGTAGTGTAACACACAGATGGGGGTCAGTATAATATACACAGATTAGGGTTTTGGGCAGGAATGAAGTTGAACAACAGACAATAAGGCTATTGTGGCTCAGTTATGTGACTGGAATGAGGTATATTGTAGTATGTGATTTCAGCTGCACTGATACTAGGTTTTGCTTCACTGCATCTTCCAGTGGAACAGAACACCTTACATACATTTATATATCCATATGTTATGGAACAAGAACTTGCATATATTTCACACCTTTAACATGGGAAAACATTCCCAAGGCACTTCACAGGAGTGTGATCGGACAAAGAAGGCGGTATTAGAAGCGGTAACCAAAAGCTTGGTCAAAATTGAAGATAAATTCACCAATCCTGCATTTCCAGCAAGTAGCTAAAGCCAAAGGAAGCACGGAATGGAGATATGACAACTCTGTCGAATCAGTTCCCCAACCCATGCTCCCTTCAAATGCAGCTTCCTGCTAAGAGTGTAGGATCACTGAATTTGTCCTTAACATATATCTGCACACTTTGTTTATACATTGTATGTACATGCACACCTTATACACACAGACACCTTCTTCCACTATAGATAGCTACACATACTGTATGCATTATGTATACATGCACACCCTTGTGATTTATTTATGTTTAATGAAAATCGTGCAGTGTCTAGAAAGGGTGACTAATTGGCAGGGCCAGTTCAACAACAGGGACAGCAAGGTGAAAACCTACTGCATGATGTCTTGACTATCCTAACAAACATTCGACGTCCCATGTGCTTGTACTACGTTAGCTGGTAGAACCAAACAGAATTCAAATGATGTGAAAAAAGTTGGGCAACAAAAACTTATAAGTATGCTTGAAACATGTCAAGTCGAGGAAAGTAACATCACATTCTCACGCCCAGACAGAAAATCTCATCGGATCTAATAGATGGCTACTGCAAGTTCATTGTGTCCAAAAACTAGTCATGCTCACAAACAGTACAGACAGATCTATGTCACAGTGTTCTGAGTTATCAGGCATTCACTGTATACTCTCTGAGGCCTTGGTGGTTGTCCTGTGGAATCTCACAAGTAAATCTAGAATTATACAACACAGAAGGAGGCCATTCAGCTCATTGTTCTTGTGCTGGCTCTTTGAATTAGTCCCAGTCATAGAATAGAATCATAGCATGGTTATGGCACAGAAGGAGGCCATTCTGCTCTTTCCTCATAGCCCTGCAAATATTTCCTTTTCAAGTATTTATCCAATTCCTTTTTGAAATTTACGATTGAATCTGCTCCCACCACCCTTTCAGGCAATACATTCTAGATCGTAACAACTCACAGCGTCAAAAAAAGTCTCCTTATCACCCCCCCCCCCCCCCCCCAGTTCTTTTGCCAATTATCTTAAATCTGTGTCCTCTGGGTATGGAACCTCCCGTCAGTGGAAACGGTTTCTTCCTATCTGCTCTGTCAAAGCCCTTCGTGATTTTCAATGATCTCATTATTTACGCAGGTTTGAAGTAAGACTAATTGGTCTATAGTTTCCTGTACATGTCTTATCACCCTTTTTGAATAGGGGCACCACATTAGTATGTTTTATTTACTGGTACCTCCCCAATGTCCAATGACTCAGTCATAATGATTAGTACAACGAAGGTGAAAGATGTCAGAGCTTCTGGTGGAGTAACCTCTTGATTTTCTTACAAGTTCTGGCCAATGGTGCCATGCAAAAAATATTTGATTAGGAAAAAGATATTCTGCAAAAAACAGTGTATGGTTCTCTCTTTTGCGTGCTACTTTCAATACAACACTGCAGGGAGCAGTCTGATTGGAGGCTAGTCCTTCATTTTAATTTCTCTTTTTATCTTTTCAGCCACGACTGCTGACCGGTTTTACAGAATAGATCGAGCACAGGTAAGAATAGACTTCCAAGTGATGACTAACATACTAGCATTTATTGGTTAACAGCTTCACTGATTGCGACTACCAAATATTTTTCTCACTTGCACCCTGCTGAACTAAACACAGGGTGAGTTATGTTAGATGCCATTGACTCAGTAGGTACCACTCCCCAGTAAGTTTCTAGGTTCATCAACATTTGATAATATAGCCCTGTCTGGAGTGACGTACAAGGTAGGAAACAAAGCACTAGGTTTGGTATGCTGTCCTTTCATCACTGTGTTCATGGGATTGAATCTACAATCGAGAATCTTCTCTTTAGATTTCCAAATGAAATGAGACCAGTGCAGACTCAATCCAAAAGGAAAAGTAAGACTTGCATTTATATGGCACCTTTCAGAACCTCACAATGACCCAAGACACTTCACAGCCAATTAAGTACCTTTTGAAGTGTAGCCAATGTTGTAATATTGGAACCACCACAGCCAGCATTCACACAGCAAGCTCCCAGAAACAGCAATGCAATAAATGACAAGATCATCTGTTTCAGTGATGTTAATTAAGAGAGAAATCACAGAGTTACAGCACAGAAGGAGGCCATTCGGCCCATCATGTCTGCACTGGCTCTCCGAATGAGCAATTCACCTAGTGCCATTCCCCCACCTTTGGTAAATATTGGTAAAGACTCAACTTCACTTTGAATGGTGCAATGGTAACTTTTATGTTCACTTGAGAGGGCAGATGGGGCCTCAATTTAACATCTCATCTTAAAGGTGGCACCTCTGACACTGCAGCACTCCCTTAGTACTGTCAAGTCTCTGAAGCAGGGCTTCAACCCACAATCTATTGACTCATAGGCACGAATGCTACCATTGAGAAGAGGCTGACAGCTCAAAGATATCTACGGTTTGGCACCGACTATCGCTTAAGTTTGTAGTCTCACATGGAGACACAAAAGGATTGGCTGTGTGTACAATGGAAATGTCATGCTAGTTAAGTAGGAATACTGCTCTGTGCCTTGGGGCAAGCAAAACTGTTCACAACATTGGCAATCCTGTTCAACCTGAACTGGGTTTCCAACTCCATATTCTCTATTGCAAAGACTGCCGACTTCCACCTATGTAACATTTCCCGCCTATGCCCCTACCTCAATCCATCTACCGCTGAAACTCCATGCCTTTGTCACCTCGAGACTTGACTATTCAAATGCTTTTGTGACTGGCCTGCCAAACCCTCCATAAAATTCAGCTTATCCAAAATTCTGCTGCCCTCATCCTATTCTATACAAAGTCCCACTCGCCCATCATTCCTCTCCTCCCTGATCTACATTGACTCCTGACGACTCAAGACCTCAGATTAAAATGTTATCTTCTTTAAAAACCGTCCACTACCCTATCTCTGTAACCTCCTAGAGCTCTCTAACTATCCAATCCCTCCCCCCCCACCACCCTAGCTCTCTATTCCTTTGACAATGGCCTCTTGTGCATTCCTCTCCACATCCACCATCTCTCCTTCTTTAAGACCCTCATTAAAACTCATCCCTTTCATAAGCTTTTGTTCACACCCTAACATCGCATCCTTTGGCTCAGCATCTATTTTTGTCTCATTTACAATTCTGTGAAGTGACTTGGGCCATTTTTCTCAATTAAAGCAGCTAAATAAATTCAAGTTGTTCTCTGATTGTCTTTAAAGTACATTTCTGGGTCAGAATAAAACAAACTTTACTCTGCATGCCACCCATATGATACCCAATCCGACGGAACTTCCTAATGATTTTATGTAGAGGGAGTTTTACATTTGCATCATATCCAAAGTTATAGTTGACCCTGGACTACTTGGTAATCCAGACTGTGGGGTGGTTACTCTATATCTGACCTGTGTTGTACCTGAGCTAGGAGTGGTTGGTTTGTGGTTTTATGTGTAATACTGTATACTTAGCCTGGATGAGCATGCAGCAAACATTTGAACTAGTATCAGTATAATGCAGCCTATGTCCCAATTCCTACCGTTTCTGATGACCTTAGACTAGGGTTGCCAACTCTGGTGGGATATGTTTCTGGAGGTTTCAGCACATGACCTCCCGCCTCTAAATGCCCCACCCAGTCAAACATCTTTTTTTCCCCATCTCCCACTGGATGCTCGGCGCAGTGTCAGGGAGATTAATTTATACTAACCCTGCAGTGATCCGATCTTCCCTATCACCTACCTACACTAGGGGCAATTTATAATGGCCAATTTACCTATCAACCTGCAAGTCTTTGGCTGTGGGAGGAAACCGGAGCACCCGGAGAAAACCCATGCGGTCACAAGGAGAACTTGCAAACTCCGCACAGGCAGTACCCAGAATCGAACCCGGGTCCCTGGAGCTGTGAGGCTGCAGTGCTAACCACTGTGCCGCCCATAAATTGGCAGTCCTGTCTCAGACTGTGGAGCATCCACTGGCTCCTGATTGACTAAGTGTTAAATTAGATTATGATTACCTGGCACAGCTTCACACTGCCATCTGGGAGCACAAAGAATGTCAATCACCATCAATAGCAGCCCTTACTGGCTGACGGTGTATCTGATACCAGTTCAGCTCCAGTGTAGCGTTTTCTCAACGTGTAATGGATATACTGTGAGCCAGTGGTGATAGGAAATGTTTTACATGAAATGTCCTACATGATAGGAAATGTTTTTACTCCAGAAACTCTCAAGGAACCAGCTTTATTTTAGATATGCTTGCCACATCCAAAAGTCATGCTCTCAAAAGTCATGCTCTTTTTAGTTTATCTACAGCTAGTTGTCAGCTTACAATGTACTTAAGGCAGGCTGAATAGATGACAGTTAAACACCAATGCTTCTATTGTACAAGTAATTGCAATCTACTTATTTGTAGGGCTGATTGTTGCGTCGTGCTGATCCTCAGTCTCTTTGTGACACACCAGGATTGGCAGGGGTGGGTAGAACAGTGTGCGGGGAAGTAATCTGTTCAGGTGGTACATTCTCCTTCAGGGTGGTTATGGCCAGCTGGTGTTTTTGTTTTCAAATTTGTTGCAGAGTTTAATATTCTAAATTTCTGACTCCCTCCAGCAATGTTGCTTCAAGAGGTTGCTCTATTCACCCCAGTTTGTTTTTGAGAAGCAGTTTTCAAACCAGCCAGAACAGCAGAGAAACACCACCACATGTTCCTTTTCCACTTAATTGCTTCCTGTCTTCTCCCAATGGCTGGAGATGCACTGCCTGAAAAGGTGGTGGAAGCAGCTTCAACAGAAACCTTCAAAAGGGAATTGGCTATATAGCTGTCCTGACAAAATTTGCCAGACTACGGGTAAAATGAGGTAATTGGATAGCTCTTCCAAAAGGGTTGGCATGCTGGGCTAAATAGTCTCCTATTGTGCTGACAATTCTATGAATTCTGCAGACCATTGAGCTAAAAGTGGCAATGATTCACTTTTACACACCAGTGAATATGGCTGCCTCGGACCCCCTGTTGTTTATATGGCTCTCAAGGGCAGTGCTTTCTCTAGAGACTGCCTCTTCAGACAGAGACAACTGCAGCTAGTCTTATTTATCGAACCAGTCCCCAGTAGAGGGCCCCTGTCAGTGATACCAAGATCAATAGGGTATGAGAGAAGGTCTTGGAGGCTGATAGAAGCAGCACCCTGGAGACCCTGTGTCAATTATTGCGATTGCCCAGTTTTCTGCAAACTTCTCCTTCTGTGAGATCAGCATAATCTGAAAAGGGCAAGCTCCTCTTCCTATGTTCTGTGATCTAGAAACTGTGACTCTAACTCCACATCTAACCCACAAGCAGAATTGACCTGATATAAATTTCTATTGATTTGCTTACTAAACAACGCCAGCACTTCAAACATATTACACTGGATCTGAAGAGTTTTGAATGTGATGAGGCACTATATCATTGGAAGTTTTTTTTCTCTTCTATCCACTCTAGCTCTCAGTGGTAACAATAACAACAATGGCTTCCATTTCTATAGCAAGTTTAATGTAGCAGAATTTCTCAAGGCACTTCACAGGAGTGTAAATCAGGCCAAAAATTGGCACTGAGCCAAAGGAGGAGTCATTAGGAAGGTGGCCAAAAGCTTGTTTAAAGAGGTAGGTTTAAAGGAATGTCTTAAAGGTGAGAGAGATGGAGAAGATTAGGGAGGGAATTCTACTTTACCATCACATATAAAGTGCATGATCGCTGTGAATTGGACATTTTCAATTGTGTCAATGACACTGAAACAGACAATAGGATCTGTTCCTGTATCTTCTAGTAAATGACTCATTAATAGTCTGGCTGAGGCAAAATGACTTCTCATAGTAATATAAATGGGTTCGGTTTATGGCCATGTATTTGACAGTCTGGTCATCAGGCACATCAGAAGCAGGTGTTAGACAGTAGGCGATGACAGGATCATAAACAAATTTGAACTCCATTACTGTCCAGTTAATAAATATCGGGGTCTCCTTCACAGCAGAGTTCCAGTTTATGGGTTCAAAACCCATTTCCCCTATTTTTGTATGGTGCACCTGACCTCAGCTGTGTTGTGGGTCCGCAGAGTGGAACAAGGTATCTGAGCCACAGGGTTGGGGGGTTGGTGAAAATATTGAAAAGCACAATAACCAGGGATGTACGCGCAGGAACCTCTGGACCAATGTCATCAGAACCCTGGGAGCAAGTCAACAACTTGCCATCTTGATTGGGGTAAGGGTGGTGAAGTGATGCAAGGCTTAGAGAGACTTAGAACAGGGAAGAGTAGCAGAACCTAACCCACAGAAGCACTACTGTAGCTATGGTACATTGTAAATCATGCTAGGAGCCAGCAGTCTGAATACTGAAGGGATAAGTGATGCCAGTACCTGGAAGATAGAACAATGATGCAATTAAAAGTAAAGGTCAAATGGAATGGATCCATTTTAAAATGTATAGGATTGTTGGTTTTATTAATAGGAATAGAGTACAAAAGCAGGAAAGTTATGTTAAACCTTGATAAAGCACGGTTAGGCCTCAGCTGGAGTATTGTGTTCAATTCTGGGCACCACACTTTAGAAAGGATGACAAGGCCTTAGAAAGAGATTTATTAGAATGGCCAACCTTCGTGGTGTATCATTCTATGATTCTCTGAATGGAATGAGTTACTAGCAGCTGTAATGACTCTTAAGAGCAGAGCTCAGTTTAGACTGGTATCTAGATGTCTAGCCATGGCTGAGTCAGTAGCAATCTCACATCTGAGTCAGAAGGATGTGGGTTCAAGTCTCATTCCAGCGACTTGAGCACAAAAATCTCGGTTGACACGTCAGTGTGGTATGGAAGGAATGCTGCATTGTCAGAAGTGCCGTCTTTTGGATGAGATGTTAAACGAAAACTCTGCCTACTCTCTCACGTGCACGTAAAAGCTCTCTCATAAGAACATAAGAACTAGGAGTAGGCAATTCAGCCCCTCGAGCCTGCCCCGCCATTCAATACTGATGGCTGATCTCATCTCGGCCTCAACTCCACTTTCCTGCCCGTTCTCCATAACCCTTCAACCCATTACTAATTAAAAATCTGTCTATTTCATCCTTAAATTTACTCAATGTCGCGGCATCCACTGCACTATTTGAAGAGGAGCAGGGCCATTTTCATCACATTACTAAAAATAAATTATGAGGTCATTTATTTTATTGCCGCTTGTGAGAGCTATCTATGTGCAAATTGGCTGCTGCATTTCCTAGATTGCAACATTGACAACATTTCAAAAGTACTTAATCGGTTGTTAAGCACTTTGGGACATTCGTAGGTTGTGAAAGATAATATATACATGCAACACTTTCTTTCCTTTTTCTTTTAGGCACAGTTGTGAACTTAAATAGTTACTTTCTCTGCATTCCCTTTCAGGAACACTTGCATTATGTGACTGACATTTCCCAAGATGAACTCTTCATCCTGGACCCAGAACTTGTAATCACAGAAACCGTGGGGACATCCCCAGGAATGCCTGATTTGGTTGACTCACCTGGCTCGTTCACCTTCCCATCCTGTTCTTCTTCACCGCCATTATCACCTGTTCCAAGGTAAGAGAGCTGACTAGTTCCCTGCTGAATATACAAGAATTTAATTCCTTGCAGATATCATTAATTAGTATTTCCCTAGGGAAGCTGTGTCTCTATGTAACAACATTGTATGTAACATGTTTATATGTGGGAGAGAGATAAGGGAATACATTACATTACACAAGGAACTTAATGCAGTGTTTAAAAAAAGAACTATGCTAATTGTGTTCTATAATTAATTGCTTGGAATTCCACCCATACCTTCCTTAAATGTTACTGACAACACTCACATTTGGGGGGTGATGGGGAAAAACTAGCAGTTGACGATTGTAGTGCCTCGTTGCATAAACAGTCTGTGTCCCGAGACACCATGAATGTAAATGGGATGTCTATTTGAAAGCAGCTCTTAATCCAGGAATGAAAGCAGAGGCTGTGGCCAACATCCCTTTTATTTGCTCCTGTTGAAAGTTGTTCTTTGGGTTGGTTATTTGAAAATTATCTCATGGTGTGCCTGGTAAAATGACAGAGGGAAGTGGCAGCTATTTCAAACAAAACACACAGCAATCATGAACTCAATATCAGAGATATAATGATCCGTCTCTCTCCAGCCTGTCAGCCTTATAACAGACAGTGGTTCAGCTTCCGTTTGCAGAATGGAAGGAGCTTTTGTCTCGCCTCCATAACTTAATAGAAACAGATACCTGTGGTGCCCCTCTTGAAAGTGGTGGATTGATGCCAGATGAAAATCAGGTGCTTTGTTAGGAGCTAGCATGTAATGTGAAATGATGTAGTATGACTTTTAGCTCATTATTTCTCTTTGACTTTTCTATATTTTTTCAGTAACTGCTTGCCATCAGGAAAACTTACTGAGTGAGCACTTGATAAGATGGTGACAGGCCATTGCAGGTTTAGGGTGTACAGCAGAGCTCTGCCACATCTGAACCAGTAAAAAAATAGTTTTGTGTTTATCTGTGCTGAGTTGTGACAATGTTACAGTGGGTGGCGACTTCTTCCTAACTATATGCTTTTACACTGGTCACCACCATTGTTCAAGAACCCATTGTTTGCAGAGAAAATGTTGCAAAGATTAGCTGCAAAAGTACCCTGTTTCCATTTTTAAAAAATAAAGAATTGAGGTTAATAATTAAACTTGATTATAGAATTTTACCCCACAGGAGTCCATTCAGCCCGTTGTAACAGTGCCAGCTCTCTGAAAGAGCTCTCCACCTAATTCCATTCCTCTACTCTTACCCTATATCTTTTCAAATGCTTCTTGGTCAAATATTTATCCCCTTCCGTTTTAAAAGCTATGATGTTTCCCTCACTATTTCTGACTGGGTGTTCCATGTCCTAACAGCCCTCCCGTTCTCCCTACCTCTCCCTTTGCTTTTCTGCTGATGATCTTAAATTGATACCTGCTACTTACCAACTCACTAACCAGTGAGAAAGTTTCCCTTCCCTCCCATTTAGCTTATAAAATCCCTCAGAATTTTGAATTCCTAAGCTTTTCTTTTTACGGCAAGTAAGTATTCTGTGATTGAAGCTGCCCCTGACTTTGAGACACTTTTTTATAACATGCGAACCATTGCCACTGGCCCAGGGATACTGAGATTCTTTGGAGCTGCCTGACAACCTTAACTGATTTCATCAAGGCTTTGTCTTAAGTTTGATATTGGATGTATTTTTAAAAAATATTTAGGCTCACTACTTCCACCACCAGACATGACATGGCAGCCACTTTATTATCCCTTATTGCCTCTTCCCTGTCGTCCTCCAAAGACACCAACTCTGACCGAGGTACTATCATGTGGAAAGCTATACCAAGTAATGATCTGCTCTCAGGCCTCTGCAGAGCTGCTGGCCACTGTGAGAGGTGCTGGAGGCAGCCATTTTGATTTTCTCCCTTGGCTGCAGGGCAGTAAAAGGTCTCCACTCTTTGGCTCCTCCTCCCTTAGCACCATCTGGAACTCACCATAAGGAGCACTACAAGCTCTGATTTCAATTTCTACCACTCTGTGATGCAGCAGGTCGAAACACTGATGAGCTGTTTTACTTTAATGTGCAATTTCCTCCAAGATGTAGGCCTAACTGTGTAATTTCCAAACACTGATATACTGGATATTCTCACCCAAAATTGTTGTACTGATTTCCAAATGGAGCAGTCAATAACTTATTTTTTCCTCTCCCAAGAGTTTACATGGCTGTGAGGGGAGGAGGAAGCGTTAAGTCATGATGCTGCAACCATCATGAGTGTGGGTGGGCTTGATGCACTAGCTGGTCTATTCATGCTCATCATTTCATACATCTTGCACACAGGTTCAATCAGTCACATTCCCTCCTGCACTTGGATCAAATGTTCAGTGTATAAATGAATCAGAAACCTATGGGTTTGAATGAGGGTGGTAGGGAGGAGGTGAAGGAAAATTCAGCGAAGGTTGAAACTGTGCCTGTGCCTGGTTTGTGAATGACATTGAGCCTCATCCCTGTTTCTTACCTTTTATCTGATTTTCTGTCACATCTTGCAACTTCCAGTTAAACTGTCCTTGTTTTTCTCCTGTGTTCTTTCCTCTTTCTGTCATCCTTTCCCTCCTCCTCCTCCTCCTCCCCCCACCCCCACTTCAGTCCTACCAGCCCTCACTCTGACAGCGAAGCCCTTACCAGATGTCACAAGAAGTCTCTCTTCTCCTCACACTCTGGCTTCCCCTTTCCTGTGAAAAAAAGGTACTGTCATTCTTTTGCCTGTGCTTCTGTGTTGTCTTTTCATTCAGTTCCAGGCATTCTTTGTACCAGGTAAATGTATTTGTAAGAGTCAGCAGTAGTGTCGGTGATGTTTCATGAACTCCAGTCCTGAGCATCAGCAAAGTTAGGAAATTTAAAACTTAATTCTCAGGATGTGGGTTCTTCTGGCAAGAACAGCACTTATTGCTCATTCCTAGTTGACCTTGAGAAGGCGATGGTCAGTCCTAAATCCCTGTAGTCTGTGTGGTGAAGATGCTTCCCCAGTGCTGGTAGATAGAGAATTCTAGGCTTTTGACCCAACAATGAAGGAACAGCAATATATGTCCCAAATTGAGATGTGTGTGACTTGAAGGAGAACTTAGAGGTGATGGTGTTCCCATGCACCTTGTTCCCTTATCCTATGGAGTAGTAGAGGTAGCAGGTTTAAGAGGTGCTGCTGAAGAAGCCGTTGTGACTTGCTGGATGAATGGATTCACTTCCACACACACACACATGGGGATGTAGCAAAAATAGGGTAACTGGCTTCCAAACTGTGGGAAATGAATTCTGGGTACACGCAACCTTTTTCTTTTTCAGAATTGTGGTCCCAGTGCTTCTTTTTAGTTTTAGTTTAGTTTAGTGATACAGCACTGAAACATGCCCTTCGGCCCACCGAGTCTGTGCCAACCATCAACCACCCATTTATACTAATCCTACACTAATCCCATATTCCTACCACATCCCCACCTGTCCCTATATTTCCCTACCACCTACCTATACTAGGGGCAATTTATAATGGCCAATTTACCTACCAACCTGCAAGTCTTTTGGCTTGTGGGAGGAAACCGGAGCACCCGGAGAAAACCCACGCAGACACAGGGAGAACTTGCAAACTCCACACAGGCAGTACCCAGAATTGAACCTGGGTCACTGGAGCTGTGAGGCTCCGGTGCTAACCACTGCGCCACTGTGCTGCCCTCTGTCATTGCCTTTGTATTAATTGAGACCTGCGCCAGTGACACAATCTCTAGTAGCACAAGACTTGCGCAGCCAGCTACAACCCAGGAGGAAGCTTGGCCTCTGGTCAGACTGAACACGCTCTTTGTTTTGTGTTGCAGCAATGTGATGGCACTAGAACAGAGGGTTAAAAGAAAGAAAGATATTGCATTTATAAAGTGTCTTTCATGATCCCAGGATGTCAAAAAGTGCTTTACAATGAAATGCTTTTGAAGTGTAGTCATTGTTGTAACGTAGGAAACACAGCAGCCCACTTGCGCACAGCAAGCTCCCACAAAGAGCAATGTGATAACCTGTGTTTACTGATGTTTGTGAAATGATAAGTATTGACCAGAGCCTTGGAGAGAATTCCCCTGCTTTTTTTTTTCCAAATAGTGCCATGGGATCTTTTACATCCAGTTGAGAGGACAGTTGGTTTAACGTCTCATCCGAAAGTCAGCACGTCTGACAGTGCAGCACTCCCTCAGTACTGCACTGGAGTGTCAGTCTGAACTGAATGCTCAAGTATCTGGAGTGGACCTTGAACCCACAATCTCCTGAGTCAGAGGCATGAGTGCTACCAACTGAGTCACACAGGGTTATTTTCCTTCATTCTCAGTGCTCCCTGCACTTCCTTACATTCCTCAGTTAGACTGCACTTGCAGGCAGACCTGTTCGGTGGATATTTGTGTTAAAGCAGAGGGAGTTGTCCATGCCAAAATACTTTGGACTGGCAACTCATCACCATACAGGATCTCTCGTGACTGTACATCTTGTTCTTGTTACACTGCACATTCTGGTGATTCAGAGATGGCTGCAGCACCTTCCAGGTGTCTGATTATTTTTTTCCCAGAGTCATCCCTATTCACCCCATCCCTCCACACGCGCACACATCTCCTGATAGATGCAGTGCCATGGGTGTAGGCAGCTTTCAAGTTCCTTGCCCAAGTGGCTGGTGTTGCTGAGTAAGCTTGAAAGTCATGTCAACAGTCTATTTGACAATGGTGGGCATCACAGCCTTACCCTGTCATCGCCCAATGTCCACCCATGGGCCCATTCCATTAGGGAATCACAAAATGGCAATCAGGAGTGGGAGTCCTGGCTGGTTTTATTTTTCTTCCAAGGAGTCCGACTGATGAACTTAAAAGCAACAAGAGCTGCAGAGAGTTTGCTCGTGTCAGTTATCAGACTGGAGCGCAGGGAGATTGACAAAAGGCCATCACCTAACCTTGCTCTACTTATACTGCATTCCTTAGCATGGTATGGGAAAGATAGAAGGGAAAACTTCCTTACAACAAACTGGATAGACACTCCTGGCAGTTACTGTCTGGGAGAGTTATGACTGTTTTTGAAAACTGCAGAATTTAGCAAATGAGAAGGGGGTGAATGCAGGGTCTTTGAGGGAGCATTTGAAATCATTTTCTCAATCTTATTAGCAAGCTGTAGGTAGCCTGGGGCCAGAAACTAGTCACAAAATTAAGTATCAGGTTCATAACTGCAGATGTCTCCTCTAAATTTTGCTTGCTCGCTCTCTTTTTCTCTCTCTCTCTCTCTCTCTCTCTCACTCTCCCTCCCTCCCTAGCTTTTTCTTTCACTAGTTCAGTCTCTCCTGGTCGCTCTCGCTCCTCTCCTCTAAATCTCACGCTCTCCCTCTCTCTCCCTAGTTTTTTCTCTCATCAACTCACTCACTCTCTCACTCTCACTTTTCTCTCTCCCAACTTTTCTTTCTTTCGCTCAGACACTCCCTCACTCTGAGTTGCTCTATCTTCAGTTCGTAGCTGATTTTTTTCCCTTCCCATTGCAGAATTTTGGATTTGCAGAAAGCCTCCCAGAGGAAGCGTATTTCTAGCGACAGTTCGGTTGCTGAGGCGCTCGCCCACAGTGAATCGCTCAGAGTCTCAAAGCCTTTGCTCAGCAGGTGAGGAAAAGCTTCAAAAGGAAATAGACACAAAACCTAAACAAAACACCAGTGCCTGAAAGGAGGGGGAAACCGCAGGGAGAGCGCACGGAGCTGAGTTCGATAGAAACACTCCACAATGCATAGTTTCAAAATGGGATGGAAAGTGACCAGACTCACTGTTCTTTATGAACTGCATGGTTCCCATCCATCTCTGCAGCTATCCTGCTGTAAGTGGCTCTTATTCGTCTTTTCTTCACCCCCTGTTTCTCGAAAACAAGCAGATCCACTGTTCCAATTGGTTTGCAGGCATTGTTCAAATTCAAATAGAAGTGACCTACATAGAACATTAATGGTGGAGAAATGTCAGATTCAAGGGTTTCGACACGTCCTCTGTCATTGAACCCAATCAGGGGGATAGTGGGGGGAGAAAAAAACATGATATCTCTACCTCCACAGCCCCTTGGAAACTGACTGTCTACTAATGCCAGTGCTGTAAATAAAATAAAAAACTGCACCATGCATTTTCTCCAAGACTGGCTCCTCCATTTCATGACTGTCGGGCCTGCCGAGCACTGCTTCTTGTGAGCGACACTCACTCACTCTTCGAAATAATCGCCTTTTTCAATATATATAATCACTGAAAAATAGTTCCAGTTCCGAACGTTGAATGGGTTTGCAGTCTCACCAATCTTAAATGTCACTCCAAATATTTCCCTGATTATGATGGTCACTGTAAGTTTTACATAGGGATATCGGAGCAGGAATAGGCCATTCAGCCCATCGAGCCTGCTCCGCCATTCAATATGATCATGGCTTATCATCCACTTCAATGCCTTTTTTCCCACACTATCCTCATATCCCTTTATGTCATTTGTGTTGAGAAATTTGTCAATCTCTGCTTTAAGCATATTCAATGACTGAGCTTCCACAGCCCTCTGGGGTAGAGAATTACAAAGATTCACAACCCTCTGAGTAAAGAAATTTCTCCTCGTCTTGGTCCCAAGTTGCTTCCCCCTTAATTTGAAATTGTGTTCCCTGGTTCTGGACTCCCCAACCAGGGGAAATATCTTACCTGCATCTACCCTGTCTATCCCTTTAATTATTTTGTAGGTTTCAATGAGATCACCTCTCATTCTTAGAAACTCTAGAGAATACAGGCCCAATTTCCCCAATCTCTCTTCATCGCGGGAACAAGTCTGGTGAACCTTCGTTGCACTCCCTCTATGGCAATAATATCCTTCCTAAGGTAAGGGGACCAAAACTGCACACAATACTGCAGGTGCAGTCTAACCAAGGTTCTATACAATTGAAGCAAGACTTCACTACTCCTGTACTCAAATCCTCTTGCGATAAAGGCTAACATACCATTAGCCTTCTTAATTGCTTGCTGCACCTGCATGTTAGCTTTCAGTGACTTATTGACAAGGACACCCAGGTAAAGGCCTGCTACTCGACCCGAGCCCGACAGGACCCAACGACGTGTTGCGTTCGCGTCGGGTCGGTTCGCTCTTCCGGGTCCAACTTTTCGGCTCTGGTCGGGCTGGGTCCGGGTCGGATACACACAGCATTTTGCTCTGCTGGCAAGTGTTAAAAGTAAAATACCTACCTGAGCTGGGAGTCCGGGACGTCAAGGAGGGAAACTCTGAGTCTACGCAGTGAGCCAGTGTGTGTCTCTATGCAACATGCTCATGCTGTAGCTTCCTGCAGATTGGGAGTCACAAGGCAGGTAAAGGGAACATTCCAGTGGTCGGGTTGGGTTGGGCACGGGAAAAAATGGAAGGACTCGGGCCGGGTTGGTCTTGGGTCCAATGTGGTTCTGTCGGGTTCGGGTCGGGGTTTTTCTTCATGACCTGAGCAGGCCTTTACACCCAGGTCCCTTTGTACATCTACACTTTCTAATCTCTTTACCATTTAAGAAATACTCTGCACATCTGTTCCTCCTACCAAAGTGGATAACCTCACATTTTTTCACATTATATTCCATCTGCCACATTCTTGCCCACTCACGAAGTCTTTCCAAATCTCCTTGAAGTTGCTTTGCATCTTCCTCACAACACACATTCCCACCTAGTTTTGTGTCATCTGCGAATTTGGAAATACTATATTTGGTCCCCACATCCAAATCATTGATATATATTGTGAACAGCTGAGGCCCAAGCACTGATCCCAGCGGCACCCTATTAGTTACAGCCTGCCAACGCGAGAATGACCCATTTATTCCCACTCTTTGTTTTCTGCCTGTTAACCAATCCTTAATCTATGCCAGTATGTTATCTCCTATCCCATGTGCTTTAATTTTGCTAACCAAACTTCTGTGGGGGACTTTATTAAAGGCCGTTTGAAAATCCTAGTATACCACATCCACCGGCTCCCCTTTATCAATTCTGTTAGTAACGTTCTCAAAAAACTGCAACAGGTTCATCAAACATGATTTCCCATTCATAAATCCGTGTTGACTATGCCCAATCAGATCATTGCCCAAGTGTCCATTTATCACATCCTTTAGAATAGATTCTAGCACTTTCCCAATGACTGATATAAGGCTCACAGGTCTGTAATTCCCTGTTTTATCTCTCCCTCCCTCCTTAAACAGTGAGGTGACATTTGCCACCTTTCAATCTGCAGGAACCGCTCCAGAATCTATAGAATTTTGGAAGATGATCAGCAATGTATCCACTATCTCCATAGCTACCTCTTTCAACACTCTGGGATGTAGAATATCAGGTCCTGGGGACTAATCAAACTTCAGCCCCATTAATTTCTGCAATACAGCCTTCTTCCTAATACTAATTTCCTTCAATTCCTCATTCTCCCTAATCCCTTGGATGTCTAATTCTGGGAGATTTCTTGTATCTTCCTCAGTGAAGAGAGACACAAAGTCATTTAGCTTCTCTGCCATTTCTCTATTCCCCATTATAAATTCTCCTGACTGTGGCTGTAATGGACCCACAGTTGTCTTAGCCAAACATTTCTTTTTACGTACCTATTGAAACTTTTTACAGTCCATTTTTATATTTTTGCTAGCTTTGCTGTATTTTAAAATCCTCCCAATCCTTACTATTTCTGGCAACTTTATAGGCCTTTTCTTTTAATCTTATACAATCCTTAATTTCCTTTGTTATCCATGGTTGACTGCCTTTACTTTTGGGGTTTTTGTGCCTTGAAGGAATGTATAGTTGCTGTAAACTATGTAATATTTCTGTAAAGACTATCCAATTATCTATGCACCGTCATTCCTTTTCATGTATTTTCCCAATCCACCTCAGCCAATTTGCCCCTGATACCTTTATAATTTCCTTTGTTCAAATTTATCACCATGGCTTCAGATTGAACTACTGCACTTTCAAATATAATCTAAAATTCTACATATTATGGTCACTCATCCCTAAAGGTTCTTTTACAACAAGATTATTAATTAGCCCTTTTTCATTACATAATATTAGATCTAAAATAGCCTGTTCTCTAGTCAGTTCCTCAACATACTGCTCTAGAAAACCATCTCTAACAGACTCCAGAAACCCGTCCTCCACAGCATTAGTGCTCATTTGGTTTACCCAGTCTATATGCAGATTGAATTCACCCATGATTACTGTATTACCCATGCTACATGCTTCTCTAATCTCCTGATTAATGTCATGCCCCACACTACCACTAGTGTTCAGTGGCCTATAAACAACTCCTATTAATGTTTGCTGCCCCTTGCTGTTCCTTAGCTCCACCCAAACAGATTCCACATTTTGTTCTTCCGATTTGAGATCCTCCCTTACTAATGTACTGATCCTGTGCCTTATTATCAGCGCAACACCACTTTCTTTTCCTTTTTGCCTGTCCTTCCTAAATGTCGAATAACCTTGAATATTCAGTTCCCAGTCTTGGTCACCCTGTAGCCATGTATGGCAATTAGATCATGCCCATTTACCTCTATTTGGACCCTTAAGTCATCTACCTTGTTGTGAATGCTGTGTGCATTCAGGTAGAGTGCCCTTAACCTTGTCTTCTTGACATTCTGCATTCTAAGCCTAGTTGATGCTTGCCTTTGTTTCTCCTGCCTTTGAAAGTCACTTGCTACTTTTCTACCTCCTGTTACCAGCTTTACTTCCTTCCAATTTGAGCTACCCCTCAGGTTCCCAGCCCCCTGACAAGCTAGTTTAGACCCTCCCTGCAAGGATGTTAGTTCTGGTCCTCTTAAGGTGTAGCCTGTCCATCTTGTACAGGTCCCACCTGCCCCACAACTGGTCCCAATGCCTCAAAAATCTGATGCCCTCCTTCCTACACCAATTCTCCAGCCACGGGTTCTATCGATCAATCCTCCTATTCCAATGCTCACTAGCATGTGACACAGGGAGTAATCCTGAGATTACTGCTTTGCAGATCCTGCTTTTTAATTCCCTTCCTAACTCCCTAAAATCTGCTTTCAGGACCTCATCCCTCGTCCTACCTATGTCATTGTTACCAATGTGGACCACGACCTCTGGCTGTTCACCCTCGCCCAGAAGGATGTCCTGCAGCTGCTCCATGACATCCTTGACCCTAGCACTAGAGAGGCAACACACCATCCTGGATTCATGTTTACTGCCGCAGAAATGCCTGTCTGGTCCCCTGACTATCTAATCCCCTATCACTATTGCTCTTCCACAGACTTTGCTCTGGCTGCACTCCCCCAAGGAACCATCGCTCTCACCAGTATCCAAAATGGAAGCAAGCAATTAGCAAGCAAGAGCCTCAACTAAGGGGCCTCCTGCACTGCCTGACTGGTTCTCTTAGACTACCTGACGGTCACCCATTCCCTCTTTGCCTGCATGCTCCTAACCTGCGGTGTGACCACCTCTCTAAACGTGCTATCCACGTACTCCTCTGTCTCGCAGATGCCCAACAGTGATTCCAGCCGCCGCTCGAGTTCCGAAACCCAGAGTTCAAGATTCTGCAGCCAGTGACACTCCCTGCAGATGTGTTCCTCTCGGATATGTGGTGCGTCCATGACTTCTCACATACCGCAGGACGTACATTCCACTTGGCTGAGCTGACCTGCCATAATGTAACTTCAAAAACTTTTTATTACAATGGGATGTAAAATAACTTACCAGTTTCTCACCGTCAACTTCTTCCCCTGTACCGAAGAGAGAGGCAGCTACTGGGGGCAAAAAAAAATAGAAGATAGGAGCACCTCCCTCATGCACCAAACTCCAACTTTACACTCTGTGCATGCAAATTTATTTTCTCTCAATTTATAGTTACCCTCCTTACCGCACTCCCTCAATTACCAAACTCCCTTCTTAACACTCTGTGCCCTCCAGTAGCACTCAGTGCAGACAAGCAGCACTGAGTGTCCCCTCAATTTATACTCTGAAAACCATGCTATGTCAGCTCTGCTAGAGCTCTGCTAAAGCTCAGAAACCAGTTTAAGCTAGCTACCTAATTAACTAGCTTCAGCTACTCTCAGAGTGTTAGTATACCCCTGTTTAAAACTGAGCACTCAGCCAGCTGTACTTGAAGAGTTGAGAGAGGTGGGAAAATGAAAGAGGTAATGATGAGATGCTTCAGTGGAAAAGGGGTTCATTTGAGGCTGGGCATGTTGGAGTGTAGCTTTCAGTCATCCCATGAGAGGCAGGTGGCACAGTTAGAAGGGCAGGAGGGAATTAAAAGAAGGAAACATTACGACCTCTGGGAGCCCTGTACGATAGAGTGAGCGAGCACGGGCTTTAATGCTGAGCAGAGACTACATGTCACCTTAGAACAGGAGAAAACTGACCAGGGTCTCTTCATCCGGACTGCTATCAAATGCTTCCTGCTGCCGGCCAATGAACATCATTCGCATTGGCATGCCTGTTACTGTGCCCTCTGAGCGTATGTGGCCTCATGGCAAAACCCCCTTTGTCATTTTGTTTCAAATGGGTGATTAATTCATTTTTTTAACTAGGTTAAAACATAGAGCATTTTCTCATATTTGGTTCGAAAACCTTAATCCATTCATGATCCCTGCAAGTTTGCGATGCGATTCAACCAATCATTGTGCAAAATAAAAACAACTCTACTGAAAATAACTCCAATAAAATTAAGATTTTCGACATGTGAAATTCCAACTGTTTTTGTACAAGAACACCTCACCAGTATAGTTTTATTTATAATATGTATACGAGGGTGAGTTGAAGTGCTGGAGTTTCTCCCTGACTCTGTTGGGGTGGGGAGGACATGAAGTGGGGCATTTTTTCCTATCCCTCTCTGCAGAAGTCCTTGTGTGCGTGTAAATGCTGCAGTTTCTCCGTACCTTCCAATCTCTGTTCCAAATTGTTTCCATTGGGGGAGGGGAGGCTGCGATGCTGCTTTTGCTCCCAACTTCTGAAATGATGGCCATGTTTGTAGCTGAGGAGACAGAAACAGGAGTAGGCCATTTAGCCCCTCATGCCTGTTCTGCCATTTAATTAGATGGCTGATTTGCACCTCAACTCAGTTTACCCAGCTTTGATCCACATCCCTTAGTACCCTTTATCGAGCAACAATCTATCTATCTCAGTTTTCAGAATTCCAATTGAAACAGCATCCACAGCCTTCTGGGAGAAGGAATTCCAAATTTGCACTATCTTGTGCATGTGAAAAAGTGATTTAACTCCTGAATAATTTTAAGATTGTGCCTGCTTGTTCTGGATTCCCCCACCAGAGGAAATAGTTTCTCTATATCTACCCTATGAATCTTTTTGTCATTTTAAGTACCTCGATTAGATCACCACTCAATCTTCCATACTCATATAGGCCTCAGAATTTAACCTTTTGGGCCCCAGCATCATTCTGATTTATCTGTGCTGTACCCCCTCCAAGACCATTATATCCTCCTGAGGTATGGTCTTCAGAACTAACCACAGTACTGCAAATAAAGTCTGACCAGGCCTCTATACAACTGAAACATCACTTCCTCACTTTTGTATTCTAATCCCCTTGAGATAAAAGACAACATTTCATTAGCCTTTTTGATTACTTTTTCTATCTGTGTACTAGTTTTTAGTGATCTGCCGACATGAACACCTTTGCTGTTCCACTGTTCATAGTTTCTAACCATGAACAGAACAATCTGATTCCTCATTCTTGGATCCAAAGTAGATGACATCACACATACCCTCATGGAATTCCATTTGCTGAAGTTTTGTCGACTCACTTAATCTATCTATGTTTCTGTGAGCATTCCTGGTCCCCCATCTGCACAGCTTGGATGTAAAAAAAAACCTCTCTATTCCTTCATTCAGGACATTGATAAATATGGTGAAAAGTGGAAGCCCAAGTACAGATCTCTGGGGAAACAGCACTTCTCATATCCTGACAATCAGAATACATACCCTTTATCCCTACTCCAAAACCAATTTTCAACCCACACCACGAGGTTACCAACAATTCCATGCGCTTGCATTTTTGCTAATAATCTCTTCTTTGGGACCTTATGACTTTATGCCTTCTGGAAGTCCATATAGATAACAACTATAGACATTCCCTTATCTATCATGTTAGTGACTTCATCAAAAAATGTAGCTAGCTTAGTCAGGTACCCTTCACAAATCCACACTGATTGTCTGGTCAGCTTATACCTGTCCAAGTGCTCAGTCTGGTGTCCCTGATGACAGATTCCAATAACCTCTCCACAACTTAGGTTAGACTGATAAGTCTTTGGTTCCTTGGTATTTCTGTCCCTCCTTCTTAACTAATGGAGAGACATTTGCAGTTTTCCGGTAAAGCAGCACCATTCTAAAATCACTAATAAACAGTACAATGTTGGGAATCCACTGATAAACAAGTCAGAGGAAGGAATCTGCTAATTGAGGATATAACACTGTGAATCCACTAATAAACATTACAACATTGGGAATACACTAATAAACAGTACAGCATTAGGAATTATAGAATCATAGAATGGTTACAGCACAGAGGAGGCCATTCACCCCTTCCCACACCCCCGCCTTTTCCCTGTAGCCCTGCAAATTTATTCTCTTCAGATTATTATCCAATTCTCTTTTGAAGGTTGTTTCCACCACACTCTCAGGCAGTGCATTCCAATCGCTACATAAAATTGTTTTTCCTGTCACTGTTGCTTCTTTTGCCAATCACCTTAAATCGGTGTCTTCAGGTTCTGGATCCTTTGGCCAATGGGAACATTTTCTCCTAAGTCTACTCTGACCAGATCCCTTCATAATTTTGAACACCTCAATCACATTTTCTCTTCATCTTCTCTTCACCAAGGAGAACAAGCCCAGCTTCTCCAAGTTATCCATGTTACTGAAGTTCCTCATCCCTGGAACCATTCTCGTGAATCCTTTCTGCACCCTTTCTAATGCCTTAACATCCTTCCAAATGTGGGGTGCCCAGAACAATACTCCAGTTGAGGTTGAACCAGTGTTTTATACAGGTTTATCATAACGTCCTTGATTTTTGTATTCTATGCCCCTATTTATAAAACCTAGGATCTCGTAAGCTCTATTAACCACTTTCTCAACCTGCCCTGCAACCTTCAGTTATTTGTGTACATATACCCCCAGGTCCCTCGGCTCCTGCACCGCCTTTAGAATTGTTCCCTTTAATTTATATTACCTCAAGTTCTCAAGTAAAGAGAACTGAATGCAGAAGTCGGTCCAAGGATATTCATGAATTGTAACCTGTTTCTGTTTCCTCATTGTTGCAGGACAGGCGCTAAGATAACCAGCGTACATCGATCAAATACAACGGCAGCGGACTTCAAACCATCATCCATACCGACTGTGGCACAGGGTTCATTGCCAACCCAGGCAGCAGCAATGTCACGGTATGAACTTCAGTGTGGAGTTCCCTGAGAGAGTTTGACATTGCCTTTTTGACCAATTTTAGGAGCAAAGAGTGCAATTCCCTCCCCTCCCCTTGCAAGCTTAATGTGCTAAAGCAGATACTTCGCACCTATGTCATCTCATTTATTAATGCTGGATTACCCAGAGAATGAACATGAACTTGGGGAGTCACAAGCGATTGCTTTTTTTCTCAGAGGTTGATGTGGAAGGTTAACGTGTATATTTTCTGCTAGATTGTCCGATGTGGCATTAGTTGAGCACTGCATTATTGCACCCACCATTATGTGCTGACCCTTCCTGCTTTCATGGAGTCAGCTTCATCAATGTAATCTGGCGGAACCTCCTGCCTACATTAGGTCTGCACTGAGAGCTCATCACAGCGATGTCAGAAAATAGCATGTAATAGATTGAAAGGCTGCTTAAACAATGGGTGATGGGTAAATTTAAAGGAATGTGGCTTCTTAAAAGTAAGTGGATGTACATGGGTTACAAATGTTGGTAAAAATGCTGTGAATATTTTAATCTATATATTTCAATCTTTGCCAAACTCGCTTAGGTAATAAAAATGCCCTGGGTATATAATGAGTATGAGGCCAGAAAAATGGAGTCTGATTATATTGTTATAACTCAAGTTTGAAAAATTTTCATGTTTGCATGTGTGTTATACCTGGGGGGCGGGGGGGGCAAAGAAGTATAAGGGTGAGCAACACCTGGTGGCTGAGAGACTGAGCAGTAAGTGAGGGCATTTAAATATTGGATTGAGTATTGAGACCACTGTGTCAGCCAATGAGTTCGAGATGGAGTGGGACTTCTGGCAGATCTTACAGCAAACAGATACTTTTTTGAGTTATTTTTGAGCTCATGTCTGCAACTACAGCAAAGCCTCCTGATAAAAACAGGAACTTTTCTCCAGTAAGATGCAGTGACTGGAGAATTGTTACATTATACAAATTATGAGCGTAAAATCAATCACAGTCACTTACAGCAGTGCCTGATTGACAAGGGAGTTACCCCCATCACTTCCATCCTGGCCCGGACTTGTGGAATCACTATATGCACCTTTTTAAACATTTATTGCAACCGTCTACGAGCATGTTTTATCTGTTTTTCCCTGGTAGCCCTCTCACACTGGTGCTGAACTAGTAATGTAAAATTCGCACCAAAATCCATACTGAACTGATACCGCCTCGTTTAACTGGTTATTTGTTTGCATACCATCAGTGACCAATGAGCCATTTCCAAAATGATACAAGGTTCCACATGTGGATAATTCACAAGACCTCAATAAACTTAACAAGCTAAATCAGATATCTCAACAAAGTTTCCTTGACTACTGCACCTTTTTTAAAAAAATAAACAGCGGAAAACTGGAAGTAGTGCTGAAGCCAACAAAACTGACAATTCTAGAGCAGCACCAGGCTTTCCAACAGTTTTAACTTGATTGGCCTTAAATAGTGATAGAACGCTTGCCTCATTGTGGCTGGTTGGCTCAATGAAACCTTATGACAGGAAGAGTAAATGTTACAAGAGAGTAATGAGAACAGCGCATCAGAATCTCAGTCTGACGTTCAAACCCACATCATTCAACCCTGACCATGGTCACTCAATAGGTGGCCAGGCCCTAGGTCCCAGCTGCACAGTCCTCTTTGCACTTTAAGGACCTGGGTCATGTCTTCTCTCAGTTTTGTTTTGTCCACTGTAATCTGTGAACTTTTGTTCATAACCTCAAGTTTTAAGCAGGTCTGGCAGCATCTGTGGAGAGAGAAGCAGAGTTAACAAACATGTGGTTCTGATGAAGGGTCACTGACCTGAAACGTTAACTCTGCTTCTCTCTCCACAGATGCTGCCAGACCTACTGAGTATTTCCAGCATTTCTTGTTTTTATTTCAGATTTCCAGCATCTGCAGTATTTTCCATTTATTTTACTCACGTTTTAAGCCCCAGGATCATCCTTCCAGTTCCTCTTTGACTTGCCCAAAATTGGACATAGCACCTTAAATCCGATGTTGCTGATTACTCATATGGGCAGCAATGCTTTAAATTTAAATAGTAATCTTCCCCATAGTGATGTCCTCTTTACAGAAGAGAACAGCAGCAGAATTTTTAGTGTTGAGAAATTCAATGAATCTGCTTAAATGCAGACAAGATGAGATGGGAAGACAAGCATGACTGCGAGTGAATAAAAATGCTTCTTTGTAGGAAGAGGTTGTCTGAGGGGATGACAAGCTCGAGGCACAGGCAGGTTATGAAATTACTTAAAAATAAAGTAAAAATCAAGAGGGCTTTTGGAAGGTTATTTCAACACTGTCGTTTTAGTGACGAACAGAGTCCATAGATTGTGTGCATGAAATAATCAATGTAGCAGTCACTTGAATCTGGTTTAGGTGCCTTTTATGAAAAAAAAAGATGATTTGAATTGCTGTTCTTTTAAAGTTTCAGATTGGTAAAGTTTCCTGTTGTATTTTGGGTTTTATAATTCTAACCCTTAGGGATAAACAATGCTGAATGTTAAGTTTGCAATTGTGATCATGAAGCCCCTGTGTCCTGTTTGTCATTACACTTTCCTTCTCTCAATGTCATCTTTGTTGGTTTATTTATATTTGCAAAAACTATCTATAGAAGTCTTGCATCTAGCATGCATCCATCTCACTAAGGGTGCTTTTACACTGCAATGTTAGCGTTGCTGCGAATCAGTTTCCACTTCAAAGGTAAAGAAACAGAAAGGACTTGCATTTATATAGCACGACTTCAGGATCTCCCAAAGTACTTCACAGCTAATGAAATTCTTTTGAAGTTTTCAGAGTTGTACAAAACGCAGGGTCCAGGTCCCATCTTTCCTCTGGAGAGAAGTAGAGGGGTGATGGTCTCACAGCTTGGGTTTCACACCACATGGATTGGTACCCAAGTGTAATGTGAACTGAGTTTAAAAAGTGCCCCAGGATGGGGTAGGGCCTGGATATTTCCATAAAGTTAGCTTGATTTCAATATTTAGACAGTGGAACACTCCCGACCATCCCTTACTTTGCCCCCACTTTCTAAATTTTAACATTTTACTACTGGTAGGGGCGAGTCATTGCTGCAACATTGCCAGTTGTCCACAGGCATCAAAGGAACTGAATATTGGGCGTGACGTATAACAGCCGGATAAACTGATACCACCCATTTTGCATTGGTATCCTGGATGGATTTTTACCCTGTTACCTGTCTCCTTTCCACTTGCATCCCCTTTTTCAAGTTCCAGTAAAGGAATACACTCGCCCTTAATTTCCAATTTAGAGAAAAGGGTCACACCCACAGGATTGACCTTTTTCTTAAACAGGATACTGACCGAGCTGTAGTGCACTGCCAACACCTTCTGTTTTAATGCTAGAAATTGCTGCTGCAGCCCTTCCTTTAGCTTTGGTAGGAAGCTTCATTTATTTAGAAGAAACACATAATATGAAAGCTGTAGCATCTGTTTTATCCCTAAAGATCAAGGGTGTTTGAAAGTAACTGGCAAAAACTCCTCATTTTGTTTGATGCACATCAAGCTCTGGCTTTCAGAAGGAACTGTTAATGATTTCTTTTTTCGATGTATATCCTTTAATGAGCCTTCTTCTGGCAGGCACATCTCACATCACTCTAACACTGATGGCAGTCAGCAGCCTGTGGGCACAACACCTTCCATTGCCAGGCTTTCTCTCAGGGCAACTGAAATTTAGTGCACTGCATATAATTACTAAAGTCCACTCAACTGCACGAAAAACTCGTACAAGCATCAAACAGGCAAGCACAGGGAACATACAAACAATTGCCATTAAAATGCTGCAGAACCCTGTGTAAGGCTGTTTCAGGGAATCAGGAAAAATACTCCACATGACAGGACTTTGAAGAATTGTAAGTATTCCCTGGTAGTTTGGAATCTATAGGTAATGCATACTAAATCCAACAGGCTCATGCAGAGCTTGCACTGAGCTTGGTTTGAGCTTTGCAAGAATCCTTAAAAAGGCTGAAGCAGCAGTAGGACAGGGGAGTTGAAGGAGCAATCCACAGGAAGGTCAGGGACATGCTTATGGGGTGTTCTGCATACGTAAATGAACACACTACACATCGAGGACTGCAGTTCTTCTTTCTTGTTTCAATGTTCTAAGGTCATACCAGGACACAGGTACTCAGCACCAAGCAATAATTAACTGTGTGCGTGATATATATATAACATCAAATATAAAACTCGAACCACTATTTTTCACACACCAAGGTAGCTTTCCCCCTGCCCCATCCCCCAGGTCCTGCTTGCTGTGTACTACAGTTGCATCTCCAATCTCTGATCTTAGAAACAGATGTTAATTTAAATTTCTATCTGCATGAATCTAATGAGACTGCATTCAACTAAGATATAAATTTTGGTCTTTTTTTTTCTAAGATTCATTTTTGTAATATCAGTACATATCCTTTTGGGGTGTTGCCTTGTTCTATAGATTATGTTGTTGATCTGGTCATTATTTCATTGCTGTTTGTTGGACTTTGCTATGCACAATTGGCTGCTGTGCTTACTCCATTACAATAGTGACTATACTTCAAAAGTACTTCATTGGCTGCAAGGTACTTTCAGATGTCCTACAGCCATGAAAGGTCGTAAATGTAAGTTCATCCGTTCTTTCTTTCACTCTACAGTCCCTTATGTGTATGGATACTGCTTGAATCCATGAGCTGTTTTTAAAAGAAACATAAGAGCGCTGAATTTTACAAAACAATTGAGGTTCTCTGTGTTGATATTTTGATGGATGCAGTTTCCCCCTTGAATCTGAGAGTCACTGTTATTTGTAATTGTGCATTTGCTGGCAGTGGAGACATAATCTTTCCACGTGCACTCAGCTAGTTTTAGCAGGTTATCTATTTGAATATTAACAGCACTGAATGGTACATCTGGAACAGAAATGTGGAGAAATGATTATAGCTCTGCTTTGAGGAAGTTCTGTAATTTTGTGGAAATAGCTGGGGGCGTAATGTAAAAGGAGCAAGCCTGTTCTTGATGTGAAAGAAGGATGGATTAAATGTTCAACATGTTTTTAGAAGCTGGCTGTAAATGTTGTGTCCAGGCCAATATTTATCCCTCAACCAACAGCACTAAACAGATTATCTCATCATTTATCTCATTGCTGATTGCTGGACTTGACACTGTAAAAATGGCTGCCATATTTCCTACATTGCAACAATGACTGCACTTTAAAAGTACCTAATTGGTTGTAAAGCACTTTGGGACTTTCTGAAGTTGTGAAAGGCAAAAATATAAATTCAAATCTTTCCATTTTCTAACAACCCTATAGCATCTTAATCTGCCTGCAGCCTGGTGAAGATCGGGGCAGTTGATAGCAAGGATTAGATTGTATTATTGGCTTGAAAATATTTACATATCAAAAATGTAATAGTTGAATTTCTGCTGCTTAGTTCTTTGAAGAACCAAATCTAAACTATCTAGTATTTTAGCCAAGTTAGTAGCAGGTTAAGGTATAGTGAATGGCTTCCAATGTGATGCAATGTTTGTACATTGACTGCAGTCAAATCCCTATGTTGTATAAGTGGTAGGCATGGTTTACTTCATAAGCATCCACAGGCATGCTGAGAAATATGAGTCAGGTGGGCAATCTTGGGCCAGCTTTTAGAATAGTATTTATTATTTAATTGCACACCTTTCTGGAACAGTGGTGGTGATTTTAACCTCATTCGACCAGCCTGAAATTGGCAGGATGAAATAAGGCTGGGTGTAAAATGTGCAGTCGATCAGATACAGTGAGCTTTTCAACAGATGGATTAGGTTAAAATCACCTGCAGTGTTTTGATACTTCAGTTTAAAGTATTAGCTCTTTTTAGTTGAGATTGTTTTCTTCATTTTTGTCTAGTTTCCTAGAAGTGTAATTTTTTTACAATGTAAACAAATCTTGATGATTAATTTGTAGTTTATCACAATGGTGAACAGGCATTAATAGAATGTCCATAGCAACATTATTTTATGAAGCTCTACTTATCTATTTCAGGGGTTTATAATCACTTTTACAGTAAACCTGGGGGAGTCTTTTAGATAGGTAAGATGGATAGCTCTTAAGAGTGAGGACTATATTAGGAGTAAGCTCTTATTAAACTTGCAGTTCCATAGTGAATGCTAGAACTGCATAATTAATAGGTTCATTTGAGAAACCTTCACTGCAAAGATTTTTTTTTTAATTTGCTCCCTCCCTGATTTTTTTTGTTAGGGAATAAACGCCATTACTAAGTGCAGAAAATTCTGATCAATAATGGTAAATAGCAATTGTGACTAAGTACATGGTAAAGAACTAATTGATTGGTGACTAGCTTAGTTGGTGAGTGCTGATTGGTGGGTAACCACTGGCTGTTGCTTGGCACTGGGTTAAGTAGAGAATATAAACTGGTTCTATGGGTGAGTACAGCTCACTGGTGTAGGTACATCTACTACTTCTTAGGCAGTCCCTCGCGATTGAGGATGACTTTACAGACTCTGGTTCGATGGGTTCTGAGATGACTGATAAGCCCAATGCGTGATCTGCTGACTCTGCCACATGAGGAGCAAGTGGTGCTTGAAAGGTCAGGCAGATAAATAGCTACACCACATGGACTGCAGCGGTTCAAGACGGTGACTCACCACCTTCTCGAGGATGATTAGGAGTAGGCAATAGATACTGGCCTTGCCTGCAACCCTCACATCCCATGAAGGAATTTAAAAAAAGCTCATTGGTGCTGTGGGCAAATCCAAATCAATGATTGGATTTAAGGCTAAGTGCAGATTGTTGCTTGACTCTATCTCTGTCTGACAATCTCTGTAAAAGTGAGTATAGGTTATTGGTGCTATTGGTTAATACAGATCATTGACTGTTTCTAAGTGTGGGTGCAGTTCTTTGATTGGATCTGAGGGTAAGTAGAGACCGTTGGTTCTGTGGGTGAGTACAGATCATTGACTCTATTAGTAAGTATAGAATGTTGACTGGGTCAGTAGGTCATGACAAATTATTGACTGGCTCTATGGGTGCCAAAGCATTGACTGGCTTTCTGCTTAAGTACTATTGGAGGGGGATAATCGGCTTGAACAAGAATCTCCCAGTGGACCAGTGTGATTTTTCTTTCTCTATTTCTGATACCAGTCATCCTTAGATACGTTGTGAAGAATCTTAGGATTTTAAAATGGGACTGCTTGACTAATAATTTATCTGTCGATTTTTGCTCAGGAATATTTCTTTAGCAGTGAAGTGTGCAACCTGAAGCTAAAGCTGAAGCATATTATAAACACACTTAAGGTCAGTTACTACTATACCCAAGAACTGCACCCTGCACTAACCTTAACATGGTCCTCAAATTCAAACTAATCTTTTATTAATCGTAGCCAGAATGGTAATATTTAGTTTGTTCTGCTGGAGATGTTCTGAATGCTAACATGTATTAAAATTCTTCTGTTACATCAGTGACTCCATTATTATTAGTGATCTTAATATTCATGTGTGGAGTATAAACACCAGCACAGATGACTTGGGCTGAATGGTCTGTTTCCCGGCCATATATTCTGTGTAATTCTATGTTTTGGCATTCTTCAATTATATCCTAGACTCTATTAAATTTATGATGATAAAGTCCTTGTTTCCTTAGCTTAGTTAATGTTTTTGGCTCCAGTAGTTAACCCACTTTTCCTGTAAAAGACCATTACAGACAGGGAAAGAATTGCAATGTATGGCCCTGACTCTTTTGCTATTAATCCTGTCCTGTCTTTGTGGGATCCAATGATGCATTGCTAGTGTATTGCTTTTTATAATGGAATTTCACTCTGCTCCTGATTTCACAGATAGGCACAGTGAAAACTGAGCTCCCACAGGCATGGTATTGAATACTCTTAAGCTCACAAATTATCCAAATAAATAATGCAGTCCAGCTTCCTGGCAGTTTGACCTCTTGCAGTCTGGCAGTCTGAACACAAGGGAGGGGAAAAAAAACAAAAGAAGTTATCGCCTAATAACTCAAGCCTTCCGTGGCGGCTCACTATTTGCACACTTTCCATCATGGAGAGGAGGTGCAGTTTCAGTGTTGTGGGAGTGGTGTTTTTTTTAAAGGACTGAACTCTAATACACAAAGAGGTGGCAAGAAGACTTCATTGAATGAAGAGTAGTAGCAATAGTTTTTAAAGGGAAATGCCAAATCCAAGTGAACCAGAGAAAACACTGCATTTATTGAAAATGCACTCTGTGCTGCAGATGATCTTTGTTGTTTAAAGTCAGTAGGCGTTGAACTTGTTTACTATCTGTTGATCAGTAAGTGAATTGGTGATGGCAGATTTGGTGTATGCTTTTCCAGCAATCAAATGGTGTAAGTCTGTTGTAAAAGTAATGTCTGTCTCCTGTTATATGTAGAGCTGTTGTACTATAGAAAAAAAGACCCGCATTTATATAGTGCCTTTCATGATTTCAGAATGTCCCAAATAAACTTGCAGGCAATTTGAAATGTAGTCACTGTCGTAATGTAGGAAGCATGGCAACTAATTTGTATACAGCAAGGTCCCACAAACTGCAACCAGACGCCTAACCAGATAGTCTGTTTTGGTGATGGTGATGCGCTAAGCGCATTGCACTGTTGAACTACAAAAAAGCCCCCAGAGAGTTAACATCTGTAGCACTTAAAGTAGCCAGAAGCGCTGCACAAAGAACAGCCAGGCGCTGTGCAAATGACTACTGGCAACACCTATGCAGTCGTATTCAGCTAGCCTCTGACACCGGAAACATCAGAGGAATGTAGAGAGCTTTTGGGCCAACCATCAAGAAGATCGCCCCCCTCAAATCTAAATCAGGGGACACGATCACTGACCAACGCAAGCAAATGGACCGCTGGGTGGAGCACTACCTAGAACTGTACTCCAGGGAAAATGTTGTCACTGATACCGCCCTCAATGCAGCCCAGCCTCTGCCAGTCATGGATGAGCTGGACGGACAGCAAACAAAATCGGAACTCAGTGATGCCATTGATTCTCTAGCCAGTGGAAAAGCCCCTGGAAAGGACGGCATTACCCCTAAAATAATCAAGAGTGCCAAGCCTGCTATACTCTCAGCACCCCATGAACTGCTTTGCCTGTGCTGGGATGAGGGAGCAGTACCACAGGACATGCGCGATGCCGATATCATCACAGAACAAGGGTGACTGCGGTGACTGCAACAACTACAGTGGAATCTCCCTGCTCAGCATAGTGGGGAAAGTCTTCACTCGAGTTGTTTTAAACAGACTCCAGAAGCTGGCTGAGCGTGTCTACCCTGAGGCACAGTATGGCTTTCGAGCAGAGAGATCGACCATTGACATGCTGTTCTCCCTTCGCCAGCTACAGGAGAAATGCCGCGAACTACAGATGCCCCTCTACGTTGCTTTCATTGATCTCACCAAAACCTTTGACCTCGTCAGCAGACGTGGTCTCTTCAGACTACAAGAAAAGATCGGATGTCCACCAAAGCTACTAAGTATCATCACCTCATTCCATGACAATATGAAAGGCACAATTCAGCATCGCGGCGCCACATCAAACCCCTTTCCTATCCTGAGTGGCATGAAACAGGGCTGTGTTCTCGCACCGACACTGTTTGGGATCTTCTTCTCACTGCTGCTCTCACATGCGTTCAAGTCTTCAGAAGAAGGAATTTTCCTCCACACAAGAAAGATGGCAGGTTGTTCAACCTTGCCCATCTAAGAGCGAAGACCAAAGTACGGAAGGTCCTCATCAGGGAACTCCTCTTTGCTGATGATGCTGCATTAAGATCTCACACTGAAGAGTGTCTGCAGAGACTCATCGACAGGATTGCGGCTGCCTGCAACGAATTTGGCCTAACCATCAGCCTCAAGAAAACAAACATCATGGGACAGGACGTCAGAAATGTTCCATCCATCAATATCGGCGACCATGCTCTGGAAGTGGTTCAAGAGTTCACCTACCTAGGCTCAACTATCACCAGTAACCTGTCTCTCGATGCAGAAATCAACAAGCGCATGGGAAAGGCGTCCGCTGCTCTGTCCAGCCTGGCCAAGAGAGTGTGGGAAAATGGCTCACTGACATGGAACATAAAATTCCAAATGTATCAAGCCTGTGTTCTCAGTACCTTGCTCTACAGCAGCGAGGCCTGGACAACGTATGTCAGCCAAGAGTGACATCTCAACTCATTCCATCTTCGCTTGCCTCCGGAGAATCCTTGGCATCAGGTGGCAGGACCGTATCTCCAACACAGAAGTCCCCGAGGCGGCCAACAACCTCAGCATATACATCCTACTGAGCCAGCGGCACTTGAGATGGCTTGGCCATGTGAGCCGCATGGAAGATGGCAGGATCCCCAAGGACGCATTGTACAGCGAGCTCGCCACTGGTATCAGACCCACCGGCCGTCCATGTCTCCGCTTTAAAGATGTCTGCAAACACAACATGAAGTGCTGTGACATTGACCACAAGTCGTGGGAGTCTGTTGCCAGTGATTGTCAGAGCTGGCGGGCAGCCATAAAGGCGGGGCTAAAGAGTGGCAAGTCGAAGAGACTTAGCTGTTGGCAGGAAAAAAGACAGAAGCGCAAGGAGAGCGCAAACTGTGTAACAGCCCCGACAACCAATTCTTTCTGCAGCGCCTGTGGAAGAGTTTGTCACTCTGGAATTGGCCTTTTTAGCCACTCCAGGCACTGCTTCACAAATCACTGACCACCTCTAGGCGCTTACCCATTGTCTCTTGAGACAAGGAGGTCAAAGATTGAGGGATAAATATTGGCTAAGGAACCAGAGAGAACTCCCATACCCACTTTGAATAATCTTTTATGTGCATCTGAGAGGGTAGACATGGTTTAACATTTCACCTGAAAGACAGCACCTCTGACAATGCAGTACTCCCTCAGTACTGCACTGAAGTACATCCGTTTTCGTCTCTAAAATACAAGAGCTTTATTAATCCCTGAATAGTACATAAGGGCTATGTTAGTTTCCGTATAGATAGAAGGGCTACCTTAGCTCTTATGTTACAGGTGCCTACATTCTCTATGTAGCATTCGGGGCTGCATTCGCCTTTGTATAAAAATAGGAACTAATTAGTCTTTACATAATACATATATATATATAATGTACATAGGCTGCATTCTCTTTTGATAATTTTATCAGTTATATTAGTCTCGACATGACATACCTGGTTTGCCTTAGTTTTGGTTTAAAAAGGGGAGCTGTGTTGGTGCCTGCATTTTGCACAAAGGCAGCATGACTCGCTATGTAATCAACAAGAATTGTATTGGTTTTTAAATAATGCGTACAATGTGTTAGTTTCTGTGTAATCTACAGTAATTTTTTCCCCAACATATAACTAATATTGGCTTTGATACTCCATTGTGTGATATACCCTCTGATTCTATTACATGTGACATCCTGTTGGAAAATCTTTCATTCTACCTATATTACAGACCAACCAATGTTTTGGAGTGAGTAACTAACTGTGGCTCCATCTCAAGGACATTCATAAACTGCTTCAAGGTTACTTTCATAATTTTAGGACATTGCATACATCCATCAGTGATGTTACCAGACAAGTACTATTATGCACGCAAGCACATGTACACATACTTGTAAATTGCCTATTCTTTTCAGTAGATCTTTAGCTTATTCAATTAGGAACAAGAATAGGCCATTCAGCCCCTTGAACCTGTACTGCCATTTAATTAGATCATGTCTCAATCTACTGCATTGGTTCCATATTTCTTAGATTTTTGTTCGGCAAAAGTATTATCAATCTCAGTTTTGCAATTTTTCATTGGGTCAGTCTCAACAACCTTTTGGGGGAGAAAGTTCTAGATTTCCACAACCCTTTGTGTGAACAAGTGCTTCTTGACATCACCCCTGAATGGCTTAGCACTAATTTTAAGGTTAGGCCCCGTGTTCTAAGCTCCCCCATCAGAGGAAATAGATTCTCTCTATCTACCCTATGGAATCCTTTTGGACAGTCTTTGGAATGGTGTCTCAGAGGAACAGCTCTGAAACTGGACTCCTGCCATATGTGGGACTGATAATGCAGCTACTTCACACTGTCACTAACTAACACCCTTACCCACCTCCCCCCCCCCACACCCCCCCCACCCCCCCACACCCCCGCCACCAACCTTATATATGAGGGAGCAAGGCAAAATCCTCTAAACCTGACTATTTCCTTTAATCCCTTTAATTTTCATGATGGGAAATTCATTGGAGCTGTATTTGGCGAAGCTCAACATCTCATCTTAAAGGTCTCGCTAGTCTGTAATCACTGAAAGTCACATTGCTCTTGTGAGTACAGCTTAAGTTGTAAAAATTTAATGGCGTAATATGCAGGAGTCAGGTTTAATCCGATTTATGTAAATATTGTAGTCTGTTGCAGCTTCAGCTCAAGAGAGGGCAATTCAGATGAACTGATGATCAGGATAGTTTTAAGCCCACTACTGCTTTCTGGTTCTGTAATATTTGGCATCGAACAAATGATTTTTAAAAAGCTTTATGTTTGCTAAAGTTCCAGAATGCCTTTTAGTTTTCTTTTATAATTCAAAGTTTTTTTTTAGCTTTCTACATTTTCCCCCATATTTGACGTATCTACCCCTCTGCCTTTGATGTGGCCTTGTTCACAGGCACTTCTCATTACCATTTGTGAACCAGCTGCTGTGTGGCACAGGACCTGCCCTCCAGTTCTTTACTTCTTCATCTGCTCTCTACCTTCCTCTGGGGGAGTGTTTTGATTTGATCTTCGCTCGCCCTACAGAACCAACCAAGATTGGAATGGAATCTCTGGGTGAGATCTATACTTTATCCCCGACACCTCACCATCCACCCACCCCCACCCCCCCACCCAGCACAGTGCACAACTGGACCACCATACCATTGGCTAGAACATTGGGACATTAATGAATTTCTCTACCCTTGTGCTGTTACTCTTGGCTGCAGCACAACATCATCCTCCGTTGATCAGGATCCACGACGCGATCCTGGAAAATGTGGACAATTTTGGGAGTCTCTTCTCAACAAAGGCAAACATAGATGATGAAATCCGCTACTGGCTTCAATGTGCCAGCTCTGCTTTGGCTGACTGAGGAAGAGAGTATTTGAGGGCCAGGACCTCAAACCCGGGACTAAGGTCACGGTGTACTGGGCAGCATTGATCTCTGCACTTCTATATGCTTTGGAAACTTGGACAATCTATAGAAGGTACCTCAAGGCACTGATCTTTGCAAAATCCTTCACATTCATTGACAGGAGAAGCGGTCAAATGTCAACATCCTCACCCAAGCCAACATTCCCAGCATTGAGGTGGGCTGGCCTTGTCACTCGCATGCCTGATACCAGGCTCCCGAAGTAACTGCTCTACTCTGAGCCTCACCATGGCAAAATAAACTCCCAGGATGACAGAGGAAATGCTTTAGAGGCCTTCTCAAAATATCCTTGAAGGAATCCAACATACCCACCAACTCATGGGAGTCCCTGTCCCTCAACCACTCAAAGTGCGGAAGGTGCATTCGGGAAGGTACAGAGCACATCATGAGATTTTGACAGGAGCAGGTGGAAGCCAAGACCAGACAGCGGAAGGAGTGTACAGCCCCCCAAGTAACTCGCTATCCAGTTCTTCAAACACCACCCGCCCCACATGTGGTAGAGTCTGCCGTTGGTGCATTGGACTCACAGCCATGTTAGAACACATTCAACCGAGTGGAAGCAAGTCATTCTTGTTCCTGCCTAAAGGACAGCCTAAAATGATGAGATGACTTTGGGCTGTATTGAAGAGAGATTAACACATAGTATTCAAACGTATCAGCCCCCACAGCCGCATCCCACCACCACCCCCCCCCCCAACCCATCCCACCACTCAGTGATCCACTGTCGAGTATTCAGTCATCAATGGCTAAAGCTTATCTCCATGACCTTTGATCACTTTGTAACTCACTGTCTTTACATCTCGATAGCATTTGAAACAAGACTGCCAACCCCTCACTCACACACCCTGTGAAATATCTTTTAAAGCGAATGACCTGAAGAGACCCACATTCTAAACCTAGAGCAAATTCCAGGCTGCATTTGGCCATTGTTTTGTTGAATGGAGGTCAGGCTGGAGGTCAGAGGGACAGAATTAATAGAGACAAAAAAACAGATTTCAAATTGTTAAGAAAATGCAAAATACTGCAAGATTTAAAATATATCTGCAATTGATTTTTAAAAAAAATCTCATTCCTTTCTAACCCTAGGCTCCTACTCCTTTGCTATGTCATGCACTGCTCCTGGTCGAGGAAGTGCTGATGATTGGGTTGTGGGGCTTTCTTTGTGTTGCTGTGTAACTAGCTGCTCACAGGCACACAAGAGCAGCTGAAACCTGTGACTTGCCCTCCAGTCCTGAGGCTTCTCTTCGGAAAACACTTGATTTCTGCTCAGCCCCAAGACATTTCACAGGAGCAATATCAGACAAATTTAACACTAAGCCACAGAAAGAGATATCAGGATAGGTGACCAAAATCTTGATCAAAGAGCTCAGTTTTAAGCAATGTCCTAAAGGAGGAGAGAGAAGTGAAGAGGCAGAGAGCTTTAGGGAAAGAATTAGGGTCTAGTCAGCTGAAGGCACAGGCGATAGAAACATAGAAATTTACAACATAGAAGGAAGCCATTCAGTCCATCATGTAACTGCCAGCTGAAAAATAGCAATCCAGCCTAATCCCACTTTCCAATTCTCATTCCGTAGGTTATGGCACTTCGAGTGCATATCCAAGTATTTTTAAATGTGATGAGGTTTTCTGCCTTTACGACCCCTTCAGACAGTGCGTTCAAGACCCTCACCATGTTCCAGATGGAAAACATTGCCCCCCAATCAGCACTTGGAGGAAGTACTGAGGGTGTCAAGGGCACAAAATGTACTCTGGGTGGGGGACTTCAATGTCCATCACCAAGAGTGGCTCGGTAGTACCACTACTGACCGAGCTGGCCGAGTCCTAAAGGACATAGCTGCTAGACTGGGTATGTGGTAGGTGGTGAGAGAAGCAACACGAGGGAAAAACATACTTGACCTCGTCCTCACCAATCTGCCTGCTGCAGATGCTTCTATCCATGACTGTATTGGTAGGAGTGACCACCGCACAGTCCTTGTGGAGACAATGTCCCACCTTCACATTGAGGATACCATCCATCGTGTTGTGTGGTACTAGCACCGTGCTAAATGGGATGGATTTCGAACAGATCTAGCAATGCAAAACTGGGCATCCATGTGGCGCTGTGGGCCATCAGCAGCAGCAGAATTGTACTCAACCGCAATCTGTAACCTCATGGCCCGGCATATTCCCCCACTCTACCATTACCATCAAGCCAGGAGACCAATCCTGGTTCAATGAAGAGTGCAGGAGGGCATGCCAGGAGCAGCACCAGGCATACCTCAAAATGAGGTGTCAACCTGGTGAAGCTACAACACAGGACTATCTGCGTGCGAAACTGCGTAAGCAGCATGCGATAGACAGAGCTAAGTGATCCCATAACCAACAGATCAGACCTAAGCTCTGCAGTCCTGCCACATCCAGCCGTGAATGGTGGTGGACAATTAAACAACTAACTGGAGGAGGTAGCTCCACAAATATCCCCATCCTCAATGATGGCGGAGCCCAGCACATCAGTGCGAAAGATAAGGCTGAAGCATTTGCAACAATCTTCAGCCAGAAGTGCCGAGTTGATGATCCATCTCGGCCTCCTCCAGAAGTCCCCAACATTACAGATGCCAGACTTCAGCCAATTCGATTCACTCCGCGTGATATCAAGAAACGACTGAAGGCACTGGATACTGCAAAAGCTATGGGCCCTGACAATATTCCGACAATAGTACTGAAGACCTGTGCTCCAGAACTTGCCGCGCCCCGAGCCAAGCTGTTCCAGTACAACTACAACACTGGCATCTACCCTGCAATGTGGAAAATTACCCAGGTACGTCCGGTACACAAAAAGCAGGACAAGTCCAAACCAGCCAATTACCGCCCCATCAGTCTACTCTCAATCATCAGTATAGTGATGGAAGGTGTCATCAACAGTGCCATCAAGCGGCACTTGCTTAGCAATAACCTGCTCAGTGATGCTCAGTTTGGGTTCCGCCAAGGCCACTCAGCTCCTGACCTCATTACAGGCCTTGGTTCAAACATGGACAAAAGAGCTGAACTCAAGAGGTGAGGTGAGAGTGACTGCCCTTGACATCAAGGCAGCAGTTGACCGAGTATGGCATCAAGGAGCCCTAGTAAAACTGAGGTCAATGGGAATCGGGGGGAAAACCCTCCGCTGGCTGGAGTCATACCTAGCGCAAAGGAAGATGGTTGTGGTTGTTGGAGGTCAATCATCTGAACTCCAGGACATCACTACAGGAGTTCCTCAGGGTAGTGTCCTAGGCCCAACAATCGTCAGCTGCTTCATCAATGACCTTCCTTCAATCATAAGGTCAGAAGTGGGGATGTTCGCTGATGATTGCACAATGTTCAGCACCATTCGTGACTCCTCAGATACTGAAGCAGTCCATGTAGAAATGCAGCAAGACCTGGACAATATCCAGGCTTGGGCTGATAAGTGGCAAGTAACATTTGCGCCACACAAGTGCCAGGCAGTGACCATCTCCAACAAGAGAGAATCTAACCATCTCCCCTTGACATTCAATGGCATTACCATCGCTGAATCCCCCACTATCAGCATCCTAGGGGCTACCATTGACCAGAAGCTGAACTGCAGTAGCCATATAAATACCGTGGCTACAAGAGCAGGTCAGAGGCTAGGAATCCTGAGGCGAGTAACTCACCTCCTGACTCCCCAAAGCCTGCCCACCATCTACAAGGCACAAGTCAGGAGTGTGATGGAATACTCTCCACTTGCCTGGATGGGTGCAGCTCCAACAACACTCAAGAAGCTCGACACCATCCAGGACAAAGCAGCCCGCTTGATTGGCACCCCATCTACAAACATTCACTCCTGACACCACCAACGCACAGTGGCAACAGTGTGTACCATCTACAAGATGCACTGCAGCAATGCACCAAGGCTCCTTAGACAGCACCTTCTTAACCCGCGACCTCAACCAACAAGAAGGACAAGGGCAGCAAATACATGGGAACACCACCACCTGCAAGTTCCCCTCCAAGTCACACACCATCCTGATTTGGAACTACATTGCCGTTCCTTCGCTGTCACTGGGTCAAAATCCTGGAACTCCCTTCCTAACAGCACTGTGGGTATACCTACCCCAAATGGACTGCAGCGGTTCAAGAAGGCAGCTCACCACCACCTTCTCAAGGGCAATTAGGGATGGGCAATAAATTCTGGCCTGGCCAGTGACGCCCACATCCCATGAACGAATAAAAAAAAATCCTTTAACTAATTACTTTAAATCTATGCTCCCTGGTTATTGATCTCTCTACTAAAGGGAAATAGGTCCTTTCTATCCACTCCATCTAGGCCCCTCAGTTTTATATACCTCAATTTCCTGTCAGCCTCTTCTGTTCCAGAGAAAACAACCCCAACCTATACAATCTTTCCTCATTGCTAAAATTGTCCAGTCAAAGCAACATCTTTGTAAATCTCTTCTGTACCCTCTCGAGTGCAATCACATCCTTCCCGTAATGCAGTGACCGGAACTGTGTGCAGTACTTTGTGGCCTAACTAATGTTTTATATCGTTCTAGCATCAAGTTCTATGCCTTGTCTAATAAAGGAAAATATCCTCTCTGCTGCCTTTAACCACCTTATCCACCTGCCCTGCTATCTTCAGGGATCGGTGGGCATGTACTCCAAGATCCCTTTGTTCCTCTACACTTCTCAGTGTCCTAACATTTATTGTTTATTCCTTTGCCTTGTTTACCTTCGTGAAATGTCTTACTGGACTGAATTCCATTTGACGTTTTTCTGCCCACCTGACCATTGATGTCTCCTTACAGTCCACAGCTTTCTTCCTCACTCAATCACACGGCTTACTTTTTTATTGTCTGCAAACTTCTTAATCACGTTCCCTACATCTAAGTCTTAGGTGATACACTAGAGACCAGAATTGTAGGAATGCGGTTTAACTGAATCCAATTTGCCAAGCCCCTCTATTCAAAACAAGCAGGTTGAAAGCACACTTTCGATGGGTTGAGGTGATAATGAAATGGCTTAGATTGGGTAGCGACTTGTGGCATCCAACAACAACAAAAAACTGTGTCTTTCATGGTGCTGGGGATTCAACTCATGCTTTTTATTCTGGGTACTCCTGTGATGCAAAGGCCATCAGGCTAATTCCCGCAGAGTTCTGTTAATTCCTCTCCCGAGTTAAGTGTTATTCAATTGCAATTCCAGGGAAGGCTGATTTATTGGTAATTAAAAAATCCTACTCATAGTTCCTAAAGATAAATGGCACTGTTATGAGGACACACTGCAAATAATCCCAACTAGCCATATTTTTTTTAAAAATCTACCATTTTTTGATGTTTTTGGTATTAATCGATGATAAATCAGCCTGATTTTATATAGAGTAAATATATAAATAGGGGTTTTGATAGAGTAAGTAAAGAGGATCAGTTCCAGCAGCAGAAGGGTCAGTAACCAGAGGACACAGATTTAAGATAATTAGCAAAAGAGCCAGAGGAGACATAATGAGGATTTTTTTTACACATCAAGTTGCTATGATCTGGAATGCACTGCCTGAAAGGGTGGTGGAAGCAGATTCAACAGTAACTTTCAAAACGGAATTGGGCATAGCCCTGCAAATTTTTCCTTTTCAAGTACATGTGGAAAAAGCAGGGAAGTAGAACTAATAAAATTGCTCTTTCAAAGAGCTGACACAAGCATGATGGGCCGAATGGCCTCCTGTGTGGTAAGATTCTATCATCTTAGTGAATTGTACCTGCACGGTATATTTAATTATTGTCTTTCAAGGTGGGCATGAAATCCACAAAATTATTTCTTCAATAGTAATTTTCAAATGTATTGATAATTCAAATTCATAACTTCACAGAAACCTGATCAATCATCAGTGAGAAAATTCAGCTCTGAAAAGATAATGATAAAGCATAAACAGAGATTAAATCAAGCAAGTATTGGAGACAGCCATTATCCAACAAATGGATGGTAGCTGACTGAACACAACACGGTAGTGAAATTTATTGTCCTGTTTTATTGTCTGTTGAAGACTTGTTCTAAGCAGACTAGTTTTTGCCTCTGGCCTTTTGCTGAAGGCGTAATAAGTGAGCCTGAAAGAAAAGGCTTAAAAAGAACTTCAAACTGAGGTCTTGCTAAATAAAAAGAAATGCGTTTTAGTTTAGTTTAGAGATACAGCACTGAAACAGGCCCTTCGGCCCACCGAGTCTGTGCCGACCATCAACCACCCATTTATACTAATCCTACACTAATCCCATATTCCTACCACATCCCCACCTGTCCCTATATATTTCCCTACCACCTACCTATACTAGGGGCAATTTATAATGGCCAATTAACCTATCAACCTGCAAGTCTTTGGCATGGTGTTTACTGTAGCTCAGTTTTAACACACCTGCGTAAGACTCAAAGTTCTGGGTTCAAATCCTGTTCCAGAGATTTGAGCACGTAATCCAAGCTGTCACTTGAGTGCAGTACTGAGGGAGTGCGGCACTGTCAAAGGTGCTAACTTTTGTGAGACGTAAACCAAAGCCCCGTCTGGCCTCTCAGATGGACATAAAAGATCCCATGGCACTATTTAGAAGAGCAGGGGAGTTCTCTCTGATGTCCTGGCCAATATTCATCCCTCAATCAACATCCTGAGAACAGATTATCTGGTCCTTATTTTATTGCTGTTTGTGGGAGCTTGCTGTGTAAAAATTGGCTGCCGCGTTTCTTACATTACAACAGTGGCTTATATTTCAAAGGTAATTCATTGGCTGGTAAAGCACTTTAGGATGACCTGAGATAAAAGGCGCTATATAAATGCAAGTCTTTCCTTTCTCTTTAGAACCACTGCCGGTTACCCCACAGCAGCCTGGCAGAGCTGTGGGAGTAGGCGCCTACCTCTGTGTCATGGGCATGGTATGAGATGGGGCGAGGGGTGAACCTGAAAATGGGAAGGAATAAAATAGAAAAAGATTTTTTATTAGTCTGTTTCCATACTAGCAGATTTTAAAATCTCCTCTGAGAGCAGAGTGAAAATCCATGGAATTAAGATCCCAGAATTACACACTGCAGCGCCACTGTGTTCTATTTCAATGTCCGTGCGGCAATCTCCCAACTAAGCACATGTGCACAGGAAAGATAATTCCGACACCATATTTCAAGCTGGGTGAGGAGATGAAGTATAATGCAGTAAAAATGTGTTTTTGGAAGCGGAACATTACTAAGTGTTTATGATTTTATGTCTGAATTTCATTTGAGGGATTGCCACATGAGCTGTTGGACTTAATTCTACTAAAGCAGTTATATTTTAATCGCATTTCATGGTTTGTGTAACAGAATATTTATATATAGTGCAATGAGAGTCCAGCATTGTATGCTCCCTTAAGTTCAAGAGACAGACTTGAACATTTATGACAGGCAACTGATCGAAATATTCATCACCAGATCTGGCTGGACCACATAAAGCAATGTCAGGTCTTTCTTTCCTCTGCCAAAACTGCTCACTATTCCAGAATCATCCTGGAAGCTTCTCTTCTCTACCACAAACTGTTGTCTTAAACCCCTCTCCTCTTCCTTTCCACCATCACCTCCAAGTGTGAGGAGCTCATGGGCTTTCTTCTCAATAAGATTGAGCTGCCTCTACCGCTTATCTACCTCCCCCTAGCCCACCAGACTAAACTTCCTCTAAGGCTCCCCCCTCCTCTAGACCTGAACTCGCATCTTTCTCTAGTTTCTCTCATCTCTCCTGACGCCCCCTCCGAGCTCATCTTGTCCATGAAACCCACCTCCTGCTCCCTCGACCCTATTTGCATCAAGTTGGTGATCACACAACTTCCCTTCCTTGCCCCCGTGTTAGCTTGTATTGTTAACCTTTCCTTCTCCTCAGGTTCTGTCACCCTTCCCTTCAAATCTTCTGTCATCATCCCTCTCCTCAAAAAGCCCACCGTTGACCCCTCTGACCTTGCAAACTACTGTCCCATCTCCCACCTCCCTTTCCTCTCCAAAGTCGTTGACTTGTTGCCTCTTAAATTCAAGTCCATCTTTCCCAGAATTCCATGTTTGAATCCCTCCAATCAGGCATCTGCCCCTGCCACAGTACCAAAACGGCTCTTATCAAAGTCACAAATGACATCCCCTGTGAGTGTGACAGTGTAAACTAATCCTTCCTCGTCCTTCTCAACCCATCTGCAGCCTTTGACACGTTGTCCACACCATGCTCCTCCAATGCCTCTCCTCCATTGTCCAGCTAGGTGGGACTGCTCTCACCTGCTTCCTTTCTTATCCTTCGTCATAACCAGAGAATCACCTACAATGGCTTCTCTTCCCATTCCCGTACTGTTACCTCTGGAATACCCCAATCAACTATCCTCCACCACCACTTCTCAACTATATGCTACCCTTTGGCAACATCATCCAAAAACACAACACCAAGTTCGACATGTACGATGAAACCTGGCTCGACCTTGCCACCACCTCTCTCGACCCTTTCACATTCTCTGATTTGTCAGAATGCTTATCCTTCATCCAGAATTGGAAGAGCGGAAATTTCTTCCAACTAAATATTGGGAAGACTGAAGCCACTGGGCTGGATTTTGCGGAGGCGGCAGGGCCCCCGGCGCCGGGCCGAAAAGGCTGGGGGAATCCCGCCTCAGCCTTTTCATGCCTCCCCCGGAGCGATCCTCTGGTGTTTTGAAGCCTAAGTGCCTGGCGCCGGGTTGTCTGTCCCTTTAAAGATGGGATCCCGCCTCCACGATCTGCTGGCCAATCACAGGGCCGGCAACTCAGCAGTTTCTGCAGCGCCACTGGGAGCAGTGGCCACTGCCGGTACTGCAGAGGCCTAGGACCCAGGCCCAGCACTGGAACCCCAGACCTCAGGTAAGTGAGGTGGGGTTGCTGGGGCGAATCCAGAAGGCTCCGTCGATAAGGGGTGGGAGGGTGGGCATGATGTCCAGGGTGAGCGGGAGCCACGGAGTTGTAGGTTTTGCCGGCAGGGGTCCTCCATGGGCCACAGAGTGCCCACGAAGGAGGGACCCACTCCCACGGTCCCCCAAAACCCTCAGGGAGGGCGCCTCATTTTACAAATGGGAGCAGGCATCTGCCTTTGTGTCATGGGCATGGTTAGATCCCAGCGATGGCGGCAAGAGACCCTTAAGTGGCCTATTAAAGGGCCTTAATTGGCCTCTGGGCAGAAATGTCATCGTTGGCCTATCCTGCCTCTGGCAAAAACGCTTGACGACGGGCCCTCTGCTCCTACCTCTGACCACGCCTCAGGGGGCCCCATAAAACCCAGCCTATTGTATTCGGTCCCCACCACAAATGCTGTTCCCTAGCCTCTGACTCCATCCCTCTCCCTTGCAACTCTCTGAGGCTGAACCAGGCCATTCACAGCCTTGGTATTGTACTTGACCCCAAGGTGGTGAGCTTCCGACCACATATCTCCTCAATCAGCAAGACTGCCTATTTCCACCTCTGTAATGGTGCCCAACTTTGCCTCTGCCTCAGCTTATCTGCCACTGAAACTCTCATCCATTCCTTTGTTATCTGTAGACGACTGTTCCAGTGCTGTCCTCACTGGCATCTCATCATCCACTCTACGTAAACATGAGCTCATCTAAACCTCTGCTGCCTGTATCCTAACATGCACCAATTCCCAATCACTCATCATTCCTGTGCTTACTGACCTACATTGGCTCCCTCAATGCATCAAATTTAAATTTCATCCTTGTTTTCAAACTTGTCTATGACACCCCTGCCCCCCCCGCCCCTGCTCCCCACCATCTCTAATGTCCTCCAGCCATACGACCCTCTCAGATCTCTGGCTTTTTGCATATCATTGATTTTAATTGTTCCACCATTGGTAGCCATACCTTCAGCTGCCTGGGCCTTAAACTCTAGATTTCCCTCCATAAATCTTGGCACCTCTCTCCTTCACTCTCTTAAGACGCTCTTTAAAACCTATCTCTTTGGCCAAGTTTTTTATCACCTATCTTATGTGGTTCGGTCTCAAATTTTGTTTGATAGCGCTTGGGTGAAAAGCCTGGAGTGTTTTACTCTGTTAAAGGCACTATACAAGTACAAGAAGTTATTGTGTGAGCTGAAATGCTTACTGTTGATAATCCTTAATAATGGAAGAAGAATGAAGGCCAATGTCCAGATTCTTTATCCAGAGAGCTTTATATAACTGAGGGCAGAGTATAACAGAGAATGTGCTATAACTGAGAACATTACAATGAAACATATAAATAAAACAGAATGTGTGCCATACTAAACATTACAATGAGGATGGATATGTATCAGATATATAACCGAGAGCTTATAACGATTCCAGATGTTTAACAGAGAGTGTATTATAACAGCATTACAATGAGGATAGATTTGTAACAGAGAGTGGGTTATCAATGGCAGTATCATAATGAGGGCAGAATATAACAGAGATGGTACTATAATTCAGACCATTATAATGAATACAGATGAAAAACAGTATGTTATAACAGAGCAGATATTTACGGGGTAATTTTAACATTAATGTCTAACTTTTCACATTTTTCGGGGTTGGCTGACCAAACAGTAGGGGTTTTCATCCTGGACTTCCTTTAACCTGCCCTCTTGGTCACTTTTTCCCCTCCCCGTCTCACCTTTTGCCAGCCTTGTGCCTGCCTATCCCTTTTTGTTCTCGGCGGGGGTCCCTTACAGCTCACCAGCCCTCTGCTGGAGGGTCCTCTTGACACCGGTACAGGACTTAGGGGCGCAGGTTTCACTGTAGGTTGGGATTTCGCCTCAACCTGGCACATGTGGCAACTCCTACAGTACTCCACCACATCTTTGTGGAGTTTTGGCCAGTCAAACTGCTGTCTTATGCGGGCTTTGATTTTTCATATCCAGGCATGTACAGCCACTGTAGTCTCCTGGGCCCTTCTTAATATTGCTGTCCGGTACCTCTGCGGCATCACTAACTGGTGAACTGGTGTCCACTCCTTGCTCTCAGGTCTGTGATCAGAATTCCATTTCCACATCAGTACCTCATTCTTTAAACAGTAGCAGTCAGGGACTCCCTCTGCTTCACTTTCAGGCTGGGCAGCCTGTGCTAACTCTCGCAATACTGGGTCGGTTTGCTGAGCCTCATCTAGGGAAAATCCATTTAATTCATTCTCTGGGTCTCCTAACATCCCAAAGAAAGTCTCAGACAGGCAGACCTCATGGTCATTTGCCTCCACTGGGGGTGCTGGTTTGATCATGGCTTGATCTACTACACATTCAGGGAAACTGCAGGGGTCCGTCTCGCACCACTGCCTTGTCTCTCTGACCTTCTAAGGTCTTTCTTTCACTACTGAGGGGGCTACCACCTTCACCCCCGCCAGATCATTACCTAGGACCAGGTCAGCCCTGTCCACAATCCCTAGGGTCACCAGTCCCTAAACTACGTCGCACTCCAGGTGCAGCCGGTGTACAAGTACAGGCATACCCTGCCATCCAATACCATTCACCACCATTCGGGTGTTCACTGCACTCTCTGAGGGAAATGTCAGGCCTTTTTCCAGTAAAAGGGATCTAATGGCCCCTGTGTCCCTATAAATTACTATGGTCTTGCTTGCCCCACTCGAGGGACATGGGGTTACTTTCCCTTCAAACACAAAACACTGATAACCTTCAGGAATCCTATTAGCTTTTCCTGCACTTGCAGCCGTAAACTTCCTTGGTCTCACTCTTAATGCAGTTAAAGCCACAACTTGTTCTGCTGGGCTTTCCATCAGGGTCCCATCTTCACTGAGTGGGTGTGCCCTGATTAACCCTACAGGTTTTCCCTTTAGTTTCCAGCAATCAGCTTTTAAATGCCCTGTTTTATTACAATGGAATCACACAGGTCTGCAGGTCTCGCTGCTGCTCATTGCACCTTTTTTGGCTGGAGGAGGACCCTCTTGTGTCCTTTTCTTTCTCTCCCCGGACTGCTTGAGCTCCAATCACCTTCCCACCCTTTGTCCTTTACTGATTTGTGGGGGTGACTAGGAAAAGTTCTCCGCTGGGAAACAGAATTACTTCTCTGAGAAGTGGGGTGGGTGGGGGAGGCATGGGGGCGAGTAGTAGATTTGTCATTCCCTTGAACGATTTATGGACCAGTTATCTAATCAAGGGCTTTGTTGAACTCAAGTGAAACTTTCATAATTTCTGAGTGAATCCTAACATCAGAGTATTACAGCCTTGTGAGTAGTGCCTTCTATTTGTTTTCATGATCTACAACTTGTGGGAGGGTGGGGTGGTTAGTTTGGAGCCTACTTTCGTGCAGCAGTACCTGTCAGTTTGGTTACCCCAAAGGTGATTTTAATCTTCACTGCCCGGGCAGTAACCTGGCAAAATGGACCACCCGTCTGTTGTAGAACTTGCTTATTTCATCAATCAACGGGCTGAAGTTGAGTGGGTTCCACAAATTGTCCCCACACCCCATTTGTCAGTGCGCTCTATATCCTTCATGCATGCTGATGTCACACTGCAGGATTGACGATTGCAATGTTGATAACTTAAGGATCCATTTAAGAATAGAAATTTACAATTGATTTCCCGAATGTTCTGTATTTCTCTGCACTTTGAGGCTTTCAATTTGGCAAACATGCCATTTACAAACTGCAATGTTAATACTGAGGGGAAAATATGTGATTTTTCACACTGGAAGAAAACCTTGCATTTATATAGCTCCTTTCACAACAAGGTTTCCCAAAGCGCTTTACAGCCAATGAAGTATTTTTGAAGTGTAGTCACTGTTGTGATGTCGGTTTCTTACTCTGATAAATCTGCCAGAGAAGGTCAGATGGTCAAGAGAGCTGGATTACATGAAGATTGAAGTTCATGCAGTTGACACTTCACTCCCATGCCACACATCCTCCCGGTGCCAATTTCCCACTTTCTGGGCAGAGACCAGGCACCCCTCCGCAAACAAGGCGCCTTGTAGGAGGGGTGAGGGTGGGGGAGTCTGCCACCTGCTGGTTGGTGAGGAGCATCGACCGAGACTTGCGACCAATTCATTCAGTTGCAAATGGTCCGTGAGGAAGGAGCAAAAACTATTATTTTCAGCTGAATCAGACAACATGGCACTGTAGGATGTTCATGGTTTATTCAGGAACTTTACTTGGCCAAAAGCTCTCCCAGTCGGACCTGGACACCATCCCCTTCTCCAGATTGTAAAACGAAATTCTGAGAGTTGATAGAAAAACTCTAGATTGGAATTGGAGCCTTTCCCAATATCCTGTAGATATGAGCGTGGCTGTTTCCGATGTTTCATAAAGATCAGGGGCAGTACCCCGATCCCCACCTCTCTTTTTGCTACATCTTGCCCTCTGATAATTGCTTATTCTGTTGTGCAGCAAGAGAGTGATTTTTAAAAAAAATGAAAATTCTAATTTTTTTGGGATGTCATGTAACTACACTGTTGACAGATCTCAGTAACCCTGAGGCAGTGCTGCATGAAATGAGAACGTGTGAGCACACGTAAGAATTAGAAGTCAGAGCATTTTGTGTTTTGGGATGTTGCTCCTGGCTGTTGTGCAGGTATCAGCAGGTGGGCTTGCTCATGTTTACACAGCTGTGTTTAAGAGAGCCTTCATGTTGTGGGAAAACAGTGATTTCATCTACAGAAATTTGTGCAGGGTACTGTTTTGTGGTGCTGTCTTGCTCTTTCAATGCTGGAAACAGCTGGGAAAGTGATAATGGACGAACTGTGGGTGAGACGGAGGCGACATTATTTTTGTTTTCAGTATTTGGTTCCAGCACCTTCAGAAACAGTACCTAGTTCGGTTAGCTCATCATTTCCATGGTAACCAGTGTCAGTAACTCCTCAAAGCGGTGTGCATCCCAAAAGGCAGAATGCTGGTGCTCCAGTCTATGTTGCCCGAGGGTAGAAGGACAAGAGGTCATAACCAGAGTTCCCCACTTGTTCATTCCAGATTTCTCCTGTGCTGTTAAAAGTGCATGGAGGTAAAAAGCAAATTGTTTCCCCTAGGGCAGCAGAGAGGGAGGGACAATGGATACCCCAGGCAACGCTTGTGCATTTCAGCGTTGCCACTTACAGCATTGACGGAGGCCCGTACCAACTCACTATTTTAGCTAGAAAATTATTCAGGAAGCCCTGAAATGTGAAAGAAAATTATTTTTAAAAGCAGGTACCTTGTGGACACATCCATGTCTATAAAAGGGATGGGGTTATGGGGATAAATTTAAACGATCTGTAGAGCACTGGCTGCAGGCTTAATTAGAGCATTGGAATGACATTCATGGAACACATGTGGCCAGGGCTGAGAAAATGTGTCAGTGACATCCTGGAGCTCTTCTTGCTTGACTTTCTAGTAAGGCCAGGTTTACTTGAGTTTAATATTGTTGAAAGTCTAGAATGACGATGAGTCCGTGATATTACAAGCCGCTCATTGTTTGTTAAATGGTGCAGGTTCAATGGGCTGAATGGCCTTTTCTCATTCTGTGTTTTATTTCCTAATTTTATCGTGGTCATTAGGAACAGACAAATCTTGACAACAGCAGAGAATGAGACAATGTGGAGCAGTGAGTCTCCAAAAAGTTGAATAGATTCTATTGCGATTCTGAATAATAACTTTCATTTATTGCACCTTTAATATAGTAAAACCTCCAAGGCTCTTCATAAAAATCGAGTCAAACAAAAATTAATATCTAACAGTAAGAATTTCCTTGTGGGTTCCACAATCTCCAACCTTAACTTTTGCGGAAGATTGACACAAACCATGGAGTATCAGCAGCAACAGTTCAAATGCAATGCATTGACCGCACCATACTTGCAGACCTCCTGAGGATGTAGGAGGTGCAATGGAAATGAACAGATGTTCATTATTATGAAATTAGGTCTTGCGCACGTTCTATGTCCTTCTGCCCGGTGCTTTCTATAGTGAGCATTTCACGAGTATTTCAACTGGACGCTGTCAGCTCCTGCCATGACTCTGCTAGAGCATCCTGATTCCCTGTGTGACTAGTGACCCTTAACAATCATAAATCTAATGGATATAATCTCAGACTCATGCAGCATCAAAGGCTGGAATTTAACACCACACCCCCACCCCCCCACTCCCCAACCCACGTGAGTGGGCTCAGAGATGAGAGGGGGGGACAGTGTCTTTAGGGGGGTGGTGTAAAATCGTGTGGGAGGTGTCATGCCCGTCGCCTACCTGCATTCGCTACTATCTCAGCATTGGCGGGGAGGTGGAAAACGGCCCTCCCGTCCCAGGCCAATTGAGGCACTTCACATGAAGAGGCCAGCTAGTAATGCATGGTGGGCCTCCTTGCTGGCTGGGGTAGGGGCCATCCTGATCAGGCACCCTGTCCCCATGAAGAGCCACCAAAGCAGCATAGGCCTCCCCCGCTAAAACTAGCCACCCTGCCCTGTTCTCTAACCCACCCCATCTCACTGGCACCAAGCCAATTGTCCTCGCCAAGGTCCTACCCCCATAGACCTCTTTGAAGAGTGACGTCCATTGGTCTCTTCTGGCTGGATGCAGTACCAGCAGTGGCCACAGCTCCTGGTGATGCTGCCGAGACTGTGGAGCGCTGGCCTTCTGATTGGCTGACAGCACTTGGAGACGGGGCTTGTCGCCTCAGGAAGTCCCAAGCCGATGCTAATTAAGGGCCAGGGCAACACAAAATAGCAGTGTGGCTTCCAGGCCTGGCGGAGGTGGGCTCTCCCCTGATCTTTCAGCTGGTGGGCAGGGCTACCACTTCAAAGTTTAATTCTGGCCAAAGTCTTGAGAGAGTTGTGTTCTGGAAGGAACCAGTATAATACACATGTGGCTTCGTATTCTGTCTACAGTGGTTGGACTTTACTATTACGCCCAGTTGATTAGCTGCTAAATCACAAGTCCCTTCTCCCATAATAAGATTTAATAGACATTTATTGTACAGGTGTATGAGAAAGAGTCACTGCACCTGGTGAGCACCCTGTCAGAGAGAGAATGAGAGCACAAGCAATATGTGTAAGTGAGTGTGTGAAAGTATGTGTGAGAGAGAGGGAATGAAACAGGTTATGGCTGGGATTGAGGTGATTTGCACCAGTTCTTCACAAACTGACTTCTAACCTCTAACCACAAGCTATTGAATGGTCAAATAATTTAAGCAGCTGTGATATACGCCCTGAGGAGCATTGGCAGAGACATGGCAGTAGTCCTCTCAACGAGGACTTCATAGAGTAAAAGAACACAAAAATTGCACTTTTCCTGAAGAAAAGAAATCCAGGAGACATACAGTCTCCCAGATGTCCGTGAGTAGAAGTGGATCTTGGTGGGCAAAATTAAAAAGCGATTTAATATCACAGCCATTAATCCTGGAGGTTGCAGTGACATATTTGATTTGATCATAACTTAGTAGCACGACAGGTAACAAAATGGATTCTGTGTGTGTTGCTGGTGTTCTTTGCATGACCAAGACAAGTAGTCGAATCAATTAAATTTGAACAGTGACTGGCAGATATGCTATGGGCAGAAGGCTATAGCAGGAGCTTCTGACATGTCTGAAACTATGTGCATAATGATTTGATGCTGAGACAACCTGACACCTGAACCCTTTTACACCTTCATCCACTCTGACAGGATGATGTGGCTCTTCCAATATCTCATCAGACTCAAAAAAGCAACTCATTGCAAGACACTAAAAACTGCCCCAGCTGAGAACGCAGTGCCTTCAGCCTACGTTAGTTTGAAGAGAGGCACTTTGCACAATTTGGCTGACAGTATCAGTGAAGAAGGAGAATATTTATTTAAGGGAGAGAGCTACAAAGCTGGATGATATTTTAGAGCGTGCAGTTCAGCAAAGTGCGATAACTGGAGGCAGTAATGTAGATTTCCATAGCCTGGTGATATCCAGTCACGAGAGTTTAGAACTGGTAGAAATCTTGGTGATAATGGCATTCCAGTTTTCTTGGGTTTGCTCATTTGCGTAATTATTCAGCGCTGCCACTGCAGATTCAGCCTGTTGTAGGACATTAGCTTAACTTAGAGTGGAGGGGAGAGGAAATTGCAGTGCATGCCAATTTTAAAGGGGTGATGTACGTTCAAGGTCAGTGGTCACACTGGGAACGGTGGTTTAAAAGCAAATAGGAAAAAAGTACACAGGAGCACTCAGATGGATGCTTCTATCCATCTCTCTGTGTCTGTCTCGGTCACTGTCAATGTCTCTCACTTTGCAGTTCTTAATTTCAAAAACCTCCTTCAGTTGGTGTCTGGCACTTCTGGATGTCCTCTGTGACTGGGTGTGGATATGATGCCCTGTGAATGAGCACGTGACCCAAAATCATGGGCATGTTGCCATGGCATAATTCATCCCCTCAATTAAGATATTCGACCGAAGCTTCGACTATTTCTGGCAAGAGTTTCTATTGCCAACTTAAACACCTGCCAGAACTGCCAGGTGAAAAATGGACAGTGCTCCACTCATCAGCCATTTTGCTGCTCCCTTATAAACTATGCTTCAAAGATGGAAGTCAATCTGTTGTTTTTACATTTTATGTTAATGGCCTATTTTCAGCCTTGAAAAAACCTGTTTCCTCTGGGGAAAAATGCGACTGTCTTCTACCTGAGAACAGATACTCTTTTGGCTGCATTTTTACTGATAAAACATTGGGAGATGCTCCTTGCCATTTCTCTTGGCCAGAATTGACTTGGTTGGAAGAAGTGCGCATTGGATTTATATCTCTGCTGTTAGAGAACAGACTGCTATCATGGTGCTCACAGACCAATCCTCCCATCCATAAAACAACCAAAAAGTTCAGAGTTGCTTAGGATTTCCAGTGCCAGGAGCACTGTCTAGACGAGCAATACTGCTGACCCTTGCATAGGATGCATCAACTGAGCTAATTGTTTCTTCACTATATTGTCACTGTGCTATTAGTATAGAATGAGGATCGTAGACTGTGGGTCAAAGTAATAGGAGTTTATTTACAGAGGTCTTCTCACTAAGGTATCTACATGAACACTGAGCAGCACGAGGTACAGACTCGTGACATCACATCCTGTGATGATGCTTGAGGTCTGTATACATAATCTATCCCACACAGCTTAGGTACATTATACTACATCTCCCCCCAAGTCTCTGATTTCATTCATCAGATCTGTAATGCTGTGGGGATCTCATGACTCTGCCATAGCATCTTCTTTCATTTGTTTGAGATATTGAGTCTTTCAGTTCTTCTTCCTCACATTCCTGTGGGTGAGTGGAACTATCGGATGACTCATGTTCTCTGTTTTCACTGTCGTCTGGGTGATCTGTTGTTGGTTGTATCACAGGTTTATCAGCTCTCTCTGGTAGCTGATTCTCTTGGTCTTTCATTAATTGTTTTTGATGGTATCATTCCTGTGCGAGATGGAGGCGAGCCATAACCTTTCGCGTGAGGGAGGTTCTTTTGAGCCACTTCCTCTCTTTTTTTTTTTTTCCCCCCCGCTCCCATTTCTCCATTTTTCCATTGGCCTCGAAGAGAGGGGCCTTTTAGGTGGTGGTACATTCCTCTTAAGGTAGCACTGTTCCTGCTCCTGAATCCATTCACTGTGCCCACCTTTCTGAGAGGAAAGTCTCATTCCTCCGAATTCTCTACGGAGGATCACTGCTTCTTGGGGGTGGAGGTAGTCTATGTCATCTACTGTTTTCAGATGCTGGTCTAGTAGCTTGCTCTACTTTAATGGGTTTTCATCCAGATCCTTCCCATTCATATCCCAGGCTGCATCCCTCGCACAAAAGGTAACAAAAGCAAAACCCCCTCGACTTTTTCATGATCTTTCATCAGCAGAACTTCTACTATTCTTCCATATTGCTTCAAGTGTCTTTTCATTTATTTCAGTATTCAGATCACCAATGAAGAGTTTTCCAAGATGACCTGCTTCCACCCTGTGTAACATCTGTAAGGCTAAACAAGCTTTCTTACTGAGTAGTGAAAGGCTTGGTTCCTTATAATATAAAAGGTTTTGGAATAGTGGTGTTTTTGTGTGTTAAGGTTGTCCATTTTTCCCACAACCTTCAACTGAATCCCTCTTGGCCCATTTAATTTCTTGTTGGTTTTCCTAAGCCTTTCCTTCCTTAGCTAAGGTGTTTGGTCAGACAGGATAGAAACCGCCGCTCCTGTATCTAATTCTAAATTAGTTTTATCTTCCACTATGCTTTCTGTTCCCCAGCACTTCTCCTAGGAAGGGAGTACTAATTGTTTGACCCTCTTTTATTTCCTTGATCTTTTTACTCATCTGCAGTGTTTGTTTTCTGCTGCGACAGACCTGCTGGAAGTTCCCCCCTCTCTTGCACCAGAAACATTCAGCTTCCCGAGCTGGGCCAATTTTCCCGCCGGTGCTACTCCCGGCCGCACCTACTGCAATTCCGTGTTGCTGCCTGTAGGTGTCTTTCCTGCCTCTCAGGCTTTTTGGTATTATTATTCCGTCTTCTCAACGGACTCCACTGATTCCAGAACTTTCAAGGCTGGTCCTCCGTGATCCCCCGAACTAGTAGTTGATTAAACTTTTGTACTTCTGCCTGCCTGCTCAATAAAGTGGCTTTTTTTCACAGTCAAATCCTCTTTCGGCTGAAGCTGGTCTGACAGCGCTTCAACTAGAACCCCGACAACTATTCTGTCCCCAATCAGTTCCTCTCGCAAGCTCCCGTAGTCGCAATCGTCAGTTACAATATGCAGATCGGTAATAACTGAATCGATGCTTTCACCAACTTTTTAGGTGCATCTGTTGAACTTAGCCCTTTCCACGATTACATTCTTCCTGAAGAAAAGTATCCCTCCAATGCTTTAATCACCTCGCCGTATGGGGTTTCTTTCTCATTGATTCCCAGGGTGGTCATAATGTCATCCGCACTGTCTCCCATGGCGTAAAGCAAAACACTGACCTGTTCTTTGTCAGTCATGCCATTAAACCCAGCGTGGAATGGTACCTGTCGAATCTTTTAATCCGTCTCGGCCTGGTTGGGTCCCAAGGCTTGCTGAAAGCTTTCTGGTAATGGAATCGATTTTTCCATGTCTCCTCGATGTTTTTGATCTCTCCTGTTTTCTTATGCTACAAAGTCGTTTTTACCACTGCCACCATGCACTTTATTGTCAGTATGCTATTAGTATAGAATGAGTATAGTTGACTGTGGGTCAAACTAACAGAATTTTGTTTACAGAGGTCTTCTCACTAAGGTATCTACATGAACACCGAGCAGCACGAGGTACAGACTCGTGACATCACAGAATTGTTACAGTGCAGAAGGAGGCCATTTGGCCCATGATGTCTGCACCAGCTCTCCAAATGAGCAAGTCACTTAGTGCCATTCTTCCCGTAACCCTGCACATTCTTCCTTTTTGGAGAAAAATAGGTAGGAAAGTAACTTGTGAAGAGGACACAAAGGGATATAGATAGGTTAAATGAGTGGGTAAAGACCTGGCAAATGGAGTATAATGTGGGAAAGTGTGAAATTGTCCACTTTGGCAGGAAGAATAAAAAAAGAAGCATATTATCTAAATGGTGAGAGATTGCAGAGCTCTGAGATGCAGAGAGATCTGGGTGTCCTAGTGCTTGAATCGCAAAAGGTTAGTATGCAAATACAGCACGTAATTAGCAAAGCTAATAGAATGTCATCGTTTATCGCAAGGGGAATTGAATACAAAAGTAGGGAGGTTATGCTTCAACTATACAGGGCATTGGTGAGACCACATCTGGAGTACTGTGTACTGGAAGGATGTAAATGCGTTGGAGGCAGTGCAGAAAAGGTTTACTAGGCTAATACCTGGAATGGGTGGCCTGTCTTACAAGGAAAGATTGGATAGGCTAGGCTTGTATCTGCTGGAATTTAGAAGAGTAAGAGGCAACTTAATTGAAACATATAAGAACCTGAGGGATCTTGACAGGGTGGATGTGGAAAGGATGTTTCCCCTTGTGGGAGAATCTCGAACTAGGGGTCACTGTTTAAAAATAAGGGGTCGCCCAATTAAAACAGAGATGAGGAGAAATTTTTTCTCTCTAGGGTCATGAGTCTTTGGAATTCCCTTCCTCAAAAGATCGTGGAAACGGAGTCTTTGAATATTTTTAAGGAAGAGATAGATAGATTCTTGCTAAGCAAGGGGGTGAAAGGTTATTGGGGGTAGGTGGAAATGTGGAGTAATCAGTTCATCCATGAACTTATTGAATGGCGGAGCAGGCTCGAGGGGCCGAGTGGCCTACTCCTGCTCCTAGTTCGTATGTTCATATAACAGTCTAATTCCCTTTTGAATGCTTCAATTGAACCTGCCTCCGCCACGTTCTCAGGCAGTGCATTCCAGACCTTAACCACTCGCTGCGTGAAAAAGTTTTTCCTCATGTCACTTTTGCTTCTTTCACCAATTAGTTTAAATCTGTGCCCTTTCGTTCTCAATCCTTTCACGAGTGGGAACAGTTTCTCCCTATCTACTCTGTCCAGATCTCTCATGATTTTGAATACCTCGATCAAATCTCCTCTCAGCCTTCTCTGCTCCAAGGAAAACAGTCCTAACTTCTCCAATCTATCTTCATAAACTGAAGTTTCTCATCCCTGGAACCATTCTCGTGAACCTTTTCTGCACGCTTTCCAATGCCTTCACATCCTTCCTAAAGTGTGGCCCCCCAGAACTGGACATAATACTCCAGCTGAGGCTGAACTAGTGTTTTATACAAGTTCAAAATAACTTCCTTACTTTTGTACTCTATGCCCCTATTAATAAAGCCCAGGATACAGTATGCTTTATTAACTGCTTTCTCAACCTGTCCTGCCACCTTCAATGACTTATGCACATATACACCTCGGTCACTCTGCTCCTGCATCCCCTTTAGAATTGTACCCTTTATTTTATATTGTCTCTCCGTGTTCTTCCTACCAAAATGAATCACTTCGCATTTCTCCACATTGAACTTCATCTGCCACCTGTCTGCCCATTCCATCAATTTGTCTATGTCCTTTTGAAGTTCTACACTATCCTCCGTACAGTTAACAATGCTTCCAAGTATCATATCATCCGCTAACTTTGAAATTGTGCCCTGTATACCAAGGTCTGTCTAGGTCATATATATATATATATATATATATATATATATATATCTCAGGAAAAGCAAGAGTCCCAACTCTGACCCCTGGAGAACTCCACTACAAACCTTCCTTCAGCCCAATAAACATCCATTAACCACTACTGCCTGTTTCCTGTCACTCAGCTAATTCCATGTTGCTACTGTCCGTTTTATTCCATGAGCTATAACTTTGCTCACAAGCCTGTTGTGTGGCACTGTATCAAATACCTTTTGAAAGTCCATGTACACCACATCAACAGCATTGCCTGCATCAAACCTCTCTGTTACCTCCTCAAAAAACTCCAGCAAGTTCGTTAAACATGATTTTCTATTAAGAAATCCATGCTGGCTTTCCTTAATTAACTTGCATGTGTCCATGTGACTACTGATTTTGTCCCGAATTATTTTTCTAGAGATTTTCCCACCACCGAAGTTAAACTGACTGGCCTGTAATTGCTGGGCTTATCTTTTTTGAACAATGGTGTAATGTTTGCAATTCTCCAGTCCTCTGGTACCACCCCCGAGTCTAAGGAAGACTGGAAAATTATGGCCAGTGCTTCCACAATTTGCACTCTCACTTTCCTCAGTATCCTTGAATGCATCTCAACCGGTCCTGGTGCCTTATCCACTTTAAGTACAGAAAGCAGAGGCAATACCTCCTCCTTCTCAATTTTAAACCCTTCTAGTGTCCGAATTACCTCCTTTTTCACCTTTGCCTTCTTACTTGCTAAAGACAGATGCAAAGTATTTATTTAACACCTCAGCTTTGCCTGGTCCCTAATCGGCCCCATCCTCTTTTTACCAGCCTTTTACTATTTATATGTCTATAGAAAACTTTGGGATTCCTTTTTATGTTAGCTCCCAGTTTCTCTTCATACTCTCTCTTTGCTTCTCTTACTTGCTTTTCACTTCCCCTCTGAACCTTCTATATTCAGCCTGGTTATCAGTACTATTTTCTACCTGACATCTGTCATAAGCGCACTTTTTCTTCTTTATTTTAGTTTCTATCTCTTTTGTCATCCAGGGAGCTCTAGCTTTGTTTACCCTACCTTTCCCTTTTGAGGGAATATACCTTGACTGTGCCCGAAATAACTCCTCTTTGAACATAGCCCATTGTTCATCCACCATTTTTCCTTCCAACCTTTGGCTCCAATTTATTCATCCCAGATCTGTTCTTACCCATTGAAGTTCGCTTTCCCCCAGTTAATTATTCTTACTCTGTATTGTTCTTTGTCCTTTTCCTTGGTCAGCCTAAATCTTATGATACAATGATTACTGTCCCCTAAATGCTCTCCTCTTGACACTTGATCCACTTGGCCCACCTCATTCCCAAGAACCAGGTGTAGTGCCTCCTTTCTCGTTGGACTAGAAACATACTGCTGTAGGAAATTTTCCTGAACACATTCTAGGAACTCTTGACCCTCACTGCCATTTACATTACTACTATCCCAGTCTATATTCAGATAATTAAATCCTTGATGATGCTTAAGGTCTATATACGTAATCTACCCAGCAACAGCTTATGTACATGATAATACAGTTTCCAGCTGGGTGAACAGACCTGGTGTGTCCTCATGAGACTGTTTTTATGGATGATCATTACCTTTTGTTAGCAGCCATTGCCTGACCCCTATTGCCTTTGCTCTGGTTTTGTTGATTGTGGGACCACTTAGTTCCATCTACACCCTGCTGCTTTTAGTGCTTAGCCTTTTAAATGAAAAACTAATAATGGAGGGCAAGCCTACCAGTCTGAACCCAAAACCAAGAGTGGGGAAGAGGGAGTGGGTGGTGGTGGGGGTGGTGAACAGGGTCCTCCGGCCACTGTTTCATTTCTTCTATAAATTGGCTAAAGAGGAAAAAACCTTGCTCGATAGGTTAAGTCACAGCTCACCCTGAGAGAGAATGAGAGCTATCAAAAAACAGGGAGACAGACAGAAAGAGGGAAGAAAATAATGGCAATTTCTACCCCGCATGCTCATAAGAGTGCACCTTCAGACCTTGTGGGATAGGGCATTATGCTGGAAGAGGCTTTGATGCCAACACACACCTGAAGTGACTAAAGGAAAAGGTAGATCCTACAGAGTCTCCTTTTTCCTTTTGTCACTCCAAGAATGGAGTCTTAAAGCCTTTTCCAGCATAGTGTATTATTCCATGCAAAACTGTGCACAATAGCAATCAGCTCCCTAACACCCAGAATGATGAAGCCTGGATGGATGCAGGTGTTTTTATTCTCTAATCCTACCCGTCTAACTGAGTTAGCACCGAGTGATTCGCCACTTGTTATTAAAAAAAAGAACCAAGCGCGAGGTGTTGAAAGACGAGAGCATTGATTTCTGCCCATGATCTTATTGTGCAGAGTCTCTTGCTCCAGGCCTGATCATAAAAATTAGGCCTTGCATGAGAGATGTCTCTGGAGTATCGCATGAATGTGTATTGTGTGGAAAACCTAATCACAGGACCACTGGGGTGGGATTGAAATTCAGTTCTTGATTGAATAGAGAGAATGAAAAAGCACAGCAGGAGAGGCACAGCGCAACTGAGGCATATCTGAGTGATGGAAATGGAAAATATGCAAACTAAGTGCTGTAGCTTATAATGAATTTTTTTAATTATTCGTTTCATGGGATATGGGAGTTGCTGGCAAGGCCAGCATTTGTTGCCCATCCCCAATTGCCCTTGAGAAGAACTGCTGTAGTCTATCTGGTGTTCCTATCTCCGTGAAGAAGAGGACAGGGGGCTGATTGAAGCGTAAGACGGCAATGCCTGTCCCACCTTCGGACTACGCCCTATATCCATCAACTGGTAGACAGTTTCAAAATCCGTCCTTAGAATGTGGTGGCCTGCAAGCCATTAAGAATTCTTGGGTTGTTCAACCATGCCTGGTTTAAGAATGTGGCGCATTAATGGCATATCCCTGAGCCAGGCAGATCACTTATTAATTACTGTGTATTTGCATCAGGACATCAATTTAGACCAGAAGAGAAACAGCAATTTAAACATGGTGATGGAAATTCTCAAACTGTTGTTTTGGGAAATAAGCATTGCTTGGGGCAGTGAGTGGAGGGAAAGAGAAATTTTACACCTACTGATCCCAAAAATAAAACCTTTTTTATATAGAATTCGTTGCCCTATTTTAAGAGATTTCTGAATGTTTAAATATTTTCTTTACTGAATGAATGACTCGTCCAATCAAACAGTATCTTGGCTGCAGAAAAAGCGTTAAGGCCAAACAACAGCCACAAAGACGGTAGCTCCAAATTATTACCAACTCTGCTGCTTTTTATGGATCAGTATTGAGAGCAACAATTATTAAACAGCCAGAATTTGTTGAAAAAAGAAACTCGAAACAAGGGAAGGAATAGAAATTGGCAGCACGAATTCCATGACGTAATCATCTCCAAGCTTGAGCTGAACTAGACTGGTTTTCTGATGAGAACTGCAGGAAATTTTATTCAAATACAGCTGCAGTTTGTTCCCCTGATATCTCAGTAAGGTTACCCATTGAGGAACTGAACCCTACAACTCAGAAAAATCCTTGGATTGAGTGCCGTTCTGTGCTGAGTTAGCCAAACCTAACTGACAGTAAGGAGTTGTACTCAGCACGTCTGGACTGGAAGAGGGGATAAAAATTGACCAGGGTTCCTGCGGGCCTTGCAGGAAATGTGAGGGGAGGACTGAGTTTGGCATGCTGCTTTCTGCAAACAAATAGCCTGCTAACATCTACCATCAAGGCTCAGCAGGTGGATATTAACAGCCTATTTTTATGCAGAGTCATTTGCAATACAGGTAACATCTCTGGTGCCTGTCTAGTCCATGCTGTTGGAAGCTCTGGTACCATTGGGAAGGGTAGTGCCACAATTTCTGCTCCCACTCCCCAGGCCCATGCAACCAATATAAAAGCAAAATACTGCAGATGCTGGAAATCTGAAATAAAAACAGAAGGTGCTGGAAATACTCAGCAGGTCAGGCAACATCTGTGGAGAGAGAAGCAGTGTTAACGTTTCAGGTCTGTGACCTTTTCAGGTCTGTGATCTGGCAGAGGTAAGAAAAGTATTAGGTTTTAAGCAAGTTTGGGGGCGGGGGGGGTGGGGAAGAGAACAAAAGGGAAGGTGTGTAATAGGGGAGAGGGCAGGAGAGATTAAATAACAAAGATGTCACGGGACAAAGGCAAAGAGTGTGTTAATGCTTATGGTGAAAGACAAAGCATTAGTCCAGAGAGAGTGTTAATGGCAGAATAATGAGCAGCTCTGTCCAAAAGCACAACATGAAAAACAGGAACATGGTTTAAAAAAAAAATAAACAATAAAAAATTGACCAGTCATGCTCTGAAATTGTTGAGTCTGCAAGGCTGTAGAATGCCTAATCGAAAGATGAGGTGCTGCTCCTCGAGCTTGCGTTGATGTTCACTGGAATACTGGAGCAGGCCAAGAACAGAAATGTGGGCACGAGAGCAGGGTGAAAATTTTCTGCCCTTGGCTTGCTGCAGTGTTCCAGTGAACATCAACCAAGCTCGAGGAGCAGCACCTCATCTTTCGACGTTAAGTTCAACAGTTACCACTATACCACTGCCCATCTTGCGTCCCCACCTAAATTGAACTTTACTCCCTCATTGCGGCAGTCCTTTCCTTCAATATGCTTTCATTTGCAAGAGAACTGAGGATGTTGTCATCACCAGTCATACTTTCGATGTGTTACCAAACCCAATACTGAAAGGACAACCGTTAAAGGTAGCTAGCTCGCGGCTATATCTGTAGATGTTATCTCATCACATTTACAATCTCCGATTACCTCCCAAGGTATCATTTGCTGTTTCTCCCTCCCTGTTCAATTTCATCCCCTCTTGAAGGTATTGGCTCCTTGCTGAGGTAGAGTTCCACCCTCGAGTACCTCACCCAGCTGCCATGATTGATCTAGCACTAAGTTTCAGCCAGCAATTCAACTTTGGAGGGCTTCACAGCTGAACATCACCTGCCCTGTGCTCACCTGGTGCCCGAATGCAGACGCATCCATCAGGGCTTATTGATTAGCACTCAAACAACGCAGACTATAATTTCTTCTGTTTGACACTTTAACTGAGCAAGTAGACATTACTAATGAAAGGCAAAACTGGCTAACAAAAAAAAGGACAACTGGACTGCCTTCAGAGCTGATCAGAGGATTTACACAAAAACGTGCGTTAGCAAACTGTAACAACGTGACTAAAAGCAGTCAGCCTTGTTAGGATCATTAATGATAAACTTGTGCAGCTGTGCTGTCAATTCGAACAGTGAATGCTTCACTCCAGGTCAGACCCGAATTTAACTAAGTTCAATTTAACAAAGAGCAAGGTTTTGAAGGATTGCTGCAGCTGTGCAGGCCTGTCATTGGGAGTTTGAACCAAACCTCTGAAGTTGTTAAAGGTTACTCTGTGGCCCTGGCTCATTGCATAGACACCAGGCACAGCCTCTGTATATTTTTATATTATTAATCAATAGCAGGCCCCCAGGAATGTCAACTCTGTTAAAATGTTATACCTTCTCTAACAAGTAGAGCCTGTGGGATCAAATAATACCCTGGGAATGTCAGACCGCATGGGAATTGTAAAGTATTAATTAGGCAAATGTTGGCAGCTGGTTTAATTTCACTAACTACTTGTTTCAGTTAAATTTCTTGCAGGGTCGAATAATCACAAGGAGAGTTTTTATTACTATTTCAAAAGTGAAGTATCTGTGATGCTGACACTGCTCTTTGTTTCCTTGACAATTCCGCCAGTGTCCTAGGTTATGATTGAAACTGTAGGGTTAATCCCATAGACCCTCATTCCCAGTAGGATGCTGCGCTCCAAGGAAAGATGGATCATAGTCAACACTGAAGCCCCAATTCTGTGACCTGTAGAAGCATGGAATTAATCCAGTGGCTTCAAATAGTTTTGGCAGATCACAACTCAGTCCAATACATTGGCGAGACCAAAAGTGAATAAATGTTTTCTAACTTCACCTGATTGTGTTGTTAAAACTCCTAACAATTTTTTCATGTGTCTTATAGAATCTGCTGTCTCAGTAATGTACATATGAAGTGATGTACTATATTGATACAGTTAAATACCAACAAGGTGCTTAGTGATTAAAAAAAAAATCATTGAATGGAAACAAAGTACTTTATTGTCATTTTGTACATTTTATATTGTTGAACCAGGTAGCCAATAACCGCAAAGGCTTTGGTCTCATTAGTTGCTCTATACATAACGGTGTAATGTGTGTGTTGACCTGTGCAGTGTATAGTGTGTGTGCGGAGCATGCGATGTCTGGGTTGAGTGTGTGCAGCATGCGGTGCCTGAGTTCAGTGTGAGGTATATGTGTTGAGTGTGCAGAGAGTGCGGTGTTTATGTTGAACTTGCAGAGTGTGTGTTCGGTGTGCAGTGTGTGTTTGAGTGTCCAGTATGGGACATGCGCTGGCTGTTTTGGATGTGTGGTGTGCGTTTTGGGCATGCAGTGTGCATTTTGGGTGTGCGCTGCCTGCTTTGGGCATGCGGTGTGAGCTGTCTGTTTTGGACACACAGTGTATGTTTTGGGCATGTGCTGTCTGTTTTGGACACACGGTTTGCATTTTGGGCATGCTGTGTCGTGTGTGTGTCGTGTGTGTGTCCAGTGTGTGTGTTGCATGTTTAGATCGGTGCTTTACACATTATGATATTGTATAAAGTATGAATAGAATGTGATTTTAACAGTCATTACGGTTTTGCTTTTAAATGGCTTTGAATTAATCAGTTAGCAATGTATTCTCTGTTCTGAAGTAAAAATTGACTGTTGGAGCTGGGTATTGATACTGAGCTGTGACAGGAGTGAATCTGGATCCTTGTGCACGTATTAGCATTTCCTCAATTCTTGACGAGCCGCTTAATTGAAAAACTGTATAACTCCACAGCTGGGCTAATGAACTTTCTGACATTTACACTGGTTTAAGTGCTTGAGAAGCATTAAAAGGATCATTGTTCCAGGTTCTTTGTGGTTGGTGGCTTTTTGGACCCTGAGAATCGCAGTCTCAGGCAGGGGACTTTTCATCGTACTAAGTTCCCACAATTTTGTTGGCGGAACATAAATTACAAAGAGGAACCGGGCATTTTTAGGCCAGAATTCCACCAAAAAGAACTCAAGTAAAATTAATGATGTTGCTCCCTGAATCTCTTCCACTTTTAAAATGGGGCACTGACCCCTCCTTAAAAACAACACTACGTGTTCCAGGATGCATAATACCTTTTGCTCACAAGCACGGCACTGAGGGGGAGCTGAACCTGTGGTGGTGTGGATTGTATCCCAGGCTTTAAATGTGGTGCCAGAGGAGCAGGTTAGGGAGGCAGAGCCGCTGCTGAGAGCTTAGAGGATTGAAGCAGACATGCAAATGATACAGTGTGCTCATCGAGATAGGTGGCTGGGTGATGTTTGGATAGGCTAGGAGACTTTTCACTTGAACCTATCAGTTGTCCACAGCAATAACCCTATACAGATTAATAGTTTCATTCAACGGAGCTAAGAGCCCTGTCCCTGGTGGGACAATGGACAGCCTAGCTGCTTCTTGCTGCAAGTAGGAGAAAAGCCATAGGCTGGTGACGTGGAAAGATTCCCATCATTGGGTCTGAATCACATTCTATTTCTGGTTTATACATTCTTCATTTAAGGGCAAAACCAACTGAATCTAATTCTCCATGGAATCTCAGTAGTTTCCATTATTATTAGAGGGTACTCACATCGCAGTATTAGACATTATGGGTTTGAACGAGATAAATACGAAAAATCATTTCTGGAATTACAGTGGAAGAGATTGGATTTGGTTTTTAGGTTTTGGCTGGCAGTGTAGACCTATTACAGTGTGACTGACTCAACCCATAATAGTGTCAACCTATTATTATGCGACTCACTGACCCTCTTACAGTGCCAACCTATTATGTGACTTACTGAATCTATAATAGTTCAAAATTACTGTCTGACTGACTAACTAGACATGCCCAGTTCTTGACAGATATGAGTGCTGTAATACAAACTTTCTGCTCAGCCTGTATGAAATCCATTTTCAAGCACACCACGCTTTACTAATAGAAGCACTTAATGGAAGCACTTAACAGTCAGGTTTTTCATGTTAGAATGTGTGTGAGATAATATAAGGGCTGATATTATGCAATGCAGGCCTGGTAGAGAGCCTTGCCTGCGGAGTGTGCATATTGGGAAATCACTGAAGTTAAAATGAATGGGCGGAACCTGGTGAAGATCATACCTCAATTTCCCAGGATGCATTCCTGGCATGTGAGGCTTCATACTGGAAAAATGCATTCATAAAACTGGCCCTGCGGTTTACTGCAATAATGCAGGATCAGAGTTGTTGTTAAAGGCATTAGTCACTTATGTATCTCATCTGTGCAACTTACCAGGATCACATGCCAGCTCCATGTTGGTTCTTATATTCAAGTTTGATAAAATTATACTGGTGTAAGAGAATGAGGAATTGAAATTATGAACCATGTCACTATATAGTGTCAGCCATAGCTCAGTGATAATTCTCTTGCTTCGGAGTCAGAAGGTCTGTAAGTACAAGCTCTTCTCCAGAGACTTGAGAAAAGATCTCGGCTGCCATTTCAGTGCAGTACTGCGCTGTTGGTGGTGCTGTCATTTGGATGAGACATTAAACCGAAGTCCTGCACAGAAGATCCCAAAGCACTATTAGAAGAAGAGCAGGGGAGTTCTCCCCGGTGTCCTGGGCAATATTTATCCCTCAACCAACTTCACTAAAACAGATTAACTGGTCATTATCTCATTACTGTTTGTGGGACCTTGTGTGCCAATTGGCTCCCACATTTTCCTACATTACAACAGTGATGACGCGTCAAGAGTGTTTCATTAGCTGCAAAATGCTTCGGGGTGTCCTTAGAATGTAAAAGGCGCTATATAAATGCAAGTTCTTCTACGATATAGAGCAAGAAAATGAAAGGTTGAAGGAGAAGCTGATTAAGCTGTGCTGCAGTAGAGAGCTGTATCATAGTAAATATATTGACCAGAATGTCAGTCTCTGAAGCTCACCCAGTGTCTGTGATCCAAACAAACAGGCCTCATGCCAACTCACTGCAGGAGCCAGTCACTTCCTGACCAGACCAGTTCTCTGTCCTGTGAACAATTGAGCGACAAATTTACTTTAATCCAATTGCTAGAAGGTAACCACATGTCTATATAAGCAGTCGCTCTCCCAAAGTGATTTCCAATGATTTCCAAAGTAACTTGCTGGTCAGAGGTTGAAAAAGGATGGGCAATAATTTTGTCCAGCATTGTCATGCTGGGTACATTTCCACAGGTTGTACTATTATAGAGGGTATCATGTAAACACAAGATAACAAGGTCTTCACCTTTTTCCAGGCAAAACATCAAATACATTTGAGTATATAGAAATATAGAATATAGTCTATTTAATAACAAGTAGTAACAAAGATGCAAGCCAACACTGAAATAGCACTATGCCCTTCCGTCCTTCCTCTCCCTAGTTACACTACACAACAATTGTTAATCAGATCAGCCTGCACATTATTCATTAGGTTCAGAAAAGCAGTGGAGTATTCTATATTTCCCAATGTGATTGCTTTGAACTGATACAACCCTTGGCTGGAGTGAAACGCCATCTTGGGCCTACTGTCAGGAGATACAGTCACTTTCCAAATGCTGTGTGCTAACATCCTTGGTTTTGACAAAAAGACCAGAGAGTTACATTTTCCAGATATTGAGTATTTGACTTTGACAGCCACCTTATTCAGACTTCTGTAGTCTGTGTAGAACTAGCCTGTCCAGATGACTTTTTGGCCTACAACCTGAGGAAACACCCTTAGGCCCAAAGCTGCCTCAATAATATCCTCCAGAAGTATCTTCTTGACATGTTGATCTACTAAAGTTATTACAGAGAATCATAACATTGCATCAACAGAGCAAAAGCAGACCATTCATCCTAACTGGTTATACCGGTGATTATGCTCCATACAACCTCCTCCCACTCTAATTACCTATTTCTATCTTACCCTCATCTCTCGCCATTCCCTCCTCCCTTGTGGATGCATCAAGCTCCCCTTTAGCGAATCAATGCTATTTGCTTCAAGCACTCTGTGGCAGTGAGATCCACATTCCCACCACTCTGTAATTCCTCCAGATTTATTTTATTTTATCAGTTAGTGGCTTTCTTGTATTAATGCCACCTTGTTCTGGAGACTTACCCACAAGTGAAAATAGTGGTTCGGTGGATCTATCTACAAGGCTAACTGAAACCTGTCTATGAGGAGCTTTCCTTTCACTGTGAATCTGGTCATACAGGCAATTGTGACCTTGTACTGATAAATGAAATTGTGGTTTAGCAAGAAGGACGATGCTGAGTTCCACATTTATAGATGATGTTCGCTGAATACATTTCTCACTGGCACTCCAATTTTAGTCTATCCCAGCGGGTCTTGTGCTTAAAGAATTTGCAATAACCAGGACTGAATCTAAACAGGGTCAACACTGGAATGGTGACAAGTTCTGCCCTAATTCCAAAGAATATAGCATCTGTAAACTTCCTTTTATTAATGTAGATATTGAGGTGTGAATCACTGTTTGTCAAAGCATCCTTTTCCCTAAAGGGGTCTAATACATTTTAATTCTGCTATTCCACCTCTATCTGATTGGTGGCAGCTTTGCATTGGTCAACTCTACCTAGAAAACCCTTACAGGACGTTATTGCTGATTCCTATTGGTAGCTTTTCTGGGCAATAATTATGGTAATGTGTATAGGTGCAGTTAGTATGGTTGGTCGGGCACCCCACAGTGAAAACATTTCAGCTATCAATATATTGCCCAGGGTATTCACTTTCCTCAGTGTCCCCATGTTTGACATCCCAAGTTTGCTGTATACCTTGCGTGCTTGTAATACCAGCTTGGGTAAGGTTGTCAAATCTTCTGTGAAGTGTAATTAGGTATTTTCATGGTCAGCCTTGTCAGAGTTACTGAGATTTGATAAGAGTCTGCAGGGAACCATAAGAAGCATCTGAATTGTGCAAAGGTGAGTCAAGCTATTGCTTTCTAGCCAGGGTTTACAATACTATAAGGTCATTTCAGCCAGGGTGGGGGAGGGTTAGAATGTTTGTTGAAACAATTTCGCTATGGCAATATGCAAATTATTGATGTGAGGTATCCCTTCCCGATGATAAAGGATTTTGGAAATTTCCCTTCCAAGCTCTCCTTTCCCACCCTTTCCTCATTCAGCCAGTCATTTAGAGATTGTGCTCCGTTATTGGCTCTTAACATGTACTTCTATCTGACAGAACAATGACTATCACAGTGACAACTGTCATTTCAAACAGTAAATGTCTATCAGGGTTGATATCTGCAGGGATACTGTTGAGGCATGCATCACAGAGATCCCCTGCCTAACCTATCATTGATTTAAACTTTTTCTTGTACAGCTGCAATATCCTGAAACAATTAGTTTATGTATTCTGCTTGGGTGTAAGCAACGTTTTCTAAATTTACAACATTTTTTGTGGGGGAAAATACTTTTGTGTCTCATATTAAACTATCACTTTGAAGAGATGTAACAATTTGGACATAGAAAGATAAATCAAAAGAGAATTATGTCCACTTATCTTTGTATTAGTCTTTCAGTGTCAGGGTACATACAGTTTATGTTGCATACTCACCTCTACATGGATTACAAAGGATAGGAAGTTATGCTTCAGTTATATAGAGCCTTGATCTTACCCCATCTGGAGTATTGTGTTCAGTTCTGAACACTGCACCTCAGGAAGGAATAATTGGTCTTGGAGGGGGTGCAGTGCAGATTCACCAAATGATATCAGGGCTTGGAGGGTTAAATTGTAAAGACAGGTTGCATTAGCGTGTCCTGTAGATTGAGGGGTGATCTGATTGAGGTGTTTAAAATGTTAAAACGATTTGGTAGGGTAGATAAAGAGCAACTATCTCCTCTGGTGGGGGAATCAACAACAAAGGGATATTTAAAATTTGAGCTAAGCCATTCTGGAGTGAAACCAGAAAGGACTTTTTTCACACAAAATGTAGTAGAAACTTGAACCTCTTCCCCCAGAAGGCTTATGGAATGCTGGGTCAATTGAAGCTTTCAAGACTGCGATTGTTAGATTTTTGTTGGGTAAGGGCATCAAGAGATATGTAGCCCAGGTGGTAAAATGGAGATGAGGTGCAAATCAACCATGATTGAATGGAATCGCAGAGCAGGCCCAAGCACATAGTCAGCCCTACATTAGCTAAACCTTGTTTATTCAGTACATCAATCCTACACAGCATGCTGGGGCCTCAGAGAACAGGGTTAAATTTGTAGATGTTCATGTTGGTTTTAATCTGAGTCAAGTTGCACAAAGCTATAATGTGCCAGTTATTATACATAAAATTCTCACCTCTAGAGATATCAAGTTCTGCCGGAACAAAACCCCCTCTACCCTTTGACCTTGGCCAATCTGGCGGGGAAAGACCCTGCCAACTAGTAATCATGCGCAAGTGTGATGCATTGTATAGTTTTAAAGGGCGCTAAATGCATGTATCTGCATGCACCCTCACTGTAAATTCCATGCATTGAGAGATCCTGTAAATCCTGTGCCGTTTGAGCACACGAAATTAAGTTTCTCTACTGCTAAGGAAACTGCCTCATTTGAGATGTGCAGACATGATAGGGTGGAGAGCTGATTTGATTTTTTTGTGAGTTGCTCTTGAAGCAAAGTGAAAGTAAGTAGATATAATGACTCCTTGTCCATTTTTATTCTCATTGATTTATTTTTATTTTTTCCAGACCTGAGAAAATTGCCACATCCAGTACAAATGCAGGTAAGGATGGCAGAATTTTATCACTCCCTGAGATTCTTTTGCAGACCTTTATCTGAGGCTGGCAAAGCTTTGCTATATCATTTTTAACAGCCAGTGCCATCTGTCTGTTGCTAACACTGGAGTTTCCTTTGTGTTACAATGTCACCATCACTATCTCTTACCCTGCAGTGTTGCCAATAGTGGAGTATTGCTTATCCTGTGGTGGCACCAACACCAATGTCTCCCCTATCTTGCAGTGTCGCTAACACTGGAGTATTGCTTACCCTATTGTATCTATAAAACTGGAATGTTAGTAACACTAGACTATCACTTATTTTGCTGCATCATTAACAGTAGGAATATCAGTTCCCTTCTTGTATCCATAAGACTGAAGTAGCACAAATCTGCTGTGACATTGGTGTACCACTTACCTTATTGTGTCAGTGCATTGGAGTGTAATTTATTGTGCTGTGTCAGTCATTCGAAGTATAACTTAACCTGCGGTGTCACCAACACTGGAGTGTCCCTTTCCTTGCAGCATGCAGCATCACCCACACTGGAGTTTTGTTTTAATCATTCATGGGATGTGACCATTACTGGCAAGGCTGGCATTTATTGCCCATCCCTGATTGCCCTTGAGATACAACTGAAGGCTTGATAGACCATTTCTCAGGTCAATTAAGAGTCAACCACATTGCTGTAGGTCTGGAGTCACCGTTAGGTCAGACTGGGTAAGGACAGCAGGCCTCTAAAGGACATTAGTGAACCAGATAGATTTTTACAAGAATCCGGTAGTTTCATGGTCACCATTCCTGATACTGGCTTTTTTTACATTCCAGATTTATTTAACTAACTGAATTTAAGTTCCCCGGCTGCCGTAATTGGGATTTGAACTCATGTCTTTGGATCATTAGTCCAGGCCTCTGGATTACTGGCCCAGTAACATAACCACTCTGCTACTGTACTCTGTATCCCTTGCGGTATGTTGTCACTAACACTGGAGTATCCCTTATTCTGTTGTATCTGCAATACTGGAATGTCATGAATACTAGAATATCACCTACTCTGCTGTATCATTCACAGTAAAATAACAGTTCCCCTGCTGTGTCCATAACACTGAGGTAGTAGAAATGCTGTTGTGTCAGTGCATTAGAGTTTAATTTATTGTTCTGTGTCAGTGATTTTGAAGTATCACTTTCTCTGCTGTGTCAGTAGCACTGGAGTATCAGTGGCTGGGCTCTGTCTGTGATGCTGCAATATTCATTCCCTTGCTATGGGATTAAATTGGTTCTGTTGTTTAGAATATGATATCAGTACTGCTCTTGTGTCAGTAACACTAACACTAACCACTGACATGGTGCTACTTGAGGGGGCTTCATGGAGTAAATACAGAAAATGGGGACGGAAAGTGCTGGAAATACTCAACAGCTCTGGCAACACCTGTGTAGAGAGAAAAGAGAGAAACTGAAATTGGGCAGTTGCCTATGGAAACCAATGGTCATACAGCAGTAATTTCTTCAGTGCCTAGTTGTAACTGTAGGAGGTCTCGGTACAGCTGTCGGCTCTAGTTATCCTGTTCAGTTCCATTCACAATTCCTCAGACAACGAAGCAGTCCATGCCTGCATTCAGCAAGACCTGGGCAACATTCAGACTTGGGCTGATAAGTGGCAAGTTATATTTGTGCCACACAAGTGACAAGCAATGACCATCTCCAACAAGAGAGAGTCTAACCACCTACCCTTGGCATTAACTGGTACTACCATCGCTGAATCCCCCATCAACATCCGGGGAGTCACCATTGTCCTGATACTTAACAGGACCAGCCATATAAATACTGCAGCTACAAGAATAGGTCGGAGGCTGGGTACTCTGCAGTGAGTATCTCAACTCCTGACTCCCCAATACTAGTCCACCATCTACATGGCACAAGTCAGGAGTGTGATCCTCCATTTTCCTGTATGGGTGCTGCTCCAATAACACTGACGAAGCTTGGCACCATCCAGGACAAAGCAGCCCACTTGATCGGCCCCCCATCCACCACCTTAAACGTTCACTCCCTTCACCATAGTGACAGCAGTGTGTACCATCTACAAGATGCACTGTAGCAACTTGCCAAAGGCTTCCTCGACAGCACCTCCCAAACCCATAACCTCTACCACCTCGGAGGACAAGGACAGTAGGCACTTGGAAACACCACCACCTCAAGTTCTCCACCAATTCACACACCATCTGGACTTGGAAATATATCGCCATTCCTTCATTGTTGCTGGATCAAAACCTTGGAACTCCCTTCCTAACATAACTGTGGGTGTACCGACACCACATGAACTGTAGCGGCTCAAGATGGTGACGCACCACCACCTTCTCAAGAGTAAATAAGGATGGGTAATAAATGTTGGCCTTGTCAGCAAAGCCCACATCAAATGAATGCATAAAAAAGGCAAGGAATCACACTGATAGATTTTTACCATAGGGAGAGAAAAATTGGATGTCTCCTGCTCCTTGCCTTGTACCCCACGCCTCATGCTTTGTGCCTTCTGTCTATCCGAGAGCCGGTCAAAACATCACTGCCAGATATCTGGGAACAGATCAGCTATAGCTAGTGTGTGACTGGCAAGATGGAGATAAAGCTGGAGAACAGGCTGGTGATGGTGGGTGCATGGCGGAGGCAAGTAACTTGTGGAAAAAATAAATGAAGTTCTTTTGGGACATAGAATTATACAACTGTGAGCTATCATGATAATATAAGAAATAGGAGCAGGGGTAGGCCATATGGCCCCTCCATCTGCTTCGCCGTTCAGATCACCTGCCTCAACTCTGCTTTGCCACCCACTCCCCATATCCTTTCATTCCATGAGAGACCAAAAGTCTGTTTATCTCAGCCTCAGATATACTCAAAGATCCACAACCCTCTGGGGTAGAGAATTCCAAAAATTCACAAGACTCTGAGTGAAGAAATTTCTCATCTTGATCTTAAATGATTGGCCCTTCATCCTGAGACCATGCCCCTGTGTTCTAGATTCCACACCAGAATGACAAGGGCAGCAGTTGCATGGGAACACCACCACCTGAAGTTCCCCTCCAAGCCGCACACCATCCTGACTTGGAAATATATCGCCGTTCCTTCACTGTTGCTGGATCAAAATCTTGGATCTCCCTTCCTAACAGCACTGTGGGTGTACCTACCCGACATGGACTGCAGTGGTTCAAGAAGGCAGCTCACCACCACCTTCTCAAGGGCAATTAGGGATGGGCAATAAATGCTGTCCTAGCCATTGTTGCCCACATCCCATGAATGAATAAAAAAAACTGTGTCGACCCTCAGTGTACAGACCAAATTGACACAGCCTCTCATCATGGGACAACATTCTCATCCCAGGAACCAGCGTAGTGAACCTTCACTGTACCGCCTCCAATGCAAGTGTATCCTTCCTCAGATATGGAGACCAAAATTGCGCGCAATACTCCACGTATGATCTCACCAAAGCCCCATACATTTGTAGCATGACTTCCTTATTCTTGTATTCCAGTCCCCTTGCAATAAATGCCAACCTGTCATTTGCCTTTCTAATTTCTTGCTCTGCTTGCCTGTGTTCCTTGTACATGTATACCCACGTCTCTTTGAACATCAATGCTTAGAAGGGAAAAGGGAAAGATAGACTGAGAGTAAACTAGCAAGGAATATCTTTTTTAAAAATTCTACTTTTTGATTCTTACTATCAAAGTGAATAACCTCACACTTCCCCAGATTATACTCCATCTGCCACCTTGTTTCCCATTCACTTAACCTATCTATATTTCTTTACAGCCTCTTTTTGTCTTCGCAGCTTACATTCCCATCTAACTTTGTATCATCAGCAAACTTATATACATTACTCTCAGTCTCTTCATCTAGGTAATTAAAATAGATTGTAAATAGCTGAGGTCCAGCACTGATTCTTGCAGGACTCCGCCATTACAGCCTGCCAACTTGAAAATGCTCCGATTATCCCTTCTCTCTGCTTCCTGTCTGTTAACGAATTCTTCATCCATGCTAATATATTACCCCCAACTCCATGAGCCCTTATCTTGCATATTAAGCTTTAGTGTGGCACCTTATCGAATGCCTTTTGGAAATCCAGATATAATACATCTACTGGCTCCCCTTTATCTGCTCCACAAGTTACAACCTCAAGAAAAACTCTAATAAATTTGTCAAATAGGATTCCCTTTCGTAACACAATGATGACTCTGTCAGATCATATTATGATTTTCTAAGTGCATTGTTAAGACTTCCTTCATAATAGATTCCAACATTTTCCCAATGACTACTGTCAGGCGAATTGGTCTGTAATTCCCTGTTTTCTCTTTTCCTCCTTTCTTGAATAGTGGTGTTACATTTGCTAACTTCCAATACTCTAGGACCTTTGTAGAATCTTGGGAATATTGGAAAATCATAACCAGCGCATCCACTATCTCTGCAGCTGCCTCTTTTAGAACCCTAAGATGTAGGCCATTCGGTCCTGGGGTTTTGTTGGCTTTCAGTCTGTTAAGTTTCTCAAATAGTTTTTCCTTGCTAGTATTAATTACTTTAAGTTCCTCACTCTTAATAGTCCCTTGGTTACTCTCTATTTCTGGTTCAACATCTCTGCCATTTCCTCATTCCCCATAATAATTTATCCTGTCTCTGCCTCTAAGGGGCCAACATTTACTTTAGCTACTCTTTTCCTTTTTATATGCTTGTAAAAGCTCTCAAAATCTGTTTTAATATTCCTTGTTAGTTTACTCCCATCTATCTTTCCCTTTTCATCAACTTTTTGGTCGCCTTTTGCTGGTTTCCAAAGCACCCTAATCCTTAGCACTACTGCTATTCTTCACAACAGTCAAAGTCATGAGGGGTCTGGACAAAGTAGAAACTGTTCCCACTCGTGAAAGGATCAAGAATGAGAGGACACAGATTTAAAGTAATTGGCAAGAGAAACAAAAGCGACATGAGGAAAAACTTTTTCACGTAGTGAGTAGTCAGCAAGCTGGAATGCACTGCCTGAGAGTGTGGAGTAGGCAGGTTCAATCAAGGCATTCAAAAGGGAATTAAACTGTTATCTGAAAAGAAAAAATGGGCAAGGTTACGGAGAGAAGTTGGGGGAATGGTATTAGGTGAATTGCTCATTCGGAGAGCTGGTATGAACATGATGGGCTGAATCTCCGCCTCCTGTGCTGTAACAATTCTTTGATTCTGTGATTATAACCCACTTCTTTTAATGTAATCCTATCCTTAATTTCCCTGGTAAACCACGGATGGAGTTTTCTCGCTGAGTTTTTGTTTTATAATGGAATATATTTTGTTGGAACTATCCATTTAGTCCCTCTTTCCCTAGAGCCCCTGCATATTTGAACCTAGGCAGCAGAACTTAGATTTTCCAATCAACATTATTTTATTTGTACTTGCTGATCCCACTTTTCATCCCTATCAATGAGGTGCTGTCTTGCCACCACTAGTGCATCCCCACAATGCCATGGCTCAGATTGTAAACTCAGTGCAGTTGAAAAAAGAAAGTACTTGTGTTTATATAATACTTTTCACAACCTCAGGATGTCCCAAAGTGCTTTTCGGCCAATGAAGTACATTTTGAAGTGTAGTCACTAGTAATGTAGGAAACACAGAAGCCTATTTGCACACACCAAGGTCCCCCAAACAGCAATGAGATCATGATCATATAATCTGTTTTAGTGATGTTGGTTGAGGGATAAATATTGGTCAGGACAACAGGGATAAATAACTCTCTTGCTCTTTTTTGAATAGTGCCATGGATCTTTTGTGCGTACCTGTGAGGGCAGATTCGACCTTAGTTTAGTGTCTCATCCGAAGGATGACACTTCTGTCAGTGCAGTACTACACTGGAGTGTTAGCCTAGATTTGATGCTCAAGTCCTGGATTGGGGCATGAACCCACAACTTCTGACTCCAAATTGTGACTGCTGCCTCTGAGCCAAAGCAATTGTTAAACCTGCACCTATCCACCAGAGTGTGGCACCACATATTGTTGGAGCTGCAATGTTTAAATTTTCTTTTTAAATTCCTGTTTTAGAAAGTAAATGAGTTTCAGTAAGTAACTGAAGTAAGTACTTCAAATGCATTTTTCCAAGTCAGTTTAATCCCATAATGTCCAGATTGGGTCTTTCTACATGGTTCAGGAAGATCAGTCTGTCAGTTCCCATCACACAAATGGGCATGGGAGTATTGTTAGACATGAGTAGTTACAGGCAGTAAGCAATTCTTCGACCGTAGCTGACAGATCACAGCCTCTGGCAGCATTTTGACAGTTTCTGGACAAGCGCAGTTCAGTTGAATGGTTCCCAATCGCATTAGCGATTGTCAGTATAATTAACGTACTTTCTTCTCAGTCTGCACCCCATTGTCAGAAAGTTCGAGTACAGTTATCATTCCAGGTAACTCTGAGAAGAGTCTTGAGTAAAACAGGAGTGCACTGAACCTGTGGTGCATTTTGGGGAAGGGAGTTGTGTGATATTTCAGAAGGCAAGATTGTGAAACTTGAACAGTCCACAGAGATCATCAATTTTATTGTATATAGTATGTATCTATGCCACTTCTTACATCCAAAGTGGGAGAAGTGCACTGTCTTTCTCTAGTTCCACTTCTCCACAGGTCCCAACATATACTTAAATGTGTACCCAGTTACCAATTAGGCCAAATATATATCTATTTAATTTCAGAATAAAATCCACCAACCAGATTTCTTTAAGAAACAACAGAAGTATTAATTTATTATAAAACAAGGCTTAGTCAATCAAGATGCAAAGCTTTAACACACAGTTTGAAAAATGACAGTAAATATATATTCCCTTCTAAATACCCCGCGCGCGCACGTACACACATACACCCTGGTTAAAGGAAAAATAAAGATGCTTCGGCCAAAGTACTTGTTAATTCTTGAAGAAAAAGGATAAGATATGATATATCCCAGATGGCATACAGTCTGGTGTCCGAGTACACATAGACGGGTAACTGGGATCTTTTCAGAAGTAGTTCATTCAGGAGATGTCAAGAGAAAGTCTTCCAGAAGCTTCTCAGGAGAAATGCTGCTTCGGTTTTTCTATTTCTTACACTTGAGTCTCAGGGTTTCTCAAAGAGGTGGGGAAAAGACGAATTTTTTTTTAGCAGGCTGATCTCCAAACTGACTCAAAACGGTATTCAAATGAAACCCACTCTTGTGCACTATAAATCTTGACATGTCACTTCTCTTGTAAACAACTCCCTTGGTCAGAAGGCATCTGTTGTTTACTTAGCTGAAGACTTGTAACATCCAGTAAATGTTTTTAAACAGAGTCCTTCCAGTGACCCATTTAAAAAAAAAAGGCAATCATCTATGGAATCACTTCAGTCCTCCAATGAATCCATATCCACAATTCAAAAACATGAGTCCTCAAATAAAATTAAAAAGTGGAAGCACTTTCATGACAGACTAATTACAATTTTAACAGTATTTTTATTCTAAATTTTTCTCCTGAAATTGCTGATATGCAGTTTCAATAAGAACAGTTGTTTGCATTTATATAGTGCTTTGAATATAGAAAAAAAATCCCTAGGGGCTTCACAAAGCTTAAGGAGAAAATGAATGCTGATCCAAAAATGGACCAAAGGTTTGGTCAAAGAGGTTGGTTTTAAGAATGATGCTAAAAGAGGAGAGACAGATGGAGAGGTTTACAGAAAGAATTCCAGAACACCGGACCAACGCGGTAAGGGGGCAACCACCAATGGTAGCGCAAAATGAGGCTCACACAAGAGGTCAAAGCCAGAGAACCACTGAGTTGGGGGAAATTATCAAGCCCAAGGAGGTTACAGAGATAGGGAGAAGTAAGGCCATGAAGGGACTTAAACACAGGATGAGAATTTTAAATTTGAGGTGTTGGTGGACCAGGAACAAGTGAGGGCATTTGTGAAGTGTGAGCAGGATTCAGTGCAGGTTAGCATACAAGCAACAGTGTCTTGGATAAGCTCTAGATTATTGTGCTGGCCAAAAGAACATTGTTAAGTCTGGATTGGGCAAAGGCCAAGGTTGAACTTTCAGCAGCAGATGAACTAAGGCAGGTGTAAAGATGGACGATATTATGGAAGTGGAAGTTGGCAGTCTTTGTGATGGAGGGGATATGGGTTCAGAAACAAGGGGTTAAATACGCATAAGAGTTTCCAAACAGTCTGCTCAGTCTGACACAATGGCAGGGGAAAGGGTTGGAATCAGTAATGAAGGTATGGAGTTTGTGGTGAAGCCATAATTGATCTACCCAATTTTTAGATTTGCAGCTCATCCTTGATTTGGCAAGCAAATTATACAGAGGCAGTAGAGGAGTTTGGAAAGGTAGTGGAGACGTTGAGCTGGATAGCCTCAGATTACGTGTGACAGCCGAATGCTGTTGCCAGGGGACAGCATATAAGATGAGGAATAGATTCTCTGGAGACTCTGGATGTAATAGTGGGGGCAGGAAGATAAGACATTGCTTGAGATACTCTGACTACAATTGGATAGATAAGAGAGGAAGCAAGTGATGGTAGTCCCACTGAGCTGGGCAACAGAGGGTTAATGCCATGGTCAGAATCGTTTGTGACATTTGTCATGCTAGGCCTCCACCTGCCAAGAATGAGGCACATTAATTTTGTCATGAACATTGATTTTAAACTGTTACTGGAGTGAAGAAAGGACTTGTTAAACAGATCAGCTGTGGCTGGAAAATACATTTGCATATTAACAGACAGTGATTGGAAGGACAAAGGACCATTCCCTGAGACATACAACCCACAATGGACCTTGATCACCAGGTATTGTGTGTAAGAGGAACATTCCAGAGATTGCTAAGGTGATACAATCCAAGACGTGGTCAGACCAGTTAGTCACATGACTAACCTGCTTGCCAACCTGGGTTTTTCTGAATTGTACAAACAGTTTGAACGGGGAGTGTTTGCTTGCTGCTGGACTGAGAAGATCTCTCCTGTCTGCTCCCATCTCTTTCTCACGGAACTCCAAATCCACTGAAGACACATGAACCCCAAGAGAGAAAGGTCTCCTACAGCGAACAAGGTTTAAGAAGAATACTGGGCCCCAACAAAAAGCAAGATCTACCTACAATCAAGGACTCTATAGTGAACCTTAAGAACCGTAACAAAAACTTTTCAGATATTGCCTCAAACTTTTCCACTTTATTTTTCTTCTCTTTTCTGTCTCTATTTGCATGTGTGTATCGTATATGCATGCTAGCGTGGGCATGTTGTGTATCCATAGGCGTCAACCGAATTAGAGTTTAATTTGAACTTTAATAAATTTCAATTTTTGTTCTTTAAACCTAAGAAGACCTTTTCGTGCTGGTTTCTTTGCCTTATAATTGGAAAGCGGTGAATAAGGATTCACCAAGGGGGTGCTAAAAACAGAGTGTTTAAAATTAAACCCTGTTAAAGTAAGACCAGGTGAAGGCTGAGAGGGGCCCCTAGACACCTTTCTCACCTGGTTGTAACACACTGATTAGGAGTGTTTCAGTGCTGTGACTGGTGGAAGCCTGCTTGAAGGGATTCAATTAGGAAGTCACAAGAAGGATGTGCACCGATTTGGGAGGCACTAATGCCTTCAAGAGTTTTGGAAAGGAAGATTGGATATAGAGTGGGTATATTGAGGAGGGATTGATGATGGCAGTTTTGAGTATATGATTAATTTGAGGCTGATGTGTGCTCGGTGTAGCATGCACTATGTATTGCCAGATACACTCAATTCTGTGCCCCCTTAGTTTTGAGGGAGTGAAGACGGGAGCCAAACCAGGGAGAACCACCACGATGGGAGGGAATAAAAGTTTCCCTGGGGACAAGGGCAGTGAAATTGGAGATGAGATACTGGTTGAGCAAATGGACAGCTGTAAAAGTAGTGTAGTGAATGGCAGACAAAAGGCTGGACAGTTAGAGTTTGAAAGTGCAATTATAACTGATTTGGAGGAGAGGATTTTCCAAAAACAGACCCAGAGGGAAGTGCAATTAGAAGAGCGATGTGGTTGGTGAGGGAAGTAAGGAAATGTTTGGAGATGGCATTGTCAGTACCTAGGAATTCCTAGATGAAGTGAGACCAAGATCCAGCTAGTTTGCCTTCTACTATACTGGTAGTCGCATGGCACAATGATAATGGAGTTGTTGACTAATCAGAGCAATCAATCTCTGTCAGTTAGTCTACAACAGACCCAATAAGATGCAAAGAAAACCCCAGTGGTGGAGAGCTTTGGGAACCATAGAACAAAGTTTGCTGTTCCTCCCAAACATGCTTTACTTACCAGATGTTATGTTTCAAATTACTCATCTGCTGAATCCTAAAATGTTAGTAATTGAGACTATGGTAGTAGAGAGGCTGTGGGAGATTGTGTGGCCAAGGAGATGACTATTGGTAGGATAATTAAATGGAGGGAGAGGTTTAGGGAAGACAGGAAGGAAGTAAATGCACAGAGAAAAGGGCAAGGGGAGCTGAGATTGAACTTACTGAGGTTGTGGAGTTGTTCAGTGGAGAGCCTAAGGGGAGGAAACTTGGTGAGAAACCTGGGTGTGACTTGGGAGTAGACAAGTATTTAAAGGAGAAGTGAGGGGTTGGTATCATTTGAGGTGCTCAATGAAAGGGAAGTGATGAGTTAGCAGGGGGTCAAGTCCCCAAGAGGGAAGAAATGAAAGGTGACAAGATGGAGGAATAAAAAGGGGAAGAGACGAGAGAAAGATCCAAGGGACCATGAGCAATCTATCATCCCCAAATGGCCGTTCTTTATGTGTGGGCCTAGTCAGTGAGTGTCCATAGACTGTTCTATAATGAGATGGGGGAGAGGAGGAGCTGCCTACATAGCCAACCCAAATATCCTGTTCTAACCCATTGCCAACATGCACACTTTCCAGTAGGGGGTTACTGGTCAGAAGCCTAGCATAGGATTCCTTCCCAGCTCCAGGACACTGAGAGTTATTTCAATGCCCCCTCTGCTACTCTGGCTGGGAACAGCTAACTCACCGCAGGCCATAACCACAGCTGATAGCTCCTTGATCTCTAAGGCATTAACGATATCATGGCCTCTATCCAATTCACACGACAGAGAAAGAGGATTTTAATGGACTTAATGCATGGTAAGTTGCAGAGATTTATCTTATAAGTATTCTATTATACAGGAAGGGAGTAATGGAAAATAAGTTACTGATTAACATCAGCTGCATCACTCACAAACCGTACAACATTTATTTGGTTGATGGATTACAGAGTTGTCACCGTGGCTTATTTACACAGCAGGGAGAAATCAAACGTAGCACATTGCACGTTAATGTTGTGTGGGATGCTTCTAATGCAGTGGTGCTAATACATCATGGCAAACTGCTCCCATCACTACCACGGCCAGTGACAAGACCTGTAATCACAGAGTACTTCACCATGGTATTACACAGCCCAAAACACTCCCTCTGCAGAGACAACCCACGTTTAGGAGGAGAAGATCTATAATTATACCACTGAGCAGTTTTTCCTGTCGCACTAGTTAAAATAAGTGTGAAAAAGTCACACACCCATTACATTTAATTTTTATGACTGAAATGCGAGTGGCAATGCTGGGCTACAATGGTTTACTGATGCCCATGCATACTGGTAATGATGATGTATTGGCTTCATGTAGATTTGTGCCTTGAACTGATTAATAATGCAGTGTGACCAGATAACAGTGTAGGAGCATGTAGCATCTCCGGACGAGACAGTTCAGATCAGGCGAGGGCAGGAGGTGGGACAGCAGAAGGATTACAGCCCACTAAACCCAACAGCGTCTTTTTCTTTTGCAATTTAATTCTTTTTCTCCCTCCATGAGACCATTTAGTTTCCCCTGCAAAAATGATGAGATGGGGATCAGCTTTTGGCCTCCGCTGCTGCTGCACCATAAATAGTCATCAGGAGACATGCAAAAGAAGTCTGCAGTGACTCTCTCCCTTTAATTTCCCTTTATCTGCCCTCTCTGAACAAAAATTGTTTCTTTTCAATTTAGACTGAGGTGTTATGGCTGTTTTAGTGTACTTCAAATTCAACTGAACCCCAAAACAGTGGGAGACCCAGAAATAATGGTCACGTCTGTTGTCTGGGCAGACAGTGAACCATACTGTTAGCTATAATTGGTTCTTTTTGCTTACAGTGTCAACCGACAACAGACTATCTTGTCATTTATCTCCTCGTTGTTTGTGGGAACTCGCAATGTGCAAATCGGCTGCCGTGTTTCTTACATTAGAACAGTAGCTACACTTTCAAAAGTATACTTCATTGGCTGTGAAGCACTTTGGAATGCCCTGAGGTAATAAAAGGTGGTATAGAAATGCAAGTCTGTCTTTCAGTTCTGTCAGTCTTTCTTTCTACAAGGCATTTATTTGAAAATATAGCTTCATCATTGTAGTGTTTGTGGTGCTTTTTTCCTACTGCCGTCACCTTTCGGCAGTACACCGAGAAAAAACATTTTGAAAGCTACAAGGGACGTTTTGGTGATTGAGTGATCAGGATGCTCTGACCCTGGCTATCGTGCAGCTTTTAGGTATTGTGCTTTTAAAATCAAATCAAACTATGTGCACACATCCTTCACTGCAGACTAGCCTGATCTACAGCTTCCAGCTGAGCTACCAAAGCTGAACATGAGCTGAAAATCTCCCAGAGGAATAGATAATAAGCATTGCTCTCTCGTCCACAGGGACTCCCATCAAAGAGCACAAAGCCATTGACAGAAAGCTTCAAAGACTGCCAAAAATAAAGCAAATTATCAGTGACGTGTTTATTCAGAACCCCACATATCGCTCAGTTAAAAAACTGGTAATGGCCATATTCATACAATATGCACAGGGGAATGAATTCATTCTAAATAAACCTGGTAATAGTTCAGCTTGTATAATATAAGCCTAAGAAATGGCTGATGTGACTTTACAGATCCCTCAGGTCCTGTGTGACAAATTCAATTAGACCTCAAATTCTGCATCATTATCCACTACAGAAACCAGGACATTGGTTACATTTTATCAGACATTTTTCTGACCTTCAAAATGTGGGTGTGTGACTTATGTAGTGGTGCAAATGTGCAGCGAGTGTAATGGGTAAGTTCAATACAATAGTACTTTAACAAGAATGAAAGCATCTCCGATGTGATGGATTATTTATTGGATTCTTTCCTGCTGGTAAACAGTTACACACACAGTAAAAGCCTGGTACTATTATCTGATTTTTCAAGCTAAGGAGAAAATATATCACCTGGCTGTTGTACACATCTCAAGACAAGGTTTGATATATGGAGGTTGATTGCTGCAATTGTCCTTGGATGGAGACTCGACTTGGAAATCATTTGACGTGTTTGGAACTAATCAATGGGCTGAGCTATACCATGCAATTACAAACTTCCCCTGTGGGTGACATTCTGGAGCTCTTTTTAAAGTAATAATTAGTTTTATCACTAAATCTCCATTGTTTGAAGACTTGAATTAGGTTTATGAGATGGACAGGGTCATAATTTTGTACAGTGTTGGATAAAGCTCCCAAGCGTTTAAGGCAGGATGTTAATTGATCATCAAAATTAGATTCCTGCTGTATTTGGTCACTATTACCCTTGAAATAATAGACATATTTGTTCAGCTGCTGATGTATTGCTGATTTTCTACAGACTAGTTAATGGGATACAGCACAGAAGGAGGCCATTTGATCCTCAAACCTGTGCCTGCACTTTGGAAGAGCTGTTCAATTAGTTCCATAAGCCTGCAAATGTTTCCTTTTCAACTATTTATTCAATTCTCGTTTGAAAGTTACTACTGAATCTGTTTCCATCATCCTTTCAGGCAGGGCATTCCAGGTTATCATAACTCGCTATGTAAAATACGTGCTTATCTCCTTTTAATCTTCATATCATTAGTCAGCTTTGACTGTATGTAGCCTTTTACTCATTGGATTAAGTGTGTTTAGGATAATGAGAATGAAGCTGAAACAAATTGCTGTTGGAATTCTGGCCTTCAGTCGTGGTGGCCGAATGTAATTTACCACCATGATGGAGCTAGAATTTATAGCATACAGTGTTCTAGAATCCAGGCCACATTACTATTGAAGAGTTCTAGAATCCAGAACCCACCACAGAAAGTTGGGTTCTTTAGAGTGTAGTGCAGTGGCGACGTCACCTTTAAGTAACCTTACCCTTAAGAGAACAAGCCGCTGATGTAACTGATGATGTCACCCCATACATATGTATATTATATATTCAGGAGACACCATCTTGTCAGGGGGGGGCACTACGCAGATGGCCTGCAGGTAGAGCACACACAGCAGCATGGACAAGACCTGGACCTGAGTAACATTTAGAAAGTTAATAGAGTGTTTTGCTGAACCTGAATGTCAAGCCTGCATCTATCCTGAAGACTCACTGATCTGCTTAACAGCTCGACACAAAAAAAACACTGCACAACACTGCACAGAGTATAGACAAGGCAAGCTTGATGATGACAATATATAAATGTGCAAAACAATAGAAATAAAGACCTAGAGGTGCTAATTTGACTGGAGGGAATATTTTGGTTCAGTTGTAATTACAGATTCTGGAGTTCAGCTCATGAGATAATCAAAGAAACTTTTGCCAATTTAGTTTCCCATTTCTTTTTTCCCTTCCCAGTTTTCTGAAATTACTAAAGCTGGCAAACTCTAGTATTTTGGCATGTGCGAGCTTACAGGTCAGCTAAATGAGCACATTCTAGTTATTGAACCTGATATCTGTGCAGCTCAGTTGCACTCCAGTACATATCCCATGACATTATTTGAAGAAGAGCAGAGGAGTTCTCCCTGGTGTCCTGGCCAAAATTTATCCTTAAATCAACATCTCTACAACAGTTTAACTGATCATTATCCCATTGCTCCTCATGTGACCTTGCCGTGTGCAAATTAGCCGAACCATTTCTTAGCAATACAATGATGACTACACTTTAAAAATTATTCTTTGACTGTGAAGCATTTAGGACTGTCCTGAGGTCATAGAAGGCACTATAGAAATGTTAGTTCATTATTTATAATGAATAAATTGTGCCATAACTTATGGTGAGCTATAGGCTGAAGATACATTTGGGATATAGTAGCATAGTGGTTATGTTAATGGGCTAGTAATCCAGAGGCCAGGACGAATGATCCAGAGACAGGAGTTCAAATCCCACCATGGCAGCTGGGAAATTTAAATTCAATTAATAAAAAATAAAATCTGGAATAAAAAGCGAGGGTCAGTAATGATGACCGTGAAACTCCAGATTGCTGTAAAAACCCATCTGCTTCCTGAATGTCCTTTAGGAAAAGAAATCCAGCAGCCATACCCAGAGGCCTATATGTGACTCTAAAAGAGAAAAGCTTGCATTTATATAGCACCTTTCATGACCAGTGGACATCCCAAAGGGCTTTATAGCCAAGGAAGTACTTTTGAAATGTAGTCACTGTTGTAATGTAAGAAATGCAGCAGCCAATATGAGCACAGCAAACACCCACAAGCAGCTAGTGACTCCAGACCTAAAGCAATTTGGTTGACTCGTAACTACCCTCTGAAATGGCCTAGCAAGCCAATCAGTTGCATTCCAGAAGGCGGTTTACCACCACTTTCTCAAGGGCACCGATGGATGGACAATAAATGCAGGCCTTGCCAGTGACACCCACATCCCATAAATGAATTTTTTTAAATCCATTCTTGAGGCTCGGGTGAAAAAATAGCCAAACAGTCTTGCAGCTTACAATCTCCTCCACAGTAATAGCACACAGGATAGCCTTCAGTGTGTAGCAGACATCTGTAACCTCATGCACACTGAGGTCCCTTTGTTTACCAATAATGTTAACAGTCAGGTAACAAGGTTATGAAGTAATGGCCAAAAAAACACATTCCTCTGTTGAGTGTGATAATCAGTGCTGTTTAGAGTGCACAGTCAGAATTTGTGGACTAGCTGGAGCTGGGGAGAGCAATAATCTTCTGAAACAATCTCTTACTTTCCTTCTCTTTGTTTTTCTTCCATCTTTCCCTTCTCCCTACATCACTGGCTGAATTCTGTGCATTTTCATCCAATTCCCGGCTCCCACTTCTAGCTTTTCCTCCCCAGCCCCCACTGTCCGTTCAGGCTCCTGCTGTCTAGTCTCAGCAGCAATTGGTTGAAAATGGATTTTAACTGGGGATAGCCTGAGGTTAAACATCTGGCAAAGGAATGGCCTTCCATGCCAAGCAGTAATCAGTGTGCTTGTCAATTTGAATAGTAAATATAATAGCCTCTCTCATCCCATCACAACCCCCACCTCAAGGTCACAATGCCAGACCTAGAGGTGTTGTTTCCCTCCCCCACTATCCACAGTGTGTCACACATGCAGATATTTGAAGGGATATACAGAGCTTTTTCAATTGACTTTGGCTAGAATCAGGGACAAAAAAATGTATAGAGGTGGCAGTCTGTATTATGGAACTCTTTGGGTTATAGGGTCAAGAGATTCTGGAAATTTTGGAAGCATTTGATACCTCTGGTTCCAGAATGGTAAGCAAACAAAAGATTTTATGCTGTATGGCTATTGCTGTTAGTTGTAAAATACCAGAGCACAAATATGCATGAATAGAGACCAAATAAACAGTGCTAATTTACTGTTTAAAAACCTGACAGCAATCACCCTATGCAGTAAATCTTGATACCTGTTCACTTTCCAGTTTGGGGCTTGCCTGGTATGAAATGCCCCAGGCGAGGGCTGTTTACAATATCATTTTGATTCCTTTCCATTTAACAAAAGTACTTAGATTAATAATTTAAAAAACCAGGGAGAAATAAGGATGTGTCAAGAGAATCACCCCCGCCCCCTTGTGGGCTGCCATTCCTCCTATTGTGGGCTGCCATCGCTCCTAGCACTTCAGCTGAACATGGTGGCTGTACTGTTATCAGAAGTTGAATTGTCAATGAATATTTCAGTGCTAGAAAATAAAGTCTCTTTCTGCTGCAGCATAATGACAAATCTTGTTATCCCCATAAACTGAGGCTCTGCCAATAACTGAGACGGATCCTGTAGTGAAAATTCAGAAACTTACATTTGTGCAGGTTTGTTCTCAAACTCATTGTAAATTTTATCTGGATAAGGATATCTCCCTCCCCCTTTCTTAATCTCCCTTTGTAATTATTTCATCCATCCCTTTTAAAATCCTCTCACGCATGTCAGCCTACAGAAAGGATGCAGCCTCCCAGAGATCTGTCATGGTCACTGTGTGACAACTTTCTAGGAAATGGGCAAAGCAGGGTAGCTTCTGGTCCTTTCCTTTCTTCCTTTAGGGAGGTCTGACTGCTGTGCTCACCACCTTCCCCCTGTCATTTATAAGTTCTTGGCACTGTAACTATTATATGACTCTATTTCTTTTTCTGTTACCTCCAGACTATTCCAATAGTTTCCTGGCTGGCCTCCCATCTCCCACCCTCCATAAACTTGAGCTGATCAAAATCTCTGCGGCCTGTGTCCTAACTTGAACCAAATCCCATTCACCTATCACTACTGTGCTCACTGGCCTACATTGGCTCCCTGCCCCCCAACACCTCAAGTTTTAAAGTTCAGATCCTCATGGCCCACAAACTCCCAGTCTATGTGACCTCCTCCAACCCTCCAATAACTCTGCGTTTCTCCAGTTCTGGCCTCATGCATTCTTGACTTTTTTCACCCTGCCATTTAGTGGCCATGCCTAAGCCCTGGAATTTCCTCTATGAAGCTCTCTGCCACTCCACCTCTCTATCTTCCTTAATACCTGCCTCTTTGACCAGGTTTTTGGTTATCTGCCCTACTGTCTCCTCTTTGGCTCAGGGTCAGTTTTATTTGCTTGATTTTGCACCTGTAAAATGCCTTGAAATGTTTTACTATCTTGAAGATGCTGCATAAATGCAAGCTGTTAGTTGTCTAGGCTGCTTTTACATTTCTCTAATGCTGTATTAATGCCACCAACCATACAAGACCTGCAGCCTGAGGCAACACAGAGTAAACTTGCCAAAAAATTCCATTTTGTCCCATTGGTTCCTTCTTGTCGATGGCCTTAGCGTATCCCTAGCAAATTTATTGTGGCATAGCTACCAACTGTGTACTTCGGGATTAGGCAATATTAGCCTGGAAATTAGGCCAATCAACAGCAGCTTAATTTTTGATGAAGAGCGTATTAGCATTATTTTCTATCACAGAATAATATCTTCTAAGTTGAATTGGTTTCAAACTGTATACAATTCTCGTGTTGTTGGCCATTAGGGACCAGAATGTTTGAGTAACACTGCAGAGACTTGGCACTGATAGGTTGTGTGGAGCTCTGAAGTGAGTTATGGATAAAACAAAGAAAGAGGTAGAATTTCACATGAGAAAATCAGTCCAGCTTACACAGAAAGTACCAAGGTTGTAGGATAATTGAAATAATCTGGGTCATATATGTGTAATGACCCTAGAGATATCTCAGGAATAATGGGGAAGGCAGAGCTGAAAGGCAAAGGTCAAGGAGGAAGTCAAAGGGTTGGTGAAATTGAACAGATCAAGAGACAGAAATCTGGCAAGATATGAACGAGAGAAAAAAGAATGAGTATTCTGAGACTGCAACCTGAGCCGGAATTTGTATGTTTTTTTATATATATAATATATATATATACATTTTAGATAAATATCTGGGATGATCAGGGGCAAGAATTTCCCATTCATTATACTTGCTCCAGCAATCAGCTGTCCTTTAAGATTTACTTCAATAAGATCAAATCTCACTTAAAAACAAAAAACTTCCAAGTAGACAGCTGTTGGCATACAGGTGCGCTACTTTAGATATACAATCCCCACCCAATGATTGCCCCATACACACACTGCATTTCTGAAACTTTCTGAGGGTGGTATTGAGTCACTTAACCATAAGCAGAGTCATTGAGATTGGACAGCTTGCACTAGAGCTGTCCCTACTTACATACTGTACACAATGGAGTTCATTGTTCCACAGTGGCTTTTGGTTTTGACAACTCCATTAAGTAGGTTTGTTTAGGGCAATGGGATGACAATGTTACATCAAACGCATTGTGTCATCGAGCGCAGAAAGGGTTCACAGCTAAGATTCTTCCTTGCCCCATGACCTCAGAACATGTCCCCAATCTCAGTCTTGCCACCTTTCTGTCTCTTTTCTCTCTCTCCCTCCCTCTCTCTCTCTCTCTCAATCCAATTTTTACTTCCCTCCCTTTATTTCTCTTTCTATACCTGATTTGACTCAGATTCCTCTTCCTCCTCCATCGTTCATCTGTTTCTTTCTCAATGCTTAAATCTCAAGTTATGGCGCAAACATTTTTTGAACTGAAGAGTGCAGGATAAAAGGCGTTAACTAACACAGTGCACCATGTTCCACGAGCTGTCTCACTCCATCCAGATCCGGCCCATTCAGCTTCCTCCAATCCTTTGTCATTCTTTTTGTCCCTGCCCCCGCCTGTTGTCACTAATATTGTTCCTGTTCTTACTGTGGATGAGGTGCTTTGATCCACTTTGTGGGTTAATGCTCTGGTACCACAGAAACTGGTGTATGAATTTCAGACCATTTAAGGAAATTTGAGCCCAGTAGGATTTCGCTGATACTTGAGCAGAAAAAAATAAAATTGGACTAAATTTTACGAGTGCGCTGCATTTCGCAGCGGCACACTCTGATGGTGGCATGCATCCCGCGTGAATGCGCCGTCCCTGAGCCCCCGCGATATTAGAGGGGGCGGCCGCCACATCCTCGGCAACAGCGTCTAGCACCACCACGTAGGCACTGGCAACATTTTTTAAGGGTTTTAAGCCCTTACAATTAATTTTAATTTTTAAAGCTACATTAATTGGAATATTTTATTAACAAATAATAAAAATGTGGAGGCCCTTCCCCAACCCCCCACCAATGGTCATTTCAAAGCCCAATATGACCAACACTTGCCATTTTTCCATCCCCGAACTTTCCCCGCCGACCTAACTTTTGCCGTTCAACCCCTTCTCACCATCCTCACATCCAACAGAAGCTGATTTCCCCACCCCTCCCGCCCTGAAAATTTTATTGCTCCCCCTCCCCACCAGGTTCTCACCTCGGAACTCCATATGGAGTTCGCGAAGCACGAACAGCGGCCGTAAATTCGGCGTGGGAGTGCCGCCGCCTGCAGGTAAGTTTATTTAAATATCATTAATGTTAATTAAATATGCAGATGAAGGGCCACCACCAGGCGGCGGGAGGGTGGTGGGAGGAGCGGGCTGCACCAAGGTGCCCTCGCAGCCAGTAATATGAAGCAGGCTCTTCTCAATGTTGGGGGTCGAGGCCGGCTTCTTCCCGCAGAATTTTACCGGCCCCCACCGCCGCGACCCACGGCATCGAGGGGCTGGTAAAATTCAGCCCATTGTGGCCGAAAACAGAAAAGGGGGAAGGCCAACCCATGCTATTCTGTTGAGAATTAGATTTAAATTTTAAAACTTGGGAATTGATGCGGTTTCATGGTTCTGAGATACAGAATTGTTCAGATTCAGACCTATTAATCAAAGCCATTTTACATCATTTAGATGTAAATTGTGCATAAAATTATCAGAGATCTCTTTTTATAGAGCTATGTAACTGCATAATAATGCACCATTTTACAGAGGTACATAAATGAACAGAGGACCAACACTATCACATAAAAGGTTCTGTATCTCTCAGACAGAGATTTAACATCTGTCTGTCTGTGTAACAAAGCTATAATGTGTTCCAGGAGTTTGGTTTATGTCGTAACCTTGGCAGTGAAGCACCAGAGGGAAATATCTGACATCAGCCAAACCCTGAGCCTGTTGTACCCTTGAATGCAATATGTTTTTTTACTCAGTCTATTTTTTGGTAGAAATCTTTTCCCTTTCAAGTTCATAGCTTCTGCCACTAATGTTAACAACCTCCTTTGTAACCAATAAGTACAGCTTCAGCCCGTGACATCTGTGATATTTATTTTATTTGCTTATCTCCAAGATTTGAAACACAAGACCAAAATTAGAAATGTGTCAACAGATAAGACGATGCTCAGTTGGATTATCATACCTGTTATATGCCTCTAAGGACAATTTTAAGTTCGTGGATCTCAAAGGATTTAAAATTGAACATCTACAGATCATTAACGAGATATGTTTTGGAGACTTATCCGAAAAGTCTGGTCCCCTCTTCTGAGGGTGCTGACTGTGCTAACTCACAGCTCCACCAATGTGTTCCTTTGACATGAAGTACAGAAAAGGACAGCACAAATGATTCATGCATGAAGTCAGTTTTCGATCTAGCCCAGTGCTGGACTGCATGCATTCTTGAGTCCATAGGTCAAAGCATTGAATTTCTTGTTCACATCCTGAAGCAGGCAGGTGTAAGCATTTCCCAGCCACTTTTAAGCCTTGGTGTTGAGCTGGCCTGTGACAGAAGTTTGCCTGTGCCAGCAGCTCAGAGAGTCAGCCACACTGTATTTTCCCATGGGAGTCACTTTACCTAATTTGAATGAGAGATGAAAGATGGGGCAGAAGTCCAGGAGAACTAATCTTTTCATGGATTCTACTGCTGAAGATTCAATGTTGAGCAGACTTTGTAGAACTTGACATAGTGAATGGACTGTGGGCAGTTCTGGTTCTATATGTTTTACCAGGACCCATGTTTTTATAAAGGCACTTCTGATGCTGGTCATGAGACGATGTTAGACTGTTCTACAACTGTGCCCTAATGTATAGTAGTTGTATATATTCACACCATTACTATTTCCACCTCCGTAACATTGCCTGACTTTGCCTATCTGCTGCTGAAACCCTCATCCATGCCTTTGTTACCTCTAGACTTGACTATTCTAACGCATTCCTGGCTGGTCTCCCACATTCTACCCTCCGTAAACTTGAAGTCATCCAAATCTCTGCTGCCAACTCCCGTTCACCTATCACCCCTGTGTTCTCTGACCTACAATGGCTCCCATCAAGAAACGTCTTGATTTTAAAAGTCTCATCCTTGTTTTCAAATCGCACCAATGCCTCATCCCTCCCTATCTCTGTAATCTCCTCCAGCCCCACAATCCTTCAAAATATTTGCGCTCCTCTACTTCTGGCCCCGATTTAATTTCTCCACAAATTGATGGCCGTGCCTTCAGTTGCCTTGGTCCCAAGCTCTGGAATTCCCTCCCCACGCCTCTCTATCTCATTTTCCTCCTTTGAGACACTCCTTAGAACCTACTTTTTTGACCAAGCTTTTGGCCATCTGACCTAATATCTCCTTTGGTGGTTCGGTGTCATATATTGTTTCCTAATGCACCTGTGAAGCCCCTTGGGACGTTTTATTACATTAAAAGGACTATGTAAATATAAGTTGTTACTGTTGTAAAATAAAATGTGAATAGGCTACTGAGGCAGAAAAAGCTGCCCAGAGAGCTTCGGCAATTTGTTATTGTTTTGTTCGCACTCATTGTATGTGCCAAACTTGAGAGCACGTTTTACTTGAAGGTGGCAGCTGAACTACAGAAAAGAGCTGCTATCCAATGTATAGAGTGGCTTTGCTTTCCCAACAGCCATTCACCCAGTGTTTCCTCTTCAAATAATGTTGGTGCCTTGGGCTGGGAAATTCAGTAAAGAACTTGCATTTACATAGTGCCTTTCACGATATCAAGGTCTCTCGAGGTACTTTACAGCCAATGAAGTACTTTTGAACTGTAGTCACTGTTCTAACATAGAAAATGCAGCAGCCAATTTACACACAGCAAGGTTCCCCAAACAGCAATGAGGTAACGAATGACCAGATGATCTCTTTTAGTACACAAATGGTTAAGCAGCACGGGTCTGTTTTCTGTTGTAATCCCCTCTTTAAAAAAATGTGTCCTGTCTGCAATTACCCCAAATGGCGAATTGTGATAAGTTTGAAAGCAACCTGAAATAAATCCAAGATAAGGAGAACTGCCTTATTTCCATCTTTGTTTATTTTGGCTCGTGTCCTACTTTGAAGTGATTTTTAAACTGTGTAGATTTGGCTCACTGAGTTTCACAGGTGTAGCTTGTTGCATCTAAATGTCTCCTCGATTAACAGCAAATTGCCAGCAAGCTCTAAGCTCTAATTTTAAAAACAAATTTCAGTTGTTTGGATTCTTTCTTACACCTAGGAAAATGAGCTGTCTGCATAACTGAAAACCACAATTATTTGGGAATGTCTTAACTTGATCAAGGTCTGGCTGCATTGGGCCCATTCTACTACATGCTGTGTGTTTGTTAAAGTGACACATAACAGGCTTGTCAGCAAAGCTAGAGTCCATGGAATAAAAGGGGCAGCATGGATACGAAGTTGGCTGAGTGACAGGAAACAGAGAGTAGTGGTGAATGTTTGGGTTTTTTTTTGGACTGGAGGAAGGTATATAGTGGGTTCCCCAGCGATCGGTACTAGGACCACTGCTTTTCTTGATATATATTAATGACCCAGACTTGGGTGTGCAGAGCACAATTTCAAAATTTGCAGATGACACAAGGACACAAGAACACAAGAAATAGGAGCAGAAGTAGACAATATGGCCCACCGAGCCTGCTCTGCCATTCAATATGATCATTGCTGATCTTGGGTTTCAATTCCACTTTCCTGCCCGCTCCCCATAGCCCTTTATTCCCTGCAAGACCAAAAATCTATCTATCCCAGCCTTAAATGTATTCAATGATGGAGCATCCACAACCCTCTGGGGTAGAGAATTCCAAAGATACACAACCCTTTGAGTGTAATAATTTCTCCTCATCTCAGTCCTGAATGATTGACCCCTTATCCTGAGACTGTGTCCCCGTGTTCTAGATTCCCTGACCAGTGGGAACAATCTCTCAGCTTCCACCCTAACAAGCCCTTTCAGAATCTTGTACGTCTCAATTAGATCACTTCTCATTCTTCTAAGCTCCAAAGAATATAGACCCAATTTACTCAGACTCTCCTAGGACAACCCACTCATCCCAGGGACCAATTTAATAAATCTTCGCTGCACTGTCTCCAGTGCAAGCATATCCTTTCTTAACTAAGGAGACCAAAACGGCACACAGTATTCCAGATGTGATCTCACAAAAGCCCTGTAAAATTTTAGTAAGACTTCTTAATTCCTGTACTCCAATCCCCTTGCAATAAAGGACAACATTCCATTTGCCTTCATAATAGCCTGTTGCACCTGCATATTAACTTTGTGTATTCCTTGTATGAGTACTCCCAAGTCTCTCTGAGCATCAACACTTACCAGTTTCACACCTTTTAAAAAATATTCTGCTTTTCTATTTTTATGCCCAAAGTGAACAACTTCACACTTCCCTACATTATACTCCATTTGCCATCTTGTTGCCCACTCACTTAACCTGTCTGTATCTGTTTGCAGCCTCTCTACATCCTCCCCGCGGCTTACCTGTCCACCGAGCTTTGTATCATCAGCAAACTTAGAAACATTACTCTCTGTCTCTTCATCCAATTCATTAATCTAGAGTGTAAATAGTTGAGGCCCCAGCACTGATCCTTGTGGCACCCCACTATTCACTGCGTGCCAACTTGAAAATACCCCATTTATGCCCACTCTGCTTCCTGTCTGTTAACCAATCCTCTATGTATGCTTATATATTACTGCCAACACCATGAGCCCTTATCTTGCCTATTAACCTTTTATGTGGCACCTTATCAAATGTCTTTTGAAAACCCAGGTATACTACATCTACTGGTTTCCCTTTATCTGCCCTACTAGTTACATCTTCAAAAAACTCTAATAAATTTGTCAAACAGAATCTCCCCTTAGTAAAACCATGCTGACCTATTCTAATTGCACTTGGAAAAGCATATTACAATGTTAAGACCGCTTTAATAATAGTTTCTGGCATCTTCCCAACAACTGATGTTAGGTTAACTGGCCTGTAGTTCCCTGTTTTCTCTCTACCTCGTCTCCCACCATACCTTTGTAATTGGCTTTGTTTAAGATTCTTGTTTGTGACTGAAATGTGTCACTTTCAAACTTAACATGAACTTCAGTGGTATTATGATCACTATTTCCCAGTGGATCTTTTACTATGACATTGCTTATTAACCCTGCTTCATTACACAATATGAGATTTAAGATAGCTTTATCCCTAGTCCGTTCTACAACATATTGCTCCAAGAAATTGTCACAAAAGAATTCTACAATTTCATCTTCTGGAACCACTGTTGCCAATTTGAATGTCCTAGTCTATATGCAGATTAAAGTCCCCCAAGATTATTACATTACCTTTTTTACATGCTCCACTAATTTCCCATTTAATGTTCTGTCCAATAATATAACCATTGTTAGGGGACCTGTAAACTACTCCCACCAGTGTTTTCTGACACCTGCTATTCCTAACTTCCACCCAAACTGATTCTACTTCATGATCTTCTGAGGCCAGCTCCCTTCTTATTAATGTCCTTATGCCATCCTTTACTATCAGGCCTACTCCTCCTCCTTTGCCATTCTGTCTGTCTGTCCAAAATATTGTGTACCCTGGAATATTTATTTCCCAACCTTGATCTCCTTATAACCATATCTCAGTAATAGCGATTAGATCTACATCATTTACCTCTATTCGTGCCACTAGTCCAGCTATCTTATTACAGATGCTTCGTGCATTCAGATAAAGGAACTTCAATTTCATTTTTTACGTCTATTCCCTGCAATTACCTTATTTGCCAATGTACAATTTTTGTTAAACTCTCTGTCCCTTCCTGTCCCATTCTGTTGGGAGTTACCCACATCACTGTCCTGCTCCGATGCCCAGAGCTCTCTCTTTGGATTTCTAAATTTTCCTTTACGCAAACCCTCCCCTTTCCACCCCCCCCCCCCCCCCCCCCCCCCCCGCTCCCCACAGCCCTGGTAGTTTAAGTTTTGGATGTATTGTTAACTGTGTGGAGGATGGTGATAGACTTCAAGAAAACATAGACATGCTTGATGAATGGGCAGACACGTGGCAGATTAAATTCAATGCAGAGGAGCATGAAGTGGTATATTTTGGTAGAAAGCATGAGGAAAAGCAATATAAAATAAAGGATACAATTCTAAAGGTTGTGCAGGGACAGGGAACTGGGGGTATATGTGCACAAGTGGTTGAAAGTGGCCAGGCAGGGTGAGATAGTGGCTTAAATGGCATATGGGATCCTGGGCTTTGTAAATAGAGGCATAGAGTACAAAAGTAAGGTTATGGTGAAGCTTTATAAAACATTTATAAAACAACTGGAGTATTGTGTCCAATTCTGGGCAGCACGCTTTAGTAAAGGATGTGAAGGCATTAGAGGACTTCAGTTATGTGGATAGATTGGAGAAGCTGGGGCTGTTCTCATTAGAGAAGAGAAGGGTGAGAGGAGATTTGATGCAGGTATTCAAAATCAGACTAGATAGGGAGAAGCCATTCCCATTGGCAGAAGGGTCGAGAACCAGAGGACACCGATTTAAGATGAATTGCAAAAAGCTCAAAGGTGACCTGAGGAAAAACTTTTTTACTCAGCAAGTGGTTAGGATCTGGAACGTACTTACCAGAGTGTGTGGTGGAGGCAGGTTTAGTATGGCTTTCAAAAGGGTATTGAATAACCAGGTGAAGAGAAAACATTTGCAGGGCTACAGGTAAAAAGTGGGGGATTGGGACTAGCTGAGTTGCTCTTGCAGAGAGCCGGCATGGACGTGATGGGTCGAATAGCCTCCTGTGCTGTAACCATTCTATCATTCCAAGCTCAGGCTGTTGAACTTGGTAAAATTGCTGTAAAGGTGAACCCTACACAACTGCACATTGCCGTCAGCCAAGATTAAGTCTACAGAATGCACACATAGGTAATGTATGAATGGGAAGGGCTTACAGACTATAATACAGCAATAATACAGCCGGTAACATATCAATAGCATGTGCTGGAAGTGCATTACAGCTGTAACAAAGCAATAACATGTGTCTGGGAGCATGTTGTATCCTGTAATATCACAATAGCAAGTATCTAAGAGAACATTTCAGCCTGTAACGCAGCAATAGTGTATGTCTGGAAGCATATCGCAGCCACACACAGTACAAGTGGAGATTTTTCAATCAATATTATTTAATGTCACTGATAACCCATTCTTTTTAAATAGGATATTGTAACTCCAGCAAAAATCTAGGCTTCTGTATACAATGCTGTTTAGTGTTCTAGGTTGTATGATAATGATTGCCATTCAAACTCAGATAGGTTGAAATCTATACATGTGCTAATTTGTAGCACATGATTTTAATGTTGACAAGTAAATCTTTGTGTGCACTATTTTAACAAAATTGTTAGTCTGTTTAAAATGGCAAGTTATTTTAAACAAGCTGTTTTAAGCAGATTAATGGCTGTTAAAATAGGAATTTCATGAAAATGTTTTGCCCAATATACTAAAAATAGCACACAGTGGAATTTCAAACCCTTATGGTGCTGGGGGAGATGTTTGAAACAAAGGTTTTAGTGTAATGTTTATAGTGCCCAGTATTCCATTCTGTTTGTCACTTGGCTCCCCCTTTTCCATTTTGCCTTTTGAGTTTGTATTTTCCATTGCAGCCGCTCACTAACTGCTAATATTGTAGCTGAGAGTGCCGTCACATGCCTTTGCATCACAGATTGTCAAAAGACACACACTTTTATTAAGATGTAATTCATGTTAATGCATGGACCTCTAACTGATCAATGATAAATTACACATTGATATTCATTTCATCTTTGGCATTAGATCAGAATATATCCTCTTTCACTGTCTCTACACCATTGACCCCTGCCCCCCTTTCATTGTGTCTCCTCTCTCTGCCCCTACACCCTTCATTCTCTCACTGATCTTTTCCTTCAATTTCTGCGTCTCTCTTCCACTCTTTCATGTTCTCTTCCATACTCTGCATCTCCCTTTGACCCTTTCATTTAATCTCAGCGCTCTCTATTTCACACTGCCCCTTTGCCTCTGACCCCTCTCTCATTCACTCTCCTCCTCTCTTTCACTCTGACCTGCATCCTTCACTCTCTCCCTTCCCTGATTCCTTTTCTTAACTTATCCTTCTCATTTTTACTCTGACCCTTTCCTTCACTTACCCTCTTCAATCTTCCTGTTTTACTTTTACTGTTAGTCCCTAGGTACTGTAAGGAGCACTATATTGTCATACTATCAAAACATTCAGAACATTATGAGTAGAAATGTTTTAGTATTTCAATAACATTCAAATGGTTTTTAAGAATTGGGAAATGTCCCTATTGTAAGACACTTGGAGTTCAGAAAACTAAGCGATTGGCTCAGAAAAAGAGGAGGGCCTAAAATTCTGTGTGGGTTATACTGACCTTCCCCCACAATGTGGCATGAACCCCTGAAGAAATGGTGTGAGTGGCTGAAAATGAATGTTTCTGCCATTTTTCTGGGGTTTATGGTAGGAGATCAGTAGAATCTCAGCAGAATTTCAGGGGGCTATTTTTTTATGAAGGATACACTTGTTTTATTTTCTCTTGCAGAATTCAGTAGCTTCATTGTTACAGTGACAACATTTGTTTCTTTTTCTGCAGATGAGAACCTTCTTCGTGCAGTAAAGAACAACGACTTGCAGTGGGTCAGTATCATCCTCTATTTAACAAAAAAACTTTTGTGTTTTATAACCATGAAGCATCACTGCTGGTTAATGAGTTTAACAGTATGGCTGATCAAAACAACAATGATTGCAGTAGCTTCACAGGTGCATTATCAGACAGAATTTGCCAAACATTAGAACATGTGACCAAGAGCTTAGTCAAAGACATAGATTTTAAAAAGCATCTTAAAGGAGGAGGGAGAGGAGGAGAAGTATTAGAGAGGGAATTCCAAAGTTTAAGGCCCTAGGCAGCCGAAGGCATTGCCACCAATGGTGGGCGATGAAAATCAAGGATTTTCAAGCAGCCAGAATTAGAGGAACACAGACATCTTGGAAGGTTGTAGGTTAGGACGACGTTACAGCGATGGGTTACCTGCTGCCCAGTGGAGAGCAATTCAGAATGCTCAGATGGAACTTCAAGGTAGTGCTGTACTTTACAAACAGCAGTTCTTTGTGGCTTTACGTGAAAACATCTGTTTGACTCCTGCGATTAAATTAACCTACCAATTGATTTTGGCAAGGCACAATGGCGCCTCTAGCATTGCCTGTAACACTTTCAGCCCCCTAACAAAACACAACTTTAAAATCACAACGGATGTCAAGGCTGAGATTCATTTATTATTCTCCATTTGTAATATTTGGAAACAATTTTTTTGTGCGAACAAGTATGTTCTTTAATTGCAAGTCATTCTAACAAAGTATAGGGGAGAAGAAAGAGTAATTTGATCCATAGAGTCACTACCTTTCAGCAGACCAGGCACAGTTTGTACTGTTGTGGACACTCCCAGCTTGTTAAGTGTTCCGAGGGAGGAGAGTAAGAAAGCTCCCGCATATCTTTCTGACTGGGAGATGGCTCAAACTCAGAAAATGGCAGTAGCAATTCTTAAATGTTCTCATTTACATATCACAAAGACTAATGAGCACATAATTATCATTATTTAAAAACTCTCCTTGAAAATGTGACAATTACATCAATGCTATTTTCTTTTAACTCTTCCATTTAGAAGAAAACACGATTACTTGTTTTTAACATAGAATTTACAGCACAGAAACAAACCATTCGGCCCAACTGATCTGTGTCGATGTTCATGGTCCACACGATTCTCCTCCCGCCCTACGTCATCTAACCCTTTGCTGTGTAAAAATGTGATTTTTTTTTTCACAAAATTTAATTTCCTTTCACATTTGTAACACTGCAGAGCAAAACAACAAAGTCTGGGGTAGGTGGGGCAGGTAGCCTGTTGTAAGTGTGCTGGGAAAGTTAGAAAGCACATCAGGGAAAATGTTCCTATTTGAATAGTTTTAGTTTTAGAGATACAGCACTGAAACAGGCCCTTCGGCCCACCGAGTCTGTGCCGACCATCAACCACCCATTTATACTAATCCCATATTCCTACCACATCCCCACCTGTCCCTATATTTCCCTACCACCTACCTACACTAGGGGCAATTGCTAATGGCCAATTTACCTATCAACCTGCAAGTCTTTGGCATGTGGGAGGAAACCGGAGCACCCGGAGGAAACCCACGCAAACACAGGGAGAACTTGCAAACTCCACACAGGCAGTACCCAGAATTGAACCCGGGTCGCTGGAGCTGTGAGGCTGTGGTGCTAACCACTGCGCCACTGTGCTGCCCACAGACTTGCATTTACACATTTAGGTGAATTAAAGGGAAGCTTGCAAAAGGACATTCGTGGAATAGAAAAGGTTAAGTTGGAGCAGTATTTCAAGGTAAACCACAAATAGTGAATTAGTGGTCCTGAATACAAACTGGTAAAAGGCAAGATCAGGACTGCAGTCAGGAAACACTTAATATCTTTTGAGAAGCTTGTAGAGGTAAAAACTCTGGAATCATTTAAGAGGCAGTTAATTGCTATGAGGAGAGAAACTGTAGGTTTCTATGGAGAGATAAGCTAATCGGAGTGAATGGCCTTCTCCAATTCTACATTACAGCAGTACCTCCACATCAAAAATGCTTCATTGACTATAAAATGTATTGGGAGGTCCTGCAGTTGTGAAAGGCACTATATAAATGCAGTTCCTTTCTTTTTCTCATCTTTGTACTCTTGGTGCATAAATTTATATTTTTCTAAATATAGTGAATTTAAAACATGACTCTAATGTGAAGAGATCCTCACGGGTGAATTTTTTTTTAGTTATTGACAATTGTTCCCTTTTCTGCTAAAACTCTCACTGGATCACCTCCGTTTTATAAAGAAAGACAGACTTCCATAAACATAAGTGCTTTATCATGTTGCTCGACAAATGCTTTGCCTAAAATGTTTTGAAATGAAACGACTGCTGTTATCATTTTGCACAGAAGAAGATTCCTCAAACAGCAATAAAATGAATTAATCTGGTAGTGTTGGCTGAAGGAAGAATGTTGGCCAGGACACTGGCTGAAACCCCTCCGCTCTTCTTCAGATCATGCTATGGGATCTTTAACATCTACCTAAACCACTGGAACAGGCAGACGAGACCTTTGTTTAACATCTCAGTATTGCAGATTTTACAGCATTCCATCAGTACTGCATTGAAGTGTCAGGCTAGATTATGTTCTCAAGGATGGGGCTTGTGTGGGGAAGAGGCAGCAGTGCAACTGACTGTGTCTATATTACGGCCAACGATAAAGGCTATGGAGAAGAATCTGGACAGTTTTCACGTTAGAGGGGTGATTGAGCAATACAGTGATCTCCGCACTCACTGGCAGTGCGTCTTGGATGCACAACGCACAATGTTTTACCTATTATAATTAATGAACACTAAATTGTGGACTGCATGCCTGAAGTTTCCTAAAATGTGATTCATGGGTGTGTCGCAATGCTGCAAATACTGTATCATGAGAGACTGCTCCTCAAATGTCTTCACGAACTATTCAAGGTCAACTGGTCAGATAAAAGTGTCGAGCAGGAATAGTCACAGAAAGAGCAAAATTAGGTGTCCGTGAGCCATCTTGAGGATCAGAAGCACCTCCATTGACCTGGCCATGCGCTTGGGAATGCAGAACTGCAGAATATCATGCCGAGCACTGAAATGACTGGCGAGTGAAAGAGGAAGGGAATGAAGGTCAAGTATAACCTAGCGACATACCGTGGGGAAAAACTTCGAAACTCGTCATTTGGGAAGAGTCACAGGATCACACCCAAAAACAGGCAAATGGAAGAGACTGAGACTGGTGACCGTGAGAATTTTAGCAGAAAAGGGAACAGTTATCAATAACTAAAAAAGGGTTCACCTGTGAGGATCTCTTCACATTAGAGTCATGTTTTAAATTCACAATATTTAGAAAAATATAGGTTTATGCAGCAAGGAATCCATAGATGGACTGTGTAAATGCCACTGAACTAAACTCTTTCCTGTTCTCTGTTGTTGTATAAAATTCCATTGTATGAAGGTCCATTTTGTTCCAATGGACTGAGCGCCTTTACATTGTATAGAATGTCTAACCCACATTGTATGTATTTTTTATTTTTACAGTTACGGGAGTTGCAGAAATCAGCCGCTGATCTAATGGTGCGAGATTCTGAGGGCCGGACCCTACTATATCATGCTGTCACTGTGGGAAGCAAAGAGATTGTGAAGTACATCCTTGACAATGGTAAGAGGCTAACCAACTGCAAGCTAACCTTTGCAAAGCCCTCCCACCCCCGCTGCTGCCAATTGTAAATGTCATATTCTCACCATCAGTTAATTTTATTTTAGCTATCCGAGTTAATCCCCCATCAGCTTATATTAAGCATGTTTCATTCTTTCCTTAACCACTTGGCAGAAACATGGATGGTTCATTTGACACCTGTCAGCTTCACAATGCACTTGGGAACCATGCATCATGAAAAACAAATGAACATGAACATAGGAATTGCTGGATGAAAAAAGACTATGATCCATATACCTTCTACCATAATCCTTCTACCACCCTGGTAGTCACATAATACAAAGATACGGAATTGTTGAATAATCAGAGCGATCAATTAGTTGGCAGCAGGCACAGATATGAGGCGAGGAAAACACCAGTGGTGGAGAACTTTGGGAACCATAGGTCTAATGTCACTTCTTCCTCCCAACATAATACACTTACCATAAGTCATGTCTCAAATTTCTTGTGTGCTGCTTCCTAAAATATTATTTTTTTGCTGTAAGTGTTCTCCACATTGAATTTCTAAGAGGCTGAGAGGTATCATTAAAAGAAGAGTATCTGGACTCAGTACTCAATGTGATGCTCGGTTGCCTGATGAGGCTCCACAAACGGATGTATAGAGGGATGGAACTGATCTTTCTATTGAGCAGCGTTCATGAGAGCATCTAGTGATATTTAATTTTTTCTCTCTTCTCACCCCCTCCCCCAGCCTCTCCAGAGATACTGGACTTAACAGAGAAGGAGAAGTAAGTTTGAACACTTCGTTTTCTGCACGACAGGAGAGCCTTTAATCTTGGTGTTGAAATTAATTGCTTGTTATATTTGTGAGTAAATGCTGGTGTTTAAGAACTCGGTTTGAGGCAGTAATGGACATTCCACAATAAATAGTAGGACACAGTGCTTCTACCATCTCTCCCAAACAATATATGCTGCAGTTGGTTAGGGCAGGTAGAGATACAGGCCTAGTAATTTGAACATGCCTAAGGGTTCAATCTGGCAGTTGACTAGGCTCATGCTGGAGTTGCAGCAGCTGCCTTATTGGATTGGGCTCCTACGTAGGCATTCAAGGCATGTATTAAAAATGCTCACAATATTTAAATAAAGACCTATGCTCATTGTAGGCCCTTTTGTGAAGCTGAGCTACCCCAGCACCTGACTCACCAGGTGATAAACTCCCTCAGCAATTCATGCAACAAGGATCCTGCAGTAGCATTATTTAAAGAATTCATCCACACTATAGAGGTTAATTGTTGTTCGAGGTGGGGGGTTTTTTCTCCCTTTTCTGCCTTGACATCCCGTCCCCTGCAATAATTTCTGCACACTTGGGGTGGATTAGGCATCACTGATTTCTTTCACCCCACCATTGGTCGGTCCTAAGCTCTGGAATTCCTCCCCCCGCCCAAACCTCTCCGCCTCTTCCAATTTCTCCTCCTTTAAAATACACCTTTAAACATACCTCTGTGACCGAGGATCATCTGTCCAAACATATCCTTACATTGCTCGGTGTCAAATTCTGCTTGATTACACTCCTGTGAAGCACCTTGGGACATTTTACTAAGTTATTGTAAAGACCCTTCTAGCCTACCTTCTAAATTATACATGGTGCCCGTCTCTGGTGGCTCTTAGGGTCAGATCAAGTGATGCTGCATCTTCAGGAAGACTAGCCTCCTCCTCCTAAAGTGGCACAGAGGAGTTGAAATTTTCAGCACCTAAAATGAAAGAGGGGGACGAGGGTTAATCTTCAGTGTGAAAGGAAAACTGTGAGAGATGAGTGGCTGCTAAATCAGCTACAGTTTTTCATGCAGAATATGTAGGGTGAGATCAAACCAAGAAGGGATAAAGAGGAAAAGTTATGAAGAAATCCTGCATGACATCTCCTCCAGTGCTGCCAGTAGCCACGATCATGACGCTGCCCCTGTCTGTGATGGTCTGTGCACTTTCTTCTACAGGGGAGAGGATATGATTGCAGGTTCAGCCTCATGCAGGGGAGGTAGTGGCGTCGTGGTAATTTCACTGAACTAATAATCCAGATGCCTAGGCTAATGCTCTGGAGACCTGGGTTCGAATACCACCACAGCAGATGGTTAAATTTGAATTCAGTTAATAATAGTGACCATGAAACCATTGCCAATTGTTGTAAAAAAAACATCTGCTGTCCTATCAGTGACTCCAGACCCACAGCAATGTGGTTGACTCTTAAATGCCCTCTGAAATGGCCTAGCAAGCCACTCAATTATATTAAACTGTTGCAAAGTGTAAGAAAAGGAATGAAACCAGACGGACCACCCGGCATCGACCTCGGCACTGGAACCGACAATGGAACGCTCAGCCATGTCAGCCCTGCAAAGTCCTCCATCTGGGGGCTTGTGTCAAAATTAGGAGAGCTAGTCAAGCAACAGCCTGACATAGTCATAGTCATGGAATCATACCTTGCAGACAATGTCCCACCAGCAGGACAGACCCACCAGAGGTGATGTCACAGTGATGTACAGTCAGGAGGGTGTTGCCCTGCGAGTCCTCAACAGTGACTCCGGACCCCATGAAGTCTCATTGCATCAGGTCAAACACGGGCAAGGAAACCTTCTGCTGATTACCACCCACTGCTCCCCCTTGGCTAATGAATCAGTGCTTCTCCATGTTGAACACCAATTGGAAGAAGCGCTGAGGGTGGCAAGGGCACAGAATGTACTCTGGGTGGGGGACTTCAATGTCCATCACCAAGAGTGGCTTGGTAGCACCACTACTGACCGTGCTGGCTGAGTCCTAAAGGACATAACTGCCAGACTGGGTCTGCGGCAAGTGTTGAGGGAACCAACGAGAGGGAAAAACCTATTTGATCTTGTCCTCACCAATCTACCTGTCACGGTTGCATCTGTCCATGACAGTATTGGAAAGAGTGACCACCGCACAGTCCTTGTGGAGACAAAGTCCCGTCTTCAGTTGAGAATACCCAGCATTATGTTGTGTGGCACTGTGCTAAATGAGATAGATTTTGAACAGATCTAGCAACTCAACCCTGGTTCAAAGAAGAGTGCAGCAGGACATGCCAGGGGCAGCACCAGGCACACCTAAAAATTAGGTGTCAGCCTGGTGAAGCTACAACACAGGACTACCTGCATGCCAAACAGTGGAAACAGCATGTGATCGACAGGGCTAAGTGATCCCACAAACATCGGATCTGATCTAAGCTCTGCACTCCTGCCACATCCAATCATGAACGTTGATGGACAATTAAACAACTGACACGAGGAGGAGGCTCCACAAATATCCCCATCCTCAACGATGGGGGAGCCCAGCACATCAGTGCAAAAGACAAGACTGAAGTATTTGCATCCATTTTCGATCAGAAGTCCCAAGTGGATGATCCATCTTGGCCTCCTCCTGAGGTCCCCAGCATCACAGATGGTAATCTTCAACTAATCCAATTCACTCCATGTGAAATCAAGAAACGGCTGAAGGTGCTGCTTACAGCAAAGGCTGTGGGCCCTGACAATATTCCAGCAATAGTACTGAAGCCTGTGCTCCAGAACTAGCTGCACCCCTAGCCGAGCTGTTCCAGTACAGCTACAACACTGGCATCTATCCGGCAGTGTGGAAAGTAGCCCAAGTATGTCCTGGGCATAAGAAACAGGACAAATCCAACCCAGCCAATTACCGCCCTATCAGTCTACTCTCGGTATTCAGTAAAGTGATGGAAGGGGTCATCGACAGTGCTATCAAGTGGCATTTGCTCAGCAATAACCTGCTCAGCGATACTCAGGGGCACTCAGCTCCTGACCTCATTACAGCCTTTGTCCAAAGATGGACAAAAGTGCTGAACTCAAGAGGTGAGGTGAGCGTGACTGCCCTTGACATCAAGGCAGCATTTGACCGAGTATGGCATCAAGGAACCCTAGCAAAACTGAAGTCGATAGGAATCAGGGGTGATTGGGGTCATATGTAGCACAAAGGAAGATGGTTGTGGTTGTCTGTGTCCCAGGACATCACTGCAGGGTAGTGTCCTCGGCCCAACCATCTTCAGCTACTTCATCAATGACCTCCTCTCCATCAGAAGGTCAGAAGCGGAGATTTTCTGCTGCTGATTGCACAATGTTTAGCACCATTCACGACGCCTCAGAAAATGAAACAGCCTATATCCATATGCAGCAACACCTAAGCAACATCCAGGCTTGGGCTGATAAGTGGCAAGTAATATTCATGCCATACTAGTGCCAGGCAATGACCATCTTAAACAAGAGAGAATCTATCCATCTCCCTTTAATGTTCAATGGCATTACCATCGCTGAATTCCCCTGTAATCAACATCTGGGGGTTACCATTGACCAGAAAATGAACTGGACCAGCCACATAAGTACTGGGGCTACTACAGCAGGTCAGAGGCTGGGAATTCTGCGATGAGTAACTCACCTCCTGACTCCTCAATGCCTGTCCACCAAGGCACAAGTCAGGCGAGATGGAATACTCTCCATTTGCCTGGATGGGTGCAGCTCCAACAACACTCGAGAAGCTCGACACCATCCAGAACAAAGCAGCCCGCTTGATGGCACCCCATTGAACACCGATGCGCAGTGGCAGCAGTGTGTACCATCTACAAGATGTATTGCAGCAACTCTCCAAGGCTCCTTCAACAGCACCTTCCAAACCCACGACCTCAACCACCTAGAAGGACAAGGGCAGCAGATGAATGGGAACACCATCACCTGCAAGTTCCCCTCCAAGCCACACACAATCCTGACTTGGAACTATATCATCATTCCTTCAATGTCGCTGGGTCAAAATCCTGGAACTCCCTTCCCAACAGCATTGTGGGTGTACCTTCACCCCAAGGACTGCAGCGGTTCAAGAAGGCAGCTCACCACCACCTTCTCAAAGGCAATTCAGGATGGGTAATAAATGCTGACCTAGTCAGCGATGCCCACATCCCATGAAAGAATGAAATTTGGTCGTGACCTTTCTCTGCAAGAAAGAAAAATGGGAAAGTATTAGTGACGTTCTTGTGAGGTGTTTTGAGAATGCACCTGTCATGGTAGAATAGTTTGTATGTTGTGTCAAAGATGGAAGGTATGAGGAAGTGAGGGTTGCAGTAATGGTGAGAGTAGGAAGTGCAGAGTCTGTGAGTAGAAGGAGAGGAGGTGAAGTGAAGTGTGGTGCAGTGATTGTCGGGAAGCAGTATTGTGATTATTGAGGCGCAAGTGTGAGGAGAGAGAAGTTGTGTTCTTAGCTTGACAATTGTGGTAAAGTCATTGAACTTCTTTCTGCATTGTACCTATGTCCTGGAAGCTAAGCTACTCGTATTGAACTCCTCTGCAACATCTTTTCATTGGCAGCGGAGATGTTCCTTGGAGGATTTTCTGTCCTCTGCAGGGAGCAAGATGTCTCTCCTCCTAGAAGCCTCATGTGCAGGTCTTTCAGCCACTTCTTACATTCTCTGCTGTCTGCACCTCGAATGTGCCTCCCTTTTAAGAGGTGCTGGCCCAATTTCCTGCCCCCACCCCACCAAACAAGCACACAGCCAACGAATAGCACAGGTACAGCTGACATCACACCTAACTTATTATATGCCGTGTGCGGCCCCTGCCCCCCCAGCCCCGGCAGCACGTCCATTTTCAAACATAACCAAATTTCTAGGCTATAACATTTACATTTACTGCTGCGGCCTCATTTATTTTACACTGCCACCCGGAAAGTTAATTTTGGAAAAAATGCTATTTAACCAACTGATGCTGCTGGTTGTCTGACACATTGTGACACTAATACACTGCATCAGAGCAGTGTGTGACACTGGTTTGTTCTCCTATACTGCTGAACTGCGGATAATCAGCTATCCTGTTACAGGGAGGTGCTGACCAGCGACCAGATAGATGCGGAAAGCATTGTACTATGTTTGATCCCAGTTGCTAATCATGCACCTTCCAACAGCTGGCTCAGAGCCTTGGAGAAACTCTGCAGGCCTCCCTCTGAGGCTGGTGGGTGTGGCCTAGGGAAACTGAGCGAAAGGGGAATAAGTGGTTAATAGTTCCGGAGGAAAGTAATGTCAAACTTTTTGTTGAAAATTTAAGAGTCCAGATTTATTGCTGCAGCATATGTTTATAACTGGGATAATGGCAAAGTGCTCTGTTGAGAGAAATCTTCGGAATATAAAGTCGGGATTATGATTTCTATTTGCAGTGGTGAGACAGTTCTACACAAAGCAGCTGCACTCCGACATCGAACCATATGCCACTTTCTTGTGGAAGCTGGTGCATCCTTAATGAAGACGGATTTGCAGGTAATGGTTGTAGCTTTGGTAGCAGCTCAGAGGGCCAAATCTCTCTTTAGTAATGACCACAAATTTACTCCAAGTGAAATGGTGACTGCAAAGTGTCTGGTTCGGATGGTCCAACCCCAATGCGCTAGCCCATTTGTAGCGGGAAGATACTTATTGAGGTAGAAAAATAAACAGCTCATGCTAGTTACAAAATAACTGTGTGCTGTGCTTCAATTGATGCCGTCACCCCCACCCCACACTTCAGATGCCTGTGGTACTACAAAATCTCACTTTTTGGCCCTCAATTCTTTTTCTTTCTTCATTCTCAAGACATGGGCATCACTAGCTAGGCCATCATTTATTGCCCATCCCTCATTGCCCTGAGAATGTGGTAACAGTTTGATACAACTACTTGGTTTGCAGGGCTACTTCCAAGGCAGTTAAAAGTCAACCACTTTGGTGTGGGACTGAAGTCGCATTTTGGCCAGACCAGTCATGACGGCAAGTTTCCTTCTCTAAAGAAAATTAACGAGCCATTAGGCTTTATTTAACCTTTATTTAAAATAAATAAATAAAATAAAAAACCTGACAACTTCATAGTCACAAAATTTTACTGACATCAACTTTTTTAGATTTTCTGAAGTGAATTTAAATTCTCAAACTGCCATGGTGCAATTAAACTCTCATTCTCTGGATTACTAGTTTAATATCATACTGCAGTCCCTGAGTGAAATTCGTTTGTCAAATTGCAATTTTTGCCTACTTTTCTAAAGTATCCCTGCAAAGAACCCCTTCCCATGCCAAAGAAAAGATGTAGCTGAAAGGCATTCTGCATAGCATAAGTTTTAGTGCACGAAACAATAGTGGGTAAATGGGCGTGGAGTGATAACTTGGGCTAATTTGAATTCACATTAGATGTGCCACTTAGCCACAGATTATTTATAATTAATGAAGTTTTGAATTTTTGTCACATGATGGGAAAAAATATTTTTGGTTATGCCACCAGCTTTTCAGGACTAGTGTCCCTGATGTCCTTGTAGAAAAGCCCTCTTAGGAACATAGGAACAGGAGTAGGTATTCGACTGCTCGAGCCTGCTGTGTCATTCAGTTTGATCATGGAATCCTACAGCACAGAAAGAGGCCATTCAGCCCATTATGCTTGTGCTGGCTCTTGACAGAGTTTTCCAATTAGTTCCACGCCCCCTGCTCTTTCACCATAGCCCTCACTTTTTTTTTCCTTTTCAAGTATATATCTAATTGCCTTTCAGGAAGTGCACTCCAAATCATAGCAACACACTGTGTAAAAAATGCCTCCTCCTTTCCCCTCTGGTTCCTTTTGCCAATTTTCATATATCTGTCTTCTGATTACTGATCCTCCTGTCAATGTAGACAGATTCTCCCTATCTACTCTATCAAAGCCCTCCATAATTTTGAACTCCTCTATTAAATCTCCCCTTCACCTTCTCTGCTGTGATAATAATCCCAGCTTCTCCATTCTCCATGTGGCTGATCTGCACCTCAATACCATTTTCTCACCTTAGCTCCATATCGTTTGATACTTTACCTAACAAAGACCTCAGTCTCGAAAGTTCTAATTGTCCTCGAACCCACAACCCTTTGAGGGAGAAAGTTCCAGATTTCTTTGTATTTCTTTGCATATAACTCTAAGACTCATATAGACATGAGAGAACATTTTTAGGATGACATTTGCTGTGACACGAGTGTCACAAGTATTAAATCTAGACATCTGTCCAGGTGTCCAAAGAAGTAATATGTCAATTGGACCCCAGATCAATATGATATAGAGGTTGGTGCAACATTGTTTCTCTTCCAATTAGTAGAAGTTAATAATCTATCATGTTATATTTGTGAAACGTCCACAGGCAGAACATTGTCTTTGTTTCAACTCTTTGAATATGTTCATGTTTTTTATTCATTTGTGGGATGTGGGCATTGCTGGCAAAGCCAGCATTTATTGTCCATCCCTAATTTCGCTTGAACTGAGTGACTTGCTAGGGAGGACTCCATTTCAGAGTCAACCACATTGCTGTGGGTGGGGAGCGGTCTAGAGTCACATGTAGGCCAGACCAGTAAGCATGGCAGATTTCCTTCCTTAGTCATAGAGCACTGAAACAGGCCCTTCGGCCCACCGAGTCTGTGCCGACCATCAACTACCCATTTATACTAATCCTACCTTAATCCCATATTCCCTACCACATCCCCACAAATCGCCTACCACCTACCTACATTAGGGGCAATTTACAATGGCCAATTTACCTATCAACCTGCAAGTCTTTGGCTGTGGGAGGAAACTGGAGCACCCAGCAGAAACCCACACAGTCACAGGGAAAACTTGCAAACTCTGCACAGGCAAGACCCAGAACCGAACCCGGGTTGCTGGAGCTGTGAGGCTGCAGTGCTAACCACTGCGCTGCCCTTAAAGGACATGAGTGAACCAGATGGGTTTTTACAACAATCGACAATGGTTTTGTGGTCACCATTAGACTAGCTTTTAAGTCCAGATTTATTAATTGAATTCAAATTTCACCATCTGCCGTGGTGCAATTTGAATCCTTGTCTCCAGAGCATTAACCTGGGCTCTGGATTAATAGTCCAGTGACATTACCACTATGCCACCGCCTCCCCTATTGTGCTCCTAAGGAAAGGCCATGGGCAAATGAATGAAGTTCTAGTTTCAGTATTCTGGCTCTGCAGTGTTAGAGTTGGTCCTGTCTGCCAGTTGTTGCCAGCAAACCATGTCAGTGTCTAATTCCTTTTCTCTCACTTCTGCTGATATGCGTCTATCACTCCCACCTTTCTTGCTGGGCTGGCATTATGAGCAGGAGCTGGGAAAAGGGGGTGGTTAACAGGGAATGATTGACATCCTGTGTGGTGGCATAGCGGAATGGTTCTCCATCACGTGCTCACGACTTATGTACTCTCCACTGTTTCCAGAGGTTAAGGTTCAAATGGCGGGATAGGTCAGCACCACTTGCTTTTGACATGCTCGTCAATTCGAGATGGATGTAAAGCTCCAGCGTCCAGCATTAGAGTGATGGCAGCCTCTGGCAATGTTGCAGCCATATTTCAAAGGGAAGTAGCTAACTTGGCAGACTGGACTGTGTGGCTGGAGGGAGTACATTTGGATACTATAGTTCAGATCCAATTAAAATCAGTGAAATGTATACAATTAACCTCCCCCTCCCCCACCTGCCCTCAAAAAGGTTTGCTACTGTGGAGATGTACCTTGTGGACAAAGAGTATTCTAAATAAAGTGACAGTGCAGACGGAGCAGTACACTGTGCTGGTCCCTATTAGGATCACTTGTTAGTTAACCACCTCCCTTCTGTGGTTCACGACAATTATGGTGGAGTAAGCAGCACAGACTTTATCATATACAGAATAAGTGATCAATCTAACTGGATACAGAGAGTAACATTTCAGTTTCGCTATCTTTCAAGCCGTCCAAATAACTGGTGAAAACCGTGCTCCTTTGTGCACCTGGGTTTGCCTACATCAAAGGTACATGTCACAGATAAGACCTCATGGTGTTTTTTTTTATTGGTTTGTTCGTGGGATGTGGGCGTCACTAGCTAGGCCAGCATTTATTGCCCATCCCTAATTGCCCTCGAGAAGGTGGTGGTGAGCTGCCTTCTTGAACCGCTGCAGCCCATATGGGGTAGGTATACCCACAGTGTTGTTAGGAAGGGAGTTCCAGGATTTTGACCCAGCAACAGTGAAGGAACGGCGATATAGTTCCAAGTCAGGATTGTGTGTGACTTGGAGGGGAACTTGCAGGTGGTGGTGTTCCCATGCATCTGCTGCCCTTGTCCTTCTAGGTGGCAGAGGTTGCAGGTTTGGAAGGTGCTGTTGAAGGAGCCTTGGAGAGTTGCTACATTGCATCTTGTAGATGTTACACACTGCTGCCACTGTGCATCGGTGGTGAAGGGAGTGAATGTTGAAGGTGGTGGATGAGGTACCAGTCAAGTGGGCTGCTTTGTCTTGGATGGTGCCGAGTTTCTTGAGTTGTTGGAGCTGCACCCATCCAGGCAAGTGGAGAGTATTCCATCAGACTCTTGACTTGTGCCTTGTAGATGTTGGACAGGCTTTGGGGAGACAGGAGGTGAGTTAGTCGCTCTAGAATTCCCAGTTTCTGACCTCTTGTAGACATAGTATTTGTGTGTTTGGTACAGTTCAGTTTCTGGTCAATGGTAACCCTCAGGATGTTGATTATGGGGGGATTCAGCAATGGTAATGCCATTGAACATTCAGGGGAGATATTTAGATTCTCTCTTGTTTGAGATGGTCATTGCCTGGCCCTTGTGTAGCGCGAATGTTACTTGCCACTTATCACCCCAAGCCTGGATGTTGTCCAGGTCTTGCTGCATATGGACATGAGCTGCTTCAGAATCTGAGGAGTCACGAATGGTACTGAACATTGTGCAATCATCAGTGAATATCCCCACTTCTGACATTATGATGGAGGGAAGGTCATTGATGAAGCAGCTGAAGATTGTTTACCCTGAGGAATTCCTGCAGTGATGTCCTGGGACTGAGATGATTGACCTCCAACAACCACAACCATCTTCCCTTGTGGTAGGTATGACTTTAACCAGCAGAGAGTTTCCCCTTGATTCCCATTGACTCCAATTTTGCTAGTGCTCCTTGATGCCATACTTACTCAAATGCTGCCTTGATGTCAAGGGCAGTCACTCTCACCTGACTTCACCTCTTGAGTTCAGTTCTTTTGTCCATCTTTGGACCAAAGCTGTAATGAGGCCAGGAACTGAGTGGCCCTGGCAGAACCCAAACTGAGCATCACTGACCAATTTATTGCTGAGCAAATGCTGCTTGAAAGCACTGTTGATGATTCCTTCCATCACTTTGCTGATGATCGAGAGTAGACTGATGGGGCGGTAATTGGCTGAGTTGGATTTGTCCTACTTTTTATGCCCAGGACATACCTGGGCAATTTTCCACATTTCCAGGTAGATGCCAGTGTTGTAGCTGTACTGGAACAGCTTGGCTAGGGGCAGGGCTAGTTCTGGAGCACAAGTCTTCAGTACTATTGCCAGAATATTGTCAGGGCCCATAGCCTTTACAGTATTTAGTGCCTTCAACCGTTTCTTGATTTCATGTACGATGAATCGGATTAGCTGAAGACTGGCATCTGTGATGCTGGGGACCTCAGGAGGAGGCTGAGATGGATCATACACTCGGCACTTCTGGCTGAATATGGATGCAAATGCTTCAGCCTTGTCTTTTGCATTGATGTGTTGGGCTCCCCCATCATTGAGAATGGGGATATTTGTGGAGCCTCCTCCTTGTGTCAGTTGTTTAATTGTCCACCACTGTTCACGACTGGATGTGGCAGGACTGCAGAGCTTAGATCCGATCCGTTGGTTGTGGGATCGTTTGGCCCTGTCTATCACATGCTGCTTCCGTGGTTTGGCATACAAGTAGTCCTGTGTTGTGGCGTCGCCAGGTTGACACCTCATTTTTAGGTATGCCTGGTGCTGCATTCTTCATTGAACCAGGATTGGACTCCCTGCTTGATGGCAATGGTAGAGTGGGAGATATGCCGGGCCATGAGGTTACAGATTGTGGTTAAATACAATTCTGCTGCTGCTGATGGCCCACAGCACCTCATGGATGCCCAGTTTTGAGTTGCTAGAACTGTTCCAAATCTATCCCATTTAGCACGGTGCCACACAAAACGATGGTGGGTACCCTCAATATGAAGGCGGGACTTTGTTTCCACTAGGACTGTGCGGTGGTCACTCCTACCAATACTGTCATGGACAGATGCATCTGCGACAGGTAGATTGGTGAGGACGAGGTCAAGTAGGTTTTTCCCTCTTGTTGGTTCCTTCGCCACCTGCCACAGACCCAGTCTAGCAGCTATGTCCCTTTGGACCCGGCCAGTTCAGTCAGTTGTGGTACTACCGAGCCACTCTTGGTGATGGACATTGAAGTCCCCCACCCAGAGTACATTTTGTACCCTTACTACCCTCAGTGCTTCTTCCAATTGGTGTTCAACATGGAGAAACACTGATTCATCGGCCAAGGGGGGCGGTAGATGGCAATCAGCAGAAGATTTCCTTGTCCATGTTTGACCTGATGCCATGAGACTTCATGGCGTCCAGAGTCAATGTTGCGTCTGTCCTGCTGGTGGGACAGGACATACCCAGGGATGGTGATGGTGGTGTCTGGGACATTCTCTGTAAGATATGATTCCATGAGTATGTTGTTGCTTGACTAGTGTGTTGAACATCTCTCCCAACTTTGGCACAAGCCCCCAGATGTTAGTAAGGAGGACTTTGCGGGTTTGATAGGGTTGGGTTTGCCGTTGTCATTTCCAGACCCTAGGTCGATGCTGGGTGGTCCGTCCAGTTTCATTCCTTTTCTTAGACTTTGTCGTGGTTTGGTATAACTGAGTGGCTTGCTAGGCCATTTCAAAGAGCAGTTAAAAGTCAGCCACATTGCTGTGGGTATGGAGTCACATGTAGGCCAGACCATGTAAGGACGGCAGATTTCCTTCCCTAAAGGACATTCGTGAACCAGATGGGAACCAATCGACTATGGTTTCATGGTTACCAGCAGACTGGATTTTTTTATTTCAGATTTTTTTATTAATTGATTTCAAATTTCAGCATCTGCCGTGGTGAGATTTGAACCCATGTCCCCAGAGCATTAGCCGGGGCCTCTGGGTTGCTAGTTCAGTGATATTCCCACTACGCCACTGCCTCCCCTCTGATGTATCTGTTCTTGAATTTTTTGACAGTCTATTCGCATAAAGTCACAGTTGTTTACTTCAAAGATACTTCTCTCAAACAAGACTTCCTAACTCTTCTCGAATCCTTTGAGGAGTACTTTTCTTGATAGCTTATCTTCCTAAACATTCCTCCATAGCATAGTTAATGCTACCTTCTATCCAGTGTATTTCCCCCTCATGTTTCGTAGGTTTTCTCATGCAGTGGTGCTTTGCCAACTCACACACCAACCATGCAAAAGGACCAACCTGATCCCAGCCCCAATGAAGCAGCCTAGAGTTAACCTACCTCTGGTTTTAACCTTCCTTTCAAGGTTGAGCACGCCATTGGTCTGTGCCTCCCTGTGATGGCGTGGCTTGAGATCAGGAGCTCGGTCAGTTGGAAGGAGAACCATGGATAGGGACTGTTGAACATCTTGGGAGAGTCGTATGTTGGACATCTTGGAGAGTTAAGAGTTAATAATCGAGTACCCTTATATCTTAAAGCAAGAGGCTTCCCAATATGGAATAGAATAGGGTGCCATGGGAAGAAAGGTTATTACACCAGCCACTAAAGATAAATTTTAATCACCCATGTTTAATGTTGTCCCAGTCACTTAATTCCTTGCGCAAGTATTTCTTGTAGATAATACTCCGACATTAAAAGCAGATGTTAAGCCATATTTTCTTCTCAGATGGTGTGTGGGTTGGCAAAGTACCACTACATGGGGAAATCTAAGAAAAGTGAGATGTGAACATTGCATGGAAAGAAGCATTTTACCCTTTTAAAAAAAAAAGCCAGTGAAAGCACTTTGCTGCAAAGAGTTCTTAATTGAGCCCTCCTGAACTTCAAGAATAAATGGTTAATAATTTTGCTTCCTACACTGCTGGGCCTCCTGATTTTTTCCCCTCCTTCAGTGCTAAGCCTGTTTGCTGCTGACTGCTGCTTTCCCTAATTAGTCAGCCGTTTTATATAGTGAGATTACTCCTGAGGCAGCCGGTTTCAATGCCACTCCCACCCTGACACTGGTCCTGCTGAAGTAAATGTGCTTCACATAATCCTGCTGCAAACAAAAGCCAGGATATAATGAAAATGCAGCATACATGCCAACCCTGGCTGCTAGTTGCTCCACGTTGATGCATTGACGTTTCTGCATGGATCTTGGTGCTAATCTGGATGCATTTTCATTAGGGATGACTTTTGCAGCCAATCTGAATCCAGATTATTCTGATTTTGACCATTAGCAATTTTTTGTTTTGCTTGTTTGCCAAATTAGTCCAGAGTGGATCAGTTCAGATTTCAGATACTTGCCACCAGCTGCTGGGGAAGATAAAATTCCTGGAAGAAGCTGTAAAACCAAATGATTGGCTCAGTAATGCAAATCCTGATTTATGGAGACCTAAGCAGCAGCATTATTCGTGTGGTTTGGATTAGAATTCCCTCATTCCCTACCTCCCCCGCTGAGGCACTGACTCAGCTGTGCTGCCTCCGGGAAGTCAGGCATTTCCCCACAAGGAAGGAGGGAAGATTAACAAGCGGGTCATCACAGGGCCACACTCTGATACCCTAGTGTTCATTCTCAGTACAGGCCTCTGACTGCAGCACCCACTTTTCTTGAGTCAAAGTGGTGCATCATGAGGGAGAAAAGGAGTGAAAAATGCTTGAACAAGAAGGACTCGCATCAACAAAAATAAACACATCACTTACAATAGGGTATGTCAGAAAGGGAAGGGGCAAATGATGACACCAGTTGTGTGTGAACAGCATTTTCTGAAATAGTTTATGGTTTATACAAAACTGTTGTATGTTTTTGTTAGGTAATAGTTTACAACTACAAAAAGAAAAAATGTTTTGTTTTGCCTATTTCCCATTTTTTTTTTTTAGTATCGCACTGTGCTTCAGTTATTAGATCAGGTGACCTGCTCCCAGTCTTCTTCTTCTGCTCTTTAGACAGTTACTAGGAAGATGTATATGAGAGCAGACCTGGGGTGAACGTCCTCCCCCCATCGTTTATGTATGTATATCTGTCTCTGTCCGTCTTCATCTCAACTGACTCCCTCTTTCTCTGTCCATCTTTCCCTCTTTATCATAAACCAGCTTTTTTACGCAGTGAGTCGTTAGGATCTGAAATGCATTGTTTGAGAGTGTGATGGAGGCAGATCCAATTGTGGCTTTCAAAACGGAATTGGATAAGCACCTGAAAAAAATAAGAAATTGCAGAGCTACAGGGATAGGGCGGTAATATGGGACTAGCAGAGTTGCTCTTGTAAAGAGCTGGCATGGGCATAACGGGCTGAATGGCCTTCTGTGCTGTAACCATTCTGTGATTCCATTTAATGCTTCCCCCTGCTCCTCCTGGAAGCTCAGGCTAACATTAGAAGTTCCATGAGGCATGAGCCTGTGCTTTACTGCTCCACAACTCATTGGACCAGCAATGTGGGTGTTCATAGGAAAGAAAAGGCTTTGTGAATTGTCACTCTCAGTACTAGTAGAGGGTTATATTGTGATATTAACATTGAATAGTGGTGTTTGGGATGGGGGACAGAGGCCATTGTCAGCTGCTCCCATGATTTACAGTGTGTGACAACTCTTTCCAAATAAATGGTTGGTAATTAGATTGCAACTCTAATCTGGAGCTGTTGTTATTTCAGAGCAAAGCCTAAGTGACAGTCCCTATATCTTTAAAAAAAGGATTGAGGTCTAATCTTCCATTAACAGACTGTACAACACAAGGGAAGGTCAAGACCTTTTCCTGTGGGAAACCAGCTGTCCTTGTGCCAGACATCTAAATTAATGTAAAAGCAAAATACTGCGGATGCTGGAAATCTGAAATAAAAACAAGAAATGCTGGAAATACTCAGCAGGTCTGGCAGCATCTGTGGAGAGAGAAGCAGAGTTAACGTTTCAGGCCAGTGACCCTTCTTCTGAAACATTAACTCTGCTTCTCTCTCCACAGATGCTGCCAGACCTGCTGAGTATTTCCAGCATTTCTTGTTTTTATTATAGCTAAATTAATGTGATGTGAATTGGATATAAATGTTAGATGATGGGGTAACTATTGTGAGGACCATTTTGAAATTAGTTAGGAGCTGTTATTAAAGAAGAAAATTGCCAGAATGGGTTTCAAAAACAAGAGGGGAGAGAAAAAAAATCCCCCCATCTGGAATCTTTACTGGCCCTGTCATTAATAATCCACCAGCTGGTAACGGTTGGAAGAACTGATCCTTCAGTGTCACCTCCTCTTAAACACTGATCTGTATGCCAATTCCACAGGTGAGCATTCCTGAAATCTCTGCTGTCTGTGAGATACCTTTTTAACCAGATCAGGGCAAAATGTCATTGGGTTAAAGGTCAAAGCAATTTTGATGTACTTTGTGATAATCTCTTAACTCAGCAAATATCATCACCAGCATTGCAAGAGTTAAGGCACAGCCAAATCTTTACTGACTCACCCTACATCCAGCTAATGAAGGAGACATCCTGCTACAGTATGATGATATGCCATGCACTGCAGTCCGTCACGCAGAATGTTAGTCTTTCCTGATGTTTATCCAAACTGCCAATATGGAGCTCATTCGGACGTGCCCAGAGGCTGCCATTAAATGATAGAACCGCCGTCGCAGCATCCTGCATACATCGTGATTAGTTCAAATGAACATTTCTGCTCTGTGGTCTGTTTGTACCCTGGTCTAGCCAAAAGGTTGCTCAGCAAAATGGCCCTAATTAGAAAAACAAACGGCTGAAGAGAAAACAGGTACAATGCAAGCTGATTGCTAACACAATGCAAAAAAAAGTAATAACCCAGGACGCTGCTTAAAGAGAAGGCCAGTGGTCAAAGTGTTGGCATTGGTGTCTAACAGCACAAGAGTATTCATGGTGCTCAAAGGAAGAGAGAAACTAGGAGCCTCGACCCTTACCTCAGTAATATTCATGGTACATATTACAAAGGTAAACTATGCTGCCATAAACTTCTGATCTATTCTCTTTGTGGACTTACTGAAATGATGTTTTGGGCAGCACCGTGTACCCTAATCCTTAGCAATGCAGTAACATGATATATGTTGCCATAGCAGTGGAAGCAAAGCAACTCTTTACCTGCATAACATTTACACTGTCAACCGCATCATTGTAATAAGGTGTCTTCCAACCCCAGGGAGCAAAGGAAAAAAGGGAGAGTTGGCCTGGGCCATTGCAACAAACCTCTGAGCTGCCATCTCAGGGCACAGTTGGTGTTGATCTGGCAGCAGGTTTCATTGTCCATCCTCTTGATCCCATTGAGTATTTGACCCAACAAGATCAGGGAGGTTGAATTTCTGACAGAAAGAAACACGAGGGTGAAATTTGTCTGAGACAGTCGGGCAAAACAGACGATAGTGAATCAGCAGTCCGTTTTACACATCGCCTTTTCTGTTTGAAGTCAAAACTCCTGATTCACTATTGCCTATTTTATTACTGCCTGTTCCCGTAACCCTTAACTCCCCTGTACCTGTGCACATGCATTATTAGCACATGTGCTTTCCAGAAAGTGCTGCAGAGTTCCTTATTGCCATTAGGATATGGATTTTTCTTTTTTGAATTTTGACTGCACTGGGGACTGAACTATTCACTGTATTTATTAATGACTTAGATGATGGAATAGAAAGCCACATGTTTAGATTTGCCGATGACACAAAGATAGGCGGCTTTGTGAGAAATATAGATGGAAGCATAAAATTGCAAAGAGATATTGATAGGTATTTGCGAATTGGCAAAATTGTGGCAAATGGATTTCAGTGCAGGCAAATGTGAGATCAACCACTTTGAACCAGAATGGTTAGAACAAAGTACTTTCTAAATGGTGAAAAGCTAGAAACAGTGGAGGTCCCAAGAGACTTTGGAGTCCAAGGACACATATCATTAAAATGTCATGAACCGGAACAGGTAATCAAAAAGGCTAATGGAATGCTGGCCTTTTGTATTCTAGTCTTCTAGATATAGAGGGTAGAAGCCATGCTTCAGTTATGCAAAGCCTGATTAGCCCACACCTGGAGTACTGTGAGCAGTTCTGGACATCACATCTTAGGAAGGATATATTGGCCTTGGAGAGAATGCAGCATGCTTTTATCAGAATGATACCTGCACCCCAAGGGTTAAATTACAAGGAGCGAATACATAAACTAGGATTTTTCCCCTGGAATTTAGAAGGTTAAGGGGTGAGGTTTTCAAGATATTAAGGTGAACAGATAGGATAGATAGAGAGAAACTATTTCTGCTGGTTGAGGGGTCTAGGACTAAGAGGCATAGTCTAAAGGCCGGCTTGGGTCTGCAAATTAAACCCGACCCCAGCCCGACAGAACCACATCTGACCCCAAGCCCAACCCAACCCGAGTCCTTCCATTTTTTCCTGCGCCCGACCAGACAAGGATATTCTGTCTGTTCTCTCACCACGGGCTTCACAATTAGATGATTAGATGTCAGCTGTGGCACAGTGGTAGCACTTTCACCTCTTGAATTAGAAGGTTGTGGGTTCACATTCCATTCTGGAGACTTGAGCACAGAATCGATGCTAACACCTCAGTCCAATACTGAGGGAGTGCTGCACTGTTGGAGGTGTGCTGTCTTTTAGATTAGACATTAAACTGAAGCCCCATCCGCCTTCTCAGGTGAATGTAAAAGATCCCATGGCACTATTTTGAAAAGCAAGTGAGTTGTCCCCAGTGACCTGGCCAATATTTATTCCTTAACAAACATCATTTTTAAAAAAATGATCTGGTCATTACCTCATTCTTGTTTGTGGGACCTTAGCTGTCATGTTTCCCAACATTGCAACAGTGACAACACTTCAAAAAAGGTATTTCAATGACAGTGAAGTATTTGGATTGTCCTGAGGTTGTGAAAGGCATTATATAAATACAACAAAAACAAGAAATGCTGGAATCACTCAGCAGGTCTGGCAGCATCTGTGGAAAGAGAAGCAGAGTTAACGTTTCGGGTCAGTGACCCTTCTTCGGAACGGATTATATATTATATATATAATTGTATTATATAAATACAAGTTCCTTCCTTCCATTGTTCTCAGGTATTTCTCCAATTTTCTAGTCCATAAGGGATTAGTATGGAGATCCCTCCCCATTGCCCCTCTCCAACCCACAATTTCCAGCCGTTGCCTATGCAACGACGACGGCAATGGGTGAGCATTTTCCTTTGACATCTGACTGAAGTTGTGAACCTGAATCGTTGGAGAATCCACTCCTGTGTTGAATGACGTAGGGTGTGCTCATACAGTGATACACTACAGCACTAGCCTGCGTAGGAATGCCCATAAAGCTTTTAGGGTGATTAATCCTTGCTGTCTCATCAAATTGAAGAACAGTGGGGTGCTTCGCTCCACGAGCACATTCAGAAATGCCTTCTATTGCAGTAAGAAGCAATGCATTTTAGTGGAGAACCAGTTCATTTACTGGCAAAGTGTTAAATCCTGCACCTCTGTGTGAGAAGGCTCATTGTAGGCCCAAATTTAGCCTGGCATGGAAAATTGTCAGCATTCACCACATTATAAGCCTCTCTTGTATGATTGCTATAGCAACCACTGGAAACTGTGAAAAATCAGCATTAAGAGACAGTAGTTTGATTAAAAGCCTGTTGAGAAAAATATGGCTCTAGTGCCAGGCCACAGTGAAGCCTTGACTGCCTTTGTGGGTTCACTATAGTCACTGTGGTGGGGGTGGGGCATTAACACATAAGCTCTGTAAGTGCTTTGTACGATGGTAGTTTTTACTTCCTTATACTGTGCCCATAGAGCTGCAGATGCCATTGTAGGCCATGGGCACATTTTATATTTTTATTCTAACAAGTTCCAAAACCAAAAGCCCCAAGGCAAAAGAATAGGTGCCTGAGCCATCTTTCCGGAAGTGGTTTTCTTTTCATGCTCATTCTAAAACAATGTGTGAAGTTCACCTGCCAGTGTGTAAAGTTTCCAGTTTGGGGGTGGTGGTTGCAGGGAGTGGAAGGAGATCCATCTCATTGATCCAGTCAGCCAGAAGGGAGCTCATCCTGTCCTGGAGAGATTCTTGATTGTTGACTCTGAAGCAAACTAAAGAACTTAAAGGAAAGTGAGGGTGTTTCTCCACAGGATGGCTGTTTCTCACCTGTCACTTATCTGTCATGCGCTACGACAGATGAATCCCTGGGTGGCCCAATTCATCGGCATTCGACACGGAGACTTCTGATAGCTTGAGGCAAAAGAGAAAATAAAACTGGAAAATATCAGTAGCTTCAAAACAAAAGGTTATCGACAGCTCTCGAATTCTTTCATGACAAGCAAAAATAGAATAATCAGCACACGCAGTTCAATGTTGAATGTAAATTAGGAAAACCAATAAGTGAATAACCTTGAAATGTTAATGGAACCTTGCAGGGAATGTAACTTGCCTTCTATTAAAGTAATGAGCCAGGTGTTCGAATTATTTATTAGACTTTGGTAAGTTCCTTGCAAACCAAGAAGAAACAGCAAAGAATAGTAATGCAGTTGTTATAGGAGATTCCATAGTTAAGGGGACAGACAGACATTTTTATAACTGTCATCGTGAGTCCCGTTTGGTGTGTTGCCTGTCTGGTGCCAATGTAAAGGACATGACGGAGAGGGTGCTTAATATTCTGCGGGGGTGGGGGGGGAAGGGAGTGAGCCAGAAGTCATGGTATACGTGGAGCCAAGGACTTAAAAGAGAGCAGGTATTGACATCCTACAGTCAGATTTTCAGAAGCTAGAGATGAAGTTTAAAAAGTAGGACCTCGAAGGTTTTAATCTCTGGATTACTCAGTGCCACACGCTAGCGAGAATAGGAATAGGAACATCACGAACTAGGAGCAGGAGTAGGCTAATTGGCCCCTCAAGCCTGCTCTGCCATTCTACAAGATCATGGCTAATATGTTTGTGGACTCAACTCCACTTTCCTGCCTACACCCGATACCCTTTGACTCCCTTGGAATAGAGAGTTCCAAAGACTCACAACCCTCTGAGAGAAACAATTTCTCCTCATCTGTGTCTTAAAAGAGAGACGCCTTATTTTTAAACTGTGCCTCCTAGTTCTAGTCTTTCCTCTGATGGGAAACATCCTTTCAACCTCCACCCTATTTCAAAAAAATCACCTCTCATCCTTCTAAACTCCAATGAATACAGACCCAACCTATCCAACTTTTCTCATCCCAGGAACCAGTTGAGTAAACCTTCTCTGAACTGCTTTCAATGCAATTATATCCTTTCTTAAGTAAAGAGAACAAAACTGTACACAATACTCTAGATGTGGTCTCACCAATGCCCTGTACACTTCTCCATTCCCCTTGCAATAAACAGCAACATTGCATTTGCCTTCTTAATCACTTGCTGTAACCTTTTGTGTTTCGTGTACTAGGACACCCAGATCCCTCTGCATCTCCGAGTTCTGCACCCTTTCTCCATTTAAATAATATGTTGCTTTTCTATTTTTCTGGCCAAAGTGGACAAGTTCCCATTTTCCCACATTATACTCCATCTGTCAAATCTTTGCCCACTCACTTAACCTATCTATATCCCTTTGTAGACTCCTTATGTCCTCTTCACAACTTACTCTCCTACCTATCTTTGTGTCATCAGCAAATTTAGCAACCATACATTCTATGACTTCATCCAAGTCATTGATTTAGATTGTAAATAGTTGAGACCCCAGCACTGATCCCTGTGGCAATCCACTATTTACAGCTTATCAACCTGAAAACCACCCATTTATGCCTACTCTCTGTTTCCTGTTAGGTATCTTTAACTTCCTTAGTTAACCATGGATAGTGCATCCTTCCCCTAGGGTCTTTCTCACCAGAATGTAACGTTGCTGAGTGTTATGAAATATCTCCTTAAATGTCTGCCATTGCATCTCTACTAACCTAATTTCCCAGCTGTCTTCAAACCCTCATAATTACCCTTATTTAAGTTTAAAACACTAGTCTTAGATCCAGTCTTCTCACCCTCAAACTGAATGTAGAATTCAATCATCTTGTGATCGCTGCTACCTAGGGGCATCTTTACTATGAGGTCATTAATTAATCCTGTTGCGTTACAGATTACCAGATCTAGAGTAGCCTGTTCTCTGGCTCTAGAACGTGCTGCTCTAAGAAACTCTCCCGAAAACAGTCCATAAACTCATCTTCCAGGCTACCTTTGCCAATCTGATTCAGCCAATTTATCTGTAGATTAAAATCACCCACGATTATCGCCGTACCTTTCTCACAAGCCCCCATTATTTCTTCCTGTATACCTTGTCCTACAATATGGATACTGTTATGGGGGCTTATAAATTACTCCCACAAGTGACTTCCTAACTTTACTATTTCTTATCTCTACCCAAACTGATTCTACATCTTGATTTTTAGAACTAAGGTCACCTCTCTCTATTGTACTAATATTATCCATAATTAACAGAGCTACCCCTCCACCTTTTCCTAGTTTCCTGTCCTTCCGAAATGTCATGTACCCTTGAATATTCAGGTCCCAACCTTTGTCATCTTGCAGCCATGTCTCTGCAATGGTGATCAGATCATACATATTTATTTCTATTTGAGCTATCTATTCATTTGTAATGAATGCTCCGCGCATTCAAGTACGGAGCCTTTAGTTCTGTCTTTTTATTATTTATGCAACCTCTAGCCTTAGCTGCTTGCACACTCTTAATTTTGTACATTCTGTTCCTTCCTGCCACGTGCTGATTATTATTTCCCTTATTGCTACCTTGCTCTTTTGCCCTGTCCTCTCTTTACTTTATCATATCTTCTCTCACCAGATCCCCTGCCCCAATATTTAGTTTAAAGCCCTCTCAACCGCCCTAGTTTTACGACTCGCCAGAACAGTGATCCCAACACGTTTCAGGTGAAGACCATCCCAACGGTACAGCTCCCACTTTCCCCAGTACTGGTGCCAGTGCCCCATGAATCGAAACCCATTTCTCCCACACCAATCTTTGAGCCACGCATTTAACTCTGTAATCTTATTTACCCGACTCCAATTTGCTCATGGCTCAGGTAATAATTCAGTAATTATTACTTTTGAGGTTCTTTTTAATTTATCCCCGAACTGTTCATATTCCCTATGCAGAACCTCATCCCTAGTCCTATCTATGTTGTTGGTACCCACGTGGACCATGACAACGGGATTCTCCCCCTCCCACTGCAAGTTCCTTTCCAGCCCTGAGCAGATGTCCCGAACCCTGGCATCAGGCAGGCAACACAGCCTCCTGGACTTTCACTCTTGGCTGCAGAGAATGGTGTCTATCCCCCTGACTATCCTGTCCCGTACAACCACTACATTTCTATTTACTCACCCCTCTTGAATGGTTTCCTGTACCATGGTGCGATGGCCAGTTTGCTCATCCACCCTGCAGACCTCGCTCTCATCCATACCAGATGAAAGAACCTCAAACCTGTTGGACAATTGCAAGGGCTGAGGCTCCTCTTTTTTGCCTTCTCTATCCCCTTATCTGCCTTACTCGCAGTCACATCCACCTGTCCCTGACCACTGACAAATCCAGAAGACCCTATCCGTGGGGTGTGACTGCCTTCTGGAACAAGGTGTCCAGGTAACTTTCCCCTCCTCTTGATGCATTGCAGTGTCTGTACCTTGGCCTCCCGCTCATCAGCTCTGAGCTGAAGCTGCAAAGTGGTTGCTGTGAATCACACTGGTGTCCAGGAGCTCCCATAGACAGCAGCTGCAACACATCACCTGCCCTGTCATCCTCATTGTGTTTTTAATAACTAATCAATTATTTACTTAATTAACTTTTTAATTAATGCCTCTCCTCACCAGCACTTACTGCACTAATTTAAACCTTGATAATACAATAAACCTTACTGTTCAAAATAAAACAGAACAATAGATTCACCAGCTTCTTAATTCCCTTCTCCTTGGCTGTCTTAATTAATTATAAGGTAAACATAAATTTTAATCTTGCGTTTTTCTACTTTCCAGCTATTAACACTATTAATACATGCACTCTAACAGCAGTGTACTAACCTAGCTATTTACAGATACTCCCTAACAGCAATTACTCACCAACCAATCACCTTGCAGCTGTCCTGTGGTATCACTGTTCGAATTTTTTTTAAACTAAGTGCGCACTGACTCCTGAAGCTGTGTAGGTACTCCCTCGCAGGTCCAATTCCTCTCAGCTCCCGAAGGTAAATGAAGGCCCCGAGCCTTGCGCTGTATTTATTCTCTCCCGCTGTTTGAGTGCCACACAAGTTTGACTCCTCTCCACTCCCTGAAGCAAGATAGAGAGAATTAATACATGGCTTGAGGCATAGTGCAGGAGGGAGGGCTTCAGATTCTTGGGGCATTGGGACCAGTTCTGGGGCAGGAGGTATCTATTCAAAAGGGATGGGTTGCACTTCAACAGGACTGAGACCAGTGGGGATGTTCAGTAGAGTGGTTTGAGAGGGTTTAAACTAAATCGGCAGGGAATGGGCACCAACATTTAGAGATAGAAAAGAGGAATAGGGTGCATAAAAGATTGAGAGTGTTGGATAGTATTGAAGACGGAAGTCGTCGCATGTTAGGTAGGAGCAGACTGAGGAAAACTAAGGGGGATACAAAGACAGGTTTACAATGCATGTATGTAAACTAAAACTGTGGTGAATAAGATTTGTGAGTTACAAGCACAAATAGTTGCATTGGAATATGAAGTAGTGGCGATATCGTAAACGTGGCTTAAAAATGGTGAGTATTGCACACTTAATATTCAAGGAAGCAAAGTGTTCAGAAAAGATAGGGAAGGGAAAAAAGGGAGGTCGGGTGGCAATACTGGTTAGGGAAGACATTGTAGTGTTAGAAAGAGAGGATATTCTTGAGGGGGCACAGACAAAGCCCATGTTGAGAAGCAAAAAGGGGATCATTACACTATCGGGAGTATTCTATGGGCTTCCAAATAGTGAGAGAGATAGAGGAGCAAATCTGCAGGGAAATCACAGATATGTAAGAACTATAGAGTGGTAATACTGGGGGGCTTTAATTACCCAAATATCGATTGGGGTAATGTGTTCAGGAGAACTTCCTTGACCAGTATGTTCTCAGTCCAACGAGTAAGGAGGCATTGCTGGATCTGGTGCTGTGGAATGAGGCGGGCTAAATGGACCAAGTGTCTGTAGGGAAAAACTTGGGTGAGATCATTGTATTATATGGTTTAGGTTCATAATGGAGAAGAGCAAGGAACAATCTAAAGCAGAACGTCTAAATTGGAAGAGGGCTAATTTCAATGGGATGAGAGGGGATCTAGCCAAGGTAAAATGGAACCAAAGACTGACAGAAGAAACTGTAACGGAACAATGATTGATCTTTAAGGAGGACATGTTTCAGGTACCGGCTAGATACCTTTTGCCCTGGTTTGAATGTAAGGGAACCAAAGCCAGGGCTGCTTGGATGACAAGGGAGATAGAGAATATGATGAAACAAAAAAAGTGGTGTTGATGCATGTCAGATGAATTCTTCAAGAGAGAACCAGGCCAAATGCAATAAGATTAAGAGGGGAAGTCTTCTTTGGCCTCCTTGTCTTGAGAGACAATGGGTAAGCGCCTGGAGGTGGTCAGTGGTTTGTGAAGCAGCGCCTGGAGTGGCTATAAAGGCCAATTCTAGAGTGACAGACTCTTTCACAGGTGCTGCAGATAAAATTGGTTGTCGGGGCTGTTACACAGTTGGCTCTCCCCTTGCGCTTCTGTCTTTTTTCCTGCCAACTGCTAAGTCTCTTTGACTTGCCACACTTTAGCCCTGCCTTTATGGTTGCCCGCCAGCTCTGGCGATCGCTGGCAACTCACTCCCACGACTTGTGATCAATGTCACAGGACTTCATGTCGCGTTTGCAGACGTCTTTAAAGCGGAGACATGGACGGCCGGTGGGTCTGATACCCGTGACGAGCTCGCTGTACAATGTGTCCTTGGGGATCCTGCCATCTTCCATGCGGCTCACATGGCCAAGCCATCTCAAGCGACGCTGGCTCAGTAGGGTGTAAATGCTGTGAATGTTGGCCGCCTCAAGGACTTCTGTGTTGGAGATAAGGTCCTGCCACCTGATGCCAAGGATTCTCCGGAGGCAACGAAGATGGAATGAATTGAGGTGTCGCTCTTGGCTGACATACGTTGTCCAGGCCTCGCTGCCGTAGAGCAAGGTACTGAGGACACAGGCTTGATACACTCGTACTTTTGTGTTCCGTGTCAGTGCGCCATTTTCCCACACTCTTGGCCAGTCTGGACATAGCAGTGGAAGCCTTTCCCATGCGCTTGTTGATTTCTGCATCGAGAGACAGGTTACTGGTGATAGTTGAGCCTAGGTAGGTGAACTCTTGAACCACTTCCAGAGCGTGGTCACCAATATTGATGGATGGAGCATTTCTGATGTCCTGTCCCATGATGTTCATTTTCTTGAGGCTGATGGTTAGGCCAAATTCATTGCAGGCAGCCGCAAACCTGTCGATGAGTCTCTGCAGACACTCTTCTGTGTGGGATGTTATTGCAGCATCGTCAGCAAAGAGGAGTTCCCTGATGAGGACTTTCCGTACTTTGGTCTACGCTCTTAGACGGGCAAGGTTGAACAACCTGCCACCAGATCTTGTGTGGAGGAAAATTCCTTCTTCTGAAGACTTGAATGCATGTGAGAGCAGCAGGGAGAAGAAGATCCCAAACAGTGTAGGTGCGAAAACACAGCCCTGTTTCACGCCACTCAGGATAGGAAAGGGGTCTGATGAGGTGCCGCTATGCTGAATTGTGCCTTTCATATTGTCATGGAATGAGGTGATGATACTTAGTAGCTTTGGTGGACATCCGATCTTTGCTAGTAGTCTGAAGAGACCACGTCTGCTGACGAGGTCAAAGGCTTTGGTGAGATCAATGAAAGCAATGTAGAGGGGCATCTGTTGTTCGCGGCATTTCTTCTGTAGCTGGCGAAGGGAGAACAGCATGTCAATGTTGGATCTCTCTGCTCAAAAGCCACACTGCGCCTCAGGGTAGACGCGCTCAACCAGCTTCTGGAGCCTGTTTAAAGCGACTTGAACGAAGACTTTCCCCACTATGCTGAGCAGGGAGATTCCACAGTAGTTGTTGCAGTCACCGCGGTCACCCTTGTTCTTATAGAGGGTGCTGATATTGGCATCGCGCATGTCCTGTGGTACTGCTCCCTCATCCCAGCACAGGCAAAGCAGTTTGTACAGTGCTGAAAGTATAGCAGGCTTGGCACTCTTGATTATTTCTGGGGTAATGCCGTCCTTCCCAGGGGCTTTTTCGCTGGCTAGAGAATCAATGGCAGCACTGAGTTCTGATTTTGTTGGCTGTACGTCCAGCTCGTCCATGACTGGCAGAGACTGGGCTGCCTTGAGGGCGGTCTCAGTGACAACATTCTCCCTGGAGTACAGTTCTAGGTAGTGCTCCACCCAGCGGTCCATTTGCTTGCGTTGGTCAGTGATTGTCACCCATGATTTAGATTTGAGGGGGGGGCGATCTTCTTGATGGTTGGCCCAAAAGCTCTCTTAATGCCATCATACATTCCTCTGATGTTTCCAGTGTCAGAGGCCAGCTGAATATGACTGCATAGGTGTTGCCAGTAGTCATTTAGTTTAGTTTAGTTTTTTTTTTAGTTTAGAGATACAGCACTGAAACAGGCCCTTCGGCCCACCGAGTCTGTGCCGACCATCAACCACCCATTTATACTAATCCTACAGTAATTCCATATTCCTACCACATCCCTACCTGTCCCTACCACCTACCTATACTAGGGGCAATTTATAACGGCCAATTTACCTACCAACCTGCAAGTCTTTTGCGCAGCGCCTGGCTGTTCTTTGTGCAGCGCTTCTGGCTGCTTTAAGTGCTACGGATGTTAACTCGCTGGGGGCTTTTTGTAGTCCAGCAGTGCAGTGCGCTTCGCGGCTATGACAGGTTCCAGCTCTTCAAAGTGAGATTGAAACCAGTTCTACATTCCACTTCACACGTTTGCCATAGATGGCATCTCTGATGTGGGCCCACTTGGTCTCTGCATCCCCTGTAGGAGTGTTCTGAAGGGCTTTTTCAAGTGAATTTAGAAACCTATGTAACAGCTGTGGATGAGAGATTCTGCTGGTGTTGATGTGTGGGCCGCCCTTCTGCTTGGAGTGATGCAGCTTCTTTGGTTTGAGTCTAACCTTGCTGCACACCAGATTAAGAGGGGAAGTGAAGAGGGAAATATGACTGGCAAAAAGAGAATATGAGAGCAGAATGGCAGTTAACATAAAAGGAAACCCAAAAATCTTCTACTAGCATGTAAATTGTAAGTGGGTAGTAAGATGTGGGGTGTGGCCTATTAGGGACAAAGAGGGTGATGTATGTTTAGAGGTGCAGGGCGAGGCTAGAATACTTAATGAGTATTTTGTATCGGTGTTTACCAAGGAAGAGGATGCTAACAAATTATCAGTCAAAGCGGAAATGGTAGAGGTAATGGATGAGGTGAAAATTGATGGGGAGGATGTACTGGAAAGGCTGGCTATGCTTAGAGTGGGTAAGTATCATCCCAGATTACTAAAGGAAGTGGGAGTGAAGGTAGCAAAAGGGTTTGCCATTATCTTCCAATCTCCCCTAGATACTGGGGAGATGCCAGAGGATTGGACAGTGGCAAATGTGATACCCTTATTCAAGAAAGGGTGTAAGGACATTCTTCGTAACTACAGGCTGTTTAACATCTGTGGTGGGTAAAGTTTTAGAAACAATGATCAGGGGGAAAAAACAACTGGCACATGGAGAGGTTTGAATTAAGTAAGGAGAGCCAGCATGGAATTGTAAAAGGCAGATCATGCTTGACTAATTTAATTGATTTTTTTGATGAAGTAACAGAGAAGTTTGACAAAGGGAAAGCAATGGATACTGTCTAAATGGATTTTAAGAACGCCTTTAATAAAGTACCACATAAAAGGCTTTTAAAATTGAGGCTCATGGAATAGGAGGGTCAGTGTCAATTGGATAAAAAATTGGCTTAAGGACAGAAAACAGCGAGTCATGGTAAATGGATGTTTTTCAGACTGTGGTGTTCCCCAAGGTTCAGTGCTGGGATTACTGCTTTTTTTGACATGCATAATGATCAGATTTTGGAATACAGAGTAAAATTTCAAAATTTGCCAATGATACTGAACTTGGAGGTGTGACAAACAGTGAGGATGATACCAATCAACTGCTAACAGAATGGGCAGTCAAGTGGCAAATGGAATTTAATACAAGGAAATGTGAGGTGATGCATTTTGGCAAAAGGGATAGGGATAGGGAGTGCTAATATAGACCAAATGGTACAGTTCCAAAGAGTGTACAAAGACAGAGGGACCTGGGGTTCATGTGCATAGATCTTTGAAGGTGACAGGACAAATTGAGATAGTTAACAAAGCATATGGTATCTTGGGATTCATAAAAAGAGGTATTGAGTGCAAAAGCAGGGAGTTTATACTGAATGTTTATAAAGCTCTGGTTAAGCCACAACTAGAGTACTGCATCCAGTTCTGGTCACCAGACTTTAGGAAGGATGTGATGGTCCTCGAGGGTGCAGAGAAGATTTACCAGAATGGTTCCAGGGATGAGGGATTTTAGCCACAAGGTTAGGTTGGAGAAGCTGGGGTTGTTCTCCTTGGAGCAAAGGAGATTGAGGGGAGATTTGATAGAGGTGTATAAAATTCTGACAGGTTTGGATAGGGAAAGAAAAGCTATTCCCATGGTACAAAGACTAGGGGACACTCTGATTTAAGGTTTTGGGCAAGAGATGCAGGAGGGATGTGAGGAAGAATTTTGTTACACAGGAGTGGTAATGACCTGGAACTCTGCCTACGAGGGCGATAGAAGCGGAGATGATCAATGATTTCAAAAGGTCACTCGAGGGGAATAAACTTGCAGGGCTACAGGGATAGAGCCAGGGAAGGGGACGGATTGGACTGCTCTACAGAGAGTTGACATGACTCGATGGGCTGAATGGCCCCCTTCTGTGCCGTATATGACTCCTTGACTTTATGTCTTTCTTTGGTTTGGGACGCTTTAATTCAGGGGCGACCAACCTTTTTGAATGGGGTAGGCCACATTACAATTTTTATCTTACTTAGGGGGCCGGTGAGACAATTTCGGAAAGATAAAGGCATTAAAAATGTATCTTAGTATTAATCAAAAGAACAACAAATGTGCATTTTTGTGACGAAGCTTTAAATGAGAAGATTAATTCATTGACTTACTTTCTCATCACTATGTTGGACACTGATCTGCTGAGATACCTGGCATTTACTTCGCTTGCACAGGTAGTCGAAGTTTGCCCGCACACTTGTAGCGATGCGGAATATTCCGAATAGATGTCCATCAATCAGGAGTGATCATGATCCCTGTCTGTCACTCTCTCTCTCCCTGTGACCCCACTCTGTGTTGTTTCCCCCTCTCTATCATCCTCGCTCTTTGTGCCCCCCATCTCTCTGTCCCCCGTATTTTCTCTCTCTGTCCCCCGTATTTTCTCTCTCTGTCCCCCGTATTTTCTCTCTCTGTCCCCCGTATTTTCTCTCTCTGTCCCCCGTATTTTCTCTCTCCAACCCCCATATTTTCTTTATCCAACCCCAGTATTTTCTCTCTCCGTCCCCCATATTTTCTCTCACCGTCCCCCATCTTTTCTCTCTCCGTCCCCCGTCTTTTCTCTCTCCGTCCCCGTCTTTTCTCTCTCCGTCTCCCGTCTTTTCTCTCTCCGTTCCCCGTCTTTTCTCTCTCCGTTCCCCGTCTTTTCTCTCTCCGTTCCCCATCTTTTCTCTCCCTGTCCCTAACTTTTCTCTCTCTGTCCCCTGCCTTTTCTCTCTCTGTCCCCTGCCTTTTCTCTTTCTGTCCCCTGCCTTTTCTCTTTCCGTCCCCCGTCTTTTCTCTCTCTGTCCCCCCTCTCTCTCTCTGTCCCCTGCCTTTTCTCTTTCTGTCCCCTGCCTTTTCTCTTTCCGTCCCCCGTCTTTTCTCTCTCTGTCCCCCCTCTCTCTCTCTGTCCCCTGCCTTTTCTCTTTCTGTCCCCTGCCTTTTCTCTTTCCATCCCCCGTCTTTTCTCTCTCTGTCCCCACCCTCTCTCTCTGTCCCCACCCTCTCTCTCTGCCCCCCCTCTCTCTCTCTGCCCCCCCTCTCTCTCTCTGCCCCCCCTCTCTCTCTCTGCCCCCCTCTCTCTCTCTGCCCCCCTCTCTCTCTCTGCCCCCCCTCTCTCTCTGCCCCCCCTCTCTCTCTGCCCCCCCTCTCTCTCTGCCCCCCCTCTCTCTCTGCCCCCCCTCTCTCTCTGCCCCCCCTCTCTCTCTGCCCCCCCTCTCTCTCTGCCCCCCCTCTCTCTCTGCCCCCCCCTCTCTCTCTGCCCCCCCCTCTCTCTCTGCCCCCCCCTCTCTCTCTGCCCCCCCCTCTCTCTCTGCCCCCCCTCTCTCTCTGCCCCCCCTCTCTCTCTGCCCCCCCTCTCTCTCTGCCCCCCCTCTCTCTCTCTGCCCTCCCCTCTCTCTCTCTGCCCCCCCCTCTCTCTCTCTGCCCCCCCTCTCTCTCTCTGCCCCCCCTCTCTCTCTCTGCCCCCCCTCTCTCTCTCTGCCCCCCCTCTCTCTCTCTGCCCCCCCTCTCTCTCTCTGCCCCGCTCTCTCTCTCTGCCCCGCTCTCTCTCTCTGCCCCGCTCTCTCTCTCTGCCCCGCTCTCTCTCTCTCTGCCCCGCTCTCTCTCTCTGCCCCGCTCTCTCTCTCTGCCCCGCTCTCTCTCTCTGCCCTCCCTCTCTCTCTCTGCCCTCCCTCTCTCTCTCTGCCCTCCCCCTCTCTCTCTGCCCTCCCCCTCTCTCTCTGCCCCCCCTCTCTCTCTGCCCCCCCTCTCTCTCTGCCCCCCCTCTCTCTCTGCCCCCCCTCTCTCTCTGCCCCCCCTCTCTCTCTGCCCCCCCTCTCTCTCTGCCCCCCCTCTCTCTGCCCCCCCTCTCTCTCTGCCCCCCCTCTCTCTCTGCCCCCCCTCTCTCTCTGCCCCCCTCTCTCTCTGCCCCCCTCTCTCTCTGCCCCCCCTCTCTCTCTGCCCCTCCCCTCTCTCTCTGCCCCCCCCTCTCTCTCTGCCCCCCCCTCTCTCTCTGCCCCCCCCTCTCTCTCTGCCCCCCCCTCTCTCTCTGCCCCCCCCTCTCTCTCTGCCCCCCCCCTCTCTCTCTGCCCCCCCCCTCTCTCTCTGCCCCCCCCTCTCTCTCTCGTCCCCCCCCCTCTCTCTCTCGTCCCCCCCCCTCTCTCTCTCGTCCCCCCCCCTCTCTCTCTCGTCCCCCCCTCTCTCTCTCTCGTCCCCCCCCTCTCTCTCTCGTCCCCCCCCCCTCTCTCTCGTCCCCCCCCCTCTCTGTCGTCTCTGCCCCCCTCTCTGTCGTCCCCTCTCCCTGTCGTTCCTCCCCCTCGCACTGCCACGCCTCCCTCTCGCCCTGCCACATCCCCCTCTGTGCCTCTCTCTTTCTTTGTTGCCCTCCCCCCCCCGCTCTCTGACAGTTGCAGGGAGCAGGAGTTCTCAGCATAGCAGCTTTGTGGTTGGTCAGTTTCACAGTTGACAGGTGCTGACATCAGGAACAGCAGTTTCTGAACTTCGGACAGATTCAAGGTTTTCTGGCAGGCTTTGAAAAAAAAAATTGGAACCGCCAGAAACCCCGAATCTGTCTGAAATTGGGAAAGCGCTGTTGCTGCTGTCAGCTGTGAAACTGACAGCGCGATGTTTTAAAAAGCCAGTCTGAAAGAAAACGACAATGGAAAAGGTTATTTTACTATGTTAATGGCGATCTATAAATGCAACTAAGGGGTTAGTCATTCATTTAAAAACTGAGGTTCCTTGATCAATATTCTCTCCTGTGTTGTAAGTATTTTCCAACATTCTCATGCTGATTTACATGAGGTGCTGATAGTTGGTTTTCTTCGGTTATGCACGATGGGTGATAGCGAATCTGCAACTCCTTTTACATCCCACCCAATTTTCTTCAATGGAAAAAAATCAGACTGAGTATGCAATAGACTGCCGATTCACTATTGACCATTCTAAGCTACCAGCCAATGACCAATTTCACACCCCGTGATATTTCGGTAATGGGATTGCTCTGTGACTGAGGCATAGTGTGTCATTTGCATCTATACCACTGGTGTCGCTGGCTTTCTGTTCTGTATTACTATTACAGCCAATGAGGAGAGCCACGTATTCGAAGTTCCCCTTGTTGGCCCCCCTTTTTCTACGAACTCCAATTTGTCTAAAACGCTGCCCTATGCGTCCTGTCCCAGCATTAAGTCTCACTCACCCATCAACATGATCCTCACTCAACAACATTGACTCCCAGGCCTGCAATCTAAAATTTCACTTCTTCATCTTCAAATTCCTTCATGAATTTGCCCCACCCTATTCTGGATAAAAGACAGAGGCGCAAGGGAAGAGCCAACTATGTAACAGCCCCGACAAACAAATTTTTCTGCAGCACCTGTGGAAGAGCCTGTCACTCTAGAATTGGCCTTTATAGCCACTCCAGGCGCTGCTCCACAAACCACTGACCACCTTCAGGCGCTTACCCATTGTCTCTCGAGATAAGGAGGCCAAAGAAGAAGGATTCTCTGCAAGCTTCTTCAACCCCTTATACCTCCCAAACTCTCCATTCCTCTGACTCTGGCCTTTTGTATTTCCATTTGTCAAGCTAGGCTCCCACCTGCTAAGAATGAGGCACATCAGTTTTGTCATGAACATTGATTTTCAACTGTTGTCGGAGCGAGGAAATGACCTGTTAAACAGATCAGCTGTGGCTGGAAAAAAAACATTTACACGCTAACAGACATCGAAGGTGAGGAAGCACATTCCAGGGCCTGCTAAGGAGGATACAATCCACAAGGGCCAGGACTGGTGAGACCAGCTGGTCACATGACTACCTGGCTGTTCCAGGGTTTTCTTTTGAACTGGCCACAGAGAGATTGAACTCAGAGTGTCTGTTTGCTCCTGGACTGAGAAGATCTCTCCTGTCTGCTCCCATCTCTTTCTCACAAGCCTCTAAATCCACTGAAGACACATGAACCCCAAGAGAGAAAAGTTTCCGACAGCGAACAAGGTTTAAGAAGAATACTGGGCCCCAACGAAAAGCAAGATCTACCTACAATCAAGGATTCTACGGTGAGCTTGAAGAACCGTAACAAAAACTCTTCAGATATTGCCTCAAACTTTTCCACTTTATTTTTCTTCTGCTCTTTTCTGTCTCTATTTGCATGTGTGTATCGCGTATGCATGCTAGCATGGGGCGCGTTGTGTATCCGTAGGCGTCAACCAAATTAGAGTTTAAGTTTAATAAATTTCAACTTCTTTGTTTGTGCTGGTTTCTTTACCTTATAATTGGAAAGAGGTGAACAAGGATTCACCAAGGGGGAGCTAAAAACAGTGTATTTAAAAATAAAACCCTGTTACAGTAAAACCAGGTGAAGACTGAAAGGGAACCCTAGACCTCTTTCTCACCTACGCGTAACACCACTACTCCCTCCAACCCATCAGTAGAGGCTGATCCTTCAAACACCCTGGATCTTACTGCCTGGATCTGCCTCCCTAATCTGCTCCCCATCAGTTTCTGCATTCTTTACAAAACCTTCTCAAAACCCATTTCTTGGACCAAGTTTTTGATCACTTCCTAATCCCTCCCTCTCTGGCTCCTCATCTGTTTTTCTTATATTTGTTTATGATATAACTTGCAATATTCTTTACCTTAAAGGCACTATAGAAATACAAAATGCTGTCCTTTATGAATCTAAAACACAATTTCTCTATATTTCGGATTCCATTTTTGGAGCAGTTTTAGCAACACAAACAAAAACATCCCGTCTGCCACAATCTGAACTACAGAACACCAGATGTAAAAGAGTCTCATTCCTTTGTCGAGAATCAACTTGCTTTTTTTTGTGTGCCAGGGTTACTCTTGAGAGCAAGGTGGAGGGGGTTGGCAACCCTGACAGCCAGTAAGTGGAAATAGTTCTCTGTGCCAAGGGCAAGTGTAGGTAGTGGAGGTTATCATTGATTTGTAATGTCACAGTCATAGCAGAAGAAAAAAGAAGGACTTGCATTTGTATAGTGCCTTTCATGAACTCAGGACATCTAAAATCTCTTGCAGATAATGAAACACTTCTGATATGTAATCATGGTTGTAATGTAAGAAACATGGCACTCAAATGGGCGCAGCAAGCTCCCACAATCAGCAACGTGCTAATGATAATCTGTTGTTGTAATGTTGATTGAGGGATAAGTATTGGCCCGGACACCATGGAGAACTCTGTGCTGCTCTTTGAAATGATGCCATGGGATCTTTTACATCCATCTGGGAGGACAGTCGAGGTTTAATGTTTCATCTGAAAGACAGCACTCCTTCAGTACTGCAGTGAAGTGTCCCTGGAGTGGGACTTGAACCCACGATCTTCTGACTCACTGAGAGTGCTACCAACTGAGCCACAGTTGACACCAAACGAGTCTACTTTGTAACAGCCGTGAATTGTCCTGATACTGGCGAAATGTTGTGGGAGCCATCAAGGACTGAGTAATATACGAACATACGAATTAGGAGCAGGAGTAGGCCACTCGGCCCCTTGAGCCTGTTCCATGGCTAGTCTGAGTGTAACCTCGACTCCACATTCTCGCCTACCCCCGATAACCATTCACACTTTTGCTTATCAAGAATCTATCCATCTCTGCCTTAAACATATTTAAAGCCACTGCTTCCACAGCCCTTTGAAGAAGAGAGTTCCAAAGACTCACGACCCTCAGAGAAAATAATTTCTCCTCATCTCTTTCTTAAATGGGCGACCCCTTATTTTTAAATAGTGACCCCTAGTTCTAGATTCTCCCACATATATAGGCAGAAAGTTGTGGCTTCTTTCAGACCTCTCTCAAACAATATCACCTGTTCCTCTTGTTTAGTTAGCCTGCTTTTAGCAGGTGCCTATTAAAAGGGAAGGTGGAATATTGTGCCACAGATGTGTGCCCAGTTCCTGACTTGCCTTTTTCTTTTTCTCGCACCGTTCCTCAGGGGGACACGCCGAAAAACAAAGCGGAGAAGGCTATGGACCTGGAGCTGGCGGCATACCTGGAGAACCGGCAGCATTACCAGATGATTCAGCGCGAGGATCAGGAGACAGCTGTGTAACACCTGTGAGGAGCTGACGGCAAGCCTACCCCATCCAACTTCACCCCCCCCCCCCCCCCCACCCACCCAAAGAGTGCGCATGCCCGCTGCCATTTGTGATGACATGGATTGTTGGTGACTCAACCATCAGCCAGCCTGTGTGTATGTTTTTTTTATTCCCCCGCCCTAACTAAAGCCACAAGCTGGAGCAACCAGATGCCAAAACCAAAAATGGCAACATGGCAGTTACTGCTACCAAGCAACGGTTCGATGATAACGATGGTAATGACCCGCCAAGTTGAGCCACACCAATGCAATGGATAGATAAATAAGGTTAATGGCTTTTTAATGAAGTTGGCTACTTGTGGTGATACATCGGCACTAGTGTTCACTTTATGCTGTTTAAATTGCACGTTACATGGTGACACCACATAGCTCATATATATATTTCCATACCTGGGACATGCTCATTGCTGTTGCTGAGATTGTAGCAACTCGAGAGGTAATGTAAAAGGATCCAAAATGAACGCTTGCTACTTTGTAAAGGGCGTGTGTACTATAGTGCAGGCTGAAAATGTTAATATGGATCTAATTACTCTATTTTACGGCTGCCTTTTTAAAAGAAAACTGCGTGGAAAAGTATACATTTTTGTGCACATTGGAACTTTTAATCGTGACTATGTTTAATGTTAATTCAAACGATGTCTGCTACAAACTCACTGGAGTTTGAAGGGAAGTCTGTTCAAGTTTTTATAATGTTTACGGTATGTTTGTGGGGGGCAGGGGTTTGCACTCAACATCCATTCATAATCACCATGGGGTTTTGGGGGTCCATAATTCAAAGGAGGTTTGAGAAAGTAAAACGGAGAGATGTATGGCAGGTGCAGGTAAGTGACAAGTTTTCCTGACATCCAGGGCCTAACATTTCACCAGCAGGTTAATCTACTGTTGAGAGATGGAGGCAGGTAAATCCATCCTCCTGTTGCAGAGGTTTACTAAGTACCCTTATTACCATTTTTAAAAAATGAAACATTGGTGTTACTGTTTACTTTTACCTGGGCATTTAGAAAGAAGACTGCAGATCTATAAAGCTGTACATCAAAATTTTCAGGCAGTTATTTAGACACCTGCAACCACCACACTGGACCACCCGTGCATTTTAGTGAGAACGCTGTCTAATTGAGTACAAAAGGTTTTTAATAGAGGGCCAGTTTTTAAAAATCCCATTCAGAGTTAATGAGCAAAAATTCGAACCCATGATTTAAGAGCATTTCACAGGTTGGCACTGAGGCCTTTACCGTGAATATGCCCAAAGGAGGATTTGTTGAGATTTGTCTCAGCTTCCCTGCTGGCTCAGTTGATAGAAATGCATTAGGCTGTGTGGTACAAAGTCCCACAGACCAGGCAAGTCCCAGGTTCCATTGTCGGTCTGTGCTGTTACCTAATCAGCTGGGTCAGCTGAGGTGCCACAGTTGGCCTCAGAGCCCCAGGCAAGAGCGGGGATAACAAATCAACCAGGCTTTCAATTCCTGACCCTTTAGAAAACTGTAACCACTGCCCTTTCCCTGGCAGCCATATTAACGCATGTAACCTTACTTTGGTGTCACAGGCAGAGTACAAACAATTTGACCGAACAAGTGGAATATTTTATTGCAGATTCCCATGTTAATGCACCAACCTGTGTACATCATAGTTATTTTCTGTGCTGTTTCATTCTGCTATACATTTCGATATATACTCTTTCAAATGAGGCAATATGGGAATCTGTGGCAAAGCAATTTTTGGTGACCTTTTAAAATCCTGATGGGAACATTTATTTTTTTAAGAAGCTGCACTTTTAAAGTGTAATTTGAGCAGCGCCTATAGACTCTGGCCAATCGGAAAGCAATCACTGCACTGGGCTAAGTTGTTAGATGATAATCACTTATAATATTAAAATCCTTTTGTTGATTAGCTTTCCATATAGAAAAAATACAATTTTCTATTTTGTAATTTTCATCTGCCTTTCCTGTGTTTCCACTGAAAAGTGACACCAAAATTGTAAATGATCATAACATGGACTTGTTAAACTTTCTGAAAGGGAACTCAGATATAATGGAGGACTTTTAGCCTCTCCCCTGTCCTCCTTTTATGACTCCTCTTAAGAACCATCTCTGAGAAGCTTTTGGTCAACCCTCCTTTCCTCTGCTTCTTTAACTTGGTGTCAACTTTGTTTCTCACACCTCTGTGAATATTCTTGGGACGTTCTCTTATGTTAAAGGCACTGTATGAATGCAGATGGTTGTTGATGTTGAGAATGCTAACTCTGAGGGTAATAAATACTCACCATGCCATCAGTCGTAGTAGTTACTTTTAGATCATGCAGGCCCCAGCCATGAAGCCTGTCAGTCTCAATTTCAAAAAGACTTCCTTAACTCAGCAGTGTGCATTTCAGTGTGGTGGAGCAGGAAGAGAAAAGGCTATTTAAAAGTCTCAAGTATATGTAAGGGTGCTCAACCTAATATCCTGGTACTGTACAGTCACACTTATGTATAAGAAAGGCCTTAAACCAACAATGCAGGACTTCCCTTTCAAAATATCCAATCAGTTAATTGGATATTTGGCACTGAAGATTCTGGGGATTGGTTTAGATTAATATATATTCTATGACTTGACATCAACTGAACACCAAGATAATATTGTTGCAAGATAAAGGACATTGAATTATTAAGGAAGAGGGGCGCTGACTAAGTGGGGAATAATTTTAACTTTTACTCCAATGGATAGGAAAATTGTGTGGGTGATACAAATGGCAGCCGAACCAATGTTGCCGGCTTTACACTATTGCCAAAAGATAAAATCACCCCCAGTGTTGTTGCTCAGAGTTAGGAAGCATTTAATAACAAACTAAAAGGTTTACAGACTCTCTAACCTTGCCTGGAAAACTAACATACAGCCAGGAGGAAGGGAGGAATTGAACTCTGCCACACCGTCCACGAAGCTGTCATCCACGACTGCGGACAACAGGAAGAAAGTGAACCTCCACACAAGTGGAGTGGAGACAGGCTGCTCCATTTTCTGCCATCGGCTGTGTAAATATGTTCTTTGAATAAAACAATTCTGTCTGGTTGTAAATTTTCCAGGATAGTACAGTTATTGTAATATTCCAGTGAGATTCTCTTGATGTGCCCGACAGTTTGCTGTCTGTGACATTTTTGTGTGTATAATTACTTAAATATGGGCCCTTTTTGTAGATTGATGTATCTTCAACCATTGGCAGTTGTTTTTATATTTGCATTTTGTGTGTGTGTATGTTTCCGAAGCAAATGCCTTGATTTGCCTCCTGTCAAATAAGTTGGATGCACCCACATTTTTCCTACTTGAAACTGTGAACCAAGACCCAGGTTGTTCCTCACTGGCTCACTTTGAAGCCTTCCAGTCAGCGGGCCGTACAGCATAGCATGTTTTCAGGACCAGGGCAGATATTATAAGTGACGGGATCACCTCACAAGAGAACGCATTTAAGAGCAAACCTCCATGTTTTGCATTGTCCCTCCAGACAAAATGGGGCTAGGAGTGGAATTGTGGGCGGGGGAAGAAGTTTTACAAAAGGAGTTCACTGCAACGGTACTGGAGCATCGCTCCCATTTTGATAACTATAACCTAATTACATTGCACAATATTGTCGCATGAGCCATTTGTATTAAATTCCTCTGTATCCTATCCCAATGGATCAATAACCCAATTCAAAAGAAGAGCAGCTGAAAAAGAAATTAGACACAAGCAAGTCATACCATGATATTGCACAGCACGAGTCCTAGGCTGATGCACGTGAAGAAAGGGATCCAGGCAATGTGTTTGAAATGGAGCTGGATTTGACACTGCTTTATAAGATGTTCCAGTTTGGTCCATGCAATTTGTTTTTTTGTTTTTCTAATGTGTTTGGGCCCCTTTTAAATGTTGTCTTTGATTTTCAGACTCAGATTTGCTGACTTTTTCCCCATTATCTAAAGCCATTTATTCTCTCCCTGCCCCCAATTCAATCCCATCTGTGACATGCATTTAACAGATTTTTCACAATTTTCAGTCTATTGATCTTGTGTAAAGTTTCCTACCTAATCAGATATATACTGGCACAAGCAAAGGGGGATGGTGGTGATCGGCAAATAACAGACAGTTTTGAACAGCTGGCAAATGGGGCTTCAGTATAAGGGCTGGGGAATTAGAGGGAGCCGTGTACTAGGCACTGATTTTCTTTTACCTGTAGGATTAAATTCAGCCCATGTTAATGAGACACAAATCTCTTCCACTGTATTCCTGAGTGAAGTAAGTGGGGCAATTTTAATCCAGTTCCAGTGCAGGCCTACAGCACAAAACTGTTCCTCATTCAGCACTAATTAGAAATCTTATTCAAAAAAGGCCTTTGGCATGGTTGTTATGGGAACTGGGTGGTGGGAGGGTGGAATCTAACCCTAGCATAAGAGGGGATAACCATTCTGCATTGGAGCTGAAGCACATTTTTGGGGAAAGTTGCAGGGGGCTTTACTCTGCATCAAGTGCTGCTATAACTGACTTGTGGAATACTGACATTGGATGCTTTTGAAAAGCCATAGTGTACAAGGCTACGGGCCAAGTGCTGGAAAATGGGATTAGAATAATTAGGTGTTTGATGGCCGGCACGGACACAATGGGCGGAAGGGCCTGTTTCTGTGCTGAAAAACTCGATGACTCAGCACTACCGTCTGTCACTTTGATGAATGCAAAGTTTGCAACAACAAAAAACCCAACCTGGTCCAAAGGAGAGGCGAGTTCAGATTGTAGTAATATTTACTGACACGAGTGCTTAGACCTGCTAGATTTTTGTTACACATTGCTGGCAGAGATCTGCAAAACATTGACCATAATAATTTTACCCCACACCTTGGTAGAGAATGCAACTTCCTCCCTCAATAAACTCTGATATCCTGAAGTATAATGCCAATCTTACTCTCCCCATGGTACTGAGGCTTGCAGACCAAATGATCATGGTCTTAACTCCTGGCCAATGTTGAGTTAAGCTACAATTGGTCTCCATGCCCCTGTACTAGGGAGGGGAAAAATCAGCCAGGCTTCCCAACCCTCCTCCCCTAACCAATGAACCCGACTGGTATGTGTGCATATTGGGGTTTGGGGTGAGCCTGCTGTGTCACATAGCTCACTGACACATGAATAATGGTCACGGGTGATTTTTCAGAAGCTTCCAATGCCCATAGAATTATAGTCATCAGCTATCGCCTGCCCTCACCACCCCCCTCCCCCCAGATCGCTATAAACGATGGAAACAAGAGAAATGACCAAGGGACAGCAGAGATGTCTCTTTATAGTAGATCGAGTGGTTTATGTCAGAACTGGGTCCTTTTGAAAAGAAGCCATTATTTAAGATATGACAAAAGGTAGCTGAGGAATGGCTGTACCATTGCTGACTTAGTGAGCAACATGCTGAGACTTGGTATAAATGTTCTTTTACTGGGTTGCATATAAATGGATTTGATTGTATTTGCATCAGAGACTGGACCAATAAAAAGAAGCATAAAAAATTTAGCCAATCAATCAATTACTGACTGATAACTTTTCAGTCAGTTCATGCTGACATACGAATTGGGAGCAGGAGTAGGCCACTCAGCCCTTCGAGCCTGCTCTGCTGTTCAATAAGTTCATGGCTGAACTGATTACTCCACATTTCCACCTACCCCCAATAACATTCCACCCCCTTGTTTATCAAGAATCTGTCTACCTCTGCCTTAAAAATATTCAAAGACTCTGCTTCTACTGCCTTTTGAGGAAGAATTCCAAAGACACTCTACACTCTGAGAGAAAAAAATTTCTCCTCATCTCTGTCCTAAATGGGCGACCCCTTATTTTTAAACAGTAACCCCTAGTTCGAGATTCTCCCACAAGGGGAAACATCTTTTCCACATTCACCCTGTCATGACCCCTCAGGATCTTATATGTTTCAATCAAGTGGCCTCTTACGCTCCTAAATTCCAGCGGATACAAGCCTAGTCTGTCCAATCTTTCCTCGTAAGACAGCCCACCCATTCCAGGTATTACTCTAATAAACCTTCTCTGTACTGCCTCCACCGCATTTACATCCTTCCTTAAATAAGATGTGGTCTCACCAATGCCCTATGTAGCTGAAGCGATAAACGATAACATTCTATTAGCTTTCCTAATTATGTGCTGTACCTGCACACTAACCTTTTGTGATTCATACACCAGGACACCCAGATCCCTCTGCATCTCAGAGCTCTGCAATCTCTCACCATTTAGGTAATATGCTTTTTTATTCTTCCTGCCAAAGTGACAATTTCACACTTTCCCACGTTATACTCCATTTGCCAGGTCTTTGCCCACTCACTTAACCTATCTATATCCCTTTTAGCCCCCTTATGTCGTCTTCACAAGTTACTTTCCTAGCTATCTTTGTGTCATCAGCAAATTTAGCAATCATATCTTGGGTCCCTTCATCTAAGTCATTTATATAAATTGTAAAAAGTTGAGGCCCAGCGCAGATCCCTGTGGCATACCACTCATTCCATCTTGCCAACCAGAAAATGGCCCATTTATGCCTACTCTCTGTTTCCTGTTAACTAATCAATCTTCTATCCATGCCAATATGTTACCCCCCTACACCATGAGCTTTTATTTTCTGCAATAACCTTTGATATGGCACCTTATCAAATGCCTTCTGGAAATCTAAGTACAATACATTCACCGGTTCCCCTTTATCCACAGCACATGTAACTCCCTCAAAGAACTCCAATAAATTGGAGAAACATGATTTCCCTTTCACAAAACCATGTTGACTCTGCCTGATTACCTTGAATTTTTCGAAATGCCCTGCGATAACATCTTTAATAACAGCTTCTAACATTTTCCCTCAGACAGATGTTAAGCTAACTGCCTGTAATTTCCTGCTTTCTGTCTCCCTCCCTTTTTGAATAAAAGAGTTACATTCACAATTTTCCAATCTCATGGAACCTTCCCCAAATCTAGGGAAATTTGGAAAATTAAAACTAACGCATCAACTATCTCACTAGCCATTTATTTTAGCACCCTATGATGAAGTCCAGCAGGACCCAGGGACTTGTCAGCCCACAGCTCCAATTATTTGTTCAGTACCACTTCCCTGGTGATTGTAATTTTCTTGAGTTCCTCCCTCCCTTTCATTTCCTGACTTATAACTAAGACTGGGATGTTACTTATATCCTCAATAGTGAAGACCGATGCAAAATATCTGTTCAATTCATCTTCCATCTCCTTATTATCCATTATTAATTCCCCAGACTCACTTTCTTTGTCGAAACTTTTCTGTCGAGATTGAGAGTCCCTTTTAAGGTTCTTTCTCATCCCTTTCCTTACCTCCCCCACCACCATAACAAGCTGACTGACCCCTAGGGCTCTGTCTACATGGAAAGTTAGTGGGAGTGATTCATGATCACTTGTAGGTCAATTGCAACCAACTTTCAACATCTGCAGTGTGATACATTAAAATGGATCATATGGGGGAAGGGAGAGTTTCCTCAGAAGATTCTCCCAATTGAGTGGCGTAACTTCAGTGAAAGATTTATTTACATTGAGTTAAACAAAGTCTACATCACAGAAACAACCTATTCGAGCTAGTTGGTCTATCTTAAGAGTTTATGCTCCACACGAACCTTCTCCCACCCATCTCCATAAATCAGTATAACCTTCTATTCCTTCATCCCTCATGTGCTTATCAAGCTTCTCCTTAAATGTATCAATGCTATTTCCCTCAATTACTGCTTGCGGTACTGCCTTCCACAATCTTGCCACTCTTTGGGCAAAGAAATTTCTCCCGAATTCCCTTTTGGATTTATTGGTGACTATCTTATATTTACGTGCTTAAGTGGGATTTCTGCTGAAGTTGTGGCACATTTTTACTTTAATTTGAGTGTAAGTGAGACACATAGATTTTAGCACAGGCTTCGGGACCCCGATGTTGGAATCAAGTGGGGGTCCTGAGCCTGCACTTGCTGACAGTGAGACCGGAGGAGCAATCTTCCTGAAGGCGGCCTCTTAATTGGTTGCCTCCACGTTGGTCATCGCGAGCTCCCAATGCTGCAGGCTCAATCAGAGGGCCAGCAGCTCTGCAGCCTCGGCAATGATACTGTGAGAGGTGAGTGGTGCTGAGGCAAGCCAGAGACCAAGCGAGCACTTCAACTTAGATGCTCCCTCGCTGGCCAACCGAAGGGCAGCACTGAAGGCTCCTGAAGCTGGTAGGGACAGCGGGATGGAAGGGAAACCCCTCCAAGTGTCTCTTCACTGCTAGGGCTGAGGCCTTTCATTCCCATGGCCCTGTCATCGGGGCATGGAACGTCCAGCTCATAAGGTCCCTTGGCCTGCCTGCAGCCTCAGCACACAGCAGGTGGCTGCTCTGAAATCAGTAAAATACCAGTACTAGGTCAAAATAGCCCCTGAGTGCATCCTGAATTGGACGAGCACATCGGTGCACATCTCACTCTGTTGGGCTACACCCACAGCTCCCTGGTCATGTGTGACGTGACATCACTTCCTGCGGAGGTCTTCACTTGCAGCCTCTTAAGGTGGTCCCCTCTTGAAGTAAGCTTTGCCCGTGGCTCCGTGATACTCCTGGACACATAAGTTTTCAATGTTCAGGAGGACTGTGCACCCTCAGGTTTTGCAGCTTGCGGGTCTGCTTCTGACAGCAGACCGGGAGGTCTGTCATAAATAAAAACAAAAATTGCTGGAAATACTCAGCAAGTCTGGCAGCATCTGCGGAGAGAAGCAGAGTTAACGTTTCAGGTCAGTGACCCTTCTTCAAAACTCCAAGTTCGCAGTTTCATTTCATCCTTCGTCTTAGTGGACACACTGGAGGCCTGTCATCTTGGTGCAGCATTGCACTTATCTTGGCAGTCCTCAGAAGGTCATTGAAGTGCTCCCAGTACTGTACCCCCGACGACCTGACAACGCTGCGGCTACTCACTTCCTGAGCCACCTCTAGCCAGCCCTGCTTGGTCTGGCTAGCTGGCTGTCTGACCTTCTCCTGCCACTCACTGGAAATAGAACGCTCCGCAGTGATGCCACCACCTCTAAGAGAATCTAAATGAATTATGGGGCTGCCCTTGCATGTGTGCCTGTTCTGCTGCTGTGTTGTTCATCTCCTCTTTCTTCCATTGCAAAATAAATTGGCAACCACAATAATAGCTGCCGGTTCCTGTTTAAATTGGACCCACCACGTTCTTCTTCCACCTACTCCCTGCCTTCACTGCCTCTAATTGGACAGCAAACGCGCCATTTGGTCACTAATTGGCCTGCTCTTTGAAAATCATGTTAGGCATTAGGTGCCTGGAAATCGTCCCGACGTTGGGGTCCCAACCCAGAAATTAAAATCCAGCCCAAGGTGTCACTATATGCAGCCTAACTACAACCACAGGTGAAACAGTGGACATTATTCAAAGGGCAAAACCAAGAGAATACCTTTATACTAACTTACTAAAAAGCAGCAGGCATGGCTTTAGAAAGGCAAGATCCAGCCCGACAACTGCTGTGGCTTTTTTAAGACATTACAGATAATTTGAGTTCCATACAATATCATTTTTTTCTAATGAATTTCCACATGAAAGATTTCTCATTAAACAAAATGCTACATGAATCCATGATAGATCCCCCCATTTCTCCCAGAAGCCACACACTTAGGGGGGGACAAAAAGGATAACAGAAGGAAGCGCCCAAAATTATGAAGGAGATTGGCAAAATTGATCCAGGCAAAAAGTGAAGAATTCAAATGTCACAAGACACAAGCTTAAAATTAGGAAGACATGCAAAACCTTTTGACACAAACAGGCTAATAGACTTTTTGAATAAGTTGTAAGGAAATGTTGCTGCTGCTATTAGTGTAATTGGGTTCCAAAGGTCATTAGATGTGTTTCTGGAACAGGAAGAGATTAGGGGGATATGGGAAGAAGATGGAGTAGGTAGAGTTGAGATCCAACTAAAAGGGTTCTGTGGATCTAATAGCCCTTGTTCCTAAAATTTCTCATGTTCCTAAGTGCCTCCATGACCAATGTGATACCACATCTCATGGCAACAGAAAAGTATCTTAGCAGCATTACTTGTTCAATCACAACACTGGCTTCTGCTAAAACAAGGGGAAATTCCTACGGGACACTGTACAGGCATCTGGCATGTCTTGAAACTTGGGCAAGCGCAACTGGCTATGGGGAAGTAAGCAACTTAAACTGAAAACCAAATGTTTTCCAAGAAAAAGATCATTTATTCAGCAAAAGTGTGAAGAAAACTAACAGCAGTAGTTTTATTTAGGCAGCATTTTTTTTTGAAAAGCGTATTTGATTTTTAATATAACTTATTTATCATTGATATTTATAATCATGTTATGGACAAGAATACACTTAGTCACCCAGAATGCTATTGGTTCCCTCAGTTGTATCTATATATCTATAATAATAATACTTGTTTTTTGTCTTTCCAGACTGTTTTGATTGGTCAGTTTAAGGGGCACATCTGTTGGTGGGTTTATTTGGTAGGCGGTACCTGGCGCACGCAGAGGCAGGTTGGGCGCATATGCAGCTGCCAACAGTTGGTGACAACAGCTGCGGCAGTGGGATGGAGGATGGGGTTGGTGGAGGGAAAAACAGCAGAAGTTATCCTGGCTGGACAGATTATTTCTGTGAGGGTTGGAGTGAGATTGGTGGGAGGAATGGAGATGGCAAGAGCAGGATGGAGATGACATAGGAGGGATGGAAGGAATAGGATGGGAGTGGCATGGGAGGTAGGGGATGGTATGGGAGGGGTGGATGAGATGATGCAATTGGTTAAGTGTGGCAAAATGCGAGGACAATTATTTGATACAACTTATTATTAAAAAGCCATTCTTTGTGCTAAAAATGATGATTCACTAGATTTGAATGAAAGAGTCTTAGAAAAGCTATCAGGTGAATTAAAAGAATACATCAGCATTGATTCAATAGATGAAGAAGACGATAACAGTCTTATCCCTCCAGAGTTTCTACACAGTCTAACTCCAATGAACATGCCACTGCGGAAGGAGCAGTTATAATGTTGCTACAAAACTTGAATCCTAAACAAAGACTTTTTCATGGAACAAGATTGGTAGTTAGGAACCAGTTCCGAAGAAGGGTCACTGACCCGAAACGTTAACTCTGCTTCTCTTTCCACAGATGCTGCCAGACCTGCTGAGTGATTCCAGCATTTCTTGTTTTTGTTTCAGATTTCCAGCATCCGCAGTATTTTGCTTTTATTATATTGGTAGTTAGGAAGCTGTTTTCTTCCATGATAGATGCTGAAATTATAACAAGCAGATTTCAAGGAAATAGAGTGTTTATTCCTGGAATAATATTGAGCCCATCCGATGTAAACCTGCCTTTTCAATTCAGGAGAAACAATTCCCGATTAGACTTTCATATTCTATGACTATAAGCAAGTCAGAAGGCCAGACTCTTGACAAAATTTCTATTTATATTCCCAGGCCTGTTTTACACATGGACAGCTTTATGCAGCTTTTTCCAGAGTTAGGAATTTTTGATTCTGTTAAAGTCTTTTGTCAAAGAATATCTAGAAATCCTATATTTAAAGAAGTACTATTGAAATAAAGATACTAAATTGACCACAAGTGTTTTGCACGTCTCTGCGAGTATAGTGTGTATATACATATATTATATAGTATATTGGGGTATTTATTTTATCTTTCTCCCCATCACCCAATCTCACAATATGCGGCAAAGCTGTATGACTGTGTGGGTGAGCCCATGAGGCCTCCATTCCCCAGGCTTCCACCAATGCTTCTCTGCATCCAGCTATAAGGAGGCACACAAGAGTGACATTCCCTTGCTTCAGCGGTTTAATGTCTGGCCTCTGTTCGGTGCCATCCCAAAATGTCCTGGCTGAAATCATAAATTCATGCTGTGAGCAATCGCAGGAGTGAACCTCATATGCTACTATCCATGATACAGCGCACCAGATCTCAACCCACTGTACCTTTTGGATGAGATTCTAACCTGAAGCCCTGTCAACCTGTGGTGGTGGTTCTGGTCGATGTTAAAGATGCCAAGGTTTTATCCGAAGAGGTGCAGGGTGTTCTCCTGGTATCTTAGCTAGCATTCCTCCCTCAACAAACACCAACGATAAATAGATTAACTGGTCATTCATCTTATTACTTTTTGTGTCATCTTACTGTGCACAAAGTGGCTGCCATCTTGCCCTCCATAACAACAGTTATTGCCTTTTAAAGTAATTCATTCTTTGGGATGTTTCTGAGTTGAAAAACTTTCTTCTGATGGCCAGGCTGCTTGATTGCATGGAACCAATAAGAACCACTTAGCCTCTTTTTCCAGCTCATTGTTTTCCTTCACTAGTTCCTGCTAATATAAATGCTGCCTCTTCAGACCCAAACGCCAATTGTGGCTCAATTGGAAGCTTTCTCATCTCTTAGTCAGAAGGTTGTGAGTTTAAGTGCCGCTCCAGAGACTTGAGCACAAAATCCAGGTTGACTGAGAGAATACTGCATAGTCAAAAGTGCTGCCTGTAATGAGAAGCTTTTTATATTGTCTGATGCAACATAAATGCGATGCGTGGAGTTCAGTTGATTGAAGATCTCAAACAAGTTTATTAGACAGCTAAACTACTATACGGTGCAGAGCTAACCATTTACAGGACTTTTCTCTTGGTGTTATAGTAGCAGAGAGAGAAACTGGCACACAGTCACATGACCATGGCCTGGTACTTAGCTCATTAGAATACTAAGATCTCAAAGGGATATCACTCTTAAAGGCAATCACACAACTCCCCTTTCTTTCCAAAGATAAGTGTCATATGCTAAAAGTAAAGATACACAAAATTGGATAACATCAAAATTATCTAAACTTGGATAGAGATTATGAACTTTACAAATATAGAGGCTCAAAAGTCCATATATCGTCTCGGTGGTTCGACAACTCCTGCTCTGAGAGTTTACATCTCATCTGTTGCTGTTCTTTCTGAAGTTTCTCCCTCTCTGCATTCAATTTCTGTTGCTCTGCCTTCAGCCTGCTAACATACTCTGTTGCTTTCCTCAAGATGACTTTTGGGGCTTTGTCATTCTTGGAAAGTTCCAGCACCTCATGTCGAAGCGTCAATAGACAATGCTTCAACCCATTCCTCCTCTGCCCCTCCAGGACATTGTGTGTCCTTTGCCTGTCCTCATCCTCCATGTCTGAAGGCTTAGGGCTCCAGGTTGATGACTTGTTGGGGGAAGAGTATTTGGTCTTATGGAGATACCCATCTGTTCTGGCTCATTGTGGTGCTGGCAGTTCTCCATAGAGCAGAAGTGAAGGCACAGCATTGTTGTGCTGTTGCTGGGTTTCCAGACTGCACTGTTTGATGTTGATCAGAGTCTGCGAGTGGGTTCCGGTCCTTGGAGATTTCCCCTTGGCAATGCTCTTGTGGATAGTTATGAATCTGAGGTCCTTACATGCTGGTAGTCCTGCTACTGCTGGTCCACTTGCGTCTACTAGGTAGAACGTTTGCGGGTTCCATGCTGACCAACCATAGCTGCATTGCATTGTTACTGTCCCACTGCAAGGGATGGGTGACCCAGTGTATGCAGATAACTTGGCAGTTGTTGGTTGCATCACTGATCTCCAACAGCTCCGGAACATATCTTTGATGATGCAGACTGATAGGATATTTGCAGTAACGCTGGTGTCAATCTTGACCTTGAGTGGCGAATGCTTCCAATTCAATGTGCTGTGTTAGGTTCACAATGTGAAATGCCTGTTTGTCTTCTGGCTGAAGGTTACTCTGGGTATTGTCTCGGGTCTGTTTCGCTGTGGGTTTCCTGTATATATGTAAGGGACATCACTCTTAAAGGCAATCACACAACACCGTCTTTCGGATGAGATGTTAAACTGAGGCCCCGTCTGCCTTCTCAGGTGGATGTAAAAGACCCTATTGCTCCATTTTGAAGAAGAGCAGGGGAGTTCTCTCCAGTGTCCTGGCCAATATTTATCATTGAATCAACATCAATAAAACAGATAATCTGGCAAGTATCACTTTGCTATTTATGGGAGCTTACATCGTGCAAATTGCTTGTCGCATTTTCCCTGCATTACAACATTGACTGCACTTCAAAAGTACTTCATTGGCTCCAAACACTTTGGGATATTCTGAGGTCGTGAAAGATGCTATATCAATGTAAGTCTTTCTATTTTTTTTGTAATTCATGGTGGCTGGTGGAAGGCTACCTGATGTCAAACACATACTACATAACACCTCTGTGCTTCTTTGAAGTACAATATCTAACCCCTCCAACACAAGCATACCATGACTACATGATGCACAATCTGCAAGATGCACTGCAGCAAGTCACCCCATGCTGCTGTGACCCCTACCACTAAGAAGGACAAGAGCAGCTGTGTCACAGAAGCACCATAACCTACAAGTTCCCCTTCAAGTCAAACACCATCCTTAACTGAGCACATTCCTTCATCGTTGGGTCAATATAGTGGAATGCCCTATCTAACCCCATTATGGGGGCACCATCACCATAAGGATTGCAACAGTTCAAGGAGAAAGCCCACCATTACCTCCTCAGGATAAACTAGACATTGACAGTTAATGTGGCCTTGCCAGTGTCACCCACATCATGAGAACAAATAAAAACAGAGCATTTTAAAATGTCAAAAACATTGATGTCCCTATCTTCCCTGTTGAGGGCATAATAAGCAGTGTATATTGCTCTTGACTATGGGATTCACCTTCAAAAAAATAAAGCACCTCTTGACATCTGACCACATAACCCATTTGCCTTTTCTGGATATATGTATAATGTTGCACATTGTTATACAATGGTCTAGTTATCGGTGAAACAACTGCACCCCCTCTTATTGTGAGGAGTACTCTCATCACATTTGGATTTCTGATCCCATACAATGCTTTCCCTGGAAGTAAACCTTCTGCTCAACAATTTCCACAGAGCCCATTAGAGACAAAACAGAAACGTCTCACGCATGACTTGCCCATTCTGCTTCCACTGTGCAGTTAGTGTAGATTTGTCATTGTCACATTGTGAGTCTGCCAAGAGAGGGGGGAAAAAAAGAGAGAAATAGAAAGCTTTTGAAAAGCAATAATGTCCACTTCCCTGGCTGCCCTTTCCCCTCTCCTCCCCCCACTGCACCCCCCCCCCCCCCCAACCTCCCACCACAGAATAAATCAAGCAACTTTCACAGGCACTGGGCTGCTTGTGATGCAGGAGACATGAGAAACATTGCTCCCATTGTGAGACTGTCCAGCACAATTACCTTCCGTTCAAATTAGGGCAGCCATTTGTTTTTGTTTTGTTATTTTAATTTTGCCTGGGTGTGGGTGTGGGTGTTGGGAGGATCTCAGCTCAGGATTACTTTTTCTTGTGAAATGCAGTAAAAGAAGTAAATAAAATATCATACCCAGTTTTCAGTGTGTGTTGCATGTGATTTTCTTGTTTTTGTTTTCAGAAATTTCTTTCTATTCCAGTCTTTCTATAGCACTCCCAAGGCTTTGGCTTGTCTTTCCACCCCACAACTGTGCACACGCACCCCAGATGCCATTTTGGAACTCTAAAAAGATGGGCACTAACAAGCCTAATATCTCACCCATCGAATTTACAGCACAGGAACAGGCCATTCAGCCCAACTGGTCTTAGTTGGTGTTTATGCTCCACACGAACCTCCTCCCACCCTATTTAAAATGGGCCGAGACCCTTGTGTTACCATCGCCATGCTATCTTCTCCTTTACACCCCAAATATCATGCCTTAGGCTGGAATGCTGAAGGTCACATTTAGTATCACTTTTATCTGAACTCTTTGTAGAGGTACAACAGGAGAGGCCCACTCTGGTCATTTCAGTAATGCTTTAAGTTAGAAGTCACTTCAAAGAAATGAAAGAAAGAACTTGCATTTCTATAGCATTGTCCACAAACTCTGGATGTCCCAAACGCTTCACAGCCATTGAAGTAATTCTGAACAGAAAGTGCTGGAAGTACTCAGCAAGTCTGGCAGCATCTGTGGAGAGAGAAGGAGAGTTAACATTTCAGGTCGATGACCCTTCATCAGAACTGGGGTAAAGAAATGTACTATATTTTAGGTAGTTCAAATGGGGGAGGGTGGAAAAAGAACAAAAGGGAGGGTCTGTGATGAAGGCAGGAGACATTAAATGACAAAAGATTTGGTGGGGCAGAGCCAATAATGGGACAAGTAAAGAGACAAAAGATGTGTCCAGAGGAGGTGTGAATGGCAGAATAATGACCAGTCTAAACATGATATTTGGGGTGTAAAGGAGAAGATAGCATGGTGATGGTAACACAAGGGTCTTGGACCATTTTAAATAGGGTGGGAGGAGGTTCGTGTGGAACATAAACACCAACTAAGACCAGTTGGGCTGAATGGCCTGTTCCTGTGCTGTAAATTCGATGGGTGAGAAATTAGGCTTGTTACAAAGTTCCAAAATGGCACCCGGGGTGCGTGTGCACAGTTGTGGGGTGAATCATGCAGGACACTGGGCTGAATTTTCACGTTCGGGGCGAGAAACAGCATTTCTGGATCCTGAACCCGCCACTGGGGAGAAAACAGAGATGAGGCACAATCTTCACAGGGACGACCCCTTAATTGATGTGGAGACGGGTTTGGCAGCCAATTAGGGGCAGGAACAGAAGCAGGCCAACACAAGAGTGGGCCTGATTTAAACTCTTCAAAAGAGCCATTATTGTGGCTTCCGTTTCACTGCTGGAAGTGGACAGTGAAGAACCAGAGTGAACTTTGGGCTGGATTTCTCATCACATTCATGTCTCAGGACAGCTGGAGGCCTGGAACCCTTTGCCCCTCATTTTTTGGATATTGACCTGGAAGTGATGTTCGAGGCCGTGAGGGAGAGGAGGGAGGTCCTCTTCCCGGAGGCTGACGGGAGAAGGTCACCCATACAGACCAAACAGGCCCGGGTAGAAATTGTGCCAGTGTCAGCGGCAGAAGTATCGTAAGGAGATCCTGGATCCAGTGTCAGAAAAGGTTCAATGATTTGATATGCTCTGGCAAGATGAGTGCTACCCCCAACTCTCAGGAAAGGTCTCTGCGTAGTCACTCTCCAGCAGACACACTATCTGAGGAGCCTCAGGTTGCAGGCTGCTCCTGATCATGAGTAGGGTGTGTGCCCAGGGTACTTAATGATTCCTCAGAAAGGCTTACAGCCACAGTGCTGCTAAGGATCTGCCAGTACTGAAACAAGCACCCTCCAATTAATTGGAGCAAATGTCAGTGGCCACAGAGACAGCAGTGCCTTATCACACTCTCTTTTATCCTTGCTAAGGAAATGGGCACATAATGCCTGAGAGAGGGCCATAACAGATGTAGGAGTACCCTATCTGCAGATCATCACAGCAATGGAGGAAATTGCCAGGATTGCGGAGCAGGAGGAAGTCGGCCCTGGTGAAATGGGTACTTATGGTGGAGATGGTGATTACAGAGGGCAATACACTCATCAAGAGGGTGCATTGCCCTCCACCCCCTCCTACAGTATACTGAGCACTGAGATGCATTAGGAATCCTCTGCACTGCAGAGGCTTCTGCTCTCTGAGGGTAGTTCCCATGATCTCTTCTTGTATCTCCCAGAGGTGCAGGCAGCCACCAACAGAGACCTTCTTTCCCTCCCTTGCAACCCCAGATGACCAGCTAGGAACCAAAGAATCACTGTCACATCTTACAAGCACACCGTCCACCAGTGCAGATACTCTCATCTCAGTGGGTCCTCGCGCATGTTTAGACACGGTGGCATTGGGTGAGGAGTATGCCACCCGTGTGCAGGAAGAGGTGCCAGAAGCAGAGGCAGCTGTGGGCAGGTCCCCACAGAGGAGGGAGGACAGACACAGACCAGCTCAGCTGGGCATAGGTGCAAGGCTTCAGGAGTCACTGGAAAGCATGGTCTCCATTTTGCGGAAGCAGGACTGAAGCACTGAAGCAAAGGCTATGGGCATTCCCCCAATAGTACTGAAAACCTGTGATCCAGAAGTTGCCGTACCCCGAGCCAAGCTGTTCCAGTACAGCTACAACACTGGCATCTACCCGGCAATGTGGAAAATTGCCCAGGTATGTCCTGTACACAAAAAGCAGGACAAATCCAACCCAGCCAATTACTGCCCCATCAGTCTACTCTCAATCATCAGTAAAGTGATGGAAGGTGTCGCCGACAGTACTATCAAGTCGTACTTGCTTAGCAATAACCTGTTCACCGACGCTCAGTTTGGGTTCTACCAGGGCCACTCAGCTCCTGACCTCATTACAGCCTTGGTTCAAACATGGACAAAAGAGCTGAACGCAAGAGGTGAGGTGAGAGTGACTACCCTTGACATCAAGGCAGCATTTGACCAAGTATGGCATCAAGGAGCCCTAGCAAAACTGGAGTCAATGGGAATCAGGGGGAAAACTCTCCACTGGTTGGAGTTGAACCTAGCGCAAAGGAAGATGGTTATAGTGTCATAGAGTCATGGAGTTATACAGCACAGAAAACAGGTCCTTTGGCTCATCGTGTCCGTGCTGGTCATCAAGCACCAAACTATTCTAATCCCATTTTCCAGCACTTGGCCCGTAGCCTTGTATGCTATGCCTTTCAAGTGCTCATCTAAAGACTTCTTAAATGTTGCTGGAGGTCAATCATCTCAGATCTAGGGCATCATTGCAGGTTCCTCAGGGTAGCATCCTAGGCCCAACCATCTTCAGCTGCTTTCTCAATGAACTTCCTTCAATCATAAGGTCAGAAGTGAGGATGTTCACTGATGATTGCACAATGTTCAGCACCATTCGCAACTCCTCAGATACTGAAGCAGTCCATGTAGAAATGCAGCAAGACCTGGACAATATCCATGCTTGGGCTGAAATATGGCAATAAGGCTGTCCTCACTGCTGCAGCCAAAACTGCAACCTCAGAACAGGGCAAGGACTGCATTGCCAGTGGCTGCAAAGGTGTCCATGATGATGAACTTTTGAGCATTTGGCTCCTTCCAGGCTGGAACTGGAGATATTTACTACATTCTGCAGTTTGCTGTCCACTGTTACATGAAGGAGGTCCTATGAGAAATAACTACCTTTCTTTCTTTCTTGCCAGAGACAAGCAGACAGAGCGAGCATGCAGCTTTGCTAGGATTGGTGGCTTCCCCATGGTGCAGGGTGCCATCAACACTGCTCACATTGCTTTGCGCCGCATGTCAACTCTGCCCTTTATCAGAACCAACAGGGATTCCATTCCCTCAATGTCCAATAGGACATAGAGTCATAGAGTGATACAGCACAGAAAACAGAAAATAGGCAGCGTATCTTACAGGCCAATGCTTGGTATCCTGGCTGCAGTCATGATGCCTTCATTCTGCAGCTGTTCGCTCTGCCAGCTCCATTTGAGTCACATGCAACCAAAGTGTGGCTAATGAGCGACAAGTGCTATCCACTGACAAAATGGCTGATGACTCTGTTGTGCAACAGTATGTATACAGTAAAAGCCATGCTGTCACATGAAATGTGATAGAGCAGACCACTTGTGTGCTAAATCAATGCTTCTGCTGTCTGTCCTGTTCTGGAAGAGCCCTGCAGTTATGGGCTGAATGGGGTGCCTAGATTCATGGCCGTCTGCTACATGCTGCACAACTTTGCCATCATGAGGTATTAGCCCTTTCACCAGCTATCTGTCAAGGAGCTGAGGAGCATAAGGAAGAGGAGAAGGAGGAGGAAGAAGAGGAAGAGAGGTGGCAACCTAGAAAGCTCCTTTCTGCCTGGAACTCATCTGACTGCAAGCCCAGTAACCGCCATCCCAAATGCCCATTCACAGTACTGCACCTTACCTTTCCTCCATCACTGAACATCACAGTGTCTGTTTGGCCACAATGCAAAAATAAAAGCCACCACAAAATAAACATTCCAAATCACATATATAAATAAAATCATGCCATATTGCGCACAGAAGTCAACTAATAAGCTGTGTGCATTCCCTTAGTGCCTGGCTTCTGGGTACCTTTGCCTGTCCTAGTGCTCCCAGCACAGTGCTGCCCCAGTGGCTGCAACATGGCTGGTGGAAGGCTGCTGACTCTCAGTAGAAGAGACTGCAGATGGCCTTGCAGGGTGACCTTGAGCAGCTCTGGGCCTACAAGGCCTAGCTGTAGACTGCAACATCTTGGTATGGGCGGTGGCAGTCTGGGCTGGCTAGCTGACAGGCACTAGCATGGGCACTGGAGGAGTGGCAGGTTTGGGAGCGTGAGTGCTGTCATCCTAAGAGAGGACAGCAGGTTCGTGACCCATGGAGCCACTGTCACTCCCCCAGGACTGAATCTCAGCAATCCTAGAGATCTGTTGGAACAGGGTGGGGGGACGTCATCTGCGGATCCACAGCCTCCTAGAGATCCATGTATAGAAATCAAGGGGTCTTCCATAAATCAACTCGGCAATTAAAAAAAAGTCTGAGTTTAAAATAAAGAAAAATACACCATCGCGTAAAGGTGGGATTGAGATGACCAAACTGTTGTCTCTAGCCCTGACTCAGACCTTTGTTTGCTACCTCCCTATGTGATGACAGCAGCTGCTGTCACTAAGGCCAAGTCCCCGCTCACTCAGAAGGGAGAGAAATGGCAGTGGTTAGTTGCTGAGCGCAGATCCCTGCTTGAGCTCTCTGTCCTCCACTGTCCTCTCTCTGTCCTCCACTGTCCTCTCTCTGTCCTCTCTCTGTCCTCCTCTGTCCTCTCACCAGATCCTGCTGAATACTCCCCCCCTCCCCCACATATGTCTTCATTCCACGCAGCAGAGGTTGTTACTTAACCCTCTTCTGGGCTAACTGGGGCAATTTCACTTCTGCTTTCAACCCTTGCTCCCTGAACCCTCTCACTGCCATATATTTCTAGTGGCAATTGTAACACATTCAGTTCAAGTATCCCACAACTATTGAGATCAGCCAATAGCAGCTCTATTCATGTGCGTATGTTGGTTCCATTTCAGATTTGATTATTTTTTGTTCTAGTTTTGTTATTTGCGCAGTCACAATTGTCAATCAAATGAAGCGGGGACAAAGAAATAGGCAACAGCTGCAAGGAGGAAAGGAGCTGTTAAAGTCACACAGTGAATCACTGTCCTTAGGAAGGAAGAAGAGAAGAACATGTCAACATCAGTAAATATTAGGATTGACACTGAATACCCTCAAAACTGAAACAGTTTGCAAACTCACTTAAATATTCTGCACTGTCTAATTTTTCCCGCTGTTCCTCTCCTTCTGTCTTCAAAGTGTTGTGTCACACTGTAGTATAGATGCAAGGGTGCTGGCTGCCCTTAGGTGCCTAACCTTATTCATTCTTCACCTGTGAACCAATACCTTGAGGGTTAGCAGTCTTGTTCTACCAGTGTGGGGACATCACAGGTAGACAGGATTGTTCACACGTTGGTCTTTTCAACCTTCCAGGATTGTCCTGGAGCTGCCAGGAATAAACCATTAATCTGGACACTGCTGCAAGCAATTTAGGGCCTTAAGAAGACTCTGTTTATTTCATTTTCATTTTATACTTTTGTTTATTAGTTATAAAAATTTAGGGGGAATAGGCTTTTTGGCCGATAATCAAGCAGTGGACAGGAACCTGCTGATGGGCTGGTGAGAAAGTCGGGGATTGAGTGAGAAAGAGGGAGACTGGGGGGTTCAGGTGACTGGGGCTCGTGGATGGAAAAAGGGAGTGGGATAGTTGTGGAGACCAATATTTTCGGCTGTGCTAGAATAGCAGTAGCAGTAACATGGTGAGTGCAAGCAGTGCTGAAAGAATTTTTATACAGTAAAGGTACTTGTTTGTGTTACAGAGGTGTGTGGAATTTTCATAACCCGGGAGGAAGGTCGAAGAAGCAAAAAGGTTGAGAACCCCTGTGTTGGAGGACAGATTGCAGACTAGAGCAATACTCTGCAAGCCGCTTTACACATTGTAATCCACAGCAATGATGACAACAGTCTGAGCTTGTACTGTAGCACTCAGATGTTGGGTGGATGATACTTACGCTGCAGTGGAAGCTGTGACATCAGTCAATAGTTGCTGCATCATGGTTAGATCCACAAGTGTGTGAACAGAGTTGGCCACCACTTCCACACTGGAAAAGATGGACTCCAAGCTCTGCACAAAACCTTGTGCCAAGTTGGTGCTTGACTCCTCCATGCACATCAACATTGACCACAGGTTTTCCTGCAGGCTTCCCAACGTACCAAGCATTTTGTTGTGCATTCCCATTATCATTCTTCTGCCTAATGCCCCAACAAAGTCCTCAACTGAGTCCTCTGTAATGGAAGCCACATGCAACCTTTCCCTCCAGCTAGCTGGCACCTGCACTATCCTTGTCCTCTGCCCTGGTTGCAGCCCATTCCTGTCTGGTGTTCCACCACATGCAGATTCTGCCTGTCCTCTTTCCTCTAAGATACACACAGTGTAATCTGAGCTGGTAGCTGACAGTGTGAAATCAAGTGATGCTGTTATGTCTTCATCATCACTCTCTGCTTGGTGTTCCTCCACTGCTGGCAAGTTTGTACACCTTGGAAGAAAGGCACAAGGGTAAGGTTGTGGTGGGGGGTGGGGAAGTAAGAGGTGCATACTTAAATCATCCACTCCTTGTATATCAGAAGAGAGTGTGGGATAAGAAGGCAGTGGGATCTGAGAAAGAGAATTAGTAATGAGGATACCGTCATCTGATGGTTTCAGCCCCACCACTGGTCATGGCCTCAACAATGGGCATCCCAATGTTAGCCAGCACCATCTCCCCCATCGGAGTAAGGACATGCAGGTCCATCTCTGATTAGCTCCTGCTGCTTCCGGTTATGCACCACCTTGTCCTGCAAGAGAGAGGGAAGTGTGCCAATGAGTGTGAAACAATGTACTTGTGTTGTGATGGAAACCCCACATGCCAAATGGAGATATTAATTTCATCGTGTGGAACATTGCCAGGGATTTTTATTGGACAGTGTTAGAAGTAACTTTTGAAAGAGAAAATGAAAGACAGGGCAAGGAACAAGAGAGAGAAGAGAGAGAGAGAGAGAGAGAAAGAATATTCCAGAAAGAATGTGAAGAAAGAGAGCTGAAGCGGCTTGAGTTAACTAGGGGGCGACAGAGTAACCCCAGTGAAAGCATGGCCAATATGGAGGAGCATGATTCAGGACTGGGTACAGAATTGTTAAAACTAGCTCAACTAATTCCAAATGAGGAAGATGTGGAACCATTTTTTGTGTCTTTTGAGAAACTGGTAAGGCAGCTAAAATGGCCAGCTGAGACCTGGCCTCTTTTACTACAAAGCAAGCTAACTGGAAAAGCCCAGTTATTACCTGTTGCCGGATGAGAGTTCATCAAATTATGAACTGACAAAAAATGCTATCCTCAGGGCAAATGAATTAGTACCCGAAGCCAATCGCCAAAAGTTTAGAACCCTCAAGAAGCAAGCTAATCAAAAGTATCTAGAGTTTGAAAGAAGTAAGCAGCTGGCTTTTGACCGGCAGCTGAGGGCTTTTAAAGTACAGCTCATCTATGAGAATCTCAGAGAAGTACTTCTGTTAGAGGAATTTAAACACTCTGTCCCACTCGCCATAAAGACCCATGTAGAGGAACAGCAGGTTCAGAGAGCCCGGCAAGAGGCCGTTTTGGCTGATGAGTTTGCTTTAATTTATAAGTCAGTTTCCCAGGGGAGTACCTTTCCTAGTCACCCCCACGAATCCGAAAAGGACAAAAGGTGGGAAGGTGATATCTGCCCAACCAGTCCTGGGAGAGAAAGGAAAGCAAGACTCACAGGGGGCCCTCCTCAGGCTAAAATGGAAGGTGCTGTGAGCAAGAGTGAGACCCGGAGACCTGTGTGCTTCCATTGTAATAAAACAGGGCATTTAAAAGCTGACTGCTGGAAACTAAAGGGAAAACCTGTAGGGTTAATCAGGGCACACCCGCTCAGTGAAGATGGGACCCTGATGGAAAGCCCAGCAGAACAAGCTGTGGCTTTAACTGCAGTAAGAGTGAGACACAGGAAGCTTACAGCTTCAAGTGCAGAAAAATTTAATAGGATTCGTGAGGGTTATCAAGGTTTTGTGTCTGAAAGGAGAGTAACCCCATACCCCACGAGTGGGGCAAGCAAGCCCATAGTAATTCTCAGGGACACAGGGGCCACTAGATCCCTTTTACTGGGAAAAGGCCTGACCTTTCCCCCAGAGAGTGCAGCGAACACCAGAATGGTGGTGAATGGTGTTGGAGGGCAGTGTATGCCTGTACCTGTATACCAGGTGCACCTGGAGTGTGACCTAGTTTCGGGACTGGTGACCATAGGGATTGTCCCTAGTTTGCCTCTGGATGGGGTTGACCTGCTCCTAGGTAATGATCTGGCGGGGGTGAAGGTGGTAGCCCCTCCTCCCCCCCAGTAGTGAAAGAAAGACCACAGGAGGTCAAGAGACAGGGCAGTGGCAGGAGACGGACCCCTGCAGTTTCACTGAATGTGTAGTGGATCAGGCCATGATCAAACCAGCTCCCCCAGAGGAGACTGCATTGGCACTGCAGGCAGATGACCATGAGGTCTGCCTGTCCGAAACTTTCCTTGGAAAGTTAGGAGAGCCAGGGAATGAATTAAATGGATTTTCCCTAGCTGAGGCTCAGTGAACCGACCCAGTATTGCGAGAGTTAACAGAGGCTGCCCAGTCTGAAAGTGAAGCAGAGGAAGTCCCTGATTGCTACTTTTTAAAGGATGAGGTACTGATGAGGAAATGGAGTTCTCCTCACAGACCTGAGAGCAAGGAGTGGACAGTAGTTCACCAGTTAGTGGTGCCACAGAGGTACCGGAAATAAATATTAAGAAGGGCCCATGAGACTACAGTGGCTGTACATGCCAGTAAATGGAAGACAAAAGCCCACATAAGACAACAGTTTGACTGACCAAAACTCCACAAAGATGTGGTGGAGAGTGCAGGAGTTGTCACATGTGCCTGGTTGAGGGGAAACACCAACCTAGAGTGAAACCTGCACCCCTAGGTCCTGTACTGGTGTTAGGAGGACCCTCAAACAGAGGGCTTCTTGAACTGTAAGGGACCCCCGCCGGGAACAAAAGGGGACAGGCAGACACAAGGTTGGCAAAAATTTAGAAAGAGAAGGGGAAAAAGTGACCAAGAGGGTAGGTTAAAGGAAGTCCGGGAGGAATCCCTGATAAAAACACCTACTGTCCGGTCAGCCAACCCTGAAAAATGTGAAAAGTTAGACCCCACATTCTCCTACGTAAATGCAGACTCTAGGAGTACCCCACCAGCGTTCTAAACTTTTGGCGATAGGCTTCGGGTACTCATTCATTTGCCCCGAGGATAGCATTTTTGGTCAGTTCATAATTTGATGAACTCTCATCTGGAGACAAGGAATAAACCTCATGGGCTTTTCCAGTTAGCTTGCTTTGTAGTAAAAGAGGCCAGGTCTCAGCTGGCCATTTTAGCTGCCATGCCAGTTTCTCAAAGGACACAAAAATGTTTCTACATCTTCCTCATTGAATTTTGGAATTAGTTGTGCTAGTTTTAAACAATTCTATACCCAGCCCTGAATTACGCTTCTCCATATTGGCCATGCTTTCACTGGGGTTATTCTGTCACTCCCTAGTTAACTCAAGCCACTTCAACTCTCTTTCTTCACATTCTTTCTGGAATATTCTTTCTCTCTCTCTCTCTACTGCCTTTCATTTTCTTCATGTTCCTTCTGGAAGGCACTTTCTTTCTCCCTCTCCTGTCTCTCTCTTTCTTTTTCTCTTTCCCTGTCTTCTAATTCAAGTTTCCTTTGTTCCAGTTGTATCTTTGCTAACAATACCCTATTGGAGTCTGCTTCTAACCCTGTTTCTGCTTCTTCAGATTCAAGGGAAAAATGGTTGGCCACCAGCCTTATGAGTTCAGACTTCCTAGCGTTGCCACGTAAAGTGATCCCACACTGCTCAGCCATTTTCTTCAACTTCTCCATAGACAGTGCTTTTAACTTATCCCAACTTACTTCACCCTGGCTTGGGGAGCCACCAGCTTCAGTTGCAGACATATTAGTATTCAAGCACACACAACCATAAGAAAACCTGTATTGAAATCTTGCTCTTTTTTGTTTGGGAACAATTTGGCTTCCCACTTCCATTTTCTCTTGTTTGTGGGTAAAATTCTGGACGCTGCCACCCAAACTTCTGTTGCGACCAGGTGAGAAAGAGGTCTAGGGTTCCCTTTCAACCTGCACCTGGTCTTACTACAACAGGGTTTAATTTTAAACACACAATGTTTTTAGTTCTCCCTTGGTGAATCCTTGTTCACCGCTTTCCAATTCTTCTTCTTTGGCCTCCTTATCTTGAGAGACAACGGGTAAGCGCCTGGAGGTGGTCACTGGTGTGTGGAGCAGCGCCTGGAGTGGCTATAAAGGCCAATTCTAGAGTGACAGGCTCTTCCACAGGTGCTGCAGAAAAATTTGCTTGTCGGGGCTGTTACACAGTTGGCTCTCCCCTTGCGCTTCTGTCTTTTTTCCTGCCAACTGCTAAGTCTCTTCGACTCGCCACACTTTAGCCCCGCCTTTATGGCTGCCCGCCAGCTCTGGCAAACGCTGGCAACTGACTCCCACGACTTGTGATCAATGTCACAGGATTTCATGTCACGTTTGCAGACATCTTTAAAGCGGAGACCTGGACGGCCGGTGGGTCTGATACCAGTGACGAGTTCGCTGTACAATGTGTCTTTGAGGATCCTGCCATCTTCCATGCGGCTCACATGGCCACGCCATCTCAAGCGCCGCTGACGCAGTAGTGTGTATAAGCTGGGGATGTTGGCCGTCTCGAGGACTTCTGTGTTGGAGATACGGTCCTGCCACCTGATGCCAAGTATTCTCCGGAGGCAGCGAAGATGGAATGAATTGAGACGTCTTATAAGGCAAAGAAACCAGCACAAACAGGCTTTCTTAGGTTTAAAGAAGAAATGTTGAAATTTATTCAACTTAAACTCTAAATCGGTTGATGCCTACAGATAGACAACATGTCCATGCTAGCATGCATACGCGATACACACATGCAAATAGAGACAGAAAAGAGCAGCAGAAAAATAAAGTGGAAATGTTTGAAGCAATATCTGAAGAGTTTTTGTTACGGTTCTTTGAGCTCACTGTAGAGTCATTGATTGTAGATTGCTTTTCGTTGGGGCCCAGTATTCTTCTTAAACCTTGTGTGCTTAGGAGACTTTTCTCTCTTGGGGTTCATGTGTCTTCAGTGGATTCAGAGGCTTGTGAGAAAGAGATGGGAGCAGGCAGGAGAGGCTGTGGCGAGTCAGCCCGGCTTTTCAATCCAGGAGCAAACAGCTTTTTGCCCAAACTGTTTGTACAAATTCAAAAAACTCAGGTTGCCCAGCAGGTTAGTCATATGACCAGCTTGTTTGACCATTTTCTTTTGTATTCGGCTATCTTAGCAGTCAACCTGGAATCGCGCCCATCAACCGAAATGCCTGACATTTTAAGAGTGGGATAGAGTCATTCAACAAGAGCCAAGGCTAAGCATTACAGGCCTGAGGCCTGACAAGGCCATAAGCAAGCTAACGAATGACTATCAAGAACAACAGTCCTTAGTTGTCAGTGAAAAAGGAGGCTCTGCTTGAGGTACGCTTTCCTCTTTTGATGCTGGAAGTGTTAACAGCTCTATTTTAGGTACATTAAGGCTTACATTCTTCTGTGTAAAATCACTTGTGTTTTTTACCTGGAGAAATCTTTTACCATTTTGGTACCAGAAATTGATGCCAGAAATCAGTCCAGTTGGACTCATCTCTGATTATACAAGTCTTACATTTCTCAACAGATTTGGGAACCACTTGCCTTCTTTTTTCTCTCTCCACAGATGCTGCAGATTAGCTGAGTATTTCCAGCATTTTTTGTTTTTGTTTCAGATTTCCAGCATCCACAGTATTTTGCTTTTGTATCTGCTTTATGTGTCACCCCTCAAAGTTAAGACAGCCAGATCACACGCACACTCTGGAAACCCAAATTTACATATGATAGGTTCCTTAAAGCTAAGAACTTTGCTATTTACATACAGTACAAGAGCCTGAAGTGGCACGGGAGGGGGCAAAGCTGTAGGAGAAGGAGATACCTCAACATACACCATCTACTTAAACCTATCACATTCAAGACTGTTCTTAAGGTAAATGCCTGCCGATGTATATGCCATGTACTTAGAGTAAAATGTCTGTTCCAAATTTTGCTGAATCCAGACAGGAAAGGAAGACTTTCATGCAGCTTGCATTATGGTGACTGCACAATATTAACATCCCCTTCATGGTCCCAAGTAATCTCTTCACAGCTGAAAGGTCAGGAACTCCACGTTCTGGCACTTCCGAGGAGTAAAACAACCAGCAGCAGAAGGACCTTGCTGATAGCATTATTAACAACTCCGTAAGTATAGTGGTACCACTTAGTAAAATTATATCACTATTGATGAAGGAGTGTCACCAGGGGAGTTTTCAAGGTGCTGACTGGAGGTCAAGCCACTCCCAATCCTCATCTGATGAAGTAGGCTTCTCATGAGGAACCCTTTGAACAGAAGATGCTAGGTTCCATGGGAATACTGTTCAGCACAATTGGCTGCTCTGAAAGAGTTTGCATCCGAAATTTTGAGCTGCCTGAATGACACGGATAAAACGATCAAAAACGGTTTCTTCAACCCAAGGTATAAAGGTGAGCATGTGTCAGCACCTCCAGCTCTGTTGTAGCAGCCTCAGTAAGTGAGGCCATAAACACAGCAAGTGAATCTCACGTGGATGCTCTCACTTAGGAGCCTTGAGTGTCAAGTTTCAGGGAAGTGTGAAGACCTGGCTTTGGCTCATTAGCAGCAAGGCCACAAACCATGCAGTGTGAGGGATGACAGGAACTCATGTCGTTGGATCATTCTGTGCTTTAGCAGAACTGTAACCTCGTGAAGTCATGCCCTCTTCAATGTGAGGTGGTCACTGAAGATAGCTCTCATGTTGACAGCCAACCCCCAGCAACAAGGCCACCTTTTCCCATCTTTGTCTACCTGTACGCTCACTTAATGTCCAGTGCTGCTGAATTGCTCACCAATTCCTTCATGACTTCCAAGCTCAAACTGTCCAATGCTCTTCTGAGATGGTCTCCTGAGTTCCATCCTTATCAAATTAGAAACTTTGTCTGGGCCTCCATCAACTACACCCTATCTGACAAATAAAAGTCTTGTTGAACTTGTCTTTGAGGTCTATGACTGGTAATTTCAGGGATGAGAAATTTCCCATTGGCTTCTTTTTTCCGACCAGACCAACTTAAAAAAAATGCAGCTGTCGTTTCACAGCTGAATTAGAATTTCTAAGCTCAGATCTTTATCGAATCCTCAGTAACATTCCTTTCCACATTTACAGCTGACAAGTACTGAGAGTGGGAACAGTGGTTTCTGAACATCAGACAGATTCGTGGTTTTCCAGCGGGTTCCGATTTTTTTGATAAGCCCGCCAGAGAACCACCAATCTGTCCAAAGTTCAGAAACCACTGTTCCCGCTCTCAGCACCTGTCAGAGAGAGAGGAGGGCACAGAGAGAGAGGAGGGGACAGAGAGAGAGGGAGCAGAGAAGGGGGGGGGGGGGGGACAGAAAGAGAGAGAGGGGGCAGAGAGAGAGGGGGGACAGAGAGAGGTGGGACAGAGAGAAGGTCCAGAGAGAGACTGGGATAGAGAGAGGAAGAGGGGTGCACAGAGAGGGGGCGCAGAGAGAGAGAGAAAGGGGGCAGAGAGAGAGGGAGGAAGGGAGTACAGAGAGAGGTAGGCAGAGAGTGAGAGGGGAGCAGAGAGAGAGAGAGGGAGCAGAGAGAGAGGTGAGACATAAGAGAGGGGGCAGAGAGAGAGAGGAGGAGGACAGAGTGAGGGGGGCAGAGAGAAGGGGGGACAGAGAGAGGGGGTCAGAGAGAGGGAGTAGAGAGTGGGAGAGAGGGTCCAGAGAGAGAGCAGGATAAAGAGAGGGAGAGGGGTGCAGAGAGAGAAAGAGAACAGAGAGAGAGAGAGAGAAGGTGGGGAGGGGTACAGAGAGGGGGGACAGAGAGAGAGAGAGAAAGAGGAGGGCATAAAGAGGAAGAGTGAGGGGGCAGAGAGAGAGAGGGAGAAAGCAGGTACACAGAGAGAGGGGGAGCAGACAGGGAGGGGTCAAAGAGAGATAGAGGGGCCAGAGAGAGAGAGGGGGACAGAGAGAGGGAGAGAGAGGGGGACCAGAGACAGAAAGGCGGCAGAGAGAGAGAGAGAGAGGGCAAAGAGAGGGAGAGGGCAGAGAGAGAGGGAACAGAAAGGGGGGGACAGAGAGGGGGCAAAGAGAGACAGAGGGGGGCAGAGAAACAGAGGGGGCAGAGAGAGAGAGGAAGGATAGAGTGAGGGGGGCAGAGAGAAGGGGGGGGGGACAGAGAGAGGGGGTCAGAGAGAGGGAGTAGAGAGTGGGAGAGAGGGTCCAGAGAGAGAGTAGGATAAAGAGAGGGAGAGGGGTGCACAGAGAGAGAGAGAGAGAGAACACAGAGAGAGAGAGAGAGAGAGAGAAGGTGGGGAGGGGTACAGAGAGGGGGGGACAGAGAGAGAGAGAAAGAGGAGGGCATAGAAAGGAAGAGAGTGAGGGGGCAGAGAGAGAGAGAGGGAGAAAGCAGGTACACAGAGAGAGGGGGGGTCAGAGAGAGAGGGGTCAAAGAGAGACAGAGGGGCCAGAGAGAGAGAGGGGGACAGAGAGAGGGAGAGAGAGGGGGACCAGAGAGAGAAAGGGGGCAGAGAGAGAGAGAGAGAGGGCAAAGAGAGGGAGAGGGCAGAGAGAGAGGGAACAGAAAGGGGGGGGGGACAGAGAGAGAGGGGGCAAAGAGAAACAGAGGGGGGCAGAGAAACAGAGGGGGCAGAGAGAGAGAGGGAGGATAGAGAGAGAGAAAGGGAGGAACAGAGAGAGAAAGGGGCAGAGAGAGAGAGAGGGCAAAGAGGGTGAGGGCAGAGTGAGAGAGGGGGACAGAGAGAGTGAGAGGGGGGCAGAGAGAAATGGCAGAGAGGGGGCAGAAAGAGAGAGAGGAGGGAACATAAAGAAAGGGGGACAGAGAGAGAGGGAAAGAGGGAGGGACAGACCGAGAGAGGGGGACGTGGGGGGGGGGGGGGTAGTGGTACAGAGAGAGAGAGAAAAAGGGGGGGGACAGAGAGGGAGAGGAATAGAGAGAGAGGGGGAAGGGAGAGAGGGTGGACAGAGAGGGGGGGGGACAGAGGGGAGCAGAGTGGGAGAGAGGGTCCAGAGAGATCATGAGATAGAGAGCAGGAAATGTCTGCACAGAGAGAGAGGGCAGAGACAGAGGAAGAGAGCAGATAGGAGGTATAGAGAATGGGGGGGACAGAGAGAAAGAGAAAGAGGACAGGCAGAAAGAGTGGGGGAGCAGAGAGAGAGAGAGAGGGAGAAAGTGGGTACAGAGAGAGAGGGGGGAGAGGGAGAGGGTACAGAGAGAGAGAGGGGGCAGACAGAGACAGAGGGAGAGAAAGAATAGAGAGAGGAGGACAGAGAGAGAGGCAAAGAGATAGAGGGAGAAAAGAGAGAGGGGGCAGAGAGAGAGGGAGAAAGGGGGTACAGAAAGAGAGAGGGGGCAGAGAGATTGGGAACTGAGAAAGATAGAGAGGGGACAGAGAGAGGGGGGACAGAGAGAGGGGGGGGCAGAGGAATAGAGGTTACAGAGACATGGTGGCAGAGAGAGCGGGAACGGAGAGAAAGGGAGGGGGACAGAGAGAGAGGGAGGACAGAGAGAGAGCGAGGCAGCAGAGAGAGAGAGGGGCAGAAAGCGAGAAAGAGGGAGCATAGCGAAAGAGAGAGGCAGGGAGAGAACATTCAGAGAGAGGGTCACAGAGAGAGGGGGACGGAGAGATGGGGCAGAGAGAGAGGGGAAAGAAAGGGGGACAAAGAGGGAGAGAGGGGGACAGAGAGAGAGCGGGAGAGAGAGAGAGAGGAGCGACAGAGTGGGGGAGGGACAGAGTGGTGGAGAGAGAGGGGAGGAGAGAGCAGACAGAGAGAGAGAGAGAGAAAGAGGAGGGAGAGAGAGCGATCAAAATTAGTCCTGAAAGATGGACATCTGGATACAGAACTGGCTCGGTCATAGAAGACAGAAGGTATCAGTGGATGGGTGTTTTTCTGAATGGAGGGATGTGACTAGTGGTGTTCCGCAGGGATCAGTGCTGGGACCTTTGCTGTTTGTAGTATATATAAATGATTTGGAGGAAAATGTAGCAGGTCTGATTAGTAAGTTTGTGGACAACACAAAGGTTGGTGGAGTTGCGGATAATGATGAGGATTGTCAGAGGATACAGCAGGATATAGATCGGTTGGAGACTTGGGCGGAGAAATGGCAGATGGAGTTTAATCCGGACAAATGTGAGGTAATGCATTTTGGAAGGTCTAATGCAGGTGGGAGGTATACAGTAAATGGCAGAACCCTTAGGAGTATTGACAGGCAGAGAGATCTGGGCGTACAGGTCCACAGGTCCACAGTGGCAACGCAGGTGGATAAGGTAGTCAAGAAGGCATACGGCATGCTTGCCTTCATCGGTCGGGGCATAGAGTATAAAAATTGGCAAGTCATGTTGCAGCTGTACAGAACCTTAGTTAGGCCGCACTTAGAATATTGCGTGCAATTCTGGTTGCCACACTACCAGAAGGATGTGGAGGCTTTGGAGAGGTTACAGAGGAGGTTTACCAGGATGTTGCCTGGTCTGGAGGGCATTAGCTATGAGGAGAGGTTGGAAAAACTCGGATTGTTTTCACTGGAACGACGGAGGTGGAGGGGCAACATGATAGAGGTTTACAAAGTTATGAGCGGCATGGACAGAGTGGATAGTCAGAAGCTTTTTCCCAGGGTGGAAGAGTCAGTTACTAGGGAACATAGGTTTAAGGTGCGAGGGGCAAAGTTTAGAGAGGATGTGCGAGGCAAATTTTTTACACAGAGGGTGGTGTGTGCCTGGAACTTGCTGCCAGGGGAGGTGGTGGAAGCAGATATGATAGCGACGTTTAAGAGACATCTTGACAAATACATGAATAGGAAGGGAATAGAGGGATATGGGCCCCGGAAGTGCAGAAGGTGTTAGTTTAGGCAGGCATCAAGATCGGCGCAGGCTTGGAGGGCCGAATGGCCTGTTCCTGTGCTGTACTGTTCTTTGTTCTTTGTTCTGTCTGGAATACTCCATATTGCTACAAGTGTGCGGACAGACATTGACTACTTGTGCAAACAAAAAAAATGCCAGGTAGCTCACTAAATCAGTATCCAACATAGTGATGAGTAAGTAAGTCAGTAAATTAGTCTTCTCATTTAAAGCTTCTTCACAAAAATGCACATTTGTTGTTGTTTTTATTGATAGTAAGATAAGTTTTTAATGCCTTTATCTTTCCGAAATTGTCTCACCAGCCCACTATGTAAGACAAAAATTGTAACATGCCCCCCCCCCCCCACCCCACGTAAAAAGGTCGGACACCCCTGCACCAAGCCTTTCTTTAACCTTGTAGCTAGGTTATTTTAAAACATAGGTTTAAATATTTGTGTTATGTAAACTCATTTTAAAATGGCAAAAGTCACTATGGGAATGTCTCATTTTCTGCACCCTGGCATGCATTACTTTCACTTGGGACACAAGTACAGTGACATGTTGAAAGTTGCTGGACTTTTACTTCCAAGTAAATGTTGCAATTCTGCTGCTATCCATTTGGAATCACATTGTTCCAGAACTTCTATTGAGAGGAAAAGAGGCAAGAAAATCCAAGGAATCTCCAAAAGTCAGCAGTGTAAGTTCTTCATGGATACAAGAGTATGGTGTAGTGGGACTGAGTGATATTGACAAAAACAGGATGCTGATGACCCATATGCAATAGTTAGTAAATACAATATCATGGATAGCTTTAATAAACCTTGATGAACTGTCTGCGATTCTTTAACAAAATCCTTTCTGCATTTGCAGTTTTAAAAACTCTTCAGGAAGACATAATAAAAATTTATTATGTTTCAAAGACCATGTTAGAAACAGTCGTTAATTGATTTTTTTTGCTGCAAATTTGTTTAAAGGACAAGTTTATGTCAAAGAACTAACTGCAATGTGCACCATTTACTATCAAGTTTGAGGGCAGATAACTTGAATGGCCAATGTCACTTGAAAGTTGTCTGTACCACATTATAATTGCACCTCTGCTAACAGGTAAGAGGCTTGGACATAAACTGGTTAGTCTGGAGTACAATCTTACAGATAGTGACTAAACATTTTGTAACTGAATAATACATGCAGTAACAACTGCTCAACGTTTTGCAGAAAAGCTTTTTGTTAATAATTATCTTGTCAGAGTTGAATCGGAATTGACAGTGATAGACTGAGATATAGACATGTGAATTTCAGAGCTTTATTGGAGGAACTGAAGGATGCTCTTTATTTGTAATTGTGTTTATTTAATTTTGTTACTGGCTTTGGTGAGTAAATGACATTTTGTCCATGAAAGATTCTGCTGTTTCTGTATTTTAGAATCGAGGACCTAGTTTAACAGCCTGCCAAGATGAATCAACTAGTATTGGCGACCTACCATTAATCCTTCTGTCCCTTCATATCCCACTCTGCTTTTCTGTTTTACATGACTCTTCTGAAGTACTATCTGCTCCATCCTTTAAAATTCTCCTGATTTAGAGATCCCTTTGGTGGCTGCTGTGTCTTCAGACACATATTACAAGCAGGTGGAGAAGTTGCACAAACGTTGACTATCACGAATTAAATTGTCTTGTGGCAATAGCTGTGTGAGAAATGGTCCATCTTCCTATTGCTGATTTTTCTACTGCCTCACCTCAATAACCACAATAACTATCCTCTGCTTGAGTCTCATGGTTTATTGGATGAATTTGCGCTCCTGATACAGTGTGAATCCACAGAGGTCATCCTATAAGGTCCCTCTACCACCCCGTGACATGGTGTAGCTAGCTCTAGTCTGTCAACAAAAGTAATTCGCATTGGCATTCCATACTATTTTGCTTGCTAGCTAGCTAATACAGTTGTGCTGCTCACCATTGATGTTTGTATGCTTAGTTATTTTATTTATTGGGATAAATGTGTTTTAAATCAGATTGTGTTTTGATGGCATTAGATTGGCTATACACTTTATATTCAGATTAATTGCCCTCATGTCCGTGGCTAAGTCAATAATTTTGCCAAATGTCTATGTTGCAACATGTTGGTGCCTATCCCTGGTCTTGAAGTCACCACCCTCCTTTTCCTCTCCACTTCCAATGCATTGAAATCAAAGTCTTGACCGTATTCACCTCTTCCTACCTCTACAAGCTTGTCTGGCCCTAAGTACAAGCAAGTGCTCCAGTCTTCTGACTGGCCTGCTCTTCATGCCCTATTGCTTCGCTCCACTTTCATTGGCAGAGCCTTCCATCACCTCAGCTCCACATTCTAGACCATACTGTTCTTGCTTTGCTACCTCTCTCTGCTCCTTCAAGCTTTCCTCAAAACCTACGAGTGAAACCATACCTTTGCCAACCACTCACCTCTTTTCCCAGCACCAATGTTTGCCTCTGTGGAGCACTTTAGAATGCTTTACCATGTTCAGAGCACTGTTATAAATGCACTGTCTTGCTGTTGCTGCTGCTGTTGATGAGCTAGCTGATGGCAAGAGATTACCTGTCTGAGTTTTGTAAATGTGTGTTTAGTCTGGATCCAGCACCCTGTCAATCAGATACATATCAATCTGCACACAGCAATCTGTCATCCTCAGCACATGTGAAAAAGCTGAATAAATTGAATCACTACTGACTGCTTCCATCTCCTTCAAGTCATTTAAGTGTTTCCCATCCAAAACTGGAGGCTGATCTAACGGCACTGCAGAAAGAAAAGCCACACTTGGTGAATGTGAAAGGATACAGCCCAGCACTTAGCATTCTGGAGTGCTGTTCTCTTATCATTCACATTGGTACAGTACAAGAAGCTAAACAAATAGTTGTCAAACCATGAGTTAGAAGATTGCTCTTTTAATGTTGAACTTCTTTGTGTGATCAGGTCTCAGTGCCAATGGATATATGTTGATATTGTAATGACTGTGATTTAATTGCAGTTGGAGTGCCAAGGACTGACAACTTATTTGGAATTTATGGAGAGGTAGCTTCTATTAGCAACTCTTACCACTTAATGTTTCGGCAAATCCCTCAGTGGAAACCTCCATTTTATAAACTATATTTAAAGCATCCAATACTCCTCCAGTTTCTATTACATAGCATTATTTTTTCCCTTTATTTTTGGTGAATTCTTGTGCTCATTGCTGCATGGAAGGTTCAGCATTGGTGAATGGATTCTTCGTGGGACACTCGGAACAAGTGCCAAATAGCCTCAGGTCAAATAAGGCCACTGCTAATTAGTAATAAGTTGTGGCCTGTTCTGACCCCAGTTCATATAAAGAGAGAAAGAACGTGCATTTATATAGTGCCTTTCATGACCTCAGATTATCCCAAAGTGCTACAGCCAATGAAGTACTTTTGAGGTGTAGTTATCATTATAATGTAGGGAATATAGCAGCCAATTTGCGCATAGCAAGCTCCCACAAACAGCACTGAGATAATGACCAGATAATTTGCTGATGCTGCATCAGCTACTCTGCTGGCAGCACACATTTTAAACAGCAGACTCTCACATTGAAAAAAGAAACAATTGGCATTTATATAGCACCTTTCACAAATGCTTTACAGCCAATGAGGTACTTTTGAAGTGCACTCACTGTAGGAAACATGGCAGGCAATTTGTAAACAGCAAGGGCTTAAAACCAATAATGACTAGATGTTGACTGAGGGATTAATATTGGTCAAGAACCCCCCTACTCATCTTTAAAATAATGTCATGGGACCTTTTATGTCCACTTGAGAGGATAGACGAAGCCTCTGTCCAAAGATGGTATCTCCGACAATGCAGGACTCCCTCAGTACTGCACTGAAGAGTCAGCCTAGATTTTGTGCTGAAGTCTCTTGTGTGCAACTTGAACCCGTAACCTTCTGACTCAGAGTGCTACTGCTGAGCCACAGCTGACAACTTATTATTATCACCTAATAGTCACCACAGCTAATATGTTCATCACCCCGACCCACTGATGAACAACAGGAAACTGACACAGCTGCTCAATTTCACTGTACTGTTTAATCTTGCCAAGTACAGAGGATCATGTAGACTTCAGCACTGTGTTCCTGATCCATGTAACTCATTGCTGCCTGCTGAAACCTCACGAGCTGCATTTCTGAGATATCTGTAGCTGTGCTAGTGTTGACTAACTCTGATGCGAGGGATGCAGAGTGAGATGCTATCTTGTTCTGGCTGACTGCCTGCTCTTCCAGACATATCATAACAGAACAGGAATAACAACAACAACTTGTATTTATATAGCATCTTTAATGTAATAAAATGTCTGCTTCACAGGAGAGTGATATAGCAAATTTTAACACCGAGCCACATATTAAGGCAGATGACCAAAATCTTGGTCAAAGAGGTAAAATTTTACGGAATGAGCTGAGGCAGGGACTGAGTCAAGCGATATAGAGCCATAGAATAATAGAATGGTTACATCATAGAAGGAAGCCATTCGGCCCATCGTGTCTGTGCCGACTCTCTGCAAGAGCAACTCACCTAGTCCTATTTCCCCGCCTTTTCCCTGTAGCCCTGCAAATTTTTTCTCTTCAGATAATTATCCAATTCTCTTTTGAAGGCCTCGATTGAATCTGCCTCCACCACACTCTCAGGTAGTGCATTCCAGATCCTCTCCCGACCTACTCTGTCCAGACCCCTTATGATTCTGTCTAATCAAATCCTCTATCAAATATCATCTTAATCTTTTCTTCTCCAAGGAGAACAGCCCCAACTTCTCCAAACTATCAATGTAACTGAAGTCCCTCATCACTGGAACCATTCTCATGAATCTTTTCTGCACCCTCTCTAATGCCTTAACACCCTTCCTAAAGAACTGGACACAATACTCCAGCTGAGGCCAAATCAGTGTTTTATACAGATTTATCATAACTTCCTTGTTCTTGTACTCTATGCCGATATTTATAAAGCCCATGATCCCATATGCTTTATTAACTGCTTTCTCAACCTGCCCTCCAACCTTCAATGATTTGTGCACATATACCCCCAGGTTCCTCTGCTCCTGCACCCCCTTTAGAACTGTACCCTGTAATTTATATCGCCTCTCCTCATTCTTCCTACCAAAATGAATCACTTCACACTTTTCTGCATTAAATTTCATCTGCCAATTGTCCGCCTATTCCACCAACCTATCTATGTTCTCCTGAAGTTTATCACTATCCTCCTCACAGTTCACACTAATTACAAGTTTTGTGTCATCTGCAAATTTTGCAATTATGCCCTGTACACCCAAGTCTAGGTCATTAATGTATATAAATAAAAGCAGGGGTCCTAACATCAACCCCGGGGAACCATACTATGTACCTTCCTCCAGTCCGAAAAACAACCATTCACAACTACTCTCTGTTTCCTGTCACTCATCCAATTTCATATCCACGCTACTGCCCTTTTATTCCATTGTCTCTAAATTTTTTCAGCCTGTTATGTGTCACTTTATCAAATGCTTCTTGGAAGTCCATGTACACCACATTAAACACATTACCCTCATCAAACCTCTCAGCAAAAAACTCAAGTGAGTTAATTAAGCACGGTTTGCCCTTAACAAATCCAGGATGGTTTTCCTTAATTAATCCACATTTGTTCAAGTAACTATTAATTTTTCCACGAATTATTGTTTCTAAAAGCTTTCCCACCACCAATGTTAAACTGACTTGCCTGTAGTTGCTGGGCTTATCCTTACACCCTTTTTTGAACAAGGCTGTAACATTTGCAATTTTCCAGTTCTCTAGCACCACCTCCGTAGCTAAAAAGGATTGGAAGATTATGACCAGTGCCTACGCAATTGCTACACTACTTCCCTCAGTATCATCCAGTCCTGGTGACTTATCAATTTTAAGTACAGCCAGCCTACCGAATACCTGCTCTTTATCAATTTTTAGCCCATCCAGTTTCTTAATTACCTCCTCTTTCACCATGACTTGGGCGGTATCTTCTTTCTTGGTAAATGCAAAGTATTAATTCGATACCTCAGCCATGCCCCCTGTCTCCATGTATAAATCCACATTTAGATCCCGAATCAGCCCCACTCATCCTTTTACCACCTTTTTACTATTTATATGCCTCTAGAAGATTTTTATGTCAGCTGCCAGTCTCTTCTCTGACTTCTTTTCTCACTTCCCCTCTGAATTTTCTATATTCCACCAGGTTCTCAATTGTATTATCCAACTGACTTCCATCATATGCACGCTTTTACTGCTTCATCTTATTCTATGGGGGGAATTTTATCCTGGCGGCAGGGGTCTCGCTGTCCGGAAAGAGCGATGCTGAGATCCTCGTGTCGCCTCTTCTCCGGAAGGCCTGCTGAATCTAGTGCCAATCAGGCATTTAAATGGACAGCGGCGGGCCTTCCACAGGATCAAGGACCCAATTGCCAGAAGTCCCGCCCTTGGAAAATGGCTGGCCAATAAGAGGCTGGCAGCTGCAGCGCCACCGCAGAGAAGATGGCTGCTGCAGAAGGAGCACCTACCGGAGGCTGAGGAGCATCATTGGAACCAGGCCTCAGCAAGGTCAGGGCGGGGGGGGGGGGGGGTCTCGCAGGATGAGGGTCACGGCGGAGGGGGTCGGCAGCAAGGGCAGGGTGGTGGGTCTCGGCAGGCACCCCGCCTTTACTGTTGCTGGGTCCCTCATTCAGGCACTAAGTGCCTTTGAATGAGGGCCAACCACACCCTCCCCCCCACAGGAGCTGGGAAGCAGCCTGCACGGTTTTTCATGCCGTGCTTCCCGTGTGGCGATGGGGCAGCCCACCGCACGGCTAATTGCAGCTGCGGCGGGAAGAGGCCCTTAGTTGTGGGTTAGTTGCCCAGTTAAGGGCCTCAGTTGACAGCGGGGCAGGAAGGCCGTTCACAGGCTTTCCCGCCCCGGACTAAATTTTGGTTGAGGCAGGATTGTGGCAGGACCCCCTCGCCACCATCCCACCTGATTTTATGCTCTCCCCCCCTCCAAACCCACCTTGGGGGAGAGTATAAAATTCTCTCCTAAGTCTATTTCGTCATGCAGAAAACTCTGGATCTGGTTGGCCTACCTTTCCCCCATGTGGGATTGTACCTTGACTGTACCCGACCTATCTCCTATTTAAAAGCAGCCCATTGTTCTGTTACATCTTTGCCTGTCAATCTTTGATTTCAATTTACTTGGGCGAGATCCATTCTCACTCCATTGAAGTTGGCTCTCGCCCAATTAATTATCTTTACTCGGGATTGCTCCTTGTCCTTTTTCCATAGCTAACCTAAACTTTATGATGCTGTGGTCACTATCCTTTAAATGTTCCCCCACTGTCACTTGATCCACTTGACCCAGTTTATTTTTTTTTTATTCGTTCATGGGATGTGGGCGTCGCTGACTAGGCCAGCATTTATTGCCCATCCCTAATTGCCCTTGAAAAGATAGTGGTGAGCTGCCTTCATGAACCGCTGCAGTCCTTGGGGTACAGGAACACCAACAGTGCTGTTAGGAAGGGACTTCCAGGACTTTGACCCAGCGACAGTGAAGGAACAGCGATATAGTTCCAAGTCAGGATGGTGTGTGACTTGGAAGAGAACTTACAGGTGGTGGTGTTCCCATGCATCTGCTGCCCTTGTTCTTCTGGGTGGTAGAGGTCACGGGTTTGGAAGGTGCTATTGAAGGAGTCTTGGTGAGTTGCTGCAATGCTTCTTGTAGATGTTACACACTGCTGACACTGTACATCGGTGGTGAAGGGAGTGAATGTTCAAGGTGGTAAATGGGGTGCTTATCAAGCAGACTGCTTTGTCCTGGATGGTGTCGAGCTTCTTGAGTGTTGTTGGTGCTGCACCCATCCAGGCAATTGGAAAGTATTCCATCACACTCCTGATTTATGCCTTGTAGATGGTGGACAGACATTGGGGAGTCAGTAGGTGAGTTACTCGCAGCAGATTTCCTAGCCTCTGACCTGCTCTTCTAGCCACAGTATTTATGTGGCTGGTACAGTTCAGTTTCTGGTCAATGGTATCCCCCAAGATGTTGATAGTAGAGGATTCAGCGATCGTAATGCCATTGAATGTCAAGGGGAGATGGTTAGATTCTCTCTTGCTTGAGATGGTCATTGCCTTGCACTTATGTGGCGTGGATGTTACTTGCTACTTATCAGCCCAAGCCTGGATGTTGTCCAAGTCTTGCTGCATCTGGACACGGACTGCTTCATTATCTGAGGAGTCATGAATGGTGCTGAACATTGTCCAATCATCAGCGAACATCTCCACTTCTGACCTTATGATGGAGGGAAGGTCATTGATGAAGCAGCTGAAGATGGTTGGGCAGATCGTTTGTTCCCCAGAACTAGATCCAGCAATTCCTCCTTCCTCGTTGAACTAGAAACATACTGATGGAGAAAATTCTCCTGAACACACTTTAGAAATTCTTTCCCCTCTCTGCCCTTTACACTATTACTATCCCAGTCTATATTATGATAATTAAAGTCGCTCCATTACAGCTAGTCTACAATTCATGCACTTCTCTGTAATTTCCTCGCAAATTTGTTTCTCTATATCTTTCCCAATAGTTAGTGGCCTAAAGAATACTCCCAGAAATGTAAAGGCGCCTCTATTGTTTCTTAGCTCTAGCCAATTAGATTCTGTCCTTGACCCCTCCAGGGCATCCTCTCTCTCCAGCACTGTAATGCTCTTCTTAATCAATGCAGCTACCCCTCCTCCTTTCCTTCCTTCCTTATCGGTTCTGTATCCAGGAATATTTAGTATCCAGTCAAAGAACAAAAGAACAAAGAACAAAGAACAAAGAACAGTACAGCACAGGAACAGGCCATTCGGCCCTCCAAGCCTGCGCCAATCTTGATGCCTGCCTAAACTAAAACCTTCTGCACTTCCGGGGTCCGTATCCCTCTATTCCCATCCTATTCATGTATTTATCAAGATGCCTCTTAAACGTCTCTATGGTACCTGCTTCCACCACCTCCCCCGGCAACAAGTTCCAGGCACTCACCACCCTCTGTGTAAAGAACTTGCCTCGCACATCCCCTCGAAACTTTGCCCCTCTCACCTTAAACCTATGTCCTCTAGTAACTGACTCTTTCACCCTGGGAAAAAGCTTCTGACTATCCACTCTGTCCATGCCGCTCATAACTTTGTAAACCTCTATCATGTCGCCCCTCCACCTCCGTCGTTCCAGTGAAAACAATCCGAGTTTATCCAACCTCTCCTCATAGCTAATGCCCTCCAGACCAGGCAACATCCTGGTAAACCTCTTCTGTACCCTCTCCAAAGCCTCCACAGACTTCTGGTAGTGTGGCAACCAGAATTGCACGCAATATTCTAAGTGTGGCCTAACAAAGTTCTGTACAGCTGCAGCATGACTTGCCTATTTTTATACTCTATGCCCCGACCGATGAAGGCAAGCATGCCGTATGCCTTCTTGACTACCTTATCCACCTGCATTGCCACTTTCAGTGACCTGTGGACCTGTACGCCCAGATCTCTCTGCCTGTCAATACTCCTAAGGGTTCTGCCATTTACTGTATACTTCCCACCTGCATTAGACCTTCCAAAATGCATTACCTCACATTTGTCCGAATTAAACTCCATCTGCCATTTCTCCGCCCAAGTCTCCAACTGATCTATATCCTGCTGTATCCTCTGACAATCCTCATCACTGTCCGCAACTCCACCAACCTTTGTGTCATCCGCAAACGTACTAATCAGACCAGCTACATTTTCCTCCAAATCATTTATATATACTACAAACAGCAAAGGTCCCAGCACTGATCCCTGCGGAACACCACTAGTCACATCCCTCCATTCAGAAAAACACCCTTCCACTGCTACCATCTGTCTTCTATGACCGAGCCAGTTCTGTATCCATCTTGCCAGCTCCCCTCTGATCCCATGTGACTTCATCTTTTGTATCAGTCTGCCATGAGGGACCTTGTCAAAGGCTTTACTGAAGTCCATATAGATAACATCCACTGCCCTTCCTTCAACAATCATGTTTGCCACTTCCTCAAAAAACTCAATCAAATTAGTGAGACACGACCTCCCCTTCACAAAACCATGCTGCCTCTCGCTAATAAGTCCATTTGTTTCCAAATGGGAGTAAATCCTGTCCCGAAGAATCCTCTCTAATAATTTCCTACCACTGACGTAAGGCTCACCGGCCTATAATTTCCTGGATTATCCTTGCCACCCTTCTTAAACAAAGGAACAACATTGGCTATTCTCCAGTCCTCTGGGACCTCACCTGTAGCCAATGAGGATGCAAAGATTTCTGTCAAGGCTCCAGCAATTTCTTCCCTTGCCTCCCTCAGTATTCTGGGGTAGATCCCATCAGGCCCTGGGGACTTATCTACCTTAATGCTTTGCAAGACACCCAACACCTCCTCCTTTTTGATAATGAGATGACTGAGACTATCTACACTCCCTTCCCTAGGCTCATCATCCACCAAGTCCTTATCCTTGGTGAATACTGATGCAAAGTACTCATTTAGTACCTCGCCCATTTCCTCTGGCTCTACACATAGATTCCCTTCTCTGTCCTTGAGTGGGCCAACCCTTTCCCTGGTTACCCTCTTGCTCTTTATATACGTATAAAAAGCCTTGGGATTTTCCTTAATCCTGTTTGCCAATGACTTCTCATAACCCCTTTTCGCCCTCCTGACTCCTTGCTTAAGTTCCTTCCTACTGTCTTTATATTCCTCAAGGGATTCGTCTGTTTCTAGCCTTCCAGCCCTTACGAATGCTTCCTTTTTCTTTTTGACGAGGCTCACAATATCCCGCGTTATCCAAGGTTCCCGAAACTTGCCAAACTTATCCTTCTTCCTCACAGGAACATGCTGGTCCTGGATTCTAATCAACTGACGTTTGAAAGACTCCCACATGTCAGATGTTGATTTACCCTCAAACAGCCGCCCCCAATCTAAATTCTTCAGTTCCTGCCTAATATTGTTATAATTAGCCTTCCCCCAATTTAGCACCTTCACCCGAGGACTACTCTTATCCTTATCCACAAGTACCTTAAAACTTATGGAATTATGGTCACTGTTCGCGAAATGCTCCCCTACTGAAACTTCGACCACCTGGCCGGGCTCATTCCCCAATACCAGGTCCAGTACGGCCCCATCCCTAGTTGGACTATCTACGTATTGTTTCAAGAAGCCCTCCTGGATGCTCCTTACAAATTCTGCCCCATCCAAGCCCCTAGCACTAAGTGAGTCCCAGTCAATATAGGGGAAGTTAAAATCACCCACCACTACAACCCTGTTACCTTTACATCTTTCCAAAATCTGTCTACATATCTGCTCCTCTACCTCCCGCTGGCTGTTGGGAGGCCTGTCGTAAACCCCCAACATCGTGACTGCACCCTTCCTATTCCTGAGCTCCACCCATATTGCCTCGCTGCATGACCCCTCTGAGGTGTCCTCCTGCAGTACAGCTGTGATATTCTCCTTAACCAGTAATGCAACACCCCTTTTACATCCCCCTCTATCCCGCTTGAAGCTTCTAAATCCTGGAACATTTAGCTGCCAATCCTGTCCTTCCCTCAACCAAGTCTCTGTAATAGCAACAACATCATAGTTCCAAGTACTAATCCAAGCTCTAAGTTCATCTGCCTTACCTGTTATACTTCTCACATTGAAACAAATGCACTTCAGACCACCATTCCCGTTGTTCTCCGCAACATCTCCCTGCCTGCTCTTCCTTTTAGTCTTACTGGCCTTATTTACTAGTTCCCCTTCATTTATTTCACTTGCTGTCCTACTGCTCTGTTCCCACCCCCCTGCCACACTAGTTTAAACCCTCCCGAGTGACGCTAGCAAACCTTGCAGCCAGGATATTTGTGCCCCTCCAGTTTAGATGCAACCCGTCCTTCTTGTACAGGTCCCATCTGTCCCTGAAGAGATCCCAATTGTCCAGATATCTGAAACCCTCCCTTCTACACCAGCTGTTCAGCCACGTGTTTAGCTGCACTATCTTCCTATTTCTAGCCTCACTGGCAGGTGGGACAGGGAGTAATCCCAAGATTACAACCCAGAGGTCCTGTTTTTTAACTTTCTACCTAACTCCCTAAACTCCCCCTGCAGGACCTCATCACTCTTCCTGCCTATGTCGTTGGTACCGATGTGTACCACAACCTCTGGCTGTTCACCCTCCCCCTTCAAAATGCCCCCTGTCCGTTCAGAGACATCCTTGACCCTGGCATCAGGGAGGCAACATACCATCCTGGAGTCTCTTTCATGTCCACAGAAGCGCCTATCTGTGCCCCTGACTATAGAGTCCCCTATAACTATTGCTCTTCTGCGCTTTGTCCCTCCCTGCTGAACAACAGTGCCAGCCGTGGTGCCACTGCTCTGGCTGCTGCTGTTTTCCCCTGATAGGCCATCCCCCCCAACAGTATCCAAAATGGTATACTAGTCAGAGAGGGGGATAGCCACAGGGGATTCCTGCACTGACTGCCTGCACCTTCTAGCAGTCACCCATCTATCTGCCTGCACCTTGGGTGTAACCACTTCTCTAAAACTCCTGTCTATGACGCTTTCTGCCACCTGCATGCTCCTAAGTGCATCCAGTTGCCGCTCCAACCGATCCATGCAGTCTGTGAGGAGCTGCAACTGGGTGCACTTCCTGCAGATGTAGTCGAAGCGTCACGGACTTCCCACATCTCACAGGTGAAATACTTCACCCCTCTAACTGTCATTTCTAGCACTAATTAGTTAATTAATATAAAATAAATAAATACTTATTAAATCCTTACTAAATTGTTATAATTAACTATATGGTCCCCAGTGCTAGATTTCTACTATAAATATTAAATGCTAACTAAATACAGTAATCTCCTCCATCTGGTTTAGTTACTCTACTTGTTCGTTAATTAAGGGTTTTAATCAATTTTTACCAATGTTTTATTTTCAAATTCAGTACAAATTCCCTATCAGCCAATCGGGTCACAGCTTTCCTGTGACATCACTTTTCAGGTTTATTTTACCAGAGGTAAGTTTTTTCTACTTACCGGTCCGGAACTCCGCCCTCCGAGTCTTCTCCGTGAATGTAGGCCGCGAATACCCGAAGTAAGTTTTTTATACTTACTGGTCCGGAACTCCGCCCTCCGAGTCTTCTCCGAGAATGTCGGCCGCGAATCCCCGAGGTGAGTTTTTTATACTTACCGGTCCGGAACTCCGCCCTGCGAGTCTTCTCTGTGAATGTAGGCCGCGAATCCCCGAGGTAAGTTTTTTATACTTACCGGTCCGGAACTCCGCCCTCCGAGTCTTCTCCGAGAATGTAGGCCGCGAATCCCCGAGGTAAGTTTTTTCTACTTACCGGTTAGGAACTCCGCCCTCCGAGTCTTCTCCATGAATGTAGGCCGCGAATCCCTGAGGTAAGTTTTTTATATTTACCGGTCCGGAACTCTGCCCTCCGAGTCTTCTCCGAGAATGTAGGCTGCGAATCCCCGAGGTAAGTTTTTTATACTTACCGGTCCGGAACTCCGCCCTCCGAGTCTTCTCTGTGAATGTAGGCCGCGAATCCCCGAGGTAAGTTTTTTATACTTAGGGCGGCACAGTGGCGCAGTGGTTAGCACCGCAGCTTCACAGCTCCAGCAACCCGGGTTCAATTCTGGGTACTGCCTGTGTGGAGTTTGCAAGTTCTCCCTGTGTCGGCGTGGGTTTCCTCCGGGTGCTCCGGTTTCCTCCCACATGCCAAAGACTTGCAGGGTGATAGGTTAGTTGGCCATTATAAATTTCCCCTAGTATAGGTAGGTGGTAGGGAAATATAGGGACAGGTGGGGATGTGGTAGGAATATGGAATTAGTGTAGGATTAATATAAATGGGTGGTTGATGGTCGGCACAGACTCGGTGGGCTGAAGGGCCTGTTTCAGTGCTGTATCTCTAAACTAAACTAAACTTACCGGTCTGGAACTCCGCCCTCCGAGTCTTCTCCCTGGCTGCCCTTTTTTGAGCCAGATCTCCATTATCGCCACAACATCAATTTCCACGTGGCTATCTTCACCTGCAGCTCACCAACCTTATTTACCACACTCCACACAATCATATACGTGCACAGTAATTCTAATTTAGACCTTATTGCATTCCATCTTATTCTGACTGAACCTAATACCTTACTATTTCCTACACTAGTGCTATTTGTCTCTCCCAATTCTCTGTGCACCTTGGTTTTCCTCTCTACTATAACCTGGTTCACAAACCCCTGTGGAGATGGAACTAGGCGGTCTTAATGATGATGCAAACATGTGGTTGGAAGCTCACCTTAGGTCAAATATGACACCAAGATTGAGAACAGTCAGGGAGAGGGATGGAGTCAGTAGCTAGGGAATTAAGTTTTTCCTGGGATCCGAAAACAATGGCTCCAGTCTTCCCAATATATAGTTGGGAATAAATAGTTAATAATTTTAATAATCATCAATTATTATCAATAATATTTAATCATTTTTAGTATCCTGTTGCGAAAGTACTTCCATTTTTTGTTAAATTTTGAGGAATTGTGTTTTAAAACTGAAAAAAGATTCCATAGATGCTGGATTTTGTGATTTTTTAAAAAAAGAGGTCATTGTAAAGTCTTTTGGACTTGGTTTGTAAACAGCCCTTACTGGAAGTCACCTGCCTTCAGATAATTACTCAGCAGGGATTTTTGACTTGGGGGAGATGTTTACAGAGAAGTGACAGGTCAAGATTTATAGGCGTCAAGAGGCTTGACTCTTGAGATATTGTTTTGGTTTCACTTTGGACAGGCAGTTGGGGTATGGACAGTGTTTTGAGTGGGAGTTTTAAAAAGCAACCTGAAGAGCTGTCACCCCAGCTCAGCATGTTCCATCTCTTTGAAAAGCCTGCCAGTGTTTCCATCTCTTTGAGAAGCTCTCAGAAACAAGTGTAAGAAATAGAGAAATTGATGATGCATTCCACCTGAAAGGCCTGCCTGAACCTCAGTTGCCGCATTTCTCCTGAGACGCTGGAAAAACCAGCCGGTTAAATCCTTGCCACACCTGACCGAATTGCTCCAGAGAAAGATTCCAGTGACGACTGTCTACACGAATTTGGGATGCCAAACCAAAAAGGGACAACTGATATCTTTCCATTTCTATTTTTTCTTCAAGAATTAGCAAGTATTTAGCCAAAGTATTCTTTTTGTCTTTTTTTGTAACAGAGCTCTAAAAGCAAATCTTTATTTTTTTCTGTGTGTGTGTGTGTGTGTGTGTGTGTGCGTGTGTGTGTGTGTGTGTGCGTGTGTGTGTAAGGTAAAAGGGAACATTCATATTTCAAACTGGGTTAATGCTGCGCTTCGTTACTGGTTATGTCTTATAAACTGATAATTTTGTTGTTTATTAAACAAACTTGGTTGATGTATTTTATTCTGGGAGAAAGAGTAGAGTCTATGATTGACTGTATCGGTAACTGGATAAACATTTAAATATATGTTCTGAACTGTGGAGAAGTGGAACCAGAAAAGACAGTGCAGTCCTCCCATCTCGGTTGTAACAATTCACATTCCAAGGCATAGTTTCAGGCAAAATCTGCATTGGAACCTACTGTGTGCAATATTTATGTGGTTGTGTATATGCCAATGGAATAAAACATAAGAGCAGGATGATACTAGTCTTGAGTTTGGGTGAAGTCTGATATTTCACCCTTCCTTACCATGCTAATTCACACCTACTTCAAGAGAGCGAAAGGGCTTGTAGTTTCTAAGCCCTTTCTTAATTTGGATTTGGTTGCTTTATGTTATGGACTGTCTTCGTCATGGGAGCAGTGAAGTAGTTTTGATAAATTGTATGCTGAAGAAGGACATAAACAGTGGCAAACATGTACCAATCCTTCAGCTCATCCTGGGTGTCAGTAAGCAACCATGCATGAGCTGTTAGGTTCTGTTACAGTGATTTGATGTGTGAAACCTTTTCAAAATATAATTACGGCAAAGCTTTCAATTGTACATTGGAGCTTGAATGTGCATCATGCATCATGCTGGAGTATGGGTGTTAATGAGATGCAATCTCAAGTAGCTGTAGCATGGTGTGAAGCCTCGGCATAGACCAGGAATAAACATGGAAGAGGTTGACAGGGAAAAATGTGGGCCATCTAACTGATATAGGGTAGTGCCAAGTGGACTTAACTTGTCAGATTCCTTAAGGTACGATATATTGTCCTGCATCCTGGAAGGATGCTTGCAAGCATGACATATAGGCCCTAAATGTCGACTATCACACCCGGAAGTCACTAGCTGGGGAAAGAGGGAAATGGCGACACATTTTATGGACTGGTGTGCACTACCACGATGACCAGTTGCTACAGCAGCTTGGCCATAGGCGCCAACATCAAAAACAACAACTCTCAGTATCACTTGGCAGTTTCGCGTGTGGGACTTGTGGCAGAAACTGCCTTCAAGGATTGGTCTTCACAGCTATCAGCAAAGATGCACCAAGAGAAGACACTCCACCTAAATGGATTGTTTGCTGCACGTCCATCATCTTTTGTAGATGGAAGGATGCCCACCCAGAAGTTTCCAAGTCTTGGCAGGTGGTATGCACAAGGTGGAGCCTCACTGACACCTCTTGTCAGGCATGGTGCACTGCAGTCTTCTGGAGAGGATACCCTTGAGTTGCAAGCAATGCAACCCTCCTCACACCCACCTCATGCAGCAGGACATTCATTTCACCAACTATCAACAGGCTTGGGAATTTTGGCACTCCATAACATTCCCCTATATGCCTGTGTGGAGTTCCTTTTTTTTTCTCATGGAATGTAAAACCTGATGTCTTGCTAAAATTCTTGCAGCTTGTCTCCGTATCCTTCAGGTATTTTGTTCTCTTTTATATCTCAATGGTTGTCTGTAGCATAAAGTAAGTAAAAACTTCCTTTCATCTCGACTGGGCCAGATAACATAAGTGCAGATAACACAGGCCCAGATAACACTGGTCCAAATAACACCAACCCACATTGGCTCCCTGTTGATCTTTATTCTTATCAACAGGTGGGCAAACATCTGCAGGAGGAACATCCTCTTTTACTGTTGATTAAGGAACAATCGTTCCTTTCTTGTCAAGGCACCAGTACACTGACAGTGCAAGGATTCACAGCATCCAGTAAATACATAGGCACAGGTCAAATGTCTCCTTATCAAGATAACAAATTGGTTAGATTAGAATTGTTAAGACTGCATACAAAACAACATAGTACGTTATTGTCACTCTGCATGCAACAAAACAGTGAAGTAACTGGGTATAAATGTAATTTTTTCTAATCTCAATCAGAGATGCAGTCACCTGACTAGATCAGCCAACCGACTGAATGATACAACAGTAAAGCAAAAGAAAACAACAGGATATGTTTTCCAGTCAACATTGCAGGAGTGGAACTGATGTTTTGAATGAGAGAGAGTCAGCAAATCAGGTGGTGATTGATCACCTTGGAGTTTCCAGACAACCTTTGCATTCAGCAACATTCATCCTACTAAGATGAAATTGAAGAGTAAAATAAAGGTCCCGTTTTTTGGTGGGATCACTGCAAAGGTGGTCTGGAAGCTCCAAGGTGATCAATCACCACCTGATTTGCTGACTCTCTCTCATTCAAAACATCAGTTCCACTCCTGCAATGTTGACTTGAAAACATATCCTGTTGTTTTCTTTTGCTTTATCCTCAATGTGAATATGCTCCGCTCTGAGCTCATCCACACAAAAATGAGCACATTCTGGGCTGGCAGGAAGTTGGCACTTAAAGTGGGAACCTATAGCTTTGTGAAGTGTCTCATAAATTGTCTTAATGAGGTGGATCAGATTGTACCTCTTTTCAACCACACAGTTGTGAGTATAGGCAGAGAAATGCCTACATTGGAATGCCAAACCTTTGAGGCTGCACATCACTAAGGAGGCAGTGATCAAATTATGTCACGTCCTGGAATCTGAACTGCAGACAACCTCTATTAAAGGAGCAGCTCTGCCACTGGATGGGAGGGCATCACGCCCTGAGGTATTATGCACCTAGTTCATTTCACATTCTCAGGGGACATCAGCAATATTAGTCAATCTGCACTTCATAGATGTATTCAGCAGGTGACCCCTTCAAAGTGCTGTGCATGTATTCAATGGCCCCTTGCACCATGGGGAAGCCTGCAATCCTAGCAAAGCCGTGTGCACATTCTACCTGCTTGTCTTTGGGAAAAGAGAATGAAATTAGTTAGTTCTTTTTTAACTCTTTTAATCAAGAATCTCAGTGATCTCTCATACACAACAGTGGACAGAAAACTGTGGAATGTTGCTAATATCCAGACACATGAAAGTTTATTGCCATGGTCACCTTCACAGCCACCGGCAATGCCATCCTCACCCTGCTCTAAGGTTGTGTCTGTGGCTGCAGCAGGTGGCAGACTTCAAAGAGGAAATCCTTACTGAAGCAAAGACATCTCACTCATTGTTCCTCACTGAGTTTCAGGTTGGAGAATTGCTTCCTGAACACCCTGGGCGGATATGACCTCCTGCAGAGAGCCCTTTTCCCCCTCCACTTCCTCCTTCTGCTAGCAGCTTGTCCTGCTCTGCATGGCCTCTGTTCATTATCCACATTATGCTGCATTCCAAGAGAAATACCTACTAATGCACCCGTGCCGGGGAGCAGCTGGCTGTGCAAAAGACTTGAAGTCGGCAAAAAGTTCTTGAGCACCTGCTACACCATTCCCTGTAAACCTTTGCAACTTGAAACACCAATAGAAAGTACCAAACACTTGTAGAATTGTAGCAATAGCCAGAGGAAATCAACCAGCAACTCACCTGTAAGTAGTTGATTATCCCTTTAAATCGTGCTGGTCGGGGGTGAGGGATGTCCTTCCTGCTGCTGAATGCGTGTCAGTTATGTGAGGTTAAGAGCAGGAGTTAGCTGGAGTGCTGAGCTCCAAAATGGCACTGCTGGCATTAAGTCAGCGTTGCATGCTAATTGATATCATGATCTGCCTGCTCTGCATACTTCCAGTGGATGTTCACAGCGCCTGCTAAACGTTCCCACCACCACCTTCTCAAGGGCAATTGGGAATGTGCAATAAATGCTGGCCTTGCCAGCAATGCACACATCCCATGAATGAATAAAAAAAGGTATGGCATCCAGTGCGATTCACAAGTGTGTGATTGCATCACGCACACCATTTTGGTTCTTCGACATACTGATCTAGAAAACTATCTTGAATGCATTTCATGAACTTGTCCTCCACAATATTACTGCAAATTTGGTTTTCCCAGTCTATATGAAGATTATAATCCCCCATGATTACTGTATTACCCTTGTTACATGCACCTTTAATTTTTTCAAAGCCGTATTTACTGCCATAGTTATTTGATTTGCCAGGACACTGGTCCCAGCCTGGTTTAAGTGGAGTCTGTCCCAACGAAACGGTTCTCTCTTTCCCCAGTACTAGTGACAGCGCCCCATGAATCAAAATCCGTGTCTCCCACATCAAACTTTCAACCACACATTTACCCTTCTAATCTGTTTGTCCCTATGCTAATTTGCATGTGGCTCAGGTAACAATCCAGAGATTATTGCCTGTGAGGTTCTGTGTTTTAATTTCGATCCTAGCTCCTTGAACTCTCTCAGCAGAATCTCATTCTGTCAACTGACAACTGGATCCTTTCCCCAAGTTCTTCTCCAGTCGAAAGGAGATTTCCATAACTCTGGCAGCAGGCAGCCAACACAACATTTGGGACGCCTGGTCTCAGCTGCAGAGAACAGTATCTATGCTCCTGACTATACTATCCTCACCACTACCACATTCTTTTCACTTCCCCCACCTGAATGGCTACCTGTACCATGGCGCTGTGCTCAGTTTGCTCCTCCACCCTGCTGATTTTGCCCTCATCCACACAGGCAGCAATAACCTTGTATCTATTGGACAAAGGCAAAGGCTGAAGCACTGCACCTGGGGTCCCCTTACCTGCATGATTCGCAGTCACACACTCCTGACCATGACCACTAACCAGACCAGTACCACTACCTAACCTAAGGGGTGTGACTGCCTCCTGGATTAAAGTGTCCAGGTGACTCTCCCCCTCCCTGATGCCCTGCAACGTCTGCAGTCAGACTCCAGCTCAACAACTCTGAGCTGTAATTTCTCAAGACATAGATACTTACTGCAGATGTGATTGTTTGGGATCACAATGCTGTCCACAAACTCCCACATGCTGCAGTTGCAGCACAACACCTGCACCCTAACTAAACTTGTTTTCTATACTTAAAGTTTATGTATTTAATCAACTTAGTTTATATATTTTATTTTTTTTAAACTAATTACTTGATCGAGTTTAAATTATAGGTGGTTTAAATATTTACCAGTTACTTACCGCCACCGCCACCCCTCCTTCTGCTGTGATGTCACCTTGTGATTGTTTTTCTCCCATGCAGCTCACAGACTCACAGTTGATCAGTACCTCCATTCCCTATTTAAACTTTGCTACTCAGGGCTCCTGCTCTTTCTAATCTAAAGCTTTCAGTTGGGTGCCTACAGCTCCACACAGGCATATAGGGGAATGAAGTAATATTGACGTCACACTGTCTCCAGGTGTTCGCACCATGGCAACACTTACAAATCATTTATAGGATGTTACGTTTGGTTATAATTTATTTCAACTATGTTAAAAGAATTTTCTTGGGATGGTTAGAATTAGATTAACAGATGAAAGGGATGGGATCCATGGGAGTTTAATTACTGTAGAGGCCAATAATAGGATGGTGTATTTGGCTACAGCAGTGTGCACATCGGGAAGTCTGTTAATATTGTGTTGGTTGGAGCACTTGGGTGAAGGTCTCACCATTGGGAGCCTGCTGTCTGGCTCCAGCTGCCTATATTGGTGGTTCAGCAGGAATATCTTCCAGCTCCTTATCTTGGTCTTGCTCTGCTGTGATGGGTGAAACTCTTCTTCTAACTGTTCCATGCTATTGATTTGTTGAATGACAATGCTGCAGACGACACTGGCCTAAAATGGTCCTTGGTCTGTCCAGGCATCTGAAATGCTACCTCAAGATACTTATTGTGCATTTGATAATGATTCCTAATGGCCACAAAGGCATCACGACTGCTACTTGAAAAATGGTCGTTCACTTGCATGGACAGAGAAAACTGGCACATAAATGAAATGAATACAACAGGGCTGTGTCTAGGGAACCATGGGTGCCATCAATGACATGCTGAACTTTAGAAAGTCCTGACATATGAAAAACTGCAGAGCCTCATTCTACTGATGGTTACTCATACGGAAAGTGATGATGTTCTTTGCCCTGGCAAGAAATACCGTGCCAGGTCTCACCTGGTGGCATCTCCACACAGTGGCCATTAATTGGTCACTCAAGGGGTCAATTGGCCTTGGACTGGAATGCTGTCCTCAGCCTTCCCCGTCCCAGACAAAATGGCAGGGTGCACGAGCAATGTCAGGAATGGCACCCCCTGCCATTTTGTTTGCCACCTTCACCCCCCTCACCTCCATTCCCATCTCCAAGGGCAGATAAAATCCTGCCCAATGATTCCACTGCTTGGACCCCTCTGGAGGAGCCCTGCAGTCAGGATACGTGGTCTGCTACATGCTGCATAATTTCACCATCATGAGGCATCTGCCCTTGCCACCAGCTATTAGGGGAACAGGTGAGGAGCAGGAGCATGAGGAGGAGGAGGAACAGTTACATGAGGAAGAGGAGAGTAAAAAAGGAGGAAGAGGAAGGGAGGAGGCAACCTAGAAAGTCCCTATCTTCCCAGGCTGTCCATGAAAGATCATTTGAGTGTGATGCCAGTAACCACAATCCCAATTCCCCATTCACCAACACCTTACCCTCCCTCTGTTACTGACCATCACAGTGTCTACTTGGTCACAACACAAAAATAAAAGCTATGACAAAGTATACATTCCAAACCAACATTATAAATGAAACCATGTCATATTGCATACAAAAGTCAACTAATTACCCTTGTGCATTCTCTTGGTGGCTGCAGTATGGCTGGTGGAAGACTGGTGACTTTCAGTGGAAGAGATTGCAGATGGCCTTGCAGGATGACAACAAGCAGCTCTGGGCCTTGAAGGCCTAGCTACAGGCTGAACCATCTAGGCAAGAGCAGCAACAGTCTGGACTGGCTGACAGATAGGATACAGCAATGGCATGGGCAGAGTAGCAGCGGTCGTGGACGAACAGAGAGAACAGCAGGTTCATGCTCCATGGAGCTACTGCCACTCCCCTGGGATGGCACCTCAGCAATCCTAGTAATCTGATGGCAGGCAGATTGCTGGAGTGTTGTTACAACCTGTGTCCCTTTGCACACTACAATCCACATTGATGATGACAGCAGTCTGAGCTTGCAGGGCTGCAAGCTAACCATGCATGATAGCAGGCTTTACTTCCACTGCAGCACTCAGACGTTGGGTGGCTTCTGCTTGTGCTGCAACGGAAGCTGAGACATCTGCAATCAGATGCTGCATCTTGATTGTATCCACAAGTGCTATCAAGGAGTTGGCCACTACTCCCATGCCGGAAAAGATGGGCTCCAAGCGCTGCGCCAAGTTGGTGCTGAACTCCTCCATGTTCCTAGACATTGATCACATGCTTCTTGGCAGGCTGTCAATGCACCAAATGTTTTGTTGTGTATACCCATCAACATTCTTCTGTATACTGCCATATCAAAGTCCTTATCCAAGTCCTCTGCAGTGGAGCCTGCATGTGACCTCATTCTCAGGTGAGCTGGCACCTGAGCTCTCCTTGCACCCTGCCCTGGCTGCAGGCCACTCAGGCCCTGTGTCTCACCACATGCAGACCCAGCTTCTAATCTATCTTCTAAGATATGCACAGTGTTAGTATCTGAACTGGTTGCTGCAAATGTGAAATCAAATGCTGGGTGCGTCTTCATCATCACTCTCTTCTTGCTCTTTCTCCACTGCTTTGCCAGGTTGTAGTTCTTGGGTATCTGAAAGGAGAAAGGTCACAGGGTAGTGTTGTGATTCAGGGACTTGAGGTAGGTAAGAGGTGCATTCTTACACCATCTGCAGCTTGTAAATCAGAAGAGATTGTATGTTAAGGGGGAAGTGGGATGTGAGAAGGAGGATTAGGTATGAGGATACCGACATCCTCAATGGTTTCAGCCCCTCCACTGGCCACAGCCCAAGAAATGTGATCCCAATAATGGCCAGTACCGTCTCCACCATGGGATTAGGATATGCAGGCATACCTGTCCCTCTCCGGTTAGTTCCTACTGCCACCGCTTGAGCAAGAGAGAGGGAAATGTGTCAGTGAGTGTGGTGCAATCTGTTTGGCTGATGTGGCTGTCATAACTGGCAGTGTGTGCAAGTTGTGATATGTGGGTGTGAGGCTGCAGCAGTGCTAAGAGCGTGAGGGTCAAGTGAAACTATGAATGTTAGGTATGAATCCTGATTGATAGAGTTTGTTGGTAGATGAGTGGTAAAGGTGTGGTGCATTGAGCAGTCTCTGAGACTACTGATGCAGTTGACGAATATGGCATTTGAAGATGCATTCACTTACCTTGACAACTCGAGTGAGGTAATTGAACTTCTTGCAACACTGCATCCAGATCCTCAGGGCTTGACTCCTGGCATTGGCCTCCACAATATCTGACAGATATCTGCTCCCACAGCCTTCTGATAGATAGTCTGCAGGGCCTCCTGGCATCCTGCAGACATCTCTCCTCCTTTCCACCTCCTCCACTAAGCCCTCCAGTGCACAGTCTGAAAACGTGGGGCCAGGTCTCTCCCATGTTGTGCCATTATTCACTGTTTCCCAAATCAGATTCACTTCCTACATGACAGCTAGCACCTGCTGCAGCTACAATGCATCTCCCCTTTAAGTGGTGCAGGCTATTTTTAACTAGTTCGAGCATGTTCTGATTTTGGGCCCCCCGCTGATGCGTGCAGCCAATGAACAGTGCAGTTACTGCTGGCTGTATGTAGAAAATGAGCAGACAGTATGAAGTTTGTGTGCTGCCTGCATTACATTGAACAGGAGCAATTTAATCACACAATTTCATGCCCATTTTTAGGGGCTATCTGATTTAGCCCCCTTAATCTTTCAGTAAAATGTTTGATCTACCATAGCATTGCACACGGTGAGTTAAGACCATGGGTAGTCTTATGAGTGAAAGCACAGAGCAGTATTGGACTGGAGCATGCAGATGTAATTCATCTTTATTTTTAAATTCATTTATTCTGCCCTTTTTATATATTATACGTTTCTATGTCATCATTTATAATGAGAACTTTTTTTTTCTTTGGCCTCCTTGTCTCGAGAGACAATGGGTAAGCGCCTGGAGATGGTCAGTGGATTGTGAAGCAGCACCTGGAGTGGCTATAAAGGCCAATTCTAGAGTGACAGACTCTTCCACAGGTGCTGCAGATATAATTGGTTGTCGGGGCTGTTACACAGTTGGCTCTCTCCTTGCACTTCTGTCTTTTTTCCTGCCAACTGCTAAGTCTCTTCAACTCGCCACACTTTAGCCCCTCCTTTATGGTTGCCCGCCAGCTCTGGTGATCACTGGCAACGGACTCCCACGACTTGTGATCAATGTCACAGGACTTCATGTCGCGTTTGCAGACGTCTTTAAAGCAGAGACATGGACGGCCGGTGTGTCTGGTACCAGTGATGAGCTCGCTGTACAATGTGTCCTTGGGGATCCTGCCATCTTCCATGCGGCTCACATGGCCAAGCCATCTCAGGCGCCGCTGGCTTAGTAGGATGTATATGCTGGGGATGTTGGCCGCCTCGAGGACTTCTGTGTTGGAGATACGGTCTGCCAACTGATGCCAAGGATTCTCCGGAGGCAGCGAAGATGGAATGAATTGAGACGTCGCTCTTGGCTGACGTACGTTGTCCAGGCCTCTCTGCCGTAGAGCAAGGTACTGAGGACACAGGCTTGATACACTTGGACGTTTGTGTTCTGTGTCAGTGCGCCATTTTCCCACACTCTCTTGGCCAGTCTGGACATAGCAGAGGAAGTCTTTCCCATGCCCCTGTTTAATTCTGCATCGAGAGACAGGTTACTGGTGATAGTTGAGCCTAGGTAGGTGAACTGTGGTTGCCAATATTGATAGATGGGGCATTTCTGACGTCCTGTCCCATGATGTTCGTTTTCTTGAGGCTGATGGTTAGGCCAAATTCATTGCAGGCAACCGCAAACCTGTCGATGAGTCTCTGCAGACACTCTTCAGTGTGAGATGTTAATGTAGCATCGTCAGCAAAGAGGAGTTCCCTGATGAGGACTTTCCGTACTTTGGTCTTCGCTTTTAGACGGGCAAGGTTGAACAACCTGTCACCTGATCTAGTGTGGAGGAAAATTCCTTCTTCTGAGGACTTGAATGCATGTGAAAGCAGCAGGGAGAAGAAAATCCCAAACAGTGTAGGTGCGAGAACACAGCCCTGTTTCATGCCACTCAGGATTGGAAAGGGGTCTGATGAGGCGCCACTATGCTGAATTGTGCCTTTTATATTGTCATGGAATGAGGTGATGATACTTAGTAGCTTTGGTGGGCATCCAATCTTTTCTAGTAGTCTGAAGAGACCACTTCTGCTGATGAGGTCAAAGGCTTTGGTGAGATCAATGAAAGCAACGTAGAGGGGCATCTGTTGTTCACGGCATTTCTCCTGTAGCTGGCGAAGGGAGAACAGCATGTCGATGGTGGATCTCTCTGCTCGAAAGCCACACTGTGCCTCAGGATAGACACGCTCAGCCAGCTTCTGGAGCCTGTTTAAAGCGTCACAAGTGAAGACTTTCCCCAGTATGCTGAGCAGGGAGATTCCACGGTAGTTGTTGCAGTCACCGCGGTCACCCTTGTTCTTCTAGAGGGTGATGATATTGGCATCGTGCATGTCCTGTGGTACTGCTCCCTCATCCCAGCACAGGCAAAGCAGTTCGTGCAGAGCTGAAAGTATAGCAGGCTTGGCACTCTTGATGATTTCAGGGGTAATGCAGTCCTTCCCAGGGGCTTTTCCACTGGCTAGAGAACTAGTCATGCTATAATTATGGCCTTCTGCCAGTGGTGGTGCTGTAAAGTCTCTATATCACCGTTCCTTCACCGTCGCTGGGTCAAAATCCTGGAACACTCTTCCTAACAGCACTGTGGGTGTACCTACCCCGCATGGACTGCAGCGGTTCAAGAAGGTGGCCTACCATCACCTTCTCAAGGGCAATTAGGAATGGGTAATAAATGCTGGCATAGTCAGCGACGCCCACATCCCAAGAATGAATACAAAGAGTCTCCACCTAGTTATGGGGGGGGTGGGCATATAATTACAGCAAGACCAGTTTCATACAGACAGTTTCCATTATGAAAGCCGAAGTAGGAATGTAATGGGAATACTTAATAGGAAGTCTGGCAAAAGTAAAATTTTAAATCAATTTTCAGTGCATCTAGCTAACCCGACTCGTGGACGTGAGAAATTTGTCCAACAAGACTGAAACAATGCGCAGTGGGTCTCACTGCTACCACCATTGAGCAACAGGTGACAGAGGATTTAAACAACCCTTCAGTTGCTCTGCTCATGGAAGATGGGGTGGGGAGATGTTAACAAACTAAATTAAATTAAAACAAACCAGTGATAACTTTGCTTCCTAGAGATATATTGCAGCTGGGTTTGCAGTGCGCCAAACTAGCCTGACCCAAAGACAAGAGAAATATTTGTAACAGTTTTGAACACAGAATCCGCAGCTGTTACTCCAGTGCGGTACTGAGGGAGTGCTGCACAGTCAGAGGTGCACACTTTCAGGTGAGATATTAAACTGAGGCCCTGTCTGCCCTCAGGGGAACATAAAAGATCCCATGGCACTACTTTGAAGGAGTTATCCCTGGTGTCCTGGTCAATATTTATCCCTCAGCTAACATTGCTAAAAACAGATTATCTGGGCATTATTTCATTGCTGTTTGTGGGAGCTTGCTGTGTGCAATTTGGCTGCCGTGTTTCCTACATTACAACAGTGACTACACTTCAAAATGTCCTTCATTGGCTGTGGGATGGCTTGAGGTTGTGAAAGGTGTTGAATAAATACAAGTCCTTTCTTTTCTTTCCACACAGTCAATAAACTAAACTAAACTTCCTTAAGGAGTTTAGCCCGATGTGCAATGGACCTAGATATCTCAACCCATGGACATGGGATTGCTTTTAACAGGGCTTAAGCAGCTTTTCCAGCCAGCTCAAGGTTCAAAGATCTCTCCAAATTATCCTCACTAGGTAATGAAGTGAAATGAAAAGAAAAAATAACTTTTGAACTTGTTTCCTCCATAGTCCAATTTCCAGTCCAGCTATGCACAGACATAGAAAGATATTCTACATGTCTGAAACAGTGGGGGTAATTTAAACCTAACCCAGCGGTTGACTTTGATGGGAATAAAATTGGGTGCGGTGTAAAACAAGAGGCCAACTTGCACCTGTTCCCTTCGGTGAATTAGGTTATAATTACACCCAGTGTGCACAGCAGCAGGAGTTTCCCCCACAGTGTGAAAGGTAAATATAATCTAAAACAAAGTCCCTGATATTTAAGAGCGGTTACACAGTTGATTATAAAAAGAAATTTTGGCACCTTTCTCTTCTACCCCATATGGTTTTCTCTGTTTACTGCACTCCACAATTCTTTCACATCTACACATCTACACAGCAGCCTGTCATGTAACATTAGCCAGTGTCCCCATGTTATATAATGAGTCACATAACATGACCCTCACTGCACCACCTGTAGGCCCAATACTAACAGACTGTTGTGACCACTCACCAGCATTTCTTCCTGCTTCACAGACACCAACTGGAAGCACATTTTGTTCTCATTTTCTTTTCAAGTCTCTGCCAAATAACTGCTGTTTCTTTCATTGTGCACATTATGCTACTCTGCACTTTGCTGTCTTGTTCTGTGGCTTGTTTCTGTACTTCTATCGCAAGATGAAGACAAAATGTATATATAGCTTTTGGATGAAGTTCTGTGCTCATCAAAATGAGGCATTCCAGTGCTGTGGAATGAAATGAATTTCCCAAGTTTTGTTCCCAGGGTCAGCAACAAGCTTTGCCAGGTCAGGAACAGGGTGCAGAGTAAAGCTCCCTCTACTCTCCTCCCAATAATGTACCTCTGTATGGATTTTCCAATCAGTATTACTTCAATTACAGTAGTACTAAAATTGAGGTTCTTAATTCCAACCTCTTAGAAGGGCACTGTTTACTGCACTATGGCAACTTTTTCCATTTTCCACACCAGGTTTATGCTTATGATCTATCTATGTAAGATTGCCAGTTGAGTGCTAATTGGTACAGATGAATGCTGTCCTCCACAACCATGACTGTTGATACCTATGAGGTTTCCCAGGAGACAGGCTGAGCAGTATTTTAATGAGGTCTATGCAGCCACCAAAGTCATGACCAAACACCCCACTGGCATGTTTCAAGGTGTGCTCCATGTGCTGGATTAAACTGGGGTCATTAAAGCCAGCTATGGTCTTAAGAACAATATATTTTTTTGCATATTGTACAACTTTGCCTTACCAAGAGGCATCATTGTAGAGGTCCCAGAGGAGGAAGATTATCGCACATAGCAAGGGAGCTAGCAGCACAAAGAGGCTATGGAAAGTAACCCATTGCTGCCCGAAATAAAAATTTGTTCGACCATCAGGATGGTGAGTTTCCCAACTGCCCAGCTCACACACAGTCCAGTTCCTAGCTTCCCCTTTCCATCTACAATGGTGCTACTATCAACAAACCCTTTCCCTCTGCTCAACAAGTCCCAAAGCTCCCATTCACGCTACCTAATGAAAGCAACTTCTACATCTTTCTAACAGCAACTTTAGTGATCCCACAATGTTTTTGTCAGCCTATTCTCTGTGTGCATGTGTGTATGCACACCTAATGCTTCTAACTACTGTGATTCCCCTTTGATGCCATTGTGTGACTTACAAGCTCTCAAATCTAATGTAGTTTCTTCTAGGTGATACTGGAGTAGCAGGAGTGAACGAGAAGGCTCATTGATATGTACTTAGACATGCAGGACTTAACTTTTAAGTATGTGCTGATATCCAATCATCAGGTTGCATTGGGTAAGGTATTCGATGAATCACACCCAGTGATGAGCCACTTCTTTAAAGTACTTTGAAAGTCTGCCTCAATCACAAACTGCTCCTCATTTGGGACCTTTGCCATTAGGGAGAGAAAAAGGGGCGTTCTCTTCCTTGTTTCTGGGTTATATTCAAAGCCAGATCCCCCGCACAGTTCCATTGTGACATATTTTGTCATGCATTTTATGCCATATCCAAATATATTTGTTGTGATTGAATTTTATGTTATCATGTTATACAGCCTTCATGGTTCTGACCTGCCCTTTACCACAAGAAAGACTATGGGAAATGGGAAAGGAAATTCTTATCTTCGGGCAAGGATGCACTTCAACCCTCCTCTCCTTACGTGCCTCAGCCCCGATCCAGGAAACTGCAATGAAAATTTCCTGGGTCAGGACTCATTAGATGTGCACACCAGGCTCCCAGCGGAATTCCTACCATCAGGAGAGAGCCTGCCAGTGTAACGTCAGAAGGGGTTCAGTGAGGCTGCAACAGGAACACCATGGCAGCACCAGAGGATCTTGAAATATTGCTAAAGGGGGAGAAGTACCCTGAGATTAGAGGAGATAGCCCACTGAAGGTCTTGGCCAAGACCAGGGTCTTTAACAGGTAAGTGTTACCACAGAGCTGCCCCTCCATTGAGAGTACCTCAGAACCGTTATTGCCGTGTAGTAAGGACTACTGCCATCTTCCCCCAACTGCGAGCGAGGTGGGAGGAGCTTCGTCAGGCTGGTGAGGTGGCACTAAACCTCATCTTCCAATTTCACTCTGTTTTGCACCACCCCACCTCCCCTCTCCCACATACACTGCCGCTTCCCATTCCTGGAGTCTGAGCTCAGCTCAAACGCTTTCACATTTCCATGCCAGCACCATTGGAGTCTTATCTCAGGCTAAGCCCAACCAAACAGGCTTATTCGATCCTACAGTGACTCTCAGAAAAGGGTAATGGCATCCAATTCCATAGTAACTTTCAAAACGGATTTGGATGTATACTTGAAAAGGAACAATTTGTACAGCTATGAGGAAAGAGCAGAGGAGTGGACTAATTGGATAGTTCTATCAAAGAACTGGAACAGGCCTGTGGGAAAAATTGCCTCCTTATGTGCTGTATAATTCTATGAAATCTTAGCTCAATTTTCATGAACTGAAATGTGCCACAGAAATAATGAATTATATGATTAGCATAACATAATTAGGAGGCTCAAGTATTAACAGAGTATCTTAAACTTATGTAATGTTTGACATTGGCCAAACAAATGGCTTACACTGTAAATGTAATGTTATATTTTTCCCAATGGAAAGTATTTGTAACTCAGCAAATTCCATCCCATATATAATAATCCTGTAATATTATCCAAACAAGAGAAGTGGCAAAACACAGAATGGAAACCTTCTCAGACGTGATTCCCTAAAGATTAAAAGTATTGTAGTCACAATAAAAGTATGTAAGTCATACGAAGAGACAGATAAAAAGGGAAACAAAGAGTCAATGAAGACGAACAGGAAAAGAACAAGGAGTATTTGCAGGAAGGGAATCATTTAAAATATTTTTTGGCTGAGAGCAACAAGCTAGTTTATATTGATAATTTCCATATCAGAGTAATTGATCCTGAATTGAGTGCTTGCTCCCTTCATCTTCTTGTGTAAAATGTTATCTTTGTTCTGTTTTCAAATTGAGTCAGCTCCACCCACATGCTCTCCACATCTGCTGCTGAAACCCTCATCCATGCCTTTGTTACCTCTAGTTGGGTAATTCTAATACTGTTCTGGTCAGCCTCTCACCTTGTACTCTCCATAAACTTGAGCTCATCCAAAACTGTTCTGCTCATATCCTAACTCACACCAAATCTCGTTCACCCATGGCCTCTGTGCTCACTGACCTTCATTGGCTCTCAGTCTGATCATGCCTTTGTTTTAATATTCACATCCTTGTTTTTAAATCACTCCATGGTCTCATCTTCCCTCTCTTTATAACCTTCTCCAGCCATACAGCCCTCTGAGATAGCTGTGCTCTTCTAATTCTGGCATCTTATGCATCCCAAATTTCATTGCTCCACCATTGGCGGCTATGCCTTCACCAGCTAAGCTCTGGAATTCCTTCCCTAGACCTATTCATTTCTCTACCTTCTCTCTTCCTTTAAGAGCCTCCATAAAGCTTTCCTCTTTGACCTAGCCTTTAGTTACCTGTCCTAATATCTCCTTAAATGGTATGGTGCCAAATTTTGTTTGGTAATACTCCTGTGAAACCTCTTGGGACATTTTACTACATTACAGGCACTATAAGAATTTAATTTATTGTTGTAATCTAAATCATAGTTTTTCGTTTGATTAGTCACCTAAATGTATTGGTTTAAGTCCCAGCAGATTTTTGGTATTAGCTTCCTCCCCTCCAGTCTCCTCTTCGTTTTCTTAAATGTTAGTAACTGGAGAAGTTGAGGTCATCGCTACTACTATGCTCCTCAATCAGCTCGGTGACTGATACTTTAATATCCAAGTTGTGATCTCTTGACATTCAGTAAGTCCAAAGCCATACAATCCTTGGCCTAGGTCAATGCATGCTGTATTTCTATCAGAGGAAGATCATTATCAGGATACTTCTCCTGTACAGCAACATCACCAATTCCAACCTTGGGGAAGCATTTCTGGACTTGGTATAAAGAGTGGTTTAGTAGTTTTGGTACTGGCCAAGCAACCCAGAGTGGCGAGTTGTAAAATTTAATTCAGTAAATCTGACAACTGGTGGTCTGCTGAAGTGAGCATGGAAGACGCCAGATTGTTGTGCAAATGCCAACTGGTTCACTAATGTCCTTCAGGAAATGAAACCTGCCACCCCTATCTGTAGGGTTGAATGGCCTATTCCTGGTCCTATGTTCCTATCTGCTGTCTCCAATCCCAACCAGTACCCCCTACATACTGAGAACAGATTTTTTTAAAACTTCCTTCAGAGAGGCAGATCCATGATAAAAATGCTCTTACCGTCAAATATCCTCATCGGTTGTCTGAGCTCTTGAAATAAAAGGTATTATCAGCAGTTCATCTTGATTGTCAGTATGATTCCTAGGTTAAACAGTATGAAGCATAAATGTAGAATTATCAGGAAATTAATGACACCCTAACATGGGAGAGCAGAGGCAGATCATGAGGGTGGATATATTGAGCAGTTGTCAAGAGGTAGGACAACATTCCAGCCCTAAGTTCTTCTTTTCCAGTTGATTTTCAGCACCCATTAGGGAGTCTGTCATTCATGATTCTTATTTGCCTGATATAGTTTCCTGGTAGTTTATTCTTACAGATGATTTTGTAACTTTCAAATACATTACCCACTCTTAACCAGAACCACATATGTTGAAAAATCTCAGCTTTGGCAATTGGTGTTCAGTCAGCTGATCTTATCCAAGGTGGCAGAAGACCCAGCCAGATCCTTTATCACTTGACATCTACACATGTACTTTCTAATAAGAGTCTGTGAATAAAGGAACTATGGTTCCTTGTGCCACCTTAACCAACTTAACACAGACCATAGATCAAATGAAAAACCTTCAAGTATATATGGCTGATTATTTACCAACTCAGCCACTGGAATTACCCAGTCATTCCAAGTTCTCCTGTTTAGTGTCAGCTGTGGCTCCGACTTCTGAGTCAGAAGGTTGTAAGGTCAAGTCCCATTTCAGGGGGTGCTAAACCAAGGCCCCAACTACCCTCTCAGGTGTATGTAAAGGATCCCAATGCACTATACGAAGAAAAGCACGGGAGTTCTCCTTGGTGTCCTGCCCAATATTTATTATGCAACTAGCATCACTAAAACAGAATATCTGGTCATTCATTATCTCATTCTTGTTTGTAGAACCTTGCTGTGTGCAATTTGGCTGCCACGCATCCTGCAATATAACAATGTACTTCAAAAAATCTGTACCTCATTGGCTTTAAAACACTTTGGGATATCCTGAGATCAAGAAAGGTGCTATATAAATGCACGTCTTTTATTTTTATAATAAGAGTAGTCACTTTCATGAAATGATTCATAAGAGCTCAATACCAAATTAATGGTATCAGATTTTAGTCTAAACAGCCAAATAGATGGAGTGCTCGACAGTGCTGTCAGGAACTATAGAAAATAACTGGACTGCCCTAGCCTTTCACCTAGAAGGAATGAATATTCAAAGCTGGCGAATACCATTGTCAGGGATACAATTGTAATCAAACAACAAGAAACTATGAACCAAAGTGCAAAGGGCCTGGTTTCAATTGTTGTGAATTGAAGAATTGAAGTATGAATGAAGTCACCTAGCATGAAATAGTCAAATGGAGACCCCGATACACCTTTTCAGCTTCCCTAAGGTTTACCATCCATTGTTCAGCCATCAAAACCACTATTAAATATACACCTGAGTTTCTGATCCCTGTGTCAACTGAGGGAGGTGGCAATTGGTATCCAGGTTCTTCCTCTTAGTGTAGGAAATAAAATTGGATCAATGATAGCACAAGACACTGGGGTGTGGCTTCCAGCAACCATTCACAGAGTGTCATTTGCAGAGAACAAACACATGTGGAATAGTTATGTGGATAAACACCCCAACAGGTTTTTCCTCTTTCTCCGGGGTACCATATTTTATTGCTGGAAATACTTAAGAAAAAAAAAGCATGTTTTTACACTTTGCCCATTCTTGGGGCTCTCCATGCCATTCCTAGCTGAGAGGGAATGCAACACCCTGTATTCCACCAGTACTGCTTGGAGAAGAATGGAGTGTGAAGATGTGGCATACACTCCATCTAATTTTCTCCCCCTCCCTATATGGAAAGGAAAGAACTTGCATTTATACAACACCATTCACAACCTCCAGAATATCCCAAAATACTTTAAAGCCAATGAAGTATTTTTTGAAGTTCAGTCACTGTTGGAATGTCGGAAACATGTAAACACTTAAATAGATAACCTCATATAGTAATGTTGGTTGAGGGACAAGTATTGACCAGGACACCAGGGAGAACTGTGCTACTGTTCTTCGAAATAGTGTCATGAGATCTTTCACATCCACCTGAATGGGAAGGCAGATGGGGCCTTGGTTTAAGTTTCATTTGAAAGAGTGCACATCCGACAGTGCTGCACTCTCTCTATACTGCACTGGAGGCTCAGCCTAGATTATGCACTCAAGGCTCTGGAATGGCATTTTAACCCACAGCCTTCTGACATGAGGTGAGAATACTACCAATTGAGTCAAGGCTGATATCCATCAGTACATAATAAAAGCAAAATACTGCAGATGCTGGAAATCTGAAATAAAAACAAGAAATGCTGGAAATACTCAGCAGGTCTGGCAGCATCTGTGGAGAGAGAGGCAGAGTTAATGTTTCAGGTCAGTGACCCTTCATCAGAACTGGCAAATGTTAGAAATGTAATAGGTTTTAAGCAAATAAAGCGGGGGTGGGGCAAGAGATAACAAAAGGCAAAGTATTGATAGGACAGAGGGTCACAGAGAATAACTGACCAGAAGGTCATGGAGCAAAGGCTAATGGTATGTTAATGGTGTGTTGAAAGACAAAGCGTTAGTGCAGAGAGGGTGTTAATTGACAGAAAAATGAACAGCCCTGGCCCAAAGCACAAACATGAAAAAAAAGTGGGTAGGCACATGGTAAAAAAATGAATGATGAAACAAACCAAATTAAACAAATGATAAAAAAAAGAAAAAATAACTAAAAATAAAAAGGCGGCCCGGCATGCTCTGAAATTATTGAACTCAATATTCAGTCCGGCAGGCTGTAGCGTGCCTAATCGGTAAATGAGATGCTGTTCCTCGAGCTTGCGTTGATGTTCACTGGACAGATATGTGGACATGAGAGCAGGAGGTGTGTTGAAATGGCAAGCAACTGGAAGCTTGGAGTCATGCTTTCAGACTGAGCAGAGGTGTTCCACAAAGCGGTCACCCAATCTGCGTTTGGTCTCCCCAGTGTAGAGGAGACCACATTGTGAGCAGCGAATACAATATACTAAATTGAAAGAAGTACATGTAAATCGCCACTTCACCTGAAAGGAATGTTTGGGGCCTTGGATAGTGAGGATAGAAGAAGTAAAAGGGCAGGTGTTACACCTCCTGCGATTGCATGGGAAGGTACCGTGGGAAGGGGATGAGGTGTTGGTGGTAATGGAGGAGTGGACCAGAATGTCGCAGAGGGAATGATCCCTTCGGAATGCTGACAGGGGAGGGGAGGGGAAGATGCGTTTGGTAGCGGCATCACGCTGGATGTGGCGGAAATGGCGGAGGATGATCCTTTGGATGCGGAGGCTGGTGGGGGGGAAAGTGAGGACAAGGGGAACCTTGTCGCGGTTCTGAGAGGGAGGGGAAGGGGTGAGGGTAGAGGTGCGGGAAAGGGGCGGGACACGGTTGAGGGCCGTGTCAACCACAGTGGGGGGGAATCCTTGGTTGAAGAAAAAGGAAGACATATCAGAAGCGCTGTCATGGAAGGTAGCATCATCAGAGCAGATGCATCAGAGGCGGAGAAACTGGGAGAATGGAATGGAGTCCTTACACGAGGCAGGGTGTGAAGAAGTGTAGTCGAGGTAGCTGTGGGTGTCGGTGGGTTTATAATGATTATTAGTGGACAGCCTATCTCCAGAGATGGAGATAGAGAAGTTGAGGAAGGGAAGGGAAGTGTCGGAGATGGACCATGTAAAGGTGAGAGAAGGGTAGAAATCGGAAGCAAAGTTGATAAAGTTTTCCAGTTTGGGGCCTTACATGCCTGATTGTTTCAGGGTGCTACATTATCAGTACACCAAGAATGGCTTTGGAGGTATTTTCCCACTTGTGAAGACTGCATGAAGTACATTGCTCTTAAAACTACAGGAACCTTCTATGTATTCAAATCTTCGAACAAGAGAAAAAAAGGGAAGCGGGGTCAGGTCAGATGCCATCACGATCGATGTAATGGTTAGAATATTAAATGAATGAAAGGTCTCTTATCTCAAGTTTAATGAAAGGCTGCGTTCAACAACTCTCAAAGCCTTTGCCCAAGTTAACACTTCGCAATCCGTTATTTCGAAAGGTAAGTTTCTGTCACGTGAGCGTGACGTCGCTGTCGGGGTAATTTAAATGTTTTTTCCAGCTTCAATTAGTTTCAAAACACTTAGACCGAAGAGAGAGAGAGAGAGCGAGAGAGACACCGCTGAGACCCTGAGCTGAAGCACCGCACTACAAACCTTACAAGTAAGTCAGCGATCGGGTGGGTGGTTTTAGATTTGAGTGGAATGCGAGTTCCTGCTGGATCTACAGCTTTTAAACAAAATGCTGAATCTGACCCATGAGAGGGAGAGATTGCAATGGGTTACAGTGTGTGAAGCACAAAGGATTAGGGCGCCCACCTCGGTAAGAGTCTTCAAAAGTCCCCAGCTTTACATTTTGAGGAGCGATCCCGGGCTGCTTGTGACTGGAGTTGGACAATGGGATTGGGCATCTACCTGGGATTGGAAGTTTGAATGGGAACCTGCCCGAGGAAAACTGGGGGTGGGGGCGGTGGGTGGAGGGGCAGGACTCCCTGAGAGGGGGTCGCTGATGGGAATACATCTCTCCCAGTCTTGCCGAGGGAGTCCTCCCGGCCGGGACGGGGAAATTTGCCGATCGCTGCTTGAACAAGTGAACAGATGTGGGGAAAGAGTGACTTGTGGAGGAGGCTTTAGTTTGGTTCTTTGCAGAAGAGTGTGATGGGTCTGCAGAGTCTCATCAGAGAGTTGACTGCTACAAGAGGTTGGTGTATTAGAGGGGGTGGGGTAGAGGCTGGGGTGAGGACGCTACCCCAGGGTCGGGTGATGTCTAGGGGATGCAGATGATACAAGGGTGAGTGAAGACTGGAGGGCACCTGATGATAGAGGAATGTGCATTCGGCTTCATTGGATGAAGCTGTTGGTGTTACATTGGTGAGGGGAGGCGGGGGAGACGGTAAGTGAGGATGTTGGGACATTGGATGGGATGGTGTGAGGTGGGGAAACTAGATGGGGGGGGGGGGGATATTAGATGGGAGGGTCTGGGTGGAATTTGAGAATGGAAGGTTTGGGGGGATAAGAGATGAGAGAGTTTGGGGGAGACGCTGGATGGGAGGGTCTAATGTTCTAATGTCTAGGGAAGGGACACCAGACGGGAGAATTTGGGATCCTGTGCGGCTGTGGGTCTGATTCGATCGGGGATTGAGTTCTGATCTCCCGAGAGGCCGCTGATCGGTGTGAGCCCGGTCAGTTCAGCAGGAGGTGACCCTGCTCCACTCCCTACCCGCCCCAAAGCCTCCCCGTCGAGCAGCTCGATCCAGTTGTTGTCTGCTGGCTGCTGGGTTCTTTGCTCGGGGTTCCTGCTGTATTTCCCAAGTCATGGCTTCATTGAGCTTTAGGAGCCCGCGGGTTGGCTTGGTCTCCTCAAACAGCGGCCCAGAAACGTTGTAGAGGTGCGATCCCGGGGGCGGGGGGTTGTGTTCAAATTCGGGAGTGTGATCAAGGTTAATGCCAGGTCATTTCAAGAGGACCCGACCTCTCCTCTCTCCCTGCCCCTAACCCACCCCATCGAGCAGAAATCATTCAATCAATGACCAGATACAAGGAGATGACCATGGGAGGGAGAGGAAATAGAGACAAGGGCTCAGAGGGGAAGGAAATAGAAAGGAGAGATAAACTGGTAGGAGAGGGAGGGGCAATAGAGAAAGGACAGGAGAAGGGAGGGAGATAACAGAAGGGGAAATAAATGGAGAAGGGAAAAGATAAACTGGAGCAGGAGGGCCATCAATCGAGAGGGGATAGCGAGGAGGTAGATGGGAGTGGAGGAGAATGTCTTAAACTGGGGAGACTCCAGCACCCTAAGCTCACTAAATCCCAGAAAGTTAATGATGACTGGGTGCAGGAGATGGTGACAGAGCTAGGCATGGACCTGGGGAGGAGGAAACATATCCATCAAGCGCATGATCAGGAGCTGGAGGGAATGGGCTGTGTCTTTTACTGTGGACTTCTGTAAGCACTGGAACTGGAAAGAAATTTGGGGATTGGATTGGAATGTTCTTCAGATGCTCCATTATCCCTACCTCTTGAATGCAAATTGCTAAAAACATGGACTCAGTCGATGGTTTCACTGGACTGGATGAGTGAGGAGCTGTTGGTTTAGAATTTGACGAGTGGGAGAGTTCATTCACCATTGACTTGCACCATTTAACCATCCCATGGCATTATTTGCAGGGGAAAAAACATTGATGTATCAATAACAGATTAACTGGTCATTATTGCCGTTTTAGGACCTCACTATATGCAAGTTGACTGCTGCAGTTGCCTATGTACAAACCATGATTACACTTTTAGAAATAAAAAAAATATGTGAACCACTTTGGGATGTAGTAAGCTGAAGAAAAGTCAAATATTGCTTAACGCCTCCTCCCTCTACCACCACCCCCCCTCCCCCAACACCCCCCACACCCCACCCAGAAATGGAATAGAAACAAAAAGTGCTGGAAATACTCAGCAGGTCTGGCAACATCAGTGGAGAGAGAAGCAGAGTTAACGTTTCTGGTCCTTTCATCGGAAATGGAGTTCTTCCTGGTGGGGTGAGGCACCACTGCTGCCAGCAGATAATCATCCTGTGAGTTTGCAGATTATACTGTGGCTGGGGAGTGATCAGGAATGGGAGCCTTCTCTTACCCTACTTTGATACCCATGGGCACACAGACCACTCTGTCCCAGTGTTGCACTGACTGAGACCACTGCACAGACCTGAAGTGAGCCTTTCTTTGATCATGCCGTTGGAGATCAGAAGGGAAGTTCATGTATGAACTGAAAGTTATACCTTTTTTTAAAAGGGCAGTGAGTTTGAGAATGCACTGTTTGAAATAAATCAGGCTTTTTCCAAAGCTGTTGCAGTGGGTTTCTCTATTCAAATGGAATTGAGGCTTATTCATGTAATAGAAAGAAATACTTGCTTTTATATAGTGTCTTTCACAATCTCAGGATGTTCTGGAGTGTTTTACAGCCAATGAAGTAGTTCTGCAGTGTAGTCATTGTTGTAAAGTAGGAAATAATTGGTGTTCCTTTGTGAGTTTTCTACTGTGATATGATTGATACTGTTTTGATTGTGCTTTAATACAAAAAAGTCTGCTTTTGTGGCTGGTAAAGCTGCATTTTTAAAAAGTGCAAGCTATAAAGTTGTGGGTTATTCTCCATAAAGGGAGGTAGGTGATACTGAAACCTGTGGAAGCACGACTTAATTTAGTGAGTAACTGCAAATAGCTTGTTTTAAAAGAACTGCAACTTTGTGTCAAATTAAACTCAAGGGCCTGTGATTAATTAAGTACATTTTAAACCGTTGATGTACATTTTCTCTCCAGCATCAATTGAGCGGATAGACATATAATTGGTCTCTGTGAAAATGGGATTCGGGCTATTTGGATATGTTTGAGGGAGGCAGGTTTTGACACTTTTTTTTCCACTGTGGGGAATCTTGACATTACGTAGACACAGTTGACATAGGGAGCTTGTTATAAAGAGATAACTTCATAAATAGCTATCAGAAATCCTCTGATTTTCTCTTAGATTTACCAAATTTCTAACATCTGAAAATCCTCAGATAGAATTTGAATGTTGAATCCATTGGTATTTACTGCTCTGTTGGTCTGTATTTACAGTACCTTGCAAATCCTTAGAACAACTTTACCTTTTGCATTTCTCAAGTTAGAAAAACCCAGCAAATTTAATCTGCTAACCATATTGTTTGATGAAGTGCTGGACAGCTAAAACAGTTCATCAACTGCATGAAGAAAGTACAAGTTAGAACTGGATTGAAGCAGAACCAACTGGATCGTATAGAGGCTTAAAGCTGCTTGCATCAAAATGTATGCCAAGCAGGAAAGTGTAGCTGTTCTTATTCTTCTTCCCCTCCCCCACCCATTGAATGTGTAAATCTAAACCTTTCACTCAAAAACAGCCACAAGCAAAAAATCTGTTTGCAGAATTTTTGCCTCTTCAATACTAAATGTAGGTCCTCTCTTCCAGGTTGAAGTGTTGCAAAGAATAGCGCCATCCATTGTGATGTTCCAAACTTTTTTTATTCCCTGTACTGTGGTCAGTATGGTGTTCTTTGCATACTTTACATAGAATTTACAATATAGAAACAGGCCATTCTGCCCAGCTGGTCTGTGCCGGGTGCTTGTGGTGCTGAGTGGAGCCCCGACAGATAATTTTGTGATGGGATCCAGGTTTATAGAGCAATGAAGAATACTTGGTTGGGTTTTGGCAAAGCTATAACATCATTGTAATGGATGACATATTTACTTCAAAATCTGCTTTGTTGCTTCCTAGTTATACAGCACCTGGGATACTGCTGAGAACTAGGTTCTTTGAAAGAAAAAAGCTATGTTGCTTGGAAACTCTGCTCAGTAATCATTGCCTCCCCGTAGATTGCAACAAATTGCCTGTTATCAGAATTATTTATGGCATCCAAAATAGCTATAATTCTGTTCAGCTTGGAGGGTTCTGCCTCTGTCTCAGTTACATTTACCTTTTGCATGTTGGAATTTATTTGAAAACCACTTCCAAAGGGGTTTGGGGAGGGGTACAATTGGTAATGGGTTCACGAGTATACACATTGTGTAAATTCTATATGACCATTGCCCTCTAGGACCATAAGAAACAGGGATGCGGAAAGAAAAACAATGGCAATTTATTTTGTAGGCCATTAATGATTGTTTTCCAGGCAGGACCAGAAAACTGTAGGTTTTAAAACTTCTCCAGTTTTAAAACCTAAGGCTAACTGTGTGTATTGCTAAGCCAGCTGTACAGGATGACCAAATATTTCCAACTGCCTTGAAGTGGGAAGATAACTTCTAACTTTTCCCACCTCAACAGCCCAGCTGCAATGAGATAGAATGTGATTTAGCAATGTCCAGCCTCTCTCTCTCACTCTCTCTAGGAGGCTGCTGAATGTCCTTTATAAGTTCCTATCTGCAACCCGAGCTGTTAGCAATTTTAATTAATCTTGGCTCCCTCACCACCACCCTGCCCCCAGGAGGAGGGTGGTTTTCTCTGAATAACTGCTAGGAGACATCCATGAATAGGCTTCAGGGATTCCTTCTCCCAATGGGCAGTAGGTAAGATCTGCTGAGCTTCTTCCCATGATTGCAAAGTTTGGTAATTCACTGTATGGAGGAATTGCGATTGCAAGTCAAAATCCTACTACTTTGGTACACTGCATTGAAGCCTTCTCTAATCCCTCTGCTGTCTGTAACTGAATCTGGTTTGCAGGCCGATTCCAAAGTGCTGAAGACCCTCCATTCACAAAGGCCAGTTCAGTGCTGCAGCAGTTCAGAAGTTAACCCGATGGGTGCTGGGATAGATACTGCACTCCAAAATTAAACGTGGCAAGATTAATGTGGCAAGATTATAGTGTCTTCTTGCTCAGCAGCTACAGTGAGTTAGAGCGGCTTTTTGGTTCTGCTTACCTCTTTAGTCTTTTTCATCAATTTACATAAAACTAGATTTGTATGAGTTCCTGTTTACAGCTCAAACAAAGTGTCAAAAGTTTGATGCATAAAGATGCTGTAACATCCAGTCAGGGCCCAGCGTCACATGAGAAATGCTGCAGAGAGAGTTTTAAGACCACCCTGGAGAAATGCTCCTATGTTCTTTGTGACCATCATGAAATGGCCATATGACCTTCATTTAACATTTCTGGTCTTTTGGTTTCTGGGAAGGTGCAGTCAGTTGGGTGATATATTTGTAATAACACTGTAGTCCTTCTGTCCACTTGCTGTTGTTGCATTCCACACAGTTGGAGAAACCTGGTTTATTTATTTAGAGATACAGCACTGAAACAAGCCCTTTTGCCCACCGAGTTTGTGCCGACCATCAACCACCCATTTATACTAATCCTACATTAATCCCATTAACCTCTCACATCCCCACCTTCCCTCAATTCCCCTACCTACACTAGGGGCAATTTATAATGGCCAATGTACCTATCACCTGCAAGTCTTTGGCAGTGGGAGGAAACCGGAGCACCCGGCGAAAACCCACGTGGTCACAGCGAGAACTTGCAAACTCCACACAGGCAGTACCCAGAATCAAACCCGGGTCGCTGAAGCTGTGAGGCTGCGGTGCTAACCACTGCGCCACTGTGCTCCGGTTTCCTCCCACAGCCAAAGATTTGCAGGTTGATAGGTAAATTGGTCATTGTAAATTGCCCCTAGTGTAGGTAGGTGGTAGGAGAATGGTGGGGATGTGGTAGGGAATGTAGGATTAGTATAAATGGGTGGTTGGTTGGCACAGACTCGGTGGGCTGAAGGGTCTGTTTCAGTGCTAGTTAATGTGCCTTTTGCAGGCTTTTTCAATTGCAGGTCAGCTCATCCCACCAAGGGAAGAAAAGATAGTGAATTAAAAAGCTAGGTGGCAGTAGAAGAGCCTGAGAGGACACACAGACTGATGGACTTAGCGAGAAGAGTTGACTTAATGAGAAGGGTCTCTGTGGCTCTGACTTGTAATTCTATATAAAATCAAACCATTAGACAGTTAACAATTTTGGAGCCCATGGATACATTTAATTTTCTAAGTATTGGATAATCTTTGTCATGATTTATGCAGGCTCAAAAGGCTGTGCAATTGCAACTATTTTGACAACTCTTCTTAATAATGGGGCATTGCAACTTGTTGTCCTTTGCTAATAAACTAAGAAGCTCTGGGTGAAAGAATGCTGCTGATGTACTGGAGTTTTTTAAATCCAACCAAACCGTTGGGATGATTGTCATTAGGCTCGACTTACACGAATGTGGAAATGTTACTATGTATGCAGTGTGTTTTTGGAATTTTCTGGGGCATGCTAGTGATTCATCCCATTGTCATAATGCACTCTGTGTTTACAAATCGGCAAGCTGCCTTGTAAGAGATTTTCCAGCTGACCATGGCTCCTTTAAAGTCTTGTTCCCTTCAGTGCAGGCACTTTCAAATTGCCAGCCTGTGATTCTCTCTTCGAATCTCTTGTTTATGTCTGTCTTGGAACCAAAGTGCTTTCAATCATGGAGCCAGGCTTAAGGTTGAAAGGTTGACATTGACATCACTGGTATGGTGGGGGTTTTCTTTAAAAGAAACGTAAAACCAACTCTCTTGGGAGAATTATTGATCCTTGCTGGGAAAATCAAATTGCTATTTAGAAGGATTAGAGTCAGAAAAACGTTTCAGAAAAAGTGCTGTAAAAGGTTTCCATTTGGGAAGCGTTGCTCTGCTTATGCTGTTGGCCAGCTCGCTAAAGAAGTTGAATTTGGAGGGCAGTTACAAGTTATTAGTGAGTGATTTACTTTTAAAATAAATGACAAATCTCAGATTCTAACTTCTGACATTTCCAAAAGTGCTATTTGATCCTGAGTTTTGAAAAGATACAACTGTTGGAAATCTTAAACTGAGGCAAAGATTGAAATGGCAGCGAATAACTGGAGAATAGGTTCAACTGATATACTTCACACACTGGCTCATCCCATTTCAGTAACTTGTGTACCACCCAAGCTCAGTGAAATTCCAGCAGGAAATACTTCAGATTAGTAGAACTCAAGAGCACATAATTTCCTCTCCTTTTTAAAAAAAAAATCATCATGGGATGTGAGCATCACTGGCAAGGCCGGCATTTATTGCCCATCCATAATTGCCATTGAGAAGGTGAACCAACTCATTGACCCACTGTAGTCCATGTGATGTAGGTACACCCAAAGTGCTGTTAGGGAGGAAGTTCCAGGATTATAATCCAGTGACAGTGAAGGAACAGTAATATAGTTCCAAGTCAGGATAGTATGTGACCTGGAGAGGAAATTGAAGGTGGTATGTTCCCATGTGCCTTGTTCTTCTCGGTGTTAATGGCTGTGGCTTTCGAAGGTGCTGTTGAAGAAGTCCTGGTGAGTTGCTCCAGTGCATCTTGTAGATGGTACACACCGCTGCCACTGTGCGCTGGCATTGGAGGGAGTGAATGTTTAAGGTGGTGGATGGTGTGTCAATCAAGTTGGTTGCTTTGTCCTGGATGGTGTGAGCTTCTTGAGTGGTTTTGTAGCTGCACTCATCCAGGCAAGTGGAGAATATTCTGTCACACTTCTGACTTGTGCCTTGTAGATGCTGAAAAGGCTTTGGAGAGTCAGGAGCTCTGACCTGCTCTCGTAACCACAGTATTTATGTAGCTGGTCCAGTTCAGTTTCTGGTTAATGGTGACCCCAAGATGTTGATGGTGGGGAAATTCAGTGATGGTAATGCTGTCGAATGCCCAGGGGAGACGGTTAGACTCTCTTGTTTGAGATGGTCATTGCCTGGCACTTGTGTGGCGCAAATGTTACTTGCCTCTTTTCAGCCCAAGCTTGAATTCTATCCAGATGTTATTGCACACAGGCATGGACTGCTTCATTATCTGAGGAGTTGCAAATGGAACTGAGCGCTACACAATCATCAGCGAATATCCTTAAATCTGACCTTATGTTGGAGGGAATGTCATTGATGAAGGAACTGAAGAGGTTAGGCCTAGGAACAGCTTGGATACGGATGCAGCTAGTTCAGGAGCACAAGTCTTCAGTGGGATAGCTGGGATGTTGTCAAGGCCCATAGCCTTTGCAGATTGTATCCAGTATGCTCACTTGTTTTTTTGCTATCATGTGGAGTGAATTGAATTGACTAAGGACTGGCATCTGTGACCAATCCAAATATTTTCTGGGCGGAATCAATGATCTGAAACAAGCATTTTAACGGACATACCACTAATTTTAAAATCGACATCGGAGCAAGTGTGACAGTCCGGTCAGAAAAGAGCTGTGACTATCCACACATGTTCTGCAACCAACAGAAACTCAGTTACATGGCCCAGGAGGTGTTGTACTTGAAGTAACGGGGAAGTTACAAGCCACACTTCAATATAAGGGAAAGCAGAAGCACCGTCTGGCCTAAGCAATCAGGAGGTCTCACTCTTTAGAAGAGTTTGTATTGACCTTCATCTTATAAAGAAAGTTGGAGAAGTTAAACAAGAAGAATCCAGGAGCCAGGACAGAGGGAGAGTCCCCCAAACTAACCGGAGCACTGCAGAGAGTCCAGATTCCACCAGAGAGCCCGCACTGTGCGGCGAGAACCTGCACAAAATAACGCAGTCCGCCATGCCACTCAAAGACTACCAGGGTGAGAAAGAGAAATGCAGCAAGTTCCTGCAGGAATGCTACACGGACAGAGAAATTGGGAAGAAGCAAGTCCAACAAAATTGTCAGGTACAAGATCAAAGGGAACTGCTACTTTCGACCCAATTCCCAATTAGACTGTGAGAATGGTTGGTTATGGATTTATTCTTCTTTGAGGGAAGATCCTATCTAATTATAATTGATACTTCTCAATATGGATCGAAGTTATGCAGATGTACACAACAACAACTGAAGCAGTCATCTGAGTTTTACAAGACGTTTTCGCAACACATGATATACCTGATGAAATAGTATCTGATAATGGACCACAATTTGCAAATGATTACTTCACGCACTTTGCAGAAGAATGTGGATTTGTTCACCAAACAAGCTCTCCTAAGGAACCACAATCAAATGGAGAAGCTGAGCGAGCAGTTAGAACCATTAAAACTACGTTGATGAAAAAATCAAGATTTCCGATTAGCACTACTGACATACAGAACTACTCCATTATTGTGTGGATAGGCACCATCAGAACTCTTAAAGGGAAGAAAACTTCAAACTCAACTTCCAATTCTACCCAAGAAATTACTTCCAGGATTGCAAAGCAAGGATTATCAGAAAGTACAAGACAAAGAAAAGTTGTATTGAAACAAACAGACCCATAATTATAACAGAAGATACCTTACAAGAAACCTACCAAAGTTGTCACAGGGCAAATGTATGGGCACAAGACCAAAATAGAGCAGGGGTAATTATCCTGAAAGACGAGAATCAACAGCGATCTCATCTAGTATGAACTAGCAAACACCCCTGCGAGCACATCGGTTCCGGTCCTGCCTGGGTGTAACCCGTCCCGCTTGTACAGGTCCCACCTTCCCCATAACAAGTCCCAATGTCCCAGGAATCTAAATCCCTCTCTCCTGCACCATTTCTCCAGCCATGCATTCATCTCATCTATTCTCCTGTTCCTATACTCACGAACATGTGGCACAGGAAGTAATCCTGAGATTTCTACCTTTGAGGTCCTGCTTTTTAATTTAGCTCCTAACTCCTTAAATTCATCTAGCAGGACCTCATCCCTTTTTCTGCCTATGTCGTTCATACCGACATGTACCACGACCACTGGCTGTTCACCCTCCCCCTTCAGGATGTCCTGCAGCTGCTCCGAGATATCCTTGACCCAAGCACCAGGGAGGCAACATACCATCCTGGAGTCTCGTTTGTGGCCACAGAAACGCCTGTCTGTACCTCTTACAATTGAATCTCCTATCACTATGGCTCTCCCACTCTTGTTCCTCCCATCCCGTGCAGCAGAGCCATCCGTGGTGCCACGAACTTGGCTGTTGCTGCTTTCCCCTGGGAGGCCATCCCCCCCAACAGTATTCAAAGTGATATATCTGTTTGAGAGTGGGATGGCCACAGGGGACTCCTGCACTACCTGCCGGCACCTACTGCTCCGTCTGGTGGTCACCCATCCCTTTTCTGCCTGTGCAGCCATTACTTTCAGTGTGACCACCTCACTAAATGTGCTATCCGCGACGTCCTCAGCATCGCAGATGCTCCATAGTGAATCCACCCGCACTTCCAGCTGCGTAATGTGGGTAGTCAGTAGCTGCAGATGGAGACACTTCCTGCACACTTGGTTGTCAGGGACACTGGAAGCGTCATTGATTTCCCACATAGCACAGGAGGAGCATATCACAGGTGCGAGCTCTCCTGCCATGACTTACCTTTAGATTACTTAGTTACTCCCTTTAAAAAATACTAATTACAGTAGGGGTCTTGTTCTACTCCGAACACTGCCCACTACAATCTAAAGTCCTTAATAGAAATCTTATTCCTTTACATCAAAGATGTCAATCGGTCATACATTTAGACGACTCAGACGATGAAGCGAAAATTCAAAAAGCACCGAATGCTCAAATCACAACGAAGACCGTCCAAGTAAAGAAACAAGGGATCAGAGAAAGACAACTAATCTTCCACATCTGACAACAAGATCAGGGAGAGTTGTGAAGCCCCCTGATAGGTTGAATCTATGAAGTCAGAGACTTGGGGGGGAGATGGGATAGTATGTAAATAAATAAGTGAATGTATGTAAATATATATTGGGATGAAGACTCTGGGGGAGATTTAGTATAAGGGTATCAAAAGGTTAATCTCGAGAGAATGTAAAGATTACCACCCACCATGGTGAGGTAAGAGATCATGTGGGAGAGACTCGAGAACAGTTACAGTGTGGCTTTTGAAGGAGACACAGGCTAGTGTGGAGTGTACATAGTTATTACACAATAGAGATTAATGTTTAAACAATACAGTCGAAGAACCTCTCTGGCTATATTCTATACGGTGGCAGCATAAAGAACCAAATATATAACAAGCTCCATACGAGCCTCCTCCCACCCTTGTTCACCTAAACCCATCAACGTATTCCTTATCTTCCTTTCTCCCTCATGTGGTTATCTAGCTTGCCCTTAAATGCATCGATGCTCACCATCTGAAGTACTCCTTGTGGTGATGAGTTCCACATTCTAACAACTCTCTAAAGAAGTTTCTCCTGAATTCACTTTTGCCTTTCTGTTACAAACTGAGTTCTGCAGTTGGCATTTATGCAATGACCTAGTGGAATTGCCCAATTTTTCTAATGCTTGCGAGCAGCTCTATCACAACACCTATAGATGCTTTGAAATTGCGTTTCTGTCTCTAGATTTTAAATAGCACTCTTAAACTAGTGAGCGGGAAGCAGGCCAGTGATGAACTGAAGACGAGATGTGTCTGCTGCTAGCAATGTGTTTAATCTAAGTGGATGTCTTTTCTCAAAAGACCAATGAATTATAACTATCCAAATGAAAGTTCCTCTGTACTGAGAAGCATACGTTTGAAAGTATTCAGAGTGAAGATTGAAAAATCTCTTACAGATCCAAGTAGCTAGAAATCAACTTAAAACATTGTGACAACCTATCTCCTAAATAGTTTATGCACTTAAACAATAAATTCACTTCAAATGGGGCAGTAGCAGCTGATACTTTCACTTAAAACAGCGTTGGACAATAAAAATCATTGATTGGCCACAGTAATGGCTATGGTGACATTTTAGCCATGTAGGCTAATGTTGGTAGAGAACACTGTAAATTCACTCAGACAATACAGGACATATAAACAGCTATTACCACAGTCTCCTTTCTTTCCTTCAAATTCGTTGGCAATATAGGTGATCTCCCAAGACAAGATTGCCAGTACCAAGGTACTAATCACCCAAAACCAACTTTGCTTGGCAGGTGACCTTGTCCGCATACCTGATACCAAGCTCCTGAAACAACTGCTCTACTCTGAACTTTGTCGAGAAGAGACTCCCAGGAGGGCAGAGGAAACACTTTAGGGATGTTCTCAAAGCATTCCTGAAAATATCCAACATCCCCACTGATTCATATCAATCCTTGGCACGTGACAGTCCTAAATGGAGAAGAAGCATTTGGGAAGGCACCGAGCACCTCGTGAGACTTCGATGGGAGCATGCGGAAGACAAGTCCAGGCAGCAGAAGGAGCACAAACCCCCCAAGTAACTCATCTACCTGCCTTTTCAAACACCACCTGCCCCACATGTGGTAAAGTCTGCGATCGCGTATCAGACTCATTAGCCATATTAAAATGTGTGGAACTGGAGTGGAAGCAAGTCAACCTCAATCCTGAGGGACTGCCTAAGAAGAAAGAAAGTACCACAGATGGGCTGGTAAGATGGGCAGAGCAGTGACCATCTGAGAAGTGTGAGGTGATGTATTTTGGGAGGACTAACAAGGGAAGGGAATATACAATAGATGGTAGGACACTAGGAAGTACAGAGGGTCAGAAGGACCTTGGTGTCCTTGTCCATAGATCACTGAAGGCAGCAGCACAGGTAGGTAAGGTGGCTAGGAAGGCATATAAGAACTTAAGAACTAGGAGCAGGAGCAGGCAATTCAGCCCCTTGAGCCTGCTCCGCCATTCAATACGATCATGGCTGATCTCATCTCAGCCTTAACTCCACTTTCCTGCCCGTTCTCCATAACCCTTCAACACATTTCTAATTAAAAATCTGTCTATCTTCTCCTTAAATTTACTCAATGTCCCGACATCCACCGCATTCTGGGGTAGTGAATTCCACAGACTCACGACCCTTTGAGAGAAGTCATTTCTCCTCATCTCTGTTTTAAATCTGCTACCCCTTATCCTAAAACTATGACCTCTCATTCTAGAATCCCCCACCAGAGGAAACATCCTCTCTACGTCTACTTTGTCAATCCCCTTAATCATCTTATATACCTCAATTAGATCTCCTCTCATTCTTCTAAACTCTAGAGAGTAAAGGCCTAAACTGCTCAATCTCTCTTCATAAAGACAAACCCCTCATCTCTGGAATCAATCTAGTGAACCTCCTCTGATGCTATTCCAGTGCCTCCAATGCAACTACATCCCTCCTTAAGTACAGGGACCAAAACTCTACGCAGTACGCCAGGTGTGGTCTCACTAATGCCTTGTACGGTTGCAGCAACACTTCCCTACTTTTATACTCTATTCCTTTAGCAATAAGTGCCAAAATTTCATTTGCCTTCCTTATTACCTGCTGTACCTGCAGACTAGTTTTCTGTGATTCATGCACGAGGACACCCAGATCCCTCTGCACCGAAGCACTCTGAAGTTTCTCTCCATTTAGATAATAATTTGCCTTTCTATTCTTCCGACCAAAATGGATAACCTCACATTTATCCACGTTAAACTCCATCTGCAAAATTTTGGCCCATTCACCTAACCTATCCATATCAATTTGTAAATTTCTTATTTCTTTATTGCAACTTACTATCCCACCTATTTTAGTGTCATCTGCAAATTTGGCTATAGTACCTTCTATCCCTTCATTCAAGTCATAAATATATATTTTAAGTAGTTGGGGCCTGAGGACCGAACCCTGTGGCACTCCACTAGTTACATCTTGCCAACCAGAAAAGGACCCAGTTATCCCGACTGTTTTCAGTTAGTTAGCCAATCCTCTATCCAAGCTAATACATAACCCCATGTGATCTTACCTTGTGTGCGGCACCTTATCAAATGCCTTCTGGAAGTCCAGATATACTACATCTACAGGATCCCCATTATCCACTTTACTTGTTACATCTTTGAAGAACTCTAGCAAATTAGTCAAACACGATTTACCCTTCATAAAACCATACTGACTCTGATGGATTGAGTTTTGACTTTCTAAATGACCTATTATTACTTCCTTAATAATGGATTGTAACAATTTCCCAACTACAAGTTGAGTTTCGAAATAGGAGAATAGCACAGATGAATACGTGGCTTAAGAGTTGGTGCAGGAGGGAGGGTTTTAGATTCCTGGACCACTGGAACCGTTTCTGGGGAAGGTGGGACCTGTACAAGCGGGACGGTCTACATCTGAACCAGAGGGGGACTAACATCCTTGCTGACGGGTTTGCTAGTGCTGTTGGGAGGTGTTTAAACTAATTTGGCAGGGGGAGGGGATGCAGACACCTAGCAGAATAGGGACACAGCTAAACACAGGAAAGCGAACAAGTCAGAGGGAATACACCAGAAGTATGTTTCAAGGGAGTAAGACCAGGATGGAAGGACTCTACTTTAATGCCAGGAGTATTGCAGGTAAAACGGATGATTGAAGGGCAATGTTTGACACGTGGAGTTGTGATATAGTAGCCATCACGGAGACATGGTTGAGGGAGGGGCAGGATTGGCAGCTCAATAACCCTGGATATAGAATCTTCAGGCGAGACAGAGGAGGGGGTAAAAGAGGAGGGGGCATTGCAATATTAGTTAAGGAGTCAGTTACTGCAGTAAGGAGAGATGATTTCTTGGAGGGGCATCAAATAAAGCTTTATGGGTAGAGTTTAGGAATAAAAAAGGGACAGCCACATTGCTAGGTGTTTATTATGGACCCCCAGATAGTCAGCGGGAAATTGAGGAGCAAATATGTGCGCAATTTGCAGAGGTGTGTAAAAATAATAGGGTAATTATATTAGGTGATTTTAACTTTCCCAACATTAATTGGGATAGTCATTGTGTCAAGGGCTTAGATGGAGTGGAGTTCTTAAAATGTATACAAACTTTTTAGCTCAATATGTAGAGGATCCAACAAGGGAGGGTGCAGTGCTGGACCTAATTCTGGGGAATGAAGCCAGACAGGTGGTTGATGTGTTGGTGGGGGAGCATTTTGGTGTTAGCGACCACAACATGGTATAATTTAAGCTTGTTATGTAAAAAGAAATAGACAGGCTGCAAAAAATGGTTTTGGATTGGGAGAGAACGAACTTTAGTAAAATAAGGCAGGATCAGGCCAAGGTAGACTGGAAAGAGTTACTTGTCGGGAAATCTACTGAAGAGCAGTGGGGGGCATTCAAAAAGGAAATAGGGAGGGTACAGGCCCAACATGTTCCCTCTAGGGTAATAGGTAGGAGCAACAAGCCCAGGGAACCATGGATGACCAGAAACATTCAGGGTACGATGAGAAGGAAAAGAGAGGCTTTTAGCAAACACAAGGAGAGCAAATCAACGGAAGCATTAGTGGAGTACAGAAAGTGTAGGATGGAGCTTAAGAAAGCAATTAGGAGAGCAAAGAGGGGCTATGAGAAAGCTCTGGCTGGTAAAAGTAGGGAAAATCCCAAGATATTCTATAAGTATATCAATGGGAAGAGGATAACCAGGGAAAGAGTAGGACCCATTAGGGACCAAGGGGGAAATTTGTGGGTGGAGCCAGAGGACATTGATAGAGTGTTGAACGAATACTTCACATCTGTCTTCACCCAAGAGAAAGTGGATGTAGATATGGAACCGAGAGAGAGAGACTGTGAGATTCTTGACCAAATTGTCATGGGGAGTGAGAAGGTATTGGAGGTTTTGGAAGGCTTAAAAGTGGACAAATCTCCAGGTCTGGACGATTTATGTCCCAGGATGCTGTGAGAAGCGAGGGTGGAGATTGCAGGGGCTCTGACCCTAATTTTTAATTCCTCTCTGGCCACGGGGGAGGTGCCAGAGGACTGAAGAACAGCTAATGTGGTCCCACTATTTAAGAAAGGTTGTTGAGATAAGCCAGGGAATTACAGACCAGTGAGTCTCACGTCAGTAGTAGGGAAACTATTGGAGAAATTTTTGAAGGAGAGTATCTATCTCCACTTGGAGAGGCAAAATTTGATTAGGAATAGTCAGCATGGCTTTGTTAGAGAGAGGTCATGCCTAACAAATTTGATTGAATTTTTTGAGCATGTGACCAGGTGTGTAGATGAGGGTAGTGCAGTTGATGTAGTTTACATGGATTTCAGCAAAGCCTTTGACAAGGTGCCACATGGGAGACTTATCAAGAAAGCAAATGCACATGGGATACAAGGTAACTTGATAAGGTGGATTCAAAATTGGCTTAGCTGTAGGAGACAGAGAGTGATGACAGATGGCTGTTTTAGTGACTGGAAGCCTGTGTCCAGTGGCGAACCACAGGGATCTGTGCTGGGTCCCCTATTGTTTGTCATTTAAATAAATGACATAGCTGACTATGTGGGGGGTAGGATCAGTAAGTTCGCGGATGACACAAAGATTGGCCGAGTGGTTAACAGTGAGGTAGAGTGTCTTAGGTTACAGGAAGATGTAGACGGGATGGTCAAATGGGCAGCAAAGTGGCAGATGGAATTTAATGCTGAAAAGTGTGAGGTGATACACTTTGGAAGGAGTAATGTGACACAGAAGTATTCAATGAATGGCCTGACACTGGGAAGTTCCGAGGAACAAAGGGACCTTGGCGTGTTTGTCCATAGATCTCTGAAGGCAGAAGGGCAGGTTAATAGGGTGGTGAAAAAGGCATATGGAACACTAGCCTTTATCAATCGAGGCATAGATTACAAAAGCAGGGAGGTCATGTTGGAGTTGTACAGAACTTTGGTAAGGCCACAGCAGGAGTACTGTGTGCAATTCTGGTCGCCACATTATAGGAAGGATGTGATTGCATTGGAGGGGGTGCAGAGGCGATTCACCAGGATGTTGCCTGGGATGGAATATTTAAGCTATGAAGAGAGGTTGGATAGGCTTGGGTTGTTTTCACTGGAGTAGAGAAGACTAAGGGGTGACCTGATTGAGGTGTACAAGATTATGAGGGGCATGGACATGGTGGATAGGGAGCAGCTGTTCCCCTTAGTTGAAGGGTCAGTTACGAGGGGTCACAAGTTTAAGGTGAGGGGCGGGAGGTTTAAGGGGGATTTGAGGAAGAACATTTTTACCCAGAGGGTGGTGACGGTTTGGAATGCCCTGCTTGGGAGGGTGGTAGAGGCAGGTTGCCTCACATCCTTTAAAAAGTACCTGGATGAGCACTTGGCACGTCATAACATTCAAGGCTATGGGCCAAGTGCTGGCAAATGGGATTAGGTAGACAGGTCAGGTGTTTTAATGCATCGGTGCAGACTCGATGGGCCGAAGGGCCGATTTCTGCACTGTATTATTCTGTGATTCTGTGACAGATGTTAAATTAACTGGTCTATAGTTTCCTACTTTCTGCCTCCCTCCCTTTTTGAATAAGAGAATTATATTAGCTTTTTTTCCTCCACTGGAACCTTTCCCACATCCAGGGAATCACTATCTACACTGCCACTTCCTTTAAGATCCTCGGCTATAGGCCATCAGGCCCTGGGGACTTGTCTGCCTTCAATCCCAATAGTTTGCTCAGTACTTTTTCCCTAGTGATGATGATTGTTCTAAGTTCCTCCCTTTCTATAACCTGTGCATTATCTGTTACTGCTGGGATGGTACTAGTGTCCACTGTGAAAACTGAGGCAAAATACTGATTTAGTGTCTCCGCCATCTCTGTGTTTCCCTCTATTAACTCCTGAGTTACATCCTCCAAGAGACCCACTTTCACTTTAGCTACTCTTTTCCTTTTTATATACTTATAGAAGCTTTTTCTATCCGTTTTTATATTTTGTGCTAGTTTTCTTTCATAATTTACCTTTGCTCTTTTTATTACTTTTTTAGTAACCCTTTGTTTATCTTTAAAGGTTTCTGAATCTTCCAGCCTGCCACTGGCCTTTGCAATATGGTATGCCTTAGTTTTTGTCTTTATTTTATCCTTAATTTCCTTGCTTAGCCATGGATGTTTTTTCCCCCTCTTACAATCTTTGTTCCTCTCTGGAATATATTTTAGCTGGGAGGAATTGAATATCTCCTTAAATATGGGATACTTGCCTTTATTAGCCGAGGCATAGAATATAAGAGCAGGGAGCTTATGATGGAGCTGTATAAAACGCGAGTTATGCCACAACTGGAGAACTATTTACATTTCTGGTCACCACACTATAGGAAGGATGTGATTGCACTGGAGAGGAGATTCACCAGGATATTGCCTGGGCTGGAGCATTTCAGCTATGAAGAGAGAGTGAAAAGGCTGGGGTTGTTTTCCTTAGAGCAGAGAAGGCTGAGGGGGGACCTGATTGAGGTATCCAAAATTATGAGGGACATAGATACGGTAGATAGGAAGAAACTTTTTCCCTTAGAGGAGGTGTCAGTAACCAGGGGGCATAGATTTAAGGTAAGCGGAAGGAGGTTTAGAGGGGATTTGAGGAAAAATGTTTTCACCCAGAGGGTGGTTGGAATCTGGAACACACTGCCTGAAGGGATGGTCGAGGCAGGAACTCTCACAATATTTAAGAAGTATTTAGATGAGCACTTGAAATGCCATAGCATACAAGGCTACGGGCCAAGTGCTGGAAAATGGGATTAGAATAGATAGGCTCGATGGCCGGCACGAAAACAGTGGGCCAAAGGGCCTGTTTCTGTGCTGTATAACTCTATGACTCTGTGACAGTAACCAAGATGGTAAAGCACTCTCAACAATCAGAAAGCACTCACACATTCTGCTTTTTGTCTGACCACTTTAACAACAGATACACAAAAAGGTTAAAGTACTTAAGCATATATGTGAGTATTGATGTCACATGCCCAACGATGGTGTCTCTTACTCATTTTTTATTTACTGATCAGAAATACAATTAGTCACATCTGGATTTCCAATTAGCCACATGTCTAATGTACCAGACAGCACTGACTTAAAAATTGCAGCTCTGCACATTTGAATCTCACTGTTTTCGTGTCTGATTTGCCTTTCAGTTGTCTAGAAAAGTAAGCTTTAAAATGGCAAAAGATGGATATAATTTGTTGAAAGCTTTGCTATCATATGAAGAGGCTAGAAAATGTGTCGTGCTTGTGTGTTTCCACCCACCACCATCATCACATCCCCCACCCCACCTTGTCCCGAGAGACACTGATGTATAATAGAAACTGTTTGACTACTAGGTCATAGCCCAGGAGTCGGGACTAAGTGAAGTGTTTAACAATTTGTCTTAAAAGTGCTTCTGGGGGTTGGGAATGGACTAGAGCTCGTTATCTGATGTAGCTTTTTTCACTGGCGGTCTCGGGTGGGATCGAATGCAGATGTTAAAATGTTCTAGATGGTATTCAGTGCAGGAAGGATAAACCATCGTGGTACAAAGGTGAGGCCAGATGAATCAGTTATTTCCAAGAACAATCCACATTCCAAAGCCTTAGCAAAATGGGAGCAGCGAAAGCAGATCGTTCTAATTCAAGTTGTGCTTGAGCATTTGGGGTCGTAAGGCATTTATCTTTGTTTTGCAGAGATCAGCACCGTTGATCTATGAAGTTTGCATTCTATAGTCAAGAATGGTGAGAGTCAAGGTTGTATTCCCTGGAATTTAAAAGGTTAAAGGGTGATTGGATCAATGTTTTCAAGATATCAAGGGGAACAGAGAGATTGGGAGAAACTATTTCCACTGGTTGGTGAGCCTAGGACTGGGGGTACAGTCAGAAAGTTAGAGCCAGACCTTCCAGGAGTGAAATTAGGAAACCCTTCTATACACAAAGGCTCCCCTGAGGATTTTATGGCCCCCTCGAGATGAGATTGGAGATGGCGGGAGAACAGAGAATTGTGGCAGGTGGCGGGGGAGGCAGCAGGACGGAGGGCCAGTCACTTCCCCATCACCCAGCGATCCTCCTGGGGAAAACCTTCCCGCCCAGAGACAAATTGAGGCCCTTGTGGCCTATTAAGAGCTAATTAAGGACCTCTTCCCGCTGCCACTGGGATCTTACCAGCAGCGGGGTTGGGGGGGGGGGTGCCTCTGCTGTGCGGCGAGAATGCTTTGTAAAACGAGGCGCCTCCCTGCGGGCTTGGGGGTCCCTCCTTTGTGGGCAATTTGTGGCCCACGGAGAACCCACATCGGGTACCTGTTCACCCCCCTCTTCTGGACTGCAAGACCACCCCCAAAACCTCAGCCTCACCTACCTATGTTCCGGGGTTTCAGCGCTAGGCCTGGGTCTGAGGCCTTTGCAATACCTTCGCAAGTCTTTAAAGGGAATGGGATCCTGCCCTCTAAAACTTTGACAAAAAAAAAACGAGGAATTTTCCTGGTGATTGAGGGGAGTTGGTGAGGGGGGGGGTTGGTGGGGAGGGTGGTGGTGGGGAGGGGAGGGAGAGACTGAGTTCCCTGCCTTTTCGGCCCAGTGCCAGGAGACCTGCTTCCAGCACAAAATCCAGCTCAAAGGGTGGTAAAAGTTTGGAACTGTCTTCTGTATATGGTATTGATGCTAGATGAATTGTTAATTTTAATCTATGATAGATTTTTGTTCGGCAAAAGTATTATGGGATGTGGAGCAAGGCAGGTGTATACGGAGTTCAGTCACAGATCGGCAATGATCTCGCCTAATGTCAGAACAGGCTTGGAGGGTAAATGGCCTGCTCCTGTTTCTATGTGGCTCTGGATCCCAGTACTGAAGAAACATTTGTTTTTGTGTTCTGGAACAAAGTATTGTCTGACCTTTGCCCTTGCCTTGTCAGCAGTTTAGTGCGAAAGTATCAAAATTATACAAGTAAATGGGAGATAAAACTGGACAACATGGGTGATTGTACCAAAGCTCGCATTGAGATTTGAATAAGCCTTATGGGCATCTGTTTAAAACACTTGTCCCAACTCTCCTTCTATTTGTCATCTCTGCAGATAATCGTGATGATAACAAACCAAGGTTTTAAAAGACAAGTTTAATTTGTGATAGGATTATTGTGATAGTTTACAAACAAGTCAAATGGTTTCGGCAAAACTATTTTCTGTCTTTGGCGAGAAGAAACCACTGGGGTATGTGGATAACCAATGTGCATATTATAAAAAATTTAAATTGCTGGCAAGGCTGGCATTTATTGCCCATCCTTAAACTGAGTGGCTTGCTATACTATTTCAGAGGGCATTTAAGAGTCAACCACTGGAAGTGCAGAACTGGAGTCACATATAAGCCAGATTGGGTAAGGATGGGAGTTTTCCTTCCCTAAAGGACATCAGTGAATCAGTTGTGTTTTTACAACAATCTGATAGCCTCATATTCATAGGAACAGGAGTAGGCCATTCAGCCCCTTGAGGCTGTTCTGCCATTTAATGAGATCATGGCTGACCTGCAACCATAATCCACTTACCCATCTTTGCCCCATATCTGGTAATATTTCGTATAACAAAAATCTGTCAACCTCAGTTTTAAAATTAGCAGTTGATCTAATATCAATTGCCTTTTGCGGAAGGGAGTTCCAAACTTCTATCACCTTTTGCGTGAAGTGTTTCCTAATTTCACTCCTGAAAGATCTGGCTCTAATTTTTAGGCTATGCCACTTAGCCCTAAACTCCCCAACTAGCAGAAATAAAGTAGTGTCTCCCAATCTGTTCTCCTTAATATCACTTTTACTAATACCAGCTTTATTATTTCTAGATTTTTTAAGTTGAATTCAAATTTTGAAACTGCAATTATGGGATTTGAATTCACGACTATAAATTACTAAGTCGAGGAACATAACCACTACACTACCATAATCACGTTAGTAATGATGAAATGTGCCGTGTCTGTTGGTAAATCTTGTGATCTCCCCTCTTTTGGGAGATATAGATTCACCTTAGTGAGCAGAGGGGGCTCTCTACTGTACAGCGCAGTCTGAAAGAAGATCTTTGTCCAATAAGAACAGTGGCGCCTGATTTTGTGTAACTTGGAGGCAATTGTGACAAATTTGGGAATTAAGAAGTTTGTGCATACTTAAATACTGATTTAGAGGTAGCAGGATTTCTCAACTAACTTCACTTTTCTTATGGTCCTATAAGTATTTGTAAATGTGAGTTAATTGCAGTCCAATTTGATTTTGACATTTTACACAGGAGACTCCTGAGCTTTGAGATAATGGCTTGGGGGCCATTGGCTCCGCAGGGTTTCTGGAGACCAGTTGTGAGTTCGGGTGAAAGCTACTCTGCCAATTTCGTTTTCATCCAGATCAGTGGTGTTGAGTGATTATAAAGACGGCCTGAGTTTTTTTTGGGTGTGGAAAGAAGTGCAATTTAAATATTGTTGTTATGGCATCATTCTTGTGACTTACTTAACATCTTGAATTCTACTTGAAATATATTTGCAATGGCATGATTGTAATTCTCCAGTGTTGGGGCAATACGAACTGGAGTAGCCATAGAAATACAATGGCTACTAGAGCAGGTCAGACACTAAGAATCCTGCGGCGAGTAACTCACCTCCTGACTCACCAAAGCCTGTCCACCATCTACAAGGCACAAGTCAGGATTGTGATGGAATACTCTCCACTTGCCTGGATGGGTGCAGCTCCAACAACACTCAGCAAGTTCGACACCATCCAGGACAAAGCAGCCCACTTGATTGGCACCCCATCTATGAACATTCATTCCCTCCACCACGGACGCACAGTGGCAGCTGTGTGTACCATCTACAAGATGCAATCCAGCAACGCACCAAGACTCCTTAGACAGCACCTTCCAAACCCACGATCTCTACCAACTAGAAGGACAAGGCCTTCTTGAGGGCAGTTAGGGATGGGCAATAAATGATGTCCAAGCAGCGACGCCCATATCCCATAAATGAGTAAAACACAAGTACATGCACTCTTCTGAAGCTGTGTGGGATTGCAAGAGATATCCTCCAAAAAGGAAATAAATTGATTTTGGGGGTGGGGGAAGGGGAGACAAAGTAAAATATATGGAGGATACTCCCAAATGCCTACAGTTCTATAGTCTCAGCCATCGCTCAGTGGTTCAGTAGGGTAGATACAAAGAAACTGTTTCCTCTGGTGGGGGAATCAAGAATGGGGGGCACAATTTTGTTTGGTCATTTAGGAGGGAAACTAGGAAGCACTTCTTTGCACAATATCTAATGTTCAGAATATAATATGAGGGGAAAAATTTGTTTGTGTAGCACCGCTATACTTATGTTGATTCCCCGGGACAGGCAGAGCCATGGGCAGGTACCTGCAGGGTCCATGTGGCATTCTTTATTATTATCAACTAACCTCTCCCCTCATGAGTCTGCAAACCATCTTACAAGGTCCAAAACTGATGAGATTGTGGGAGACTATTAATACTAACAATGCTTATTAGATTGGGAGCCCTCATTAATCTTTACCCATCTCTTGTCACAATCCCAGTGTTACACCTGCAACTGAAGTAATGTACTTATTTAGTATTTCTGATATTCCCTCAATCTCTACAACAAGCCTGCTTCCTTCATTTCATGGCAGCACTATCCCACTGTTGACTATCTACTACTAATGAGTCAATAGAAAGCCTTTTTGTTGCCCTATTGCTTTTTCTCATTTTCGTCTTGGCCTTTAGCAAATTTTGTAGCTTTCCTATACTTTTTCCATCTGTTCTGGTTTTCTTTTTAATTATTTAGTCTGTAATCACTAAATGCTTTTCATAGCTTCCTAAATTTTGATTAAACTTCCCTAGTCATCCCTAGAAACCTGAAACACACTCCCTTTTTTACATCCTTTCTGTCTCCTGTTTTAATTATTTCTTGCTATTGACCTATGGCATCGTTTTCCAATTTTTCTTTCCATTTCATTTGGGCAAGGTCCCTTATCTTGCTGTAGTTTGCTTTCTTTTCCAGTCAAGTACCCATGCCCCTTAAACACTTCCTTTTTTCCTTTTATACTGGATGCAATTATATTGTTTCACAGTTTCTCAAACATTTGCCCAACTTCATGGCTCTTTCAATGAATGAATACAGTGAGTAGCTGAGCCATACAGATCAGGAAGGTCTGAACTTCATTTACCCCTCTTCCCCTGTCTTGTACTGTGGTAACGTATGTCAGTGTGGTGCTACAGCTGGCTTCAATGCCCCTTGTTTAGGGAAGAGAGAATCACCCAACAATTCTGTTCATGACTGCTATCCAGCAGCTGCTGCTGGAAGTGTACTTGTGAGCATGTTGGGTCGAGGATAGGATCAAGCTCACCTGTAGTACTCACTCTGGTTCAATGGCTGTCATTTCACTTTTGAATCACGACCACTTGTGTGAAGTGACAGAGAGCATCTGGCACCTGTGGACCAGAACCCTAACAGAGTCAATATCTTGAGATGGTGGATGGAGGGTGCGCGGTTCAGGTTTATGCCTATTAAACTACATTAATAACCTGTGGTTCTAATCCTCTTTTTACCTTTCTTTTATCCCATCCCTGAAAAACTGCTTTCATATTTATGAACTGTGGGGTTTGAGTAGTAGCTTTTACCTGTGTAGGCGGCTGCTGCATATTGGGACCCTGCTTAGTATTAGTATTTAATGCAGCATATGTTTTGCTACCAAAAGAAACTTGCATTTATATAGGACCTTTCATGACCTCAGGCTATCCCAAAGCTCTTAACAGCTAATTAAGCACTTTTTGAAGTATAGTCACTGTTGCAATGTAGGAAATGCAATAGCTGATTTGAGCACACAAGCTCCCACAAACAACAATGTGATAACAATCAGATAATCTGTTCTTGTGACGTTGATTGAGAGATAGATGCCAGGGATAACTCTCTTGCTCTTGTTCGAAATAATGTCTCGGGATCTTTTCCGCCCACCTGAGAGGGCAGATGGGCGCCAGTTTAACGTGTCATCCAAAAGATGGCACCTATGATAGTGCAGCACTCCCTCAGTATTGCACTAGAGTGTCAGCCTTGATTTTTGTGCTCAAGTCCATGGAGTGGGACTTGAATCCACAACCTTGTAACTCATGCGAGAGTGCTACTAACTGAACCATGACTGACCCACTGTTCATATTGGAAAAAAAGGATACCTAGAGCTGAGCACAGTGTGTTGACTTCTAGTCTGCAATTTTATCCTTCAGCCATGTCCATTAGAAACCTTTCAATGAAAAGGTGCTGAAGCATGTGGAGGAACAGAGATCTATGGGTCCAATCTATCTGTGTGCCTACAGGTAGCTAAAATTTAAAAGACTAATAACATTTTGGGTTTTATCAATGGCCCATAAAGTCCAGGATAAAAGTAGCAATGATACATTTGTGCAAAGCATTGGTTAGGCCACAGAGCACAGTATGTAGATTTGGACTAACCCATTATAGAAGGGACATTAAAAGTATGGTGTAGATTGACCAAGATGATTTCATGGAAGGGAAACTATAGTTATGAGGAGAGACTCAAGACTATATTCACTGGAACAGGGAAGGCTATAAGGGAAGTTAATAGGTTTTTTGAATTATGAAGTGTTTTGATAGTGAGTTTCCACAGGTTTGAGGGTGAGTAACAGGAGGTTATCAATGTAAAATTATCACTAAAAATGGGAGTGAGTTTAGACGTTTCTTTACAAAGTGGGTTGCTGGACTGTGGAATGTATTTCCAGTGGGTGCAGTTGAGCAAAGTAGATAGCAGTAGATCTGCTGTAGGTCTGTAACTTCTCCAGCCGAGTCAGTGAGGTACACTATTCCACTGCCACTTTTTTCAAAAAGAACTTTAACGAGGAACTTGAGCACACAAAATGTTACAGTAAACTAGTTGCTATAGATCAGCAAAAGTAACAGAGTGTGAAAAGTAGTTGAGGCAAAGAGCTGAGGCACAGGGAAATTTCGCTAAGTATTAGAAGCAGAGGATGGTACAGGGCTATGGGGAGAGTGTGGGGAGTGGGGTTAGTTTTGAATAGCTCTACAAAGACTTAGCACATACACAATGGAACTAATGACTTTCTTCCTTATAGTAAATTTCTAATTGAGGAAGGAAGGAAAGTAACTTCTAAAATTTACAAACGGGTACAGTTTCACATTGTATTTATAGTGCAGATAACGCACTTTGCCACATCAGTCTGCAAATTAGAAATAAAACCTATCCATTGACTTCCTTATTCATTATTCATATCGCCAATGGGGCTACCCTATCTTTATGCAGGTAACTACAGGCTACTTTTCACACTCTGTTACTTCTGCTAATCTATAGCAACTAGTTTACTGCAACATTTTGTGTGCTGAAGTTCCTCGTTAAAGTTCTTTTTGAAAAAGTGGCAGTGGAATAATGTACCTCACTGACTCGGCTGGAGAAGTTACAGACCTACAGCAGGTACTAACCTGCTATCTACTTTGCTCCTTTGTTTTGAGGGAACCTGCGAGTTGATGTAGAGAGCGGTTATGTTTTTCTTTAATTGGGAACGTACCAAGTGTTGCCATCAGATCATCTAAATCCCAATAAAATACAATGTAAACAGCCACTTAATGGCTCAGAGTCCCAGCTGACTGAATATAATTTTGTAGATAAATGTTTGGACACAAGCTGCCACACTGACCTGTGCAAAGTTAATGATACAGAGCAAGAGGAACTGCAGGTTCTGTGACTAGATGTACATTTTTCTCTTGGCTGAATCCAATTATTCATTGTTCCCTGTTCTCTGGCTTTTGATGCTCAGTACATCACTTTAGGCAATTCACGGCAAATGTTTCCCTGGGGAGAGAGCAGGATGCTTTTGAAATCCTTGCAATTTGCATAATGTATGGTCTTTTTTTTGTTTGATTTGTTCAATGAATGATTAACCAGGATATGGAGTTGAAATGATGCTTTAAACATAATGTAAACTTGCTTTATTAAGATTGTGCATGTTACAGATGTAGTGCAAGCTGCAACTTGTAATGACTGTGTAGGTCTGAAATCTCATTGTCCCTTCTTGTGAATGACAACTGAGGCCTTGCTTTGTTGGGGAGTAGCATTGCTGGGTTGCGGGTCTGCTATCTGCCTTCTGGATGCCTAAATTGAGTGTATGAATGCAGAGGGTAGGGGAGCCAACGGGTGGGTTTACAATGGAGAGGAGTTGAAATCAGCACAATCCCTGCATACCAGTTATCCTATTGCGCCTAGGGTCACCGACCTGCCTCGATTGCTTTGGAGTCTCCAGAAATTGAAGATTAATCTCCCAGACACTATTGCGAGCAATCTGGGTGAAAAAAAATCGCTGGGGCATTAAAATAAATTGTGTAGTTTGTTTTCCACTTTCTTTCAGCGCTTTAATTTATTAGTTATAAATATATAGAAGATGGGGAAATAAAGATTGCTTGACAGGGTGAAGCAGTTGGAGGCAGAGGTCATGTAATGAAACCTCCAGGAAAACGTCCAGCCAGAATTAGCAACCCTAATTACATTACCTGTTGCTCTGTGTAATTGCACACAGAAGTGAAATGCAGCAATAACATACAGCCTTGAAAATTCAAAGTCATTTTTTGCACTCAGTTCTGAGTGGAGAGGAGCGCATGCTTTTCTGCTTCATCAGAAGGCGTATTGCTATTGTTTTGTTGCACTTGCAATCCGCAGGGATTTTCCTGATCTCCCATTATAACTTTTGTGAAAGGTCGGCGGAAATCCAGGGCTATGGGGTGGGATTTCAATTCCGGGATTGGGACCCTGACTTCGCGTTCATTCCCGGATCCTGATCCCGCACTGCGCAGCAATGCACAGGTGTTGCTATTTTAATTGAAAATCAACTTAATTGGCCCAGGGTTGCATTTGCCACCCAATTAGCGGTAGCAGGTGCAAGAAGGAGGTGGGATACAGGAGCCAGTGGGCCTGATTTAAAGGACGAGTGGCAGCCATTGCTGTGCTTGCCATTCGTCTCAATGATGGAAGGAGAAGCTGAGCAGAGCGCAGTGGGAAGAGAGGGCCGGGGCAGGCCCAACCCCCCCAGTTTTTCTTACGCTTCACTTGAGGGTGCTATTGGAGATGGTGACAGCATGGAGACATATCCTTTTCCCTGCAAAGCAGACCAAGAAGGCATAGAGGTGGCAGCAGAGGAGTGGTGAGGAGGAACTCTGTCCAGTGCAGGAAATGTTTCAATGACCTGCATAGGTCTGGAAAGGTGAGTCCAAAGATAGACCCAGATAGCATGCCTCCTGTCAACAGTCACCAGAATGTAAAAGAGAGGGGCATCCTGAAGTTCTGATGTCCATGGGAGCGATGTGTGCTCGGCAGCATCGATAACCCCGAGGCATAGTTTATAACCCTAGCGCTATTGAACAGTAGGCTACGGTGAAGACTGCAACATCTTAGGCGAAAAAAGCCTCAAGTGGTGAGAGAGAGGCATTGTCCTAACAGCATCTTTCTTCACCTTGCGGGCCAAATGGGAGAACAAGGCCAGGGAGAGCACAAGGGCACACTTGGGTGGTGGGGTTCCTCAGCTTGTATCACTGATGCATTTTGAGCAGCTGGCCCTTAATCTGGCCAGCGTGGCAAGCCACCGGAATGCTGGAGCTGGATAAACAAAGGCAGGGTGAAAAGATCTCAACATTTCCACTTTCAGAGGATGAATGGCAATCCTCCCCGTTTAACAAGCTGTCAATGCATAAGCTGTCATTTCATTAGTTAGGCAGCAGAAGCATCTGTTGATGGTGACGATTTCTCATGACCACCTTCTCTTATATCTCCCACAGGACCAGCTGCAGAGGGGGAGGAGTTGACACACCGCCAACATGGAGTTCTGGAGGAGTCAGAGGAGGAAGACACATCGGAGCTTGCACTGTCACATCTTCCTTGCGCACCCTCGCACTCACTTGCACCTCGGGTTCTCGCGTGGTATTAGAAATGGTGGCACAGGGTAAAGTGTACATCACTTCAGAGCAGGAGGATACGGGAGAGGCAGTGTCGGCTGTGGCCAGTCCCCCTTGGGGGATGAAGAACGGGCACTGTCCTGCTCAGCAGGGCAGAGATGCAGAGCATTAGGAGTCACGAAACAGGTGGCTCTGCTGGAGAATCAGAATGAGACATGTGCCCACCTGTCTGAGTTACTTGAGGCACTGTGGACTCGTGGGATGAGAATAGACAAATCCATTCATCTCATACTCCACAATGTCTCAATGCTTTGAGCGCATGAACTTCTCCATTGAGAGAGTGGCCAACCTCATGGAGAGCCATATGTGGTGTCACTCAGAGTAGGTGCTGGAACAGCGTACTGACATGCACAGGATTCATGCGGCAATCAGTAGCATTGAACAGTCAGTGGCACAAATGGTGCAAAGAAGCATGGAGTGGATGCCAGCTGTGTCCCAGCTGGTGGTTTCCTCTAGTGATCAAGGGCGCATGAAAGGGCTGAGGTGACAGATGGTGATGAGGGCAACCCCTAGTGGGGCTCCGTCATCATCATCCACCTCGGTGGCCCCTCTGAGGCAGGAAGCATCTGTAGAGTTATTGTCTGTGAAGGAGGCTGTCCCTGCAGTAATGCTGGTAGAGCAGCCTTTGGAGGTGCACTCCCTCCTCCGTACCTCCACGATGAGGCTGACCGCTATGGGCATCTCAGTCCCAGAAAGGCACTAACGAGCAGTCTGCCTCCACCTCAGCCTCAGGGGGAGCAAATCTTAGCCGTGGCCATGAATGCAGGCCACCATGTCAGTGATGTAACTCTGTGGGTCACTTGGGTGTTTCTGTTGTAAATAAAATTAAACTTATGCGTTAAAGCACTGGGCATGTTGTTGCACTAAGACAGAGTTGTGTGTTTCTATTTCATCATGGCGAAAGGCAGGAGAATGGAAAGTAAAGGTTAGCAGGACAAAAGAGTGTGTTGGGGAAGAGTGCGTCAGGTGGACACTCTGGAGCCTTGCAGTGCTTCTGCCATTGAAAGGTTGCTGCCTTTTTCTCTTAACAGATGCTTGTTCTGAATCAGATGAAGGATCTCCAAATGTCCTGCCAACTAGGTCTCGTTCAGGTCCCTGCCATCCTGATCAGCATTCCCCTTTCTGAACCTACCATGGAGACATCCCTGCAAAGCATGGGGACCACTCTCCTTCAGCTTCCTCCTTGTCTTCCTCCTCCTCTTCTTCCGACTCCAGGTCCGGACGATTTGATTTTGATTTAGATTTAGAGATACAGCACTGAAACAGGCCCTTCGGCCCACCAAGTCTGTGCCGACCATTAACCACCCATTTATACTAATCCTACACTAATCCCATATTCCTACCACATCCTCACCTGTCCCTATATTCCCCTACCACCTATCTATACTAGGGGCAATTTATAATGGCCAATTTACCTATCAACCTGCAAGTCTTTTTGGCTGTGGGAGGAAACTGGAGCAGCCGGCGGAAATCCATGCAGACACAGGGAGAAGTTATGTCCCAGGATGCTGTGGGAGGCAAGGGTGGAGATTGCAGGGGCTCTGACCCTAATTTTTAATTCCTCTCTGGCCACGGGGGAGGTGCCAGAGGACTGGAGAACAGCTAATGTGGTCCCACTATTTAAGAAAGGTTGTAGAGATAAACCAGGGAACTACAGACCAGTGAGTCTCATGTCAGTGGTAGGGAAACTATTGGAGAAAATTCTGAAGGAGAGAATCTATCTCCACTTGGAGAGGCAAAATTTGATTAGGAATAGTCAGCATGGCTATGTCAGAGGGAGGTCATGCCTAACAAATTTGATTGAATTTTTTGAGCATGTGACCAGGTGTGTAGATGAGGGTAGTGCAGTTGATGTAGTTTACATGGATTTCAGCAAAGCCTTTGACAAGGTCCCACATGAGAAACTTATCAAGAAAGCAAATGCACTTGGGATACAAGGTAACTTGATAAGGTGGATTCAAAATTGGCTTAGCTGTAGGAGACAGAGAGTGATGACAGACGGCTGTTTTAGTGACTGGAAGCCAGTGTCCAGTGGCGTACCACAGGGATCTGTGCTGGATCCCCTATTTGTCATTTATATAAATGACATAGATGACTATGTGGGGGGTAGGATCAGTAAGTTCGCGGATGACACAAAGATTGGCTGAGTGGTTAACAGTGAGGTGGAGTGTCTTAGGTTACAGGAAGATATAGACAGGATGGTCAAATGGGCAGAAAAGTGGCAGATGGAATTTAACGCTGGAAAGTGTGAGGTGATACACTTTGGAAGGAGTAATGTGACACGGAAGTATTCAATGCATGGCCTGACACTGGGAAGTTCCGAGGAACAAAGGGACCTTGGCGTGTTTGTCCATAGATCTCTGAAGGCAGAAGGGCAGGTTAATAGGGTGGTGAAAAAGGCATATGGGACACTTGCCTTTATCAATCGAGGAATAGATTACAAAAGCAGGGAGGTCATGTTGGAGTTGTACAGAACTTTGGTAAGGCCACAGCTGGAGTACTGTGTGCAATTCTGGTCCCCACATTATAGGAAGGATGTGATTGCATCGGAGGGGGTGCAGAGGCGATTCACCAGGATGTTGCCTGGGATGGAACATTTAAGCTATGAAGAGAGGTTGGATAGGCTTGGGTTGTTTTCACTGGAGCAGAGAAGACAGAGGGGTGACCTGATCGAGGTGTACAAGATTATGAGGGACATGGACAGGGTGGATAGGGAGCAGCTGTTCCCCTTAGTTGAAGGGTCAGTTACGAGGGGTCACAAGTTTAAGGTGAGGGGCGGGAGGTTTAAGGGTGATTTGAGGAAGAACTTTTTTACCCAGAGGGTGGTGACGGTCTGGAATGCCCTGCCTGGGAGAGTGGTAGAGGCAGGTTGCCTCACATCCTTTAAAAAGTACCTGGATGAGCAATTGGCACATCATAACATTCAAGGCTATGGGCCAAGTGCCGGCAAATGGGATTAGGTAGACAGGTGTTTTAATGCATCGGTGCAGACTCGATGGGCCGAAGTGCTTCTTCTGCACTGTATTATTCTGTGATTCTGTGATACTCCAAGGTGCTGTGCCATTTCAGCGCTTCTCCCTCTTCAAGATTGGCACCTCTCTGGAGGTCCATGTTATGGAGGGGACAGCAGACCACCACAATGCGCGAAACCCTTGACGGAGTGTACTGGAGGGCGCCACTCGACCTGTCAAGGAACCGGAACCTTGTCTTCAAGAGGCAGATGGCCTGCTCAGTGATGACCCTTGTGCTCAGGTGGCATCAGTTACAGTGTCTCAGTCTCCATGGCTGGGTTACACACTGGTGCCATCAGCTATCTCTACAAGGGTTAAGCCTTATCTGCTAACAGCCATCCATGGATTTCCAATTCCTCCGTGAAGAGCTGCAGCACCTGTGATTGCCGGAGGATGAAGGCATCATGGTAGCATCCAGGATAGCATGCACACACTTGCATAAAGCGCTTGCTGTGGTGCTATACCAGCTGAACATTTAGGGAGTGGAATTCCTTCCTGTTGAAGAATCTCCCTGGCTGGTCAGTCAGCGCCTCGTAGGCCACGTGAGTGCAAACGATGATCCCCTACGCTTGAGGGAATCTGGCAAGGGAGACAAATCCCGCTACCCATTGAGCTTGAGTGCCACCATCCACCTTGAATTCAATGTAATCCCCTGCTCTCTCGAACAGAGCATTCCTTACTTACCTCCATGATGCAATGATGTTCTGCTGCCTGCGAGATGCCAATGATGTCTGCTGACGCTGCTTGGAAGAAACCAGTTGCAAAAAGGTGCAGGGCCACTGTGACTTTTACAGCCATGGTTCCTGAGAATGCTCAGATGACCCTCAATGAGGGCACACAGGTGAACAACCAGCTGCCTGGAAAGGCGCAGCCTTCAGCGGCACTGATGCTCCTGATGTATCTAGGTAGGTTCTCCTTTGGCAGTAGACCCTATGCTGAGGGTCTCATCTTCATTGCCTTCCTGCCCATTGTTCCTCACCCCTGTGCCCTTGTTGTCCAGGGGTCTGCCTCTGCTCTTGCAAATGCTGCTCCTCACCCCTAGTTGATCCAATCTCGGAGTATCTTAATCCCAGTTCCTGTTATGTCCTTCTTTCCTTTCAATTGGAATGTATAGTCTTTCTGAACTCCCCCTCTCATGAACCCATGAGGCCTGTATGCAAAAGGACCCCTTCACTCCCAAAGCTGTTTCCCCACAGTGCCCTTGTCAAAAATGAAGAGAAATTACAGATAATTGTCCTGACACTGTGCAGCTGGTTGCCTGTGAATGACGACCATCTCTGTGCCCTCCATCTTCAATGGTACCTCTTGCTGCTGTCCTGTCATTCTGATTTGTTCCTCGATGTGTAAGCGTCTCCTCCTCCATGTCGTTGAAATCCTGCGTGTATCCATGCTTTATGAAAATTCCAAATTGGCCCTTAATGAGCTGCCAACAAGTTTAAGAGCCATCACGAGCCATTTATTAATTTCGAGCAGGTTGCCTCTTCCCGCTCTCTTTGGAACTCCTTAAACTTTGAGCATGTTGGGTTCACATTGGGAAACTGGCATGAGAACTCCAGGGTTGGGCTTAATGACCACCCGCCTCTGTTCCCGCCCTCATATTTAAAACAAATGCCATCCATGAACCGGAATTTTATGCCACCCCGTCGAGCAGGATGGTAGTTGTGGGGTTGGGGGGGTGGCGTAAAATGGAGCGGGAGGCACCGGAAGACCTTCCTGACCCACTCCTGCCTCCACCATCACTTTATGCAGGGCAGCGGCGGCGAGAAACAGCCTGCCCACCCCAGGCCAATCAAGACCCTTAAGTGCCACTTAACGCCCACTTAAGGGCCTTCGCCTGCCTCCATGCGGATTTTACGTGTGGCAAGTGGGCGTCCTGGAGCCAGGTGAAGCCGCCGGACGAAACCAGGCGGCTTCTCAGCGTCCTGGGGCAACCCTCATGATCGGGCACCCCTGCTACCCCAACCACCCCTAAGACCCAACACACCCCACCCCCTTCCCCTCAAATGACCATCCTTGCCTCGCCAGGGGCCGACTGATTACCCCCGGCAAGGCAACCAAAACTTACCTTCCTTCCCGTCTCCCAAGCATCTTCTCTGCATGCAGGGCTGCAGTCCCAGTAGTGGTCACCTTAAGTGGATGGAAGTCCCGCCTCAGAGCAATTAAAGCCCAGGGACCTGCAAAATATGGATTGGATCCCCAGGCGAGGCGGAAGCGGGATCGCCACCAACATTTCAGTCGGTGGCTGGCTCCTGTCTGCCTCGGGCAAAATTCCAGCCATGGTGTGGGTTTTGCTGCACTTCTGACAGGAGATTGGGAGGATTCTATGTAAATTCCGTCCTGGAGCCCTTTGTGCGTGGTATGCTCTTGTCATAAAGTTATGGCTGTGGACCTCATATTAAGTTTATGTCAAGGAGTGTTTCTGCTGTTGTATGGAGTTCCTTAGCAGGTTCTGCCTTCGCCAAGTCTGGTGTTTAAACCTTACAAGTCCGATCGTGTTTGCACTTTGACAAGGTCCAGTTCTGCCTCTGGCAGTGTGTTTGATCTTTTAAAATTTATGATTGTCGTTGCATACTGCCTTCTGAATAACATTCTGCAGAGGGGTGTAGAGTGCCCCTTTGTAACGTGTTTAATGGCAAATTCTGTTTTTTTTCTCATATTTATCCAGTTACATTTGGATGCTTTTTTCCTGAGTCATTAACTTGAAATATGCCACCTGAGGAGTTTTGTGCTGATTTAACTTGGACCTCTTCAGTTTGACAACAGCAAAGAAGGAAGAAGCCACTTTAAAATGAGATTAAAATAACACTAACCTCCCCACTATAATCTTACCCTATTGCTAAAGCCTGGTGTGGTGCAATTAACTCTTCACAAATTGAACTTTGAGTAGATCTGAAAGGGTTGAATGCCATTTTGTACCGTTGATTCTGAAGTTAATTAAAAGTGACCATTGTAATATAATTGACTGTGTGCTTGAATATACTCCTGACAGTCTCCAGATTAGAGAAGTGCTTTGAGCGTGAAATGGTTTTCATCTGTCTTGAGGTTTCCCTGGTGCTGGTTTCCAAACTCTTGGAAGTTAACGGTGCTGGCAGGGGCCCTATGGTTAAAAGTAGCTTTTCCATCTTGGCGCTGTCACATGGTATCTAAGAGAAAGATGCAAAGTTTGAAATATCTAGTCTTTACAGACCCCGAGGCCTGCAGATGATCTATGGGCATGAGAAATAAAAAAGACTTGCACTGGGGGCATATTAAAGAGAGAAATAGCAACGTTATGACAGCTTGCATGTCCAGTAGTTTTTTTTTGGGTCGAATTGTGTGGGGTGGACAGTAGGAGTGGGGGATATTGAAAGATTTTCTAAACTAACTGTGCAACTATGCAAAATTCATTGAAGTTCTAGATAACTGATTCAAGTGCAAGTTTAAAGGGAGGTATTCTAAGCTGAGAAATCCCAAAGGGAACATGTTTGTGTGTCTCAGTTATATCTTCAAATTGAAAAGATTTAAGAAAACATCCGCTGGTGAGGTGAAATTGATCTACACCAATTTTCTTTATTGGTATGATGGAAGAGAAACTGAGTGCAGTGTAAGGGGGGGTTGCCAATTCCCTGTCAGCCCAATTTGCACTATTGGCACAAACTAATTTCCCCCTTGCCTCTGCTGAGGTTTTTAATTCATTCATGGGATGTGGGTGTCGTTGGCTAGGCTAGCATTTATTGCCCATCCCTAATTGCCCTTGAGAAGGTGGTGGTGAGCTGCCTTCTTGAACAGCTGCAGTCCTTGGGGTATAGGTACACCCACAGTGCTGTTAGGAAGAGACTTCCAGGAGTTTGACCCAGCGACAGTGAAGGAACAGCGATATAGTTCCAAGTCAGGATGGTGTGTGGCTTGGAGGAGAACTTGCAGGTGGTGATGTTCCCATGCATCTGCTTCCCTTGTCTTTCTCGGTGGTACAGGTCGTGGATTTGGAAGGTACTGTCGAAGGAGCCTTGGTGAGTTGCTGCAGTGCATCTTGTAGATGGTACACACTGCTGCTACTGTGCGTCGGTGGTGGAGGGAGTGAATGTTGAAAGTGGTGGATGGGGTGCCACTCAAGCGGGTTGCATTGTCCTGGTTGGTGTCGATTTTTTGAGTGTTGTTGGACTTTTACCACTGAGCAGGTAACTTCTTAATATCTACTTAGTGAAGACTGGTTAAGATTTTTGTTGGGTCTAATCCTTACGATTGAAAGCCATTTAACATTTGAAACATGACTGTTTCACTAATTAAAGTTTTAATCAAAAAACATGAATCTCTAACTTCAAATGGTCACCTCAATATGGTGATCACATGACTTCCTTACTCTGTTGTTTATTGGCACAGGCTCCATTTTGAGAGATTCAACTTACTGATTTGCTGGAACTCTTAATACTGAGGTGATTGATCCAGTTAAAGTGATCCTTTTTGTCTAATTTAAAATTATAATCTTGTCCTGGATTGATACGGAATATACTTTAAATAGTTTAGAAGGAGCTTTATCTTAGAGAAGAGAAAGCTTGACAACTTCTTGATGTAACATTTCTTTTGTCACGTTTGTCCTTTATGATCTTTACTAAAATTATCAGAAAAGAATTTCCCCTGTTTAGTTTCAGGTTTTTTGTAAACCTTTGCTAAGCAATACTATTTTTACAGCATAGTATTTAGTTTGTGAAGGTGGTGTTAAATGTCCAAGGGTGAACTGAAAATAGAGTGACGTAGAGCTAATCTCAAGATTTTCATTTAAAAAAGAGAAAGCCCAAGTCAAACTTCAAAGGCCCCACTCTTAAAGAACGAGCCCCATCCAAATGGTTGGCTGCGTCCTTTTCAAGAATGATAGGCAATATTTTACTAATCCCGCTCCTCACCCAAAGAAAAGGGAAAGGCTTCAATTGAAATGAGTGGATTTTTTTCAACTGAAGAATAGCTCTTATTGAGAGCAAGGTGCTCAAATCTCAGATCAGTGCATACAGCTCATTTCCTTCTGGAAGAGTAGAGCATTAAAGCATGTGGAGCGTATTAACTATAAGGTATTCGTACCATGCTGTTTCGCTGTGAAGCTGTTTTTGTAATGCTGAGATAACGTCGGTGGGTCTTCTGACCTACAACCCAGTGAATAAAGAGAACAAGTAGTATAAAGAGAAATGGTTACTGACCAAGATATTATTTTAAAAACACCCTTACGCCGGGATCAGACTTCCATAATCAGTAGTCCAGTTTTTTATAAGGATTACAAATCCTTTTGACATCTCTGTCATGTATTCATCAAATTCCTGTTTTAATAGGTATTGTCGATGCCTCTTTTTTCCACTAGCCATGCTTCTAAAGGTGATAGGAGGGGGAATCAGCATTTTAAAGCAAGTCCAAGCTCTTAGTCCAAGCACCTCCTTTTTATTAATTCTTAGGTAGTCGCTTGGCTTGCAAGGCTGGCATTTATGGCCCATTCTTAGTTGCCCTGATTAGCAGTTTGACACAACTGAATGGCTTGCTAGGCCACTTCAGAGGGAAGTTTAGATTCAACCACATTGGTGTCAGAGTTCAATCACATATAGGCAAGACCAAGTAAGATATTAGCAAACCAGTTGAGTTTTTATAACAGTCCCAACAATTTCCTGATCACTTTTACTGATAACCAGCTTTTTATTTTCTAGATTTAAAGAAACAAAATTGAATTCAAATTTTCAAACTACCCTGGTGCAATTGTGAATTCGTATTCTCCAGATTACTTGCCCAAGATCTAGATTACTAGATCAGTAACATAACCATTACGCTACCATACCTGAAATGCTTGACAGGGAGTAGTTGCTGGAGAGAAAAAAGGAAGAATTGGTTATCTTTAGCTTGGCCCTCTGTAAAAACAATTGGTCTTGAGGTGTGGACAGCACTGGCAAGGCTGTATTTATTACCCAACCCTTGCTACCCTGAGTTCATTACGAGTTAGCAACTGGGAACTGGATTCACATTTAGGTCAGACCAGGTAGAGATGATAGGCTTCTATCCCTGATTGACATTAGTCAACCAGCTAGGGGTTTGACCAGAGTTATTGAACTTAGTTTTATCGCTTGCCATGGTAACATTTGAATTCATGATTTCTGGATTACTGCTCTGGTATTATAACCACTCAGCTATTGTAACCAATTCTAAACCTTACTCCTATCTATCAATGGTAGCGAAAGTTAGTGGGGGTCTTTCTGAGACAAGTTTGAACTGCATTTGATTGCCCATAACTGAAAGAAGTAATCCCTGTCAATATTAGGAACTTCTATTGAAGTATTCCAATATGAACCAGTACTAGCCTTTTAATTGTAATGTTTATTGTGCTCCAGTAGCCAACCTTTCTTTTCTCTTCCCTGCCTCCCCCCTGAGCCCCCCTGCCCTCACCCCCCACCAATAAGGTATTGGGTGAAAATGCTTTTGTGTGTATGACCATTGTACGGATTTGAAAGTTCACACTTTTATTGTCTGTAATAAGGCTGTTGGGTGTTAGTTAATGATGAATCTGCTTGGTTTGCGCAGTAGAAGCCTGGCTCCTTTTTGTTCTCCATTTTCTTTCATCTCCTCCCCCTCCCACCCACCCCAGTATTTGTTACATTTGCTTCATGGTGGTAACAGGAAACCTTGGTAAAGCCACAGTTCAGGCTTGCAGGGTACAGTCATTCAGTAGCAATTGCTTTGATGGATGTAATGCTGCTCTGTTTGTTGGTTTATTCATAGTGGAAACAGTATATTCTGACAAGTTGAAATTAAAACACCCCCTGGTGCTAGCGAAGCTGCAAATTGCTGGGTTAGAAAATTTAGCTTTCAGTGAATTTTGCTAATGTGCCAGGGTTTTCCTTGATAAACCATTTTTAAGCGAATATTGTTCCTAAGGTCACTGTTCTTTTACCATCTGCCCCAGAGTATTCACTAAAGTTCATGCAGTGATGGTGCAAACTCATCGATGAATGTGTGTTCCTTTTAAATCCAGCTATTGCATCACTGCTAAGAGATTAAGGCTAGAGCTCCTCACAATTCATCTGTATGAATGGCCCCTACAATCATAATATGGCTCGATTATTCACGGTACTTCCCTGTCCAGTTGATCTCATTACACAGGAAGTGGTTTAGAGCGCTAGGTCTGGCCCAGTAGATAATTCTAATCACTAGTCATTCTCCCTCATTTTTAAATATTTGAACAAAGTGGAAAAAATCCTTATGGGAGGGGGGACAGAATTGCACTTGGGAATACATCCAGCTTGGCTCTAATCGGTAAACTGTATACACTCAACACTTTCATCTTTCAAAACTAACAGGATAATGATTAATGTTGCAGTTATTCTTTAGTTCATGTTTGAGTATAGTTGAAGCCTTTAAGACTCTGTTTCCAACATGGTGCACTCTTACTTAGGTCGTGTAGTATTGGCTTGCATTGGCCAACATCACTTGATGAATCTTGTAATCTGTGCCTCAGGAAAATATCTCCACTGGTGTTGGCTACACATTGAACAAACTCAGTTGATTAAGCTGTGAATCCCATTTTACACTCTCTGTATTTATTTTCCATTGTTTGCCTCTCCGAGGAAATTACATAACTCTGGACTGGGTGGAAGGTGTATGTATTGTGGTGCGCAAGGCATCCCAATTCTGTAGGATAGGCTGGACTGACCAGTAGGTCTTTTCCTGTCTGCCATTTTGAGTATGTTTGTGTATAAGAAAAATTGAGATGAGTGTAAATTATCCCCAGGAGTATTTTCACTCAAAAAGAAGGCTAAGATGCATTTAGGACTATGAAGGGTTTTGATAAGGTGGATAGGGAAAGATTATTTCTTCTGTTTTGTGGCAAGCGATCATTAATTTAAAAGTGAATGAGGACAGAGGCTGGGAGAAATCGATTTAGGCAGCAAACTAAAAGTTCTGCCACAGAAGTAGTTACAGATTTATTTAAAGGGAAAAGTGGATACAGTATTATGGGGGAGGACAAGGCACAGATGCTACAAGCCACATGATCTCCTATACTGTAAACATTTCCAGTAAGATTGTGTGTGTGTGTGTGTGTGTGTGTAGGTACAATGGAGTTTTATTATAAATTCTATTCAGGTATGCATCGTATTCACCTGAAACTTCAGTCCAGACCATTAGTTGATTTGGAACCACAAAGATGATAATAAACAGTGATGAATGGAAAACCAGAGAGTTGGGAAAGACAGAAAAAGCCATGAGAAGGAGCAACAAAGCAAATCAGCTCATGAAGAATTGCTTTCTTTGTCAGCTCCCGTTTATTAATGGATTGGGCACTGGGACTGAGGTGCGGCACTGTTTTGGGTTCAATAAATTAATGTCTGTGACAGCTGTAGTGGATGTGAACAGAAATACAGAGCCGATGGGTTACAAAAGGATTTCTTACTGTCTCCCCACCATAAACCACCAGGAGAAGGGGGAGATCAGATCAAACATGAAGTGACTATGGACTAATGTTGTACCTTTTGTAGCAAACTGCCTCTGGTATTCATTCATGCTCACAATGGACATAAATTATGGTTGGCACTTAAATCTTAAATCAAGGCATCCTTTTTTAAAAAGCTACTTTAGCAGAAACTTGCTGAATTTCCTACTCGCTTTGCATTTTCTCAGATGAATGAAAAATGGATCATGTATATCATTTACAGATTTCCTTGGGTCTTTGTAAGATTTAATGCTGAGACCATCTCTTCATCTTTTCTCTTTCAAGGAAGGCAAGATTGGCATCTGAGAGTTGTACTGTATTGGTGGTTTATGCTTTAATTAGTGAGCAGGATCTCTTCCAGGCATAGTAATTGGAATATGCTGCACACTATTCCCATTCAAACACTTTCGTTTAGGGAGAAATGGCCATTCTCAGTAAATGAAAACACTAAAACCATTACTGGAAACAAGTCAGCAGGGATTTAAAAAAAAAACACTCCTTGAAGATGCATAGCCTGAAGATGGCTTTCATGAGGTTTTATTTCCTCAAACACTATTTTTCTTTTTGTTTCTTTCAAAGCCGTTCGACACATTTACACATGACTAGGCTTAAGAATTGCTGTTTTCTAATGCACCACATCAGCTCATCGCTGTGAACTGAAAATTAAAAAGAACGTTCCCCACCACCAACTTTTTAGAAATAAATAATCTGAGGCCTGATAGCGGGGCTTATTAAATGATGCCAGCGCTCAATTCTGATGGTCCTGGTGAGCTGCTTCAAGCCTGCAGTCTTGGAATCTGTTGTAAGGACAACGGGCTGTATCATCAATTTGCACTAATATATCTTATTGCTTTAGGGTGGGGGTGTGGTAGGAGAAGGAAGAATGCAATTACAGAAGTGATGTGGTGCAGAAAGTTGACTGCCCATTAGCATTATTTCAGAGTGTGACGTTCTAAATAAGAGTGTTAAGATTTGTGTAGTGGGAGGGTCTTTGTCCTGGCCAGCTGGGTTTTGCCAATTGTTAACAGTGGGTAACTCCATTGAGTGCTGAAGATTTACTTGACTGGTGAAATGCTTGAGGACCTCGGAGCTGGAAGTGCGTTGGTGCAAGGCTAGAAAAGTTCAGATGGATCAAATGTTAGGAGGACATTTGATTTGTACTCCTTCTGCCCCTTCATTTTCATATCCCACAACAGCTGTACATAAGTTAATTTGGGTATCATAAAATGCAATTCAATTTGACTATTGTGTCAACCTTATATTATTAAGTCTTTAACTTCCCCCAAATTTCTCTTTAAGCATTTATTTCAAGGCCATAATCAATTGTAGCTCTGCTCTTGTATTGACCTCCACTTAAACCCTCATGTAATTGGATATTCCACCCTACCTCTTGTGATGATTCTCTTTTGGGCACGGTTCAGTAAACTGAGCCCTCTGCTTTCACATTTTCTTTCCCAGCAGAAATCCTTAAACAATGATCAGGATTGTCTCTTTTAGTTAATTGTAGGTGCTGATATGAATTTATGCCCTTACTGAGCTGCGTGTAGGCTGGCCTAGCAAACTGGCAAAAGTTGAGTAATGGCTTTAAAAAAAAACCTGTCCCAACCCCCTAAAAAAAAAACTGACCACTGAAGTAAAAGCCCTAATTGAAAGCTCATGATATCAAAGAGAACACATTTTTACCCGAGCTTAGTTTAAATTGTGGTAATGACCAACATTCCTTCACTTGTATTGGAGGGAAACAATGTAGATAAAAGGGAGAAATCCCGTTGATGGAAGGGACAAAGTTGGTGGTCAATTTCCAGGATTGGGGCCAAGCGGGTGTGTCCCACCAGGAAGCTTTGAATTTTTGCATTAAAATGATGCATTCTGGTTGATACTTCACAGTTAATAGGAAAAGTGACATTTGAATTTATAGCCGATCAACTAAACCATCACTTCCCCAAAAGTTAACGCTACAGTCATTGTTCCAGATTCAATCAGCTCCTCACTCTTTCACTTACCCCCAGCTTTTCAATTCATAGTGATGATTCTCCTCTCCCTCCTCAGTGCGGTCTGGCAGTCCTCCCCACCCTGTTCAAGCTAACACTTCTCTGCTGTTCCAAGTCACGATTATCTTCCTCCCCATTGGCACCCACCCCTCCCCCACAGTTTGCCTTCACGACTGCAGTCATTGGTCTTCTATATGGTTTGATGTAGGACAAGTGCATTGGGATGTTTCTACAAAACCCCTAATGGGGTGAAATAATGGTGCAATTCTTTTCTCTCAATTCACTCACCAACTGAACTGAAGGTGGTTTTTAAGTCTGGTTGCTCCTTGTAGTTCTGAAAGCAAATTCCTGGAAACAGTTTAATGTGTGTGTGTGAAGTACTGAGAAAGGAAGAGTCATGCATTTGGAGTAAGGTGAGAGAGATGATATTTTTGGAATGAACGCTGTGTATGTGATACTGGACTACAGGACCAAGAGCAACACTGCGCTTTTAGTAAGCACCTCTGAACCACTTCCGGGGCTTTCTCTGGAAGGGAGCTCTTGGGAGAGGGAAGTTGGTGGGGATAGTTTTAAAATACTTTCAGACCTCTCCAAAGTTTTTTTGTAATTGGTCAGCCAAATTTATTCAGTTCCCCTTACTCTGATGCCAGAAGAGTGCTGCCCTTCTATTATCTTCTTATAAAACTGTATAACTCGAACAAGAGTCCCAGTTCCTTATAATCCTCCTGGTATCATAGCTTCTTTGACAGATTAGGAGCTATTCCAGTTGAGGACAGCCAATGGCATCACTCTTCATAACAGTTTAACCCATGGCAGGGGGAGGGCAGTGAATCTGGTCATTTAATGAATGGGGTTGGATCAGATTCAAGGCTATAATGAGGTCTTCCTTGGCTGTAGATGTAATTTGCCTTGAGGCAAGTATTCCACATTCATCAAGCCCTACATTTGTCATTTGGTTGGAAGCCTTCTGTCCCATTAAAGTACTCAACATACACCCCAAATGTGTGGAATTCCATGCTTGGGTGTGGAGATACTTGGCTATGGTGAAGCAGAATAACCCAGATTTGCTGCTCTGGATTAAATGATTGTGTGTGCTTGTGTGTTTACAATTAGGTGTGAACAGAATTAAACATGTGATATTTTTTCTATTTTTCCCCTCTCCTACTGCAGCACCACCCCTGGTCAGTAGAACAGCCTACTTAGGCTTATAATCAAGGTTACTGAGAACAGTGGGTATGTATTCGAGATCTATGAGAGCCTGTGGTTCAGTATGAGTCAACAGGGTAAATTTCACTTTTACACTGGGCAGTAAAAGTGCCTTTGACATCAAGGCAGCATTTGACCGAGTGGCATCAAGGAATCCCAGTAAAATTGAAGTCAATGGGTTCAGAGGGAAAATTCTCCACTGGCTGGGGTCAAATCTAGAATAAAAGAAGATGGGTGTGGTTGTTGAAGGCCAATCATCTCAGCTCTACGGCATTGCTGTAGGAGTTCCTCAAGGTAATATCCTCGGCTCAACAGGTGCTGTTGAAGAAACCTTAGTGATTTGCTACAGGACATCATATAGATGGTACACACTGCAGCCATGTGGCACCAGTGATAGAGTGAATGAATGTTTAAGGTGGTGGATGGGGTGCCGATTAAGTGGGCTGCTTTGTCCTTGATGGTGTTGAGCTTCTTGAGTGTTGGAGCTGCACTCATCCAGGCAAGTAGAGAATATTTTGTCACATGAACAAGAAATGCTGGAAATACTCAGCAGGTCTGGCAGCATCTGTGAAGCAGAGTTAACTCTGAGAAGCAGAGTTAATGTTTCAGGTCTGACTTTTCATCAAAACTGGCAGATGTTTGAAATGTAAAAGGTTTTAAGCAAGTAAAGCGGGGGTGGGGCAAGAGATTACAAAAGAGAAGATGTTGATAGGACAAGGTCACAGAGAATAACTGACCTTCATGACCTTTGCTCCATGACCTTCTGGTCAGTTATTCTCTGTGACCTCACCACATGGCTCATTACCACCTTCATGCGGGAAATTAGGGATGGGTTTACTAGTAAATGACCACATCCTGTGAATGATTTACAATCCTCTGCATTTAAATTCTGCCCGTTTTCATTTACCTTGAAGTCAATGGAAGCCAAAATTGTGCAGTGTGTCGAATGGCTGGTCAATTCACTACTGTTTGTGTTCTGCCCAATGGAAGTGAAAATTCACCTCAGTGTGTTCAGGAGTGGAGTGGGGCTAAACTGTGAAAGAGAAACCCACTGGCAATATTCTCATTATCTGCTTTTCAAATTTTTTTTCTTGGTGCATATTTTTTCCTCGTTGAAGGATTATTAGCGATTCTGTTTGAGATGGGTGCCAGTTGCACTATTCCCCACCATTTGAAATATTCATCTGTGACTACTTTGCTCTGGGAAATTAGCCTTCTTCCGGTTAGAAAAGGAAGCTAATGTAATAATCAGGACATCCAGTGTACATACTGGTGATGCCACCCCTAACTGCTGCTTTCCTTCTCTTTGCTTTCACACTTGTTACATCCCTGCCCTCACCCCAAACAGGATCTTAACAAGAAAACTAGCCACATGAAGCTTGGGAACAGAAACTGCTGATTTCTACCACTTAGTTCTGCCCTGGAACAATTCATTTTAAGTTCTGCTTTCCGTTCCACTCTTATCCCTGAGATTTTGCCTCACACTGGTGAAGTTACAAACCTCAAATCAGTATCTGTTATCTTCTTCAGTGTCTCTGTGATATTTTAGAGTTGCCAGCTCCGTTTGGAGACATTCCTGGACATTTAACCACGTGACATGTGACAACATAATGTCCCACCATGTGACATTTGCAAAGGTTATTGCTCTTATCTTATAAAGGTTGGGTGCATAACCATTAAAGTACCCTTTGAAAAAGGTCTTCTGAAGTTTTCCTTAGTTGTTCCTCACAGAGTTTGATCTTCAGTTTTCACTGCAACACTTGGATTGGTTTTAGGGACACAGTTTTGCTGGACAATGAGGGCTGGTGAGAGTGTGTAGCAATTTGCACACCAGACTGTTCTGCATGTCCAATTTGAACAGGTTACCTGTCCTGTATTAGGGACAAGCGTCTATTTGGTGAAAAGACTGGGCCTAAGCAAGTTGTAAAAATGAGGAACATGGGTGAGGGGAAACCACTTTTGACCAGATTGTTGTTTTTGATTTAGTGCAGGTATAAGCACCACTTTTTCCAGAATCTACAGTTGGCATCAAATATCCCCAACACGAGCACAGTTGGAGACTCATGCTGTTTGTAAACATTGAATGTAGATAACAAGCATCAAACTGTTCATAGACATCAAGTACCAAGCCCTTCAGGACCATTACTGGTGTTGAGTCGACTTAGTTGGAGGGTTGAAAGCATTGCTCATACTTTAAGGCTTTCTAAGTAGTAATTCTGTGTATAATTATAATCTGGCATTTTGTCACCTTAATAGTTGACAGCACAAAATTTGTTGCACTCTGTTTTTCTTGAAGGCCTGGGGCAAGGAACTTTGCCTTGACATGGCCTAGAATAATCGTATTGACTTGCCAGTTATGTTGTTGTACTTAGTAAATTTGAGTTATTTCATTGTATAATTAAATGTGACAGGACTGTTCTGATGCACCAGTTGACTGTAATCCTGACAAGGGGATGTGTCTACAATACACAAAAAAAATCCAAAGGGTTGACAAAATAAAGCTGTGACAGGACCAACCATTGAATCTGACCTGCAAACCCATATTGTAACCTAGTTTTCCGTTTTTTTCTTTTTATGCTTGTTCTTGCTAGCAGCGTTTTATCAGCTGATAAACAGTTTACACTTTGAACACATTTTGGCACCAATTAGCAACCCTGCGCTTTACCAAAGGATTTGCACCAAGAAGCCAGTCACCAATGAAGGAGCCCGTGGGTTATGAAGGAACCTGTGGTTATTTTTCAGTACTTTTTTTGTAGCAGGAATTCCACAGATGTTTGCATTGATACACAAATCTCCTCCTCCAGATCCTTGACTTCCCATGTTGTGATACACTTCCCTGTAGCTTCCTACCAATAATGGACAGGGGAGCGATTACTCATAGAATATGTAACAATTAGTCCTAGTTCTGTGCTTTCCTGTGTAAATTATGTATTTATGTTTTTAACACTACTGCCAGTCAAACACCAGCAAGTTTTTGATCCAATTTTGTGTGTTCTTTATGAATAATTTGGTGCTTTTATCAGTTCCCATTCTGTATATTAAGGCCAACTTTGTTGATATATTTAGTCTATGCATTTTTATATTTAAACAATGTGTTACGCCGTAGTGCGAAAGAGGTCTAGGGTTCCCTTTCAGCCTTCACCTGGTCTTACTGTAACAGGGTTTAATTTTAAACTCTGTTTTTAGCTCCCCCTTGGTGAATCCTTGTTCACCACTTTCCAATTCTAAGCCAAAGAAACCAGCACAAACAGGCTTTCTTAGGTTTAAAGAAGAAAAGTAGAAATGTATTAAACTTAAACTTTAATTTGGTTGACTCCTACAGATACATGACGCACCCACGCTTGCATGCATATGCGATACACATGCAAATAGAGACAGAAAAGAGCAGAAGAAAAATAAAGTGGAAAAGTTTGAGGCAATATCTGCAGAGTCTTTGTTATGGTCTTCGAGCTCACTGTAGAGTCATTGATTGTAGGTAGATCTTACTTTTCGTTGGGGCCCAGTATTCTTCTTAAACCTTGTTCGCTGCAGGATACTTTTTTCTCTTGGGGTTCATGTGTATTCAGTGGATTCAGAGGCTTGTGAGAAAGAGATGGGAGCAGACAGGAGAGATCTTCTCAATCCAGGAGCAAACAGTCTTTCTCAGTTCAAACTGTTTGTACAATTCAGAAAAAACCCAGGTTGCCAAGCAGGTTAGTCATGTGACTAACTGGTCTGACCACGTCTTGGATTGTATCACCTTAGCAGTCTCTGGAATGCTGCTCTTAGACACAATACCTGGTGATCAAGGCCCATTGTGGGTTGAATGTGTCAGGGAATGGTCCTTTGTCCATCCAATCACCGTCTGTTAATATGCAAATGTCTTTTCCAGCCACGGCTGATCTGTTTAACAAGTCCTTTCTTCACTCCAGTAACAGTTTAAAATCAATGTTCATGACAAAATTAATGTGCCTCATTCTTGGCAGGTGGTGGCCAGCATGACAAATGAAACTAACTGCAGATTGTCACATGAATTTGTAACATAACTTCAGTATTCATTACTTCACAAAATGCATACCAAACACTTAACTACATATATGTCCCTCACCATCAGACCCATCACTAAGTTCAAACTGCCTCTATGCCTCAATGGACCAGCTGATTTTAAAACATGGACACCTGGCAGTGAGTATATACCAAGAAAGAAAGGACTTGCATTTATATAGAACTATACCCTATCTCAGGACTTCCCAAAGCGTTTTACAGCCAATGAAGTACGTTTGAAGTGTCATCACTGTTGTAATGCAGGGATCACAGCAAGCAATTTGCACAAAGCAATGTCCCACAAATGCCAATGAGATGATGTTGAGATAATCTGTTTTAGTGATGTTGGTTGAGGGATAAATATTGGCCAGAACACCACGAAGAACTCCCCTGCTCTTCTTCAAATAGTGCAGTGGCATATTTTACATCAACCTTAGAGGACAGATCGGACTTCAGTTTAACATCTCATCTGAAAGATGGCACCTCTGAAAGTACAGAACTCCCTCAGTACTGTACTAGATTGTCAGCCTGGATTATGCGCTCAAATCTCTTGAAATGGATTTTTAACTCACAACCAACAGTGCTACCAACTGCTGACAGCATTTTATCTATTTGTTTAGATGATTGTTAGAGAATTCTAAAATAAAAGCAAAATACTGCGGATGCTGGAAATCTGAAACAAAAACAAGAAATGCTGGAATCACTCAGCAGGTCTGGCAGCATCTGTGGAAAGAGAAGCAGAGTTAACGTTTCAGGTCAGTTCCGAAGAAGGGTCACTGACCCGAAACGTTAACTCTGCTTCTCTTTCCACAGATGCTGCCAGACCTGCTGAGTGATTCCAGCATTTCTTGTTTTTGTTGTTGTGTTAGAGAATTCTGTTTTGTCATTTAAATTATTTTGAAGCATCCTTCCTCAGCCCCACTGTCCCATCTTATTTACTATTTCGTTTCATGACCTAGATTATGCTGCTTCAACCATAAGGCATGCTGATTAGATGAAGTGCTTTTGTCATCACCTCCATGAGATGTACTGTCACCCAAAATTGCTGGTTAATGTCGCAGCATGAATTACATGCAGTGTCAAAGCTATGCCTTTTCAATCTGATTATGTTCCAAATCTTTCATTCAAAAAAATCAGTTCATTTTTGATCAAATCACTATATTACCCATCCCTTTTCTATAGAATATAACTGGATTAATTATCTCCAGTTCCACACAGCTGTTGACTTGTTAACAATCGTTTAAATTGGCTGCATTATGCTCTTGTTGACTTTTCTGCTTTCGTCATCTATCACCAGTGAGTTAAGTGGAAATGTTTAGTGTTCATTGTTGTGCTCTGTACAGCAAACACTTACAAACACACACACAGGCTGTTGATTGATATTGAGGCTTTTTGCTTTCTCAGGGCCTCTTGCCCTCTCCACACACATGATAGGAGGATTATTTGGTTTTAACCTCTACTGACATAGCAGCTGGACTTTCACCAATATTTCCTCAGCTTCCCCCACTCCCTGCCCCTGTTCTTTTTCGAAGACCTATTCTTGCACCGTACTTTCTGCTAGCACCCTGCACTGTGGCAGGACAGCCTAGTTTGATAGGTTCTGGAGATAATTCATGCTATGTGAAGCCATGACATTGCGGATATGTCGGGTTATTTTCAGTCCTCTGCTCCTTCATTGTATAAAGCCAGGACTTGCAGCAGTTCAGTTGACCCCAGCTGAAGTTTTTATAGTGTCTATATGCAACCAATGCTCTTTGCTCCTCACATTGGATATCTATGCAACAGAGTTTGATCCAGAACAAATCAAATGTCAAACATTCAGTTAACATCAGACCTGTCCAGTTTCTTTTGCTGGGCATTTAAAAAGATGAACAAGGAGTAAAGCTAAAAGTCATGCTCCTGACGTGTTATGAGCTCCCCATGACATGGAACTTTGATATCATGATACTGAACAGAGCTAGAGCTTTACAGGAGTGATCTCCTAACAGGGTTGAATGGGGGTGGGATGGGAGTTAAATATTATATCCAAGCCCAGAGATGTTCAGAGCTGAAAGATGAATCAAGGTTTTGTGTTTCTGGTGATTAAAAACTGATCACTTTTCATTGGGCATCCACTAATTGAGCTCCTAACAAAAAATGGAAGAGATTTTGTGTTCCACTCAGTTTTCTTCTCTGATGTTCCCCCTGTTCTGGAGTATATGCAGCATTTGTTAACTTTGGTTTAAAACTTAGTTCCAATTGGATTTCTGTTGTGGCCATTTGTTTTCATGAGTCATTTGTGTTTTGGATCAGTAGTGGTTGACCTGTTAGTGTTCCACTTTATGCAAAATATTTTGAAATATGTGGCCATTTAGGCTGTCACTGGTATCCAATTGGGACCTTAATTTAGTTCTTCACAGTTGTACCCACCATTCAAATTGCTATTAAATATATATTTTAAGACTCCAATGTAAGGAACTGCACTCGAGGTTACTATTGGCTCTGGAATGTTAATTGGCTCAATGGTAGCACTCTCAACAGTGTGTCAGAAGGTCATGGATTCAAACCTCACTCCAGTCACTTGGGGCAGGATTGGGAGGTCGGGCACGAAAATTCATGCTGCTGGTCAGCATAATGGTTTGCAGGCTACAAACCACCCCCGGGCCATTTTCCTGGAGGAGGGATAGAGTTTGGCAAGGCTACCCATCCACAAGCAGTGGGTAGCTAATTAAACAGGATAAATGGCCTATTAAGATCTATTGTCTGTAACTGATTGGAATTTTCCAGTTGCCCTGCGGGCCCTGAGATGTTGGGGGCTAGGCTATCTGCCTGGAGGTGGCCTCTCAGCAGCAGACCAGGGTAGGAGCCTGCACTCGAGTCAGGCTTTGAGGCCCTCCCTACCTGCCTGGTCCCTGCTGCAGACGCAGGCTGTCGTGTGAAGTGGTTCTCCCTCCACAATGGTGGATTGACTGTTGAAGCCATTTTTTTAAGCTAAATATTTTAAAATGCGAGGAGAAGGTGCCTGAAAATAGAGGCACTCTCCCTGTCCCTCACTTGAACTGCAGGCTTCATCTCCTTCCTAGCTGGAGGACCTCTTATTGGCCCTCCAGATTTGGACGCTCACTTGCTGTTAATTGGTCAGAAGCGCCATCTGGCCATTATTTGGACAATCCAGGGATAATCACTGCCAGGTTTCCTACACAGTGCGGGGTTGTGATCCCCATTTGAGGGCATAAACTAGGCTGGTGCGTTAATGTAGTACTGAGGGACCGCTGCGCTGTCAGCTGTGCCTTCTTTTGGATAAGAAGATAAGCCAAGTTAAATCTGCCTTCTCAGGAAAATGTCACTAGTCAAAGATTCATCCCTCAACCACCATCACCAAAAACAGATTATCTGGTCATTTATCACACTGCTGTTTGTGGGAGCTTGCTGTGCATAAATTGGCTGCTGCTTTTGCCTACATTACACCAATGGCTACACTTCAAAAGTACTTCATCGCCTATGAAGCACTTTGGGCCATCCTAAATATGTGAAAGGCACTATGTAGATATGAGTTCTTCACTTAGTTATTGTACATCAGTTGTATTCTGATGGGTTGATACTTGGGCTTATCTGGAGTGTTTATCCAAGGTCATCATCATTTAAGGGGAAATGACTGTTGTCCCATCTGTCATGATTTGGGGTTCCTCCCAACAATTTAAACTTGTGTCTGTAGCTCAAATGAACTGAAACTCGCACTTGTGCATGTGATCTGAAAGAGATGCAGGAATAACAGTTGCCCTTCAAATACACTATTACACCCTAAAGACCACACGGGATGCCATGTTCTCCTGCTCATTCCGAGAGATGATAAGCAGTCAGAGCATAACTATGAGATATATTTACAAGATAATGGCAAAAAAGCAGAAAAACAGGGTGAGAGATTAGCACTACAGTACTCATCTTACACAATACATAAACTGTTTCAAAATCATAAGAGCGTGAGATCTTAGCAATGCTTTTCAGTGACTTTTGATTGACTCCATCCACATGACCTCTGAGTAGCCTCTGTGGATTAAGGAACACAAGACTTCAGTGTCTCTAAATTGTCAGACTGCTTATTCAATATCCAGTACTGGAGGATCAGAAATTCCCTCCAACTAAATATTGGAAAGACTGAAGCCATTGTCTTCAGTCTCCATGACAATCTCTGTTCTCTTGCCGCTGACTGCGTCCCTCTCCTTGGCAATAGTCTGAGGCTGAACCAGGCTGTTTGCAACATTGGTGTTATATTTGACCGAGATGAGCTTCTGATCACATATACAAGCCATCACTCAGACCCCCTATTTCCACCTCCGTAACATCATTCCACTCTGACCTTGCCTCAGCTGATCTGCTGAACCCTCACCTATGCCTTTGTTAGCTCTCGACTTGACTATTCCAACACACTCCTGGCTGGCCTCCCGCATTCTACCCTCTGTAAACTTGAGGTCATCCAAAACTCTGCTGCCCGTGTCCTAACTCGAACCAAATCCTGTTCATCCATCCCCCCTGTGCTGGCTGATTTACATTGTCTCCCGGTTAAGCAATGCCTCAATTTTATAATTCTCATCCTTGATTAAAAATTCCTCTATGACTTTGCCCCTCCCTATCTCTGTAATCTCCTCCAGTCCCACAACCCTCTGAGATATCTGCACTTCTCTAATTCTGGCCTCTTGAGCATCCCTGAATTTAATTGCTCCACCATTGGTGTTGTGCCTTCAGCTGCCTCGGCCCTAAGCTCTGGAATTCCCTCCCTAAACCTCTCAGCCTCTCTTTCCTCCTTTAAGACACTCCTTAAAACCTACCTCTTTGACCAAGCCTTTTGGAAATCTGCCCTAATATCTCCTTATGTGACTCGGTGTTAAATTTTGCTTTATAATGCTCCTGTGAAGCACCTTGGGAGGTTTTATTATGTTAAAAGCGCTATATAAATATAGTTGTTGTGTTTCTCACCATTTATTGATTCTTGAAGTGGACTCATTTGAAGGTGAAACAGGTTTTTCTCTGATCAGGCGATGAAAATATGAACCATTTCTAACACAGATAGTTAAATGTGGACAGTAGTTTCAGGGCCATCTGACGGTTTTATTTGTGACACCTGACTGCACAGAAACCACTCAATGTCTGATTTCTGTCTCCATGTGAAATATCCATTGCCCTCCTAGAGGGCCCTAATGCAACTATCCATGTGGAAACAAAGTTGTTGTCTCCCAGCTGAGTTGTGTCTGCTTATAGTGTGTACAGTAGCCTAGTGGTAATGTTACTGGACTAGTAATCCAGAGGCCTGCACTAATGATCTAGTGACATGATCTGAAATCCCACCATGGTAGCTTGGGAATTTAAATTCAGTTAACTAAACAACTCTGAAATGAAAATCCTGTATCAGTCATGGCAACCATGTAACCACTGGATTGTTATAAAAACCCATCTGTCCTTTCGGAGAGGAAGTCTGCTGTTCTTACCTGGTCTGGCCTACAGGTGACTCCAGATCCACAGCAATCTGGTTGACTCTTAACTGCTCTCTGAAATGGCCTAGAAAGCCTCTCCGTTGTCAAGGACAATTAGGGATGGGCAGCAAATGCCCACATCCCAGGATAGAATTTTAAAAGATTATAAGGCTTGTCTCCTCCAAGATACATGTCTTCTCATGCTGAATGTTAAGTCAAATGATCTATAATGCTGTTCTTTTTTGAATATTGGAAATAGATTTACCATCTTCCAGTACTCAGCTATTTTACCATTGTTTATGGAGCTATGAAAAATACCTGAGCATCAGTTTAATTGCTTAAGGACTCTAGGTTATATCTGATCTGTCCCAGGAGCTTGTTTCTGATTTCTGCATAATGCATTCTTTTCAAACTTTATGTTCAGATTGTTGAATTATGGAGCCAGCTTCTCTTTGACCATCTACTATTAACATTGTTGTAATAGTTTTTTGGGTCCCTCTTGCTGCCCTTTATTGTCTCTACTCTTTTTTTCATACTTTCTTCAGCTATCTTCAGTTTTGTAGGAATTCTGGTTTTCCCTTTTTTGTTCTCATATCATAAAGTGAGCAAAAATACTTTACAATATTCCTTTTAAACTTATTCGTAAATCACTGTGGTCAAGTACTTGCTAAGTCATGAGTGAATTTTCAGTTGAACCCATCAACAGAATTGGGTCCTTACATTTATATCAGCTTTTATGGTGAATTTTCCTAACACTTTATTTTTTTATCATTCAACCTTCACATTCAACACTATTTTGTGGTTGACTCTTAACTGCTTTCTGAAATGGCCTAGTGTGGTATTCCCCACCACCTGTTCAAGAGCAATCAGGGAAGGGTGAAAACTGCTGGCCTTGCCCACATCCCATGAATGAATTGAAAAAAAAGTAAACAGCTTGGATAGATCTTGACATTGTGTGATAGTGTAAAATGGAAATAGCATGTCAGTAGCCTGTTTATTGTCTCTTCCAATTTTTTTTCCCCGTTGGCTGAAAGGTAGCAAAGGATTTCTCAGGAAAAATAAACCCATGCAGTCAGCAAGCAGTCCTTCGATCAAAGGGTCATGGCAATCTGGCGCTCTCTTCCCCAAAAAGCTGTTGAGGCTATGTCAACTGAAAATTTCAAAACTGAGATTGATACATTTTAGTTCAGTAAGGTCATCCTGGGATATGTAACCAAGGCAGGTAAATGAAATTAAGACACAGATCACTCATGATTGAATTGGATGGCAGGACCGACTCCAGGGGCTGGCTAGACTCCTTTTGTTCTATGTTCCTACTCAGTATAATACAGACAGAGCATGTCAGTATTCTCTAAGCAAACAATTTAAAAAAAAATAATGTGCCTGAACTTATTTATGAGCTATTAACTGCTTTGTGAAGAATGTACTCAAGCCCTGTTTAGAGATAAAAATAGTGTGAAAGTCATTTCATGTTTTGTGCACAAGAATTAAAAAGGACAGCATAACATTTATTTTAATCTTATGCTTTGCTCCTTGAAAGCATCTGTCCCAGCTGTTCTTGGTCACTGCTTTCCAGCCTCAGGCGGCTGCTTGTGGTAGTGATAACTTTTTCTCTCTGCTCTGTAAAACATCTGAGGGCCTCAGATGCAGTTGCGTCAGAACTTCAGTCCAGCTGTGATACCCAGGCATGCCGTACGTTGTTGTTTATTAAAGCTTGAAGATCTTCATTGACATACTTTCCAAATGCAAAAATTATTCCAGAGCATCGAACTTTAGGAGAAAGACTGGATTTTTATTTTTTATTTTTAACAGCGGAAGAAAATGTTCAGTCAGAACTAAGGGAATTATTTTGATAAAAGGGTCAAAACAAGTGCTACCTTGGTGCAGTGCGAATAAGACATCCCTGTTTGAAAGTCAGGATTTAGCGCACAATTATGGTAATAATTGCTGATTGCCGTAATTTGAACTTTCCTGGTGGTGCTAAACCAGCATGTTCAGCATTCATTGCTGATTAGGCGTAATTTTCATGGAGCAGTACATCCACTGAAGGTGTGGAGTGGCACATGACAACATGTTGCTGGATGGCTCAGGGACCAAGGGAGAGGACACACAGGTTCTCAGATGAGGTAGTGCAGATTTGGTGGAGGAGGTCCAGAGGAGGAGGGCTGTTGTATACCAGCTGGAAGGAAGGACATCACTTTGCCCTCCTGTCCCCCTCACCAGAAGCTGTTGCTGCTCTGCACGATCTCATGCCCTCCTTCCATTCCTCATCCAGACCATGTGGGATCCCTAGTAAGACGCCCATGACCAAGCATTCCCTTTCTCCTGGTGACTCCTACAAGGTGTCCAATAAGGTGGAATATCTCAGTTCATACTCGTTTAGGTGAAGTCCTCAGAAAATTTCTGGAATAAATGTTGCTTGAGTGCTGGTGAACCCTTGACAAAGTGTTCCCGAAAGTGTCCAGATGTATTTCAGAGTTCCGCTTCACAGCTCCAGTAGCTAATGAACATGAAATGATGAGTATCCTTCATACAAGTGGATGGTGTTATAGTGGTAATGTTACTGTAGTAGTAATCCAGAGGCCCCAATTAATACTCTGGGGGCACAAATTCAAATCCCACTACAGCAGCTGGTGGAATCTAAATTCAATTAATTAATAAATCTGGAGTTAAAAGCTAGTCTCAGTGATGATCATGAAACTACCGTTTTGTTGTAAAAACCCATCTTGTTCACTAATGTCCTTTAGGGAAGGAAATCTGCTGTCCTTTCCTGGTCTGGCCTACATGTGACTCCAGACCCACAGCAATGTGGTTAACTCTTAACTGCTCTCTGAAATGGCCTAGCAAGCCACTCAGTTGTGCCAAATCACTACAGAAACACCGAATAAGAATAAAACTGGGCGGACCACCATTGGCACCGGAAACGACAATGACATAACCTGTCCTCCTCACTGGGGGCTTGTGCCAAAGTTGGGAGAGCTGTCCCACAGATGAGTCAAGCAATAACCTGACAAAGTCATACTCACTGAATCATACCTTCCAGCCATTGTCATACATCAATAGAGGTGGTGACACAGTGGTATACAGTTGGGAGGGAGTTGCCCTGGGAGTCCTCAACATTGACTCCAGATCCCATGAAGTTTCATGGCATAAAATAAAACATGGGCAAAGAACCACCTACCGTCCTCCCTCAACTGATGAATCAGTACTCCGCCATGTTGAACACTACTTGGAAGATGCACTGAGGGCACAGAATGTACTCTGGGTGTGTAACTTCAAAGCCCATCACCAAGAGTGGCTCTGTAGCACCACTATGGGCCAAGCTGGCTGAGTCCTGAAGGGAACAAAGAGGGGGGGAAGAACCTGCTTCTCCTCACCCTCACCAATCTACCTGTCACAGCTGACAGTTTTGGTGGGAGTTACCACCACACAATCCTTTTGGAGACGACGTTCTGCCTTCACACTGAGGTTACTGCCCATCTAGTTGTGTGGCACTACCACTGTGCTAAATGGGATAGATTCAAAACAGATCTAGTAACCCAAAACTGGGCATCCATGAGGCGCTGTGGGCCATCAGTAGCAGTTGAATTGTATTCAACCACAATCTGTAACCTGATGGCCAGGCATATCCCTCACTCTACCATTACCATCAAGCCAGGGACCAACCCTGGTTCAGTGAAGAGTGCAGTAGAGCATGCCAGGAGCAGCACCAGGCAGACCTAAAAATGAGGTGTCAACCTGGTGAAGCTACAACACAGGACTAAATGCATGCCAAATAGCAAAAGCAGCATGCGATAGATAGAGCTAAGCAATCCCACAACCAATGGATCAGATCAAAGCTCTGCAGTCCTGCCACATCCAGTCGTAAATGGTGGTGGACAATTAAACAGGAGGAGGAGGTTCCACAAACATTCCCATCCTCAATGATGGGGGAGCCCAGCATATCAGTGCGAAAGACAAGGCTGAAGCATTTGCAGCCATCTTCAACCAGAAGAACTGAGTGGATGGTCCATTTCGATCTCCTCCTGAGGTCCCCAGGATCACAGATGCCAGTCTCAGCCAGTTCAATTCACTCCATGTGATATCAAGATATGGCTGAAAGCACTGGATACAGCAAAGGCTATGGGCCCTGACAGCAATAGTATTGAAGACTTCTGCTTCACAACTAGCTGCATTCTGAGAAGGTTGGCTGTCCCAGCAATTGGTGCTGTAGAACATGCAAGAACTTTAGAGCCTAAACAGCATCTCAAGTTTTCTTCCAGGTTGACACTCCAGTGCAGTACTGGCGGAGTGCTGCACATTTGGAGGTGACGTCTTTCAGATGAGACGTTAAACCGAGGCTCCTTCTGCCCTCTCAGGTGGACGTGAAAGGCTCCATGGCATTATTGAAATAAGAGCAGAGTTCTTCCTGGTGTCCTGGCCTATCCCTCAGCAACATCAATAAAACAGATTACCTGGTCATTATCTGATTGCTGCTTTTTGTGGGACCTTGCAGTGTGCAACTTGGCTGCCGCGTTTTCTACATTACAACAGTGATCACCCTTCAAAAGTACTTCATTGGCTGTAAAGCATTTTGGGATGCTCTAAAGTTGTGAAAGGTGCTATGTAAATGCAATTTCTTTCTTTAGAACACAACATAAAATGGCTGCAGGACACAAGAGATCACTGTATGTGATAACGTGTTTTAAGAAAGTAGGATCTGTAGGGGAAAGGACTCGATTCATGCATAATCTATATTACACTTTCTAAGTACTTTTATATTCCAATTTAAACACTAGTTAGTTTTCTAAAAGGAAGGAGGATTATAATTTGATATCTAATGCATCTTGTGTGGTCAATGTAACCTCTATAGTCAGCATTTCAAGGGTTAATATCCAGTTGCTATATGGAGAACAGGATCAATGTGTGGTAAGGTCACTACTCTCACTAAATGTCTTTCATGTTCAACCTTTTGTACTGAACGTTACATTGTTACATTCCAGTCCTAAGGGTTAAGGATGTGCACCAGTAATGGACACGGAGCAGTATTTGTTAAATGATAACAGTTGATATTGGAGGCAGCAGGATAACCTGATTGCCACAGGCAGTCCTATTAGTGATGGATTCTGCCTTTCTGCCCTGAAATTCCAGTTATTCAGGCGTTTCAAAGTCTATTGCTTTTCATTTTCAGCTTTAATGAGCACTAAATGCCATTATGCCTGATATGTGGAATAAGCCATGGGTGAAAGTTCAGGGGTCACAGCTGTTGAGCATTTTGCTACAAGGTTTGTTTTAAAAAGGAAAATTTGTAAAATTTGACAAAGTGGCATGGTGGGAGGAGAGGAGAAGGAGTGGCGGAAGAGGAGGAGGAGGAGAAACCAAGGAATTTGGATCTGATTGTGCAGTCTAGACTGGCCCAGCAGATTGCATGTTGTGTAGATTATCAGAGTTTAGATGGATTGGTGATAGCTTGCTGCTTGAAAGACATGCCTACCTTAGGTATAATCATTGATCTGTTTGTGGAAACATAGCCTGATGCTGGCTTGATCCCCAACAGCTTTGTGTACTGTGTTGTAAATCTTTTTAATGTTCTTACCAATGATTCATTGTTATCCATTAAGTTGGGTAAGATAAGTGGGGGGGGAAGGCATAATTTAGTTTAGAGATACAGCACTGAAACAGGTCCTTCGGCCCACCGAGTATGTGCCGACCATCAGCCACCCATTTATACTAATCCTACACTAATCCCATATTCCTACCACATCCCCACCTGTCCCTATATTTCCCTACCACCTACCTATACTAGGGGCAATTTATAATGGCCAATTTACCTACCAACCTGCAAGTCTTTTGGCTTGTGGGAGGAAACCGGAGCACCCGGAGAAAACCCACGCAGACACAGGGAGAACTTGCAAACTCCACACAGGCAGTACCCAGAATTGAACCCGGGTCGCTGGAGCTGTGAGGCTGCGGTGCTAACCACTGCGCCACTGTGCCGCTCATTGTGCCAGAAAGAAAAAGATTTGCATTTATTTCGCATCTTTCATGACCCAAGGACATCCCAAAACACTTTACAGCCAATGAAGTACTTCTGAAGTGTTGTAATGTAGGAAATGCGACAGCCAATTTGCACACAGCAAGATCTAACAAATAGTACAAAAAACAAAGAACAGTACAGCACAGGAACAGGCCATTCGGCCCTCCAAGCCTGCGCCGATCTTGATTCCTGCCTAAACTAAAACCTTCTGCACTTCCGGGGACCGTGGGACCGTATCCCTCTATTCCCATCCTATTCATGTATTTGTCAAGATGCCTCTTAAACGTCGCTGTAATGTGATAATGATCAGATAATCTGTTTTAGTGATGCTGATTGAGAGATAACTATTGACCAGAGCAAGCAATAGGCTCACCTGTTTCTTGTGCTGGCCACAAGATTAATGCAAAGGAAGGGTTTGGATCTGGTTCAGTCAGGATAATGTTTGCTTTTGTTCCATTTAAGCCCAACTGACAATGTTTCTGAGCTACTTTACTCAGCATGGCCTATGAATATTGGTCTTGTTGCTCAGTATTTTATGATATCATTAGAGAAGCCTCTGGTTGGGTTGGTTTACAACTTTTTAAAAGGCTCACTCAGGGAGCTACTAACTGAGGTACCTGGGTGGAGACTTTTATGCTCCCTTTTATTTAGAAGGGCAGTATATCAGATAGGCTTGCTTGCCCTGAAAATTTGAGGGGGCTGCTTCTTGGAATACGTGCCAGCATACACAAGCTGCTACTGACCCTGCCAAGATTCCTAGGCTCCTAATTTTCAGGGATTTAGGTTCCCCCACCATTGCCTGGTGTCACAATTGTGCAGAGAGTGATAGCTGAGTTTATGTCTGTTTCTATAGATTCCATCAGACCTACAGTGGGCACTAGAGCAACCTCAGAATTCTGGGCCTGGCATTGGTTTTCATTTTCCCAAAGACTAAACATTTTGGTGTCCTGTTTTGTCCTTGAGCTAGGAACACTCATGGATACAGCAGCTAACAACTTCATGGCCACTTCAATGTTGCTGTGTATGAAAACTGACTATTCAAAATATTTTTTTTTGCCAGAAACCATTTGACTTTCTTCATTATGGGTCACCATGTTCTCCCTGATTCTTTGCCTCACCTCCTGCAGAATAACCTTAATTATATATTTTGGATTATTGTCCAATTGAACTCTTCCAACAGGTTCCTGCCTTCTGCTCATTTACCTCAATCTCCAAAAAGCTGTATGCAGACGCTTTAGGAATAGGAAAAATCTACTTAGCCTAATGTAAGTTACAAGGCCCTGACCAGTGATTTTCCAACAAAATATTGCAGATGCTGGAAATCTGAAATAAAAACAGGAAGTGCTGGAAATACACAGCAGGTCTAGCAGCATCTGTGGAATGAGAAACAGAGTTAACGTTTCAGGTCGTTAATCTTTCATTTTGATTTCACCAAACTGGTAATCGGTATTGTCCTCAGAATTTGCCAATCAGCATCCTATACAATCTGATTTCTTTAATCACAGTTATCGTAATCTTGAAGTTTAAACTTCCACTCCCTTCGCCACCAGTACACTGTGGCTATAGTGTTTCTTACCTACAAGATGCAGTGCACCAACTCAACAAGGCCTCTTCAGCATCACCTCTCAAATTCTCGATCTCCAACAGCTAGAAGGACAAGGACAGCAGGTGTACGGGAACAGCATCACCTCCCAGTCATGCAACGTCCTGACCTGGACATTTATTGCCATTCTGTTATCGTCAGTGGGTCAGTATTCCCTACCTAACATTACTTTGGGAGCACCTACACCATCTGAACTGCAGCAGTTCAAAGAAGAAGACCCACCACCATTTTACAAGGGCAACTAGGGATGAGGAGTAAATGCCAACTTTGCCAGTGATACCCATATTCTGAGAATGAATATGAAAAACGTTCTTTGCTATCCTCGCTGCATAGTATTTTGAATCTCCTTGTATCCTGCACCGTTCCTTTGGTGAGAACTGCCAGATTGATTCTCCTTAGGCTGCTGCTGATGCCAGTCTGAAAACTTCTGTCCTGTGCTTGGCACATCTTTACTGACATGACCTAATTCATATTTCTCGCTGTGCCCCAAAATTAAGAGGCAAAAAAGCACTGGCCCTGTTGTCCCGATTTTCACCTAATCCTCCCAGTGGGAATGGGACCATGTTGGATACCCATTGATTGGTATAGAGTGTAAAAGTTGAGTGATGTGTATGATAGGCGACCGACTTGACAACCTATTGTTCCTGCCTGGGTGGATTAAGTTAAAATTGCGGCGTTTAGTGTGCAAAAATATGGCAAACTGCATGGCTTAAAGGTTGGCTTTTAGCGAGAATAATGCCGAGCCTGTGAGGCCTGTAGCTTGAAAGCCAATGCCATCAAATTCATAAGTGGTCCAGTTTCCAGTAGGAAAATGGATCCTGAAAGTTTTGAAGCAGAGTTATCTGCACACCTCCCTGGCTCCCATTTCCCTTGCTTCTGCGATTTCTTGAACAAGGCAACTTGTCAGTGTTCCCTTCTTCATTAATATGAATGAAGGGTGCATTGTTTTTATACCAAAAAAAAATGCCTGCTGCCCTTGGGACTTCCAGCTGGCAAGCATTAAATCATTAAAACATATCACCGGGAGAAAGGAGTGATGCAAGCTGTAGTATGATGTGTTAAATAGTCTCCTTTTTCAGACCTGTAATCAGAGTTGGCTGGTGCCAACAGGTCTTGCATCTGGAACCTTTGTGAACAATGGGGACTTGTTCAGCATTGACATGCTGAAGGGAGGCCTGGCAGTTCAGTTGCATACTTCATAAAGCCTATCAGCAACTACTGCTGAATAAATGCCCTTCATGTCTGCAAAAGATTTCTATCAGCTTTACTGACAAAGACGCAGATGGACTGATTTATGAAAAGATACATTTCCAATGTCTGATCTGTTGTTTACCCACTTCCAGGTGTTTCGGAACAATCAGCGCAGTTATTGTCTGAAGTCTTACAGACAGCAATTGTTGGTAGTTATATTTGCAATCTCAATACTCATGTACCGTTTATTGACAACTACGCAATCGGTGTTACGCAGAGAGAGAGAGAGAGACCCCACTTGCATATCGGGGTAGTTGAATTTATCACCTTCTACCAGGCACAATGACCACATTGGATCAATGGAGTATTTCCCTCTGCACAAAGTTGGGAGACCTGCTGTTAGTTTAATCTGGGCTGACATAAGAATTCTTTTCAAGCTGGAAATTTGGCAAGCTCTGTTGTGGATCCTCCTTTCTGGGTGGCATTGTAATGACCACCATTGAAATTCCATTGTAAATTCTGACCACTCGTTGTGCAAAAATAAGGCTGTTGCTCAGCATAAACATTTCAGAGTTTCTTACAGAACTCGCTGGCAATTTAAAACAAAAGGACAAGCCTGGTTTTTGTCAGTTAAACATCAAAAATAAATGTAACTGGTCTTGCAAAAGTTACAAATGCAATGATTCTCAGCAGATCACAAGTTGGTTTAAATATAGGCTGGTTTTCTCTTAATGAAACAATTTTAACCAGGGAATTGCTGATATTTAATTGACTCTAGCAATGGGTGGTACTGATGTATGGCCCTGAAAGGCTAGGATGCAGGACTTTGGAAAACTTCACCCAGTGTGTTGGTGGACTAGACTAAGAGTAGAAAAAGGGCCTATATTTACACCACTAGAAGTGACAGACTGCTGATTGTAGAGTCACAAATCATGTAACTTAAAAAAAATTGTAACATAAGGTAACATTTTGAAGTGGAATAGTGTGCAGCTTCCATTCGTGTCCTCCTGCATTTCCCAGGCTACGTGTGCTAGAGTGGACCCTGGGCTCCCTGTCCTTTTTAGTTGCTCTACCTGACCCGGTGACTGTGGGAAGGGCAGAGCTGACTAATAGTGCATATTAACACCACTGTCCCAACTTGATTAACCACTTGTGACCTGACAAATGAGGCCAGTCTCTTTTGGCACTTGAATGAAGGTTTGCTGAAAACTATCATGAGGGCAATGCCCCTTTTAAGAAGCCATTGTTGAAAATGTATTTAAATAAGAAACAAAGGAAGAGGTGAGGCTAATCCATAAGTAACCTGGTTACAGCCAAAGCCTGTTGGACTCCCTGACTTTAAATATTGAATTCTTTTTGAAATATCCATCGGCCTATGGTAAAATGGAGATTATCTTTTTGCCTTAACCTTATAATCATAGAATGGTTACAGCACAGAAAGAGGCCATAAGGCCCATTGTGTCTGTTCAGCTCTCTGCAAGAGCACCTCACCTATTCTCACTCCCCCACCTTTTCCCCGTAACCCTGCAAATGTTTTCTCTTTAGATAATTATTCAATTCCCTTTTAAAGGCCTCGATTGAATTTGCCTCCACCACATTCTCAGGCAGTACATTCCAGATCCTAACCACTCGCTGCACAAAAAAAGTATTTCCTCATGTTGCCTCTGGTTCTTTTGCCAGTCACCTTAAATCGGTGTCCTCTGGTTCTTGGCCCTTTCGCCAATAGGAACAGTTTCTCCATAACTGCTCTGTCCAAACCCCTCATGATTTTGAACACCTCTATCAAATCTCCTCTCACCCTTCTCTTCTCTAAGGAGAACAGCCCCAGCTTCTCCAATCTATCCACATAATTGAAGTTACTCATCCCTGGAACCATTCGCAAAGATCTCTTCTGCACCCTCTCCAATGTCTTCATATCCTTCTTTAAGTGTAGCGCTCAGAATTGGACACAATGCTCCAGTTGAGGCTGAACCAGGTTCACCATAACTTCCTTGCTTTTGTACTCTATGCCTCTATTGAAAAAGCCCAGGATCCTGTATGCTTTAATAACCGCTTTCTCAACCTGCCCTGCTTTCTTCAATGATTTGTGCACATTCACCCCCATGTCCCTTTGCTCCTTCACCCCCTTATGATGTAGTGGCTTAAATTTTCCTTCTATGACCTCATGTTTTCCTCCTCTCTGCTCTTCTGAAGGCATTAACTCCTTCCTGGCATGTGGTTCAATGGTCATGGGGCCCCTTGGGTACCATGCCTCACTACCCATTATCCATACACTTTACTAAGTGCCACCAGGTTTTCAATGTTGGGGGCAAGGCAAACACCACCCCTTGGTTGTGTCCCTAATGCAATTGAAATGTCCCCAGTTATTGCACCATGTCTATACTATTGGCATCACATCCTTGGACCAATGACTCGACAAGGCAATAGCATTGTATCAATTTTTTCTTCCCAGAATGCAGCTGCGTGTCCTTTTCTCGCTGGTACTCGTGCTGCTTGTTGTCCTGATGACAGGGTACTCTGAAGCTGCAAGAAACAAAAAAGGTGAGTGGGATGTAACAATTGAATCATGATTTTTTTTGTTAGCCCAGTGTGCTGCGGATGTTCTACATTTGGACTCCAATGTTGACATGAAGAGAATTTTTGGTTAAATCTGGAGGTGCGGACCCTTGATGTACTTCTGTTTAATCCTGAGCAGAGTTTCATTCCTCACATCTGTTCTGTTGCTGAAACTGCTCGCTTTCACCTTTTTAAGTATTGTCTGACTCCACCCCCAACCATTGCTGCCAAAGTCCTAATCCGTGCTTTTATCACCTCAAGCTCAACAGGGGTGTAATTTTAACCCACCTGCCCGAAAGAAGTGAGTCAGGTTTGGATCCTAACACTGTGATTCCACTGGGTGTCCAAATGTGCCCTTCTTTCTCCTGTTCCAGTGCTTCTCCTGGGTGTAAGCTGCTGACTTGTATCACAAGAGGTGGCTAGCTGCTCCTGTGGTATAGAAGGTTAATTGGACGGAGGTAGCTCTCCTCTCACGGCAGCTTGCCCCTGGGACTAGGGAATGATAGCAGACTCTGGAGCTTCTGCCTTTGCAGCCTGATGCCACTTGTGTGGTGCTCTGAGGTGGAAGGCCAGATACTTTATGCACATTGCTGTCCTGAGAAACGGTTGCCTCTTACAGGTTGCCTCCTGCAATGTCATTGTAATTGGCCCTGGATCTGGATGTCCACTGATCAGCAGGATGTGTGGTGTAATGATAGCTATCAGATTCTGAAAACCCTGAGAGACAGTGGCCAGCATCCTGGCCCACTGATGTGAAGGACACTGCTCAATCCCCTACTGCCACCAGGATGGCAATTTGTCGTTCCATGGAGGCCGAGTCACTAACTGGAATCTGTGTCTGTCCACCCCATTTGAAACTGGCCTGGGACCAATAAAGCTGCCACCTGCTCCGTTTGATGCCTGCAATGGTGAAAGCGTTTCCATCACATTCAGCAAATGACAACTGCAGACTCCCACCTTTTGGTTGGCACTCTCCCTAAAGACTGAGCTCAGTCTGCAAGTAGGTGAAATGATCCTCAAACCACCTCCTTTTCATGTGAGTCTGAATGAGTTTCAGCTGCTGTAACTCTATTAGGTCATGGGCAGTTGTCATTGACTTCGATGGAAGTAAAAATCGGGAGAGATGTAAAATGGGTGATAATCAGTCAATAACCTGTTTACAGCATGGTATAAAGTCAAAATCACCCCTATTGTCCTTTTATCATCAGCTAACCTAAGATTAGCTTCACTCTAGTGTGCCAATTTCACATGATGAAACAGTTAAAAAGAAAGACTTGCATTTACTTAATAGCCTTCTGTGTGACATTTCATCAAAGGTCATCTGGAAATTCAGATAAACAATATCTTCTGGGTTACCATCACCCTCTAATTCTGTCATTTCTTCAAAGAATTCAACCAATGGCCATTCTAATTACCAATATTGTTCACCTCAAGTGCATCTCACACCCATCCCTAGTCTCCTGAATTATTTTCTTTTAAATCTTAGTTAACTTAAGAGTTAATTTGACTATGAGCTTATGGCTAGCCATTTGGGGCTTCACTTTACCACATACCCTGCTAGAGATGGATGTGAGATGCAACTAAAGTGAAAAAAATTGATTATTTGGAATAGCCAAAAGAACAGCAAAGAAATAAAAGAGGATTATGAGTAGATGTGACAATGATAGTGAAGTCTTTTTAATCCAAACAGCAACAATGCCATCAGGAAGGATTAAAGATGACATAGAGTGCTTTTTTAAAAAAACAATTACGTTTTCCAGAGTCAGATTCTGAAATCAAGCTCCGACACAGAGCAGACTTCCATAGGGTGGTGGAGACTTTAAAAATGCTGCAATTGCTACGAAGCAGCTGGATAATGTGATGGTGAAATTGCAGGTTCCTTCTGTATGGATAACCCAAGATGTGGTGAATGGCCGTCCTCCGTATCTGAATGGATGGTCCAAGGTGGCCTTCCTCTTCCATATGTGTCAGCTGATATGATGTACTCAAATTGTGGTAGACAGTTACAAAGTACAACTACTTGTAAACTTGAGCCAATCCCCTTCTGCCCACCTTTCACCTCCTCTTCCCTAATCAAAGTCAAAAGTACACATGTGATATCATGTTCTCTTACAGAAAAAGGGAAGAAGTCCAGCTCAGCCTGCAAAGAATGGCACTGGGGAACATGTGAGCCTGCCTCTGGTGACTGTGGCACTGGACTCCGTGAGGGAACCTGCAAGGAGAAGGAGGAGTCAAAGATCGTGAAGTGCAAGGTACCATGTAACTGGAAGAAGCAATTTGGAGGTGAGCATTTTGTTTTTAAGAGCTGGTTTTAACATAGCCTTATCTTTGTCTGACCCTTTACTCTTTTTCTATCCTCCTGCCCTCCCACAAAAATGCATAATTCGCAGAATGGACAAAGGATCTATCTACTCACATGCCCCAGCCTATGGCAATTTCTGCCTGGCGACAGGGAGGTGTACAAGAGCCATAGGAGCTCCCAGGCTCCCTGATAACCTGGTGAAGACTGGGGAATCAGAGGCACAATCGTGCATCAATTACTGTGTGGTGCACTTTGTTATTAGACCAGCTACCCCTGGCTTCTTTACTCAAAGTAACAGGTTTACTTTACTAAAGCCTTATGTTCTTGGATGCATTTAAGCATCTTGTGGATATTACAGATTTATAAACTCCCTATTGGACATTAATTCCAGCTTTTATCGGCTGTCTTAAATTGCTCGCTGCTGGATCAGTACAGCTTCGAGCCCATTGTAACGTATGGCAGTTACTGTAATGTGGTAATTTTTTTTCTTGTCTGGGAACATAGAAACATAGGAGCAGGAGTAGGCCATTCAGCCCTTCAAGTCTGTTCCGCCATTCAATTACGACATGGTTGATCATCTACCTCAACGCCACTTTCCTGCACTATCCCCATATCCCTTGATGTCATTAGAATCCAGATATCCATCGATTTCTGTCTTGAGCATACTCAATGATTGAGCTGCCACAGCCCTCGCGGGTAGAGAATTCCAAAGATTCACAACCCTCTGAGTGAAGAAATTCCTCCTCATCTCAGTCTTAAGTGGCCTGTCCCTTATTCTGAGACTATGTCCTCTGGTTCTAGACTCACCAGCCAGGGGAAATATCCTATCCACGTCCAACCTGTAGAAATTTGTAAGTTTCAATGAGATCACCTGTAATTCTTCAAATCTCTGGAGAATATAGGCCCAGTTTCCTGGGCAAAATTAATTTTATTATTTTTATGTCCTTTCTATGTTGACCCATGTATAGTCATCAGTCATCATCACTAGTCATCAATAATCATCACTAGGGAAAAAGTACTGAGCAAACTATTGGGATTGAAGGCAGACAAGTCCCCAGGGCCTGATGGCCTATATCCTAGGGTCTTAAAGGAAGTGGCAGCGGAGATAGTGGATCCATTGGTTATAATATTCCAAAATTCCCTGGATGCGGGAAAGGTTCCAGTGGATTGGAAAAAAGCTAATATATAACGATCTTATTCAAAAAGGGAGGGAGGCAGAAAGTAGGAAACTATAGACCAGTTAGTTTAACATCTGTCGTTGGGAAATTGTTAGAATCCATTATTAAGGAAGTAATAACAGGACATTTAGAAAGTCATGCACAATCCATCAGAGTCAGCATGGTTTTATGAAGGACAAATCATGTTTGACTAATTTGCTAGAATTCTTCGAAGCTGTAACAAGCAAAGTGGATAATGGGGATCCTGTAGATTTAGTATATCTGGACTTCCAGAAGGCATTTGATAAGGTGCCGCACAAAAGGTGGGGTTAAGGGCAATTTATTAGCTTGGATAGAGGACTTGATATTTACAATCTATATTAATGACTTGGATGCAGGGATAGAAGGTACTGTAGCCAAATTTGCAGATGACACTAAAATAGGTGGGATAGTAAGTTGCAATAAAGAAATAAGAAATTTACAAATTGATATGATTAGGTTAGGTGAATGGACCAAAATTTGGCAGATGGAGTTTAACGTGAAAAGTGTGAGGTTATGCATTTTGGTCAGAAGAATAGAAAGGCAAATTATTATCTAAATGGAGAGAAACTTTTGAGTGCTTTGGTGCTGAGGGATCTGGGTGTCCTCATGCATGAATCGCAGAAAACTAGTCTGAAGGTACAGCAGGTAATAAAGAAAGTAAATGGAATTTTGGCATTTATTGCTAAAGGAATAGAGTATAAAAGTAGGGAAGTGTTGCTGCAACCATACAAGGCATTAGTGAGACCGCAACTGGAGTATTGCGTACAGTTTTGGTCCCCTTACTTGAGGAGGGATGTAGTTGCATTGGAGGCAGTTCAGAGGAGGTTCACTAGATTGATTCCAGAGATGAGGGGTTTGTCTTATGAAGAGAGATTGAGCAGTTTAGGCCTTTACACTCTAGAGTTTAGAAGAATGAGAGGAGATCTAATTGAGGTATATAAGATGATTAAGGGGATTGACAAAGTAGACATAGAGAGGATGTTTTCTCTGGTGGGGCAATCTAGAACGAGAGGTCATAGTTTTAGGATTAGGGGTAGCAGATTTAAAACAGAGATGAGGAGAAATTACTTCTCTCAAAGGGTCGTGAGTCTGTGGAATTCACGACCCCAGAGTGCGTTGGATGCCGGGACATTGAGTAAATTTAAGGAGGAGATAGACAGATTTTTAATTAGTAATGGGATGAAGGGTTATGGAGAACGGACAGGAAAGTGGAGTTGAGGCCGAGATGAGATCAGCCATGATCGGATTGAATGGCGGAGCAGGCTCGAGGGACTGAATTGCCTACTCCTGCTCCTAGTTCTTATGTTGTTATGTAAATGGCTAAAATCATTCATTCTCTACTGTCTCTTTCTCATTTTCTCCCCACTTTTTCCCAGGCTCTTTTCCTCGCAAGTGCTCATGCTTCCTTCTTCAATTTCTGCTCTCTGGTACACGTTTTGCCTCACTTTCTTCCTCCCTACACGTACATTCTCACTTCCTCTCTTGCTGCTGGGAGATGTTGAAGAGGAGGCAATCATAGGAAGGAGCCATGAAGGGGCGGAAAAGAATATATGAAAATATAAACAAATACATTGTTGATGGCCGGAGACTGAATTCAGTTCATCATAGTTAGGTGACTTTCACCTATTAACCACTTTGGAGAGCTACCAAACTTAAGGTGCTGACCTTCACAAGCTAGGGAATGAAACTATCAGCATTTAGGTTCCTGACTTCAACATATCTTCACAGGTGACTGCAAATACAAGTTTGGAAACTGGGGTGAGTGCGACACTCAGACTGGCCTAAAAACTCGCAATGGAACCCTAAAGAAGGCATTGTTCAACGCCGAGTGTGAGCAGTCAGTGAAGGTCACAAAGTCCTGCGATAAATCCAAGTCAAAATCAAAAGGTTCGTATTCGCCCTTCTGAGGGAGGAATTGAGTATGTAATATCTGCTATCTTTTGTGAGTGCCTGAAAGCTTGTGGGGAACTGCAGCTTATAATGATAAACTTCAGAGTCTGTGTCAGTCAAATGATAGCTAAGGGTTCAGCTGCTGAACACCCATCTTAAAGAAAGTAATTTTGGAGGAATTATGACTGTTCTTGTGTGTGTGTTTAAATTGCTGGTCTACCTGGAGTGTTTCATAACTTGTTTCATCCATGCTCTCTCTTGCACTTTTCATTGGTTGCTACCACCTTGCGAATTCAATAAAGAGTGTGACTTATTCAGTGGGGAGAGAAGGAGGGAAGATTCAATAGGAGGCAGTCTTTCATCTGAAATCATGATGAGGATAGTGATGGCATATGTAAGTGTCTGGAATGATTCTGTGGTTTCACCTGACAGTCATTGCTAACTGCACGGGTTTCCATGTTTTCAAATTTAACTAGTCAGATGCTGAGCCATCCGCAACAGAAATGACCCAAGCTGACCCCTGATCTGTGGTGTATTAACTCAGCTCAGAAGGGCACAGTTGACATCAGTGCCCCTGGGCTGAGGAACATGGGCTAGGGCTCTCACACTGGATTGCTATCCAATAATACCTTCCATTTATATGGAGTCTTTAAATTATGATTTTTTTAACATCCCAAGGTGCTTCACAAATCGAAATAAATGGGGGAGTGAATGCTAGGTTAAGAAGAGTGTTTGAAAGCTCAGTCAAAAAGTAAAATGGGTTTAGGGAGTGAGTTCCAAAGAAGGGCTGAGGTGGCTGAAGGCTCTGCCCCCATTGTTTGGGTAAAGGGAGGCAGGAGGTGGCAAAGAAGGCCAGAATCAGAGGAAGTAACCATGGAGATAAAAAGATGGAGGAGGTTGCAAAAGTGGAGTGTGTGAGACCATGGCAGCATTTGCAGAGAAGGACAAAGATTTTGACTATGAAATAGGACAGGGCCGAGAAATAGGCGCAGGAATCGCGATGCAAACTGCGTGCTGCCTGCTAATTTAAATGATTGCAGTGTGCGGCCACGGCTAACCACGCTGTTGAGTGACTGCATGCCTGAGCAGGGGCCAACAATCGTGAGGGGCAAGCATGAGTTAAAGCTAGTTTGCACTAATTTAAAACCAGCCTGTACCTTTTAAAGCGGAGGTGCATTGTGGCTGGACCAGATGCTGAAATTTGTTCTAAAAGTGATTTTGACATGGGAATCACACAATAATGCCACAATGTGGAAGAGAGCGCACTAAAAGATTTTCCGAGGCTACACTGGAGGCTTTGGTGCAGGAGGGGGAGAGCAGGAGAGATGCCATCTATATACAGTGGGCCAGGAGACCCTCCAGACAAATTTTGCAAAGGGAGTGGGAGCAGATAGCCGTGGGGATCAATGTCAAGCGTCTATCCACAAGGACCTGGATGCAGTGCCACAAAATGTTCAGTGACCTAACACGAGTGATCAAGGTCAGTGAAGGCATCTTCAAATGCCATATCCTACCAACTGTAGCACTACCCTCACACTCCACTCAATGTACCACCCCCCCTTTCACTGTCCTACCAGCAATATCTACCAATATGACTCATACCTAACATTCCTAGCTTCACCTCATCCTCACACACTAAGCACAGCTGGAAGCCTCATACCCACATCTCACAGCTTGCACACACATGACATCCACCCAAATACGTTGCATTACACGCACTGACACACTTGCCTCTCTCTTGCACGATAAGGTGATGTATAACTGGAGGTAGCAGCATCTAACTAATGTTACGCATAACTGCATTCTTCACCCTGATGGAGGAAATGGTGGTTGCTATCATTGGAACAGCCATGGCTGAGGCCGTGGCAAGTTGTGGGGGCTGCAACCATTGACAATGATTTTTTAAAAATTCATTCACGGGATGTGGTCGACGCTGGCCAGGCCAGCATTTATTGCCCATCCCCAATTGCCCTTGAGAAGGTGGTGGTGAGCGGCCTTCTTGAACCACCGCAGTCCATGTGAGGTAGGTATACCCACAGTGCTGTTAGGAAGGGAGTTCCAGTATTTTGACCTGGCGACATTGAAGGAACGGCAATATAGTTCCAAGTCAGGATGGTGTGTGACTTGGAGGGGAACTTGCAGGTGGTGGTGTTTCCATGTATTTGCTGCCCTTCTCCTTCTTGTTGGTAGAGGTCGCGGGTTTGGAAGGTGCTGTCTAAGGAGCCTTGGTGCGTTGCTGCAGTGCATCTTGTAGATGGTACACACTGCTGCCACTGTGCGTCGGTGGTGGAGGGAGTGAATGTTTGTAGATGGGGTGCCAATCAAGCGGGCTGCTTTGTCCTGGATGGTGTCGAGCTTCTTGAGTGTTGTTGGAGCTGCTCCCATCCAGGCAGGTGGAGAGTATTCCAGCACACTCCTGACTTGTGCCTTGTAGATGGTGGACAGGCTTTCAGGAGTCAGGAGGTGAGTTACTCGCTGGAGGATTCCTAACCTCTGACCTGCTGTTGTAGCCACGGTATTTATAGGGCTACTCCAGTTCAGTTTCTGGTCAATGGTGGCCCCCAGGAAGTTGATAGTCGGGAATTCAGTGATGGTAATGCCATTGAATGTCAAGTGGAGATGGTTAGATTCTCTCTTGTTAGAGATGATCATTGCCTGGCACTTGTGTGGCGCGAATGTTACTTGCCACTTATTAGATCAAGCCTGGATATTGTCCAAGCCTTGCTGCATTTCTACAGGGACTGCTTCAGTATCTGAGGAGTTGCGAATGATGCTGAACATTGTGCAATCATCAGCAAACATCCCCACTTCTGACCTTGTGATTGAAGGAAGGTCATTGTTGAAGCAGCTGAGGATGGTTGGGCCTAGGACACTACCCTGAGGAACTCCTGCAGTGATGTCCTGGAGCTCAGATGATTGACCTCCAACGACCACAACCATCTTCCTTTGCACTAGGTATGACTCCAACCAGTGGAGAGTTTACTCCCTGATTCCCAATAACTTCAGTTTTGCTCGGGCTCCTTGATGCAATACTTGGTCAAATGCTGCCTTGATGTCAAGGGCAGTCACTCTCACCTCACCTCATGAGTTCTGCTCTTTTGTCCATGTTTGAACCAAGGCTGTAATGAGGTCAGGAGCTGAGTGGCCCTGGCGGGAACCCAAACTGAGCGTCACTGAGAAGGTTATTGCTAAGCAAGTGTCACTTGATGGCACTGTTGATGACACCTTCCATCATCTTACTGATGATTGAGAGTAGGCTGATGGCTGATAACTAATGTCCTTTAGGGAAGGAAATCTGCTGTCCTTACCTGGTCTGGCCTACATGTGATTCCAGACCCACAGCAATGTGGTTGAATCTTACAAGCCCTCTGAAATGGCTTAGCAAGCCACTCAGTTGTATCTAACCGCTACGAAGTCAATAAAAAAGAATGAAATCGGCCGGGCCACCTGGCATCGGCCGAGGCACTGGAAACGACAACGGCAAACCCAGCCCTGTCGACCCTGCAATATCCTCCTTACTAACATCTGGGGGCTTGTGCCAAAGTTGGGAGAGCTGTGTCACATACTAGTCAAGCAACAGCCTAACACATAGTCATACTCACGGAATCATACCTGACAGCCAATGTCCCAGACACTGCCATCACCATCCCCGGGTATGTCCTGTCCCACCGGCAGGAGAGACCCAGCAGAGGTGGCGGCACAGTGGTATACAATTGGTAGGGAGTTGCCCTGGGAGTCCTCAACATCGACTCCAGACCCCCTGAAGTCTCATGGCATCAGGTCAAGCATGGACAAGGAAACCTCCTGCTGATTACCACCTACGGCCCTCCCTCAGCTGATGAGTCAGTACTCCTCCATGTTGAACACCACTTGGAGGAAGCACTGAAGGTGACAAGGATGCAGAATGTACTCTGGGTGGGGGACTTCAATGTCCATCACCAAGAGTGGCTCAGTGGCACCACTACTGGCTGAGTCTGAAAGGACATAGCTGCCAAACTGGGTATGTGGCAGGTAGTGAGGAAACCAACAAGAGGAAAAACATACTTGACGTTGTCCTCACTAACCTGTCTGCTGCAGATGCATCTGTCCATTACAGTATTGGTAGGAGTGACCACCGCACAGTCCTTGTGGAGATGCAGTCCCGCCTTCACATTGAGGATACCATCCATCATGTTGTGTGGCTCTATCACCGTGCTAAATGGGATAGATTTCGAATAGATCTAGCAATGCAAAACTGGGCATCCATGAGGCACTGTGGGCCATCAACAGCAGAATTGTACTCGATGACAATCCGTAATCTCATGGCCCGGCAAATCCCCCACTCTACCATTACCATTAAGCCAGGAGACCAACCCTGGTTCAATGAAGAGTGCAGGAGGGCATGCCAGGAGCAGCACCAGGCATACCTCAAAATGAGTTGTCAACCTGGTGAATCTACAATAGAGGACGAATTGCGTGCCAAACTGCATAAGCAGCATTTCTTTTTTCTTTTTTTTTTACAGCACTGAAACAGGCCCTTCGGCCCACCGAGTCTGTGCCGAACATCAACCACCCATTTATACTAATCCTACACTAATCCCATATTCCTACCAAACATCCCCACCTGTCCCTATATTTCCCTACCACCTACCTATACTAGTGACAATTTATAATGGCCAATTTACCTATCAACCTGCAAGTCTTTTGGCTTGTGGGAGGAAACCGGAGCACCCGGAGAAAACCCACGCAGACACAGGGAGAACTTGCAAACTCCACACAGGCAGTACCCGGAATCAAACCCGGGTCCCTGGAGTTGTGAGGCTGCGGCGCTAACCACTGCGCCACTGTGCCGCCCACCGCGCATGCGATAGACAGAGCTAAGCGAGCCCATAACCAATGGATCATCCAGCCGTGAATGGTGGTGGACAATTAAACAACTAACTGGAGGAGGTGGCTCCACAAATATCCCCATCCTCAATGATGGGGAGCCCAGCACATCAGTGCGAAAGATAAGGCAGAAGCATTTGCAACAATATTTACTCCGAAGTGACGAGTTGATGATCCATCTCGGTCTCCTCCTGAAGTCCCCAGCATTACAGATGCCAGACTTCAGCCAATTCAATTCACTCCGTGTGATATCAAGAAATGACTGAAGGCACTGGATACTGCAAAGGCTATGGGCCCTGACAATATCCTGGCAATAGTACTGAAGACCTGTGCTCCAGAACTTGCCGCGCCCATAGCCAAGCTGTTCCAGTACAGCTACAATACTGGCATCTACCCTGCAATGTGGAAAACTGCCCAGGTATGTCCTGTACACAAAAAGCAGGACATGTCCAACCCGGCCAATTACCGCCCCATCAGCCTGCTCTTAATCATCAGTATAGTGATGGAAGGTGTCATCAGCAGTGCCATCAAGCCACACTTGCTTAGCAATAACCTGCTCAGTGACGCTCAGTTTGAGTTCCGCCAGGGCCACTCAGCTCCTGACCGCATTACAGCCTTGGTTCAAACATGGACAAAAGAGCTGAACTCGAGGTGCGGTGAGAGTGACTGCCCTTGACATCAAGGTAGCATTTGACCGAGTATGGCATCAAGGAACCCTAGCAAAACTGAAGTCAATGGGAATTGGGGAAAACTCTCTGCTGGTTGGAGTCATACCTAACGCAAAGGAAGATGATTGTGCTTGTTGGAGGTCAATCGTCTGAGCTCCAGGACATCACTGCAGGAGTTCCTCAGGGTAGTTTCCTTGGCCCAACCATCTTCAGCTGCTTCATCAATGACCCTCCTTCAATCATAAGGTCAGAAGTGGGGATGTTCGCTGATGATTGCACAATATTCAGCACAATTCACGATGCCGCAGATACTGAAGCAGTCATGTAGAAATGCAGCAAGACCTGGACAATATCCAGGCTTGGGCTGATAAGTGGCAAGTAACATTTGCACCACACAAGTGCCAGGCAATGACTATCTTCAACGAGAGAGAATCTAACCATCTCCCCTTGACATTCAATGGCATTACCATCGCTGAATCCCCCACTATCAACCTTCTAGGGGCTACCATTGACCAGAAACTGAACTGGAGTAGCCATATTAATACCTTGGCTACAAGAGCAGGTCAGAGGCTAGGAGTCCTACGGCGAGTAACTCATCTCCTGACTCCCCAAAGCCTGTCCATCATCTCCAAGGCACATGTCAGGAGTGTGATGGAATACTCTACACTTGCCTCGATGGGTTCAGCTCCAACAACACTCAAGAAGCTCGACACCATCCAGTACAAAGCAGCCCGCTTGATTGGCACCCCATCCACAAACATTCACACCCTCCATCACCGACGCACAGTGGCAGCAGTGTGTACCATCTACACGATGCACTGCAACAACTCACCAAGGCTCCTTAGACAGCATCTTCCAAACCCACGACCTCTTCCAACTAGAAGGACAAGGGGCGGCACAGTGGCGCAGTGGTTAACACTGCAGCCTCACAGCTCCAGCGACCCAGGTTCAATTCTGGGTACTGCCTGTGTGAAGTTTGCAAGTTCTCCCTGTGTCTGCGTGGGTTTCCTCCGGGTGCTCCGGTTTCCTCCCACATGCCAAAGACTTGCAGGTTGATAGGTTAATTGGCCATTATAAATTGCCCCTAGTATAGGTAGGTGGTAGGGAAATATAGGGACAGGTGGGGATGTGGTAGGGATATGGGATTAGTGTAGGATTAGTATAACTGGGTGGTTGATGGTCGGCACAGACTCGGTGGGCCGAAGGGCCTGTTTCAGTGCTGTATCTCTAAACTAAACTAAACTAAACAAAATGCATGGAGACACCACCATCTGCTAGTTGCCCTCCAAATCACACACCATCCTGACTTGGAATTATATCGCTGTTCCTTCACTGTCACTGGGTCAGAATCCTGGAATTCCCTTCCTCACAGCACTGTGGGTATACCTACCTCACATTGACTGCAGCGGTTCAAGAAGGCAGCTCACCACCACCTTCTCAAAGGCAATTAGAGCTGGGCGATAAATACTGGCCTAGCCAGCGACACCCATATCCCATGTATGAATTTTTAAAAAAGACTGTCAAAGCTCATGCTAATATTGACATCTTGGATGAGGGCACTATTGCTTGTGCAACTGTTTTCAGGAAGGAGTCAGCATCTCCAGGAAACAGGGGTGATGGTGGTGCATGGGTGGGGGTTTTGGGTGGTGTTGGGAATATCCTTGAAGAAAATATGCTAAAATGTTTAAATGCAAAGGGCCAATATTAGCATAATTTTCCTTCAGATCAAGTGGAAGTAGCAAAGAACATAAGGACATAAAAAAAGGGAGCAGGAGTAGACCACATAGCCCGCTGAGCCTGCTCCGCCATTCAGTCCAATCATGGCTGATCTTTGGTTTCAACTCCACTTTCCCACCCACTCCCCATATCCTTTGATCACCTGAGAGACCAAAAATCTGTCTATCTCAGCCTTAAATATATTCAACGATGGAGCATCCACCACCCTCTGAGGCAGAGAATTCCAAAGATTCACAGCCATTCAGATGAAGAAATTTCCCCTCATTCAGTCCTAAATGATTGACCCCTTATCCTGAGGCTGTGCCTCTGTGTTCTAGATTCCCAGCCAGGGGAAACAACCTCTCTGTGTCTACCCTATCAAGCCCCCTTAGGATCTTGTATGTTTCAATGAGATTGCCTCTCATTCTTCTAAACTCCCAGAGACCATAGGCCAATTTACTCAACCCTCTCATCCCAGGGACCAATATAGTTGAACCTTCACTGTACCGCCTCCAGTGCAAGTCCATCCTTCCTTACACATGGAGACCAAAACTGCACACAGTACTCCAGGTGTGGTCTCTCCAAAGCCCTGTACAATTGTAGCAAGATTTCTTTACTCTTGTACTCCAGTCCCCTTGCAATAGAGGCCAACATGCCATTTGCCTTCCTAATTGTTCGCTGTACCTGCATGCTAACTTTCTGTGTTCCTTGTATGTGTACACCTAAATGTCTCTGAACATCAACATTTACAAGTTCCACGCCTTTTAAAAAATATTCTGCTTTTCTATTCTTACAACCAAAGTGAATAACCTCACACTTCCCCATATTATACTCCATCTGCCACCTTGTTGCCCATTCACTTAACCTGTCTCTATCGCTTTGCAGCCTCTTAGTGTCCTCCTCACAGCTTACATTCCCATCTAGCATTGTATTGTCAGCAAAGTTAGATACTTTACTCTCTGTCTCTTTGTCTCAGTCTTTAATATAGATTGTAAATAGATGAGGCCGCAACACTGATCCTTGCGGCACTTCACCAATTAAAGCCTGCCAACTTTAAAATGCCCCGTTTATCCCTACTCTTTGCTTCCTGTCCATTAACCAATCCTCTCTCCGTGCTAATATATTACCCCCAACACCATGTGCCCTTATCTTGTGTATTAACCTTTTGTGTGACACCATGTTGAATGCCTTTTGGAAATCCAAGTATACTACAGCTGCTGGTATCCCTTTATCTACCCTACTAGTTACATCCTCAAAAAACTAAGGTTTGTGAAACACAATTTCCCTTTTGTAAAACCATGTTGGACTTTGTCTGATCACACTATGATTTTCTAAGTATACTAAGACTTCCTTAATAATAGATTCACAGCCCAGCAGATGGCTTACATCTGAAGAGATAAAGGAATCCCATGAGCTCTTTACCCCTAGTCTGCAGTGGGGGTGACAGGGAAAGAGTTTGAATAGGCACTTCCTCTTGGCAAAAAGGAGCCTTGGGATTTCCTTGCCTTCCTCTCCCCCAAGGATGATCCTCGTGTAGCAGCTAATTTTAGTTGATGAGAACAAGAAGATTAATACAAATAGAGAGAAAGGGAAGCCTTTGTCTTATTGAACTGTCAAGATAATGGGCAGGGCTGTTTCCTTGTGATTATTTTTGCAAAGAAATTAAGGAACCTTGATACTAAATGATAACCTGGACCGAAAATAATCTGGAAAATGCCAATAAAATACTGAATGTGAACTGGATTCACTCTACTTCAGGAATCTTTGGGAGTTGGTGAAAGAAGTGATATTTTAGTTGCAGATTTAAGATGGATGCACATGCAGGCAAGAGAATAGACCAAGACTAAACATAATAGACTAATGAATCCCGATAACAGACTAATGAATAAAGTCAGCAAATGTGGAGTCAAGGGTCAAGTAGCAGACTTGATAGCTAACTGGCTTCAAGACAGAAAGTAGAGTAGGGATAAAGGGTTGTTCAGAGTGGCAGAAGATAGGAAGTGGTGTTCCCCAAGGATCAGTTCTGGGACCACTGCTGTTCACAATTTAGATTTATGGTTTAGACTTTGGAATCACAACACAATTTCTAAATTTGAAGATGCCACCAAATTGTGGGGGTTAGTCAATACTGAGGCAACAAATTACAAGAAGATATTATTATTATTGGATATCCCTTGCAGGTGAGGATGATTGTCTTCCATGAGTCCAAAGATAGCTGATGAGGCTGATCTGGGATCTACAGACTTCATGGCACGTAGGGCATTTGTTATCATGTGGGATATCTGGTTGTGTATTATTAGTTCAGGTCATGGATTGTTCTTTCCGCCGCTGTCTTGTTTCCTCTTCATTTGACTCAAAATTCTGGGATCCTTCCCACAGACTCAGCCTCCATCTGATTCAGTCCAGGGCAATGGTCTCCCAGGAGTTGATGTCAATGTTGCATTTCTTCATATATTTCTTCATGTTGGCTTTCAGCACATTCTTGAAGCCCTTCTTTTGTCCTCCTCTGGTGCGTCAGCCCTGCCTGAGCTGGGAGAAGAAGACCTGCTTTGGGAGCCTGGTATCTGACATCCGAACTATATGGCCAGCCCAACGAAGCTGATAGCAGATAATCATAGCCTCGATGCTTGTGGTGCCTAATTGTGAGAGGACACTGATGTTGGTGCTAATACATATCCCACTCGATATGTAGGATCTTCCGCAGGCAGCGTTGATTAAATGACTCCAGTGCTTTGAGGTGCCTCCTATATATTGTCCATGTTTCAGCCCCGTAAGGTAGGGATCATGACTGCAAGGTAGACCATGAACTTGGTTTTAGTTTTGCTGTCACTATCTTCAAACACTCACTTCCTCAATGGCCAAAGGCTGCATTAGCAGATTTCAGATGACACTGGATTTCTTCATCAATGTCAGCCTTCTGTGAAAGATAACTTCCAAGATACTGGAAGTTCCACATTTCCCAGGCAGTCATCATGAATCCTAATCAATGGGACTGGGGCATGTGCATTTGGAACTTGCTGTTGGAGGACTTTGGTCTTCTGACTGTTGAGTGTAATTCCCATCTTCTCATAGGCCTCAGTAAATATGTTAATGATTCTCTGAAGATCCATTTCCGACACAGCACTTACTGCAGTGTCATCAGCGTATTGGAGCTCAATGACTGAAATCCAGGTGGTCTTAGTTTTTGAATGGAGTTGCCTGAGATTAAATAGTTTATCGTCCATTCCATAAATAAGCTGCACTCCAGCAGGGAGCTCGTCTCTAGTCAGACGGAGCTTGGCTGCTGCGAAGATCGAGAAAAGAATTGGGACGGTGACACAACCTTGTTTAACTCCTGTCTTAACCTCAGTGGTCTGTAATGGATCCATTACTAAGGATCACCGCTCGCATATCATCATGAAGCAGGCAAACGATGGTGAGGACATCATAATTCGACAGAATCTTCCAGAATGCCTCATAATTTACAGAGTGGAAGGCCTTTGTCAAGTCAAAAAATGCTATCTAGAGAGGTTGAGGTTGTTTGTGACATTTTTCTTGTAGATGACAAGCTGTGCCCCTTGATGGCTGAAACCCACATTGAGATTCGGGGAGAAGCTCTTCAGCAAGTGTAATGAGTCAGTTCAGAAGGGTTCTTGTAATGATCTTGTAATGGAGAACAGGGAGATGCCTCTGTAATTTCCACAGTTGGACTTGTCCCCTTTCCTGAAGATTGTCACAATCATGGCGTCCTTGAGATCATTCAGGACTTCCTCTTCATTCCAGATCCGTAGGATGAGGGCGTGGAGCTGTAATGTTAGTTCTTCTCCTCCGTGCTTAAAGATTTCAGTGGGGATTCCATCACCTCCTGCCACTTTGGTGTTCTTCATTTGTGTGATGGCTTTCATTACCTCCATAGGCGTTGATGGAGTTCCAGGTTCGTCTCTAACTGGATGTAGTGGGATGGAGTTGAAAACACTCTCATCAACAATGGATTCTTAATTGAAAAGGTCTTCGAAATGCTCCCTCCAAAGGGCGTTGACAGCCTCCCTCTCCTTGATCAGATCTCCCCCGTCTTTAGGCCTCAAAGAAGCTGTCTTTGAATACTTGGTCCATAAATGGTCTTTGTGACAGCGAAGAAACCATGGATATCATTCATGTCAGCGAGGTGCTGAATTTCCTTTGCCTTGCCTGCCCAGCACCTGTTCTTCATGTTGCGGGTGCTCCTTTGTACCTCTGCCTTTGCTTGTTGGTAAGCCCGTTTCTTTTGCTTTGAGTTTGGGGCTTTCTGCCAGGCACAGAGAGTCTTACACTTGTGATCAATCAGTTTGTTGATATCCTGATCATTTTCATCAAACCAGTCCTGATGGTTCCTGACAGAAAATCCAAGTGTATCTTTGCAGGCATCCCAAGTGCTGTGGACACTCTTCTGTTCTTGATTGAAGTTTGAAAGAAAATATTAACAAACTTGCAGAAAGGGCATTTAATTGACAAATGAATTTCAGCATAGATAACTGCGAAGTATTTCATTTTGGTAAGAAAAATAAGGATGTTGCAAATTACTTAGAAAATAAGAATCTAAATGAGGTAGAGGAGCAAAGGGATCTGGGAGTACAAATACACACATCATTAAAAGTATCTGTGCAAATTAACAAAGCCCTCAAAAAAAGCAAACCAAGAGCTAGGGTTTATTTCTAGAGGGATAGAATTAAAAAGTAGAAAAGGAAGTTATGTTAAACTTGTATTAAACCTTGGTTAGCCCACACCTGGAGGACTGCATACAATTTTGGTCACCAAATTAGAAAAGGGATAAAGAGGAACTGGAGAGAGTGTGAACAAAAGTTACAAAGATGATACCAGAAATGTGGGGGCTATACCTATAAGCAGAGGATGTACAGGCTGGGTCTCCTTTCTCTTGAAAAAAGAAGGCTGAAAAGTGACCTATTGAAGGTCTTTATAATTATGGAAGGTTTTCATAGAGTAGACCCAGGAAAATGGGCTGAAATTTCCTACGGGTGTCAGCAACCTGACGTTGGGACCATATATGCTGGCATTGACTGCGATGGCTATCTGCTCCCACTGCCTACGTGGTGTCACCTCATGACCCCCTGTGGACAGAGGGCCTCTCTCCTCCTCTCCACCTTCTGCATCAAGACCTCCAGTATTCCATTTGAGAACCTCGGAACATGCTCTCTGCACCATATCTATTCTTCTCGCAGGCCAGACTCTTTTCCCCAGCCACTTCCAGCACCTGTTGAGGCCAGAATTTTAAGAGGTTGCAGGCTGGCCTCAAGTAATGCAGTCTACCTTTAAGTGGCACTAGCCTTGCATGGACTTGGCTCCCCTGCAGTCACTCAACAATGCAGTTAGTGATGGGCTACATGCTACTACCATTTAAATTAGCAAACAGCGCAAAGTGTGTGTGCTACCTGCATCAGAAGGAACGGGTGCGAGTTAATTGTCCATCGCAATCCTTGTCCCTGTTTTCAGGCCTTATCCAATCTTTCCCACGTGTACTTTAACAGGCAGAGGAATTCCTAGGAAATACTGATAATTGACAAAGTCAATGGAAATAAATATCATGAGCGATGTGAAATGGCCTGCCAGCTCACTATCACCCATTTTACACTGTCACACAAAGTCAGCATCTACCCTCAGCGGGGCCTGCATTTGGAAATAGCCCAGACTGATGGTATGATGGTCTCTGCCAGTCATGAGGATTCTAAGGGAGGTGAGATTATACAGTCTTAAAAACATGAGGGTGAAAGAAATAAAAGGATATGCTGATAAGGTTAGATGAAGAGGGATGGGATGAGACTCATGTGCAGCGTAAACAGGCATAGACCAGTTAGGCCGAATGGCCTATTTTTGTGCTGTACATCTGTGTAATGCTAAGTAACCTGCTATTTGTTGGGCATATGGTCATTACAAAGCTGCCCACAGTTATCCCTCTTCAAAGCTACAAAGAGTGTTGATGGAATGTTCAAATGTTGCACTATAGTTGGGATGCTTATCCAATATTGTCCATTCTGGTAAATATGAACTGGTGGTCTTTGCTATTTCCATGCTGTCCCCCCCCACCTTTTTTTTCTCAATGCTCTTCTCTTCTTTCACCTTGAAGAATACAGGAGGGAGATGATAAATGTCTCTTAATTACCAGTTTAGATTATCCCAATGTGAGCATCAGTCATCTGATTGAGATATCCCAATGTACAATTCTGTCTGCTTATGTTGACATTCGTTTGCATGAGATAGAGTCATAGAATTATACAGCACAGAAACAGGCCCTTTGGCCCATCGTGTCTGCACCGGCCATCAAGCACCTAACTATTCTAATCCCATTTTCCAGCACTTGGCCCGTAGCCTTGTATGCTACGGTGTTTCAAGTGCTCATTTAAATACTTCTTAAATGTTGTGAGGGTTCCTGCGCCTACCACCTCTTCAGGCAGTGCGTTCCAGATTCCAACCACCCTCTGGGTGAAAACATTTTTCCTCAAATCCCCTCTAAACCTCCTGCACCTTACCTTAAAACTATGCCCCCTGGTTATTGACCCCTTCACTGAGGGAAAAAATTTCTTCCTATCTAACCTATCAATGCTCCTCATAATTTTGTACACTGTAATCATATCTCCCCTCAGCCTTCTCTGCTCTAAGGAAAACAACCCCAGCCTTTTCAGTCTCTCTTCATAGCTGAAATGCTCCAGCCCAGCCAACATCCTGGTGAATCTCCTCTGCACCCTCACCAGTGCAATCACATCCTTCCTATAGTGTGGTGCCCAGAACTGTACACAGTACTCCAGCTGTGGCCTAACTAGCATTTTATACAGCTCCATCATAACCTCCCTGCTCTTATATTCTGTGCCTTGGCTAATAAAGGCAAGTATCCCAAATGCTTTCCTAACCACCTTATCTACCTGTGCTGCTGCCTTCAGTGATCTATGGACAATACACCAAGGTCCCTCTGACCCTCTGACCTTCCGAGGGTCTTACCACCCATTGTATATTCCCTTGCCTTGTTAGTCCTCCCAAAATGCATCACCTCAATCTTCTCAGGATTAAATTCCATTTGCCACAGCTCTGTCCATCTTACCAGCCCATTTATATTCTCCTGTAACCTAAGGCTTTCCTCCTCGCTATTTACGACACCACCAATTTTCGTATCATCTGCGAACTTACTGATCGTACCTCCTATATTCACGTCTAAATCATTAATGTACACTACAAACAACAAGTCCCAGCACCGATCCCTGCGGTACACCCCTGGTCACAGGCTTCCACTCGCAAAAACAGTCCTCTGCTTCCTGCCACTAAGCCAATTTTGGATCCCATTTGCCAAATTGCCCTGGATCCCATGGGCTTTTACCTTCTTAACCAATCTCCCTTGCGGGACCTTATCAAGAGCCTTACTGAAGTCCATATGGACGACATCAACTGCTTTACCCTCATCTACACATTTCGTCACTGTCTCAAAAAATTCAATCAAGTTAATCAGACACGATCTCCCCCTGACAAAGCCATGCTGACTATCCCTGATTAATCCCTGCCTCTTCAAGTGGAGATTAATCCTGTTCCTCAGACTTTTTTCCAATATTTTCCCTACCACTGATGATGTTAGACTCACCGGCCTGTAATTACCTGGTTTATCCCTGCTACCCTTCTTAAATATTGGTACCACATTCGCTGTCCTCCAGTCCTCTGGTACCTCTCCTGTGGCCAGACAGGATTTTAAAATTTGTGTCAGAGGCCCTGCAATCTCCTCCCTTGCCTCACATAACAGCCTGGGATACATCTCATCTGGGCCTGGGGATTTATCCACTTTTAAGCCCGCTAAAATAGCTAATATTTCCTCCCTTTCAATGCTAATATGTTCAAGTATATCATAATCCCCCTCCCTGATCTCTCCACCTACATTGTTCTTCTTCATACTGAACACAGATGAAAAGTAATCATTTAAAACCTCACCTATGTCCTCCAGCTCCACACACAGATTGCCACTTTGGTCCCTAATGGGCCCTACTCTTTCCTTGGTTATCCTCTTGCCCTTAATATACTTATAAAACGCCTTAGGATTTTCCTTTACCTTGACCGCCAGTGTTTTTTCATGTCCCCTTTTCGCTCTCCTAATTACAGGCCAGATCCTGTTTAATCATATTGAAATTGGCCTTCCCCCAATTCAGTACCTTTATTTTCAGTCCATCTTTGTCCTTTTCCATAACTACCTTAAGTCTTACAGAGTTATGGTCACTATCCCCGAAATGATCCCCCACTGACACTTCTACCACTTGTCCGGCTTCATTCCCTAGGATTAGGTCCAGTACTGCCCCTTCTCTTGTAGGACTTTCTACATACTGGCTCAAAAAGCTCTCCTGTATGCATTTTAAGAATTCTGCCCCCTTTAAGCCTTTTGCACTAAGATTATCCCAGTTGATATTGGGGAAGTTGAAATCCCCGACTACTATTACCCTATTATTTTTACACCTCTCTGAGATTTGCCTACATATCTGCTCCTCTATCTCTCCCTGACTGTTTGGCAGCCTGTAGTACACTCCCAGCCAAGTGATTGCCCCCTTTTTGTTTTTAAGTTCTACCCATATGGCCTCATTTGAGGAACCTTCTAAGATATCATCCCTCCTTACTGCAGTAATTGACTCCTTTATCAACAGTGCAATTCCACCTCCCCTTTTACCCCCTCCCCTGTCATGCCTGAAGATTCTATACTCTGGAATATTGAGCTGCCAGTCTTGCCCCTCCCTCAACCATGTCTCTGTGATAGCAATAATATCATAATCCGATGTGCTAATGATCGCCCTCAATTCATCTGCTTTTCTAGTAAGACTCCTTGCATTAAAATAGATGCAATCCAGCATTGCATTTTTTACCTGTGTCTTAACAGGTCTATATTTGCTCTGCCTTCCAGACTGACTCATTTTCTCTTCATATTTGAATGTGCACTGCCCCCTACTGTAACTCCACTCTGTATCCCATCCCCCTGCCAAATTAGTTTAACACCCCCCCCCCCCCACCCCCCAAACGGAACTAGCAAACCTCCCAGCAAGGATGTTGGTCCCGTTTTGGTTCTGGTGCAACTCATCCAACTTGTACAGGTCCCACCTTTGCCAGAAACAGACGTAGTGATCCAGGAAACTAAAGCCCTCCCTCCGACACCACCTCCTCAGCCACCTATTCATCTGCTCTATCCTCCTATTCCTATACTCACTAGGATGTGGCACTGTGAAGAATCCAGCGATTACAACCTTTGAGGTCTGCTTTTTAATCTGCTACCTAGCTCCCCAAAATTCTTGTTGCAGGACCTCATCCCTCTTTCTACCTGTGTCGTTGGTACCAATATATACCACGACCTCTGACTGTTCACCCTTCCCCTTCAGAATGTCCTGCAGCCGCTCGGAGACATCCTTGAACCTAGCACCAGGGAGGCAACATACTATCCTGGAGTCTCGTTTGCGGACACAAAAATGCCTGTCTATTCCCCTTACAATTGAATCCCCTATTAGTATGGCTCGCCCACTCCTTTTCATCCCCTCCTGAGCAGCAGAGCTCCTGTGGTGCCACGAGCGTGGATTTTGCTGCTTTCCCCTGGGAGGCCATCCCCCCCAACAGTATCCATATCTGTTTGAGAGAGGGATGGCCACCGGGGACACCTGCACTACCTGCCTGCGCCTACTACTCCTCCTGGTGGTCACCCATCCCTTTTCTGCCTCTGCAGCCATTACCTGCAGTGTGACCACCTCGCTAAATGTGCTATTCACGCCTTCCTCAGCATTGCGGATGCTCCACAGTGAGTCCATCCACAGCACCAGATGCACAATGTGGTCAGCTAGTAGCTGCAGCTGGACACACTTCCTGCACACATGGTCGCCAGGGACATTGGAAGTCTCGCTCTGTCCCTGGTCTCTTGCAGCCACTTTTAAGCTGCTGGAACTCCCACTCGCCGGTGCCTGTCTGCTCGCAGGTCCGCTCGGTCTCGCTGTCTAGTCAAGGTGAGGTTTTTTGAGGGGAGTGTGCGTAGTTTAATTCATAATTATTCACCCATTTTAAACCTGCTGCCTTAAATTACAAACTGACATAAAACTGAGAAAAAGCATACACAAATGCAAAAAATAGCAAAAAATCCTGGCGAATGGGAAAGAAACAAAGAGCGGCAAAGGGTGACAAAGCTACAAAGGGGAGGATGAAAAGAAACTTTCAAACGATATCAAAATCAACACAAAAAACTTTTACAATTACATTAGTAAAAGAGATGATCAGAAGCAATGTGGGCCACTTGAACACAGATAACAGTGGTGTTGAAAGTAAGGAAGTGCAGGCATGCTGAATAATTACTTTGTGTCAGTATTTATAGTAGAGGAAGAGTCCGTATGCCAAACATCTCAAAGAAACTATTATTGAATCAGGGACAAGGACTGAACAAATTATCGTAAGCAAGATAATAGCCATGGAGAAATTAATGGCACTAAAAATTTTAAAATATGTAGGTGAGAATATTGCAAATGCCTTAACTGTCATCTTCAAATGTTCTCTAAATTCGGAAGTCATTCCTTTGGATTGGAAAATTGCACGTCACTCCAATATTTACGAAAGGTGAGAGAGGGAAACAGGGAATTATAGACCAATTAGCCGAACATCTGTTGTCGGGAAATTACTAGAGCCTATAATTAAGGATAGGGTGATTGAAAACCTTGAAAATTTCAGTGGATCGGAGAAAGACAGCATCAAGTTGTAAAGGCTGGGTCATGTCTGACAAATCTAATTGATTTTTTTAAAGAGGTGACTAAAGTCATGGTTCATGGAATGTCTATGGATGTTATTTATATGGCTTTCCAGAAGGTATTTGATAAAGTCACTCACAAGAGACTTTTAGCTGAAGTTGGAGCCCATGGAACTGAAGGCAAGTTATTGACCTGGTTAGGAAATTGGCTGAGCGACAGGAGACAGAGAATGGGGATAATGGGCAAGTACTGTAATTGGCAGGATGTGACTAGTGGTGTCCTGCAAGGATCTATATTGGACCTTCAAGTATTCACCATATTCATTAATGACACATATCCAAATTTGCCAATGACACAAAGATAGGCAGCATTGTCAGCAGTGTGGATGGAAACATAAAATTACAAAGAGCTATTGATAAAGAAAGTGAATGAGCAAAACTGTGGTAAATGGATTTCCATGTAGGCAAATGTGAGGTCATCCACTTTGGACTTAAAAGGATAGAACAGGATACTTCCTAAATGATGAAAAGCTGGAAACATTGGGGGTCTAAAGCGACTTGGGGATCCAGGTACATTGATCATTAAAAGGTTATGAACAGGTACAGAACATAATCAAAATGTCTAATGGAATGCTGACCTTTATATTGAAAATAATAGAATACAAGAGGGTAGAAGTAAGCTTCACCTATACAAAGCCTTGGTTAGACTACACCTGGAATACTATGAGCAGTTCTGGGCATCACACCTTGGAGGGAGTGCAGGGTAGACTTACTAAAATGATACCTGGACTCAAAGGATTAAGCTGTAAATAGAAATTAAACAAAGTAGGGTTGTGGTGTGTGGAATTTAGAAGGTTAACGGAGGATTTGATTGAGGTTTTCAAGATATTAAGGGGAACGGATAAGGTAGATTGGGAGAAACAATTTCCATTAGTTGGGGTATCCTACAAATTAGAGCCAGACCTTTCAGGAGTGAAATTAGGAAACACTTCACACAAAGAGTGGTAGAAGTTTGGAATTCTGTTCTGCAAATGGAAATTGGTGCTAGTTGAGTTATTAATTTTAAAACTGAGATTGCTAGATTTTTGTCAGTCAAAGGTATGAAGGGTTCTGGGGCAAGGCAGATATATGGAGTGAGCTCACAGATCAGCCATAATTTAATGACGGAACAGGCTTGAGGGGCTAAATGGTGTACTTCTGTTTCAATGGGCTGAACTTTTCAGGAGACCTTGAAGTCTGGAAGCCGAAGTGCAAACACTGCACAACATCAGGGAGGGGGAGAGGTACCTGGACACTTTGTACCAGAAGGCGGTCACCGCCCTTAGAATAGAGTTGTCTGTTTAGGTCAGTGGTGAGGGACAGGAGGGTGTGACCGTGAATGAGGCAGGATAAAGGACCAAGCAGACAGTAGTGGAGGAGCCTCAGCCTTTACAATTGTCAGACAGGTTTGAGGTGCTTGCAACCTGTGTGGACGAAAGCAAGGTCTGCAGGGTGGGTGAGCAGACTGGCCATGGCACCATGGTAGAGGAAGCCGTTCAAGTGGGGGGGCAACAAAAAACAAAGTAGTGGTAGTAGGGGACAGTATAGTGAGGGGGAAAGACACTGTTCTCTGCAGTCAAGAGCGAGAGGCCAGAAGGCTGCGTTGCCTCCCCGGTGCCAGGGAACAGGACATCTGCTCAGGGCTGGAGAGGAACTTACAGTGGGAGGGAGAAGATCCAGTTGTGGTGGTCCATGTAGGTACCAATGACATAGGCAGGACAAGGAAAGAGGTTCTGCATAGTCAGTTTGAGGAGCTTGGCACCAAATTAAGAAGCTGAATCTCAAAGGTAACAATCTCTGGATTATTACATGAGCCACATGCAAATTGGCATGGGGAAAGTAAGATTAGAGAAATGAATGTGTGACTGGTGTGGTAGAAGTGGGTTCTGATTCATGGGACACTGGCATCAATACTGGGGAAAGTGTGGGCTGTACCGTTGGGATGGTCTACATCTGAACTGTGCTGGGACCAGTGTTCTAGCGAGCAGCATAACTGGGGAAGTAGAGAGTGTTTTAAACTGGATAGTGGGGTCAAGGGATCAAATTTGGGATGAGGTCATAAAGCAAGGCAAGAGAGAAAGGTATTAATATGGGAAATGATAAACAGACTGTGACAGGAAGGGACAGAGAGTATAAAACTGAGAGTAAATCAGCAGATAAGGCTAGAGGTTACAAAAATAATAAAAGGACAAAACTAAAGGTTCTCTATCTGAATGCATGTAGCATTTGAAACAAAACAGATGAACTGATAGCACATATAGAAATAAATAAATACGATCTGATAGCCATTACCGAGACATGGCTGCAGGATGACATAGATTGGGAACTGAATATTGAAGGGTACATGACATTTTGGAAGCTAGGAAAAGGTAGAGGGGTGCCTCTGTTAATTAATGATGGTATTAGCACATTAGAGAGGGATGACCTAAGTTCAGGAAACCAGGATATAGAAGTGGTTTGGGGAGAGATGAGAAATGATAAAGGCAAGAAGTCACTCATGGAAGTAGCATACGGGCCCCCTAACAGTAGCCACATGATAGGACAAAGTATAAAGGAAGAAATAATGGGAGCTTGTCAGAAAGGTATGGCAATAATCATGGGGGATTTTAATGTGCATATAGACTGGAAAAATCAGATGGGCAAAGGTAGCCTAGATGAGGAGCTCAAGGAATGTTTTCGGGATAGTTTCTTAGAACATTCTGGAGCCAACTTGAGATCAGACGATACTAGACATGGTATTGGGCAATGAGATAGGATTAATTAATGACCTCTTAGTGTCCATGCCCCTAGGCAGCAGCAATCATAATATGATTGAATTTTACATTCAGTTTGAGGGAGAGAAGAGTGGGTCTAAGACTAGTATTCTAAACTTAAATAAGGGCCATTATGAGGGCATGAAAGCAGAGCCCACTGAAATGAACTGGCAAATTAGGTTAAGGGATAGGTCAATAGAGATGCAGTGGCAGACATTTGAAGGGATATTTCAGAATACACAGAATAGATACATTCCAACGAGGAAGAAAAATTCCAAGGGGAGGACCCACCATCCGTGGTTAACTAAAAAAGTTAAAGGTAGTATCAAACTTAAAGAAAAAGCATATAATTGTGCAAAGATGGGTGGCAGGTCAGAAGATTAGACAGAGTGGAAAAAACAGCAAAGAATGACTAAAAGGTAAACAAGGAGGGAAAAATTAGAGTACGAGAGAAAGCTAGGTAGGAATATAAAAACAGATAGTAAGAGTTTCTGCAGATATTTAAAGAGTTAACAAAGTGAGCATTGGTTCTTTTGAAAGTGAGTCTGGGGAATTAATAATGGAAAATAAGGAGATGGCAGATGAATTGAACAGGTATTTTGCATCGGTCTTCACTATAGAGGATACAAGTAACATCCCAGAGATAGCTGTAAATCAGGAAATGGAAGGGAGGGAGGAAACTCAAGATAATTACAATCACCAGGGAAGTGGTACTGAGCAAATTGTTGGAGCAGTGGGCTGACAAGTCTCCGGGTCCTAATGGACTTCATCCTAGGGTCTTAAAACAAGTGACTAGTGAAATGGTTGATGCATTGGTTTTAATTTTCCAAAATTCCCTAGATTCAGGGAAGGTTCCACAGGATTGGAAAATAGCGAATGTTAACTCCTTTATTCACAAAGGGAGGGAGACAGAAAGCAGGAAACTACAGGCCAGTTAGCGTCACATCTGTCTTAGGGAAAATGTTAGAAGCTATTATTAAAGCATTATAGCAAGGCGCATAGAAAAATTCAAGGTAATCAGGCAGAGCCAACATGGTTTTGTGAAAGGGAAATCATGTTTAACCAATTTATTGGAGTTCTTTGAAGAAGTAACATTTGCTGGGATAAAGGGGAACTGGTGGATGTACTGTACTTAGATTTCCAGAAGGCATTTGATAAGGTGCCACATCAAAGGTTATTGTGGAAAATAAAAGCTCATGGTGTCGGAGATAACATATTGCCATGGAGAGAAGATTGGATAGCTAACAGGAAGCAGAGAATAGGCATAAATGGGTCATTTTCTGGTTAGTGTAACGAGTGGTGTGCCACAGGGATCAGTGCTGGGGCCTCAGCTTTTTACAATTTATATAAACGACACGGATGAAGGGACCGAAGGTATGGTTGCTAAATTTGCTGATGACACAAAGATAGGTAGGAAAGTAAATTGTGAAGACGACATAAGGAGGCTACAAAGGGATATAGATAGGTTAAGTGAGTGGGCAAAGATCTGGTAAATGGATTATAACGTGGAAAACTCTGAAATTGGCCATTTTGGCAGGAAGAATTTAAAAAAAGCATATTATCTAAATGGTGAGAGATTGCAGAGCTCTGAGATGCTGAGTGATCTGGGTGTCCTAGTGCATGAATTGCAAAAGGTTTTTATGCAGATACAGCATGTAATTAGGAAAGCTAATAGAATGTTACATTCATTTATTGCGAGGGGACTTGAATACAAAGTAGGGAGGTTATGCTTCAGCTATACAGGGCATTGGTGAGACCACATCTGGAGTACTGTGTACAGTATTGGTCGTCTGATTTAAGGAAGGATGTAAATGCGTTGGAAGGAGTTCAGAGAAGGTTTACTAGACTAATACCTGGAATGGGCAGGCAGGTTTTCTTATGAGGAAAGGTTGGACAAGCTAGGCTTGTATCCGCTGGAATTTAGAAGAATAAGAGGCGACTTGATTGAAACATATAAGATCCTGAGGGGTCTTGACAAGGTGGATGTGAAAAGGATGGTTCCTCTTGTGGGAGAATCTAGAACTAAAGGCCGCTGTTTAAAAATAAGGGGTTGCCCATTTAAGACAGAGATGAGGAGAAATATTTTCTCTCATAGGGTTGTGAGTCTTTGGAACTCGATTCATCAAAAGGTGGTGGAAGCAGAGTCTTTGAACAATTTTAAGGCAGAGATGGTTAGATTCTTGATAAGCAAGGGGATGAAAAGTTATTGGGGGTAGGCTTAAATGTGGAGCTGAGGTTTCAGTAAGATCAGCCATGATCTTATTGAATGGCGGAGCAGGCTCAAGGGTGCAAGTGGCCTGCTCCTACTCCTAATTCATATTCATATGTATGTATGTAAGTCCCGCTGCCAGGGCCGAAAGCGGGAGGCCACCTCACTCCTGCGGGCGGCGGGACTCTGGGGTGGCATCTTGCCGCAGGCAGCCAATTAAGAGGCTGCTGCCAGGGCCACCATCCATTCAGAGAGCCAGCAGTTCAGCAGTCTCAGCAGCTAGCGGTAGCTATTGTTGAGCCTGCGTGACCAAGGAGGGGGCATCCCAATGGTAGGGTGCCCTCGAAGAGAGCTGAGTTTGGTTGGGGAAGCCAGGGGCTAGGCAGGTAGGCCCATGTGATCGGAAGGTTGGGGTGGTGGTGGGTGGTGTCGTGGTGCACCTTGATGGCACGGCCGGCCACTGGGTGGCCAATTAAGCCAGTTAAGTAGCCAATTAAGGGCCACCCAGCCCTGCAGGCACCACCCCCCACACCATAGGAACCAGCTGGGGGGGCTGCCATAGTCCAGCTGGCAGTCTCCTCACACAGCGGCAAGCCCTCCTGATGCGAACAAAATGCCTGCGGGGCTGGAAGTGGCCCTTAATTGGCCACCCAGTGGCCGACCGTGCCATCCAGGTTCCCACCACTGCCAATATGTGATGGTGGCAGAAAGATGTTGGGCTCAACATAAGAACATAAGACATAGGAGCAGGAGGAGGCCATTCGTCCCCTTATGCCTGCTCTGCCATTCAGTAAGATCATGGCTGATCTGATTCTTGCCTTAACTCCACTTTCCTGCCTACCCCCCTATAACCTTTGACTCCCTTGTCAATCAAAAATCTGTCTAACTCCGCCTTGAATATATTCAATGACCCAGCCTCCACTGCTCGCTGGGGAAGAGAATCCCAAACACTAACGACTCTCTGAGAGAAGAAATTCCTCCTCAACTCTGTCTTAAATGGGAGACCCCTTAATTTGAAACTGCGCCCCTCGTTCTAGATTTGCACATGAGGAGAAACATCCTCTCAGCATCTACCCTGTCAAGCCCCCTCAGAATCTTATACCGTTTCAATAAATTCACCTCTCAATTTTCTAAACCCCAATGAGTATAGGCCCAACCTGCTCAACCTTTCCTCATAAGACAAACCCCTTCATCCCAGGAATCAGCCTGTTGAACCTTCTCTGAACTGCTTCCAATGCAATATATCTCTCTTTAAGTAAGGAGACCAAAACTCCATACAGTACTCTAGGTGTAGTCTCACCAATGTCCTGTACAGTTGTAGCAAGACTTTCCTACTTTTATACTGCATCCCCCTTGCAATAAAGGCCAATATTCCATTTACCTTCCTAATTACCTGCTGATTTTTGTGATTTCGTGTACAAGGATACCAAGGTTCCTCTGTACTGTAGCATTCTGCAGTCTCCTTTTAAATAATATTCTGCTTTTCTATTCTTCCGGCCAAAATCGACAACCTCATATTGTCCTACATTATTCTCCATCTGCCAAATTTTTGTCCACTCAGTTACCCTATTCTATGCAGACTCATTGTATCCTCCTCACAGCTTGCTTTCTTACCCAGCTTCATATCGTAAGCAAATTTAGCTACAATGCAGTCGGTCCCTTCATCCAGGTCATTAATATAGAGCGTAAACAGTTGAGGCCCTAGCACTGATCCCTGTCGCACTCCACTCGTTACAGTTTACCAACCTGAAAATGACCCATTTATCCCGACTCTCTGTTTCCTGTTAATTAGCCAGTCCTCTACCAATGCTAATATATTACCCCCAACACATAGAAACATAGAAAATAGGAGCAGGAGTAGGCCATTGCCCTTCGAGCCTGCACCGCCATTCAATACAATCATGGCTGATTGTCCAAACTCAGTATCCTGTTCCCGCTTTCTCCCCATATCCCTTGATGCCTTTAGCCCCAAGAACTACATCTAACCCTTTCTTGAATATATTTAATGATTTGGCCTCAACTGCTTTCTGTGGTAGAGAATTCCACAAGTTCACCACTCTCTGGGTGAAGAAATCCCTCCTCATCTCATTCCTAAATGGCTTACCCCTTATCCTTAGACTGTGAGCCCTGGTGCTGGACCATGAGCTCGTGTCTTGTATAATAACCTTTTATGTGGCACCTTATCGAATGTCTTTTGAAAATCCAAATACACTACATCTACGTGTTCCCCTTTATCCAACCTGCTTGTTACATCCTCAAAGAAATATAATAATTTTGTCAAACACGATTTCCCTTTCACAAAACCATGTTGACTCTACCTGATTTTATTGTGATTTTCTAGATGTCCTACGACTACTTCTTTAAGAATGCAATCTAGCATTTTCCCAATGACAGATGTTAGGCTGACTGGCCTATAGTCTCCTGCTTTCTGTCTGTCTCTCCCTTCTTGAACAGAGGTGTCACATTTGCGGTTTTCCAGTCTGCTGGGACCTTTCCAGAATCTAGGGAATTTTGGAAGATTACAAGCAATGCATCCACTATCTCTGCAGCTACTTTCTTTCTGACCCTAGGATGCAGTTCATCAGGTTCAGGGGACTTGTCGGCCTTTAGTCCATTAGTATTCCCATTACTTTTTTCTAGTGATAGTGATTGTTTTAAGTTCCTTCTGATTTTCTGCTATTCTTGGGATGCTTTCTGTGTGTTCTACTGTGAAGATGGATACAAAATACTTGTTCAAAGCCTCTGCCATTTCCTCTTTTCCCATTATTAATTGTCCAGTCTCACCCTTTAAGGGACCAATGCTCACTTTAGCTACTCTTTTCCTTTTTATATATTTGTAGAAGCTTTTACTGTATGTTTTGATATTTCTTGCTAGTTTTCTGTCATATGCCAATTTCTCCCTCTTTTTTTAGTCATCCTTTGCTGGTTTCTAAAATTTTCCAAATCTTCTGGCCTACCACTAATCTTTGCAGCATTGTATGCCTTTTCTTTCCATTTGATGCCATTTCTGCAACTATATAATTTCCATGTAGAATGCCTTACAAATCTCTGAGCTTGTAGTAGGGTTTTTGCCATGTATCGATTGCCCCTTTTAACCCCATCCAAAATGTCGACATCACTTTTCTTCACAGAATTCTAGGCTGTTAATTTTCCGCAGCCTTCTTGTCCTTCAAACCTGAATGCAACCAGCATTCTTTTCGTAAGAACAGGTAACTTTTTTTTAGATTTGAGCTACACAAAACATCTTGAAACAATTGATGGCAAGATCAGAAGAGAAACAGTCATTTTGATGTACTGACAACACTGTGTTCTTGACAGAGGGGGAGGTAGAAATTGTGTAGGAGTTACAAAGTTCACTGCAGCTTAAACTTTGTCTTACTGACCTCCAGCTGGAAGTTGCAGTCTTGCATCTCCCTGTAGCTCAAGATTTAACCTCGAACCTGAAGGACCCGTGCTGTTTGGAGTTTGCACATTCTGCATGGATGAGTTGAGCAACTGGATAAAGTGCATACAACACTGAGATTTTTAGTTTCAGGAAGAGAAGGAGGAAGAACCTGGCAGAAGAATGTTTGGCACTGGTTAGCGTAACAGTCTGAGCAGGGTTGTCCTCTGCTCCAGACAGCAGGAGGTTACATGACAGAAAATGTTGACTTGCTGTAAACATATACATACTAATTTTGTTCTTTTCTATCTTTTTGAACAGGTAAAAAGGGAAAGAAGGGAATGTGAGGAAGTTCCTAGAAACTTGACAGTATAACCCACCTTCTTGTTGATCTGAGCTGCAGCACAATCTATACAGCCGCCCCTCACCAAAATACCTTTTACCAAGCTTTGTTGTAATCTTCTAATCTGTAGAATTTCATGTAAGAAAACTGCCTTTTTAAATGCTTGCTTTTTCTCCTAGTCTCTTATTGCTTATAAACCTGAGACTTTGGTATGTGTACAGTACATTCCTGCAACTATATAATTTCCATGTAGAATGCCTTACAAATCACTAAGCTTGTAGTAGGGTTTTTGCCATGTATCGATTACCCCTTTTAACCCCATCTAAAATGTCGACATCACTAGTCTTCACAGAATTCTAGGCTGTTAATTTTCCGCAGCCTCCTTGGCCTTCAAACCTGAATGCATCCAGCATTCTTTTTGTAAGAACATGTAACTTTTTTAGATTTGAGCTACACAAAACATCTTTAAGAAATTGACGGCAAGATCAGAAGAGAGACAGCCATTTTGATGTGCTGACAACATTGTGTTCTTGACATTGCAACTCTGAAATCATGTAACAAATTTAGCACAACTCCACTGTGAAAACACTTTTTTTTTCAAAGCAGTGATTTGGAGATTTGGAAGGCACAATGTAGTTCATGAAAAATAATGCATTTCCTGTCCTAAATGTTTGTCATTCACTGAAGAGATCTTGGTCCAGAGGTTTTTTCAATAAAATCTTTTTATAAACTTATACATGTGTGCTTCCTCAGGTGACTGAGGGATGGTTTCTTGTCTCTAGTGGCTCAGTAAGAGATGGAGCACTGGTACATAAGCTCAAAAGCAGAGAAGCCATTGCAGTAGTTAAAGAAGTTGGTTCAGAAACCAAACTTGATTCAGTGCACTGTGGCTTTAAACAAATCGACGCTGGTATTTATAAGGGGTGTTCAGATTAGTAAACTGCTATAACTCCCAGGATCAAACATTTCGTAATTTTGATTAATGCTTTCATCATTTTTAAATATCAGCCATGGTCCAGTTGGTAGCACACTCCCCTCCAAGTCATAAGGCTCTGGATTCAAAGTTCCACTCCAGGGACTTAAGAACAAAATCTTGTCTGATACTCCAGTGCGGTACATAGGCAGTGCTGCATTGTTGGAGGTGCTACTTTTCGAATTTGTTTTTGCTATTATTCATTCTTGGGATGTAGGCATCGCTGGCAAAGCCAGCATTTAATGTTCATCCCTACTTGCCCTTGAGAAGGTGGTGATGAGCCGCCTTCCTGAACCGCTGCAATCCATGTGCTGTAGATACACCCACAGTGCTGTTAGGAAGGGAGTTCCAGGATTTTGACCCAGTGACAGTGAAGGCACAGCGATGTAGTTCAAAGTCAGGATGGTGTGTGACTTAGAAGGGATCTTGCAGGTGATGGTGTTCCCAAGCGTCCCCTGCCCCTGTCCTTCTAGATGGTAGAGGTCGTGGGTTTGGAAGGTGCTGCCCTGGCGAGTTGCGACGTTAAACCGAGGCCCTGTCTGTGCACTCGTGGGCATAACAGATCCCGTGGCAGTATTTTGAAGAAGTGCAGAGGAGTTCTCCCTAACGTTCCAGCCAATATTTATCCCTCAACAACAGATTATCTGGTCATTATCATGTTGCTGTTTGTGGGATCTTGGTGTGCGTGAAGTGATTGCCACATTTCTGCATTACAGCAATGATGACACTTCATGGGTGGTTTGTTGGCTGTCCTCAGGTTGTGAAAGGCGTTATATAAATGCAAGTTCTTTTTCTCCTTATTTTAAGAGATTGTTTTTCCCCTTCCAGAGTTATGTCCTTTCTTATCAGAGGAAGCAAGTTTTCTGTTTGCTCCTGTCAATGATGCTCTTGAGCCAGCTAATTGCATAAAAATTGCAGAGGAACTCACAATCAATTATGCGTTTAGGTCCAACCTTCCTTTTTCTGTCTCTTTTGCTCTGTGCTGAGGAAGCATGGCAGAAAATAAGAACATGTGACACAGAAATAATGAGCACATATTCAAACATTGCTGGTAGAGGGGAGGTGATGATGCAGTGGTATTGTCAGTGGACTAGTAACCCAAAAACGCAGGGTATCTCTCTGCGGCCACGGGTTCGAATCCCACTATGGCAGAAGGTGGAGTTTAAATTCAATTAATAAATCTGAATTAAAAGCCATGAAACCATTGTCAATTGTTGTAAAACCCCACCTGGTTTATTAATGCCCTTTAAGAAAGGAAATCTGCTGTCCTTACCTACACGGTCAAGCCTGCTAAGTCCTCCTCACTAACATCTGGGGGCTTGTGCCAAAGTTGGGAGAGCTATCCACAGACTAGTCAAGCAACAGCCTGCCATAGTCATACTCTGAAATCATACCTTACAGACAATGTCCCAGACACTGCCATCACCATCCCTGGGTATATCCTGTCCCACTGGCAGAACTGACCTAGCAGAGGTGGTGGCACAGTGGTATATAGTTGGGAGGGAGTTGCCCTGTGAGACCTCAAGATTGACTCTGAACCCATGTTGTCTCATGGCATTTGATCAAACATGGGCAAGGAAACCTCCTGCTGATTATCACCTACCTCCCTCAGCTGATGAATCAATCCTCCATGTTGAACACCACTTGAAGGAAGCACTGAGGGTTTGAAAGGGGGCAGAATGTACTCTAGGTGGGGGACTTCAATGTCCATCACCAAGAGTGGCTCAGTAGCACCACTACTGACTGAGCTGGTCGAGTCCTAAAGAACGTAGCTGTTAGACTGGGTCTGTGGCAGGTGGTGAGGGAACCAACAAAAGGGAAAAACATACTTGACCACGTCCTCACCAATCTGGCTTCCGCAGATGCATCTGTTCATGGCAGTATTGGTAGGAGTGACCACTGCACAGTCCTTGTGGAGACAATGTCCTGTCTTCACATTGAGGATACCCTCCGTCACGTTGTGTGGCACGACCACCGTACTAAATGGGATAGATTTTTGAACAGATCTCACAACGCAAAATTGGGTATCCATGAGGCACACTGGACCATCAGCAGCAGCGGAATTGTCCTCAACCACTATCTGTAACTTCATGGCCTGGCATATCCCCCACTCTACCATTACCATCAAGCCGGGAGACCAGCCCTGGTTCAATGAAGAGTGCAGTAGGGCAAGGCATACCTCAAGATGAGGTGTCAGCTTGGTGAGGCTACAACCCAGGACTACTTGCGTGCCAAATAGCGTAAGCAGCATGCGATAGACAGAGCTAAGCAGTCCCACAACCAACGGATCAGATCTAAACTCTGCAGTCCTGCCAGATCCAGTCGTGAATGGTGGTGGACAATTAAACAACTAACTGGAGGAGGTGGCTCCACAAATATCCCCATCCTCAATGATGGGGGAGTCCAGACATCAGTGCAAAAGGTAAGGCTGAAGCGTTTGCAACAATCTTCAGCCTGAAGTCCCCAGCATCACAGATGCCAGTCTTCAGCCAGTTTAATTCACTCCACCTGGTATCAAGAAACGACTGAAGGCACTGGATACTGCAAAGGCTATGGGCCCTGACAATATTCTGGCAATAGTACTGAAGACCTGTGCTCCAGAACTTGCTGCACCCATAGCCAAGCTGTTCCAGTACAGCTACAATACTGGCATCTACCTGGCAATGTGGAAAATTGCCCAGGTATGTCCTGTACACAAATAGCAGGACAAATCCAGCTAATTACCGCCCCATCAGTCTACTCTCAATCATCAGTAAAGTGATGGAAGGTGTCATCAACAGTGCTATCAAGCAGCACTTACTTAGCAATAATCTGCTCAGCGGCGCTCAGTTTGGGTTCCGCCAGGGCCATTCAGCTCCTGACCTCATTACAGCCTTGGTTCAAACATGGACAAAAGAGTTGAACTCAAGAGGTGAGGTGAGAGTGACTGCCCTTGACATCAAGGCAGCATTTGACCTAGTATGGTATCAAGGAGCCTGAGCAAAACTGGAATCAAAGGGAATCAGGGGGAAATCTCTCCATTGGTTGGAGTCATACCTAGCACAAAGGAAGATAGTTGTGGTTGTTGGAGGTCAATCATCTCAGCTCCAGGACATCACTGCAGGGGTTTCTCAGGGTAGTGTCCTCGGCCCAACCATCTTCAGCTGCTTCATCAATGACCTTCCTTCAACCATAAGGTCAGAAGTGGGATGTTCGCTGATGATTGCACAATGTTCAGCACCATTCGCGACTCCTCAGATAATGAAGTCCAGATGCAGCAAGACCTGGACAATATCCAGGCTTGGGCTGATAACTGGCAAGTAACATTTGCGCCCCACAAGTGCCAGGAAATGACCATCTCCAACAAGAGAGAATCTAACCATCTCCCTTGTCATTCAATGGTAATACGATCACTGAATCCCCCCACTATCAATATCCAAGGGGTTACCATTGACCAGAAACTGAACTGGACCAGCCATGTAAATACCATGGCTACAAGAGCAGGTCAGAGGTTAGGAATCCTGTGGTGAGTAACTCACCTCCTGATTCCCCCAGGCCTGTCCACCACCTACAAGACACAAGTCAGGAGTGTGAGGGAATACTCTCCACTTGCCTGGATGGGTGCAGCTCCAACAACACTCAAGAAGCTTGACACCATTCAGGACAAAGCAGCCCGCGTGATTGGTACCCCATCCATGAACATTCACTCCCTCCACCACCGACTCACAGTGGCAGCAGTGTGTACCATCTATAAGATGCACTGCAGCAATGCACCAAAGCTACTTAGAAAGCACCTTCCAAACCCACGACCTCTACCACCTAGAAGGACAAGGGCAACAGATGCATGGGAACACCACCACCTGCAAGTTTCCCTCCAAGCCAAGCACCATCCTGATTTGCAACTATTTTGCCATTCCTTCACTGTTTCTGTGTCAAAATCCTGGAACTCCCTTCCAAACAGCACTGTGGGTGTACCTACCCCACACGGATTGCAGTTCAAGAAGGCAGCTCACCACCACCTTCTCGAGGGCAATTCGGGATGGACAAAAATTGCTGGCCTAGCCAGTGATGCCCACATCCTGTGAACGAATAAAAAAAAAATTCTAGGACAGCCTACTGGGGTTCCCTACTGTAATATTACTGTTGGAAACTAACTAGTAAGGTACTGAGAAAAATGTAGGTAGGTCCTCCTTAGCTGGACAATATAGAATGAATGACCAATTGTATATTTTGAAAATCTGTCAAAATGAATCCTTAATTGTTGGGTTTGATAAGGTAATGAAGTTGCTGTTCATTCCATTCGTGACTTCAGTGCAATCTCTCTTTATAAATAGTCCTATCGTCTCTTCCAATGTACTGTTTCTTCTAATCCTGCTGTCACTTCAAGGTCTCATCAGTCAGTTGTAACTATTCATGATTCTTCTAAAGAATGAAATCAAAAAGTCAATCAGACTGCAGCTAGTGCCAACTAAGGAGACAAATGAGTTTGTAAAAGTTCACCTGGGAGAATCTATTGTTGATAGTTGAAAGAAAACTTTTTGGGGAATGGGGCAGGGGATAATTTATCTCGGAGTTGCTCTTTTATAAATTGTATCTATACTGTGGGGTGGCTTTGACGAACTCAATTTTACTGTTCAGAATAAATTAACCCCATCCCATTGGATACTTTGAATGTTGATGTTGGTTAGTGACTCAGGTTACATGCTTTGCTCTTGTCAACTTGTGATGATAGTTTTCCAAGTGTCTGTTGCTGGTGTGGCGCCTTGCCCAGCAGCAGCATAGACTTGCAAAATTATCTTGTCACTACAAAGAATTGCATGTGTAGAATGTCTTATCACATCAAAGGGTGTGACAATTACATAGGAGAACAGCAAGAGCCCACATATTCTAAGATAACTGGCCAGTTTATCATAATTTTGGCAGTACTGATTGAAGGAACAATGACAGGCAGGAGAACTCCCATCTGCTTCAAATAGTCACATGGGATCTTGAACATCTGCCTGCTTTGGTGGTTCAGGTGGACTTCAAACATTTTATCTGACAATGCAGCACTCCTTGAATATTACACAGAACCATTGACCTAGTGAGTTGAACCTGCAACTTTGGATACCAAGGCCAGAGGGATACCAACTGAGCCAAGCTAACACCACCTATTAATTACATCTTCCCAGTCCGGCCAAGTATCATATTCATGCATGTCTAAACCACTTAAGTGTCTTGAGTAAGTTATTCAGAGCAATGATAACAGATCAATAGTCTTTTCGGTAGCATTGCCTCCCTGTTAGCGCATATCTCTATTGTTTTTAAGGAGAAAAGCCCATGATCACTCAGAACTAGTGTGAGGGTGCCTTTCAATATCAAAATCATGCCTCATGAGGAGGAATTCTTCACAAAATGCTTGCTTTTAATCAATAGTCTGAAGCATGAGAGGAATGGAGAAGCTGCATAAGTGCATAGAACAAGAGGAGATTTGGGTCAATAGATTATATTTCTACTTGAAGGTAAGAGTTGGAAAGCCTCCTACATACATGTATTCATGCAAGATGGAGTTGTGGGGGTGGTGGGGGGGGGGGGGGTGTGGAAACCAGTAGAGTAGTATAGAAGTCTCATCTTGTTGGTCATCCAGTCATGATCAGCAATATCCACTACCCCATTGGTCACTGGCTGCGATACCAGAAAGCTGGAGATTGTAATATGGGACTTCTTAGTGTTGCATTCATGGACGAGAGTTTCGTGGACTAGTCTGGAGGGATATTCCCTTCAATTTAAGGGGATACTTTCCCTCTTTAAGGGGATTACTATCTTGTAGCAGTGTGCATGTACTTAACGAAAAGAATCTTGGCTTCTGCAGCAGTTTTTGTTGTTTTGAAGCCTTAAGGACATTCCCTACAGGTTTGGGAAAGGAAGGATTCCACTCTTGATAATCTTGTTGTCTCTAAACTGTGGTAACACAATGATCCATCGAGAACCTTAGAATCCTGAATAAATTTCTTCTGAAATTTGAAGCTACAGATTGTGCCAGTGGTACAATAGGAAACTGGTTAATGAGTCGTACTGACATAGGGGGAAGAATTAACATTAAACAGTGTCTTTTTCGGTTTGATTTCAGCAGGCAAGAATTATTAACAAAATCCACATTACTACAATAGACTTATTTTGGCTGAAGTCTCTACATATTTAATTCTGATGAATAACTCATCTAATTTCAGAAATCACAGCCTGGTGAGGTCCATTTATTCTCTGTTCTAAGGAGAAGAGTTCCAACTTCTCCAGCCTCTCCACATAACTGAATTCCTCTTCCTTAATACCATTCCAGTAACTCCTCTGTACCCTCTCTAAGGCCTTGACACCCATCCTAAAGTGTGGTGCCCAAAATTGGACACAATACTCCATGAGGTTATACCACTAGATCAACTTGTGATTGGACAAACACTGGAGGCTGACACAAACCAGATTAGGATATCTGTTGTGAGATCAAAGTGTAACTAAGATAGTATGAGATGAAAAGCCAATTTTATAATTGTACAGTGGCTCATTCTGCATTAACTACCTCTAAATGATATGGATGCTCGAATGTTTCTAACCTGCAGCTTTTGCCAGGAAAATGTTTTGAAACTTTTCAGGTTTTTCTTTTTGTTCGTGTTTTCAAGTAAACCTCTTAAACTAGAGATTGGGTAACATGGTCAGAATATTTTGTTCTTTTCCCTCTGATGACTGGAATCAAATCTGTCACTGTCTCCAGGAATGAAAGTTTCATTTCTTTTTGGACTATAAAGCTTTTATGAAAAATCAACTTTGGGTGCATGAACCTATGCATAATTTGGCACTGAGCTAGCAACCTCAATCAACAAATCCACAGGATTGCTGGTGTTGAAAATGAGAATGTCATATGCTGTGGTAGGGAATGCTCTTCTAGATTAGTGTTGTCCAATAGGATTTTGATACTCGCCAGATGTGTGGCGATCAGGTTACCATATTCACCACATGAAACAAAATATATGCAATATTAATAAAACAAATTCACAGTCTTTTGAAAAGGGTTTAAGGTTTTAAGCCATCAGCAATCAAGACTGATATACTCACTGCCAGAACCAGGAGAACAGCCTCAAAAGAGTTTTGCAATCCAACTGTTCCACAAAGCAAACCTGCTGTATATACTCTCAAAGGGTGGTGACAATCTGTTAACTGAAGTGTCATTCAGTTTCTTTCAAAAAAGCAAATTTCTTCAGAGTGAACTGTCTCTATTTTGTCAGAACAATAATTAGGAGACTCGGGGAGGAAAAAGAATCAACAAATCTCTACGCATTGCTTCTGCACTCTTGACTCTTTCCTTGCTTATAGTCTATCACCTGCCATTTCTGAAAACAGTATCCGGACATTTAATAGACCGTTGGCTCTTGGCCAACCTCCTGTAATCTCTCCTTGTATGTCAATTCCTATCTCTATTAAGATGAAGGTGGGACACTTTGGATATTGCTGCACCGCTTCAGCTTGCCAAAATTGCACATTTCAATCTTCATTAGCAGCCATGCAGATCTGTCCATCACTCACGCACCTCAACTGTTATGTGAAAACTGCCAACTACTAGCTAAACAAATAAAAACAAGAAATGCTGGCAATACTCAGCAGGTCTGGCAGCATCTGTGGAGAGAGAAGCAGAGTTAACGTTTCAGGTCAGTGACCCTTCTTCAGAACTGGCAAATATTAGAAATGTGAAAGGTTATAAGCAAGTAAAGCGGGGGTGGGGCAAGAGATAACAAAGGAGAAGGTGTAGATAGGACAAGGTCACAGAATAGCTGACCAGAAGGTCATAGAGCAAAGGCAAACAATATGTTAATGGTGTGTTGAAAGACAAAGCATTAGTACAGATAGGGTGTCAACGGACTGCAAGTTGAACAGCAGCAAATACAAACATGAAAAAAAACAGTGGGTAAGCAAACTGAACAAACTAAGATGAAATAAAATAAAATAAACACACAAAAAAAAAGAAAAAATAACTAAAAATAAAAGTAAAATGGGGGGCCCGTCATGCTCTGAAATTATTGAACTCAATGTTCAGTCCGGCAGGCTGTAGTGTACCTAATAGGTAAATGAGATGCTGTTCCTCGAGCTAGCGTTGATGTTCACTGGAACACCGCAGCAATCCCAGGACAGAGATGTGAGCATGAGAGCAGGGAGGAGTGTTGAAATGGCAAGCAACGGAAGATTGGGGTCATGCTTGCGGACTGAGCGGAGGTGTTCCGCAAAGCAGTCACCCAATCTGCGTTTGGTCTCCCCAGGGTAGAGGAGACTACATTGTGAGCAGCAAATACAGTATACTACATTGAAAGAAGTACAAGTAAATCGCCACTTCACCTGAAAGGAATGTTTGGGGCTTGGGATAGTGAGGAGAAAGGAGGTGGGCAGGTATTACACCTCCTGCGATTGCAGGGGAAGGTGCCGTGGGAAGGGGACGAGGTGGTGGGGTTAATGGAGGAGTGGACCAGGGTTTCATGGAGGGAACAATCCCTTCTGAATGCTGACAGGGGAAGGGCGGGGAAGATGCGTTTGGTCATGGCATCACGCTGGAGGTGGCGGAAATGGCGGAGGATGATCCTTTAGATATGGAGGCTGATGGGGTGGAAAGTGAGGACAAGGGGAACCCTGTCGCAGTTCTGGGAGGGAGGGGAAGGGGTGAGGGTTGAGCTGCAGGAACTGGGCCGGACACGGTTGAGGGCCCTGTCATCCACAGTGGGGGGGAAATCCTCGGTTGAGGAAAAAGGAAGACATATCAGAAGCACTGTCATGGAAGGTAGCATCATCAGAGCAGATGTGTCGGAGACGGAGAAACTGGGAAATGGAATGGAGTCCTTACAGGAGGTAGGGTGTGAAGAAGTGTAGTCGAGGTAGCTGTGGGAGTCAGTGGGCTTATAATGGATATTAGTAGACAGCCTATTCCCAGAGATGGAGACAGAGGAAGGGAAGGGACGTGTCAGAGGTGGACCATATAAAGGTGAGAGAAGGGTGGAAATTGGAAGCAAAGTTGATAAAGTTTTCCAGTTAGGGGCGGGAGCAGGAAACGGCACCGATACAGTCATCAGTGTACCAGAGAAAAAGTTGGGGGAGGGGGCCTGAGTAGGACTGGAACAAAGAATGTTCGACATATCCCACAAAAAGACAGGCATAACTAGGACCCATGCGGGTACCCATAGCAACACCTTTTACTTGAAGGAAGTGAGTGGAGTTGAAGGAGAAGTTGTTCAATGTGAGAACAAGTTCAGCCAGGCAGAGGAGGGTGGTGGTGAATGGGGACTGGTTGGGCCTCTGTTTGAGGAAGAAGCGGAGAGCCCTCAAACTGTCCTGGTGGGGGATGGAGGTGTAGAGTGATTGGACATCCATAGTGAAGAGGAGGTGGTTGGAGCCAGGAAACTGGAAATTGTCAAAATGACGAAGGGCATCAGAAGAGTCACGGATGTAGGTGGGAAGAGACTGGACCAGGGGAGAAAAGAAAGAGTCAAGATAGGAAGAAATAAGTTCAGTGGGGCAGGAGCAGGCTGACACAATGGGTCTGCCGGGACAGTCCCGTTTGTGGATTTTGGGAAGGAGGTAGAAGCAAGCTGTCTGGGGTTGTGGGACTATGAGGTTGGAAGCTGTAGAGGGAATATCTCCAGAGGAAATGAGGTGAGTGACAGTCCTGTAGACAGTAGCTTGATGTTCGGTAGTGGGGTCATGGTCCAGGGGAAAGTAGGATGAAGTGTCTGAGAGTTGGCGCTGAGCCTCTGCAAGGTAGAGGTCGTTACGCCATGCAGCAACAGCACCACCCTTGTCTGCAGGTTTGATGACCATGTCGGGGTTAGACCTGAGAGAACGGAGTGCCTCAACTTCAGAGGGGACAGGTTAGAGTGAGTGAGGGGGGCAGAGATGACCAATGTCTCGCTGACAGTTTTCAATGAACCAGCTAAACAAAACTAGGTTCTTCAGTTAAAATCCCCTTGTCACTAGATTCTCCCAAGAAAATTTCGCAAACTTTCGGAACACCAACCTTCCAAAGGCTGGCCCTGCTTTCACAGTGCTTCACAGAGCGATCCAGCAGATCTAAATGTATTGTCATTTAACGGCACCCAGAGATAACAGGAACCCAGAAGTTTACATCGGCGGACTATTTTTCTTGTTTCATTGAGCAAGCAGCCCTTCAGCTTCTCAGTCACTAGAAACCTGACAGCTGAACTATATTCTGATAACCGTAGTCACTGTCTGACTGATATATATCGATCCTGTCTAACAGCAATGTGATTGAGTCTTCCTTGCTCAATCAGGGATGACAAAAAGCGGTCTAGCAAGTGACTTACCCACAGCTGTAACTTTAACACAATTCAGTTTTGTATGGCTGTAAATATGAACAGCATCAATTCTCCACATGTCCGCGGCTGATTCACCGCATGTAGTGAGGGGCGAGTGTATTGGACGACACTGATATAGATTAAGGGAATACACATCAGTGGACCATGGTAGGTAGAACTTCATTCATCTAACCCATGATGCACAGGACTTGGGAATCTGAAATTGTCTTTCAAAAAAAATACAAGGAAAGGAATACACCATTTCATCTAATTTCCACAGTCTGTTGTATATTCCCTCTTACTCCTAATCTGCCAATGGGTTTCACGTTTGCAAAATAGAATTATTCCATTTCCCTGGTCTTTCTCCTTTCCCCTCTATCCCTTCTGCAGGCCTCTGCAACCTGAAATTGGGTCATGTGGTACCATAAACAAAACACACAATAAAAAAAGGTTAGGGGGTGACATAACAGAGGCCTTTAAAAATATGAAGGGGTTCGATAGGGTAGACATAGCGATAGTGGAGTAGGATCCAGGTCTTGGAAGTGCTCTGGTCCTGGGAGAGGGTCAGATCCTGGAGTGGGGGTGCGGGGGTGGAATCTGTTCCTGGGGAGTTCCAATCCTGTGGTGGGGAGTGGTCGGCGATCCTGGAGGTGGGGGGTTGGGGTGATAGAGGAGAATAGTATCAGCAATCCTGGAGGGACGAAGCAGGTAAGCTTGGTGGACTGGGAGGATGCCCATCTGGCCCACAAACAGTGATGGAAAGGCACTTACCTCTTCCACACAGCAGTCCTTGCTTCCTTTAATTCCAGAGGGAGGCAATGGAAGCAATTATTATTGATTCATTCAAATGCAAATTAGATAATTTCTTTCGGAAATAGCATTATGGAATACAGTGTATAAGTAATTTGAGACAGGATGGGCTGAATTTTATGAGGCCTCCGGCATTGGAGGTCGTGGTGGCGGGACCCAGAAAATCCTTCTCGGAGAGTCCTGCCATGACTCCCAATGCTGAGAAAGTCCCACCGCATTTTACCAGTGGCGGCAAGGCCCCGATGTGGCCTCCTCCTGCCCCACGCCCCCGCCCCACGCCCCCGCCCCGCCGCCAAGTGGCAGGGCCTTCATTTCAATATGGTAATGAAAGTTAATGCATGCAAATTAACTTATCTTGTCCTGACGACCATCCGACGTTGATATTCCAGCCGCTGGCTGCAAATTCCATACCTTCGGAACTCCATTTGGAGTGAAATTCTCAGGGCACGGGGTGGGGGAGTGGTTAAAAGTGCTTCAATTGGCTGAGGGGATGGTGGGCAGGGATTGAAGGGCAAAGATTACAAAGTTTGGGGGTGAAAGGTTGGGACCGGCAAAAATCGTTTTGCAGGCGGGAGGGGGAAATAAATATGTTGGATCATTGGGGGGTGGAGGCGGGGCTTTAATGTTTAATTAACTGTTTTTACTGACATAAAAGGTGATGTGTCCTTTTAAAATTTGGAATCATCAAAAATGGCACTGATGCCTGCGGGGTGGCACCGGACGCCGTTGCTGGGGATGGAACAGCTGCCCCCTCTACATCATTGGGGCAGCCGTTCCACCCCCTCCATTTAAATGAGATCCTGCGTGATAAATATCGCGGGGGCTCAGTGGCAGCGCATCCGCGCCTGAAGGCCGCCGACTTCAATGTGCGGCGGCAGAATAAAATTCAGTCGGACATGTGGTAACTAGAATTCTTGGGAAAAAAAGGTGACATTGGAACTATAGTTCCCAAAACTCTCCACCACATGGGTTTTCCACATGTCATGTCTGGGTCTGGTGTAGACTAGTGGCTATGACTACTGATCAGGGATATGATAGATTTCCTCACAAATCAGTGATGTACATGAAGGCTCAGCTTACCTCCTGAGGCAATAGTGGAATGTCATCTGCTGGCCCTGGACCTGGAGCCACTCCCACCAAAGGCATTTCATTGCCAATCTCAATTCAAATCACAACTGCACTCAATCTCTATCCTTTTGACTTATTTTAGGCGGCATCATGAGGAGATGAGTTTATCAGCCAATCAGATGTCCACTACTACATGAAACATGTAATGGATGTGTTGAAGGGGATTTTAACCCCCAAAAACGAGTGGGCTTGTGTCGGGTGCATTGTGAAAATTTTAGCACACCTTGAACCTGCTCACTTTCAGTTTTTGATGGAAAAAGGACTCCTGAATCATACCCTAGAGGAGGAGAGATGTGGAACCATCAGGGTGTGCATGAAGTCGAGGCCCCTCTTTGGGAAGAGTTTGTGCAGGAGCTCCTTTTGCTAGCTGTGAGATATCTGCTGGTGGGCCTTATAAGAGAGACCTTTACCTAATTTATATCCAGGCCCGCTATAAACCAGTCCTACCATCATAGCTCCCCTTTTACATGCTGGTATATAGGTCCTCCACAATGACCCATGCTACCAGTTTGGAGGCAGAGTGTAAATTATCCTCTCAGGTCTTCCTCCAATTTTCCCCAAATTAATCAGTATATATGGCATCAGTACTAACCATGAGGAGACAGCTGTGTGCCACTCTGCTGTTGGTTGTCATAATGCCTCCCCTTAGAGTTTGAAGATGTGTGCCCTTTCAGATCTAGTCTCCTACTTTTCCTCACTACTACCTCAGGGACAGCAGGTTCTGAAGCAGAGGACTGGTGCTTTCCATCAGGAGCCACCGAGGCCTGGGGTGACCATTGTCTCAGGGCAGCTGATGCCCTAGAGTGACCTGCCCCAGGCTGCATCTCATCTGCTGCTGCACAGATAGCTTGGTTCTGATTACTTTCTAACACATGTGCAAGCATCCGAACTGGCTGGCAGATGGCATAGATGTGGCACTGACCCGAGTGGCAGCATCATCATGCAAGCGCCCATTTGCCAGGCTACCGGTGCAGGGCACTGGTTCTGCTTGGGCACTGAACAGCAGAAAAGCAGACCAAATTGTATTAATCTGATCACTGAAGTCCTGAGAGACAGCCCTCTCCACTATAGGGCTCATGGTAGCTTTTGCAGCTACCATGCCAGAAGCTACAACTGAATTTAATTCATTTAGTCGAGGTGCCTTGAGGTTTTGGAGCTGCAAAATGCATTAGGGTTAACTGTGTGACTCTGAGCTATTCAACTATGGTGTCACAAATGCAGTTAGTGGACTTTTCCAACTGAACCAAAATCTGCAGCACATTCTAGGACACTGTCTCCAGTGCCTGTCCATACGATTCATTCTGCACAAGCATTCTGCTTATAAATAGTGAACCCACAAGATCTGGATCCCAAGGCTCTTCAGCCAATGGTTGCTGACCCTTTAGTCAGAAATGACCACTTCCTCATCCTCCACCTTCAGCTCTTCTTGGCCGCTTGTGTTCTGTACATCCCTCTGTTCACTGACCTCATATTCACAAACTGAGCTGATGGCATGGGTGAAGAGGGGCCTAGATCCACCCGAGCAGGTTCTCCTCCTCAGCTTGTTACTGCAGTACACTGAGTAGGGTATGAGAAGGAGAGGAAAGCTTATCTTGATGAGCGGTTCAATGGCCCTAGCTCTTTCAGAACAGACTTTCACAGTGTATTTGCGAAGATAAATTTCATTTGTTTTATAGGAGCCATGGCTGCTCATGAATTCCATGGCTTCCTCCTTGTGCTGGCGGGTGGGTGGGGCAGGTGACGAGAGGCCAGAGGCTGTGTGTATAACAACCTGTGAGTTTTCTGCCTTTGGCTGTGGGCTACTTAGTCCCTTAAGTAGAAAGTACACATTGTGAAAGTTGTCTGCTCGCTGACATATAGAATTCAAGCCAGGTGTGAGAAAGTATTACTTAGCAGGGGGTCATAACACGTGCAGGAAACGAGCAACCACCTATCACATGAGTCTCTCACTGTTTCTTACTATGATCATCTGTGAGTGAAAAAACACATATAGGGGAAAGAAGCAGATGTGAATGGTCTTGTACCTTGTGAGAATTTCAGGTAAGTAGTATATGGTGTTCAACATAGAGAAGGTGAGGTGGGTGGAAATGTGAAACATGCTTATCGTATTGTATTGGTTCAATGTGTAATTGTCTCTTGTTACCTTGTCTAGTGTATTACCATTTGGCCTTCTGCTGACCCTACCTAGCCTCAGTGCATAGGGCAACTCCTTCCACTGGGCCTGCATCAGACTTTGTTTTGTCTCTTCAGTGCTAAACAATTGGTGCTTCCTTTATTTCAGATGATGAAGCAACAGACTTAAGCGTATTTGGTGCACAACTGGTTTAGCCATCATTGCCGGATGTGGCTGAGCCACATCATGTGCTATTGGGCCTCACTGTCTTTTGCTAAAATCACTCACTACTCCCGGATCATTTGGAGCACAAAGATAATCCTGCTTTCTTTTCTCCACAAATAACTGTATCCTTAAACCCATCTTCTCCACATTCCCTTCCATCCTTACCTCCAACAAATGTTAGGAACTCATGGTTTCTTTGCCACCAAGAGTGAGGCCATCGCTGCTGTTTTCCCCTCTTCTTTTACACCAAAGCAAACCTCCTCCAAGGCTCCATCCTGACCTAGCCCTAAAACTGCATCTCTCTCTCTAGTTTCTCTCCCAGCTTCCCTCACACCCTCTCTGAACTCATCTTGTCTGCCCCCTCTCTCTTGACCCCATTCCCACTAAAGTGTTGATATTTTATGTCCTCCTTGTGGCCATTGCACAGTTGGCCAAACCATCCTCTTCTGTTCACTGGGACTGTCCTTGTTTGGTTCCACTCTTCCATATCCAATCACAGCCAGAGCATCTCTAGCAATGTCTTCACTTCCTGCCAGCATACAGTTATCTCTGGAGTCCCCCAATGATCTATCATTGGGTCCTTCATCTTCCTCACCCACCTAGTACCCCTTAATGATATCATCTGCAGATATTGGGTCAGTTTCCCCACGTATGCTCAAGAAACCTAGCTCTAACTGTTCACTGCTTCTGCTGACCCGCAACTGTGTTGTCGGTTTGTCTGACATCCAGTGTCAGATTGGATTGGTAAGACCAAAGACATGGTCTTCAGATACCCACCACAAACTCAGTACCCTTGCCAACAATTCTGCCCCCTCCCCAGCCACAATTTCAGGCTGAGCCAAACTGCTTGCATCCTTGAAATTCTACTTGGCCCTGAGCTGAGTTTCTGACCTTATATTCTCTCCATTATAAAAACTGCCAACTTCCAACTCCACAACATCCCCTTCCTCTGCCTCTGCATCAGCCCCTTCTCCATACTTTTTTCACCTCTAGATTATTCTAACACACTTCTGGATGACTGACCATCATCCGTCCCCTGTAAACTTCGGTTCATCCAAAACTAGGCTGCCGGACCCTATCACTGTTGGGTTATCCATTAACCCCATCCTCACTGACCTACATTGGCTCCTGGGCCCCCATTACCTTAAATATAATTTTTAAAAACTTGTGTTTAAATCCTTTGAGGCCGTTCCTAGCTCTATACTCTTCTCCCTTACAATCCTCCCCGAACTCATTTATTTGCAGCCCCCGTCACTCTCTGTGTAACACACCATGAGGGATTCGGATCTCTAATGTCCAGGATCATAAAGCCTGCTACCTAAACGATGTCATTCTGGTCAGTATCTTCTGTTACTGCCAGGTTTTGCTGCTTGGCCACTCTAAATGGGAAGTTGACTCCCACCCACCCTCCTCCTCTAACCAAAAAAAAGGACTCTGGTGTGTTGATAAGGTAAGCTTTTTATTTAAAAAGTTCAGTCCGTCGGATTGCTAAGCGAACAAGTTTTGACTTTTTTTTTTTCGTTTGGTTTTTCAGTAGATTTGTTGGGAATCTAGAATAGTGGGAATGGAGGTAAAGGCAGTTGTATGTTCCTCCTGCAGAATGTGGGAGGTAGGGGTCGCCAAGAGTGTCCCTGCTGACTGCATCTGCGGGAAGTGCACCCAACTCCAGCTCCTCGCAGACCGCGTTAGGGAACTGGAGCTGGAGCTGGATGAACTTCGGATCATTCGGGAGGCGGAGGGGATTATTGACAGGAGTTATAGGGAGGCAGTCACACCTCAGGTAAAAGAAGTAGGTAGATGGGTTACCGTCAGGGGAAGGAAAGGGAACCAGCAGGCAGTGCAGGGATCCCCTGTGGCCGTTTCCCTCAACAACAGGTATACCGTTTTGGATACTGTTGAGGGGGACGACTTACCAGGGGTAAGCAATGGGGTGCAGGTCTCTGGCACAGAGTCTGTCCCTGTTGCTCAGAAGGGAAAGGGGAAGAGGAGCAGAGCATTAGTCATTGGGGACTCCATAGTTAGGGGAACAAATAGGAGGTTCTGTGGGAACGAGGGAGACTCACGGTTGGTGTGTTGCCTCCCAGGTGCCAGGGTACGTGATGTCTCTGATCGTGTTTTTGGGATCCTTAAGGGGGAGGGTGAGCACCCCCAAGTCGTGGTCCACATAGGCACCAACGACATAGGTAGGAAGAGAGATGGGGATTTAAGGCAGAAATTCAGGGAGCTAGGGTGGAAGCTTAGAGCGAGAACAACCAGAGTTGTTATCTCTGGGATGTTGCCTGTGCCACGTGCTAGCGAAGAGAGGAATAGGGAGAGAGAGGAGTTGAACACGTGGCTGCAGGGATGGTGTAGGAGGGAGGGTTTTGGTTTCTTGGATAATTGGGGCTCTTTCTGGGGTAGGTGGGACCTCTACAAACAGGATGGTCTTCACCTGAACCAGAAGGGTACCAATATCCTGGGGGGGAGATTTGTTAGTGCTCTTCGGGGGGGTTTAAACTAAATCAGCAGGGGAATGGGAACCTAAATTGTAGTTCCAGTGTACAGGCTGTTGAGAGTAGTGAGGTAGGGGATAAGGTTACAGGGACGCAAGAGGGCACTGGCAAGCAAGAACTTGGTTTAAAGTGTGTCTACTTCAACGCCAGGAGCATCCGGAATAAGGTGGGTGAGCTTGCAGCATGGGTTGGTACCTGGGATCCTGATGTTGTGGCCATTTCAGAGACATGGGTAGAGCAGGGGCAGGAATGGATGTTGCAGGTTCCGGGATTTAGATGTTTCAGTAAGAACAGAGAAGAGGGTAAAAGAGGGGGGGGTGTGGCATTGTTAATCAAGGAAAGTATTAAAGAGGCAGAAAGGACGTTTGAGGACTCGTCTACTGAGGTAGTATGGGCCGAGGTTAGAAACAGGAGAGGAGAGGTCACCCTATTGGGAGTTTTCTATAGACCTCCGAATAGTTCCAGAGATGTAGAGGAAAGGATAGCGAAGATGATTCTCGACAGGAGCGAGAGTAACAGGGTAGTGGTTATGGGGGACTTTAGCTTTCCAAATATTGACTGGAAATACTATAGTTCGAGTACTTTAGATGGGTCTGTTTTTGTCCAGTGTGTGCAGGAGGGTTTTCTGACACAGTATGTGGACAGGCCAACCAGGGGCGATGCCACATTAGATTTGGTACTGGGTAATGAACCCGGCCAGGTGTTCGATTTAGATGTAGGTGAGCACTTTGGCGATAGTGATCACAATTCGGTTAGGTTTACCTTAGCGATGGGCAGGGACAGGTATATACCGCAGGGCAAGAATTATAGCTGGGGGAAAGGAAATTATGACGCGATTAGGCAAGATTTAGGATGTGTAGGATGGGGAAGGAAACTGCAGGGGATGGGCACAAACGAAATGTGGAGCTTATTCAAGGAGCAGCTAATGCGTGTCCTTGATAAGTATGTACCTGTCAGGCAGGGAGGAAGTTGTCGAGCGAGGGAGCCGTGGTTTACTCAAGAAGTTGAAGCGCTTGTCAAGAGGAAGAGGGCGGCTTATGTTAGGATGAGACGTGAAGGCTCAGTTAGGGCGCTTGAGAGTTACAAGCTAGCCAGGAAGAATCTAAAGGGAGGGCTAAGAAGAGCAAGGAGAGGACACGAGAAGTCATTGGCGGATAGGATCAAAAAAAACCCTAAGGCTTTCTATAGGTATATCAGGAATAAAAGAATGATAAGAGTTAGAACAGGGCCAATCAAGGATAGTAGTGGGAAGTTGTGTGCGGAATCAGAGGAGATAGGGGAAGCGTTAAATGAATATTTTTCGTCAGTATTTACAGTAGAGAAAGAAAATGTTGCCGAGGAGATTACTGAGATACAGCCTACTAGGCTAGATGGGATTGAGATTCACAAGGAGGAGGTGATAGCAATTTTGGAAAGAGTGAAAATAGATAAGTCCCCTGGGCCAGATGGGATTTATCCTAGGATTCTCTGGGAAGCCAGGGAGGAGATTGCAGAGCCGTTGTTGTTGATCTTTATGTCGTCATTGTCGACAGGAGTAGTGCCGGAGGACTGGAGGATAGCAAATGTTGTCCCCTTGTTCAAGAAGGGGAGTAGAGACAGCCCTGGTAATTATAGACCTGTGAGCCTTACTTCGGTTGTGGGTAAAATGTTGGAAAAGGTTATAAGAGATAGGATTTATAATCATCTTGAAAAGAATAAGTTCATTTGCGATAGTCAGCACGGTTTTGTGAAAGGTAGGTCGTGCCTCACAAACCTTATTGAGTTTTTCGAGAAGGTGACCAAACAGGTGGATGAGGGTAAAGCCGTGGATGTGGTGTATATGGATTTCAGTAAGGCGTTTGATAAGGTTCCCCACGGTAGGCTATTGCAGAAAATACGGAAGTATGGGGTTGAAGGTGATTTAGAGCTTTGGATCAGAAATTGGCTAGCTGAAAGAAGACAGAGGGTGGTGGTTAATGGCAAATGTTCATCCTGGAGTTTAGTTACTAGTGGTGTACCGCAAGGTTCTGTTTTGGGGCCACTGCTGTTTGTCATTTTTATAAATGACCTGGAAGAGGGTGTAGAAGGGTGGGTTAGTAAATTTGCGGATGACACGAAGGTCGGTGGAGTTGTGGATAGTGTCGAAGGGTGTTGTAGGGTACAGAGGGACATAGATAGGCTGCAGAGCTGGGCTGAGAGATGGCAAATGGAGTTTAATGCGGAGAAGTGTGAGGTGATTCACTTTGGAAGGAGTAACAGCAATGCAGAGTACTGGGCTAATGGGAAGATTCTTGGTAGTGTAGATGAGCAGAGAGATCTTGGTGTCCAGGTACATAAATCCCTGAAAGTTGCTACCCAGGTTAATAGGGCTGTTAAGAAGGCATATGGAGTGTTAGCTTTTATTAGTAGGGGGATCGAGTTTCGGAGCCACGAGGTCATGATGCAGCTGTACAAAACTCTGGTGAGGCCGCACCTTGAGTATTGCGTGCAGTTCTGGTCACCGCATTATAGGAAGGATGTGGAAGCTTTGGAAAGGGTGCAGAGGAGATTTACTAGGATGTTGCCTGGTATGGAAGGAAGGTCTTACGAGGAAAGGCTGAGGGACTTGGGGTTGTTTTCGTTAGAGAGAAGGAGGAGGAGAGGTGACTTAATAGAGACATACAAGATAATCAGAGGGTTAGATAGGGTGGATAGTGAGAGTCTTTTTCCTCGGATGATGATGGCAAACACGAGGGGACATAGCTTTAAGTTGAGGGGTGAAAGATATAGGACAGATGTCAGAGGTAGTTTCTTTACGCAGAGAGTAGTAGGGGCGTGGAACGCCCTGCCTGCAACAGTAGTAGACTCGCCAACTTTAAGGGCATTTAAGTGGTCATTGGATAGACATATGGATGAAAATGGAATAGTGTAGGTCAGATGGTCGGCGCAACATCGAGGGCCGAAGGGCCTGTACTGCGCTGTAATGTTCTAATTCTAATTCTAATTCTAAAAAAAAAACATCTTGTGACAGGAGGCAACCTTCTCACCAAATACTTGCGACCTTCTAGATATTAGTATCTGATTATAATGAAGAAAATGTAGAAAGTGAATAAACTGCCCCATCACTCAGCTGCAAAACACACTCCAGCGTGGATGAATGTTTTAAATATTTATATTGTAAATAATATTAAAGGATAAGTTACATCAGCTGTAGCATTATTGGAAAGAATACAAGAAGTACATTATAATATATGCCCTGACCTCAACTGCTCTATTGTTAAACAATTCCATCAGAAATAAAAATATGGACATATAATTCCAATATAGTACCATTCAATGAATGATATTACTGTAACATTTGACAGTGGCAGCATCATTGTATTTGCTCACCATTTCCTGTCAATACAATATCAGCTTTCTCACGGGCTTATTCACTTTGTCAACATCACATTACATTATTTAAATGGTGGAGGGTGAGGGAAGGGCTGTAATTTAACCTTGGGGTTTAGGTGAAGTCAAAAACCTTTCTTGGGATCTTTGATATCACCCATTAAATGCCAGTCACAGTATTCACTCAGCCATGCCACAGTTGTCTAGATATTTTACATTTTTACTTTAGCTTATATAACACTAATTTACAGACCTCTCAACATGTCAAGCTTTTGCGTCCTGACACAACTGGAGTCGCTGAGCTGAAGCCAGACACAAGGAAAAGCACATTTCCGACTTGGTCTACCACTAGTCTACTACCTACACAACATTGGGATGAGTTTTTTTTTTCACACTGTCATGTATTTGCTTATATGGTATGTACATGCTTTACTTAAGCGGGGGAAAGAGCAGACTTTAGACCTAGAATAGAAGCATAGTGTAAGTCTGGTATCTCATAAAATATCACTTTACAACACTTCCATTTTTAAATCCATATTAAATACAAATTGCAGAACAAGTACCAGACTCTGGCATTCACTTTATCTTGCATTACCAATATTCTTGTATTTGCACAGTAACAAGTGTTTGAAAGTCTTCTTAAAGGTAATGTTGCAGAGGGCATAACAAGCTGGGTTGACAGTGCTGTTGATGTAGCACAGCCAGTACCCAATGACCCAAACAGTCTCAGGGACGCAGGCATCACAGAAGGTGCTGATGAGAACCATGACATTGTAAGGAGTCCACGTGAATATAAACGCCAGTAGGATTGCAAAGATTGTCCGTGTGACCTTTTTCTCCCTGGCAGCCACTTGGCGCCTTTTTCGTACCTGGCTTCTCGCAATGTTAGCGAATTTCCTGGCGACAATGCCGGGCTTGTTCTCCACTGTGTTATTGGTCGCATTTCCTGGCATGATCTCAATGGCAGTGACACACTCGCTGCCAGCCTGTTTGGTGACTATCTTGATCCTTGACCATTTGGAGCTCTGCATTTTGGACAGTTTTGGTGCTTGTACATGCTGTATGACATCACTTGTGCCTTTCTCTTTAGGATTGGATGGGACAGTGCTGGCTGAGCTGGACTCATTTGAAGTCTCCTTCTCTTCACGATGGCTTAAGGACACATGTTTTGTGGAGATCTTTTCCTCCACCTTTCCATTCCTCACAGTGTCACTGGAGGAGTCCGTCGTTGGCTTGGGAGAGTTGTTGTTATTCTGCTGCTTGCTAAAGTGACTCTTGAAGAAGTTGGAAGATCGAGAAGTATTCTCTTTCTGACTTTCAGTCCTATGACTTTTCATTCTACTCCTGCTGGCAAAGGAAACTTGGATGTACAAAACAGTCATGATGACAACTGGCAGATAGAAAGCAGCAATGGCCGTGCCAAATGTTACAGCAGGATTGGAGAAGAATTGAATGTAACATTGTCCTTCTTTCACCTGGCGTTTGCCAACAATGAACTGCCAAAAAAGGATGGCTGGAGCCCACAAGATGAAGGAGAGTATCCAAGCCGCTGCTATCATCAGCCCAGCCATTTTGGTGGTCCTTCGAGCTGGATAGGTCAGTGGCTTCGTAACACAGAAGTATCGATCGAAACTGATAATCAGCAGGTTCATTACAGAAGCATTGCTCACAACGTAGTCCAGAGCTAGCCACAAGTCACAGACTACAGCTCCCAGAGGCCAATAACCTTTAATAATGTAGACTGTATACAAGTTCATAGAAAAGACTCCAATGATCAGATCAGCACAGGCCAAGCTGAATAAGAAGTAGTTGTTCACAGTCTGCAATTGGCGATTAACTTTGATGGATAACATGACTAATATATTGCCCACCACTGTGACCAGGCTGAGTGATCCAGTCACAACAGCGATAAAAACGATTTCAACAGTCTTGTAAGGGCTAGTCCATACCATTCCAAAAGTTGAGCTTGAGTTTATGTTGGCTCCAACATTCTCAAATGTGACGTTCTCCATTTTCAGCAGCAAACTTTCTCCAAATGTGTTATACATAGGACCTGAAACACACAGTAAAGCATATTTAGAATGGTGAATACCTGCTTCCTTGCCTGCTTGACCTACCAGTGATCAGCCTTGCACTGCTAAGCCTTCCAGTTTCTCAACCCTTCTTTCCTTTTTTAAAGGATGGTATACAGTTGAATGCAAACATCTACTCACACTGCTGTACATCAAATAATGAGTGTTGCAGCTGTATATTGTGGACTGTTTTCATTGTGTGCTGCATGGACATGGACTGTATTATGTGAATCATGTTAAAGGAAGGAGTGTTCCTTGAAGAACATTGGAATGAGTAGGCCATTCAACCCTTAGAGCCTATTTACCATTCAGTGAGATCATGACTGATCTGTATCCTATCTGTAGCAAAATTCTATCAATCTCAGAATTAAAATTATTAATTGAGCGAGCATCCATTGCTTTTTGTGGAAGAAAGTTCCACACTTCCGCCACCTTTTGCACGAAAAGGTGTTTCCTAACTTCTCTACTTCTGTCCTAAATAGTCTGGCTCTGATTTTAAAGTCATGTCCTTTTGTCCAGGACTTTCCCAGCAGCAGAAAATGTTTCCCTCTATCTACCCTGTCAATTTTTTTCAAAATCCTAACAACGTCAAATCAAATCAACCCTTAATCTTCTATATTCCAGGGAATACAAGCCTGGTTTGTGCAATTTGTCCTCTTAATTTAATCCTTAGAGCACTGGTAACATTCTGGTAAATCTGCACTACACTCATTCCACTACCAATATATCCTTTCTAAGGTGTGATGCCCAGAACTGTGCACAGTGTAATATTTGATTGATCTGGGTTTGATTGTATTCCAGATATGGTCTAACCAGGGCTTTGTATAACTGTAGCAAAACTTCCTCCCCTTTATATTCTAGCTGTCTGGTTAGAAAGGCCAACATTCCATTAGCCTGTTTGATTATTTTTGTACCGAACTATTACATTTTACTGCTATGTGTACATGGACCCATAAATCTCTTTGAGCCTCCACTGTTCCTAGTTTTTCACCATTTGAAAAATACTCAAATGCATCCTTTTTGTGGCCAAAATGGATGATCTCATATTTTCCTGTGTTGAAATCAGCAATCACAATTTTTCCCACTCGCTTAATCTATCAATGGCTCTTTGTAATTTAATGCTCCTGCCTACACTACTTACTAATCCACCAATTTCTGTGTCATTGGTAAACTTTGATACATGACTCTCTATTGTAATAAGTCATTAATAAAATAGTGAATATTTGAGGTCCCAGAAAATTCCTGTGGGACACTAGTCATTCCCTTCCAATTCAAGCACCTATCCATGAGCCCTAATCTCTGTCGTCTACCACCTAACCAATCTCCTGTATAGGTCAATCTTCAATTCCATTAATTTTAATTTTAGCTAACAAAATGGATTCTTATCGAATGCCTTTTCGAAGTCCAAATAAATGACATCCATAGGTATTTCCCTATCTACTTCTTTAGTTACTTGTTCAAAATTCAATTTGATTTATGAGACATAACCTACCCTTTACAAATCCACGATGGCTCCCTCTCTCTAACCAGCTCAAATTTCTATAAGTGCTCAGTCGCTCTGTCCTTAATTATATATTTTAATAACTTTCCCACAACAGATACTAGACCATCAGGTCTATAATTTCCTAGTTTATCTCACATTTCTGAAATAACAAGGTTACATATACAATCTTTCACTCTGAAAGGACAATTCCTAAATTGAGAGATCTTTGGAAGATTGTGGCTAATGAAATACTGCCTTTACAATCCAGGCATGGAAACCATCAGGTCCTGGGGATTTGGCTGTCTTTGGTGGTATCATCTTCCCTAATACTGCTTTCTTGCTCATTGAGTTCCATTCCCTGATACATTATTAGTTTCTCTGGGATGTCAGGTATGTTCCCTTCTTCCTCTCCTGTGAATTTTCCCGGCTACAGGGTGGCAGGCTGGAAAAATAGTGAAGAGCCATATCAGGACAGTTCCCTGACACAGTCCTGTTACTAGTGGAGTTACCCTGCTGCAGGACTGAGTGCAGATTGACAGCCTGCCAAATGAAGGTCGGCAGCCAATTTAAGCAATTAAAGGCCCTATTAAGGGCAATCTTCCAGGGCTGCCAGCATTTTGCCAGTGGCAGAGCGGCCCCTTCACCACATTCAGAGGCTGTAGCTTCATGGAGGCAGTGTCACTGCCATCGTTAGGTGTTGGGGGGAGGGGGGGGGCGGCACTGGAGCTGGAGACTCCTTGCCCCATGTGGGCAGGGAAGGCCACCCCCGTGGCCCCAGTGGACCAACTTAAGGGGCCTGCCTGCCTGGGCACTCTATTTTTAATTTCTCACTTACCCCTTCAAGGGCACCTTCATCTCCTCTCAACCCTCGACCTCTTTCAGCAGCACCCAGCTCTCTCGGTGGGGCCAGCTCCTTCTGATTTGGCCAGCAGCATCTATACCCTGCCTGCTGTTTGTAATTGGATGGCAAGCCAGGAGGCAGCCAACTACGAGACTGCCTCTGGGAAAATTGCTGAGCTGATCCCACTGCTCGCGATAAAATTCAGCCCAAAATTATGATTCCCTTTCCTTATTTTCATTTGCAAATTTTAAAATGACCCACATTACCCTTGACTACCATTTATCTTGGAATATAATTGTAAAAATCTTTTGAGATAATTTTGATACCCCTTACAAGTTTTCTTTTATAATCCCTTTTTGCAGCTTTTACTATCTTTTTTGTCTTTCTTTTCTGTTCTTTATATCTCTCCCCGTTTGTCTGATCTACGCTACACTTTGCACTTTTGTATGTTCTTTCCTTTAGTTTTATGCTATTTCTCACCTCTTTATTGACCTTGGTTGTTTTATTTGTTAAGTAGAGCTCTTTCTCCTTGGAGGTAGATATTGGTCTTGTATTAAGTTTAAATTGTATTTGAACACCTCCCACTTCTCATCTGTAATTTTACCTGATAACGTCATTACTCATTACTAAATCTAGTGAGGGCAATGCTCTTATTGGTTTGCGAACATGTTGCTCTCAAAAACTGTCTTGAATGCACTGAAGAAATTCATTACCTTTCTGGCTTGAACTACTCTGTTCTTGGCAATTTATATGCAGATTAAAGTCTCCCATTGACACAAGTCTGCTTTTCATCAAGCCTCTCTAATTTCTAAATTCTGTCTCTCTATTGTTTCAATCAGGAGGCCTGCAGTCCCCATTACAGTTTTAAGTCCTTTCTTATTCCTCAATTTTAACCATAGATTCTCCGCTGATTGCTTTCCCTTACCTATATCATCTGTTACTAATATCGCAAGAGTGTATTTAATCAATAAGGCTATCCTTCCTCCTCTCCAGTTTCCCTATCCTTTTTAAAGACCTTATAATCTGGAATATTTAACTCCCAATCATGACCAGCTTGCAGACATGTCCCAGCAATGGCCAGCATCTTATACCATCTAAGCTAAATTTGAGCTTCTAATTCATTTATTTCTTATACTCCATGTGTTAGTATATGAAATTCATATTTAGGAATCAGGGAGAAAACTCTCCACTGGTTGGAGTCATATCTAGCACAAAGAAAAATGGTTGAGGCTGTTGGAGGCCAATCATCTAAGCCCCAGGACAGCGCTGCAGGAGTTCCACAGGGTAGTGTCCTAGGCCCAGCCATCTTCAGTTGTTTCATCAATGGCCTTTCCTCCAACATAAGGTCAGAAGTGGGGATGTTCGCTGATGATTGCACAGTATTCAGTATCATTCCCAACTCCTCAGATACTGAAGCAGTCTGTGTCCACATGCAAAAAGACCTTGTCAACATTCAGGTTTGGGCTGATAAGTAGCAAGTTACATTTGCATCACACAAGCGCCAGACAATGACCATCTCCAACAAAAGAGAATCTAACCATTTCCCCTTGAGATTCAACAGCATTACCATCACTGAATCCCTTACCATCACTATCCTGGCGATTACCACTGACCAGAAACTGAACTGGACCAGCCATATAGCTACTGTGGCTACAAGAGCAGGTCAGAGGCCGGGAATTCTGCAATGAGTAAATCACCTCCTGACTCCCAAAGTCTGTTCACCATCTACAAGGTATAAATCAGGAGTGTGATTGCCTGGATGAGTGCAACTCCATCAGTACTGAAAAAGCTTGATATCATCCAAGACAAAGCAGCTCGCTTGATTACCTTAAACATTCACTCCCTCCACCACCAGCGCTCAGTAGCAGTTGTGTGTAACATCTACAAGATGCACTGCAGCAACTTGCCAAGCCTCCTTCGACAGCACCTTCCAAACCAGCAACCTCTACCACCTAGAAGGTCAAAGGCAGCAGATGCATAGGAATCCCACCACCTACAAGTTCCGCACCAAGTCACTCATCATCCTGACTTGGACTATATCGCTGTTCCCTCACTGTCGCTGGATCAAAATCCTGGAGCTCCCTCCCCAACAGCACTGTGGGCGTACCAATATCACATGGACTGCAGTGGTTCAAGATGGCAGCTCACCACCACCTTCTCAAGAACAATTAGGGATGAGCAACAAATGCTGACTTTTCCAGTGATGCTCACATCTCATGAACAATTAAAAAAAGGACTCTAACCTGTTTCTGCCCTGATGCTATCTTTCTAACACCATTCAGCTTAACATGTTTCTTATTTATCACTCCTGCTGTGACTACTTTAGTTATTTTAATATTCCCTTCACCTGGCATATCAGTGCCTGTGACCTGAACTCTGCTCTGTCTTTTGATCTTTAAACTTCCTGATTAAGACCTCCCCACCTCATGAAGGTTAATAAATTGTGAGGTACACAGAGGCCCATCTGCCATTTCAAGTGGGCGTCAAACGTCCTGGACCACGATTTCAAAGAACAGCAGGATAGTTCTGCGTGGTGTCCTGGCCAATATTTATCCCACAACTAACAACCAAAAATCGATTTTCTAGTAATTATCTCATTGCTGTTTGTTGGAGCTTGCTGTGCACAAATTGGCTGCCAAGTCTCCTATAGTGCAACAGTGACTTCACTTCAAAAAGTATTTCTTTGTCTGTAAAACACACTGAGTCATCAAGAGGTCAGGAAATGTTTGATATGAATACAAGTCAATTTGTCATTCTTCCTTCTTTCTTTTCTTATCATACAATCATAGATTTGTTACAGCACAGAAGGAGGCCATTCAGCCCATTCTGTCCATGCTGGCTCTCTGCAAGAGCACCTCAGCTAGTCCCACTCCCCCACCCTTTCCCCATAGCCCTGCAAACCTTTTCTTTTCAGGTGCTTATCCAATTCCTTTTTGAAAACCCCAACTGTATCTGTCTCCTCCACACTCTCAGGTAATGCATTCTAGATCCTAACCACTCTCTACATAAAATGTTGTTGTTGGTCCATTTGCTATTCACTTTAAATCAGTGTCCTCTGGTTCTCGACCCTTCTGCAAATGGGAACAGTTTCTCTCTATCTACTCTGTCTAGACCCCTCATGATTTTGAACATCTCTAACAAATTTCCTCTCAATCTTCTCTTCTTGAAGGAGAACAACCCCAACTTCTGCAATCTATCCTTGTAACTAATGTTCCTCATCCCTGGAACTATTCTCGTAAATCTTTTCTGCAACCTCTCTAAAGCCTTCAAATCCTTCCTAAATTGTGGTGCACAGAATTGCACACAATGCTCCAGTGAGGTCGAACCAGTGTTTTATCAAGATTCATCATAACATCCTTGCTTCGTACTCTGTGCCACTGGGATGAAGTAAAAGTGGGTGACAATTTTGGAGATAGTGACCATAATACAGTTAGTTTTAGCATAATCATGGAAAAGGACAAAGATAAAACAGGAGTAAAAGTTCTAAATTGGGGGAAGGCAAATTTTACGAAACTGAGAGGTGATCTGCCAAAAGTGAACTGGATACAGCTACTTGAAGGAAAATCAGTGGCAAACTAGTGGTAGGCATTCAAAAGTGAGATACTACAGGCACAGTGTAGGCATGTCCCCACAAAGATAGTGAGATACTACAGGCACAGTGTCCCCACAAAGATAAAGGTGGCACTGCCAAATCTAGAGCCCCCTGGTTATCTAGAAGCTTACAGGGTTATATAAAGCAAAAGAAGAAAGCTTATGATGAACACAAAAAACTTAATACTTTAGAAAGCCTAGAGGAGTGTAGAAAGTGCAGGGTGAAGTAAAAATGGAAATTAGAAAAGCAAAGAGAAGACATGAAAAATTATTGGCAGGTAAAATCAAGGACCTAGCTGTACAAGGGAACTTATGCGTGGATGCAGAAGATGTGGGCAGGGTTCTTAATGAGTTCTTTGTCTCTGTCTTCACAAAGGAGAGGGTTGATGCAGACATTGTAGTTAAAGGGACGGAGGGTGAAATATTAGATACAATAAGCATAATGAGGGAGGAAGTACTAGAGGGTCTGACATCCTTGAAAGTGGATAAATCGTCAGGGCCAGATGGATTGTTTCCCAGGTTGTTAAAGGAAGCCAGGGAAGAAATAGCAGATGTGCTGAGGATCATCTTCAAATCCTCACTGGATTCGGGTGAGGTGCCAGAGGATTGGAGGTCTGCGAACATTGTATCATTGTTTAAAAGGGTGCGAGGAATAGGCCAAATAGTTATAGGCCAGTCAGTCTGACCTCAATGGTGGGTAAATTGTTGGAATCTATTCTGAGGGACAGGATAAACTGCCACTTAGAAAGGTACAGATTAATCAGGGATAGTCAGCATGGATTTGTTAAGGGAAGGTCATGTCTTACTAACTTAATTGAGTTTTTGAGGAAGTAACAAGAAGGATTGATGAGGGTAGTGCAGTGGATTTGGTCTACATGGATTTTAGTAAAATTAAAGGCCATGGGATACAGGGGAATGTGGCAGGTTGGATCCAAAATTGGCTCAGTGACAGGAAACAAAGGGTAGTAGTCGACAGATGTTTTTGCAAATGGAAAATGGTTTCCAGTGGCATTCCACTGGGCTCAGTGTTGGGTCCCTTGCTGTTTGTGGTATATATTAATGATTTGGACTTAAAATGTGGGAGGCATGACTGGGAAATTTGCTGATGACACAAAAATTGGCTGTGTAGTTGATAATGAAGAGGATAGCTGTAGACTCCAGAATGATATCAATGATTTGGTTGAGTGGGTGGAAAAGTAGCAAACAGAATTCAATCCAGAGAAGTGTGAGGTAATGCATTTGGGGAGGGCAAACAAAGCAAAGGAATACACAATAAACGGGAGGAGATTGAGAGGGGTAGAAGAAGTGAGACACCTTGGAATACATGTCCACAGGTCCCTGAAGGTGGCAGGACAGGTAGATAGAATGGTGAAGAAGACATATGGAATGCTTTCCTTTATTGGCCGAGGTATAGAATACAAAAGCAGGGATGTAATGCTGGAACTGTATAAAACGTTGGTTAGGCCACAGCTGGAGTATTGCGCACAGTTCTGGTCACCACATTACAAGAAGGACATAATTGTTCTGGAGAGTATAGAGGAGATTTACAAGAATGTTGCCAGGGCTTGAAAGTTGCAGCTATGAGTAAAGATTGGATCGGCTAGGGTTGTTTTCCTGAGAACAGAGGAGGCTGAGGGGAGACTGAATTGAGGTGTATAAAAGTATGAGGGGCCTAGATAGAATAGACAGGAAGGACCTGTTTCCCTAACAGAGAGGTCAATTACCAGGGGGCACAGATTGAAGGTGATTGGTAGAAGGATTAAAGGGGACATCAGGAAAAACATTTTCACCCAGAGGGTGGTGGGTATCTGGAATTCACTGCCAGGAATGGTGGTGCAGGCAGAAACCCTCAACTCATTTAAAAGGTACCTGGACATGCACTTGAAGTGCTGTAACCTGCAAGGCTACGGACCAGGTGCTGGAAGGTGGGATTAGATTGGGCGGCTAGATTTTTCGGCCAGCCCAATCACAATGGGCTGAATGGCCTTCTTCTGTGCCATAAATTTTCTATGGTTCTAAGGGATGTGACTGATCAGACTGATGGAAGAGTGGACCAGAATGTGATGGAGGCAATGGTTCCTTTGGAACGTTGAAACGGGAGGAGAGGTGCTCCTGCTTCTAATTCCTAATTCGTATGTGTTTGGTGGTGGACTTGCACTGGAGGTGGTGGAAGTGGTGAAGAATAACCTGCTAAATGTGGAGGGAAAGAAAGAGAAAAAAGAAGAAAGAATGAAATACAGACAGTCTTGCATTCATCTATCATAATTCATGACCCAAAGAGCAGCTTTACAGCCAATCAAGTATCTTTTGGAAGTGAAGTCACTGCTGTAATATAGTAAATGTAGCAATGATTTCTGCACAGCAAGAGCTTCCAAACAGCAACATGATAATAACTAAATAAGCTATTTGTAGGTGCTCATTCTGGAATAGGTATTGAACAAGATACCAGGAAAACTTCCCTACCCTTCTTCAAAATAGTGGTACAGGATCGATGATGTCCACCTGAGAGGCAGACGGAGTTACGTATCGTACAATTTTGAAGGGGTTTATCAACATTAATGAGGTGAGGAGGACTCAGTCAGATGATTTAAAGATAAAAAAAGGTAAGAGAAGAGATCAGGTCTCAAACAGCGATATAGATACTTCAGGTGAAGGGAATATTGAAATAAATAAGGCAGTTACAGAAAGAGTGACAAATAATGGGAAACTTTAATTGTCATATGGATTGGGAAGACCAGAATAGCTTAAGTCTGAAAGGTAGTGAATTTCTTCAGTACATTCAAGGTAGTTTTCTGGAGCAAGATGCTCCAGATATTGCATTAAAACAAGGCAGCACAATTAGGTCAGAGGTTATAAATCGAAACACATGAAAAATAAACTCAGAATAAATAGCAGAGGAACTTTTGCACACAAAAGGTCATACGTGTCTGGAAGAACATGCTGTGCAGGGTAGTCAAGAGGCAGACTTTAGTGACATTGAGAATACAACTGGATGCCCAGCTGAGAGAGATGGAGTGTTGAGGGAGGAACTTTGATGGAACAAGCAGCTTTCCTTCATCCTTAACGATTTTGTTGTGTCTGGGATGATGGGATAAAGATGTCTCCCTCTGCCTGTAAGGAACTATAATGGGACTCCTCTTCAACAGCAAGATAGGGCAGACTGCTTTGCTGAGGGTTGCACTGATTTGCATTGGTGAGAGATCATGGGGACCACAACGATACAAATGTAAGAAAAATGACAGACAGGAAAAGACCCACTTTCCATCCAGCCTGTCTCCTGCATAATCGATACCTTGTGCATCACAATACATACATTCCCCTCCCACCCCATGGAAACCATATGATCTATAGCAAAAAATAAATACCATTTCTGGCTTTTGCATGATAGATACCAGTGCTCTGTCTCCAGTGTTGCCATCCCTCTCTGGGAGGAGAATATCAAGTAGAGAGAAGATCATTCTTAAAGGACATTAGCTTCCAGCCCACATTTTAACCAGGAAGCTTCTTTATCATTACATGCTATAGGGAAGAGCTGGTCCAATTCCCCAAGGTTTGTTGCCAGGTGTATATAGCCCAGGATCAATTCTCTGGCAAGAATGGAAGGATTCACACTAAACTAAAAAGCACTGAATGACTAAAACCTGGCACAATTATTGACATTAAACAGATGTCTTCTAGCTTCTAGCAACTACTGCACTTTTGAGATCAGATAACATATGGCCTACCCACACTCTTGTTTCCTGTCAGTCTGAATCACTGCCAGTATGCACCTTGCTGGATGGCCAGCCAAGCACATCAGACGAATTTTACCTGAAGCAGGATTGGATTTTTCTGCTTTAACAAATCTGGCACACTTGGTCTCCAGCCCAAGTGAGCTATTTGTGCAATCTGTGCCTTTTTAAACTATCATTGCATTTTTTCCATCAGAATAACTGACAGCTGTCTGGTGCCTCCTAGGATCATGCCTGGATTATCAGTAACCCGTAAGATACTGGAAATATACGATTGAACCTGATGGGAAGGTTCCATAAGCATTCTGTCATCCGTTCCTTGGACTTAGTATAAAATACATATTATTGTCAATTGAACCCTCCAGTCAGTTCAGTTGAATAGCCAACCCCAATTTTTTTTAACAATTCTGCCATACCTATAATTATACTTTATTAAAATCCTGCCATAGCTCTTATCAAAGTCATTAATGCCATCCTATGTGACTGTGACAAAGCTAAACTATCCCTCCTTATCTTTTTTGACCTGCCTGCAGCCTTTGACTACTATTAGACCAATTCTGTGCTTCTGTGATGGCTCAGTGGTCAAATGCAACATGTAAGTGACCCATATAATCAGTCTGTGCTGAGTCCGCTGATCTGAGCTGGAGGACTTGCAGGGGTAATACAATGGATTTTAGTGCCCTAAACTAGCAAAGGAGAAATCAGCCTAATTTCCTGCTCTTTAATGCTATTCCTGTGAGAATATGTGGCTGTCTGTGTGAGAAGAGGACTGGCCATTTGTTTGTGATGCTGCCTGTGGGCAAATAGCCCCCTTGACATCCAGAGTCTAAGCTTACACAAGGAATGGCCACATGGCCAAGATACCTTGAGTTCCGAAGAAGGGTCACTGACCCGAAACGTTAACTCTGCTTCTCTTTTCACAGATGCTGCCAGACCTGCTGAGTGGTTCCAGCATTTCTTGTTTTTATTATGGCCAAGATACCTATTGGTCAAGGGTATGGGAATGATGGTTCACACTACCTGCATACCTCAATATCCTGGGCTGTTTGTGGGATCAGCACACAATGAGTTAAAGCAGCGTTCCACTGAATGTGGATGCATTGTGTAAGTTGGCCTAACTCAAGGGTTTCTTTTTAAGATTAAGAAAATGATGTGAGAGGTGGAAGTCGCTCATCTATGTCTTCGGTCTGGGAGATGTCGGTTTGGTCACTGATGTCTATCGTAATAAAATGAAGTGGGCCATGTAACCATGGTAACAGAATGATTAGAAGATATTGAGAAAATTGAAGTGCATCTTGTTGTCCTTATGTTGTTATTATATTGTCCCTTTCATGTATCTTTGACGTACAATGATTTATTGGTAGTATACATGGAATGTAGAGATCAAAGGTTGAATTAGTATAAGCGTTGTGAGTGAACCACTTCATGATGTACTCATACTGGATTATTTAATGTGATGTACCTGGGTACACATCCTGGATTGTGGAGTGTGGTGTACCTGTGTACTCATGTTGAATTGTGAACTCATGAAAGACCCATGTACACATACTGGATTCGTGTAGTGTGATGTACCTGAGAGCATATATTGGATTGTGTAGTATGATGTCTCATTAAATACCTGATTCTGCAGTTGTTGCATCTGTGTGTTTGTATATTCTGTTGTTTAAAGTAACAAAATGTATTAGAACAAGAAAGCAGTGCAACAACGAGCACATGTCCCAACATAAGTCAGTGTGTTTCAGAGGAAATGGTGACTGGCAGTGGGGGGAAGAGCCAATTCTGATTGGTGGCAAAAGATTGACTTCTGTATATGTAATGCCCTATCATGTCTCTTGGAAACTATACAAAATGCTTAAGCGACGAGGGCCATAAAATTGGATAGTCACTGAAAACAGGCGCGAGGATCGCAGTGCCCGGCGCTTCTGATGTAATCAGCACACAAACTTTGTGCTGCCTGCTCATTTAAATAATTGTAGTGTACAGCCAGCACTAATCGCTCTGTGGAGTAGCTGCACTCTTGAGCAAGGTGGTACAAAATCATAAGAGTTTAGCACGAGTCAAAGCTAACCTGCAGTACTGGTGAAAGGTCGTGACCTGAAACGTAAACTCTTTCTCTCTCCACAGATGCTGCCTGACCTGCTGAGTATTTCCAGCATTTTCTGTTTTTGTTTCAGATTTCCAGCATCCACAGTATTTTGCTTTTGAACTTAAAGCTCTTCTGTATCTCTTAAATGGGAGGCACATTTTTGCTGGAGCACGTGTCAGAAGTCATTGTAAAAGTGATTTTGACCTGGGAAAGACACAACATAGCAGAAAGCATGCTCCAAGATTTTCTGACAATGCATTGGAGGTCTTGGTACAGAAGGTGAAGAGAAGCAGAGATGTCATCTATCCACAGGGGCCAGGAGGTTCTCCCCCCAGAAAAACTTTGCAAAAGCAGTGGAAATAGATAGCCGTGGCGGTCAACGCCAGGAGTCCAGGATCGGGATACGGTGCTGCAAGAAAGGTTAGTTAATTGGCTGAATTTTTACAGCTCGCCACTAAGATCGGTGACAAGCTTCCAAAACAGTGTGGCGCATGTGTGCGATGTGCACCGCTGTGATATTTAGCATGGCGGCTCATTTACATGGAGGGGGCTTCCAGCCCTTCATTTAGATTTAAATATTTAAAGTTACTTTCCCTAAAAAAATTAAAGGGAAAAGTTTAATAAGAGGTTCAATCCCTTCTCTCATCCCCGCCAATGACCACACACTTTATTGATTGGCCATTCCCCCACCAAAAAATTTTTTCTTTCATCCCGACCTTTCCCCCCCGAACTTTATTCACTTTAACCCTCAACCCCTTCCCACCATCCCTTCCACAAATGGCAAGAGTTTTCCCTGCTCCTGCCTCGCCCTGAAAACCAAATTCCTCCCCCCTCCCTACCAGTATACCGCCTTGGATCTCCAAACGGAGATCCGAAGGGGTGGGAGATCTGGCAACCAGCTGGAATATGGCAGCGGGACAGCCGTCGTGAGGAGGTAAGTGTTAATTCTGTTCTTTAATTAACATATTTTAATTAGGTGTCTGTCGCCGAGCAGCGGGTGGGGTGGGGGGGGGTGGTGGGGGGGTGCCGCCACAAGGCCCAGCTTCCGCCGGTAATATGGGACTTCATGGCATCGAGGCCTGTGGCGGGCCTCTCCGGGAGGTATTTTCCGGGCCCCCCCACCACAACTCCCGACATCAGGGGGCTGGTAAAATCCAGCCTATATTCTCAAATGTCATTTCCGATCAACTGTACCACTAGCCTCGCAGCCTGCTCATTGCACCACATCACTGCATCAAAATCCTGAAACTCCCTTCCTAACAGCACTGTGGGTGTACGTGCATCAGATGGACTGTAGCGGTTCAACAAGGCAGCTCGCCACCACCTTCTGAAGGGCAATTAGGGATGGGCAACAAATGCTGGCCTTGCCAGCGACACTCATAACCCATGAAATGAATAAAAAGAACCCATCATTCACCTACCAACAATCTCTAACAATGAGACTCATACTTCACATTCATAGCTTCACACCTTCACGCACCAATCACAGCTGCAAGCCTCACACCCACATCTCACAGCTTGCACACACTACCAGCTATTCAACCAGGACAGCCACATCACACAAATACATTGTTTCACACTCATTGGCACACTTCCCTCTTTTGCAGGACAAAGTGGTGCACAAGTAGAGGCAGCAGGAACTAACAGACGGGGGCCAGCAAGGCTGCTTGTCCTCATCTCAAGGAGAAAACAGTGCTCATTATCAGTGGGATGGCCATTGCTGAGGCAGTAGCAAGTGGTAGGGCTGAAACCATCGAAGATGACAATATTCTCATACCTAATCTTTTCATATCCCATTTCCCCCCCTCATCGCACATACTCCTCTGATTTACAAGCTGCAGATTGTGTAAACATGCCCCGCTTACTTTCCTCCCCTCCTCCATCACAATCCTGCCCTTTGCTTTTCCCTTTTCAGATACCAAGAACTGCAACTTGTCCATGCAGTATTGGAAGAGAAAGAGGTGGAAGTGTAGGAAGACAGAGATGATGAAGAAACACCATCACTCGCTCTCACACTCGCAGCCACCAGCTCAGATACTGATACAGTGCATACTTTAGAGGATAGCTCAGATGCAGGATCTGCATGTGGTGAGACACTGACATGAGTGGCCTGCAGCCAGGGCAAGGGAAAGGGTAGCACAGGGCCAGCTCGCCTGAGAGCGATGCCGCACCCAAATTCTGCTGGAGAGGACTCAGATAAGGACTTGAATGGGTATGCGCGATGAAATGTTTGGTGCATTGGCAGACTTGCCAGAAAACCTATAGTCAATGTCAAGAAGCATTGAGGACTTCAGAACTAACATTGCATAGGGCTTTGCACAGAGCTTGGAGCCCATCCTTTCCAGCGTAGAACTGGTGGCCAACTCCATAAGAATGCTTGCAAACCAATCCATGATGCACCATCTGATGGCCACTGTCTCAGCTTCCATTGCAGCACAAACAGACGCCACCCTAGGTCATGTAAACACAGCCTACTGCATTGTAAGCTCAGACAGCTCTCATGCAAGCTCAGGATGATGCCATGCAAGTCAGACTGCTGCCATCATAGTTGCGGATACCAGCGGTCAAAGAGGCTTGCAGGGTGTCACAACAGTCCAGCAACCTGTCCTCCAATGCATGACTAGGATTGCTGAGATCCTATCCGGGGGAGTTGCAGTGGCATTGTGTAGCATGAAGCTGCTGTCCTTTCGTAGTATGAGAGCATTCGCACTCCACCACTGCCGCTCCACCAGTGCCCTAGCTATTGCTTCCCAGCCAGCCAGTCAGCCCAGCCTGCTGCCGCCCATTCTGAGGTGATGCAGTCCAAAGCCAAGCCTTCGAGGGCCAGAACTGCTCAGGGTTGTCCGGCAAGGCCATTTGCAGTCTCCCCTCTGAAAGTCAGCAGCCTTCCACCAACCATGCTGCAGCCAAGGGGATGGAACTGTATAGGAGAACTACAGGCAAAGACACACAGACTGCTGCCAGGATAGTGGGCATTGACCTGCATGAAACATTGCGTATGGCCACACACCAGTGAGGGAGTGGAATCCCTTTCAGTTGTGATACATCACAGAATTGATATGCAGTGTCCACAAAGCAACATGAGTGCAATCACTGACACCCTGCACCTCACTCCACCCGTCCCATCCCTCCTCCTGCACTGATAAACGTACCTCCCCTGCCAATAGGGAGAATGAAATGTATTCAGCTCTCCTGGAATACAAAGCCCTCAGTGACCTTCCTTACACAACAGTGGAGGGCAAATTAGGAGATGTTGCAAATACCACTAGCTCCAGCTGGGAAGGAGCTGAACACATAAAAGTTCAATGCCGTCCTCGCCCTGCTGTGAGGCTGGAGTTGTGGCTGCAGCAAGTGGCAGATTTCACTGAGGACCTCCTTAGTGAACTGGAGACATCTCACACAATTTTTCTCACTGAGGTTCAGGTAAGAGAATCACTCCTAGCACCCTGGGCTGATATGGCCGTCTGCTGAAAGTCCTTCTCCCCCTCCTCCTTCTCCCTCTTCCAGCAGCTTGTGCTGCTCTATGCTACCTCTGCTTAGTCTCCCTGTCATTCTGTAGGCTAAGGGATATGCAAACTACTGTTCATGGGATGTGAACATCGTTAACAAGGCCAACATTTATTGCCCATCCCGAATTGCCCTACAGAAGGTGGTGGTGAGCCACCTTCTCGAACCATTACTGTCCATGTGGTGTAGGTGCACCCACAGTGCTGTTAGGGAGGGAGTTCCAGGATTTTGACCCAGCAACAGTGAAGGAACGGTGATATAGTTCCAAGTCAGGATGATGTGTGACTTGGAGGGGAACTTGCAGGTGGCGGTATTCCCATGCGTCTGCTGCCCTTGTTCTTTTACGTGGTAGAGGGTTTGGAAGGTTCTATTGAAGGAGCCTTGGCGAGTTGCTGCAGTGCATCTTGCAGATGGTACACACTGCTGCCACTGTGCATCTGTAGTGGAGGGAGTGAATGTTTAAGGTGATGGACGGGATGCTGACAAAATGGACTGCTTTGTCCTGGATGATGTTGAGCTTCTTGAGTGTTGTTGGAGCTGCACCCATCCAGGCTAGTGTAAAGTATTCTATTACAGTCTTGATTTGTGCTTTGTTAAAATGGTGGACAGGCTTTGGGGAGTCAGGAGATTAGTTATTCGCAGTAGAATTCCCAGCCTCCGACTTGCTCTTGTCACCACAGCATTTATATGGCTGGTCCAGTTAAATTTCTTGTCAGTGGTAAACCCCAAGATGTTGATGGTGGGGGATTCAGCAATGGTAATACTGTTGAACATCAAGGAGAGTTGGTTAGAGTCTCTCTTGGTGGAAATGGTCATTGCCTGGCACACGTGTGGCACAAACGTTCTTTGCCACTTATAAGCCCAAGCCTGAATGTTATTCAGGTCTTGCTGCATGCAGGCACAGACTACTTTAGTATCTGAGGATGTGAGATGATTAGCCTGCAACGACCACAACCATCTTCCTTTGTGCTAGGTTTTCCCTCTGATTCCCAATTTGCTAGGGCTCCTTGATGCCATTCTCTGTCAAATACTGCCTTGGTGTCAAGGGCAGTCACTCTCACCTCACCTTGAATTCAACTCTTTGTCCATGTTTGGATGCAGGCTGTAATGAGGTCTGGAGCTGAGTGATACCTTTAAATAGCAGTGGTGGGGGGAGGGGGGAGCGGATCCTTCTTGCTGCTGAACATGTGTTCTGCTGTCTGAGATTAAGGGAGGGCATTAGCTGGAGCATGGAGCTCTAAAATGGCAGTGCTGTCGCTAAATCAGTGTTACACATCTAGATTGATGTCACAATCTGCCCATTCTGCATACTCCTTGCTCTCACATTAATGCCCTCACTGAAATGGTGTATGGCATGGCTCGCACCACAATTGTGTACCTACGCTGCGGATGCCATTTTGGAGGCAAAGCAATACTTATAGCGCAATAAAACCATGTGCTACTCAGCTGAATTTCATGTCAAATGAATTACTTCTCAAATGCGGTTATGGTTTGTAGGTGACATGGCAGCCTTAGTTTGCACAGCAGTGAGATGAACAATCGGTTAATTAGTACTTCATTATGAAGACACGGGCCAATCTGATAACTGCACAACAGTGAACACATGCATTGAACAGATGGCCAGCTTTTGGCTTTGTGTAAACATTGCTCATTCACTCCCTCCTGTTGCTGTACGGTTCATGTACATCTCAGTAACCTCTACACTCATCCAGAAAACATTGTGTAAAAAGGAACAGTTACAGCTGGGGCCATATGGTGCAATTCTGCACCCAGGTGCTGTAAATTGAGCAAATTATTTACTGACCATAGCAATGGAACCGATGCTCGAGAGCAGGAGGAGCTGTGTTGGTGATAGAGAATCAGCTGTTTACCTAGGATTAGGGCAGCTGTATAAATGACAGCTATGTCCTGAATGTGTACATTGTCCATGATAATAGCACTTAAACAGGATTGTAAAATATTCAGTTAGGGTGCTTTGGGACACCCTCCTGAAACGACTTGTCAGTTCCTGCAAGCTGATGTGTTACTTTATTTGCCTTGGGAAAAGCATTTTTATCGTCTTGCCTCGTACACCCAGAAGGAATGAAGCCCACGGGAGATTGTGTAAGTGCGTATTCCATGCAGAATAATGCAAAATATTTAGATGCCAGTTTGTGCAAAACTCAAATTATTCACCTTGGAGATTATTTTCCTTTAAATTATTTTATACTTTTAGACTATACTTTTGGGGAAAGCGGGAAGAAGATGGAAAGCTTAAGGTGAATTCAGTGTAGTCATAAGAACATAGAAAAAGCAAAGGATGAGAAAAGACTGTTCAGTTCAGTGAAGCTAGTTCCTGTCAAACTCCCCCATAAGACAGGTCAAGGACAGGAAAAATATTGGTGGACGAGACAGGATTTCCTTATGGATTAATTCTTCTGCAGCAATATGCTATATAACACCTTTTTAATATGGTGAAATATCCTATGAGAAATGGTGAGAGAATGGGAGCCGTGCCAGAGCAAAGGGATCTGGGTGTCAATGTACACAAACCACTAAAAGCTAGTGCACAGATACAAAAAGTAATCAAAATGGCTAATAGAATGTTGGCCTTTATCTCAAGAGCAATTGGTCGGACCCCATCTGTATGATCGTATTCCATTTTGGACATCAAAGCTCAGGAAAGATATACTGGCCTTTGAAGGGGTACAGCATAGTTTCACCAAAATGAAACCAAGGTTTAATGGATCAAGTTACGAGGATGGGTTGCATAAAATTGGCCTGTATTCTCTTGAGCTTAGAAGGTTGAGAGGTGATATAATCAAGTTGTTTAAAATGATAAAGAGATTCAGTAAGGTGGACAGAGAGATTATTTCTTCTGGTTGGGAATCCAATACAAGGGAGCTTAATTTTAAAATTAGAATTAGGCCATTTAGGGGTGAAATTAAGTAGCATTTTTTCATACAAAGGATAGGATAAATCTGGAACTCTTCCCAAAAGGCTATGGATGCTGGATCAATTGAAATTTTCAGGACTGAGATCCATAGATTTTTGTTAGGTAGGGGTATCAAAGGATATGGAGCAAAGGCAGATTAATGGAGTTGGAGGCACAGCTCAGCCAAGGAACGAGCTCAAGGGCATACTCCTGTTCCTACATAATGTCAGCCGAGAAAACAGTGATAAGATTGAACCTGCAGTACTAGGTTTAAAAATTCCAGTTCTAATCAACATAAAGATAGTCAATGCAATGAACTTATAAAGAGGCATTAAGGTTGGTACGGGATCTGAAATCAATAGACTTTGAAGTCCTAGTTATAGTGCAAGTCTTGCTTTGGAGAGGATGTCATCTACTACATTGATACAATAGCTGCAGTAGACTTACTGATCTGGCATTGTAGTGATATTAGGCATATTTGGAATATTGCTTGGAAAAGGTGTCAGTAGCGAATTGTGCCGGCTGCAATTTCAAAACCTCCAGGCTGCTTATGTGCTACTGTTCCACTCCTGGCCATCCCATCAGTTCTTGTTTTAGTTATAGGAAATCTCAGAAGCTGCCAAGCATATGCATGAGTTCTATCTTTGAAAAACAGGTGTTCAGTATGATCAACACTACTATAATAATACATTCCCATCCATCAGCTTAGTCGCGACTATGGCACAGAATGATTAACACAACCTGCAGCCAACACTGCAGTGCTTGCTGCAATGTCTGTGTTTGTTCGAAGTGGAATACAAACACAGTAAGGAGGTGATCAGTTGGTGAACATGATTCATGTTTTTAAACTACATTTGGTAGCTCGGGAGGAGCCCTTTGTGCTGAAATGAAAGGGGACCATGGGACTAGATTATGGTCTAAGGGAAACTTGAATTAAGTGTGGCATGAGGATTAACTACTTTACATGTAAAGCTGTTAACTTAGGGAACTAACTGCTGGACAAGGTAGAAATTGCTGACTCGGCAGCATCATTTAGAAACTAGATAAATTCCTGCAGTGCCAGTATATAGGCTTAGCACAAGTTTTACAGCACAGAAGCCAGCCATTCGTCCCATTGGCTCAGTGCTGGCGCTTTGCCGGAGCAATCTAAAAGCTAATTTCATTCTCCTGCTTCATCCCCTTGGCTCTGTATCTTCCACTTTAAATGTTTATCCAATTTTCTTTTATAAAATGCAATGATTTTTGCCTCAGCCACTTCCTGTGGCAAAGCCCTCCATACCTTAACGACCCTCTGTTTAAAGCAATTTCCCTTAACCTCTCTTCAATTGCAGTGACGTCCCAACCAGATGAAATAGCCTTTCACCCATTCATTCTATTTACCCTTTCAAAATCCTCCATAATATAAGAAAAATCTCAGTTCTTGGTTCCAGTGGCAATTGTTCCAGTATTTCAAGTTTCTCCTCATTAACTATAGTACCATTTTGGCAAAACAAGTCTTTGTGGGTCTTAAAGAAAGGACTTTCTTTTTAGGTTTGCTAAATAACAAACTCTTCTTCCTAATTCTGACCCAAAAGCAGCATTATATAGTTCACAAGACTATCCTCAAACTTATTCCATGTAAACCATCAGTTCAGCTCCTTTATCTCCAAGGCATCGTAGCACTAACCTGAGCTTTCATAGAAGGTGGAATATTTCAGAATTCAACAAATGCTTCTAATGGAGAATCTGACCACTCAGACAATATTTCATTTCAGTTCACGTGTATTTGTTTTCAGTATCTTGGGGATGAACAATGTCACACTCTTCCACAGTGCCTGGTAACACTGCTCTGAATATCGCCAGCAGAGTCAAGATGTATCTTTTACTGAGTTGGAGCAACTCCTTTCTGTGTGCTACCTGTCAAAAACAATCTGAATGAACAACTGAAGCACAGCCTTTGACTGACTGAGATAGGAGGATTCGAGTGACAAGCAGCCCTGGGATTGACAGAGGCAGAGTTATAGGGACAGGCCACTCAAGAGTAGATCAGGCCAGGAGGATTCAAGCATTCAATCCTCGAACAGACTGAGGTAGGAGGATTCAAGGATTCAGCTCTAGAACATACCAGCTCAGAAAGATTCAAGAGATAGACAGCTCTGAAGAAGGAGGATTCAAGAGACAGACAGCTCTGGAACAGGCTAAGTAAGGAGAATTCAATGATTCAGCTCCAGAACAGAATTTAAGAAACAGGCAACCCTGGAACAGACAAGGTCAGAAAGATTCAAGGTTTGAGCTTTGGAACACAGTGAGGGAGAAGAATTTGAATTACAGGCAGCCTCTAGACTAATGAGGCAAGAGGATTAAAAAAAAAATACTTACAGATTGAGGTAAGGTAAAAAATATTTTTCCATTTGAGACTTCATTCTGGAATAATGTCTTTTGAAACTTCACATGCATCAAAATTTAGTCCATCTGACTCTTGGCCAGAATCTGAGGGAGACTTGAAGCTTTGAATTGAATCATCCTGAAAGAATTTCCACACACCATGTAAGACAGGAATAAGTGGGAAACCCAACTTATCACAGAGTATCCTCTGACCTTTAGCAAATATTGAAAAGTATATATATAATCGATGTGTGACCATGAGTTACCAAGACATAATTCAATTGAATGCTTCTGATAACCATATCAGCTAAAGGTTGAATGGTTAATGAATGTCACTGGAACCCATGAGATTGAATTATTACCTGGTAACTTCAGGCCAGATATTTGTTCTTTATGTAATGTCGTCTTTTCCTTACAAGTAAGTGTCTGGTTTCTGAGTGTTACGTGGCAACATAACATGTGTGAGGGGATATCAAAGATGATGATGAAGGAAAGGGGGTACGTGACATTGTGTGATAATACAGGAACATTTGGAGGATTAGTATGGTTTTTCTTGGGGTAATGTTGCTCGCCAGAGTAAATTGGACACTGACATACCATATTCTCTATTAGCCTGACATTCAGTTAGGGTCCTACATCACTATTGCTGTCTCATGAGGTCCCAAATTAAAGCCTGTGGGTTCCCTTGTTACAAGTGATACCCCATGAGGTCCCATGTTGCACTGATATCTCAAAGTAGCTATCCCATGCAGTCCCTTGTCAGAGAAGATACATAAAATTCCAATATCTTGTAAAGTACTGTATTATTTGGTACTAACCTCTGGCATCAAAAGATGCAGTTTCGATAAAAACTTCAAGTTTAATTTTACCTGGAGTACTAGGGCCGGAATTTAATGTTGGGCACGAGGCCCCGCCCACTGGCCAAAAAGTCAGGGACGAGCCCGCCTCTGCCGGGCCTGGGGAGCCATGCCGAGATTTTTCGCTCCCCAGGCCCTTAATTGGACTTGCGCAGGACTTCCACCTCCTTGAGGCATTAAATCCCGCCTGATGGAGCTGTGGGCCAATTAGTGGGCTGGCAGCTCTTAGTCTCAGCAGCGCCACCGGGAGCAGTGGCCACTGCTGGGACTACACTCAGCCATTGCAAGCAAGGTAAAGGACAGTCCTGGAACTCAGGTAAGTTTTTGGGGCCTCACTGGGGACAATCGGCCTGGCCCTGGTGAGGCAAGGGGGGACAGTTATGAGGAGGGGAGTGTTGTGCAGTGAGGGCGGTTGGGGCATCAGGGGCAGCCCTCCATGGGGCTCAGGGTGCTCGATCTGGAGGACACCCATCACCCCCAGATCCCACAAGCAGGCCGCCAGGCTTTACCTGGTAGTGTTTTTGGGGCCTTTGCCGTCCGCCTGCTGAGGGTAAAATACCCGCGGCGGTGGGAGGAGGCCTGTAAGTGGGAGTAAATTGGCCACTTAAGGGCCTTGATTGGCCTGGGGCAGGCGGGCCGTTTCACACCCACCACCGCCCCACGTAAAATCGCAGCGTGGGCGGGAGAGGGTCGGGAACGGTCCCCCGCCTCCCACTCAATTTGACGCCCCCCACCACCAGCCCACCTGTTGGGGTGGGGGGGGGGGGATGTAAAGTTCTGGCCTAGGAGTCTGACAGGGAATTTCAGTCTGTAACCCAACCCTGGGCTCAGCTGCATTTTATTATACCCCTCAACTCGATGTACACCCCTATTGTAAATCATTAACTGCCAACCACTATCTATGTAGTGTGTTGAAGGCCTGTCCGTTATAAGATTAGGTTTACATTCAATTCTGGGTGTTCACATATAAATATATAAAATAAATTATGCAGAGATAAAAAGTAATGCTTCCGAAGTAGAACTGGGTTGAGCTCACTGGGACGTTTGTGGACTTACCAGCTGTTTCTAAAAATGTCGCTGGTAGCTATTTTTGGTGTCAAAGCTTCAGGTGATTAATTACAGAAAACTTTAGGTTTCTTCCAGAAAGTTACATCATGTTGCCAGCATTATTAATGAGACAGAAAGGTCTGGCAAACCATTTATCACACATATTGGCCATTCTTCTGTGAGCATAGGTGTCCCTAGATTTACTGCAGCAGGAACTTAGTTTATCTTTGTCATCCCTAAGTCAAGTGGGAGGGGTTGCCTTGAGGAAACCTCCAAACTCATGGCTATGTAAACCTGCCTTCCCACATTAAAGAGTGGTGTGGATTAAAGTGGTGTGTGATGAGACCAAACAGATGGAGAACAGAATATTCCTCAAAGGAGGAAGGAGGAAAAATCGCAGGCCGCAAGTACTCTCGGCTGGATCAGCAAAGGGCTGCTATAGTGTGTGCATTGAAATCAATGGAAGTAAAAATTGGAGGCTGCTGATTCTCTATCACTGGTTTTACACGATTGCAGAAAGTCAAACTCTACCCCATAGTCTATTTGTAGAGACAAATAAAAATAAAGCTAAATCATTATTTGGTTTGCTCATCAATTGTACAGTTAACATCCTGTGGGGAAGGGGTGTGATGGAATATAGGTATAATAGGCTTAATTAAGTAGAATTTAGAAATAGTTAAAATATTATACTTTTTAGAATTAAAGATTGAATAAATGGTCAGTTTTTAGAACTCAGACATTCCCCTTTAAGAAGGTAGAATTAGAAAATTTCAAGGTTCCCTGTTATGAACCAGAAACAAGTTGGGAAATCTATTTGTGTCTCTGTTGTTAGGGGCTTGGAAGATAAACACACATATTGAAATATCCTGTCAGTAAGAGGTAGCAATAAACTTAATTGGTTTGTGCAGACAGGTCGGCTCCGGAGGTTGCTTTGGGGGTGCCATGGAAAGGGCAATTATAGATAATGAAACAATAAATGGAATGTACTCGCAGGAACAAGAGAGGTTAAGTAAACACAATTATAAACATTTTGACCCGATAAATGCTCACAACTTCAAAAGCAAAGGAAATCTAGTGAAACATTAAGTGGAAATGGTAATTAAAGATATGGATTTCAAAAGCACACACAGGAAGGTCACATCTAAATGCTAAAAGTCAGATGACACTTCAGAAACAGTATAAACCTGAGAGGTTTATGAAGCAAAGATTAGAAGTGTTGAATCCTCAAATAATGCTTCTCAACTAAGGGGAATTTAAGGTAAAAAGTTTACTTTAAATTTTGATGGATATTCTAAGATATTTTTGCTGTAACATTAGCAAAGTTAAACTTTTGGATTCTATGTTAGAAATAAGATAATGTGTTACATCTTTTAGTAATATTTGATATTATAAAAGTTAATAAATCATCTCATAGCATTCTGGAGACAACTACAAAGAACTCCCTCTCTGTGTCTCTTTAAGTGGACAGATACATATTGAAGAGAGTTCCCAGGCCCTTATAATATCTGGGATATTTATGACTTAGCCATAATTATTAAAAATAGGCAATCTGAAAGATGATAATATTCTCTGTTGGTTTTCTTTCTTTGAGGAAAAGCTAGTACAATTCTTTGGACCCAAATAAGTGTCTATGAGAATTTGTCTGGTTTGAACTTGATTAAAAGAGATTCATAGGGATGTACGCCTGATTTGGTTTTGTCCCTATAAGGGGTTAAAGTCATAAATCACTTCAGGGGTATGAGGGCAGTTCCATAGGAAAGGGCTTCATAACTTTCCCAGCTCCATCTGCAACTCATGTATTACATACTGTGATTGCCAAACATCTCATAACTCCTTTGTCAATGTGTTTGTTTTGCGTTGCTGGCAGAATTGTGGCCACATGTTGGGCTGCATTATAGAAGGGGATCATCTTGCGCCTAAGAGTGAGAACTGTGAGTGTGCAGGTTATCTATCCTGCTTTCTTCAGGCCAATTGTGAATGGAATTCGATTCCAGGGGCTGGATTTTATAATCTCGCTGAAAAAAGAGGCCCCCCAGCATGGGCCGCACGCCATAGAGCCACCGCAATCTTCCGTGTGGCGGCACGTTTGCATCCCCGGAGCGGGCCATTCCCCCCCAATCATGTGGAGGGGGCGGGCTGTCTGTCGCTGGCAATGGCATCAGCTGCCCGTGCGCAGGCACTTCTGCCATTTTTAAAGGGCTGTCAGCCCTACCGGCTAATTTAAATATTTAAAGGTAAATTCAATTAAAATAAATAAATACATCTCTTTTGCCCTTCTTCCCCCCCCCCCACCAATAACAATTCAATTAATTATTTACCCTTTCCCTCCCAAAACACTTACCTTTGCTATCTGACCTTCTCCCCCCCCATACTGCACAAACTTTCAACTACAACCCTTTCCACCATCCCTTGCACCCATGATGTTAATTTGACCCCGTCCCATCCCTCCTCCCGCACTGATAAACTTACCTCCCCTCCATGCCCCCACAACAGTGTTCTGCTTTGTTTCCACAGATGGGGATCCGAAGGTGCGGGAATGCCGGATGCCGGGCCAAAGATTGCAGCGAGACATCAGGTAGCAATGTGAGCTTAATTAAATCAATCATTTTAATTTATTTAAATGGGGGTCGTCACCAAGCAGTTGGGGGCGGGTGGGGTGGCTACCACAAGGCCTTGCTGCCACCAGTAATATTGGGCTGGGCCCTCTTGGCATCGGTGTGCGTGGCGGCCCTCTCCCAGAGGTATTTTCCACGCACCACCCCCCGAAACACGACATCGGGGGTGGGGATCGGTAAAATCCAGCCCCTGAGGTGGGCAGGTCGACCAGTGACAGTCAATTAAACTCTAGGGCCTCTATCCAGGACAGTCGGCTGATGATGCAGGATCCTAAATAAGTGCAGGCACATGCTCTTGTGGCCAGCATTCTGCCAACACCAATCTTATGATATCGGGAAGTCCAGGGGTGTAGGGGGAATATATTTGCTTAGCTTGTGTGGGGTGAGATATTTGCGGCAGAGTATTCCTACCTGACCCCCTCATTCTGCTCTGAGAAGCAGAAAATACTGAGTGGCCAGTCTTACTCAGTTTGCACCAGATTCTATGAAGCAGAGTGGGGAAGTGGATGAAATGGTGGACTTGGGGAAAGCAAAGTCGATGTTATTTGACCCTAATGAAGCAGCTCATACAGGTCAGTGATGCCCTTCTCATGCTGTGCCTTGATGCCATTGACATGGAGATCCCTGGTGCACTACAGCAGGGATAAGACCAATAGGCCCACTGCACCTTCTGCGGGTGCACATGTCCCTCCGGGTTGCAAGGGTCCAGGGATGCCAATGGTTGCTCCTGGACCTCTACCATATTTTTTCTGACGTCTTGTGAAAGGGAAAATATGTTGTGGGAATTGGGAAAGTGTCAGTTTCCTCCATGTGAAGTCAGAGGTTGTGAGAGAAGGCTTCTCTCCAGACAATGATCCACTAGAGTTGGGATGGCCAGTTGTAGTGCTTAAAGTTGGGTAGGCTCTTCCGGCTTCTCAGGGTGTCATTGCCATTTCGGTCACCTTCCTTATGCAACAGTGGACAACAAACTCCAAGATGTTGCAAATATCTCCAGCTTCAGCCTAGAAGGATTCCGATGCAGAAAGGTTCATGACCATGGGCACCTTCACAGTCACTGGCATTGCTGTCCTCACCATGCTCTGAGGTGGCAGTTATGATTGCAGCAGGTGGCAGATTTCAGTGAAGACATCACTGTTGAAGTGCAGACATCTCACATATTGTTCCTTGGAGAGGTTCAGATAGGAGAATTTCTCCCTGAAGACCCGAGGTGAATATAGCCTCCTGCTGAGAGCCCTTCTCGCCCTCCTCCTCCTCACTCTTCTAGCAGCTTGTCCTGCTGTGGGTGGTATCTGTTCATTTTCCCTGTCATGCTGCAGTCCAAGAGAATGCCTACGAGTCTGGGAGCAACTGATTTGTGCAGAAGCTTTAAAGTCCTTAAGCAGCTGCCACACCACTCCCTGCAGACTTTAGCCACTTTAAAGAATTCCAGCAAGGACCAAACACTTACCCCATTGTAGCAACAGCCAATAGAAATCAACCAGCAATTAACCCAAAAATAGTTAATGATCCCTTTAAAGAATGCTGGTGGGCTGGGCTCTTTCCTGCTGTTGAACATGTGTTCAGCCATGCACAATTAAGAGAGGGTATTAGCTGGAGCATTGAGCTCCAAATGGTAGTGCTGCTGTCAAATCAGAGTTACACGCTGATTGGCTTCATGATCTGCCTGCTCTGCATACTTCTGGCAGACACTCACAGCACGTGTGCTAACATCCTTATCAACATGGTGACAACTCACACCAGAAGTGTGCATGTGCACCATGGACACCATTTCGGACTTTTAAGGGCACTTGGAGCATGCAAGAAACAGACATTATGGATCTGAATTTTGCGCCACTTCTCTACGCTCACCCTATAAAACTCTTTCATCATTTTAAAGAGCTCTCCCAGGTCACCCATCAATCTTCTCTTTTCTAGAGGAAAGAGCAGAAGCCTGTTCAATCTTTCTTGATAGGGATAACCTCTCAGTTCCAATATCCTAGTAAATCCTTTTTGCATCTTCTCCAGTGCATGTATATCCTTTTGATAATATGGAGATCAGAACTGTTTACAGTACTCCAAGTCTAACCAAGGTTCTATACAAGGTTAATGTAATTTGTGACTCTTCAATTCTATCCCTCTAGAAATGAAACCCAGTACATTCTTTGCTTTTTTAATAGCCTTATTAACCTGCATTGCTACTTTTAGTCATTTGTGTATCTGTACCAACAAACCACTCTCCCCACAATTCCTCTGTTCCTCTACACCATTTCGGAACTTATTTTCTAAGGAGTGTGTAGTCTCCTTAATTTTTCTACCAAAATTTACCACCTCAAATTATCTATATTGAAGTCCACTGGCCAATTACTTGGGCCATTCTCCAAGTTTATTCATAGCTTCCTGTATTTTGTTGCAATCCTTCTCCGTATTAACAGTAACCCCCAATTTTGGTGTTGTCTGCAAATTTTGAAATTACAAATGGCTCATGTAAAGAGTGAACAACAGCAGTGATCCTAGCACTGATCCTTGTGGAATGCCATTTCCCAGCTTTTGCCAATCTTAGTAACTACCGTTAATCCCTACTCTCTGTTTTGTAGCCAGGTACTCCATTCTGCTATTTGCCCCCGATGCGACATGCTATAATCTTAGTTGAGTCTGCTACACAGTACTTTATCGAAGGCCTTTTAAAAATTCAAATATATTGTATCTACTACATTACTCATGACGACCCTTTCTGCTGCTAGTAATAATTCAATGAGGTTGGTCAAACATGACCTTCCCTTTTAAAATCTGTGACTATTCTTTGTTATATTATCAGTTTTTAGGGGTTGGATTTTACATTGCCGACGCCGAAATCGGTGGTGGCCGTGGGCCGTGCTTCACGGAGCCACCGCGATATTAAATGCGGTGACTCATTTAAATAACTGGTGCGGACCACCCCACACCGCACCCACCCCCCCCCCGCCCCCCTCCGATGACATGGAGGGGGCGGGCGGTCTGTCCCCAGCAATAGCGTCAGCAGCCTTTGCGCAGACGCTGATGCCATTTTTAAAGGGCTTTGATCCCTATCGTTATAATTAAATTTTAAAGGGAAATGGGTTTTAAAAAATGAAATTACTTGATCTTGCCCCTTTCCCACCCAATCCCCAACAACCATAGATTTAACTCCTTGTCCATCCCCCACAAAATACTTACCGTGTGTGCCTGACCTGCCCCCTCCCCACCAAAGTTCATAAACTATAATCTTTACCCATTCCCACCAACCCCTACACCAATAGAATTACTCTGACGCTGCTCCTCCCCCCACCCCACCGCCAACTGCACTGGAAAACGTACCTGCTCCCCCCTCCCCACCAGTGTTCTGCCTCGGATACCTGGACGGGTATCCAAAGACATGGGAGTGCCAGCCACCGGCACCAATATTGCCCCAGAATGGATGGTGGGAGCGGGTAATAATCAATTCACTTATTTAAATATATTTAAATGGAGCTCCTGTCATCGAGCTGTGGGGTGGGGGGCTGTCACGAGGCCTCGCTGCCGCTGGCAATATTGGGCAGGGCCTTCCCAGAGTCGAGGCCCGTGGTGGGCCTGTGCCAGAGGCATTTTCCCACCCCCCCCCCCCCCAACCCGCCATGACTTCCGATATAGTGGGGGCTGTAAAATTCAGCCCTAGATGTTTTTCTAATACATCTTTGAGTAAGGATTTCATTATCTTTCCTACTGTTGGCATTAAGCTAAACGGCCTGTGGGTTCCCTGGATTATAAATCACATTAGCTGTTTGCCAGTTTGCTGTCTCCATTCCCTTTTTGAACGAATGAATATATTTATATATGAAATAATGCCTCTTCTATCTCTTCCCTAAACTCTAGATGCAATCCATAGGTTTTATCCTCTCTACGTTTGATTAGTTTATCAATTATCTCTCCCTTTCCATCTTAAATATATTTATATCTTTTTTGATCTCTCCTAATGTCATGCCCACCATGTTAGCTTCCCTGGTATCTACTGAGGCAAAGTAATTAATATTTCTGCCATTTCTCTATCATTGCCTGTGAGTATATCATGTGCATTTTTTAGGGGTCCTATCTTATTTCTGATTTTTCTTCTGTTATTTATGTGTCTGTAGAATATTTTATTATTTCTTTATATGTCCTTGATAATTTACATCCACATTTTCTCTTTGCCTTCCTTGTTTTTTGACTTCTTTGCTAACCTTTTCATATTCCCTTCTGTCATCCTCTCCTTTGCACTATGTACTTAGTGTATACTTTTTTCCTAAGTTCCAATTATGCCCTAATTTCTTTATTCATCCATGAAGACTCATTACTGGGTAGCTTATTCTTGTTTGTTAGGGAGTATATTTCTCCTAGACTCTGATTATCACCATTTTAAATGCTTCCAACTGCTTTTCTACACTTTTGTTTACCAGCATTTTTTACTGTTTATTTTCCCTAGATCCAATCTCAACCCCTAAAATCAACATTTGTTCCAATTTATTACTTTGGTCTTTGTCTAACTGAAGTCTTTGCAATCTTTATCTTATGTTGTGATTACTATTGCCTACATGTGCCCCAATGCTTATTTCTCTTTTTTGTTCCAGTTCATTTCCCATTGCTAGATCCATCAGTGCTTCGTAGATGGACTTTTTACATATTGGATAAGAAAGGAGTCCTGTACCCATTGTAAAATCTTTATTCCCTGTATCTCTTTCACTACATCTTGTCACTTTATTTGGGGGATAGCTAAAATCTCCCATGATTATTATGCTATGTCCTTCACTCATTTCACATATTTGCTGACATATTTCTTCTTCCACCTCCAAGTCCACTTCGCTGTGCATAGCCTGTTTGTTGCACTGCATGGTCCCTTTAAGATTGCCATGCAGCCATGCGTGAACACATCTTAAAAGGGTCACTGCTCGTGGATGGCCTGTTTGGCCCCTGTGTGGTATGTTCCTGATTGCCGTGTGGCCGCACACCCATGCAGCTTTGAGGTAACAGTGATCTGTGGTATACCCCTAATAGTATGATTGATCTCTCTTACCTTTTATTCCAATCCATGTAGATTCTGTTTCCATTCTTCTGTTTGTTAAGTCCCTTTTTCCTACATCCATTATGTTATCTCTAATTAGTACAGCTACCCCCTTCCCTGAATATAACCTGCAATATTTAGTTGTCAATCCTGTTCTTTATGTAGCCATGTTTCAGTTATTCCTGCTACATCTGGTTCCACAAAATGGATTATTGCCTCCAGTTCCCCCATTTTATTCTGGATGCTGTTTAGGCAGTTTAGTTCATCTTTAATATTTTCTCATTTTACTTTATTTTTAACAGTCCTTTTATACATTTGTTTTATAACAGTATTTGACCTCTGATTGTTTATCTTACTCTTGCACAATCAGACAGGTGTTCTTCAGTTTAACAAAGAAAGAGATTAACTTTAGTTTGCTTAAACCAATCTAAGTAAAATCAATGAACGTGCTCCAACTTTCACACACCCGTATATACACACACACACGCAAATATGTTACAGAGTGGGAAAGGATAGTTTGGTCAAATTAGCGACAAGAGAAATAAAAAGGGGTATACAGTCTGTGGAGATTGGTGACTCAGCTGGTTTCAGGCTCAATTCAATGGTCACGAGGGTTTGGTTTGAAGAGGTGAATGCTGATTCTGTGGTTCTCCAGGAGACAGCATTGTGACTGAATTCCTTCGAGGAAGATCTGTTCTTTCTGGAAAGTTGTGTAAATTATGTAGCTGAAGGAGGTTTCTGTTTGTTCTTTCCAGAAAGTTATCTACCCATAATAGCTCCCCTGTCAGGCTAAAGTAAGTAAGCACAGTCAGCAGAGAGTTCAAAGCTTGTAAGGTTTGAGTGGTTCGTCTCCATCAGTTTAATATTCAGGTTTCCAGCCAGTGGAATAAAAAAAAATCATCCTTCGACTTAGCACGTTTTCGTGAAACCTCCACACCATGCGAAATGAAATGTGATGACTGGAGTATTTCATTATAAAGTTGTAAAAATAAAAAAATCTGTACAAACACACTCATCCTCAAACACTCACTTATCAATCTCACACTGGTTCACAGCTATGTTCTGGTTTAGTTTTCATCCAGCTTCTGTGCTGATTTAGACTCTGGATAAAGCATCAGTTATCAAATTGTTTTTCCCTGCAATGTGGGGTAATCGTTAAGTGATAAGGTTGCAAAAACAGGCTCCATCAAAATAGCCTTGCATTCTGGGTTTTGAATTTCGCCACAAATGTCAAAAGATTGTAGTCGGTATAAGCTACAGTCTGTCTATATCCATTTCGGACATATCCTTCAATGTACTTGAGAGCCAGTAACAGTCCCAGGGTTGTCTTCTCCACAGTACAGTATCTCTCTTGATGTCTGTTTAATTTCTTGGAGAAATACCCAACTGGTCTCTCAATGCCTGACTCATCATCTTGGAGCAGGGTGGCAGCTACCCCTAGGTCGTTAGCATCAACTGTTATTATAAATGGTTTGTTAGAGTTTGGAACTGCTAGCACCGGTATGTTGGTTAAGATGGCTCAAAAGCTGTTTGGCACCGCCCTGACCACACTACCTTCACTCTTTCATTTATTAAGTCTGTCAGTGGGGTGGCTATAGTCCTGACATTTGGGACAAACTTGCAGTAAAACCCACACATCCCCATTTGGTCATTGGGATGGGGAAAACCATCAATGCCTGGACCTTCTCTGCTCTGGGCAGCACCCACCCTTGACCCACAACGTGCCATAAGTAGGTTACTTGAGCTTTAGCGAACTCGCTCTTTGCAAGATTTAACACAAGGTCAGCCGACTGTAACCTTCGGAAGAGGGCTTCTAACTGATCTATGCGGCCCCCCAGGTGTCACTGGATACTAACAGATCATCCAGGTACACTATGCCATTGGGTAGGCCAGCTACTACCTAGTTCATCAGACTTTGAAATGTGGCTGGGGCATTTCCTAATCCAAATGGCATCACCCAGTACTGAAATAAACCATCTTGGGTAACAAAAGCTGAGGTCTCTTTAGCTCAGGGTGTTACAGGAACCTGCCAGTATCCTCTTAACAAGTCTATCTTGGTTATGTAGGTGGTATTTCCTATTCTATCAATACAGTCTTCCGGGTGGAGAATTGGGTAGGAGTCAGCTCTAGTCACAGCATTAACCTTCCTGTAATCAATGCAGAGCCTGTTTGAGCCATCGGGCTTGGGCACGAGCACAACTGGGGAACTCCAGCTGCTCTGACTGGGCTCAATCAGCTTGTGCTCCAGCATGTACTGAATTTCCTCCCGAACCTGGGTCAGTTTCCTGGGACCTAGGCAACAGGGATTTTGCTTTATGGAAGGGGTCTCTCCTACATCCACATTGTGTAGGGTTAGGGTTGTGCACCCTGGTTTTTCCCTGCAGATCTCTTTAATGCTGTTTAGATAGGAGAGTATGGTTCTAATCTCCCTAAAAGTTTGGTGTTAGCTAACCAGATGGCAGGGGGTTCGATTTGGGAATCCTCCAGGCCTCCCTCTAACATGTCTTCACTGTCCCTTTTGCCCTCCTCTTTCCTGACTGCCTGACAGACCTGTACTTGTTTGACCCCTTTTGTTTTTGGCAGGGGCCCCACACAATCCACCAGCACTCTGCTGTATGATTCCCCCAAAGCCGGTATGGGAATTAGGGGTGCAGATATTATTGCAGGTTGGGGCTTCCCCACAACCTGGCACCTGTGCCAAGTTTTACAGAACTCCACCACATCCTTGTGGAGGTGTGGCCAGTGAAAATGCTGTCTTATGTGGGCTTGGGTTTTTCGGATACCGACATGTCCAACCATTGGAATTTCATGGGCTATCCTCAATATTTCCCTACGGTACCTCGGCAGCACCACTACCTTGTGGACCACTGTCCACTCTTCATCTGCAGGTCTGTGAGCACTTCCTCATCAGTACCTCGTTCTTTAAATAGGAGCACTCTGGAACTCCCTCTGCTTCAGCTTCAGTTTGGGCAGTCTGTGCTAACTTTTTTCACCCTGTGTCAATTTGCTGAGCCTTGACCAAGGAAAACCTGCTGAAAACTTCCTTTGGTTCCTCTAAGTTCCTGAAGAAGGTTTTGGATAACTAGACAGCAGAGTAACCCCAGGCTAATGCCTTGGGGACACTGGTTCAAATTCCACCATGGCAGCTGGTGGAATTTAGATTCAATTAATTAATATATTTAAAAAATCTGGAATTGAAAGCCAGTCTCAGTAATGGTGCGATGAAGCTTTCATCAATTGTCATACAAACCCATCTAGTTTACTAATGTCCTTTAGGGAAGGAAATCTGCTGTCCTTACCTGGTCTGGCCTATATGTGGCTCCGGACCCACAGCAATGTGGTTGACTCTTAACTGGCCTTTGAAATGAACGAGCAAGCCACTTGTCAAGGATAATTAAGGATGAGCAACAAATGGTGGCAATGCTAGTGATGCCCACATCCCATGAAAGAATTTTTAAAAATCCATCTGCAGTGCCAGCTCGGTCTCATCTGACAGACCTTGTTTGGCCATGGATTGGGTCACCACACAGTCAGGGAAAATGCCAGGGATCTTCTCCTGTAACTGTTTTGTCTCCCTGACCTCTTTCAGCCTCTCTAAGACCACTGAGGAAGCTACCACCTTCACCCCAGCCAGGCCATTACCAAGAGCAGGTCGATCCTGTCCACAGGTAAACCAGGGACAATCCCCATGGTTATTGGTCCTGAAATGAGGTCGCACTGCAGGTGCACCCGATATCAAGGTCTGGGCAAATACCTTCCCCCCAATACCGTTCACTAATACATTGGCATTCAATGCGCTCTCTGGGGGAAAGATCATGCCTTTTCCCAGCAGAAGGGATTGTGTGGCCCCTGTATCCCTAAGTATGACTCTGGGCTTGCTTGCCTCACTCAAGGGGTATGAGGTCACTTTTCCTCTGGACACAAAATCCTGATATTCTCAGGGATTTTGTTACGTTTTCTCACACTCTCAGTGTTAGGTTTACTGGGTTTTACTGCCGCAGTTAAAGCCACAGCCTGGTCTGCTGTGCTTTCCATCAGGGCCCCTTTTCCTGCACTGGTCTGGTGTACCCTGATTAAACCTATGGGTTTTTCCTGTAACTTCCAGCAGTCAGCTTGAAGGTGACCTGCTTTGTTACAATGGAAACAAACAGGCTTTCGGGCATCACTCCTGTTCTCAGCATCTTCCTTTTTGGCTTGAGGAAGGCCCCCTATGTTTCCAGCTTTCCCTTCTCACCCATGGTTGTTCATCCTCCTATTAGCTTCTATCCTTTTCGGGTTTTTAGAGGTGATTAGGGAAGGGTTTCCCTTAGGGAAAGGACTTGTGGACAATTTCATAATTATTAGCCAGGTTGCTACTCTTGGATCCTTTTTTTCCTCCATGTGGTTTTTTATGGAAAAGAGAAGTGAGTTTTTGAACTTCTTGAGGAGGATCACCTCTCTGAGGTTTTCTTAGGTGGACTTATGTGCCCGTATCTATCGGTTGAAAGTGAGTTGCTTAACCATTTCAAACTTGATGTAAGCTTGTTCAGGCCATTTTCAGAGAGTTTGGAATTTTTGGCAGTATGCCTCTGGTACCAGTTCAGGATAGCATTTTTGTTCATCTCATAGTTTGATGAGCTCTCGTCGGACAATAGGAAATAAACTTCATGGACTTTCCCTGTTAATTTGCTTTGCAGTAGCAGGGTCAAGCCCTCTGCTGGCCACTTCAACTATCTTGCAAGCTTTTCAAATGAGATGGAAAAGGTTTCCACACCCTCCTCATTGAACTTTGGTGTCAATTGAGAGCACTTTAAGAGCTCAGCACTCAATCTGAGCTAGTGGTAGTTCCATCACTAGCGGTGCCTTCACTGGGTACATTGGGTCTTCTCCTATTCAGTTCTAGCTGCCATAACTCTCTTTCCTGCTTCTCCTTCTGGAAAGCTCTTTCTTTCTCCCTTTCCTGGAATTCTGTCTCCTCCTTCCCATTCCTGGAACTCTAGCTCTAGTCTCCACTGTATCATGGCTAATGCTAGCTTGTCTGTTACAGATTCTCTGTCTATCTATGGTTCTTCAGTTTCAATTTCAAAATGGTTGGCCACAAATTTTAGACTTTCGGGTTTCCTAGCTTTTGGATGGATATTTATCTCTAAATGCCTAGCAATACTCCTTAACTTTTCAACAGATAGGGCTTTTTAAACTTCACTCTGTTCTCGGAAGGTACTGGCCTCAAATGCGGATATTTTAGTACTCTAGCATTGAACCAAAAGAAAACCTGCATTGTAGTTTTAAAAAAAATTATTGCTGGGGATCAATTTTGTTTCCCACTTCCAAATACCCTTTTGTCTTCGGGTTTGATCGTGGGCATAGAGCCCCCAAATTTCTGTTATGATCAGGTGAGGAATGGTCGAAGGGATCCCCTCTTTTCCCTCCTCTTGTTTAACCACAACAGATTTATTTATTTTTGTAAGTGGATATACTTGCCAATTCTGTGAGTGTTTACTTGTTTACGCACCATGATCATAAAAAGAGCCAATTGGGCAGGTTTTCTTGAGTTTAACAAAGAAACAGGTTACTTTATTGTACTTAAACAGATCTAAGTAAAAATAAATAATACTCTCCAACTTTCACATATATGCACAATAAGGTTACAGAGTGGGGAAGGATATTTTGGTCAAATTAGAGTCCAGAGAAATAAAAGGGGTATACAGTCTGTGGAGGTTGGTGACTCAGCTGGTTTCAGGCTGAATTCAGTGGTCCTGAGGCTTCCGGTTTGAAGATGTAGAGGCTGATTCAGTGGTTTTCCAGCTTCCAATTTGAAGAGGTGAACGCTGATTAAGCGGTTCTCTGGGAGGCAGCAATGTGACTGAATTCCTTCAAGGGAGATCTCTGCTTGTTCTTTCCGGAAAGTTCTCTACCCACAATAGCTCCCCCTTCAGGCTTAAATAAGTAAGTACAGTCAGCAGCCAGAGTTGGAAGCTTGCAAAGTTTGAGTAGTTCGTCACCACCATTTTAATATACAGGTTTCCAACCAGTGGATTAAAAAAATCACCCGTCGATCTAGCATGTTTTCATGACCTTGGTCTGATCTTTATTCTCATCTATTTCTTTTACCATCAGGCTAATATTATTTTCACAGTTTCCTCCCCCTTCCCCCTTTTACTATTTTAAAGTCTGTCAATGGCCCCATTTACCCTTTCTACTCAGACGGTCGTCCCATTCTGGTCCAGGTGAAGCCCACTCCAGCGGTACAACTTCTTCCTGGCCAGGTACTGGTGCCATGAAATGAAACCCCACCTTCCTATATTTGTATTTCAGCCACACATTCACCTATCTGATCTGCCTATCCCAATGCCAATGCCAGTTAGCAGGCAGCGTGGGTTGTAATCCCAAGATTACCACACATGTAGTTCTGTCTTTTAATTTAGTTCCTAACTTCTTGTATTCCCTGTTGTAACATAGGGAAATGTGGCAGCCAATTTGCTCCCATCAAGGTCCCACAAACAGTGATGAGATAATAACCAGTTAAGCTGTTTTCGTGATGTTGCTTGAGGGATAAAAATTGGACAGGACATGGAAGAAGTAATCTGCTCTTCCTTGAAATAGTGCCGTGGGATGTTCATGTCTACCTGAGAGTCTGGACGGAGCCTTGGTTTAATGTCTCATCTCAAAGATAACACCTCTGTCATGCAGCACACCCTCAGTACTGCACTGGAGTGTCAGTTTAGATTATGTGCTCGAGTATCTGGAGTGGAGCTTGAATGCACAACCTGCTGACTCAGAGGAGAAAGTTCTACCATTGAGACATTCTGCATGATAGGAACATAGGAAGGAACACAGGAATAGGCCCATCAAGCCCGTTGTACCATTCTGTTGGGTTATGATTTCTGTACATTAACTCAGAAAAATGGCAGATGGAGTTCAATCAGGGCAAATGCGAGGTGATGCATTTTGGAAGATCCAATTCAAGAGTGAACTACACAGTAAATGGAAAAGTCCTGGGGAAAATTAATGTACAGAGAGATTTGGGTGTTCAGGTCCATTGTTCCCTGAAGGTGGCAACGCAGGTCAATAGAGTGGTCAAGAAGGCATACGGCATGCTTTCCTTCATCGGACGGGGTATTGAGTACAAGAGTTGGCAGGTCATGTTACAGTTGTATAGGACTTTGGTTCGGCCACATTTGGAATACTGCGTGCAGTTCTGGTCGCCACATTACCAAAAGGATGTGGATGCTTTGGAGAGGGTGCAGAGGAGATTCACCAGGATGTTGCCTGGTATGGAGGGCGCTAGCTATGAAGAGAGGTTGAGTAGATTAGGATTATTTTCATTAGAAAGACGGAGGTTGAGGGGGGACCTGATTGAGGTGTACAAAATCATGAGAGGTATAGACAGAGTGGATAGCAAGAAGCTTTTTCCCAGAGTGGGGGATTCAATTACAAGGGGACACGAGTTCAAAGTGAAAGGGGAAAAGTTTAGGGGGGATATGCGTGGAAATTTCTTTACGCAGAGGGTGGTGGGTGCATGGAACGCTTTGCCAGCGGAGGTGGTAGACGCAGGCACGATAGCGTCTTTTAAGATGTATCCAGACAGATACATGAATGGGCAGGAAGTAAAGAGATACAGACCCTTAGAAAATAGGCGACAGGTTTAGATAGAGGATTTGGATCGGCGTAGGCTTGGAGGGCCGAAGGGCCTGTTCCTGTGCTGTAATTTTCTTTGTTCTTTGTTCTTTGACACCCTCAGGAACATAGGAGCAGGAGTAGGCCATTCAGCCCATCGAGCCTGCCCTGCCATTCAATATGATCATGGTTGATCATCCACTTCAACGTCTTTTTCCCACACTATCCTCATATCCCTTTATGCCATTTGTATTTAGAAATTTGTCAATCTCTGCTTTAAACATAATCAATGGCTGAGCTTCCACAGCCCTCTGGGGTACAGAATTACAAAGATTCACAACCCTCTGAGTAAAAAAATTTCTCTTCATCTCTGCCCTAAATGGCTTCCCCCTTATTTTGAAATTGTGTCCCCTGGTTCTAGACTCCCCAACCAGGGGAAACATCTTAGCTGCATCTACCCTGTCTATCCCTTCACCTTTCATTCTTCGAAACTCTAGAGATTACAGGCCCAGGTTCTCCAATCTCTCTTCATAGGACAGTCCCGTCATCCCAGGAACAAGTCTGATGAACCTTCGTTGCACTCCCTCTATGGCAATAATATCCTTACTAAGATAAGGGGATTAAAACTGCACACAGTACTGCAGGTGCATTCTAACCAAGGTTCTATACAATTGAAGCAAGACTTCACTAGTCCTGTACTCAAATCCTCTTGCGATAAAGGCTAACATACCATTAGCATTCCTGATTGCTTGCTGCACCTGCATGTTCGCTTTCAGTGACTTATTGACAAGGACTCCCAGGTCCATTTGTACATTTACACTTTCTAATCTCTTACAATTTAGGAAATACTCTGCACATCTATTCCTCCTACCAAAGTGAATACCCTTATATTTTTCCACATTATATTCCATCTGCCACGTTCTTGCCTACTCACTAAGTCTGTCCAAATCCCCTTGAAGCTGCTTTGCATCTTCCTCACAACACACATTCCCACCTAGTTTTGTGTCATCCATGAACTTGAAAATACTACATTTGGTCCCCACAATTAATCATTGATATATATTGTGAACAGCTGAGGCCCAAGCACTGATCTCTGCAGTACCTCACTAGTCACAGCTTGCCAATGTGAGAATGACCTGTTTATTCCTACTCTCTGCTTTCTGCCTGCTAACCAATCCTTAATCCATGCCAGTATATTACCTCCTATCCCATTTGCTTTAATTTTCCTAACCAACCTCCTGTGGGGGATTTTATTAAAAGCCTTCTGAAAATCCAAGTATACCACACCCACCCACTCCACTTTATCAATTCTGTTCGTAACATCCTCAAAAAACTGCAACAGGTTGGTCAAACATGATTTCCCATTCATAAATCCATGTTGACTATGCCCAATCAGATCATTATTATTCAAGTGTCCATTTATCACATCGTTTAGAATAGATTCTAGCATTTTCCCAATGACTGATGTAAGGCTAACAGTTCTGTAATTCCTTGTTTTCTCTCTCCCTCCCTTCTTAAATAGTGGGGTGACATTTGTGACCTTCCAATCTGTAGGAACTGCTCCAGAATCTATAGAATTTTGGAAGGTAACTAAAATCTATTGATCTCAGTCTTGAAAGCTCCAATTGTTCCAGCATCTACAGCTATTTGTGGGAGAGGGGTACTGATTTCTACTGCACTTTGTGTGGAAAAGTGGTTCCTGATTTTGCTCCTAAATGGCCTGGCTCTAATTTGAAGATTATGTCCCCTCATTCTTGATTCCCTCACCAGAGGTAATAGTTTCTCTGTATCTGCCCTATTGAATCCTTTTAACATTTTAAAAACCTCTGATCACCCTTCAATTTTCTATACTCCTCTATACCAATCCATGACCTGAGACTGTCTGTACACTACTTAATAAAAGAATGAGAAAAATCTAGGACTGGGAAGAAACATTTTTCCCTTAAAAGTACAACATATCCTTAGTGCCAACAGAGCCATTCAGGCAGTTCTGAGGAAGAAATGGGTATGGGAAAGAAAATAGGGAGAAGAAAACTTCCCAAAAATTTAATAGAAGTCTGTTACTTGCAGCCAGGAAGAAAACTACAACATAGGCACTGTCCTCAGTCGGCAACAGCGCCTACTCCTCTCCCATCCCTAATTTCAATGCACTACAACAATGTGACCACCACTATCAATGAACTGAGGCATGAACAGCAGAGCAACAAAGAAGGGTCACTTTAAATCTAGTGCACCAAAGTTATAGATACACTTATAAGACGCTTAAAATATATTTGCTGGTGCCTCAAATACTTGCGACCACTGCAGAAGGGTCTTGTATCAATGAGTGTGTTAGATATTTACCCTCTCCCCCGCTTTCAGACCAAAGCTTGACTCATACAAGATAAACTAAAGACAGACATGAATAAAGGTCACTGGGGTTATATAGGTCTGTATGTGTTGTGGTCAGTGAGGGGCCAATGATCTGTTTCTTTTCTTCAACAGGATTGGTTAAAAGGTGCACATATCTGGATATATACACAAAGACTGACAAAAAACAGTCCAGTGCCCTCTAGTGTTTTTAAATTTATATTACAAGGAGAATTATCGCATTCAGGACCACAACTGCTGGCTGGTTCCCGGCTTCTAAGTGTAGAGCAGTCTCCTTATCAAAACACACTTCAAAAATCAGACAATCGGTTGTGGTTGACAGCATGGAGAGTGTCTGGGGATTGTGTTGCCATGGTGATGGTCTTGCGAGTCTATTCCATGCTGTCGCCATACTACGAGATGGATCTCTGTGTCACAATATGAAACAAAGCACGTCATTCCCAAATTGTCTCGTTCTCTTCTATGAACATGCATCATATGTCAAGTCCAACACTTATTTTGAGATGAAACCTTCACAGATTAAGCTTCCCACTCCTACTCCCACCCTCTTTTTGGTATCATTGCCCTTCACACCATTTTGGACAGTGAGTTTAAACTTTTGAATCTCATGCTGTGATGTCAGTACAAGGATGGCAGCTGTTTTTCACAACATCATTGGGGATGGGCAAGAACAAACGCTGCCAGGGTTGTGGTGGGGCAACTTATCCAAACATTCTGATGGCCAGCATAGAACAGCATTAATGCTGACTAATACTCCTGATGAAGGCACATGCCATGGGGGCTAAGTAGCTGAACATAAAAATTATAGGAGAAGTAAAGTCCGTTGGTTGACATCTTATTTTCTGTGCCAAAATAGTCCCCTGATCCATGTTACATGTCAATTTGAGACATGATTACCTCCACTATATGGAAATTAAATCCAGCAGGCATTAGGTCCAGTCATTTTACGAAAACAAAATGTCTACGCTACTGCTAACTATAAGTCGTTGACATGGAGTCTTTTCCTCAGCCTTGGTAGTTATTAGCCCTGGATTTGATCCAGTATCTGGGACTCATTTATTTATTTATATTGAGGACCTTGAGGCTTGTTTCTGGTTCTCAGTATGGAAGCTCGTTGATGGGGATGTAGTGCCCTCCGCTGGAGACCCTGGACGTGCCTTCATGTCAGCAGTGACCATATTGAGGGAGATGGCAGTCAGAGAGAATATAATATGATCCAGAAAAAAATGGCTGCCAAGGGCAACTCTGGAGAACATACTGAGCATAAGGAGATTTTGGGAGAGAACAAGGAGCTTAGAGCAATAGGAAGTTAATCACCAGGGAAATAAAATTGTTAAGCTGCACCTTTGATAAATTTATAGCTGTGCAAGCACAACTGCAACATAGTAAAACATTCCAAGGCACTTCACAGGTGCATTATTAAACAAAGATTGACACCAAGCCTAAAAAGAAGATATTAGAATGGGTGACTAAAAGCTCAGCCAAAGAGGTAAGTTTAAGGAGTATCTTAAAGGAGAGAGATTTAGGGAGGAAGTTCCAGAGCTCAGGGTCTAGATGGCTGAAGGCGCAGCTGCCAATGGTGGAGCAAAGGAAGTGAAGGAACGCACAAGAGGCTAGAATTGGAGTCCTTAGGGAAGAGGCGACAGAGATATGGATGGGTGCAGCCATGGATGGATTTGAACACCACAGCTACTATTTTAAAATCGTAGCATTGCTAGACAGGGAGACAAAGTAGGTCAGCGAGCACAAAATTGATGGGTGAACAGGACTTGGTTCAAGTTAGGATACAAGAAGCATGAATTTTGAATGGGAGGCTGGCCAGGCGAGTATTGGAAAGTCTCAAAATTCATTACTCACTTTAAGTAATGTAATTAGGTTGATTGCAGGAAGCTACCATGACCACCCAATGAAGCATTTCACCGGATAATTTCACTTCCAAAAATTGTGTTGTGGAGAAGACATTTACACTGAGGAGGCGAGTCTGACAATAAACATTAAAGTACAATTCTTCTGAATAACAGACTATGAAATTATGTCATTAAAAATTTTAAGGAAAGATATACATTTATATGACGCGTTACACATCTCTCAGGACTACCTCAGGGCGCTTTGCATACAATGAATTACATTGAGTTGCAATCACTGCTTTGTAGTCAAGTTGGTGCACGAGAAGGAAACGAATGACCAATTAATCCATTTTGATCGGTGTTGATTTCATGATGCCAAGATAGAAACAACCATAACACAACACTTTCACTGGGGGTCTACCTGCTGCTGTGGGAAAATTTGTGAGTTAGGAAGTCCTTATTTAATGGTGCGCCAATGATGCCTGGTATGTATTTTGAAGTAGTTGACTGCACAGGAGCCTGGAAATGGTAAGTAGCTCAGAGATTCATAGGGGTATTGATGTCCACAGCTACAGGTGAAGTGAGGTAATTATGGAGAGTCTGTGTGCAGTGAACGATACACGTCCAGCGAGAGCGCCTCTACTGAATCTGAAGCAAGCTTTGCTGATAAATTCTCTGTAGAGATTGATACCTTATTTTCCAGAATCTCCTTTTTGTTTCTCAGGTAGCCTTCTGCTGCAGAAGTGTATATTCCACCATGTGAGACATGGGTGTTCTCGAATGCACTAAAAGATCCTCTGTGTGAAAGTACTTGTTAAGCTCACTTCAAGCCCTCACTGCAATACTTCAGCACGTAATCTAAGCTGACATTTCAATGCAGTACTGAGGGAGTGCTGCACTATCAGAGGTGCCATCTGTCAGATGACTTCTGAAACTAAGGCCCTGTCTACCTGTTCAGGTGAGCAAAGAAACTTTACAACACAAAGAAAAGCAAGGGAATTCTCCTGGCCAAAATTCATCCCTCATAAGCACCTCCAAAACAAATTGACTGCTCACTTATCTCATTGCGATTTGTGGGACCTAGTTGTGTGCAAAATGGCTGCCATATTTCACCCTAACAGTGAGTGCACTTCAAAAGTAAGTCATTGGCTGGGAATTATGTTGGGATGTCCTGAGGATCTGAAAGGCACTTATATAAGACTTCTTTATAGTACCTAAATCTAATGCTGGTAATTGAGCCCTATGACCATTGTGTTCAGATCCATCCTTTAATAATTGGTTTAATTGACAACCTCTTTATAATGCAGTGATACCAGTGCTTAATTAGGAATGCCAAAAACAGTATCAGTAGCAAAATAATTGCACAGGCATCTCATAGATTGTTTCTTTAGTTGCTTTGCACCAACAACACACAAAATGATTGCACCTATCATTGTTAACCCAGGCACTTTGTGCACTTATTATGAGTTCAACGCAATGTCATGCACCTGCTTCCATTGTTAATATTTTTGAGGACTTGTGTGTAAAAGACTGTGGAGAATATTTGAGGAGATGCTGGACTTGGTTTTTTTTTAAAGGGTCAGTGGAAGGACACTTGGGACTTTATTTAAAAACAAACACTTACTGGAAGTCACATGTCTTAAGCTAAGCCTTGCTGACTATTGGAACTGTTTACAGAGAAGTGACATGTCCAGATTTATGGTGATCAGGAGTTGGTTTCATTTTGAACTGTTTGTAAGGGCAGTTGGGGTGTAAGCCTGCTAAGAGAGAGAAAGAGACCACCAGCTCATCCTGTTCCACCTGTTATGATCCTGTTTGTTTTTAATCTGCGGTGTGTCTTTAAGTCAGCAAAGGATCAGTACTGCTTTAAGGCAACAAGCTCCAGGGACTGTGAGCCAAAGTGCATTTTTGGTTACCCAGCAACAGCCATTCAGAGACCAAGAACATGAAATACAACGTTGCTGATTGCCTTTTGAAAAACTATCTAAAAAAACTGGCTTTCAACAGACACAGACACACAGACTGTCAGCCAGCATATACTGACAGAAATAAGAGAGCGATCTCCTTTGGTTTATGTAAACCCTATTTATTATACTCTCAGAATTCTGAAAAGTCAAGCCAGATTAATTTCTTAAAAGAAAATAGCTATTACTTTAACTACTGAACTGTAATTGTTGAAGTCATCGCTGGACAAACGAAGAGTTGAAGCTTCAGATGTTGGAAATTTTTTTTATTCCCATCGGACAGCTGCGAGGACTTCAAGCAACCGAGGACTGTTCCACGTTGGCGGGTGGCACAGTGACGCAGTGGTTAGCACTGCAGCCTCACAGCTCCAGGGACCTGGGTTCAATTCTGGGTACTGCCTGTGCGGAGTTTGCAAGTTCTCCCTGCGACTGTGTGAGGTTTCTTCCCACAGCCAAAGACTTGCAGGTGATAGGTAAATTGGCTGTTGTAAATTGCCCCTATTGTAGGTAGGTGATAGGGAATATGGGATTACTGTAGGGTTAGTATAAATGTGTGGTTGTTGGTTGGCACAGACTCGGTGGGCTGAAGGGCCTGTTTCAGTGCTGTATCTCTAAATAAATAAAAAAAAATTCCACTTCAGCAGGAGTGTAAATCTGCTCAGACTTGATTGTATTTACTTTTTAAAAAAATGCTGTTTATATCTTAGTAGTGTTTAAGAATTAAATTTTTCCAATTAAACAGTTAATTTGTTGATCGAAAGACACCTAGTTTGGTTCACCTCATTCAGGGCTTAATAGATGGTTCAATTTGGGTGTGGTTTTCTTTAATTCGGAAAGTTTAAAGTGATATGTTAGGTGATCTGTGAAGGGAGGGGACTGAATCAACAGTGCATTTCTTCCACCATAATCACAATCATATATTTTGATTGGGGGCTTTGTCTTGAGTGGTCGGTCATAACACACCTCTTTGAGAAACCCTGAGAATCCAGGGTGAGAACTGGAGAAATTGATGCAGCATTTCTCCTGAGAAGCTTCTGCAAGACTTTCTCTTCACATCTCCTGAATGAGCTGCTTCTGAAAAGATCCCAGTGACCACCGCATGTGACACCCATCTATGTGTGCCTGGACACCAGACCAAACAGCCATCTGGAAAATTCCATACCTTATCCTTTTTCTTCAAGAATTAACAAGTATTTGGAAAAAGTATTTTTTTTGTTTCTTTGTAAAGTTAATCTAACCAGATAAAGCTTCTTTATTTTTCCTTTAATGCGTGTTTGTGTGCATGTGTATTATTTAAAAGGGAATATATTCATACTTTCATATTTCAACCTGTGTGTTAATAAGCTTTGCATCTTTATTGAGTAAGTCTTGTTTTACAATAAATGAATCATTTTGTTGTTTATTAAAGAAATCTGGTTGGCGGATTTTTTTCTGAAACTAAACTAGATAAAGTATATAATTGGCCACGTCGGTAACTGGGTAAAACATTTCAATATATTTTGTGATCTGTGGGGAAGTGGAACTTGAGAAAGACAGTGCACTCCTCCATCCTTGGTCATAACAGCAGACAGTCAACATGTGCTGATACAAACAACACAACCTGGCATCACCCCTGCACATCACCACCACCCCTCCAACCATCAGCTCTAGTCCTTCTTCCAAGTCAGCCATCACTCAGTGTTAGCACTCTCACCACTGAGCCAGAAGGTTGTGGATTCAAGTCTGACTCACTCTGTACTGCATGGAAGGAAGGTTGCACTGTCAAAGGTGTCATCTCTCGGATAGGATGTTAAACCGAGGCCCCATCTGCCCTCTCAAGTTGAAGTAAAAGATCCCACGGGACTATTTTGTGGAAGAGCAGGGGTGTTCTCCCGAATGTCCTGGCCAATCCCTCAACTAGCACCTAAGAACAAACTATCTGGTCATTATCACGCTGTTGTTTGTGGGACCTTGTGTGCAAATTGGCTTCACGTATAGGTAGGTGGTAGGGAAATATAGAGACAGGTGGGGATGTGGTAGGACTATGGGATTAGTGTAGGATTAGTATATATGGGTGGTTGATGGTCGGCACAGACTTGGTGGGCCGAAGGGCCTGTTTCAGTGCTGTATCTCTAAACTAAACTAAACGTTTCCTGCAATACAACAGTGACTACGCTTCAGGGTGTTTCATTGGGTGTAAGGCTCTTTGGGACATCCTAAGGTTGTGAAAGGCTCTATATAACTGCATGTTTTTCTATTTTTCTTTCTTTACTGCACAAGCTAGGCCCCAATCCTCACAGCTTCCTGATTTCTATGCCTGTTAACTGGAGTTGGGAACACCTGCAAAAACAGCAAACTGATTTAAAGTTGCACCAATTGGAATAGGGGAATGATAGTTTGTAAATCACTGAAGTGTGAGCTCAAGCCACTTTCTCCAGGCTGATTTGAACACAGGCCATCAAAGCATAAGCAACTGTATTTTAATACACAGTGCCTTCCTTTCTGCAATCTGTTAAGCCACTAATTTTAGTAAGGAGGGAAATCAGAAAAAAATAGGGCTAATTTTAACTTGACAATATTGGCTTTAATGGGGTGCAAACGACCTCAAGATGCAATCAGTAGATTTAGCAGACAATTAACACCAATGTTCTGAGCACCATTATTTTTAATGGGGCCTAGTGGTGAACTGCTAGCCTGATCCAAGAGGACTATGCCAATCAGATCTTGTCATATGTGGGCCATGATTGCCATTTTTGGACAGATGGGTGAACCGTACACCATGCAAAATCTGACCACTTGGTAGTACAGCCAAAAAGGCTCTGAAAAGATAAGCTTTACATTGTTTTGGGTCAGGAGTGCTCATCTGGGCCCTACAAAAATAACCTGTGTTACCGTGCCTCAGGCTCTGCCCCTCACCTTGCTGCTGACCAGGCCGTCTCTATTGCCTGCCCAAATCCAGAGAGCTGCACCAAGATAACTGCTCAGGGCAGGCAACCCATTGGTTCTTCTTACGCAAGGCCCTAGCCTTGTGATGGGCTCCATCCTCCCAGCTCCCAGCACGAGCAATTCAAATCTACCTCCTTTGTGCAGAATGGGACTTCCACAGCATTAATTCTGTGTTAAAGGAGAATACTGTGCAGAGAATTTTCAGTATAGAGTGTTCTCTCTTCACTTTACTCCACCTCACTCCTCTCCCTGTCTACAATTTCAGGAACAATAGTTCATTATCATTCTGTCTTGTTCTGTGCAGGTAAATCTGTGCTGTATCACAAGCAAACCAGAATAAACATGGTGGCCATTTCACTGTAGGGTCCGTGACGATGTGGAGCTATCTTATGGGGTAACAGAAAAACAATGTATCTTATCTTACTGCTGGTGGTGACCATTTCTAAGCCTGTTGAGGTATTGTGAAAACTAATGGCAATGTCATCAGATTTAATTCCAAAAAATGAAGAGCAAGTCTGGTTCGACAAGGTCCTTTCTCACGTCAGTGGAGCTACACAAATTCATTGAGTCTTTCAGATTCTGCTGAAATGTTGCGATTCTAAGTAACCTGCTCAGAATCACGTAGCCTGCTGCAACCGCATCCAGATTTCCTCACTTTATCTGAAATGCCATCAGCTAAGGAATTTGACCAGAGTGGGATGAGATTCATGGCAAAAGTGCCCTTGTATCTGTAGTGGACCCATGGGAACAAGGTCCACATGCAGTGCCAGCGAAGAAAGGATTATTGGATCTTTAAAGAGCATTTCAAATAGACGCCTTTGCCTTTTTATGTGCTGCGTGTTGTTTCATCTCAGTCAATGGTCTGACCTTTATGGAATAACAAGAGCCTGTGATTCTTCAATCCACTGACTGCAACAGCATTTCAGCACAACCAACAGTTTTCCATTGAGAATGGAGAAATATTCTGCCTTTGTTACATTTCTCTCATTCTATGTCTCATAAAAACAATTCTAACAAGATAATAATTGCCAGCTGTCTGTTGCAAATGGCCAAGGTCTGGAAATCTACAATGAGTGTCTCTGGATTCAAAGGCAATGCAACAATAACAACAACAACTTGCACATCTCCTTTAATATCGTAAAAAATGTCCCACAGCAGTTTTCCCAAGTGAAATGCAGGCCCTGACTGACTTTGAACAGACAATTCTCCAGAGAACATAGAACACTCTCTTCCAAAAGGCTGTGAATGCTGGGATAGTTAGGCTGAGATTGATAAATTTTTACCAGGTGAGTGTATTAAGAGTATGGAGATAAGGTAGTTAAATAGAGTTCAGGTACAGATCAGCCATAAATGGCAGAGCAGGTCTGAGGGGCTGAATGCATACTCCTTTTCCTATTTTCGCACAACCTCTAATGCTCACCAGCTTTCTTTTGTGTCAAATTTTAAAGGGGAATATCTCCAGTTTTCATGTGTAGCCATTAGCTTATTTCGAAGATATTAGCAGAAATCCTTTTGTTACTTCGTTGTCATTTGCAGCTGCTGGCTGAAAATTAACATAGTTCTCGGAAGGGTCTGTGTATTTTAGGTTCATTTCTTTCCTACAGAATGCTCGCAGCACACAAAAATTCCTTGATAGTGTTTTGCCCATTTCAAGTGGGTTCGAGTCCGACTCAGAGTCTTAAGCACAAATCCCAGGCTGGCACATCAGTGTAGGGCTGAGGGAGTGCAGCACTGTCGGGGGTACTGTCTTTCAAATGAGACGTGAAGCCAAGACCCCATTTACCCTCTCAGGTGGGTGCTAAAGATCTTTTGAAACTATTCAAAGAATACTGAGAGAGTTCTCCCCAGTGTCCTGTCCAATATTTATCCCGCAACTAATAGAGATTGGGCTAGAAATTCGTGTGCCTCAGTTTTTAGGTGTGGGGGTCATGATTTGTGACCTGCCCACGCCGGCTCCTATTGAGGTGGGAAGCATGCAAATTTGGTGTACCAACCTCATTTGCATGATTTTAGCCAAGAGTGTCCCGCACTGCTTCCTTCTTCTTAGCACTTCCTGTGGCTTCTGTACTTAGCAGGGGGACAAACTGCATTGTGCAGATACCATGGGGTGCAGTCAGCCTGCTTTTCTGAAAGGCAGGCTTGTCCCTCTTAAAGGGAAGCTGCACTGAATAATATTAGCGCAATTTAAATGATGGAAAATTGTACAGCAGAATGGAGAGAGAGTTCCAGAGCAATGGATGCGGCACTGGAGGCATTAGTGATGGACGTGGGCAGGAAGAGAGGTTCCATGGGTCCATGGGGGTCCTCAAGGACCAACCTCAGAAGGGAATGGAAGCAGGTGGCCAGGGAGGTCAACTCCTGGAATCCGGACCTGAGGACCAAGCAGCACTGCCACAAGAAGTCTCATGACCTCAAGAAGGTGGTCAAGGTCAGTGAATGCACCTTCAGATGACATCGCCTACCCACCACACCACCAACCTCTCCAGCTGCTTAATGCACCATATCCCCATCACTGACCCTGGCATTCAGGAATCACATCTAACATCCAGATATTCCACCTCACCCTCACACACCTACCAATGATGCCAGTCTCACACCCACTGTTTACTGCTGCCACATACCTCCAGGTATTCAGCTATGGCAGGCACATCACCCAAACACAGTGCTACACAATCACTGACATTCTGCCCTTGCTCTTGCAGGACCAGGTGGCTCACAATAAAAGGGAGCAGAGTGCAACTGGTGGGTGGCATGGACGCCTGCAACTCTTGAGCTCTACGGAGGAAATGGCTGTCTGTATCCAAGCCCGTGTCATCCAGCATCACTAAGAACATTGAGATGATGTTATGTTCCTGCCTTATGCCCTTACCCAACTGCCAGCTCATCCTGCTATCTGGCAGGATAAGCAAGCTGCAAATGGTGTAACCATGGACCTCTTGCCTAACACCCCACTCCCACTTCCCTCACCCCAACCTTGCCCTTCTGATTTTCAGACACACAAGAACTGCCACCTGCCCAGCCACATCAGGAAAGAGGTCCCATCACTTGATCTGGCACTTGCGGTCACCAGCTCAGATACTGGCACTGCACGTACCCTGAAAGCTATTATAGAGTTAGGATCAGCTATGAGTCATGCATGAGTGGGCTGCAGCCAGACCAGGGGTTAAAGATGGTTCATTTGTCAGCTGCCCCGTGGTCACAGATGGGTTCTGCTGCAGAGTTCTCAGATGAACACCTTAATGCGGCAGCATACAGGAGAATGCTGATGGGTATACTTTCTAAGATGCTGGGTGCATTGGCTGGTCTGCCAAACAGCCTCCTGTCTCTGTCAAGGAGCACGGAGAGGTTTGCCTCCAACTTGGCAGAGGGCATCGTGCAAAGTTTGCTCTCTCTGCACAGCCTCTGCTCCAGTTCCCTGCCGTGCTGCAGACCCAGAGGCACTGCAACTACAGCCCCAAAACCTGTTGCAGACTTTGTGTGAACAGGTCACCTACTCCTCCACTTTCACTGGAAGGATTCAGCAGCACTTACTGCCAAATCCAGGAACTCACCACAACACCTCCAGAAACACTCCAAATAGCAGGAGGTCTTAAAAATTACCTTAGCTGCAATTTGGATGCCTGGCCCTTTAAGAAAAAGTTGTGCAGGGCCCGCCTTGCAGCTCTGCATCTGTTGTTTGACGAGTGATGTATGCATTTGTTGCCGGGACCTGTGTCCTAATTAGGTATCCTGGTGTCGCATTAGCCAGTTGGGTTGTGTGACGCCAAATAGTGCTGATTCACAGGCTTCTAGTGCATGCTTGGGACTCCCGTGTGGGGCCATTTTGAAGACGCCATGCTGCATGGGCAGCTCCAGAGGTGGCTGGTAGCGTTGCGCGCCTCAGAAAGGCAGCACGAGACCTCCATTGCATCATCTTCAGAACACTACGCCGATGAATTTCACACCATTATCTGGTAATTATCTTATTGCTGTTTGCGGGACTTGCTGTGCACATATGGCTGCCACGTTTCTTACTTTACAACTATGACTACACTTCAAATGTACTTCACTGTCTGTAATGGGATGCCCTGCGGTTGTGAGAGGCGCTGAATAAATGCAAGTTTGTACTTCCTTTTCTATTACGTTTAAGTTATTTGGAACATATTGTTCACTGCTCTCTGTGCAACCAGTCTCCAGGGAGGAGCTTTGTGTTGTCACAAAGGGGAGGTTTTGTTACACAAAATGGGTGAACATCACTTTCCACCACCGCCAATATTGGGAAATTACCCTCAAAATGTGTTACCCTGTGCTGACCCCTAACCAGAAGTTGTGACAGCATTAAACACAAGACTAATGGCAGAGATGGTGGGGTAATTAAGATGAAAGGATTTCTTTTTAAATTAGCCCATAGATCTTTAATGCCTGTCAGAGACAGGCAGCTGCGAGTTGAGTTGCCTTCAATGTTGGCATCTGCCATTACTAATTTACAGTAATATGCTAACAAAGGTCTAATGCAGTTAGTGAACACTTAAATGGGCACAGGAGACGTCATGAATGGCTAATGTTTGAACAGAATAACCATCTGCCTTTATGTACTGAGTAAATTACATCTTATTTACCCCATAAATTTCTGCAGCTAGTGACAGCACCTCCCTTTCGGATTGCTATATCGAAGGTGAACGAGATGGCCTTCAAACTGTACCCATTTAAATGGGCATGGAATGACTGCAGTGCATCACTGGCACTAAGCACATGGCACTTATTTCATTGCTTATTCCTGCATTGCTTTGGTTGCTGGTTTTAATTGTGGACTGTATTGGTTTGGCATTTTATAGCTTTCTATTTTATATTCATATAAACAATTGATGAATTATCATAAATGTAAAAAGCTTTTACTGAGATTAGAAAAGTGCAGGTGTCTTTTTTGCTCTTGAATCGTAATCTAGGTGGCCAAAATGGTGCTTCGTGAGCTCAAGGTGAGAAACAGACCTAAGGCCTAAAATTCACTCTTAGCCACATGATCAGTGCCACTGACTTTTTATAGCTTGCTGCCAATCTCGGCAAGCTTCCAAGATGGGACGGCGCATGCGCGAGAAATGTGCTGAAGAGCCGCCGCAATATTTTGTGCGGCAGCTCATTATTATAGAGGGGCGGACGGCCCGCCCCTGATGGCGTAGAGGGGGTGGGTGCTCCGTCCCTGGAAACGGCGTCCGGCGCCAACGCACCATTTTTAAAGGACTTCAGGCCCTTTCCTTACATTTTACTGTTTAAAGTGATAGGTTGGTAAGAAAAATTAAAATATAAAGCTATTCCCACCTCCAGGCCCCTCTCCCACCCCTGCAATGAATTATCAGTTCACTATTTGTCCTCTCCCCCAAAAGAAGTAAATTTTTCATTACAACCTTTTCCCCTGAACTTTCTTTACATTAACCTTCAACCCCTTCCCACCATTCCCTCAACCAATCACGTTCCTGTCCCCCCCAACCCTGAAACGTCACTTCTCCCTCCTCCGAACAGTGTTACAAATGGAGATCTGAAACCGTGGTACTTCTGCCAACCGACCTGAATATCGGCATGGGACGGTGGTCGCAACAAGGCAATTATTCATTTATTAGCATTGATTTAAATATGTAAATGAATATTTTTCCGCCGAGCAGTGAAGGGTTGCCCCCGAGGCCTCACCGCCGCTGGTAAAATGGGGCGGGGCCCTCCCAGTGTTGAGGCCCATGGCGGGCCTCTCCTGGAGGCATTCTCCAGGCACCCCCGCCATGACCCCTGACGTTGGGGGGGCTGGTAAAATTCAGCCCAACATCTTTGGAGAGTTCTGCCTATCTTCCGTCAGACATACATCAGGAGTCTGTGGAATTTCTTTAAAGTTTAGGCTGTTATGATCACCTGGTTCATGGTTAGTATTAATTTTCTAGAGGTAACTTGTAATTTGGGAATTCAATTTTTTTTAATGCAAGACAAATGAAAACACCTGGTTTGAGAAGCTGGCAACTTAGGGTGGATATAAATCAAAGGGTATGTTTATTTATGTAATATTAGGAAGTGTAAATACCCTACATAATGGGAACCCCTTTTAATTTGTTGCTGGAGATGGTGTGTCTGCAGCTACCTCAGTCAGGGATTTAAATTATTCATATGATTTTCCAGAACAAAGAGATTTAGACTTGGAAATAATTAGTTTAAATTGCTATCTGGGACATCCCAGTGTACCACATGCTTTGGAGAAAGATGATGCTCGGAAGTGTCTGTTAGTGTTTTGGTCTGTGTCCTTGCAGACACAATCAGTCGCCTTTGGACAAGCAGTTGGCTTTTGGAAGTCAGTTGGGCTCAGGATTAAAGAGGCCATCAGGAACCAGGAGTGTTTCTGTTTTGAGTAAGGCTTGTGCCCAAGCTGGGAAGTCCAAATCCAGGAGATCTGATACCACAGAAGATAACTAAGGAATTAAGGAACTCAGAGTGAATTCCTAAGAGTTGTGGTACACTTTGGATAGGTCCCAGGAGAAGTGAACAAACTGCCAAGATCCTATAACGTATAGGGAATCGTGGGGTGGAAATAACATTTAAAAGAGGGTGTTACGTTGAGATTTAGCGTTTAAAGAATTCATCTTCATGGTCTGTTCAGGTTTTAAGTTTAAAATATAAATAGTTCTGAATTGTAGTGTTAAGTTAGCAGTGTTTTGCTTTGTTTAACTCTTGTACAGTTAGGTTTTTATTTAAAATATGAAATCATATGGCATAACTCTTTCAGTTACAACTGGGAATTCGACTTTCTCTTTTTAAACATTAATGGTCCCTAATGGGATTGTAACATGGCTGTCAAAAATGAACCGTGCTTTAGAAAAGCTGGCTAGAGGCGCACACTGTCAGAAATAGCAATTTCTGGGTCATGAGACACCACAGCCCCAATTTAAACCTAATAACCCCAGGGGGAAGAGGTGGTGTTGGATTGGATGCCCATTTTACACCAGCTGATAGTGCACTTCATTGAAGTTAGCTGAGTGTAAAAATGGGTGGGTTGTAAAACAAGTGGTTGACCCTAACCCACCCTATTAGGTTAAAATGGGGGCTTATGTGCCAGTGCTCATTAAAATGGAATGTAATCATCTCTCATCATTGTATCTTTGTTCTGGCTTAATTGACAGCTTTGAACGCAGGAGCTTCCCAGGCTCAAATAAACAAATAAATATTTAGGCCATATATTTAGTTTCGTCCATGTTTTAAACATGTTTTTCAGGTTTTTGCTTTTGGATGGAGCTGTTCATTATTCTGCCGTTAACACTTTCTCTGGACTAATGCTAGGTCTTTTAACACAGTTATTATCACTCTGTTTGCCTTTGTTCCGTGATATCTTTGTCATTTAATCTCTCCTGCCCTCTGCCCTATCACACACCTTCCCTTTTGTTCTTCTTCCCCCTCTGCCTTTTCACTTGCTCAAAGCCTTTGCCAGTTGTGCCATTTCTAACCTTTGCCAGTTCTGATTAAAGGTTGCAGACCTGAAATGTTAACTCTGTTTCTCTTTCCACAGATGCTGCCAGACCTGCTGAGTATTTCCAACATTTCTGGTTTTATTTCAGAGTTCCAGCATCTGCTGTATTTTGCTTTTATTTAGTTCCCTTGTCGCCACTGTTTAACCCCATGTCACGGTGCTGAGACAGAACTCTTTGGAGCCTTAATGTCCAAGTTATTAAAGGCCAGGGAGTCTAAAATCAAGACTCTACAATTTTTTGAATATCGTTACTTGAAATGGCTGTGATTTCTGGAATAAGTATGATTTATTTACCGGTTCCTATGATAAGGGCAAAGTGATGTGTTGCAGAAAGAGCTCCCTAGATGATGAAAGAGAGAGTAAGATGAAGCAGAAAAAGTTTGCATATGACAGATATCAGGTGGATAATCCAACGGAGAACAAGGCTGAATATAGAAAGTTCAGAGGGGAAGTGAAAAAATAAATAAGAGAAGCAAAGAGAGAGCATGAAAAGAGACTTGCGGCTAACATAAAAGGGAATCTAAAAGTCTTCTATGGGAACATAAATAGTAAAAGGGTGGTAAAAGGAGAAGTGGGGTCGATTAGGGGATTTATACATGGAGGCAGAGGACATGGCTGAGGTGCTAAATGAGTATTTTGCATCTGCCTTTACCAAGGAAAAAGATGCTGCCCAAGTCATGGTGAAAGAGGAGGGAGTTGAAACACTGGATGGGCTAAAAATTGATAAAGATGAGGTATTAGATAGGCTGGCTGTACTTAAAATTGATAAATCACCAGGACTGGATAAGATGCCCCCAAGGATACCGAGGAAAGTAAGGGTAGAAATTGTGGAGGCACTGGCCATAGTCTTCCACACCTCCTTTGATATAGGTGTGGTGCCAGAGGACTGGAAAATTGCAAATGTTACACCCTTGTTCAAAAAAGTGTATAAGGACAAGCCCAGCAACCACATGCCAGTCAGTTTAACCTCAGTGGTCTTTAGAAATGATAATTCAGGACAAAATTAATAGTCACTTTGACAAATGTGGATTAATTAAGGAAAGCCAGCATGGGTTTGTTAAGGGCAAATCATGTTTAACTAACTTGGTTGAGTTTTCTGATAAGGTAACAGAGAAGGTTGATGAGGGTAATGCAGTTGATGTGGTGTACATGGACTTTCAAAAAGCAGTTGATAAAGTGCCACACAACAGGCTCATCAGCAAAGTTAGAGCCCATGGAATAAATGGAACAATGGCAGCATTGTTATGAAATTGGCTGAATGTCAGGAAACAGAGAGTAGTTGTGAACAGTTGTTTTTCAGACTGGAGGAAGAGGTATATAGTGAGGTTCCCCAATGGTCAGTGTTGCGACCCCTGCTTTTTTGTTACATATTAATGAGCTTGACTTGAGTGTACAGGGCACAATTTCAAAATTTACAAATGATGCAAAACTTGGAAGTATTGTAACTGTGGGGAGGATAGTGATAAACTTCAAGGGGGCATGGACAAGCTGGTGGAATGGGCGGGGAATTGGCAAATGAAATTTGAAGCAGAACAGTATGAAGTGATTCATTTTGGTAGGAAGAATGAGCAGAGGCAATGTAAATTACAGGGTACAGTTCTAAAAGGGGTGCAGGAGCAGAGGAACCTGGGGGTATATGTACACAAATCATTGAAGGTCGCAGGGCAGGTTGAGAAAGTGCTTAATAAAGCACATGGGATTCTGTACTTTATAAATAGGGGTGTAGAGTACAAAAACAAGGATGTTATGATAAACCTGTATAAAACATTGGCTCGGCCTCAACTGGAGTATTGTATCCAGTTCAGGCACCGCACTTTTGGAAGGACGTTAAGGCATCAGAGAGGGTGCAGAAAAAATTCACGATAATGGTTCCAGGAATGAGGAACGTCTGTTACGTGGACAGATTGGAGAAGCTGGGAAGCTGAGAAGCTGCCATTTCAACACTCCCCCTGCTCTCATGCTCACATCTCTGTCCTGGGATTGCTACAGTGTTCCAGTGAACATCAATGCAAGCTCGAGGAACAGCATCTCATTCACTGATTAGGCACACTACAGCCTGCCGGACTGAACATTGAGTTCAATCATTTCAGAGCATGACGGGCCCCCTATTTTACTTTTATTTTTAGTTATCTGTTCTTTTTTTTCAGACTTTTTTTTGTTTATTTTATTTCATCTTAGTTTGTTTAGTTTGCTTACCCACTTTTTTTCATGTTTGTACTTGAGGCTGTTCAGTTTACAGTCCGTTAACACCCTATCTGTACTAATACTTTGTCTTTCAACACACCATTAACATATTGTTTGCCTTTGCTCCATGACCTTCTGGTCGGTTATTCTCTGTGACATTGTCCTATCTACACCTTCTCCTTTGTTATCTCTTGCTCCAAAACCTTTCACATTTCTAATGTTTGCCAGTTCTGATGAAGGGTCACTGACCTGAAATGTTACCTCTGCTTCCCTCTCCACAGATGCTGCCAGACCTGCTGAGTATTTCCAACATTTCCTGTTTTTATTACTGGAGAAGCTGGGGCTGTTCTTGTTGAAGAGAAGAAAAAGAGGAGACTTGATAGAGGTGTTCAAAATCATGAGTGGTCCTGGACAGAGTACATAGGGAGAGACTGTTCTCATTGGTGGAAGGATCCAGAACCAGAGGACACCTATTTAAGGTGATTGGCAAAAGAAGCAGCAGAGACATGCAGAAAAACTTTTTCATGCAGCAGTGGTTAGGGTCTGGAATGCACTGCCTGAGAGTGTGGTGGAGGCAGATTCAATTGTGGCCTTTAAAAGAGAACGGGACAATTATATGAAGATAAAAAATGTTCAGGGCTACAGGGGAAAGGAAGGGGAATGGGACTAGATGAGTTGCTCTTGCAGACAGCCAGCATAGACACGACGGGCCAAATGGCCTCCTGTGGTGTAACCATTCTATGATTCTAATTTTTATTTTTATCTCAGATAATGGTTTAATGTACTTCCAGAAGTTATTATGTTGTGCTGACTTAACTAATGTCAGTACACATTTGTGTCTTACAATATAATTTAACCTGAAATGTGCAATGTTTTTGGGTGATATCTTTCTGCAATAAGCATCGTATGGTAGCATCCCATATATCCAATGTGTAGGTCAAGAACTGGGTAAATGTTGATCGTGGGCTGTGATACCCAATCACTGCAAGAGCAAAGTGTAGAAGTTTTAGTTTATAGAAGGAATGAATTGAGAATGTTAGGGGAAACCCAAATTGTAACATTTCGGAAAGCTTAGGATTTCAGTATTAGGGAATAGAGTACTTTTTCTACTCCTGTCACTAAGTGTCAGTATCAGACAGTTAGATACAGTGAGAGACAGATGCTGTTTAAAGTTCCCTCTGCACTGTCTCTGCAACACACCTTTATTTCAACCTCAGTATAACTATAGTCTGAATTTATGCACTCCTCACACCAGCCATTTGACAGTCTTTTTGAGCTTCAGTGCTAGAATGATTAATTTTGTGCTGTGGGCCAGCACTTCCTTGGAACTAGAAGGTTTTTCACTAGTTTGTGCACCCAAGAGAAAATAAACCACTAAGTTATAACTGCTAGTGTTCAATACGTCCAGGACTCTTATGTTTGCCAGACAGCAAACCCTCCCAGTGGTCTATGGTAAAGAAGAAAAACAAAGACTTGCATTTTTATAGTGGGCTGAATTTTACCAGCCCCTTGATGCCGTGGGTTGTGGCGGACTGGGGGGGGGGGCCGTAAAATTCTGCGGGGAGAGGCCCACCTCGACCCCCGACGTCGAGAAGAGCCCACCGCATATCATCGGTGGCGGAGACCACAATTAGATGTAAATAAACTTAACTGCTGGTGGCGGCTGTCCCACACCGATTTTACGGTCGCTGATCACACCCCGCGCGCCTTTGGAACTCTGTACAGAGTTCCGAGGCGAGAATCTGGTGGAGAGGCAGGAGGAATAAAATTTTGAGGGCGAGAGGGGTGGGAGAGCGTGGAAAACATTTTTTATTGGCTGTGGGGATGGTAGGAAGGGGTCGAGAGTCAAAGGGAACAAATTTCGGGGGGGTGTAAGTTCAGGATATCAGTAAAAGTTTATTATGGGGGGGAGAGGACAATTTACATATAAATTGCCCATTGCGGGGTGGGAGACGGGATTTAGAGTTAAAATTAAATGTTATTTTTATTTCCTGGAGACCAGGACCTTTAAAATGTTACTGAAAATGTTACTGAAATGTTAAATGTTAAAATGTTACTGAAGGGCTTGAAGCCCCTTGAAAATGGTGTTAGCACCTGTGCGGTGGCACCAGACGCTGTTGCCGAGCACACGGCTGCTCCGCCCCCTCTATTTAAATCAGCCCCCACGTGTAATATTGTGGGGGCTGTGTGGCGGCACTTACATGTCTGAAGGCTGCCGCTCTCACAGTGCGTCACCACGGAGCACGGCGAGCTGATAAAATTCAGCCTAGTGTCTTTCATGACCTTACAGTGTAGTCACTGTTGTAATGTAGGAAGCACAATAGCCAGGTTGTGCACAGCAAAGTCCCGCAAACAGCAATGAGATACTTTCGGCTGGATTTTATAATCTCGCCATGAAAATCAGCTGCCAGCCTGGCGGGCTGCATGCCATAGAGCCGCCGAAATCTTCCATGCGGCGGCTCATTTGCATTCCCAGGGTAGGTCATACCCCTCCCCCCCACCCCGATCACGTGGAGGGGGCTGGCTGACATTGTCGGCAATGGCATCAGTTGCTGGGTGCAGGTGCTGATGCCATTTTTAAAGGGCTGTCAGCCCTACTGGCTAATTTAAATATTTAAAGGTAAATTGAATTAAAATAAATAAATACAACTCTTTTGACCCTCTCCCAGCACCCCCAATAACAATTAAAATAATTATTTTCCCTTTTCTCCCCAAGACACTTACCTTTATCATCTGACCTTCCCCCCACCCCCACTAACTGTGTAAACATTCAACTACAACCCTTTCCACCAACTCCTACGTCCATGATGTTAATTTGACCCCGTTCCCCCCACTCCCACACTGATAAACTTACCTCCCCACTCCCCCACCAGTTTCCCGCCTCATTTTCCCGGACGGGGATCCGAAGGTGCGGTAATGCCAGCCGAAGATCCCAGCGGGACATCAGACGGCAATGTGAGCTTAATTAACTCAATCGTTTTAATTTATTTCAATATTCAAATTGGGGTCCCATTGCCGAGCAGCGGGGGGTGCCTGGGGGTGGGGGGGGGTGGGGGGACGCTGCCACGAAGCCTCGCTGCCGCCGGTAATATCAGGATGGACCCTCCTGGTGTCAGGGTGCACGGCGGCCTCTCCCGAAGGCATTTTCCGGCCCCGCCCGCCATGAAACCCGACGTCGGGGGTTCGGTTGTCTGAGTGATAAATATGGGCAAAACTCCCCTTTACTTGCTCAAAATTGCACCTTCAAATCTTTTTTTTCCCATCTCAGAGGGCAGATGGGGGTCTCAGTTTAACATCTCATCTAAAAGACAGCATCCTTGATAGAGCAGCACTCCCTCGGTCCTGCACTGAAGAGTCAGCTAGATTTTGTGTTCAAGTTTCTGGAGTGGGGCTGGAACCCACAAACTATGGAGGATTCAGGGGGAGTTACTGCTGAGCAACAGCTGGGTAGATCAATATCCACGTGACCAGTTGCAAACACAATACATCGCCTAGTCTTCACTGTTAAGAATTATAATTAAGTTTAATGTACTGCGTATATATCTGTTTTTTTCCTGATTATATTTTTCATTATTGTGTCAGACAGCATGAGAGAATACAATTAACACCACCCTGTGCACCTGTGGTCTAATTCCTTCAAGTTTTCTTTATAATAATTTAGCTGTTCTCCACTGACTGGCTCACTAACTCCTCCCTTGCCTGTGCTCCCAATGATTTCATTAGCATTCATTATTTCTACAAATATTAAACATACAAAAACACAGCAGGAAGGGAGTAGTAACTGAATGAGAAACCTTTTTCTCTCTGTGATATACTCACCACTTTTTAACTAGTTTCCCACTGGATATTATTCATGTCCTATATTGAGGGGGAATTTTCTGCAATCCATTGTAACTGCCCAAATGCAGGATATATGTCAGTGAAGCATAGGAATTGCTGGACGAAAAGAAACCATGGTCCACCTAATTCAGCTTCTACTGCCCAGAAAGTCACATAATAAAATGTTACAACCAGGTGAGAAAGGGGTCTAGAGTTCCCTCTCAGTCTTCACCTGGTCTTACCGTAACAGGGTTTAATTTTAAACACACCGTTTTTTCATCTCCCCCTTATTGAACCCTTGTTCACTAACTTCCAATTATAAGGCAAAGAAACCAGCCAAACAGCTTTTCTTAGGTGTAAAGAAAAAAGGTTGAACTTTATTAAACTTAAACTCTAATTCGGTTAACACCTACGGATACACGACGCGCCCACACGAGCATGCATATGCGATACACACATACAGATAGAGACAGAAAGAAAACAGAAGAAATAAAGTGGAAAAGTTTGAGGCAATATCTGAAGATGGTTTTGGTTACTGTTCTTCGAGCTCATGTAAAGTCCTTGATTGTAGATAGGTCTTACTTTTCTTTGGGGCCCAGTATTCTTCTTAAACCTTGTTCGATGTAAGAGATTTCTCTCTCTTGAAGTTCATGTGTCCTCAGTGGGGCCCAGAAGCTTGTGAGAAAGAGATGGGAGCAGACTGGAGAGGACTTCTCACTCCAAGAGCAAACAGTCTTTCTGAGTTCAAAAACTCTGTGGCTAGTTCAAAAAACTCTGGACCAGCCAATTAGTCATGTGACCAGTTGGGTTTAACCAGTCCTGGATTTTGTGGATTGTATCACCTTAGCAGTCTCTGGCATGCTCTTCCTTACACCTTCAATGTCTGGTGATCAAAATCCATTGTGGATTGAATGTGTCAGGGAATGGTGCTTTTGTCTGCACAAGTGTCAGCCTCTTAACTAACTGCTGCCAGTAAAATTGCCCCCGCGGTCTCACCGTCTACCCACGTAGACTCGGGACACGCTTTTGGTCCCGGTGGTGGGGCTTCCTTCATTCCTGTAAAATTCCAGCCTTTGTTTCTACAGACTCATTTTGAATTTTCCCCCTTACCTTCAAGCTTAGGCTGCGTCCTTTGGTTCTACTGTTCTGGATGAGGTGAAATAAATGTCAATTATTATTCAACACATTAGGCTAAGTACAATTCAGGAACAATGGGCCGAATTTTCACTGGGCTGTGGAGGGGGGACTGGAGACGGGCTGGCCAGCAATTTCCTGCTACCAGCCGGCACTTTTCCACCTCTGGGTCATTGTGGAACATGCTGGACCAGGGGTGGTGATGGCTCCCTGCCCAAAAGCAGCTTGTAACCAATTAAGGCCACTTTGCTAACGCTGACTGGAATTTTCCAGTTGGCATGTGGGCCCTCTGCTGAAGCTGAAACACAGCCAAGGGATGGAGGCAGCTTCCTGGCAGCAGACCAGGGGGCCAGCGCTCCATCCTGAGAGGAAACCCCCCACCTTATCTGCCATAGCCATAGGGCCACAGCGCTGGCCGTCTAGTGGAGGGGTTCCTCCTCAAGGTTGATGGCCTGGCAGCTGTAGGCTCTTTGCATTTATAAATTTGTAAAAGGTCCTCTCTTTCTCCTCGCTACATTGGCAGCTCCCACCTCTGACGGTGGGGTTGCCGATCAATCAGTGCTGGAGGGCCTCCTTTAGCCCTCCAAAGTCTGGAGCACACCCACCATCCTTGTTGGAAGGGGCTCCTGGAGGTGGCCACTCAATTTGCTGCCTCATCCAAAATTGCTTTCAGGGTCTTGCTGGCAGCACCTCTGGGTTCCCAACCTAGAATTCATCCCGGCATCAGGATCGGGACCCTGGAATGAAAATCCAGCCGCAGTTTTTTGAAGGTACTCTGCAATGCTCCCTGTAAATTTTTTTTGTTGTGCACGGCCAACGTTTTCAATGCGGAGTCCGTTAAATTTGTTTGTACACCCACAAGGCGTGACATTTAATACAGGACAAGACCTGCGCGGTACTTCCAGGTTGCTGCGTGGCAGTGCATGGATGAGGTTTAGCAGGAACATTGGTCAGGAATACCAAATCTTAAAAGTTCCTCATAACTAAAATGTATCTTTTCACCATCGTGCCAACATGTCCTAGCACTAGTATCCTCTCACTTGCTCATCTCTTCCTAATTCCACCACCTCACTAATTGTCTCACCTCTCCTTGGTGTCTCACCCAGATGGTCAGCCTGAGATTTAGGACCTTGTGAGGGTACGTGGATTCAAATCTGTGCCCTTTCACTCTCTAAGTCATTGCCTTTGTGTACCAATGTACTGCATCCCCAGTCTTTTAGACCTTCCCAAATTATCTCAACATCAATTTGTTACCAACTATAAAGTTTTAGATCTAATACTGCAATAGAATCTGTGTTTAATTACCATATGTTGTTAAAGGAATTCCCTATATTCTCTGAAGACCTTCTCTGTATCACTAACACATACTTAATCTCCGTTTTGGAAGTAGTCCAGGAATAGTTGTGTCTATAGTAACGTTTAAGCACGTTTAGATTGTTTCAATGTCGTTATCCCTAATGTATGCTTGTACTGGTAAATTAATCACAGGTGTAATGCATCAGTGCACAAATCATCAACTAAATCAATTATTATGGGGTGGAACTGACTTAAACAAGTCAGGGACAATTTAGGCATCACCTTTCCTTCCAATACGTGTGTGCTGTCACAATATGACTTGCCTTTGTATGTAAATCTAATATGTGCTAGATTTTTTATGTTACTGTGAAATGGGTGTGACTTTTGGAATAATTATGATTCGTTACCAGTTCCTACGTTAAGGCCAAGAACCCAGCATTCCTTCTGATACCTTTATAAATCATTGAAGGTGACAGGGCAGGTTGAGAAAGTGGTTCATAAAGCATATGGGATCCCGGGCTTTATAAATACAAGCATAGAATACAAAAGCAAGGAAATAATGGTGAACCTTTATTCAACATTGTTTAGGCTTCAACTGGATTCTGGGCACCACACTTTAGGAACGATGTGAAGGGTTTAGAGACGGTGCAGAACAGATTCACAAAAATGGTTTCCGGGAACTTCAGTTATGTGGATTGATTGGAGAAATTGGGGGTTGTTCTCCTTTGAGAAGTGTAGGTTGAGAGAAAATTTGATAGAGGTGTTCAAAATTATGAGGGGTCTAGACAGAGTAAATAGAGAGAAACTTCCCATTAATGGAAGGATCTAGAACCAAATGACACTGATTCAGGTGAATGGCAAGAGAACCAAAGGCGACATGAGGTAAATATTTTTACGGAGCGACTGGTTAGGATTTGGAAAGTACTGCCTGAGAGTGTGGTGGAGGCAGATTCAATCGTTGCTTTCAAAATAGAATTGGATAATTATCGGAAGAGAAAAAATTTGCAGGGCCACGAGGATAAAGTGGGGGAGTGTATCTAGCTGAGTTGTTCTTGCAGAGAGCAGACACAGACACGAAGGACCGAATGGCTTTCTTCAGTGTTCTGTGCTGAATTCTATGATTGTATAATGCAAAAATGGCATTACTTAAATAACAAGTTGCAATGTGCACATTTACTGTTGAGTTTTAGGATTTGTAAACAAAGCAATGTTTTCTATCAGGCATGGGCTGACCATTTGGGAAATCAGAAGATTCCCATGTCGCTTGGAAGAGTCAGTCTGCCCGATTCCATGCTATCATTTTGATATCATAATTAGTTTCCTGGCATAGAAAGAAATTGAATCTAGTTGCAGAAATAGTTAAGAACAGACTTTTATTAAATAAGTCTTCAATAAAATAGATGATGAACCAATACTCAGACATGAGATAAAAGTTAATGGTTCACTGAGTGATACCTATACAATGCATTATCAAACTAATAATTTAACATTGAAAATTTTGTGGAAAAATCCGAATTGAGGTTGAATTTTAAAGGAAGTCATTAGGACAACAAATGTCCATGGAGTCAGCCTGGAATCAATGTTCCCTCTAAGCTGTGCGGCTGCATGGAAACCCAAAAGTCACCACGCAGGCCATGCACAAGTCAGACCGTTTAAGTTACCCCGTGTGTGTTGCTGTGCAAAAAATTTAAAGGGGCCGTGCACTTAAATAAATCACCCGCGCACTCCAAAAAAAAGTTAGAGGGACCATTGCCTGGGATGTTGATGTTTTTGTATCTTCACATTCCTCCTTGGAAGGATTCGTCAGCTCATTAACAATCTGACAGGACGTGGAGTGAATGCTCCTTCTATGGCGGTAACCATCTGTACATCAGCCAATAGACTGGTTAGTCCTATGCGACGGGAGGAGTTTACAGGTTACCACGACCCCCATAATTAGGGAAGAATACCAACACCTACTGGCCATGAGTATCACTGCTGAAGGTCAACCCAGAATTCAGAGCTGGGACTGTCTGGAACAGGTTCCAACTCTGCACCTTCTGACTCAGAGGAAGAACTGCTGCCACGAAGCCAAAGGCTCACTGCTAGCTAGCAATACGAGTCACACTTCAGCCAAAGCATTACCTGAGCATACCCCGACAATTCTGCACAGCTTCCAAGCAGAGTGCTCAAAGGAGCTGTTTGAGCTGAACAGAGGAAGATAGGAAATAATAGACAATAGACTGATGGAGACAGACAACTTATTTGGCTCTTTCTACCCAGCCAATTTCCATAATGTACGGTGAGGACTTGCTGTCCCTCTGCCATTAGCTGTATACAATTTGCATTGAAGTAACTTCAAGTTCAATTTCCTGACGCCCCACAGCAAACCACTGCAGTCCTTGGGGTGTAGGTACACCCACAGTGCTGTTAGGAAGGGAGTTCCAGGATTTTGACCCTGCAACAGTGAAGGAACAGCGATATAGTTCCAAGTCAGGATGGCGTGTAGCTTGGAGGAGAACTGGCAGGTGATGATGATCCCATGCATCTGCTGCCTTTGTCCTTCTAGGTGGTAGCGGTCGCGAGTTTGGAAGGTGCTGTTGAAGGAGCCTTGGTGAGTTGCTGCAGTGCATCTTGTAGATGGTACACATCACTGCCACTGTGTGTCGGTGGTGGAGGGAGTGAAAGTTTGTAGATGGGGTGCCAATCAAGCAGGCTGCTTTGTCCTGGATGGTGTCAAGCTTTTTGTGTGTTGTTGGAGCTGCACTCATCCAGACAAGTGGAGAGTATTCCATCACACTCCTGACTTGTGCCTTGTAGATGGTGGGCAGGCTTTGGGGAGTCAGGAGGTGAGTTACTTGCTGCAGAATTCCCAGCCTCTGACCTGCTCTGGAATTCAGCTCTTTTGTCCATGTTTGGATCAAGGCTGTAATGAGGTCAGGAGCTGAGTGGCCCTGGCAGAATCTGAACTGAGCATCAATGAGCAGGTTATTGCTGAGCAAGTGTCGCTTGATAGCACTGTCGATGACCTCTTCCATCATTTGACTAATGATTGGGAGTAGGCTAGGTAATTGGTCGGGTCGGATTTGTCCTGCTTTTTGTGCACAGGACAAACTTGGGAAATTTTCCACATTGCTGGATAGATACCAGTGTTGTAGTTGTACTGGTACAGCTTGGCTAGGGGTGCGGCTAGTTTTGGAGCACAAGTCTTCAGTACTATTGCCGGAATGTTGTCAGGGCCCATAGCCTTTGCAGTATCCAGTGCCTTCAGCCATTTCTTGATATCATGTGGAGTGAATCGGATTGGCTGAAGACTGGCATTTGTGATGCTGGGGACCTCAGGAGGAGGCCGAGATGCATCAGCCACTTGGCACCTCTGGCAAAAGATGAATGCAAATGCTTCTGATGGTTGATAGAAGGACAACTTAATCCTTTTGTTGTATTGCCTGTGTTGGATTCTGGAAATGAGCCACAATCCTCACCCTTTCTCTTCTACTGACCACTAACCCTCAGATCATGAATGAAAGTCCACAGTGCCAACAGAGATCACTTTTTCCTCTGCTTTCTTGTTTTCTTCGTCGTGCTCCATTTCAGACACAACATCATCTTTGGAAGAATCAATCGTGAATAGGGATATGGATTAATTATCGTATGAATTTAAAAATATTATTTCTGAATAAATTATTTTCATTTCCACATCATCTGAGGAGGCAATTTTAACAAGAGACTATAACATAGGCATTGAACAATCTGTTTAATTGCATGTCTTAAAGAATGCAATTTTAAGTTTGTGGCCTCTGCAATGTGCTTTTGGCATCGTATTAACATTTTTAAATATAATAGAATGTACAACACAACAACAACCTACCAGAGTGCAAGGCCTCTGTGGACATGCTTTTCTTCTCGCTTGCAAAGTAGCACAGCATAGCCATGTTTTTATTTTTAATCGGATTTTTCAACAATAACAACTTGTTATTGCGGCACAGTGGTGTAGTGGTTAGCACCGCAGCCTCACAGCTCCAGGGACCTGGGTTCGATTCCGGGTACTGCCTGTGTGGAGTTTGCAAGTTCTCCCTGTGTCTGCGTGGGTTTTCTCCGGGTGCTCCGGTTTCCTCCCACAAGCCAAAAGACTTGCAGGTTGATAGGTAAATTGGCCATTATAAATTGTCACTAGTATAGGTCGGTGGTAGGGAAATATAGGGACAGGTGGGGATGTTTGGTAGGAATATGGGATTGGTGTAGGATTAGTATGAATGGGTGGTTGATGTTCGGCACAGACTCGGTGGGCCGAAGGGCCTGTTTCAGTGCTGTATCTCTAATCTAATCTTAATAAAATGTCCCAAGACACTTCACAAGAGCATTATAAAATGAAATATGACACCAAGCCACACAAGAAGATTTTAGGTCAGATGACCAAAAGCTTGGAAAAAGAGGTAGGTTTTAAGGAATTTTTTAAAGGAGGAAAGCAAGGTGGAGAGGTGTAGGGAGGGAATTCCAGAGTTTAGGGCTGAAGCAACTGAAGACACGGCCACCAATGATGGAGCGATGAAAATCAGGGATGCTCAAGAGGCCAGAATTAGATGAGCGCAGATATCTCAGAGGGTTGTGGGACTGGAGGAGATTACACAGATTGGGAGGGGCAAATCCATGGAGGGATTTGAAGACAAGGATGAGAATTTTAAAATCAAAACATTGCTTGACCAGGAGCCAACATACATCAGCAAGAAAATTAGTTGTTAATTCTCTAAGATGTCTATGTTCCTGATTTCAGCCTTGCTGTTGTGAGAAGATGGCAAGCAGAGGCAATGGGAGTGACAAAGATCAGCAGCTCTACCATTGCCTCAGCTTTGCAATGCCCTTTCCACCCTTTTTGAGGTCCTTAAGCAACTTACTGCAATCTCAATAATTTCCTTTGGTTTTTGAGATGTACTCATATCTTGACGACAGTGATGTCTACTTGGTGCAGGTATTTGGCTTGTTCAACTAAGAATACCTCTTTACTCTCAGTAAATTGCTTCACTAAAATATGAAACTCATGCTGCTGGAAACATGCATTTTTACACATCACTTAGCTTCTGTTACAACAATTGGACTAAGTCATTAATAAAGATCAGGAGGTTAATTCCAATTGTTGAGCTGTTCTACTTTCATACTTCCCTCCAACAGCCCACGGGATAGATTAATTTACCACTGAGTACATTAAGAGGACTAAAGTGCTGAATCTGATATTATCACTTGGTGCTAAGTGTGGGCAGCTGGTTCCGCATTACCCATAGATGCAAGCACTACAGACTGGATGATTCCATCATTCTCGGTACTTAGTAAACACTTGAAAATAAAACACACTAGTGGTGGTGCAGTGGTGTAACACTCACTGCATGACACAATGCAGGATGTGTGTCTATGCTTAGGGTCTGTAGCTGCTGAGTTCCTGATCTTGCTTGTGTTACTGTGATGAAGCGCACAATAGGGTGAGGCACTTAAGAATATAGGGAAACATGAAACTACACAGTACTATTTGGCCCATCAAACGCAATCCTCCCACACCCATAAATAATTTGGCCTACAGTGAGATCTGCTCAAACCACAGATCGCCAAAGTAACCAGAATATTACACTGACGTAACCCTGCACCATGTGATGTCTCCAGGTGTGATACCTCTTAAATGGCAATCTTTAAAGGGACCAGTCCAAATCAATCTTTTCAACTTCAATCATTATTTCAGATCAGATAAACTTTTGGCAGAGATTGTTTGAAAAATAAAAATCTATCACACTTTTTACTCAATAATTAATCATTTGTCTTTTGTCAAGCAAGGATGTGTTTTAAAATTACTTCTAGTTCAGCTGTGAAAATATTATGGTTGGTTTAATGTTAAAGTGAAGGTTCACACATGGCTTTTAACTTTCTGTGCAGCTCTAGAGAAGGGATTTCCAGCTTTTTGGAGCAGGAACTGGATCTATTCCTCATGACTAGTGAGTGGAGTTGCATCCACATGAGGACTAGTGAGTGGAGTTGCATCCACATGAGGACTAGTGAGTGGAGTTGCATCCACATGAGGACTAGTGAGTGGAGTTGCATCCACATGAGGACTAGTGAGTGCAGTTGCATCCACATGAGGACTAGTGAGTGCAGTTGCATCCACATGAGGACTAGTGAGTGGAGTTGCATCCACATGAGGACTAGTGAGTGGAGTTGCATCCACATGAGGACTAGTGAGTGCAGTTGCATCCACATGAAGACTAGTGGGTAGAGGTGGATCCATTTGAAGACAAATGAGTAGGGGCAGATCCATGTGAGGACTAGTGAGTGGGACTGGAACCATTAGCCACAGCTATTGAGTGAGCCTCACCCAAGTTAATCACTTCTGGGTTCAGTCGAATCATGATCAAGTACCAAGTCTGACACAATCGCTTTCTTTTCCAATAAGCATTTCCACATTTATTGGAGCAGCATTCTAAATCATTCGAAGAAAAACAGAATTTATGTACTATCGCCAGAGTACTGTTCCCCATTGACATTCTTGCCTGTTATGTGTTGTTGTTGTATTTGTCGCGTTGTTAGGGCATTCGGGAGAAAGTCTGAGGGCTGGATTTTACCAGCTACTCGACGTCGGGGGTCGTGACCGAGGGACCTGGAAAATATCACCAGGAGAGGCCCACCACGGGCCTCGACACTGGGAAGGCCCCACCCCAAATTACTGGCGGCGGCGAGGTCTCATGGCAGCCCCCACCCCACTGCTTGGCAACGGGGACCTAATCAAAATATGCTAATTAATTTAAATTACATGAATAATTACCTACCTTGTAGCGATGGCCATCCCACTCCGATATTCCAGCCGGCTGCTGGAACTTCTGCGCCTTCGGAGATCCGAGGCGGAACAGTGGTGGGGAGGGAGGAGAAGTGACGTTTTCAGGGCAGCGGGGGGGGGGGGGGGGGTGGGGGGGGAAACAGCAAAAGGTAACGTGATTGGTGGAAGGGATGGTGGGAATGGATTGAAGGTTAAAGTAAAGAAAGTTCCCGAGGGAAAGGTCAGGATCAAGAGTTTATTTTTGGTGGGGAGAGAGTACAAAAAATAAACTGATTAGTCATTGCAGGGTGGGAGAGAGGATTGAAATTATGAATAAATGTTTAATTTTATTCTTTAAAAAGCTGTGACTTAAAAAATTTAAATGATACAGAAGGGCCTGAATCACTTTAAAAATGGCGCCGCGCGGTGGCGCTGGACACCATTGACGGGACATAGCGCCTGCCCCCGCTACATCATCAGGGACAGGAATTCTGCCCCCTTCATGTAAATGAGCCACCGCGCTAAATATCATGGCAGCTCAGTGGCGCACACCTCATGCATACGCATGCTATTTTTGAAGCTCACTGTCGAAATCGGCGGCAAGCTGTAAAAATTCAGCCCTTAGACTCCGGATAAAGTCAACTAACAACTCTATTATTTACATTTACTATATACACTCTCCACAAGCTTCCTAAACAACACCCTCTGTGCTGCTATCTCTTCTCCTCAAGCCTATACCATGTGTTACGACTGAGGCAGGAGGAGTGCACTGTCTTTCTCTAGTTCCACTTCCCCACACAGCACAACATATATTTAAATGTATACCCAGTTACCAATACAGTCAATCACATACTGTATTTTTTTCAGAATAAAATACACCAACCAGGTGTTACGACCAGTCGAGGAAGGTGTCTAGGATTCCCTCTCAGCCTTCACCTAGTCTTACCGTAACAGGGTTTAATTTTAAACACACCGTGTTTTTAGCTCCTCCTTGGTGAATCCTCATTCACTGCTTTCTAATTATAAGGCAAAGAAACCAGCACAAACAGGTTTTCTTAGTTTTAAAGAAGAAAGGTTGAAATGTATTAAACTTAAACTCTAATTTGGTTAACGCCTAAGGATACACGACGTGTCCACGCTAGCATGCATATGCGATACACACCTGCAGATAGCGACAGAAAAGAGCTGAAGAAAAATAAAGTGGAAAAGTTTGAGGCAATCTCTGAAGAGGGTTTATGTTACGGTTGTTCAAGCTCACTGTAAAGTCCTTGATTGTAGGTGGATTTTGGTCTTCATTGGGGTCCAGTATTCCTCTTAAACCTTGTTTGATTTAGGAGACTTTTCTCTCCTGAAATTCATGTGTCTTCAGTGGGTCCAGAGGTTTGTGAGAAATAGATGGAAGCAGACAGGACAGGAGAGGTCTTCTTCACTCCAGGAGCATACTGCAGTCTCTCCATTCAAAACTCTTTGTACAATTCAAAAAAACCAGGTTGCCAAGCAGGCTAGTCATGTGACCAGCTGGTCTGACCACATCCATTTGTGGATTCAGCTATCCCAGCAGTCATCCTGAAATTTGAGCTCCCTCACCTTCAATGTCTGGTGCTCAAAGTCCATTATGGGTTAAATTGGATAAGGGAAGTAACCCCTTTGTCTCCACAAGGACTGTCTGTTAATATACAAATGTCTTTCCAGCCAAGGGTCTGGTGATTTCTTTTTTAAACAAGTCCTTCCTTCACATCAGCAACAGTTTTCAAATCAATGTTCATAACAAAATGAATGTGCCTAATTCTTGGCAGGTGTGTGTGTGTGTGTGTGGGGTGGGGGGGGGGGGGGTGTGGTGGTTCTGCATGACACAGGTTTCTTTAATAAACAACAAAATTATCAGTTTATTATAAACCAAAACTTATCCAGTAAAGTTGCAAAGCATTAACACACAGTTTGAAATATGGATGTAAATAGATATTCCCTTCTAGATACCCAACACACACGCAGACACACTGTTTAAATAAAAAATGAAGACATTTTCTCTGCAGAGATTCACTTTACAAAAAGACCAAAAAAAAAACTTTGGCCAAATACTTGCTACTTCTTAAAGGGAAAGGTGAAGATATGGAAGTATATCAGTTGTCATTTGGTCTGATGTCCAGGTACATGGATCCTTTCAGAAGCAGTTTGTTCTGGAGATGTTGAGAATTAATCTGGTAAGCTTTCCAGGAGAAATGCGGCATCAGGGTTACTCAGAGACAGGAAGAAAGAGGTGAGCTGGGTGCTTCTCTCTTGGCAGGCTGACCTCCAACTGCCTTCAAAACAGTCCACACCCCAATTGAACCAAAACAATATCCCAAAAGCAAAACCAACTCTTGACCATCATAAATCTCAGCATGTCACTTCTCTGTAAACAACTCTCCCGAATCACCAATGCTTCTGCTATTTATTTAGCTTAAGGCATGTAACATCCAGTAAAGGTTTGTTTTCAAACAAAACCTCAGGTGTCCTTCCGTGACCTTGCAAAAATAAAAACTCACATCCATGGAATCTTTTCAGTTTTCCAAATGAACCAATGTCCGCAATCTTTAACACAAGTCCTCAAAACATCTTAAGAATGGAGCACCTTCATAATACATGTGACTGTTACATCATCACTCTTACAGTGGAAGGGGTCACTCTCACTGTCTTCAGTATTAACCCTTTACATCCTTATACAAATTGCCCATACAGTAAAACTCCAAACACTACAACTGACTGGCAGCCTGCTCCTTCCTTGCTTTCTTGGCTAGGTGTTGGCCCCTACTGTCTGTAACCTGGTTTCAGCTGATGCTTTCCTCTTCCTGGCTGGGTTGCTACATTGCAATCTGCTGTCTTTCAACAGCGATTATGGTCTGTTTGCTGCTGGTGCTGCATCTGCCATCTCTGGCATTGTTGTTTCTTCTTGTATTCGTAACAACATTTTGAACTTTCCTGGGCCTGATAGATGGGAAAGAGCTGATCCCACTGATCCATCAGTTAGGGAGGCTTCCCCTCCCCCACCCCCATCTGCAGCCACGATTCTCAAAACATTGTAAATAAATAAGGAGACCTTAATGTGCATAACTACACAAACAGAAAAGGACCAGACAATGGGTATCCTTGGGTCAAATCTGGCCCACAGGCTGTAGCTTGGACATTCCCTCAACCTTGAGGGATGCATTGTTTAGCTGTCTACCTAGGTCCTAGGTTCTCAGCTGCCTTTGTGAATGTTAAATCAGATTTGATTTATACACCATGTGCATTTCTTACTAGCAAAGCTCTGAAGTAGAAAACTTTGATTCTCCATACAGAATGATCTTCATTTAGTTTAGAGATACAGCACTTTAACAGGCCCTTCGGCCCACCGAGTCTGTGCCGACCATCAACCACCCATTTATACTAATCCTACACTAATCCCGTATTCCTATCACATCCCCACCTGTCCCTATATATTTCCCTACCACCTACCTATACTAGGGGCAATTTATGATGGCCAATTAACCTATCAACCTGCAAGTCTTTGGCATGTGGGAGGAAACCGGAGCACCCGGAGGAAACCCACGCAGACACAGGGAGAACTTGCAAACTCCGCACAGGCAGTACCCAGAATCGAACCCGGGTCCCTGGAGCTGTGAAGCTGCAGTGCTAACCACTGCGCCACTGTGCCGCCCACGGAATTTTAATTCCGTGTATTCCCTTTCAAATGATTAGTTTGTAAAAGGAACTACATATGTGGATCTGTATGCAGTGTGTCTCCATCTCTGTGTGTGTATGTGCTAAAGTATTGATGTCTGTTTGAGAATCTAAATATCAAAATGATTACTTGTCAATGTTCTGCAGAGTGATAAGGTCACCACTAAAGATTCAGAATCCATTTCTCGCCACAGGAGTAATAGCTCTATTGAGATCACTCAACCTTTGTCTACTTATTAGCCCTGAAAGAGATGGCAGTTGTGAAAGAACGATTTTCTGATTCAATCAGTTCGATCACTGTGGGCAAGAGCAGTGTCTACAGCACATAATAAAGACTTCAGTCCAGCATCTTATCTTACCACGCAAAAGATTTGTGTAGGATTGTCCGATGTAGACCTGTTAAATGAGAAGGAAATGAATGCTTGTTTAACAGCCAAGCAGACACATGTAACATTATCATTTTTCCATGTGCTGTTTCACAGCCTGTAATAAATTGTATTGTCCTGTCAAATATCCTACAAATTAATCACTTTAATGGCAGGAGATCAACCATTTGTCCTTTGTTCGTGAATTGCACTTAAGCTATTGGGCCAAATCTTGCTGGAAAAATAATGCATGTTAATGCAACATGCTGTTATTAATGTACAAATGGGCCAGCAAGTTTGGGGTATTAAGAGATATGGTGTGAGTTATGAGTCCCTGAAATTGCTCTGCAGTTTGCTTCCCACAAAAGGCATCTTGCCCTCAACCTCCCTGGAATTTTTAAAAACCTGCGGAATTTTCACATTGTTTGCCTATTAAACTTGATGCAGAAAGTTAGGTCTGGCAATTAAAAGAGGGCTGAAATTTATACTCCTGCCACCGAAATCTATGGTGGGCGAAAACAATGGTGGCTCGCCTGTGTGGGCCGCACATCGCGGAGCCACCGCCATATTAAGTGCGGTGGCTCATTTAAATAGCCAGGGTGGACCCCCCCCCCCCCCACCCCGATGACGTGGAGGGGTGCACTGTTTGTCCCCAGCAATGACATCAGCTGCCTGTGCGCAGGCGCTGATGCCATTTTTAAAGATCTTCAAGCCCTACTGTTCAATTCAAAAATTTAAAGAGACATAAGATTTAAAAAATTCAAAACATTTATTTTTCCCTCTCCCACCCCCCCCCAATAACTATAAAATTAATTACTTGCCTTCTCCCCCCAAAACACTTACCTTGTCCACATGAACTTCCCCCCCACAAAGTGCATAACCTTTACACGATAACCCTCCCCACCATCCCCTACACCAATAATATTATTTTGACCCCACTCCACCTACCACCCGCACTGAGAAACTTACCTGCTCCCCTATCCCCACCAGTGTTCCGCCTCGGTTCCCCCGATGGGAATCGGATGGTACAGGTGTGCCGGCCAGTGGAAGGAAGATCACACCGAGACAGATGGCGGGAATGTAAGTATTATTAATTCATTAATTTAAATGTATTTACATATGTTAACGGGATTCACGTCACTAAGCGGCAGGGGGGGCCACTATGAGGCCTCGCTGCCACCGGCAATATTGGGCCGGGCCCTCCCGTACTCGGGGTGCGTTGTAGCCCTCTCCCGGAGGCATTTTCCGCCGCCCCTCACCCCCGCCATGCCACCCGACATCGAGAGGTCTGTAAAATTCAGCCCACTGTAAGTAGCCTTTTAACAATGTGATCATTATTAACGCATTGCCAACCAACATCTCTGGCCCAGAAAGGAAACAATTTAAGGTTTTCAATCTTATTCCCGCATTGAGTAAATTGTTGTTCGTGATTTAAAAACATTTTTTCTTACTTTTCTTTTCTATCTCTTTTTTCTCTTTCCTAATCCAATCGTTCTTTCCCTCTCATTGGGCTGCATTTAAGAGTCTGCTGCCTAAGTAGGTGGCTAACGTAAAAAAATGCGGTCCGCCTGCACAGGCACTGCGTTATAGAGCCACCGTGATTTCAGACATGGTGGCTCATTTGCATGGCTACGGCACCCACCCCCTGCAATCACGTATGTCACGAGGTGCCCCACTCCAGCAAAATTCCACCCATTGTATGGCACTTGGGTCATGTGGACCAATAGCCAGGTACAGTCATTTCACAATTACAGAAATGTAGTCCCTCTAGTGAAATCACTGCGTAACATTATGACTCCAGTATATAAGTGCAAGGAGTGACATATTTGGCAAAATCAAGTTTTAATATACAATGGCCAAACTATTACAGTCAATCTGTTAATGCTCAATATTATTACATTGCAACCGTTTGGACAGAGATCGGCCTCAGTATTGGAACATAACCACGGGAGAACAATGTACATAAGTTACTATTTCTTTCTTGAGGCCTGCCAGCTAATATAAAAGGAGCTTTAATTTTGTTTTCAGGTAGTGAAAGGAAAATGGCGTCAAAAACGTAAGTCATGTGTCTCAACAAGGTAAGGTTGACGCTTCGACAAAAAATAAATATATATATATATATATATATATATATATATATATATATATGTGAGAGAAGCAAAAATGGGACAAAAAGGCCAGGTACAAACACAAACTGGCCATTGAAATTGGCCAAAAATAGATCTTGTATGTCAAGAGATTCAGAAGACAAGGAAGAGACCTGAAACCAGTAACAATTGGACAAGGTAATACTTTCATAAAGAATGAGAAGCACGAGGAACTGAGTTACAAAAAGAAGTTCCTTTTGTTGGCAAGAATGAATGGAATCATGTTGTTCCATACAATGGATACAATGGATACAAGACAATGCATTCTCTGAATCGGGAACATGTAGGTTATGATAATCACTGTTTTAAATTACTGGGGTTGATGTAATTTATAAAAATATCAGGATGCCAAAAACCCAGGACAGAGCATTGCACAAACAGATAAATGATGTTCATTGTCCACAATTATCTGTGATTCATAACCTTTTGTAAGGAAACATTCAGTTCAAATAAAAGAAAAACTGTAAATGCTAGAAATCTGAAATAAAAGCAGAACATGCTGGAAATATATTGCAGATAAGTGGTTTCTATTTACACATGTTAACTCACTGCACATTCTGTTTTATACAGTTCAATTTGTAATGGTGTAGTCATTAAAAAAGCCCACCTCAGGTGATGCTGATTCTACAGTCACATGTTCTCAACTCACCTTCATATTTATGCAGATAGTTCATTCACTTATTAAACTTTACCAGGAACCAGCATCATTTGCCTGAACAAGAGAAAGAGGGAGAAGGGGGAATGGAGGACTGCTGCACCATGGCATAACACAGCCATGATAAGAGAAAGCCTGTAAGATAGTAGGATCCTTCACAAGGGGCCCATTTAGCAAAGGAAGAGACCATAATTAGTTTCATAAACATGGACTCATCATGACATGGGCCAGGAGCTTTCTTCCACATCATGATACAGCAGGAACTCATAAATGCCCTGAGGGTCCAGCGTACCAAAGATGCTTTTAATGATATGTAGACTGGCATTACATCTTAGCAAGGGTGATTAGGCTGCATATGTTAAGGAGACAAACTTTCTCGAAAAAACAAGCTAAATGCACAAATCCATCACCTAACATCTCCCATAGTTAGAAGATGTTGTCAATCATTAGCCCAATGGCATTGTTCAGACGTACACAAGTGTTGCTCCTTTTTACAATTTAGGGTTTTTAGAGGATCATTTTACATACATACGAACATACGAATTAGGAACAGGAGTAGGCCACTCGGCCCCTTGAGCCTGCTTCACAAATTTCTCTCTCACAGGTCCCGTAAGTTGACTTTGCGTTGATGATGAATCTTTGTTCAAAGATTTGTCCTTGCAACAACTAATGATTAACAACATACTGATGCATTCAAAATATTTTGACCAAAAATTCCTCAGGGGTTCCACGATCTTGCCTGGTAATTCTGGTGGGAGACTGGCAGAAACCCCGCCCCGCCCACCCCTCCCCCCCCCAATCCCCCCCATCACCCCACCCCTCCCCCCCCCCCCCCATCCCCCCACCCCGGGTTAAGCAGGTGACACCCAGTTGTGCTGAGTCTCTAGAATTTCTGGGAGTTTTTTGGTTGCCTTGAAAGTGTTGGAACCTCCATCCACCCCTTACAAAGAAAACAACAGCAAAGGAGTGGAACCAGAGCCAAGACATCATCCACCGGATTCACTCCCACCCATCCCACTCCTTAAGCTGAACAGGGGCCTGGACCCTCAATCAATTTCTGATGTAATTTGTGCAGATCACCCCCTTTTCTCAGGCAGCTACAAGGAGGAGGAACCTGATAAGCCCCTCCTCCACTCCACTATGGGCAACTGGGCACCAGAGTTTCTGACCAGCAATGGCAGGCACCAGCAAGACATCAGAAATGATCTCCATCACCTCAAAGGACAAGGACAGCAGGCACATGAAAACATCATCACCTCCAAATTTCCCTCCAAGTTACAAGTCATCCCAACTAGAATATACACCACTGTTCCTTCATCATCACTGGATCAAAATCTTGGAGCTCCTGGCCTAACAGTATTGTGGAAGCACCTTCACCACACAGATTGCAGCAGTTCAAAAGAAGAAGCCCCCCACCACCTTTTCAAGGGAAACTAGCGATGGCCAATAAATACCAGCCTTGCCAGTGATGCCAAGAATGAATAAACCAAACCTCTGGAGAGAACTGTCAGATTCACAGCCAGTGTATTTTTGGACCTTTGTATTCTTACTTATGTTATTGGTCTGTCAATTGGAATTGAAATATGCTCCACATCTTCACATTATGCTGCCCCCCATATGACCAAATCTCAAAGCTCTGAATGGACTGCTGAGTTTAAGGTCTAATTTCTAACCAATTGCTATTTTTTCGAAGTCAGGATTTCAGATGACTCTCATAATCTGATTAGCATTGGAGATTATTTTTAGACATTTGCACATGTTTCTTTTGTCAGCACAGACAATATGTAATGTTATAACACATAATCATAAATGGCAATAAACATAAGAAAATAAGAAATTGGAGCAGATGCAGGCCATTCAGCCCTTTGAGATTGCTCTGTCATTCAATAAGAGCATGGCTGATCTTCTACAGCAGTTCCAACTTTCTGCATTATCCCCAAATCCCTTGATTCTCTTTGTATCTAAACATTTATCGATCTCTGTCTTGAACATACTCAACAGCCGAGCATTCACAGCTCCCTCGGGTAAAGAGCTTCAGAGGTTCACAACCCTTGAAGTGAAGGAATGGATGAAATTTTGCACAGCACAATGAGACCATTGAAATATTCTGTGCACTTATTTCAAGAATATATACTAGACACTCAAATAATTGGTAACAGCTAGCTAATGTAAACCTCGGTCATGAAAGTTGTATTGTGAGGGAGAGATAAATGTTTATTTACTATATATTAAGCAAATACCTAGTATTTGATGGTATCTTTGAAGATTACTGTAAAAATAAATATATTAAAATCTTGGCTAGTTCAGTTTATATGTCACTATTAGTTGCTGGTCTCTCAATGGTTGAATATTATTCCTTGGAACTTGGGGAATACGTTTCACTTTTAGTGGGAGCAGGGAATTGGTGGTAGAGAATCAGTTGCCTGTTATACATGCTGTCAGATCTTACTTTCCATTGACCTTTGACGGTGAGATGCATAACAAGCAGCTGATCTACTACCATCAGCTTTCCACTCCTGCCAAGAGTGAAAATTGGTGCCTTAGTTTTTAATCAGTGTAGTACTGAGGGAATGCTGCAAAATCTTTCAGATGAGACATTAAACTGAGGCTCCATTTGTCCTATCAACTGGACATAAAACAACACTATTTGAAGAAGAGCAAGGGAGTTCCCCCGGTGTCCTAGTTTATTCCTCAACTATATACACATATAAAATGTATTATATATACCTATTTTTATATATCAGGTAATTGATTAATTTGCTACTTGTAAGTCTTTGCTGTGTTCAAATTGGCTGCACACTTGTTTACAAAACTAAAGTTCAAAAATAAGTCTGATGGAAGTTGTTTTAATGAAAGGTTACTGACCTGAAATGTGAACTCTATTTCTCTCTCCACAGATGCTGCCAGACCTGCTGAGTGTTTCTAGCATTTTCTGTTTTTATTTCAGACTCCCAGCATCTGAAGTATTTTGTTTTTGTTCAAAAATAATACATGGTTATGAAGCACTTTGGGACATCCTGAGGACATGTAAATTGCTGTTTTACTGCAAGTTCATTTGTTCTTTCTTTTAGCATTCGACAGATAGAATTAAGGTCTCTTCCCTGAAGCATGTTAAAGCTATTTAGTGCAATGAGGCTAGGCAGTTTAATCCAGTTATTGGTGAACATAAATCCAGTTACAAAACTATGTTAAGATTGGTCATCAATTTGGCAGTAATTCAGTAATCTCACTCTGACACACCATGAGGAAGCTTTGAATTGCATCTGGTTTCTGCTGCACTGGGCTCCGATATGAGTGCTGTTATCATAGAATCATAAAATCATAGAATCAGACAGCACAGACCAAAGCCATTTGGCCCATTGCACCTGTACTGGCTCTTTGAAAAAACTATCCAATGAATTCCATTCATCTGCTCTTTCCTCAGATTTTTTCATGAGTATACATTTAATTTGCTTTTGTAAGTTATTATTGAATCTGCTTCAACCACCCATTCAGTCAATGCAATCCAGTTCATAACAACTCATTGTGTCATCTCCCCTCTGGTTCTTTTGACAATTATCTCAAATCTATGTCCTTTGGTTACCAACCCTCCTGCTAGTGGAAACAGTTTCTCCTTATTTAAAAACATAAGAAATTAGAGTAGGAGTAGGCCATTCAGCCCCTCGAGCCAGCTCTGCCATTTAATAAGATCATGGCTGATCTGATTGTGGCCTTAACTCCACTTTCCTCTCTGCCACCCACCCCCCATAACCTTGACTCCCATGTAGATCCAAAATCTGTCTAACTCAGCTTTGAATATATTCAATGACCTGGCTTCCACTGTTCTCTGGGGAAAAGAATTCCAAAGATTAACGACCCTCTGCAAGAAGAAATTCCTCCTCATCTCCGTCTTAAAAGGGAGACCCCTTATTTTGAAACTGTGTTCCCCTATTTCTACATTCCCCATGAGGAGAAACATCCTCTTAGCATCTACCCTGCAAAACCCCCTCAGAAACGTTTTAGTTTCAATTAGATCACCTCTCATTCTTCTAAACTCCAATGAGTATAGGGTCAACCTTTTCTCATAAGACAACCCCTTCATCCCAGAAATCAGCCTCATGAATCTTCTCTGAATTGCTTCCAATGCAAGTATATCCCTCCTTAAGTAAGGAGACCAAAACTGTACGAAGTACTCTAGGTGTGGTCTCACCAATGCCCTGTACAGTTGTAGTGAGATTTCCTTACTTTTATACTCCACCCCCCCTGCAATAAATGCCAATATTTCATTTGCCTTCCTAATTACTTGCTGTACCTGCATGCTAACATTTAGTGATTCATGTGCAAGGACTCCCAGATCCCTCTGTACCACAGCATTCTGCAGTCTCTCTATATTCTGCTTTTTTATTCTTCCTGCCAAAGTGGACGTTATATTTTCCCACATTATACTCCATCTGCCAAATTTTTGCCCTGTCACTTAACCTTTCTATATCTTGTTGCAGACACTGTGTCCTCCTCACAACTTGCTTTCCTACCTATCTTTGTATTGTCAGAAAATTTGGCTACAATACACTTGGTTCCTTCATCCAAGTCATCAATATAGATCGTAAATTGTTTTTTCTGGCTCATTCGTGCCATCTTTATCTCTCTGCTTATTTTCTTGTTTGTTTTTTATTGAAGGTTTCATTATCCACAGGGTCAAAATTTGTTCATTAGTGACAGCTAAGCATAAATTCTTATAGCAAGAGCAAAGATAGTCATCACCCCTCCCCCTTCTCACTCTTCCAGGAAGCTGTATGAGAAATTAAACTGGCAATATGGCAGTTTGGAATGATATTTACCCCTTTAATGTTTTAAAATATTTGGAGGGCTAACCTTCATGAATGAGAATCATAGAATCATAGAAAGTTTAAGGCACAGAAAGAGGCCACTTGGCCCATCGTGTTTGCGCCAGCCGAAAAATGATCCACCTATTCTAATCCCACCTTCCAGCATTTGGTCCGTAGTCCTGCAGATTACGGCACTTGAGGTGCATATCCAGACTCCTTTTGAATGAGTTAAGGGTCTCTGCCTCAACTAACCTTTCAGGCAGTAAGTTCCAGACAACCACCGCCCTCTGGGTGTAAATGTTTTTCCTCATCTCCCCTCTAATTTTTCTACCAATCACTTCAAATCTATGCCCCCTGGCCACTGACCTCTCTGCTAAGGTGAATAGATCCTTCACCTCCACTCTATCCAGGCCCCTCAAAATTTTGTACTTTTCAATCAGATCTCCCCTCAGCCTTCTCTGTTCCAAGGAGAACAACCCCAGCCTATCCAATCTTTCCTCAGAGCTGCATTTTTCCAGTCCTGGCAACATCCTCGTAAATCTCCTCTGTACCCTCTCTAGTCCAATTACATCATTTCTGTAATCAGGTGTCCAGAACTGCACACAGCACTCAAGTTGTGGCCTAACCAATGAGTTATACAATTCCAGCATAACCTCCCTGCCCTTATACCTCAGCCAATAAAGGAAAGGATTCCATATGCCTTCTTAACCACCATATCGACCTGTCCTGCTACTTTCAGGGATCTGTGGACATTCAGTCCAAGGTCCCTCACTTCCTCTATACTTCTCAGTATTTTCCCATTAATCATGTATTCCTTTGCCTTGTTTGAACACCCCAAATGCATCACCTCACACTTCTCCAGGTTGAATTCCATTTGTCACTTTTCGGCCCATCTGACCAGACCATCATTAGCTTCCTGCAGCCTACAGCTATCCTCCTCATTATCTACCACCCGGCCAATCTCTGTGTCGTTCGCAAACTTCTTGATCATGCCCCCTACATTTATGTCCAAATCGTTAGTATACACCACAAAAAGCAGGAGACCCAATACTGAGCCCTGCAGAACACCACTGGAAACAGCCCTCCAGTCGTTAAAATACATGTCAACAATTACCTTTTGTTTCCTGCCACTGAGCCAAAATTGTATCCACCTTGCTGCATTTCCCTGGATCCCATGGGATTTTTTATTTAACCAGTCTGCCATGTGGGACCTTGTCAAAAGCCTTGCTAAAATCCATTTAGACCACATCAACTGCACTACTCTTATCTAACTTCCTTGTTACTTATTCAAAAAAATCAATCAAGTTGGTCAAACAAGATCTTCCCTTAACAAATCCATGCTAACTATCCTTGATTAACCTGTGCCTTTCTATGTGACAGTTTATCCTGTCTCTCAGAATAGAGAGAGAGAGAGAGAGAGAGAGAAGGAAGAAATCTATCTATAATATTTCAAACCACCTTCTTCCCATCAATAATACCATCAACTCCTCAATATTGCAATGTCTTTCATCAATCCCTCCACCAAACTCCCTGACATGAGATATCCTACCCATTAATTCTTGCACCAACCCCTTCAGGATGGGATGTCTTCCCCATCTCTATTTGTAGCAACCCTTTTCCAATGCTTCTGTCAGTGTCCCTCATGATGGAAAATCTTTCCCTAATTCCCTAAGTTGGTAATTGAATGTTTTCCTGGTGAGGCACTGAGCAAGTATATGGCACATCCCTCCACAGCACTGGGGGAGCATCTAAGGCAGGGTTGTCCAACCTTTTTGGGTGGAGGACCGCATTACGATTTTTGCTCAGCCCAGGGACCAGTGAGCAAATTTCGAAAGATAAAGGCATTAAAAATTTATTTAACTAATACAAACAACAACAAATCTGTGTTTTTGTGAAGAAGCTTTAAATGAGAAGACTAATTTATTGAGTTGCTTTCTCGTCACTATATTGAAAACTGATTTAGTGACATAACTGGCATTGTTTCTGCCTGTATCAATCTCTGCTTTCATACTTGATGTACCGGTGCAGAGTATGTCCATCTTTCAGGAGTGAGATCTCTCTCTCTGTCTCTGTCTATCTCTCTTCCTGTGTTCCCCCCTTTCTGTGTTGTTCATCCCCTCTCAGTTTTCCCTCTTTCTCTCTCTGTCCCTCTCTCTATTCCCCTTCTCTCTCTTTGTTTTCCCCCTCTTGCTTTGTTTCCCCCATCTCTCTCTGTTCCCCTCTCTCTGTTCCACCCGTCTCTATGTCCCCCTTCTCTCATTGTTCCCCTCTTTCTCTGACTCCCTCTCTCTTTGTTTTCCCTTTCTCTCTCTCTGTTTCCTCTCTCTCTGTTCCCCCTCTCTCTCTTTGTACCCCCCTCTCTCTGTTCCACCCTCTCTCTGCCCCCCACTCTCTCAGTTCCCCCTCTCTCAGTCCCCTCTCTCTCTTTGTTCCCCACTATCTGTCCCCCCTCTCTTTCCCCCTTCTCTCTCTCTGTCCCCTCTCTCTGTTTCCCGCTCTCTCTGTTCCCCTCTCCCTTTGTTCCCCCCTCCCTTTGTTCCCCCTCTCACTCTGTCCCCGTCTCTCTTTGTTACCCCCTCACTCTCTCTGTTCCCCTCTCTGTTTTCCCCCTCTCTCACTGTTCCCCTCTCTTTGTTCCCCCCCCCACCTCTCTCTTTCTGTTCCTCCCCCCACCCCCTGCTGCCTCTCCCTCTCTCTGTTCCCTCCCCCACCTCTCTCACTCTCTCTGTGTTCTCCCCCCGCAACCACCCCCCCCCCCAAAACCGCCCTTCTCTCTCTCTTTCTCCCTCTCTCTCTCTGACAGTTGCACTGAGCGGGAGCGCTCAACACAGCAGTTTTGTAGTTGGTCAGTTTATTTAACGACATCGCGTTGTCAGTTTCACAGCTGACAGCTGCTGAAGCATGAATGTGCTTCCCAACATCAGACAGATTCATGGTTTTCTGGCAGGCTTTGAATAAAAGTCGGAAAACCCCGGATCTGTCCGATGTTGGGAAGCGCGTTCCTGCTTCATTAGCTGTCAACTGTGAAACTGACAGCGCAATGTTTTTAAAAAGGCTGCTCTGCAGGAAGACAAAGGGAAATTTCTCATCTCCACTCATGGAGCCCTGGCAAGGATAAGGAACGGCCACGGGCCGGATGGAAACCTTTGGCAGGTTGGATCCTGGCCTGCGGCCATATGTTGGACAACCCTGATCCCAGGGATAATCACTGAGGGTGTCTTTTACGCTGTACAAAGCAACTGTAAAGCCTGGCTACCCAACCTGAACCTGACTAGACCCGACTTCATGTGTCAGATTTGGGTCGGCTCAGGTCTATATTCCAAGTCCAGCATTAGGGCTCAGGTCGAGTTGGGTTGGGCTGGACAGTGCTGCTTCTGGGAAGTCATGGGATCAGGGTTGCCCATGATTCCCCACAACTCCATCTGCAGTAATAGCCTGCTGCCGGAACGGATAAACGATATTCATGTCAGGTCGGATCGGGCGTGGAAAAAAATTAAAGGACTCGGGCCCGGGTTGAGTTTGGGTTGGCTATGGGTCGGGTCGGGCCCGGGTTGGGTTTTAATTTTATACCCGAGCCAGGCTTTAAGCAACTGGTTGCAGAGTGGCATTTGGCAGGTTGTCTTTCTCAGCTTAAGAAGTCTAGATTTGACAGGATGAATAGCAAAGATTGCTTGCAAACAAAAATAGCAGTTTATGTTCTATTGGGTTTATAATATTAAATAGAGGATACCCCATAGCATATACAGGATGATAGCTAAAACAAGTGAACCTGACCATTCATTATGAGTGTGACGGGGATAGATTTTTGCCTGACCTGTTTTCAAGCCAAGATTTGGTGATGTGTAGTATACCCAAACCTAGAGTCCTGAAGATCACCAGATCTTGGTCCTCTGGCGTCGTCTACATTCTTGGGGTGATCTGTCAGCACCCATCGTGTCTCTGTGAACAGCTGCCCCATGAGAAAAATTAATCACGGACCACCTGTGGCCAATAAAATGTGTCCCACAAATATAGCAGTGGGACCAGCACCTGCGCTGATTGGCCTCCCCTTGTTGAAACTGCCTGATTTTCATTTCCATTGAAATCAATGCAAATAAAATTCAGGGCCTCTAGCCTTCTTTGTATCCAGTATTGCTTCTTAAAATTAAATGGAATGAATCAAATTGGCTCGTCACGGGCGTACATGATGGTGGGGAACTTGGGAGGAGACCAAGTGGAATTGTCCACTTGACAATCTTGGCTGAAGATGGTTATTGAACATCTTGGGGGGAAAATGGTTTGCACATATTTTCGGGGCGTAGGAGTCATACTATGTGATCTGCCCACACCCATTAAGGAAGGCAGCATGCAAACTTTGTGCTGCCTCCTCATTTCCATCATTTCAGCGGGCAGCCCAGCGCAACTCCCACTGCTGGCTGGCTGCATGCACAACAGGGAGCCTAATAGCGTGCGAGGCTAGCACATTTTATAGTTAGCCTTTAGCTCTTAAAGGCAGTCTGTCCCTCTTAAAGGGAAGCTGCATTGAATCACATGAGGCTGCTTTTGAATACCACTGATGCAACTGCAACCAGGGCAGAGAGAATGCTGTGGCACTGGAGGCTCTTGTCATGGAGGTGGACGGGAGGAGGGAAGCTATATTTTTGTGGGGGGGCCAGGAGACCCTCAAGGAACACCCTCCAAAGGGATTGGGAGCAGGTGGCTAAGGAGGTCAATGCAAGGAGTCTGGCCCTGAGTACCTGGCAGCAGTGTTGGAAGCAGTTTAATGACTTCACACGGGTGATCAAGGCCCACAAATGCATCTTCACATGATATTTCATACCCACCACACCACCAATCACTCAGGCTGCTCATGGCACTACACCCCATCACTCACCCAGCAGCACTCGCTGGCACTCAGGACTCACACCAAAAATTCAGATACTCCACTTCACCCTTATACTCCTTCCACTATTACCAGCCTCACACCCATCACTCAATGCCTCCACATACCTCCATCAAATCAGCTATGACAGGAACATCACCCAAACTCAGTGCAACACCATCACTGACATTCTGCCCTCTCTCTTGCAGGACAAGGTGTCACACAATAGAAGAGAATAACAAGAAACAGCAGGAGACAGGCATACCTTCATCCTGAGCCCACAAGAGCAGGTAATTCCCCGCATCATGGGGCTGGCTGCCACAGAAACCATAGCATCCAGCGTCACCAAGAGCATTCAGGATGATGGTATGTTACTGACTTGTGGCCCTTCATAATTCCCATCTCACCCTCATCTTGCTATCTGGCATGATGTGCATGCTGCAGATGGTGTGATCATGAACATCTTGCTTTACACCCTCCCTCTCCCCAAACTTCCCCTTTTGATTTTATGCTTTCAGATACCCAAGAACTGCTGCCTGTCTAGCCACAGCAGGTCCAGGGGGAAGAGAGAGGGCAACAGCACACCAGTGATAAGAACCACTGTAACTTGATCTGATGCTTGCAGACACCAGCTCACATACTGGCACTGCACATACCTTAAAGGATAGCATAGAGTTGGGATCTGCATGTGCTGAGTCACCACACATGAGTGAGTTGCAGCCAGGCCATGGGGAAAGGTTAGTGCATCAGACAGCGAGGTCGCAGATGAGTTCTACTGCAGGAGACTCAGATGAGGAGTACAATGGGATGGCCTACAGGAGAATGCTGATGGGCATGTACATTAAGATTGCTGGGTGCATTGGCAAGTCTGCCAGACACCCTCCTGTCACTATCAAGCAGCATGGAAGAGCCTGGCCCCAATGTGACAGAGGGCATCGTATAGCTTAGAGCCTATCCTTTCCAGTGTGAAATATGTGGCCAACTCCATAACCGCACTAGCAGATCTAATCATGATGGGGTTTCTGGTGGCTGCAGTCTCAGCTCCCACTGCGGCACAACCAATGTCTCAGTGCAGCAGTGGAAGCTCAGACTGAGGTCATGAGATCCATGCTTGCTGCCATGCAGTCTCAGACTGTTGCCATCATGGCTGTGAATCTCAGTGCTCAAAGGGGCATGCAGGCTCTCATAGCAGTCCAGCAATCTGTGCTCCAACAAATTATTGGATTGCTGAGACATTGCCCATGGGAGTGGCAGTGGCACCATGGAGCATGAATCTGCTCAGAATGACAGTGTTCATGCTCCCACCACTGTCACTGCACCTGTGGCCTTGCTGTTGCCTGTTAGTCAGCGAGCCTAGAATGCTGTCACCCATGCCGAGATAGTGCAGACCAAAGAGTCTCTCAAGATCCAGAGCTGCTTGAGGACATCCTACAAGGCCATCTGCAGTCTCCTCCAGTGAAGATCAGCAGCCTTCCACCAGCCATGTTGCAGCCACTGGCATAGCACTGTGTAGGAACATTAGGACAGGCAAAGGCACCCATAAGACAGGCACTATGGGATGCCTGAGGGTGAATGCTTCATTTCTGTTTGTATAATTGGATATGTTGTTGGAAAAGATGTTAATGAAAAGGTTCTTGTGGTTGGCTTTTATTCTTGAATGGTGGCCAAGGGGATGCTATGACGGTGTGTCTCAGATGGATGTAATACTGGGTCCACGGTGGTCAAGTGAAATAGTTTTACAGAAAATGGAGTCTCGGAAGGTGTTCTTATACAGCCCGGATATATCCTCCCTGCCTCCTTCTCTTCCTCCACCACATCTTCCTCCTCCACATCCTCCTCCTCGGTCCTTTCTCCTGCCGAGGTGGACGCTGGATTCCTGGAGGTAACAGCTGCGCCCTCATGGTGACAATGTTGTGGAGGACGCAGCAGACTACCACGAGCTTTGAAACCCACTCTGGAGTCCTTCCCTTGGGCAGTCAAGGTAGCAGAATTGTTGCTTGAGCGTGCCGCTTGTCTGCTCCACGATGTTTCTTGTGGCTCTGTGACTCATTCTCACTGTCCTTGCATGGTAGGGTGCTAGGGGTGGGGGTTGGGTGGAGAGTCACCAGCCATGAGTACAGGGGTAGCCTTTATCCCCAAGCAGCCAGCCTCTGGTCCTCTGAGGGTATGGTTGTTTGGCATTGGATGAATGCATCATGATTGCTGCCCGGATAGGAGGCATTTGCCAACATGATGCACTGTGTATGGTCACAAACCAACTATTCGTTAATTGAGTGATAGTCCTTGTGGTTTCTATCTTGCTCCCTGTTGATATGGGGGGCCCACAGAGCTACAGGCGTGCAGTCATTGGCACCATGCATCTTTGGAACTTCCACTAACCTGGCAAAGCCACATGCATTCTCATCCTGCTTCCCCCTGCTGAGGGAGAATAGATGGCCTCCACCAACTCCCAAATGGTTCGATGGACGGTGTACTGGGAAACGTTCAAGATATCATCCACTCCCACCTGGAAAGCACAAAAGTTCATTGCCAGTGTGACCTTTACAGTTACTGGCAGGGCCATCCTTGCCCTGATGCGAGGCTCCAGGTCATGTTGTAGAAGGTGGCACAGTTCAGTGACCACCACCTGTTGAACATGAGTCACAACAACCGGCACTGCTTCCAGGTCAGGTGGAGGTAGGAGAAATGGTACCTTTGTGGGTAGGGCCTTCTGTGGAGAGCCCTCCTCCTCCTTCTTCATAGAGCTTCCCCTCACTGCAGCTTTCACTCCATTTCATGGTCACGTTACAGATCAAGAGGCACAGCAACCATAGTCCCCATACTTCGGTCACCAATTCCAGTACCCTCCCTAATTTTAAGCCCAACTCTCCAAAACACCCCCAAAAATACATCACAGTACACCTGCAAACTCAGCCTAAGCAGAGGTAAATCAAAAACACCTTGCCTGATTTCTGGTCCCTTAAATATTGCTGTTGGGGGTGCCCTCATGCTGCTGTATGCCTGTTCGGCTGGGAGTGATCAACATAGGCGTTCATAGCACATGCGCAAAAATTGCTCCTGAAAATAACGTCTAATCAGCTGAAAGGGCTGTTTGACATCTTGACAGCACCATTCCCTTCCAATGCACGCACAGCACATGTGCGTTACTGCCCTTCCCAGCATGAACACCACGCAGGCTGCACTGGATGTGGCTGGAACTAGGGCGATGTTGTTTTCTTGCTTCATTGATTCTGTAGCGGCAGCACCAGAAGTGTTACAGAGCCCCATTTCATGCCCTGATCTTTTGGTGTCACATGCTGGGTCCTGGCATGGTTGAGGATTGGGATGTTAATAAGTTGGTCTTATGATTGTGTCCTAAAACTGTTGTTATACAACTGAACGGCTTTCTAGGCCACTTCCGACAACAGTAAGAGTCATGCACATATTGTGCAACTGGAATCACATGCAGGTAAAGTTGACAGGTTCACTTCCCTGAGGAACATTAGTGAATCAGTTGAGATTTTTTGGCAATTCAGCAGCTTTGAAAATCATTTTATCTGGTGTTAACCCACAAATGGCCCAATTTATCAAGTTCAATTACACAATTTGTCATGATAGGAATTGAACTCATGACTTCTGGGTGTCATAACCACTATATCAGTGTGTCTATAGTCCATGTTCCTTGCCCATCAGACATGTTTCTGCCACTGCTACCACCATCATTGGAATTGTGACTGCCACTCTTCCTCTACACCCTATCCCATCTGTGATACTGCTGCTGTACCCAGCCCAGGAGTTCCTAGCACTGATGCTGCTAAACACTACTCCCCACACCCCCAAGTCAGAAAATATATCTAACCTTTCCCCCAGAGAGCTCATTCTCATACATCATCTTCCCCAACCGCTGCAAAATAAACTCTCCCCCTTCAATGAAATGAAATCTCATCCAAAATCATGTCAAGCTAAATATAGCCATAATCTAACTTGAGGACAGGGTGATGGGGCGTGTGAAAGTGTTACCTTTGAAATAAAATCACTGGGAGGTGGGGGACTGGCGATCAGAGGAATCTGAGCGCCATCTCTACAATACTGAAAGAAAGGGACAATGGAATTTAAAAATTGCTCCTGCATATATGTTAATGAGAGGAATTTTAAATCTGGACAAATATTTTTGAAAATCCTGCCTCGTAAATTGTCCCCACATTTTATTTTTCAGACAAGCAGTATCAATTTCACCTTGACCTTGTGATGTCAGTGTGACTGTATACTTACGGGATGGAGTCAAAGGTTATATAAGACGGGGTGGGAGGGAATGGAGGAGGCATTAGCTTTTCTTGACGGATCCCCCTTCAAGCACCACCTTAACATCCACATAAAGCACCTTGATGAGCAAAAAGTGTGGCCCGAAATAAAATCACGTACTTTTAAATATATAGAACTGAAACTTTAATCATGTATGTAATGGAACTAGATATGACATTCTTGCAATGAAGGTGATGGCTTAATAGTTGGATAACTTTGTTTTGACAGAAGTGTTTTTATTGTCTCTCAATAACGGCCCACGTGTTTAGACATTGCGTGCCAACAGTACACAGGCTGAAGACATGTCTTCTTGTGACTGGCCAAATGAGTCTCCAGTGCTCAGTTAAGAACATCAATCCAATGAATCTGTTCCTGATCAGTTATTTCTATTATAGAGTTATGTCTCAGTGGAAGGTATCTTATAAAGCATCTATCGGAAAAGATCAATGTTTAGTTAAATCCAATGAAAACCAATTATATGTTCTTTCATCCTCTGCTATTCTAATGCATTCATCATTTCCTTTGTTGTTCCAGAAAAGATTCTTCAAGATTAGATTTAAATCAACAATTACTATTTTGTTTCTTGTACAATATAGAAATTAAGCTGATTGTTTATTGCCAATGGTGGATATTCTCCATGTTATCAACAATTCTGTGCTGTACCAATTCTGTGATTCTGTGTGCAAGACTATGTTTATGTCGGAGAAAGTGAGTCCCTTGGAGGGTTTGACTTAGCCCTGTAGACTGGAAAGGTCCATTCTGGCCCAGCCTAGTTTGGAGCTGTACCCAAGTCTGTTTTCATTGATACAGACCTCAAACTTCTTACAATGGTGTACGTATCAAATAAAGACTCTAATACAGTGATTTAACAACAATAAAACTTGCATTTATATAGCACCAGTAACATAATAAAACATCCAAGGTATTTCACAGGAGTGTAATCAGACAAAATTTAACAGCAAGCTACATAAAAAGACATTAAGACAGGTGATCTAAGGCTTGGTTAAAGCCTATGTATGAAAAAGATGCCAAACAACAGGAAGAAAAAGTTGAGACAATGAAAGTTGAAGGGAATGATCAATATATGGTTAAACAGCAGATGGAGGTTCTGCAAGAATCATGGATGATGATTCCAGATTGTCAGCGTCGATTGGCAACTGCCCACAGTGACCTTGCACAACTTTTGGAAAGCGAGTTTTAAGGAGCGACTTAAAAGAGGAGAGAGTGTTGGAGGCAGAGAGGTTTAAGGAGGGAATTCCAGAGCTTAAGGGTTACGCAGCTGCCAATGGTGCAGCAATGGAAATTGGGCTGCACAAGATTTCAGAATTGGAAGTGCACAGAAGTCTCAGAAGGTTGTAGGGCTGGCAGACGTTTGGTGAGGTTTTCAGCATGAGATCATTGGTACCGAATTCAACTGTAGGAAATTATGCACAGGTATTCTCTGGTGTCACGCTATTTTATTATTTATACTGTGAATATTAGTAGGAAAACAATAAGCATTAAGTTTTACAAGGCTTTCAGGTGCAGTTTTGGAATCAATTTCACTGTACTTACTCAAATATGAACTTGGTATGTTATGTGGATCAATGAAAAGCCATGTGTACAACATTCCTAAACCATAAAATAATGGTACTTATCAGCCTACTGTGCTTGTGTGTATTGTTTGGTTATATTACAGTAACAACACATCTACTAATACATTAAGCATTGGCTGTCATCCCTGCTATTAATTCTTCAGCCAGATTTTGCTATGACTTCAAAAGAATGCAAAAGAAATACCAAAATTATTTATACCAAATTAAAGAGGAAGATTTATTTCATAGCTCTACCAAGGTGTCGAAGTTCCTGCGGTGGTTATAAATCATTCAAGTTTTCTATCACGGATTGCAAGGTCATCTGAATCTCACAATGTGTTATTGCCCTAATGTATTCTCCCAGGTACTTGTTACCCTGTTCAAAAAAAAACATTGAGGGTGAAGCTGCTATTCAGCCTATCTAACCCATTCATCTCCAATCCAGGTCATTGTACTAATCAGAACTATTTAAATACAGTGCCTTAACTCTACTCCATCTATGCTATTCCAATTAAAATTTATTTCAAACAGCAATGCATGGATTAGTTTAATCAAATCATCAGTCATACTTACAAATCCTTCTTCCAATCTGCAGGAAAGACTTACCCAAGGATATTTTTTAAAAACTGGATCATTCACTATTGCATCAATTATATTCATTAGCAGTTTATTCCATAAGCATTCGAGAATACTCATCTCACTTGATGGGTTTGCTGTACAATGGGAATAAAGCTATTAGTGTCATCCATTTGAATTTTATACAAGAGAATGAATAGGAAGCGAGTTCTGTGCTGGATTGGGATTGTACATGGATCCAGGCATGTGTTTATGAGGTAGGTTGTGTGCATTTGTACCTATTGTAAATGCTGAAGTTGGGCACCTGGCAGTTAAGTGATGAGAAATGGCAATTATGGGGAAATAGGAATAATGGAGCCTGCTACTCCATGTCATTATATTAATTATTGCCTTCATGATCTGCATTGTCCTACCTCTGCAGCATCTATTAAATGGCATTGCATTGTTTTACTTTTAGTGGTTAATTGAATAAAACATATGAAGCAAATGATTATTACCTAGAGTATAGTTTTATCAGGATCCAAGATTATTATAATCGTAATATAGCTGTGAAACATTAGCTTTGAACTGTGATTTCCGATACCATGAATTGCGAATGATGAATGTAATTAAAACCTTTTTCTTGCTATTGTGCTGTAAATGCACATGTAAAGCAAATGATTTAACAGGGTACCTCATATTCCATACACTAAAAGCTGCGAGATCCCATTTTGTTAATGAACTTTATGTGAGCAAATCACTGAAACATTCATTTAAAATGAGGACAATTTACATATCGATGTGGTGAAGAGCTTATATCAGGCTGAATTTTGCTGTAGAAATACTGGTGAGGTTAATGCATTCACCTTTATTTATATGCAAATTGGACAGCAACTTCCATTGACTACACATGCACAATTAAATGCAGAAATCTGGAAGTTTTTGTCAGTTTCCTGCTTCTCCATAAGATTCCCAAGAACAGCATCTCGCCGTCTGACTCAGCATTCAAATGTATTGAACGGCATGACATTCCTGTACTTACCTCATAGGCACTGACTAAACTTGCCAAAAAAGTTAAGGCTCATCCATTCCAGTGTAAGTACCCTAAAAACGATGTGATAAATTTTAATTGCTGCCAAACAACCTCTCTGGCATTGAAAGTGAACTTTTACAAGTGCAGCGTGTTATTCCTTCAGCTTTTCATCATTGTTGGAGATCTTTAAAATATGAAATAATTTGTTTTCAAAGAATCAGAGACTGATACAGCACTGAAGAGGCCATTTGGCCCATTGTACCTGTGCCAGCTCTTTGGTAGAGCTATCCAATTAATCCCACTCTCCTGTTCTTTCCCCATAGTCCTGTAAATTCTTTCACTTCAAGTATTTATTCAATTCTCTTTTGAATGATACTATTGAATCTATTCTATGACCTTTCAGACAGTGCATTCCAGGTCACAACAATGTGCTGGTGTAAATAAAGTTTCCTCATGTCGCCTCTGGGTTTTTTGTCAATCACCTGAAATCTCTGTCCCCAGGGAGAGGAAGAGGGGGAGGAGGGTAAGGAGAGGGACACAGGGGGATAGAGGGGGTGAGGGACACAGGGGAGAGAGGGGAGAGAGGAGGACACAGAGGGGGGAGGGGGACACAGAGAAACAGGCAAGAGAGGGGTGGAGGGAGAGGGTAGGGGGGGAGGGCCACAGGGAGGGATGGGGACACAGAGTGTACATGGATTTTAGCAAGGCTTTTGGCAAGGTCCTACATGACAGACTGGTTAAAAAAAATAAAATCCCATGGGATCCAGGGAAATGCAGCAAGGTGGATACAAAATTGGCTCAGTGGCAAGAAACAAAGGGTAATTGTTGACGGGTGTTTTAGTGACTGGAGGGCTGTTTCCAGTGGTGTGCTGCAGGGCTCAGTATTGGGTCTCCCACTTTTTTGTGGTATCTATTAACGATTTGGATGTAAATGTAGGGGGTATGATCAAGAGGTTTGCAGACGACATAAAGTTTGGCTGTGGTAGATAGCGAGGAGGATAGCTGTAGGCTGCAGGAAGATATTGATGGTCTGGTCAGATGGGCAAATAAGTGACAAATGGAATTCAACCTGGAGAAGTGTAAGGTGATGCATTTGGGGAGGTCAAACAAAGCAAAGGAATACATGACAAATGGGAAAATACTGAGAAGTGTAGAGGAAGTAAGGGAACTTGGAGTGAATGTCCACAGATCCCTGAAGGTAGCAGGACAGGTCGATAAGGTGGTTAAGAAGGCATTTGGAATCCTTTCCTTTATTAGCTGAGGTATAGAATATAAGAGCAGGGAGGTTATACTGGAACCGTATAACTCATTGGTTAGGCCACAACTTGAGTACTGTGTGCAGTTCTGATAACCTAATTACAGAAATGATGTAATTGGACTAGAGAGGGTACAGAGGTGATTTACGAGGATGTTGCCAAGACTGGAAAAATGCAGCTCTGAGGAAAGATTGGATAGGCTGGGGTTGTTCTCCTTGGAACAGAGAAGGCTGAGGGGAGATCTGATTGAAATGTACAACATTTTGAGGGGCCTGGATAGAGTGGAGGTGAAGGGTCTATTCACCTTAGCAGAGAGGTCAGTGATCAGGGGGCATAGATTTAAAGTGATTAGTAAAGAAATTAGAGGGGAGATGAGAAAAAACTTTTTCACCCAGAGGGTGGTGATGGTCTAGAACTCACTGCCTGAAAGGGTAGTTGAGGCAGAGACCCTTAACTCATTCAAAAGGAATCTGGATATGCACCTCAAGTGCCATAATCTGCAGGACTACGGACCTAATGCTGGAAGGTGGGATTAGAATAGGTGGATCGTTTTTCAGCCGGTATCGACATGATGGGCCGTGGCCTCTTTCAGTGCCGTAAACCTTCTATGATTCTAGAGAGGAGAGAGAGGGGGACACAGAGGGGTGAAGGATGGACACAGAGAGGAGAGAGGGAGAGGGGAGAGAGATAGACACAGAGAGGGGAGAGGGATGGCGAGAAAGAGATCAAGATCACTCCTGACAGATGGACATCTGTCCGAATTCTCCTCATCGCTATATTAAGTGTTTGGGCAGACATTGACTACTTGTGCAAGCAAAACCAATGCCAGGTATATCACTAAAGAAGGAGAAATGTGTTTTAAACCGGGTTGTGTTTTTATGGCATTAGGTTGGCTATACACTTTATATACAGATTAATTGCCCCATGTGTGTGGCTGAGTCAAAAGCTTTGTCAAATATCCGTGGTGCAACATGTAGGTGCCTATTCCTGTACCCAAGTCCAGATCATTAATATATGAGAAGTGGCCCTAATACTGACCCCTGGGGAACACCACTGTATGCTCCCCTCCACTTTGGAAACAACCGTTCACCCTACTCTCTGCTTTATATTCCTTACCTACTGCCCTTTTAATCCCATGCATTTTAATTTTGCTAATAAATCTATTCTATAGTATCTTGTCATACTCCTTTTGAAAGTCCATGTACACATCAACTCCATTACTCTCATCAACCCTCTCTAACTTTATCAAAGAACTCAATCAATTTAGTCAACACAATTTGCCTTTAACAAATCTGTGCTGACTTTCATTCATTAGCCCATGCTTTTCCAAATGTTAATTGATTTTGTCCTGAATTATTAGACTTGTAATTGCCGATTTTATCCCTCCCTTTTTTTGAACAGAGCTGTAACATCTGTAATGCTCCAGTCATCTGGCACCATCCCCATACCAAGGAGGGTGGAAGATTGTGGCCAGAGCCTCTGCAATTTCCACCTTTATTTCCCTCAGTAACCCAGGTTGCATCTCATCTGGTCCGAATGACTTTTCTACTTTGAGGACAGCGGACCTTTTAAGTACCTCATTATCTAATTTTATTCTATCCAATATCACTGCTGCCTCCTCCTTTATTGCTATATTGGCAGCATCCTCTTCTCTAATGAAGACAGATGCAAAGTATTCATGTAGTACCTCAGCCATGTCCTGTGCCTCCACAAGGAGATCACCTTTTTTGTCCCTACTCGACCCCACATTTCCTTTGACTATCCTTTTAATTGTTTGAGTTTACAAAAGACATTTGGGTTCCATTTTATGTTATGTTTTACTTTTACTTTCTATTTCATTTCACTCTGTCTTGATCCAATCTTTCTTGTCCTCTCTTTAATTGGCTTTCTGCACCTGATTTGACATTGAGTTCAATATTCCTGTTTCAGACACTGTGTTGTGCATCAACAATTCTTCAATCTGATTGGTTATCTTGCTTTCCCTAGTCACATAGGATGGTTGGCTGACAGGAACTTGTCATGCAAAACCCCATAGAAAATCACCCTTTGTTCACTTTTCAGAGCAAATCCTAGCCCAAGGACCCTAATCTTGTTTAACTAACGGTAAAACTGCTGTGTTGTTATTCTGTGTGTGTAAGAGAAGTGAGGATGATTTGCTGTGTTTTACAGATGAAGTATGGGAAATAATCAAATACCAACTTCAAGAGAACACAAACAGTCTGGTGGAATGGGTGGACACATGGCAGATGAAATTCAGTGCAGAAACATGTGGGGTGATACATTTTGGTAAGAAGAATTAGGAGAGACAATGCATGCTAAATGGTACAATTTTAAATGGGGTGCAAGAAGGCATAGACCCTGGATGTTTGTGCACAAAGCTTTGAAGGTGGTAGGACAGGTTAACAAAACAGTTAATAAAGCATATGGGATCCTGGGCTTTATAAATAGAGGCATAGAGTACAAAAGCAAGGAAGATATGCTAAGCCTATATAAAACGCCAGGTTGGCCGCAGTTGGAGTATTATGTCCAATTCTGGGCACCATTCTTTAGGAAGTGCGTGAAGGCTTTGAAGAGGATACAGAAGTAATTTACTAAAATGGTTCCAGGGATCATGGGTTACAGTTATGTGGAGAGACTGGAGAAGCTTGGGTTGTTCTCCTTAGAGCAGAGAAAGCTAAGAGGAGATTTGATAGAGGTGTATAAAATCATGAAGGATGTTGATACAGTAAACAAAGAGAAACTGTATCCAAGGTCTGAGGGGTTGATAACCAAAGGACACAAATTCAAGCGATTGGCAAAAGAGCCAGAGGCAACATGAGGAAACACTTTTTATGCAGCCACTGGTTAGGATTTGCAATGCAATGCTTGGTAAGATGTTGGATATAGATTCAATAGTAGCTTTCAAAAGAGAATTAAATAATGCTTGAAGGAAATATAAAATTGCAGGGTAATGGAGAAAGAGTGGGAGAGTGGGACTAACTGGATTTCTCTTCAAAGTGTCAGTGCAGACTTGATGGACCTAATGACCTCCTTCTGTGCTGTACTATTTTATAATTGTACAAGAAAAGGCTCCTCAGTCTTGAGAGAAAAATACCTCAGAAGCACCTTTCGTGATTCTGTGTTATTTAAGGGAACAGAAAATGATTCCAGAACAATTCTGTAGATACTCAAGATAAAGGCTAACCCTAGACCAGTATTGCTTTACAACGAGATTGGCCGACAACAGGCATAGGTTACCAAGTGCTGTGGTTGAGGTCAGGATACTGGCCTCACTTAAGTAAAAGCCAGCTGCTATAATGGAGAGATGGCAGGTTTGGTAGGGACAATTAGTCGAAGGGTCATCTCCAACCAAACCTACCGTTTTCGTATGCGGATGTGAGCTGATCTATGGGGTCATCCATGATCTATGGAGGTATATTTGCTTAGCGTATAAATGGTCAATCTGTTGAAATGTTGAATGAGGCCGGTTCGAGGGGACACATGCATCTCCATTTCTAGAACCAGCCTGTCAGCTCCATGTAAATCTCTTCTTTTTGCTCAATCATCTCTCCATCTCTTACTCTGTTTCACTCTATTTTTCTCTAAGCTATTTTCTCTCATTATTTGTCCTTCCACCCAATCTTTTTCTGACCGTTTCCGGCTTGAGTTTTGCCTTTAATTTTCCTTCGCCGTTTTGAGGTTTTTTGGAGTATTCTGCCAACTCTTGTCGTTAACAGTCTTGTATTTGATGTTCCCCATTATTTTAAAATTCTACTGTTCTCTGTCCCCTGCACAGATAAACAGATGGTTTTTTCCCCCGTGAAAATTACTCCATGCACCTGTTCCATGTTCACATTGAATCCTCTATTCAATATTGGTTCTCACCCTATTTAGCAGGCTCTGGTTTTCAGCTGCATGCCAAATCCAGGATTTTCTTTTGACTGGATTTCCTCCCCTCAACGTTGATTTTCCTTCGCAGTTTGTCCGACCGGTGTTTTGTCAGTTGTCACTTTCGGATGTATTTCATGTATTTCCCCTCTTTTCTCTTTGCCTCACTCCCATTCCCTTTCTGATCTAAAGCTGTTTTGCCCACTTTGCTACTTTTATGTTGATTCAACTCTTCTATCGACTAAATTTCCAACTCTACCCTCTCCAAATTAATACCTTTAATGGCATGTATCAAGTGACAGCATTACAAAAGATTCAAGTAGATTCATAGTTGGTCAATGTGATCATATGGGCTGGATCCTCTTGTCTGAGGGGTTTGCAGAGGAATTTTCCATATTTTCTCTCCCCTCCCCCTTTATTGGCCCACGGCTTTCTGGAGGCTTTGTCGCTTGGGAGATTACATGCCTGGGAAGCATCTGCAGTATTTTGCTTTTATGTTAAGGTGGTCAGAGGTGTCTGGTTAGGTAGGCTTGGTGGACCAGCGGGCCTTTTCCTGCCATTCATTTTCATATGCTCATATATGTCAGGCTCCCTATAGAAGATGCTTTCACATTTAACACACACACCCGCGGAACAGAAATCTCTCCCAGATTTCAGCTTCTACATTTTTTTTACAAGGAAACAGCTCTCGCAAAAGCTCAGAATGGTTGGAAGTGAGCTGTGGAAGGTGATCAGATCTTGGCTTCAGATTAAACCTGGCCCTGGTGCTTAGTTCACTAGTCTGGTGGGAATATACATTTTATGCAACCTCGTGCACCGGAATGAATATATATATTAGTGTATTTATGTAGAGATCAACATACAATACATAGAAATTGAGATATCAATCATAGTTACAACATGCATTACTATAACATTTAGATGACCAGCCAACTTAAGAAACTTAAATCTCTCTTTATAATGGCACAAAGTTTCAGAACGGAGCAGTAATTTTCGAATGTGCCCATTGTTGGATGGTTCGTGCAGAGACTGGCTTTTCAATCGATGGTCTAGATAAGGAGGAATCTTCAGTTATTTGCAGTAAGCTGCGTGTATCTGCTCTTCGGCATGGCGAATATTGGGTGCGAACATCGCCATTAGATGCATTTATTCTAAATGTGTGTTTAATTATTCATAAACTCATCCTATATATGAGTTTGCTAAACAAAACACAGGGTAACACATTGTCTTCACATCTGTCCTTATCAGTGTGCTACAGCTATGTTGGTGTAAACTGGGAGTTCTCCTCACCAGCTTGTTTTAACATGATCTAATTCGAAGGGCGTCTAACATGGACTAGTTCAGATAAGACTGGCAACGAAGAACCATAGAAAAGTTACGAACGGAAAGAGGCCATTTAGCCCATCGTGTCTGCACCGGCTGAAAAAAACTAGCCGCCCAATCTAACTCCATCTTCCAACACCTGGTCTGTAGCCTTGCAGGTTACAGCACTTCAGGTGCAGGTCTCGGTACCTTTTAAATGAGTTGAGGGTTTCTGCCTCCACCGGGGCAGATCCGGGCAGTAAATTCCAGACACTCACCACCCTCTGGACGAAAAAGTTTTTCCTCATGTCGCCTCTAATCCTTCTACCAATCACCTTAAATCTAGTTTTGACATGGACTGACTTTGATCATGGGTTGGTTTGGTTCCCTGAAACGGGGAGGTTTGTTTAATTTGGTTTATTGACTAGTCTTTTGGGTCCATTTACCGAAGATTTGTTTGTACTATAAGGTAGATTGTGTGCAGTGTCAATTTCTGATTGGAAATGAGATTCTCCTTAAATTATTCTTGTTGGGATTTGAATATTACACTTAGATCCCCTCTTTCAATATTGGGGCGTAGAGTTTGTTTAGGAAACATTCTTTAAAGTGAAAATGCATCATTTGTTAGTTGGCAAAGTTAGCGGAGGTTTTGCTGATGTTTTAGGTGGTGGAAGAGAAAACCTGGTCGCAGCTGTTGGATGTTGTTCCAATTCCCCCCCCCCCCCCCCCCCCCCACTCCCATTATGATTGGAGACCTTGTGAAAAGCTAATATTTACAGGCGGGTCATGTTAACAGTGTAAAAAAAACTCGATTTATATCAAATCCAATAAGGATTGAATTCATTGCAGTTTTTAAGTGACAAGCCAGTTTTTAATAACGTACAAATTAAGAATAAAGGGAGGGGTTTGAATATGACCTTCAGATTACTGCAATATATTTCCAAACATGATTAGAGCACAGGTAAAATTACACGTTGGATTGTAAATTAGATGGGCACACACCTAATAAAAATATATTGAATTCATTTCCATTAAAGTAAACGCCATACATCACTAAGATTGTTCCTAATCAGCTTTCTTGTTGTTTACTAAACACAAGGTTGAAACTAACATGACAGTACCATTTGAATTTCGTTCGAGGTTTGCTTTGAACTGTAATGTTGGAACCGATGATTAGCAATTACCGGAACACGAGAATGAGAAGTATAGACACGTTTTTTTCCGCGAGATAAACGCGGTTCCCAAGATTTTCAGGAACACTGTGCACCTTTTCCCGCCAGGTCTGAAGTTGCAATAAACTTCTATTCGGTTGTCAATTCGATTACAGGCGCTTAACGACATTAAGCAAAACGTAGCGTCCGCCAAATGTCAAATCCCAGGCATGATACTGTAACACATAACGGCACTTAAAATCCGAACTGCTGTTACATGGTGCGGTCCTTTCAGGTGTACGTTGACAGATCGAAGCGCGTACTACTATCTCACATTGAAGACGACTTGACCAGCATCGTTTCAGAACGTTGTAATAAAGCATCACTTACCTGAAATCTTCCATAATCATCATTTGTGTTTCATGGAAACTCTGAAATGTAGTTACAATCCTTGGGAGTATTTGGCCAGGAATTTGGTGAGCTAGGATTGTGTGCGGAGACGCTAATTGCCAGGATATCTCTGCTGGCTATGAGTTATCGTCATGTACTTTGAGCGTCCATTGGATCTTTTTTCGAACATTTTCTGAGTTGCTCTTATTTCTGTCTGAAGAATCTACCCCCCCGCCCCCTTCTTGATGTTTAGAGTCCCCTTCGTTTAGTGACAAAGGGAACGGAGCTTCTAGCTCCCATTAAGTTGTGTTCAAAAAGCTGGTAGAGGCTGAGCAAGATGTGATGCTGCTCCGCCAAGCACTGACTTTTTTTTCAGTCCATAGAAATACCGGCAAACCAATAGAGGTGATGTAATGCAAATACAGCCAATCAACACGGAGTCTCCCGATTCCCTAGTTATAATATACATTAACCCCCAAAGGCTACTTTACATTGAACATTGTCAGATCAGAGTAGATATAGATGGTTGAGTCAAACTCGCCCAGCTCATGGACTTATGGTGCTCTTTAAACAGTAATCGGCTATTAAATCGCTTTCATTTCTTCCTTGTCCCCTGCACATTTTTGAAGGCACTTTATCCATCCCAGCCTGACAACGGTGGGAATGGGATTGGTGATTGATATCACAAAAAGAAGGAAGGTGGACAGACAGGGGATTAAAGAGGAGTGAAAGTAAGGAGATGTCCAGGTGATGTCCCAGGGGCTCATAAACCGCCAAGCTCCCAAAACGGAGCTAAAATTAACTTATGCGCTTGCTAACCCATCCCTCCAGGCGGTGACCGTTTGCACGACGGGGAATTGTTGGATTTAGAAAAGAAACCTTCCATCATTGTGGAGCTGTTTCTTGCTTACAGCCTCGGTAGCTTTTGGTGCATGTAATGCACTTCACCGGCTAGCTATTGGCCTCAGGTCTCCTATCCCGTGTGGGGGAAATTATTGAACTGAAATTACTATGGGCATAGACAAGCCAAGAACCCCAGGAATTCCAACATTGGTCAGCACGACTCCCTTTCTTGTCACTCTCCCTCCATTTAGGGTCTCTCGCTGGCACTGCATCGGTGACAGTGCCATAGCAATGGGGAATTAGATAAACGCGCATCCGGAAAATTATCTGAAACCATGTATCCCAGGGAAGCCATGGTATGTAGATTGCGAAAGGCAAATGTTATAACGTGGGAACAAAGCACAGGGGCTTAGGCGAGACACTGGAGTGGCAACTGCGATCTACTCAGAACTAACCCGGTAGTTGGATTAGATTACTTAAATTGATTTGAGCTGAAGATTGAGATTTGAAACGCTCTTTGAAACATTTTCACCTGTCAAAATCTTTAATCTTTGCACCATTCGGGGTAAACATTTATTCTATTGAGTTCTAATGCTAGATCGGGGGTGGGGGTGGGGGGGGGGGGGGGAATCAAATCGGGGAAATGCCCGGGAGAAACTCAACTTCATTCATGTAAGGCGTCCTTCAAAGAACAAAACGCGAGGTAATTTAATGATATGTGAGGTGGCAATGTGAAAAATGTGGGCGCCATGACTTGCCTTTAATGAGAAGTCTGTAAATTATGGTTAACCACAATCTTCAACATTAGTTCCTAACTGCAACCATAACTGTAAAATGATGAGTGGCACTGCTGCTCTTAAACTCTAACCCTAACTGTAGACGATTAGCCCCTGCGAATCCTAATATTAATCCGAATCTAAGCTCAAACTCCCGAAGTGGAGGCAGTTTCATGCAATGCTGATGCGACATTCATCTACCAAACTCACCTCTCCAGCTTGATACTGTTAGGATTAGAACGCCATAAATCCCTAATAGCCAGTGCCAAGGACGAGAGCACAGCAATATTTAGACTTTTGAGCTAGGGAGAAATTTGTATCACAATAAAATAGACCTACACCTTGCGCTGATTGCAAGCTGTTCGTTTAAATAGTTAGACCTCCTTTTGTTTTACATACAATTTACAGATCAGAGATAGGCTATTCGACCCAACTCGCCTGTGCTCTATGCTGCACAGGAGCTTCCGCTCGCCTTACTTCATCTAAACCTACCAGCATCTCCTTCTATTCCTTTCTCCCTCTTGTGCTTAACTCGCTTCCCCTTAAAGGCAGCAATTCTCTTCGTCTCAATATTCCATGAAAAAGCGAGTTCCACATTCTAACTATTCCTTGAGTAGAATTCTCTTTACAATCTATTGATGAATATGTGAGTGATATCTTTGTCCACTAACAGGTATCATTGCAAAGAGATCTAGGTATTTCTAAATAGAAATCTACAGTCGTGGCCGTCCGCAGTCAAATCCACAACAGTGAACAGGCTACAAAAGTAATTGCTAAACCTGGTGTCTTATAGATCTATACACTCCTAGTGCAGGACAATTGTTATGTTAATATTCGTTGTCATTTCTGGTTAACCTTCGTATATTTCAAACATAAATATTCTTCCATGAAAAGTCTGGCACAGTTCTGTGCTGTTCCAGATAGGAATCCTTCTCATGCAGCGTCACAAACATTTAGACTTTCGCATCAAGTCAGCGCACCCTGAATTGTTTAGGGTCCGTAATTTATTTATCTGCTTCTTGAGCTGGCCTCATCTGTAATTTATTTCTGAATGTGTGAATTAATTGAGTTTCATAATGCTTCTTTAATCCCTGCCATACAGCGGAGTTCTTGGCACATTTCCTCTATTTTGAAAGTTAATTGTTCTGCAGACAGCATTTCAGTACCGGGGACAGATTGTAGTCGCTGTCCATGGTGCTCAAATGTTTATAATCGGAGATGCTTCATATTAGAAACTCAGTAAAATCGCAAGGCCCCAAACAGAACTTTGTCTCACATACTGAATCAACAGAACATTTTTAATAGAGCTTCGACATCTAAATTTGAGTCACACCAACAGTCATATCCACAAGACTTTAGACAACATAATGTATAAGTGAACAGGTGTCAGCGTTAGTTAATTCATGGCACTGTGGCCTCTGAGTTCGAAGATTGTGGATTCAAGCCCCACTCCATTTGAGCAAGTACTGCACAATGGGCGATCCCATCTTTCGGATTAAATGTTAAACTGAGGCCCTATCCCACCTCTCAGGAGGGTATAAACAATGCTATGCCGTTAATGGAAGAAAAACAGGGGGTCCTAGCCAATATTTATCTGACAACTAAAATAGGTTAACAGGCTATTTCATTGCTGTTTGTGGACGCTTGTTGTGCTACCGTTCCTACTTTTACAGTGAACACACTTGAAAAGTACTTCATTGGCTAAAAAAAACTTTTGGACGTCATGAGAGGCGTTTTATAAATGCAAGTCTTTCTTTAAATAGATAGGACTCTGATTATTAATGAATGTCTCTATAATAGTTACCCTTTTCCATACGTCCATGGTAAGCGACGACTTTTCTCTCCACTTGTCCCTGAGTTAGGATAGCGATGTGTGGTGGCTAAATTCATATATTGTGTAAACATTGAAAACAAACGAATAAGATTAAGAATACGGCTGGGTGTGTCATGTGTGGTCAATGTAGTAATATTGTGGTTCAGCATCTATCTTTTGCGCGCGCGCTCTCCCTCTCATTAAATGTAGTTAATATTTCAATGAAATAACCTAACTGTCAAAGTGGGTAAACAATAATTCTAAAGCACCACGGGCGTTTGCATTAACTTGGTGGCGTGTAAAACTTTCAAATGATCTTCTGCAAGCCTGAATTTGAGATAAATTACATTTAATTATAATTCAGCATGACTATTGGGGCAAAGAAAATCAGGTAGTTCTTCTTTGAAAAAGATTTTAAAAATCATTCTTGTTAAAAAAAAGTGTCCTTATCAGGATTACATTTAGTATAATTGGCAATGAATTCTATTAACCATCTGGTGTATGCTAATACAGGATAATCTATATACCGAACAGGATGGCTCGGACAGACTGCAGATGTTACCGATTTCCAGCCCAAGGCAAAAAGAAAGTAGAGAGAAATACAGCAGCCAGTGTTTTATTTGAAGGTGAAGGTCAGTCAGCTGAACTGTCACTTTCGCCATGAATTGTTATCGAGGAAGATCGTATGTAGTTGGATGTAAACGGGACTAATGTGGAATAGCTAATACATTTACAAAAAGATTGGAAACTAATTCGGTTACTTCAAGAGTAACACAATTCAATGTTTCGTATTACCTACTTCGCTCAGTTTGAAAAGAGACGCATGCAGAATGTTCGGAATGCAGTGTGAGACAAACGTAGAGAAATTCGGAGGGGATGTATAGTGAAAACTGGTGGGAGGGGGGCATATAGAAAGTGAGTGGTGAGAAACTATTGAGAATACTGAATCAGAACTCAGCCTTGCAGAAAGTGAAAATATGAGATGTGGAAATGGGAATTTAAAGTCCCTGTGAAAGCTACAGAGAGAGAGATCTGACCGTTTAAACTTAAGTGCAGAAGAGGGAGAGACACCAGGACTACAGACTGCAAGTGGAAGCATGACGAGAGGAGTGAGTGTGACTGAGAAGACAACTCCAGAATGACAGTGAGAAGTCTGCAAAAACGCTTGAAAGAAAACAGAACGAAACTTTGAGAAACTTGAGTAAAGGGATGAGATCCATAGCGCAGGATATTACCAACGGGGAACCAAAGTGAGCGAAAGGTAAAGAAAAGGGCATTTCGCTCTAGACACAGACACTATGCCAGTGCCCACCGGCATGGCCAATAGATGGCATTGTAACCATTCACGGCCCCTTCCAGCAACCTGCACAAACTGTGCCTAATTCCAACCAGAGCTAAACGTATTAAACAGATGCATTAGATTCAACAAAACAAGTGGAACGAGGAGTAACTCCTCAAACTGCTGGATGCCTTAGTGTTCTTAAAAGGGAAATTATCTGAATAATAACGGGCAACATTTTTATAACTGACTACTGAGAAATTAAGGTGAAGTTAATATGCAAAACGGCATCATTGTGTGAAGAACGATTGGGATCGAGCAACTCAACAATGTGTGGATGCAAAAACAAGAAATGCTGGATTCACTCAGCAGGTCTGGCAGCATCTGTGGAAAGAGAAGCAGAGTTAACGTTTCGGGTCAGTGACCCTTCTTCGGAACTGACAAATATTAGAAAAGTCACAGATTATAAACAAGTGAGGTGGGGGTTGGGCAAGAGATAACAAAGGAGAAGGTGCAGATTGGACCAGGCCACATAGCTGACCAAAAGGTCACGGAGCAAAGGCAAACAATATGTTAATGGTGTGTTGAAAGACAAAGCATTAGTACAGATTAGGTGTGAATACACTGAATATTGAACATCAGCAAGTGCGTTCCTTGGTCGAAAACGTCACTTGTTACTTTCCCCTTTGACCTCTGGCAGCACAGTTAAAATCATTTCAATCGTGATAGGTGTTTCAGATTCCATTCATTTAACCTGACAGGAACGTTTTGTGCAGATCAGCGGCGTTACATGTGCCAATGATGTCCCAAAGGAGCCTCCTCTCATAATTGATATATATCACAAAATGTAGACTCACTGCTGATGCTATACACTCGGCAGTGGTAATTTCTCTTGCTATTCTTTCAGTTACAATCCATACCTAAGTTGCACACACATACATGTAGTCACATACATTTTAGGTTGATGTGTAAGTTTTCAAAATTGTAAGTCTATTAGGTCGATTTCGACGGATCGATACTCATTTCAGCTATAGTTAAACGTACGAGGTATTCAAAAAGGATCCTTTTAGATCTTCATGTTGATTAAGACGTTATGTTCTCCAAAAAGTACCATTTCGATTTCGCTGAAATACTGGTTTAAAGCGTTACAGGACTGTTTGCAAGATCTTTCAGAAGGCCTTACCTTAAATATTGCTCCCAGCTGGTAACATGTTAACTAACCAGATCCTGTTTCCTCATGACGAAGTACATCCTTCTGCAACAGAAAGGTGCCAAGAAAACTGATAGAAAGCTGTACTAACGCCAAATCTTGGTGCCTGCCTCACTTCACTCCCTACCCCTCCTTTTCCAGTAAACTTATTCCCTTTGCTCGCCAGTTGGGCCGTAGGCTTTGGCAGATGGTTGGGTTTCGAGCGCAGCCATCTGTTGGAGATGTTTGGAGTCAGAGCCCAACAGCTGGCTCTGAGAACGGTGTGGACTCCTTGCTACTCCCCTCGGGGTACTTGGGATGTAGAAATCTTCTGTAAGGATAAATAAAATATCAAAAAGATTTTAGCTGCTCTGATCTGTCTGCCTCCTCGGGGGAAGCGGTGAAGATGGCAAAACAGTTCTGACAAGAACAGCATTAAAGCTCTAACGGAACATATACTAAAACAGTTAACTTCAGTTTATATAAATTATACCAAATACAGCTCAGTAAACACAAGAGTAAAAGGACGGGGACGAGTCTGGGCAACTGTGACACATAACCATTTTTAATGCGATATATTCCTCTGATTTGGAGGGGAGCTTGTATTAGCACCATGGTTAATATTGGTGACTGAGAGCTGTCGGTGATCATTGAATCTCATCGCACGGGGTGACTGTTACCTTTCATGCCCCATTATTGCTGTTGTAAATTTTCGTTGTTGATTGAATTCTTGTTCTGGCGGTATTTTATGGGGTGTGGGGCACGGGTGTTGTCGCTTTTCCATTTAACTGGGGCAACTCTCCCCTTCCCTGAAAAGCCAGCTAAGTTTGTAGCCAAATCCCTTATTTAAATATAAGAAAGGCTGAAGTGGAGCATATTAATATGAGATAATATGATTTCAGATGGAAACTGGCTTCCTGTGCGGTGGGCCAGCTCAGTATTTCACTTATTCGCTGCCTAACTGGTCGTAAAACTGCCTGCCCGCTGAAGATTGCCTAATGTCATTCGCTATAATGTTCAATAATTCAGATTGCAACCTAAAATCCGTCCTAGCTCTGGTTTTAACAGATTAAACACCACCCCAAAGGAAAACAGGTTCTGCATATTTAATAGCGCGTGTACTTTGAATGGATTTTATTTCTTTAATCCACATTTCAGCATAACCAATTTGGGAGTAAGTCCTGAATTTGACTCTTTTTATGCCTGGTTCTCGCGAGTCTTCCTCGCTCCCCCTCAGCCACACAAGCGGACCAGTAGATCGCAGGGATACCTATCGTTTCAGGTACCAGCCTTCTGGGTAGATTGAGAAGAGTTACAATTGGGGGTGGGGGAGAGGTCTTGACGGCGGGGGTGAGGGAGAGGGATGAGAGAGGGGGAGGAGATGAAAGTCAGGTGGTGGTTTTGATTGTTCCTGTACTGGGGCAGAGTTCCAGCTGAATGCTGATTTTATGAATGAGAGAGGATATCTCTTAAATCTGGCCAGAAGTGCGTATCTGTGTGTGAGAGAGAGAAGTTAATGTTTCACCGTCAGCCTCACATATTTTCTTCTATTCAAAACATTTTCCCTCGCCAGTTTTCCTTATATCTGCTCTGTAGAAGTTTTCTGTAAGCATGATAGTCCTTGAGGGACACCAGAATATAGCAACTTAAAAGGAGCAGGAGTAAGCCATTCCGCCCTTCAAATCTGCTATGCAATAAGTTCATGGCTCATCTACCTCAAGATAGATTTTAAATAGCTGAGCGCCAGGCATTGAACCTTGCAGTATCCCACTAGTTACAGCTACTCACAAGTGTCTAGCATTAGTAAATTAGCTGCATGGTCTAAGCTTGGCTTAACGGGAGAACTCTCACCTCTGAGTCAGAGGCTCATAGGTTCAGAGACTTGATACTTCAGTGCAGAGCAGCGCATTGCATGATGAGTGAATGGGATATATTGGTATTTAGAAGGACCTGGGGCCTCTGTACATGAATCACAGAAAATAAACATGCAAGTAGAGCAAGCAATTAGGAAGGCAAATGGTGTTTTAGCATTTGTTACAAAAAGATTATAAGAACATAGGGACATAGGAAGACAGGAACAGGAGTAGGCCATTCAGCCCCTCGAGCCTGTCCCGCCATTCAATTAGATCATGGCTGATCCGCGGCCTAACTCCATATACCTGCCTTTGGCCCATATCCCTTAATATCTTTGCTTAACAAAAATCTATCTCTCTCAGATTTAAAATTAACAACTGTTCTAGCTTCAACTGCTGTTTGTGGGAGCGAGTTCCAAACCTCGACTACCCTTTGCGTGAAGAAGTGCTTCCTAACATCTCTCCTGAATGGTCTGGTCCTAATTTTTAGACTCTGCCCCCTAGTTTTAGAATCTCCAACCAGTGGAAATAGTTTATCTTTATCTAGCCTGTCTTTTCCTGTTAATATCTTGAAGACTTCGATCAGATCACCCCTTAACCTTCTAAATTCTAGCGAAAACAGGCCTAATTTGTGTAATCTCTCCTTGTAACTTAACCCCTGTAGTCCAGGTATCATTCTTGTAAACCTACGTTAGACTCCCTCCAAGGCCAATATATCCTTCCTAAGGTGTGGTGCCCAGAACTGCTCACAGTACTCCAAGTGAGGTTTAACCAGGGTTTTGTACAGCTGCACATAACCTCTATGTCTTTATACTCCAATCCTCTAGATATAAAGGCTAACATTCCAATAGCCTTTTTGATTATTTTCTGCACTTGCTCATGGCATTTTAAAGATCTATGCACCTGAACCCCCAAGTCTCTTTGGACATCCACTGTACTTAACCTCTTCCCATTTGGAAAGTACCCTGCTCTATCCTTTTTTGGTCCAAAATGGATAATCTCACACTTGCCCGCATTGAAATCCATCTGCCACAGTTTTGCCCACTCACATAGTCTGTCAATATCTCTTTGCAATTTTATGCTATCATCTAGACTGTCTACAATGCCGCCTAACTTTGTATCATCAGAAAATTTGGATATATGACTTACTATTGCCATCATCCAAGTCGTTAATGAATAATGTGAATAATTGAGGCCCCAACACAGATCCCTGCGGGACATCACTAGTCACATTCTGCCAATCGGAGTACTTACCCATTATCCCCACTCTCTGTCGCCTACCACTCAACCAACTTCCTAATCATGTCAACAATTTGCCCTCAACTCCATGGGCTTCTACCTTAGTTCACAGTCTCTTATGTGGGACTTTATAAAATGCCTTCTGGAAGTCTATATAAATAACATATATAGACATTCCCCTGTCCGCTACTTTAGTCACCTCTTCAAAAAATTCAATGAGATTTGTCAGGCATGACCTTCCCATCATGAATCCATGCTGTCTGTCCCTGATTAACTGAAATTTTTCCAGGTGTTCAATCACCCTTTCTTTGATTATAGACTCCAGCAACTTGCCCATCACAGATGTCAGGCTAACTGTTCTGTAATTTCCTTGGTTCCCCCTTTCACCCTTCTTAAAAAGTGGAGTGACATGTGCAACTTTCCAATCCAGAGGGACCACTCCTGAATCTAGGGAACTCTGAAAGACTATAGTTAGGGCATCTACAATGTGCTCCCCTACTTACTTTAACATCCTTGGATGGAAACCGTCAGGTCCTGGGGATTTCTCACTCTTTAGTTCCATTAATTTCCTTGTTATTGATGATGGCGTATAAGAGTAAACAAGTCTTACTACAATTATACAGGGCATTGTTGAGACCACACCTATAGTACTGTATACAGTTTTGGTCTCCTTACCTAAGGAAGGATATATGTGCCTTAGATGCAGCATGGATTCACTAGACTAGTGCCTGGGATGAGAGGACTGTCCTATGTAGAGAGATTGAGTAGACTAGACCTATATCCCCTAGAGTGTAGAAGAATGAGAGGTGAGTGTATTGAAGCAAATAAAATTCTTAAGAGGCTTAACAAGTCAGATGCTGGTTGGATGATTCCCCTGTCTGGGGAGTCTAGAACTAGGAGTCACAGTCTCAGAATAAGGGGGTAGCCATTTTGGACTGAAATGGAAAAAAAATCACTCAAAAGGTTGTGAATCTTTGAAATTCTCTACCCCACAGAGCTGTGGATGTTCAGTTGTTGACTATATTCAAGATAGACATCAATAGATTTTAGGATGCTAAGGGAATTAGGTGATATGAGGATAGTGCAGGCATGTGGGGTTCAGGTAAATGATCAGCCATGATCTTATTGAATGATGAAAATGACCCATTTATTCCTACTCTCTGTTTCCTATTCTTTAACCAATCCTCAATCCATGCTAATATAGTATCCCCAATTACATGAGCCTTAATTTTGTGCAATAACCTCTTTTCTGGCACCTTACCGAATGCTTTTTGAAAATACAAATACACTGCATCCACTGGGTCCCGCTTATTTACCTTGTTAGTTGTAAATTCAATAAACTCTAAAATATTTATCAAGTACCATTTCCCTTTCATAAATCCATGTTGACTCTGCCTAATCATATTATGATTTTCTAAGTGTCCTGTTACCACATCCCTAATGATAGATTCCAGCATTTTTCCCACTACTGATATCAGGCTAACTGGTTTATAGTTCCCTATTTTCTCTCTCCCTCCTCTCTTACATAGTGGAGTTATGTCTGCTACCTTCTAATCCATGTGACTGTTTTAGAATCTAGGGAAAGCTGCATGGGCTAAATTAATCTTCTGATTCCTACATCCTTGTTACTCACAACTGTCTAGCATTAGTAGATTGACTGCATGGTGTAATCTTGGCCCAATGGGAGAATTTGTGATAATAAACCTCTGCTTTCTGTACACATTCCAATTAACCTGTGTTAAGAAACGACTTGCATATAAATAAAATAGTGCCTTCTACATCCTCCCAAGGTCCCATAGCACTTCACAGCCAAAGCATTGTTTATTCTTTGCTTGGAAATGTAGTGTACTTACTATAAGTAAATGCAGCAACCTATCTGTGCACAATAAAGCCTCACAGATAGCTTAAATTATTAGTTAATCTGATCGTTTGCTATATTGATTGAGGTTTAGGGCATTCAAATAATGCCATGGGTTTTTTTTATATCCATCTTAATAAGCAGATGGCACACACGTACATACAATCATCCAGAAGACAGCACCTCCAACAGTGCAATACTCAGTTAGTACTACACTGAAGTAGGATATGAACCTATGTGACTCAGAGGTCAGAGTTCTCTCATTGGGCCAAACTTACACCATGCTGCCAATTTTACTAATGTTAGACATTTGTGGGTATCAAGGATATAGGAACCAGAAAAGTAATTTAGCCCATACAACTTTAACCATCTCTTTCTTTGAGGTCTATCACGGGGATATGAGGATAGTGTAGGGAAAAAGCATTGAAGTGGATGATCAGCCATGATCATATTGAATGGCAGAGCAGGCTTGATGGGCTGAATGGCCTACTCCTGCTTTTATGTTCCTACCATTCTTACTGGGAACTTCTGGGAAAATGCAACTAGACCATCCAGTTCAGTTTTAGTTGATGGAGCTTGGATAACAATGGCTGACTGATGGGTGCTGCTGAAAATATATTTCAACATTTTTTCATAAACATAATAAAGGCCAGAAAAAAAACAGAGTCTCTACCAGTGACATGCGTTGGTGAACTTATAGGATTGGCAGTTTGCTAATGCCGACATGGACTCACTAATTAACTGAGGCTGCAAGATATTTGACAAGGTTTCTCTCAAGATTCACTCTTCCATAAATTGAGAAAGAAACAAAAACTTTCAACAATCCTCTTTAATAACCACTCTTAATATAGTTTGGCAGTCTGTTACTGCAGCCCTGGAGTGTTGAAGCATCCTTAAACTGTGGGGCCCAGTTTGAGACCAATGCCTGTTTAGAACCGATGAAAGTTTTGGCTTATTTAAAAGTTTAAAAATGAAATTTCAAAAGTTCCAGGCTACAAAGTTGAAGTGGTGCAGGTAGTCTCATGTCACTGGATAAAACATATTCAGGTAACTTCACACCCGACTCATTCCACACAGTTTTGAGTGGATGCAAAGATGAAAGCCATTGCTTCCATGTTAAGTATCCAGTAAAATTGTCCTATTGGATTTGGATAATATGAACCTAGAGTTTAAATTCCAGCACTGGTTTAATATCAGAAACTAACACACGAAAGGAAAGAGGGAGCCAGGGAAGAATAACAAGCCCAAGAAGGAAGGATGCCTCGACACCACTCAAGAGAGCCTTCTAATCTGTCAATGGAAGAGACACCACTGGCAATGGTGCAAGGATTTGGGGAGGAAAAGAGGTAAAGAATGCAAATCCAAGGAAAAAGGCTTTCATTCTGTTTCACTGAATGTAGTTAGTTTGAAATGAAGGAATTGATTTCACTAATGTAATTTCCTGTAAGTGCATTGTTTCAAGTTGTTATATAACTATTATTGAGAATATTTTGCTTTTGCAGTAAAATTCAAGTCATCCATGTTATGTGTCAGCTAAGTAGGTAATGTTAGCCTCAATGCACTAAAGGAGAAGAGTCCTAGATTCATCACTATTGTAAGAATGATGACTCTGCACTTAGATCACATAAACCAAAAACGGAGTCAGTTTCATAAGGTTGGTACATCCTCTTGGGGATGTGGTTGAAATGAACATTACAACTGATTTGCTGTAAGTTACTTCTTCTTCTTCTTCTTTGGCCTCCTTGTCTCGGGAGACAATGGGTAAGTGCCTGGAGGTGGTCAGTGGTTTGTGGAGCAGCGCCTGGAGTGGCTATAAAGGCCAATACTAGAGTGACAGACTCTTCCACAGGTGCTGCAGAAAAAATTGGTTATACAGTTGGCTCTCCCCTTGCGCTTCTGTCTTTTTTCCTGCCAACTGCCAAGTTTCTTCGACTCGCCACACTTTAGCCCCGCCTTTATGGCTGCCCGCCAGCTCTGGCGATCGCTGGCAACTGACTCCCACGACTTGTGATCAATGTTACAGGACTTCATGTCGCGTTTGCAGACGTCTTTAAAGCGGAGACATGGACGGCCGGTAGGTCTGATACCAGTAGCGAGCTCGCTGTACAATGTGTCCTTGGGGATCCTGCCATCTTCCATGCGGCTCACATGGCCAAGCCATCTCAAGCGCCGCTTACTCAGTAGTGTGTATAAGCTGGGGATGTTGGCCGCCTCGAGGACTACTGTGTTGGAGATGCAGTCCTGCCACCTAATGCCAAGGATTCTCTGGAGGCAGCGAAGATGGAATGAATTGAGACGTCGCTCTTGGCTGACATACGTTGTCCAGGCCTCGCTGCCGTAGAGCAAGGTACTGAGGACACAGGCTTGATACACTCGGACTTTTGTGTTCCATGTCAGTGCGCCATTTTCTTGGCCAGTCTGGACATAGTAGTGGAAGCTTTTCCCATGCGCTTGTTGATTTCTGCATCGAGAGACAGGTTACTGGTGATAGTTGAGCCTAGGTAGGTGAACTCTTGAACCACTTCCAGAGCGTGGTCGCTGATATTGATGGATGGAGCATTTCTGACGTTCTGTCCCATGATGTTCGTTTTCTTGAGGCTGATGGTTAGGCCAAATTCGTTGCAGGCAGCCGCAAACCTGTCGATGAGACTCTGCAGACATTCTTAGGTGAGAGATGTTAATGCAGCATCATCAGCAAAGAGGAGTTCCCTGATGAGGACTTTCCGTACTTTGGTCTTCGCTCTTAGGCAGGCAAGATTGAACAACCTGCCGCCTGATCTTCTTTCAGGTGAAGCAGCGATTTACTCGTACTTCTTTCAATTTAGTATACTGTATTCGCTGCTCACAATGTAGTCTCCTCTACACTGGGGAGACCAAATGCAGATTGGGTGACAGCTTTGCAGAACACCTCTGCTCAGTCTGTAAACATGACCCTGAGCTTCCGGTTGCTTGCCATTTCAACACCCACCCCTGCTCTCATGCTGACATCTCTGTCCTGGGATTGCTGCAGTGTTCCAGCGAACATCAACGCAAGCTCGAGGAACAGCATCTCATCTACCGATTAGGCACACTACAGCCTGCCGGACTGAACATTGAGTTCAATAATTTCAGAGCATGACGGGCCCCCTTTTTTATTTTTAGTTATTTTTTCTTTTTTCTTTGTTTATTTTATTTTAGTTTGTTTCTACTGTGCCTACCCACTTTTTTTTAATGCTTGTGCTTGGAGCCAGGGCTGTTCATTTTACAGTCAATTGACACCCTCTCTGTACTAACGCTTTGTCCTTCACCACACCATTGGCATACCATTTGCCTTTGTTCCATGACCTTCTGGTCATTTATTCTCCATGACCTTGTCCTATCAACACTTTCTGTTTTGTTATCTCTTGCCCCACCCCTGTTTTACTTGATTAAACCTTTTACATTTCTAAGATTTGTCAGGTCTGATGAATGGTCACTGACCTGAAATGTTAATTCTGCTTCTGTCTCCACAGATGCTGCCAGACCTGCTGAGTATTTCCAGCATTTCTTGTTTTTATTTCTATCTATTCAGTGCTCTCTCCTGGCTGTGAAAGTACAGTGACAGTGAATGTAACCAGGTACTGATAGATGCACATCAATAGTGTTGCTATCAATCACAGATCAGGGGCTATAGGTAGTCCAACCAATGTGAAACATGATACATACTTTGCAACAAGAACACATACCTCTGAAAATTATATTGTCCCATTTATGAAATCACCTTTATTAGAAAGAAGATCGGTACTAGTGAGTACTTTGGCACAGAATAGTCCATTGAATCTATCATTGTACAGTTTGTGTACGTATTTGTTAATTTCTATCCATACACAGTAGGCACCAGATAACTAATCAATTACATCCATACTGGACATTTTCTTTATATCTCAATCTCAGTGCTTGTTTGTGTAGGTTATAAATTGGTCAAATCACAGCAGAGGAGTGATATTAGTTAGCAAAACAAGCTGTGCTGCTGATGGCATGTTATTTTCCAAACATCTCAGGTGCACCAGACAGAGAAACTGTGTAGGCCTCTTGTACACATAGGAACATAAGTACAGGAGTAGGCCATTTAGCTACTCAAGCCTGTTCTGCCATTCAATTAGATTATTCCTCACCGATATCTTAACTCTATCTATTGACCTTAGTTCTGGAACCCTTAATAACCTTGCCTAACAAAAATGTATCAATTTCAGTTTTGAAATTTTCAGTTGTTATGTAGCCTCAACAGCTTTTTGGGGAGGAGAGTTCCAGGTTTCCACTACCCACCCCCCCCCACCCCCCCCCCCCCCCCCGCACACCCCCCCCCCCCCTCCACCCCTGCATGATGCACACACCTTACAGGCTCTTACAGGGGATGCTCTCTGCACAAGAAATGCATTGGAGCAGAGTACAGATTGCTGTAACAGACATTTTTTAACATAGTGCATTGATCACAGATACTGTAAAATAACTCTTCTTCCCTATGCACACATAAACTGTGAGCATTTAAAATGTTTCCCAATCCATCTTGTTTTGACCAGGTGAGAAAGGGGTCTAGGGGCTCCCTCTCAGCCTTTGCCTTTAACAGTAACAGGGTTTAATTTTTTTAATAAAGTGTTTTTAGCTCCCCTTCAGTGAAAGCTTGCTCACTGCTCTCCAATTGTAAGACAAAGAAATCAACCAGACAGGTTCTCTTAGATTTAAATAAGAAAGGTGGAAGTTTATTAACCTTAAACTCTAATTCTGTTAATGACTACAAATATGTGACGCAACCACGCTAGCATGCATATGCGATAAACACACATGCAGATAGAGACAGAAAAGTAGAATGAATACAGGGGAAAAGTTTGAAGCAATAGTGGGGATTTATTTATGGTCCTTTGAGCTCGATGCAGAGTCTTTGATTGTCGTTAAGTCTTGCCGTTTTGGTGGGGCCCAGTGCACACTTTAAAACCTGTTTCGATGTAGGAGTCTTTTCTCTCTTGAGGTTTAAGTAACTTCAGTGAATCCGGAGGTACGTGAAAGAGAGAAAGAGAGCTAGACAGGAGAGAGGCTCTCTTCTTCCAAGTTCTGTTGCAATCTGACCAAAACTGTCCTGTGAGCAGTTCAAAACCAAAAACCTGGGCCAGCAGGTTAGTCATGTGACTAGTTGTTTTTTAACAAATTTCTGCGTTGGTGGATTCTCCATCTTAGCAGACACCCTATACATTCAATGTCTGGTGATCAAATCCATTTGGGTTAATTGGATCTGGGAGTCATTCTATTGTCTCCAGGCACTGTCTCTTAGAATGCAAATATTTTCCAGCCACTGCTGATCTCTTTAAACAAGTCATTTCTTCATTCCAGCAACAGTTTAAAATTAATGTTCATATGACAAAATTAATATGCCTCATTCTTGGCAGGTGGGGTCTTCATGACAATCTGTTGTAATGGTATTCAAGCTTTTTTAACAGAAGTCTTTGAGCAGAAGTCATTGACCCCAATGGGGGTCCGGTGTCACATTTATCTTGATTAATAGTTAATAGTGATTTGGAGTAGCCTTCTAACAATATGTTTACAAATCCATGATGGCAGTCCTTATCATTGTTCCCTAGTTTAATTGAAACTTATGCTCAGGTCATAAGTTCGCTTTTGTGCATGAAAGATGCAATTTTAAAAAAGAAATCAAATAATGAAAGGTCAGCATATTCAAACTGGGCAGAGTTTGAAATTTGACACAATAACCAGACGTGGTCCATATGAGCTCACTTTCCTATCACCTGCCACATTAATTTCTACCTCACGTCATTGGGAGTTTGAAGAGGGAGCAAAGCAGGTATTTTCCATTGTGTTGCAGCCTCCTTCTAAAGATAATAACCTGAAGATTTGTTCTGTTTGTCACGCAGGTGGAATGAACAGATTTATTCTGATATGGATATTTTATGATGGAGAAGATTTTAAAGAACAAGGAGACAAACACAGGAGGAAGTTTTAGATGAGCACCACTATGTCAGGATTTGAAGTGTGAACAGAAGTGGTAAAAGGTTATTACAGTAAACTGAACATAAATATTGTTTACTGGTGAAAGATGAAAGACCTCATTACATCTAAGAAACCAACATAAATGGAAAATTCCATTTCAAAAGACATAAAACACCCTCACGCTAGTTCAGTACAATTGTGATTTGACACTTGTTACGGCCAGGTGGTAAGGGGTGTGGGTGATTCCCACTGTTGATCTCCCAACTGACTGCAGCAAGTATTTTTGTTACTAGGGTTTTAATCCCTTATGTTTTGTTTGTCAAATCACAGACAACAGGTTTTCTTGTAAGCTTAAAACAGAAGATTATCTATTTAATAAGCATTATTGATTCCCAAAATTGTCACAACCGCACCCACACAAGCATTCACTCATACACACACGCACAAGAAAAGATAGAGAGGAAAAGGGCTAAGCAGTTTGAAGTGAGGTAGGTGTTTGGTGTTCACGGTATACCTGTTGAATCTTCTTGGAGGTCAATTTCTCTTTTAAAGTTGCAGGCCTGGTTATTTGTAGATTTTTCTGGTGTTTGAGACAGTGATCACTTTCAGTTCTCTGCTGCAGCAAGCTGAGGTATAGAATTCACAGCAGGGCTCCTTCCTTGGATTTTGCTGGGTCTATCAGCTCTCTATCGGCTGGACAGGCTTTTGTGACTTTACTGTGATTCTCACCCTCATTCTCCAGAGAGCTACTTTTAAGGTCAAACATACCTCACATGCTGCCTCTGTTAGGAGATGCAGGGCTCCCCTTCCTGTGGTGACCAACAATGGGCAAGAATTTGGCTACTTCCCACTTTCCTTGTTTCAGAAGAACCCATTTGATTCAAAAATGTCTCTTGATGGGATCAGGGTGGGTGTAATTGATACCTATTAGCTTGGAATGCATCCTTTTCTCCTTAACAGACAGTAAGACAGTTTGAATATAAAGGCCTAGGTCATTTGACCATTGGCAGCCATTTTAAAGTACATTGTCCACTTTTTTAAAAGGAAAAATCAATTTTTTTAATAGCTTTTCAGTTGGGTTCTGTATTTTCATCACTCCCCTTCATGTGAGTGTGACAATGACTAGTACTATGTACACTTGTCTTGTTTTGTTTGAGTGTTTGGTATTGATGGGCCATGTGCTTTCGTGTGGCCTTTAATACATTTTAATTCCCTTGTTATGTATTTATATAAATTTAATATGTTGTGATATAGAATCATAGAATAGTACTGTACAGAAGGAGATCATTCAGCCCTTCAAGTCTACACTGGTTTTTTCAAAAAGCAAACCAGTTAAACCCACTACTCTGCTCTTTTCCCATATTTCTGCAATTTTTTCTCCTTCAAGTATTTATCCAGTTCTCTTTTGAAGGCTACTATTGAATCTGTATCCATTGTTGTGTCAGCTTGGCATGTTCTAGGAGAGGTGGTTACCTAGAATTCATAGCAACAGCAGAACTGAACTCAACCACAATCTGTAACATCATGGCCTGGCATATCCCCCACTATACCATTACCATCAAACTGGGGGATCAATCCTCATTCAATGAAGAGTGCAGGAGGGCATGCCAGGAGCAGCACCAGACATAGCTCAAAATGAGGTGTCAACCTGGTGAAGCTACAACCCAGGACGACTTGCATGCCAAACAGCGAAAGCAGCAGATAGACAGAGCTAAGTGATCCCACAACCAACAGATCACATCTAAGCTCTGCAGTCCTGTCACATCCAGTCGTAAATGGTGGTGGATAATTAAAAGACTAACAGGAGGAGGTGGCTCCACAAATATCCCCATCCTCAATGATGGGGGAGCCCAGACATCAGTGCAAAAGATAAGGCAGAAGAATTTGCAACAATCTTCAACCAGAAGTGCCTCATGGATGATCCATCTTGGCCTCCTCCTGAAGTCCCCGGCAACACGAATTTCAGTCTTCAGCCAATTCGATTGACTCCGCGTGATATCAAGAAAAGACTGACGGCACTGGATACTGCAAAGGCTACAGGCTCTGACAACATTCCTGCAAAAGTACTGAAGTTCTGTGCTCCAGAACCTGCTGCACCCCTAGCCAAGCTATTCCAGTACAGCTACAACACTGGCATCTACCCGGCAATGTGATATGTCTTGTACACAAAAAGCAGGATAAATCTAACCCAGCCAATTACCACCCCATCAGTCTACTCCCAATCAGTAAAGTGATGGAAGTTGTCATTGACAGCGCGATCAAGCAGCACTTGCTTAGCAATAACCTGCTCAGTGATGCTCAGTTTGGGTTCCGCCAGCGCCGCTCAGCTCCTGACCTCATTACAGCCTTGGTTCAAACATGCACCAAAGAGCTGAACCTCTTGACATCATGGCAGCATTTGACTGAGTATGGCATTAAGGAGCCCTAGCAAAACTGAGGTCAATGAGAATCAGGGAGAAAACTTTCTGTTGGTTGGAATTGTACCTAGCGCAAAGGAAGATGGTTGTGGTTGTTGGAGGTCAATCATCTGAGCTCTAGGACATCACTGCAGGAGTTCCTCAGGGTAGTGTCCTGGGCCCAACCATCTTCAACTATTTCATCAATGACCTTCCTTCAATCATAAGGTCAGAAGTGGGGATGTTCACTGATGATTGCACATTGTTCAGCACCATTTGTGACTCCTCAGATACTGAAGCAGTCCGTGTAGAAATGCAGCAAGACCTGGACAATATACAGGCTTAGGCTGATAAGTGGCAAGTAACATTGGCGCCACACAAGTGCCAGGCAATGACCATCTCCAACAAGAGAGAATCTAACCATCTCCCCTTAACATTCAACAGCATTACGATCGCTGAATCCCTCACTATCAACATCCTGGGCGTTACCATTGACCATAAACTGAACTAGAGTAGCCAAATAAATACAGAGACTACAAGAGCAGGTCAGAGGCTAGGAATCCTGAGGTGAGTAACTCACCACCTGACTCCCTGTCCACCATCTACACGCACAAGTCAGGCATGTGATGGAATACTCTCCACTTGCCTGGATGGGTGCAGCTCCAACAACACTCAAGCAGCTCGACACCATCCAAGACAAAGCAGTCCGCTTGATTGGCACCCCATCCACAAACATTCACTCCCTCCATTACCGACGCACAGTAGCAGCAGTGTGTACCATCTACAAGATGCACTGCAGCAACGCACCAAGGCTACGCAGGCAGCACCTTCCATATCCGCGACCTCTACCACCTAGAAGGACAAGGACAGCAGATGCATCGGAACACCACCACCTGCAAGTTCCCCTCCAAGCCACAAATCATCCTGACTTGGAACTATATCTCCGTTCCTTCACTGTCGCTGGGTCAAAATCCTGGAACTCCCTTCCTAACAGCACTGTGGGTGTGCCTACCCCACATGGACTGCAGCAGTTCAAGAAGGCAGCTCACCACCACCTTCTCAAGGGCAATTAGGGATGAGCAATAAGTGTTGCCTGGCTAGTGACTCCCACATCCCATGAAACTAATTTTAAAAAGTATATATTATTGTGATATATGTGTATCATATAAGAATTGAGACTACAGGAGCCGTAGAATGGAAAGCCAATTTTAAGAGCCCTGTCTACATATGGTAGGGGTGTAGAGTCTGCTGGACAGCAAAGCAATGCCTATGTCAGGTACCCTGATCACAGAGCTACTTCCTCTCAAAAATCTCAAGACTTATTTTAATTAGACCTTGCATAAGTCTGAAAATTACTGTTTTGGAAACCAAAACTTTTATGAGTCTCAATCACAGCTGCTGAAGGGGTTAGTTGAAGTAGGGTAGGAGGGGACTCGTATGGAGCGTAAACATTCGCATAGACAAGTTGGGCCAAATGACCTGTTTCTATGCAATTCTATGCAATTATATGTATTAAGAATGGAATCTACACCTGGTCAGTCCCATTCGCTTGCCCGTTTGCATCCTGACAATAGAGCATTGATCCCTTTTATGAGAGAGTCTTTCATGATTATTTTACTTATTTATTTCACCCTTTCCGAGAATGAAGCAATGTGTTATGATGCATTTTTCTTCCTGTATTTGAGCATGCAGATATCACTGTTTTAGGCAGAAGGATGTTGGTTCATCAACCCCATCCTTCCAAATCTACCATCTGGATCCTTACCATGATGTTGGAACAAATAGTCTTTCCTGATTGGAATTCACCTAATCCTTTTTAAAATCTGCCATGGTTAATGTGCAAACAGATAAAAAAGGATGCAAAGAAGCCATCCTCTCATCAAGTATCCTGCCCCATTTGAACATGATGCAGTGCAGCCTTGCGCACCAGATGACCTCCACACTTTCGTCACACAATCGCATGGCAGAGGCAAAAAATACAGAGGAAAATACTTGTCGTCAATTTAGGAAATCCTTCGTACCCCCCTGAGTCAACCAAGCAAGTTCCAAAAGGCTGCGGCTACTTATCGGCCTCTTTATTTCCAGCTAACCTGCAAGCTACCATTTTGGAAATGTTCTTCTCTCTCAGGTTCTTGCCCATCTCCCTTTTGAAGGACTGCTGGTAATCCATACTCAACCCAGGCTTCAGTAATCTGTTCCTATGAGCAACGGTTCTCTGTGAAAATAAACCCTTTCTTGCATTTATCCTAACTCTTGGCTTGCATATTTTATAATCACTCCCTCTCATTCTGTCACCCTATCTATCTCAAAAAGCAATCCAACTGAGTGGAATCTATGTTCTTTATTTAAAACATCACAATCATATTTTATGTACATCTGTGTTTCTGTTCTGCCACCTCACAGGTAATCTCTTGCACGTTTCTATCACTCTCCTATTAAAAAATAAAATTGCCTAAATTTGTTATATTGTTTGACACCCTTGACTTTAAATTGCTTCCCCTTATCCTTAAATCCTGTCATGACAGAAGAACTACCCTGGATCTGAATTCTCCATATGTGTTAAATTCTTAAAGACATCATTCGAGGTGCCCCTACCTCCCCCTGTTCAGAGATTAATGTCCCAAGGTGCACAATTTTTTTCTCATAACTCAGCCCTCTAAATTCAGGAATCAGCCACACATCCTTTCTCTGATTCTCTGCAGTATTTATACCTTTTTGGAATCTCAAGAATGGCAGCAGATCAGAATTTAAATTAAAGAGTGTTGCATACAGAAGCCATTATAATGCTTTCCCCCCAACACCCAACTGCCAGTGTAAAAGTGTCATTAAGACCCAACAACTATAGACATCTGTCTCCAGGTCACCTACACAAAAGTGCACTCTCAGCATATAATCTAAGACAAGTAAATCAGAAATATCTCTAAACAGACATGAATACTGCAGCATCAGAAAGTAATAGCTTATCGTGCAGAATGCTCCTGCTAATTGGGAAACTCTTAAATATCAATGTGGGTCTAATAGTTTTATTGAAATCAAGTATGAAAACTAAAAACAACTCAAGGTGGCAAAAGAAACATTCTAGAAAAGTTTCCTCACAGTCCTGAAGGAAGGAATAAGGCAGACTCTCCTTTCATCACATGTAAGAATAACAAATGCGAACACTAGAAACTTACTGAAGTGTAAAGCTAGAGGGAAAAGGTTGGGTAGTGGATTGAAAAAAGCAGCCATTTCATATTCATGAGGGAGTTGACATTGGGAAATCCATTGTAATTATTGGACGGAAAACCAGCGTAGTGTGCCCTGAATTTCCTGCCGAAATCACCCCTTTTTTCTTTCCTAGTAACCTGGATTTGAATCCTGCTCTAGCAAGTGTGATGAAAGTCACCTCCGATGGATCCAAGGGGTCCGAAGTGAATTGAGTTGTCAGCCTGAATATAGTACACAGGGCATGTGAGTTCACAGTACAGAACTGCCTGTAGCTCAGCACAAATTGCAGTAAACTGGTAGTGTCATTTAGTGAGGCCATAATGATGGCTGGTGTGAGAATTGGAAATAATATTGTCAAACAGTAGGGGTGCCTTTTTTGAAGCTGGGGTTAAGTTCATTGTAGGGGTACAGTTACTTGTGGAGGTGGAAGCATCTCATAGTCAGATCCTACCAGAAACTGGTGACAGGCGTATCTCCCTTGTACTCATAGCTGCATCAGTTTATTGCCCAAGAAGGCTGGCTATGATATGCTGTCAGGTGCAAGATTACACCACTTAGCAAATGCAAGGAGCTACTCAGGTACACCCATGTGTTAGAGTGTGCTCAGTCTCTCTTTTCTAGGGCTCCATCTGACACACTTCCTGCTTTGGATTAGATATTGTAATCATAGTTTTGGTGAGTAAATAAGGAGAAGGAGGGTTGGTAACTAGAGGACACAGATTTAAGTTAATTGGCAAAAGAACCAGAGGGGAAATTAAATTTTTTTACATGCTGAGTTGTTATGATCTGGAATACACTGCCTGAATGAATGGTGGAAACAGATTCAATTGTAGCTTTCAAAAGGGAATTGAAAAAGTACTTGGAAAGGAAAAATTTGGAGGGCGATGGGGAAAGAGCAGGGGAGTGGAATGAACTGGATAGCTATTTCAAAGAGCTAACATAGGCTTGATGGCTGAATGGACTCCTTCTGTGTTGTATCATTCTATGATCATACCTTGAGTTTGCTTTGCAGCCCACCTAACTTGGAGAGCTGCAAAAAGGAAAATCTCAGCTTCCTTAAACTTCATAGTCAGAGAATCTAACATCATTAGGATGACGAATTGCCATTGACATGAAAGGTCACAGACCTGAAACGTTAACTTTGTTTCTCTCTCCATAGATGCTGCCAGACCTGCTGAGTATTTCCAGCACTTCTTGTTTTTATTTCAGATTTCCAGTAGTTGCAGTATTTTGCTTTTATTATATTGCCATTGACATTCCTCTGCTGTAGAATTGGAAAAAAAGTTAAATTTCTTCCTTTTGTTTTATTAATGCCATGAAGAAGTGAGATGTGAGACACCAGAGAGGTGAGAGAAGTGTCTTCACTTTGAAAACATTTCAATTTATTTCAATTCCATCAATATCCATGATGTGCATATTTTGAAATTGCTGGTGACAGCATGTGGGTTAGAAAATATTTTATTTTAATGTTAGTTTTAAAACTGCCTTTTCACTGAGGTGGTATCTCATTGAAAAGTACCCAATGGAGATGACAGATCTTGCCTGGAGCAGGACTGACTGGCAGCAGTATATTCACTTGGCAAAATATTTCAATTTGGGATCACCAGCACATCAATTCCTAAAACCATGACAGCACTCTCTGGTGCAGGTTATTATTCCCTGAAAACAATGATTTATCCTTGAAATATTTCACACAGTTTATGGCAGATTAAACAGAACATCCATGGACTGAGCAAAGATCTGCCTGAAGGGTAAATGTATTGACGGAATAGGGAGCTGTGTGCACTAAACAGTGATACACAGGGAGAACTGAACAGTGTGTTACACGGGGAACCAATCTGTGCATTGTATTGATAGGATGAACACATTGACAGAGCAGAATATCAACTAGGAATGTAATAGAAGTAAGACCAGGACAGGTAGTCCTGACCAGCTAATCAGGAACATTTGAATTGGGAGGCCAAATAAGCAGGAGAGCACCAGAGTACAAGAAGGCAATGCAGAACCAGAAATAATTACAGGCAAAATTATTGATATGAACTCTTTAACTTAAAAGGAAACCAGATAAAAATTGGGTGTGAAATTCATAACTGTAGTGCTGCTGCAGCACTGCTTAAAAAGAGCATCCATATGCACCAGAAGTTGCCGAACCAGTGCTATCCTGATGTCACACAGCTCTACTGGCTGATGTGACAGTCATTGGCCTCATTTGCACCACACAGGTCCATTCTACGATTTTGTACATTATTCACCAAAGATCAAGTGTCCAGCTGCAAGAGGAACTGAGCACTAGCACTATTTAAAGGGGCAGACAGGTAAGGTAATTTTTAAGAACTTCTGCAGTTGAAAAAATCTCTGAAAGTACTATGGAGTGTTTTTGGAGGTGTTGTGATGAGTTCCTGCTTTTGCCAGAGAGTTTTGCTACATCCTCACAGGGATGGCAGAGGATTAAATGACCTGTTCACACAAAGGTTGCAAACTCTATGGGGGCTGCAGCTGCAGTGTCTCTGGGTCAGCTGCACAACAGGGACATGAAGCAGAGGCTGTGCAGAAAGACCAAACTCTGCGCGATGTCCTCTGCTAACTTGGAGCCAGACTTCTCTTTGCTCCTTGACAGTGACTGGAGGCTGCCTGGCAGGCCAGCCAATGCACCCAGCACCTTGGAGTGCATACCCATCAGCATTCTCCAGTATGCCCACCCATCGAGGTGTTCATTTGAGCCCCCTGTAGCAAAGCTCCTCTGTGACCTTACCCTCTGGTAAGCTGGCAAATAAACGTTCTTTTACAAAAACAAAAGCAAAATACTGCGGATTCTGGAAATCTGAAATAAAAACAGAAAGTGCTGGAAATACTCTGCAGGTCTGGCAGCATCTGTGGAGAGAGAAACAGAGTTAACATCTCAGGTCAATGACCTTTCATCAGAACCATCCTTTACCACTGGCATAGTAGCAGCTCACTCATGTCCATATGACTCTCCACATACAGATCCTGACTCTCTACCAGCCTCCAAGGTATGTGCAGTGCCAGTATTTGAGCTGGTGGCTGCAAGTGTCAGATCGAGTGATTCATCAATGCTGTGCTATTGCCTTTTCTCCATCTCCTGGGGCTACTGTGGATGGGCAAGTGGCTGTTCTTGGGTGGCTAAAAGAAGGAAATCAGAAGGGGAGGTTGGTGTGAGGGAAGTGGTTTTGGTGTAGGAAACAAGAAGTGCATGGTAACACCATCAGCAGCTTGCTCATCATGCCAGATAGCAGGATGAGGTTGAGCTGAGAGTTGAGAAGGATCATAAAGCAGTAAACTACCATCATCCTCATGGTTTTTATCGATGACAGGTGACATGGACCCTGTTGCTGCCTCCCAATGATGCTGAGAGCCATCTCCTCTGGAGGGCTCAGCAGGTGCAGGTGCTAGGGGCAATTTATAATGGCCAATTTACCTATCAACCTGCAAGTCTTTGACTGTGAGAGGAAACCGGAGCACCCGGCGAAAACACACGCAGTCACAGGGAGAACTTGCAAATTCCGCACAGGCAGTACCCAGAATTGAACCCGGGTCGCTGGAGCTGTGAGGCCGCAGTGCTAACCACTGCGCCACTGTGCTGCCCAGGATTATTCCTCATTTGGATCCTATTTGTTGTTTGCCTTTGTTTCATCTGCCTTAAATTTCACCGACTACTTTTCTACTTCCTGTCACCAGTTTTGCTTCCCTCCAGTCTGAGCTCTCAGGTTCTCATCCCCCTGTCAATCTAGTTTAAACCCTCCCCAATAGCACTAGCAAATCTCTCTGTGAGGATGTTAGTCTTGGTCCTGCTAAGGTGCTACACGTCCATCTTGTACAGGTCCCACCTACCTCAGAACAGGTCTCACTGCCTCAGAAATCTGATGCCCTGCCTCCTGCACCAATTCTCCAGCCATGTGTTCAATCATTCAATCCTCCTATTCCTATGCTCACTAGCATGTGACACTGGGAGTAATCTTGAGATTATTGCTTTTAAGGTCCTGATTTTTAATTTCTTTCCTAACGCCCTAATCTCTGCTTTCAGGACCTCATCCCTCTTCCTACTTATGTTGTTGGTACCAATGTGGACCACGACCTCTGGCTGTTCACCTTCCCCCAGAAGAATGTCCTGCAGCCGCTCTGTGACATCCTTGACCTTGGTGCCTCTGAGTCACGTCTATGGTCACAGAAACGGCTGTTTGCTCCCCTAATTAACAAATCCCCTATCACTATTGCCCTTACACTCTTCTTTCTCCCCTCCTGTGCAGCTGAGCCACCCATGGTGCCATGGACTTGGCTCTTGCTGCACTCCTTGAGGAACCATCGCCCTCACCAGTATCCAGAATGGAAAAATGTTTAGCGAGCGAGTTCATGTCAGGGAACTCCTGTACTACCTGCATGGTTCTCTTAGACTGCCTGGCGGTCACCTCCCATGGAACTTGTAATGTTATCTTTTGAAGGATTGTATAATTCCATACTTATCATGTTTTTTGTCAATAGCTGTAATGAAAATAAATGCTTCCCAGAATCTAACCTAACTCTTTACTTATTTGATATGCACGCCCTTCTTTGCTACCATCCCCATCTATTTCAAACGACCTACCTTTCATACAATGTTTCAAATTTCCAATCACATCTTCTCTATATCTGTATTTCTCCAAAGTGAGTCACACAATTTTTTGAAGTAATGCTCCAAGATTTGGTAACAATCTACTTGCCTTCCTCTGCACTCTCTCTGGAGTCTAAATATCCTTCACCATATACAAGGACCAAAATTGAATTCAGTATTGAAGGTGATTGAAATGGCCAAATTGTCAATAAACCACCTTTTAAGTGTAGCTATTGTTGTTTTGTAGACAAGCTTGGTAGTCAATTTGTGCACAGAAAGGCCCCTCAGCAATGAGATAAATAACCAATTGATTAGTTTTATTAGTGATTATTGTAGAATAAATGTTGGCCAGAACACTGGGAGGATGCCCCTGCTCTTTGTTATATAGTGCCATGGGATCTTTTATAACAGTGTGTTATGATCCTGTTAGGGACTGTTAACTTTTTTAAAGAGAAATTTGAATTCCAAGTTATTACTGAAAGAATTCTGCCAAATGATTTCACATTTAAGCATTTTACTGTACTAGAGTTAAATAAAGCAAAACACTACTAACCTAACACTACATTTCAGACATCTATATTTTAAACTTAAGATCTTACAGAACACTCCTGTTTGATGTCTACTTCCACCCCAAAAGTTTCCCTATATGTTACAGGATCTCAGCGATTTGTTCAATTGTCCTGAGACTAATCCAAAGTGTACCCCAGCTCTTAATAATTCATTTTGATTCCTTAGTTTCTCAGCTATCTTTTGAGGTAGTAGATCAACTCGCTAATCTGAACTTCCCAGCTTGAGCACGGGCCTGCCTCAAAAGAGAAGCACCCCTGGTTCCTGATAGCCTCTTTACACCTGAGTCCAACTGACTTCCAAAAGCCAACTGCTTTCCCAAAAGCCAACTATTTTTCCAAAAGCCAATAGCTTGTCTGAAAGCCAGCAAACTGAATGTGTCAGCAAGCACACAGATCAAAAACCCAACATGCACCCCCCCGCATCATCATTCTCCATATCATGTGGTACATATGGGATATCCCAGATAGCAATTTAAACCAATTATTTCCAACTTGAAACCTTCTCTCATATCATATGAATAATTTAAAGCCCTGATTGCAGCAGCTCCATCAACACTTTAAGAGAAGTTCCCATTGTGTTGAGTCTTCACACTTCCCTATATGACCTTACTAAATAAACATGGGCCACTTTTTGATTTGTAACCACCCTAGGTTTGTTTACTAGCTTCTAACACCAGCTGTTTTCATTTGTCTGGTATTAAAAAGTAAATCCCTAAATTAAAAGTTACCTCTAGAAAATTCATACAAACCATGAACCAGGTGATCATAACAAGTGTGACAGGATCTTAATTTAACATCTCATTTGAAAGATGGCAACTGCAACTATGCAGCACTGTCTCAGGAGTGCACTGATGTGTTATCCTAAATTGCATACTTAAGTCTTGCAGTGAGACTTGAACCCAAAACTTTGGACTCAGAAGTGAGAATGCTATGGTTGGGCCTAGTTTAGTGTGCTTACAATTATCAGTACTGTAGGATCAAATATCATTTGCCTGGGTGCTTCAAGAAATGGAAGAGACCACTGGCTCAAAAGTGTAATAGCTCATAGAGATCCATATTGATTTTCATGGATTGGAGGGTGGCTCATGAAGTCCAATTATTCAAGAAACAGAAGAAATCAATTGCTTTTGCCAGTAGGGAAGTTGTTGGGAAATATTCTACTGGGTGTGATATATGGTTATTTGGAGGTGTCAGCAGTTATTAGGGATTCCCAACATTGCTATTGGAAACTTTAATCCTATCTCATAGCTTATTGTAAATTTCTTTAAGAAAGTGATCAGAATGGTGCGTGAAGATGGTTCAGTTTATAAAAGCAAAATACTACAGACACTGGAAATCTGAAATAAAAACAAAAAGTGCTGGAAATACTCAGGTTTGGCAGCATCTGTGGAGAGAGAAGCAAAGTTAATGTTTCAAGTCTGTGACTTTTCATCAGAACGTTCTGATTTCTAGCACCTTCAGTATTTTGCTTTTATTTTAGTGTTTAATTCACCGCCACTTCTCTTCCAGGAATGCCTACCTTGAAGAAGTTCTGCTTTTCTCTCCGACGGGATTTTCGTTTGTCTCTTTTACCTTGTTTACCTTCATTGCTTTTTATTTTCCTCCTGGTGTTTGATAAGGTGTCGAGCAAAACTCGTTTTCACAGCCACATCTCCTTCCTCAGTGATTGTCTCCAGCTCTGACTTATTCCATGTGGATTCCAAATGAAGTTTCATCCTTCATGTTTTGAATCCACCCAGGATTACAGGTATCTCCGAGAAATACAACATTCCTCGGATTGGTGTTCTCGCTGCATCCTGAGATCCACATTCAGTGCCATGTGCCGCCACATGTACTCATTGCACCTCTCCCCAGAAGCACCACCTCATCTTATCTCTCAAAGCTGTTCTACTCTGCAGCTTCATTTCATCCTTCGTCTTACCCGAAGCGTTAACAAAAAACTTTTTTTCTTCCTTTCAGGTGTTAAGGAACGCAAGCTCCAGCAGCCTATGGGGACTAATGCCCCTCCAGATCCTTCTTCCCTTCACTTCCCTCTGACCCCATTCCTTCTGATCTGATCCTTTGCTGTGTATTCACTATACCCTCTGACCTTCCCCACTCTGATGCTAAACGATCTGTACTCAGCAAAGGACTCCGTTTTATCCCCTTACGCCCTCACCTGAATGAATTTCGTGCTCGGCATGACATTGAGCTCTTCTTCCATCGCCTTCGTCTCCGTGGTCACTTCTTTGACCAGGAGTCCTCCCCTGGACCAGCAGACCCATTCCCCTGCCTCCAGCATTCTCCCTCCACCTGGTCCCTTCCTTCTGGCCTCTTACCTGTTCTTGATCTTTTCATTGAGAACTGGCAGCAAGACATCGGCTGACTCAATTTCTCCACTCCCCTCACTCACTCTAACCTGTCTCCCTCTGAACTTGCTGCACTCAGTTCTCTCAGGTCTAACCCCGACATTGAGATTAAACCTGCTGACAAGGGTGGTGCTGTTGTTGTCTGGCGTACTGAACTCTACCTTGCAGAGGCTCAGTGCCAACTCTCAGACACTTCTTCCTACCACCCCCTCGACCATGACCCCACCACCGAACATCAAGCTACTGTCCACAGGATGGTCACTGACCTCATCTCCTCCGGAGATCTTCCCTCTACAGCTTCCAACCTCATAGTCCCGCAACCCCGGACAGCCCGCTTCTACCTCCTTCCTAAGATCCACAAACAGGACTGTCCTGGCAGACCCATTGTTTCAGACTTTTCCTGCCCCGCTGAACTTATTTCTTCCTATCTTGACTCTATCTTTTCTCCCCTGGTCCAGTCTCTTCCCACCTACATCAGTGCCTCTTCTGACGCCCTATGTCATTTTGACAATTTCCAGTTTCCTGGCCCTAACCACCTCCTCTTCACTATGGACATCCAATCTCTCTACACCTCCATCCCCCACCAGGACGGTTTGAGGGCTCTCCGCTTCTTCCTTGAACAGAGGCCCAACCAGTCCCCATCCACCACCACCCTCCTCCACCTGGCTGAACTTGTTCTCACATTGAACAACTTCTTCAACGCCACTCACTTACTTCAAGTAAAAGGTATTGCTTTGGGTACCCGCATGGGTCCTAGTTGTGCCTGTCTTTTTGTGGGATATGTTGGACATTTCTTGTTCCAATCCTACTCAGGCCCCCTCCCCCAAATCTTTTTATTGTTCAGTTTATGTTGTATATCTTGACTTCAAAAAAAGTGTTTGATAAAGTATCGTATAATTAGTTATTAGTTTCCACAGAATAATAAGACAGCTATTACATTGGATTAGTAGCAAATTGAAAGCACGGTATTATTAATGGGGGCAGATATTATTGAATTGCGGTTGAGAATTTCTGAAAATAGAGATATGCTGTCAAAGCTTTTCGTCTTGTGCTCATCGGGACAATATGCAAGAATAACCAATGTAAGGTAAAACAATAATTTATACTGCATGAGAAGAGAGTGTTGATTTGTTGGCAAGTGAACTCTGATTGGCAGAGGCGTTGCCATGGAGAATTCACCAGTTTACAGTGACTGACAATTAACTGCTAAGCTTTGTTTAAAATTTAAACCAGGCAGCTTGACTCTGATTGGTCAATGCATTGCCGTGTGGAATGAACCAGTGTATGGCTGTCACTTATTTTGTTCAGCTGAAACAGGCGCAATGTGTATACATGTTCTTTCTGTCTGCAAAGAACAGGGCCCTGTGTATTAATATATGTAGCTTCCAGTACGCGCAAATGTGCCACACTGCAAGCCCTACTGACAATCTTAAATTGGTTGTCAGCGTAATTCTTTGCACACTGTGGATTATTTAGCAAATGTTGTCCAATTGCAGAATCAGCACTCTCTTCTCATGCAGTATAAGTTGTTGTTTTCCCTTACATTGGTTATTCTTGCGTATTGGCCTGATGAGTGCAAGACAAAAAGCTTTGACAACATGTCTCGATTTTCAGCAATTCCCAAGTTCTGTACTACCAAATGACTGTTTGAGGGGAGGTGCTTCAATCAAAAATTTACAAATTAAGTTACATCACCTCCTTTATGACCCAACCCAAGATGATTACAGAATCCTCTGTTGCCTCATGGCTGAACTTCTGATCCATTACTATTGCCCAAGCAAATTTCACAGTTAACAGTTACATCTAAATTGTCCATGGAATCATATTCTATTTGCTTCTTTGGAGGGCCGAAGGGCCTGTTCCTGTGCTGTAATTTTCTTTGTTCTTTGTTCTTTGTTCTAATGCATGCAGCATGGTAATTGATGAATATTATATAATAACGTAGTATATCCTTTGTCACTGTAAGAAACGCACAGCTGATCTACTAGTATAATATGGAAAATAAACACGCGGATTTACTAATGTTGAATATACACTAACATCAAGATTATGCAAATTTTTAATGGCTATTTGCATGTCTCAATTAAGTTTTCAACTTGCACTGTGACAGTTTCTTGTTTTTAGAAAATATATGGATTGTAAATGCATGTCCTGTCTTCACATTGAGGATACCCAACATCATGTTGTGTGGCACTACCATTGGGCTAAATGGGATAGATTTCAAACAAATATAGCAATTCAAAACTGGGCATCCATGAGGCACTCTGGGCCATCAGTAGCAGCAGAATTGTATTCAACCACAATCTGTAACCACATGGCCTGGCATATCCCCACGCTACCATTACCATCAAGCCGGGGGACCAACCCTGGTTCAATGAAGAGTGCAGGAGGGCGTGCCAGGAGCAGCACCAGGCATCCCTAAAAATGAGGGCTGGAGTTTTACATTGGTGGGAGGCCACACCCACCAGCCAAAAAGTCATGGGCGAGACCACCTCCACGGGCCTGGGGAGCCACGCCAGGATTTTATGCTCCCCCAGGCTCTAATTTGACATTGGGCGGGTCTTTGCCCCTTTGAGGCAGGAAGTCCTGCCTAATGGAGCTACCAGCCAATCAGTGGGCTGGCGGCTCTCAGGCCCAGCACCACCACTGGGAGATGTGGCCACTGCTGGGACTGCATCATGGATCCCGGGCCCAGAAAAAAGGTACGTTTCTCGGGCCATGGCCCGGGGTAGGTGCTGGTGGGGGGGGAGGGGTGGTGGGTTGCCCTCCATGGGGCACAGGATGCCGGATCAGGAGGGCTCCCCCCCACCCGCCCAGCCTGCAAGTGGACTGTCAGGTTTTACTTGGCAGCCTGCTGGAGGGCCTGAGCCACCGGTAAAACACCAGTGGTGGTTGGAGAAGGCCCTTAAGTGACAGTTAATTGGCCACTTAAGGGTCTTGATTGGCCTGGGGTGGGCAGGCCGTTTCTTGCCACTGCCATAAAATTGCAACGGAGCTGGAAGGCTTCGGGATTGCCCCTCACTGCTGCGCCCCCCTCGCACCTCCTACTCAATTTTAAGGCCAACCTGCACCCCCCCGCCACCAGCCCGCACCTGCAGGGAGGGGATAAAATTCCAGCCGAGGTGTCAGTCTGGTGAAGCTACAACACAGGACTGCTTGCATGCCAAAAAGTGGATGCAGCAGGCTTTAGACAGGGCTAAGCAATCCCACAACCAATCGATCAAATCCAAGCTCTGGTAGTCCTGCCACATCCAGTCGTGAATGGTGGTGGGCAATTAAATAACTAACAGGAGGAGGAGGCTCCACAAATATCCCCATCCTCACTGATGGGGAAGCTCAGCACATCAGTGCAAAACACAAGCTGAAGCATTTGCATCTATCTTCAGTCAGAAGTGCCAAGTGGATGATCCATCTCAGCCTCCTCCTGAGGTCCCCAGCATCACAGATGCCAGTCTTTACCCAATTCAATTCACTCCACATGATATCAGGAAACAGCTGAAGGCACTGGATACTGCAAAGACTATGGACCCGATAACATTCCGGCAATAGTACTGAAGATATGTGCACCAGAATGCAACCTGGCCAATTACCGCCCCATCAGTCTACTCTCGATCATCAGCAAAGTGATGGAAGGGGTCATTGACAGTGCTATCAAGCTCAGCAATAACCTGTTCACTGACACTCAGTTTGGGTTCCGCCAGGGCCACTCAGCTCCTGACCTTATTATAGTCTTGGTCCAAACATGGACAAAAGTACTGAACTCCAGAGGTGAGGTGAGGTGAGAGTGACTGCTCTTGACATTGAGGCAGCATTTGACCATGTTTGGCATCAAGGAACCCTAGCAAAACTGGAGTCAATGGGAATCAGGGGGAAAACTCTTCGCTGGCTAGAGTCATATCTAGCACAAGGGAAGATGGTTATGGTTGTTGGAGGTCAATCATCTCAGCCCTAGGACATCACTGCAGGAATTCCTCAAGGTAGTGTCTTTGGCCCAACCATCTTCAACTGCTTCATCAATGACCTTCCCTCCATCATAAGGTCAGAAGTGGGGATATTCGCTGATGATTACACAATGTTCAGCACCATTGGCAACTCCTCAGATACTGAAGCAGCCCACTTCCAGATGCAGCAAGACCTGGACAACATCCAGGCTTAGGATGATAAGTGGCAAGTAACATTCGTGCCACACAAGTGCCAGGCAATGGCTATCTTCAACAAAAGAGAATCTAACCATCTCCCCTTGATGTTCAATGGCATTACCATCGCTGAATCCCCTTCTATCAACATCCTGGGGGGTTATGATTGACTGGAAAATGAACTGGAGTAGTAGCATAAATGCTGTGGCTACAAGAGCAGATCAGAGGCTGGGAATTCTGCAGCGAGTAACTCATCTCCTGTCCACCCTCTGCAAAGCACAAGTCAGGAGTGTGTTGGAATACTCTGTACGTGCCTGGATGCATGCAGCTCCAACAACACTCAAGAAGCTCGACACCATCCAGGACAAAGCAACCCGCTTGATTGGCACCCCATCCACCACCCTAAACATTCACTCCCTTTACCACAAATGCACAGTAGCAGTAGTGTGTACCATATACAAGATGCATTGCAGCAACTCACCAAGGCTCCTTCAACAGCATCTTCCAAATGCACGAGCTCTACCACCTAGAAGGACAAGGGCACCAGATGCATAGGAACACCACCACCTGCAAGTTCCCCTCCAAGCCACACACCATCCTGACTTGGAACTATATCACTGTTCCTTCACTGGCACTGCGTCAAAATCCTGGAACTCCCTTCCTAACAGCACTATTAGTGTAACTACATCTCAAGGACTGCAGTGGTTTAAGAAGGCAGCTCACCACCACCTCTCAAGGGCAATTAGGGACGGGCAATAAATGCTGGCCTCGCCAGTGATACCCACATCCCATGAATGAATAAAAAAAATTCAAGAAATGCAGCTTTCTTCTACTAGAAGAATGGCCAAGCTAGTCTTAGATTATCTGTAGAACCAATGCCACTCCTTAGGTTCATGGATTGTAATATTTTTAACTCCTAGCCAACAGCCCAGCTTTGAAAAGGGTGGATGCTCAATATGAATGTAGCATTAGTTCCATGTAGATTTCTCCACTACCTTCCTATTTCTTTGAATACACTACCTTGAGCAGATGATTGACAGCTGAAGCATTTATTTTGGTTATCTTTTGCCAATTCATGATTGTTTCTGTTTTCATTTTCAATTCATTCCATCTGAAATGATCCATATGGCTTCTTTCACACTAGACAGGCATCTGCTGAATTCTAGTAATCAGAACAGACGTAAGATGGAGAAAAATGCCCTTCATATTACTGTAACTGGAATTGATTCAACAACAAAAACATATTTTAGGCAGTTGACCTCAAACACTTCATTGATTTTCCGGAATTCCATTTTCAAAACAGATACTTAAAGGCAATAGTGGATGGCCAGTCAATGACAGTAGTGCTAGAATTGGGTCAGGTATGGTAGTCTCATGGTTTTAGCACTGCACTAGTAATCTAGCAGTTGTAAATTCAAATCCCACCATGGCATTCAACAGTGGATGGAATAAATCTGGTAATTTATGGGTTGGCACTAGATTGGGGTTCGGTGGGGTAGGAAATGAGAGTGAAGGCACAGACAGATAATGAGGCCACAAAAAACAACTGAGGGAGAGTGTGTTATATGGCAGCATCCACTAGCCTAAATATTCACACCCTCCATTACCAGCATACCATGGCTGCAGTGTATCCAATCTGTTGGATGTACTCGCCAAGGTTTTTTCAACAGCACCTATCAAACCTTGGTTATCCACCACCTGGAAAAGGTGCAGCATATGCATGGGAACACCATCTCTTCCAAGTTGTCCTCCAAGTCACACACCATCCTGCCTTGGACATATATCGTCATTGAGTCATAATCCCAGAGTTTCCTAACCACAGGATTTCTGGAGCATCTTCCCCACATGGGCAGCAGTGACCCACCCACAGAAAGAAAATGGCTCACCAGCACCTTCTGAGGAACAGCTAGGCACTGGCAATTAATGCCACCTTCGCCACATCAGGAATCAATAAACAAGTAATTTAGTTGATCAAAATCATATATTAATATCATGAGAGTTCTGGAACATATTGGTGTCTTAAATCACATTCCTTTATGATAGATATGGCATTGATTAACCAGACAGTAGGATCCTGTGAGTGAACCATGTGATTCATTCTACAATGGGGAATTTTAGTTCACGTGTTATGGGGAATTAACATAATCAATGCTTGAGAAATACTTACAAATAGATCTACTTGACAAATTTGGCTGTTTTTGTGAACTCGCCTATGTTAACTTTTCATTAGCTAATTTTTTTTAACTGTTACTTGGAGGGAGTCAACATTAAAAAGGAAAAAGATAATGCCAGTTTAATGCTAGCTGTTGAGGCAGGAAAGAGCTACAACCGGCCACAATGGAACCAATGCAGCAACAAGGTAGAAATGGCACTTCATGACTGCAAGATGTTATTGTTGATGATATTGTTGGTGATGATTAAGAAGAATGGCAAGGGTTAAACACAGTAATGTTGCTCATAAAATGCCGAGTTTTGTTGTTTTCTAGCTTTGTCCATGCTTGAAGGCAAGTTGTACCAGGACTAGTTGGTAACGGATATCTTGCACCCAATTGTGCTCAGTCATTACTAGTCAAATGGGGCTCCTAGTCAGTGTGATGCTACTGTTATGGTCAGGTGAGGAGGGGTTAAAGGACTTCCCTCTTTTCCCTCTCCTTGTTTCACCAAAACAGGTTTAATTCTTTCTTCAGGTGAATGCACTAGCCACTTCAGTAGCTGCTTGATTACTTACTTGTCATGATCATAACAAAAACCAATCGGACAGGTTTTCTTGACTTTAACAAAGAAAGAGATTTACTTTATTGCACCTGAACCAAACTAATGAAAATAATAATCTATGTGCCAACTTTCACTCACACATACACACTAGAGGTTTACACACACACAAATAGGTTACAGAGCAGGGAAAGGTAGATTGGTTGAATTAGATTCCATAGAAAAAAAGGGGTATACAGTCTGTGGCGTTCGGTGATTCGGCTGACTTCTAGCTGAATTCAGTGGTCCAGAGGCTTTTAGTTTGAAGAGGTAAAGGACTGTTTTGGTGGGTCTCTTGGAGACAGCAATGCGGATGATTTCCTGGAATGGGGTTTCTGATTGTAGCCGGAGTATGCAAAGGTGGTCAGTTAACAGGCAGAATTCGAAGCTTGTAAACTGAAATGGAGAGAGAGAGAGAGAGAGAGGGACCCCGCACTTGGGTCTGCATATGTCAGAGTCCAGAAGCTTCTCCTTTCTGCTGCAGAAACAAACAAGCTTAAAACCACAGAGGAGAGGGGCTTGTCACATGACAGTCACTCAGTGATTCAAACATAGCAGTTAGCAGTATTTCTCCTTGCTAAAAGAAAAAGAACAAGCAATTCCCTTAAACTTCCTGGGTGTTGGTTCTTGCTGGGGAATGAGCAGACATTCCGCCTCCCTCTTCACAGGCTTTGCAATGTAGGATACAGTGTTGCAAATTAGGTGGCCATCCAAGCTACCAGTAAAGTTATCCTTCATCTGTTCTTTTTTAAATTTCTTCAAAAAATATAAATTCAGATCTCCAGTCAGTGGATTAAAGAAAGTTATCATTCAACAAAGCAAGTTGGCATGACACTACACATTCCAGGTGTTGTCACTTTCTTCCTAAGCTTTTTACTAAATCAACCTCACCCTATGTACTGCCTGAGGTCTTCTGCACTTGTAGATTGGCTCTTATCTTCTTCTGTCACATCTGGAATACCGTGTACAGTTCAGGGCCTTAAAAACTATATATTGACCTTGGAAAGAATCCAATGCAGATTCACCAGAATGTTACCAGGTTTCCTAGGATGAGATTATAAAGAGAAATTGTACAAACGATGTTTGTAATCCCTGGTATACAGAAGTTTAAGGAGTTAATTGATTGAGATTTTACAGTTTTAAAAGGAATAGAGATAGTTAGAGAGTTAGGTCAAAATTTTATGTCGGCCATAGGCCTCGCCCACAGGCCAAAAAGTCAGGGGTGAGCCCACCTCCGTTGGGCCTGGAAGACATGCCGTAATTCTACATGGCCCAGGCCCTGAACTGGCCCTGGACAGGACTTCCACCTCTCTGAGGCAGGAAGTCCTGCCTCCAAGAACTTCCAGCCAATCAGCAGGACAGCAGCTCTTCAGCCCCAAAGTGCCAACGGGAGCAGTGGCCACTGCTGGAACTGCTGGCGAGAGGAGCAACAATGGAGAAGGCCCTGGAATTGAGGTAAGTATGTGGGGCCTTGCTGGGGACAATTAGCCAGGTCCTGGCAAGGCGGAGTGGGAGTCGATCAAGGATGGGGAAGGTGCTCCAGCGGGAGTGGCTTATGCCATGGGGGGGGCCTCTGTGGGCCACAGGGTATCTGATCAGAAAGCCCCCCTCCCAGCCTGCAAGGAAACCACCAGGATTAACTGAGCAGCGTCCTCAGTTGCCAAGGTTTACGTCCGCCGCTGCTAATATAGCAGTGGCAGCTGGAGGAGGCCCTTAATTGGCCACTTAAGGGCTTTAATTGGCTTGGGGCAGGTGGGCAGTATGTCACCTTCCCCGAAGCTCGTAAAATTGTAGAGGGTGTGGGAAAGCAACGTGAATGGAAACCCCCACCTTCCACTCAATCTTACGCCACCCCCTGCCTCCAGCCCGCTGCTTTGGGGGGATGTAAAATTCCGGCCTAACTCTTTCCACTGGTGGGGGAGTCTAGGACATGGGTCACAACCTTAAAATCAGAGCCAGGCCACTCAAAAAACTAATTAGGCAACACTTCTCCCACAAAAAGCAACAGATTCTAGCTTAATTCATAATTTTAAATCTGAGATTGATAAGAGTTTTGCTAGCTAAGGGTATAAAAGGATATGGAGCCAAAGGCAGGTGGATGGAATTAAGACACACATCAGTCATGATCTCACTGAATGATGGAACAGACCTGAGGGACAGAATGGCCTACTCCTGTTCTTATGTTTACACTAATGTTTTATATCTTTTTCTTTTTAAATTGTCCTTCATCTCCATGTTCATTTCCCTCTCCATATTACCATATTAACGAACTGTGTGGATAGGCTCTCTGGGCCCTGTGCTTTGTTAGGAAACCTGACATCACTCCATTCTCTTCATCTAGCCAGCGGCTGGAGATCACTTCATGTCTTCAGTCCTCTTCTCGACTAAGGGGAGAACTTTTACTTTCTCTGTGATGGGGTAGCGATCACTCTTGCAGTGATCAAAGCCAATTTTACTCATTGCAGTGCATCTGAACCAGGCTTCCATTCCCTTAATGTTTAACATGCATTTCCATGGGCAGGGGTGACAGCATTGTATCCAGGCAAGCAATTGGCATTGAAACATCATCTAATTTTTGGCCTGAGTCAGGTCTAGGGCACATCCATATAAAGAGGGTGTTAGAGGTCACCCAATGGTGCCTGAAGATGGAGGTTTATTGCGCCAACCAGCCACTATTTGTACTACTGGATTGCCGCATTTTAAGATGGCAGTGAATCCTAACTTTTTCAACCTTAAATTTAAGCCTCCAATATATGGGATTAAAGGAATTTGTGGGCTATTTTGTGATCCAGTTCTTACCTGATGCAATGGGGTTTTTCTTTCAAGGGAACTATTGTTCATGTGTTGTCTGGAGGAAGAGGAGTTGTTGGATGCCAGTGAATTGCTGGAGAAGTGCCACTAGCCACAGGCACCTTGCCAACCACAATGCAGTTATTTGGACCTTACAGAGGAACAATGCCTTTACAGATTCAGATCGACAATATAGACCACGACTGATTTCTGTAACATGCTGGACGAGGACAACTGTTGGCCTGGCACCAAGTCCAAGGCTTTGTCCTGTTTGCTGCTTGCCATACAATGGTAATGAGCTGAACCCAGAAATACAGCTATGGCCAGCAAATTTGGGACCAGACACATGTGCAATGTGTGCCACCAGGCACTCGCTGGAGCCATTGGGGAAAGGAGGAAAATTGGGGCTATCTTGTTTCTTTCTCTGTCATTGATGAGAAGTTGACAAGACATTGGCACTTAGCTGTAGGGGAGACTGACCTGCTCATCTACTCTGCTGCGAGGGGAGGGAAATCAGAAAGGGATTAAAAAGAGGGCAAATATCAGATGGTAATGCCCAGAAGGGAAAACAAAATGAAAATCAATGTAAGACAAGCATCGAAAAATAAATCTGTCAGCTCTGTGTGACTTTTAAATGAATACTTAATTAGATTAATTACATAGGAGAAGCTGAGGTTACCATTCTAATATCAACTTGCAGCATACATTCTGTGAGACTCCTACTATAGTTTGTGACAACTGAGCCTTTTCTCTCCAGCCAAATCATAAATAAAAATGGGGTACCTTTACCCCCTTCACAATTGCTGCTTTTATCTATTTACTGATTCTTGGGAGACTGCTTTCTGATCCTGGCCCCATTTTATTACTGTGCCTCTATTGAAATTGTACTTCATTGACTATTCCACCAACTGTTGTGACAGTGTGTCAATTCTCACCAAGTAAATGAATGCATGCTTCAATAAGCCTAAGCTCTGACACTTATGAATAAATTCAGCAATTCAATTTTTAAATGACATCTCGAGTCTATTTCTCGTGTCTTATATTAAAGCAAAAGCAAACCAAATTCTGTCCAACGGAAAATCCAAAATTTATACAGTGCACTGGGCCATTCAGCCTAACCAGTCCATATTGTTGTTCATCCCCACATGAGTAGTGGTCCCAATTCTATGTGCTTGCGCTGTTCCCATTATCTACTTTCCTTCAACCACTTATCGAACAGCAATCTGGGCAACAATATTGGTAAACAATGACATAAAACAGCAATTGGAAACATTTAAAACAGTGCTCAATAGAGTCCAGGCAAAATATATTCCGCTAAAAAAAGAACAAATTAAATACTAATGAGATACAATGGATCAATAAAGACATAAGAGAAGAAATGAGGTTAAGGAAAGAGACACACACGAAGTACATAGATAGCAGGAGACAGCATGACAAGGGAGAATATGAAGAGACTAAGAGAGAAGTAAAAAAAAAGGAAGGTAAAGAAGAACTATGAAATTTAAAACTTAAAATTAAAAAAAGTAAAATATTCTATAGGCACATAAATAGTAAAAGGAAAGGCAGGTTGGGAATAGAGCCACTAAGGGATGGGCACAATAAAATCACAAGCAGTAACAGCGAAATGATGGAAATAATAAAGAATTATTTTGCTTCAGTATTTATCAGGCAGAAGGATCAGGTGGACAGAACATTGGAAAATGAGATTAGGAATTATATATCTACATTTGAAATAGAAAGTGAAATATTAAATAAACTAATCAAACTTAAAGAGGATAAAACCCCCTGGTCCGGACGGATTGCATCTGCACATTTTAAAAGAATCTAGGCAAGAGATAGTAGAGGCTCTAATACGCATTTTAAATAACTCATTAGAAAAAAATGTTGTGATAGAGCACTAGTGGATGGCTAACATCATACCTATATTTAAGCAGGGAGCTAGAACATGTCCAGGGAACTATAGAACAGTCAGCTTAACATAGTAGGAAAAGTAACAGAATCCCTACAAAAGGAGAAAATAGAAAAGCATCTAGAAACCAAAAACTATATTAATGAATAGTCAACATGGATTTCAAAAGAGAACTTCTTGTTTTAACAACCTCATTGAATTCTTTGAAAAGGTCAGAGAGAGTGAGTAGATAAGGGTGATGTAGTAGATGGAATAGATTGAGATTTCCAAAAGGCCTTCAATAAGATACAACATAATAAACTAATGAATAAGGTTAGAACAGGTGGAGTCAGGGAGCAAGCAGAATGGATAGCTAACTGGCTTCAACACAGAAAGAGGAAAGTCGGTGCAAAGGGTAGCTATTCAAAGTGCAGAAGGATCAGTGCTGGGACTATTGTTGGTCCCAATTTATATTTATACTTTGGATCAAAAACACAATTTGTAAATTTGCGGACAACAGTAAATTGGAAAGGATAATCAACACTGAGGAGAACTGCAGCAAATTACAATAAAACATAAATAAATTTGCAGAATGGGCATATAATTGGCAAATGAATTTCAAAATAGTTAAGTGTGAGACATTACATTTTAATAAGCAAAGTAATGAGGTCACATACTACTTGGAAAATAGGAATCTAAATGGGTAGAGGAGCAAAGGGATTTTGGGAGTACAAAAACACAAGTCACTAAAAGTTGTAATACAGGTCAATAAGTCTATAACAAAAGAAAACCAAGCACTTGGGTTTATCTCTAGACAGATAAAATTGAAAAGTAGAGAAGTTATGCTAAACATGCATCGAACCTTAGTTAGTCCACACTTGGAGTACTGTGTACAGTCCTGGTCACCATATTATAAAAAGAATATAGAGGCACTAGAGAGGATGCAAAAGATTTACAAGGATGGTACCAGAACTGCGATATACAAAATGCATTGCAGCAACTCGCCAAAACTCCTTTGACAGCACGTTCCAAATGTGAAACCTCTAACACCTAGAAGGACAAGGGCAGCAGATAAATGGGAACATCATTACTTGCAAGCTCCCCTCCAAGCCACACACCATCCTGACGTGGGAATGTATCACCGCTCCTTCACTGGCATTGGGTCAAAATCCTGGAACTCCCTCCATAACAGCATGACAGCACTGTGGGTGTACCTACACCACATGGACTGCACCAGATCATGAAGGTGACTCACCACCACCTTCTTAAGGGCAATTAGGGATGGGCAACAAATGCTGGCCTTGCCAGTGATGCTCACATCCTACGAATGAATAACAAAAAATTGTAGAGTCCTTAATGAGAGATAGACCAACTCAGGACAATCAACAAAAACTACTTGTAACATAGTAAAACATCCCAAGGTGTTTCACAGGAGCATAATCATATAAAATTGACACAAAGCTAAAGAAAGAGACATTAAGACAGGCAAACAAAGCTTGGTCAAATAAGTAGATTTAAAAGGAGCATCTAAAGGATGAGAGGAAGATCGCGAGGAGAGGTTTAAGGAGGGAACTCTAGAGATTATGGCTTTGATAGCTCAGGGCACAGCCACCAATGGTGGGACAAAGCAAGTGAGGATGTGCAAGAGGCCAGAATTGGAGGAACACAGAGATCTTGGAAGTTTGTACAGCTAAAGGAGATTACAGAGATGGAGATGGGTGAGGTCATGGAGGGATCTGAACACAAGGATGAGATTTTTAAAATCAAGGCTTTTGTGAACTGGGGGCCAACGTAGGTCAGGGATGATGGGGTGATTGGCGAATGGGGTCAAACCAGGGACGTTGCTAAACTATATGGCTTGGCTACTCACTGTACAAACTGATCGGCCATTGGGGAAGCAATAGTTACATTTTCAAGCAGTTGCAATGGACACTACAGTCATAAATTGACACCCTCCCTCTTTACTAATGACTGTCCAAAAACCAGAACTAAAATGTAGTTCAGTTGAATGATGGGAAGTGTTTATCTGGACTCTGGGTGTTCCTGTAAATTCAATGAAGAAACCACTTGTCTAATCGCATTCCTCCAGTGTTACAGTTTAAAATGTGTGATCAGCTACACAAACATCATCTAAAGCCAGTGAGCCTCACTGCCAATTACCTGGAAACTGTCTCATTGCCTGAATCTGACTGTTTTTTTGCAATAATATTTATCAGAAGCACTTCTTCAGTGGAGAAGATTCTAAGGTAAACAAAGGGAATAGTTGCCGAACACTTGATGCATCTTTTCTGTTCAAGCACCATAAAATATTTAAAGCCGTAGTTTATGATAACAAACTATTTTTATATATGGTTCAAATCAGTGTATAGTACGAAAGATAGGCTTTTACCTAGACTCCTATCGCACCTGAGAAATTGTTTTACATGCAATTAATTGCTTTGATGCTGTGCAAAAAACACAATCATCCATTTGGTAACATCAAACTCCCATTAATGGCAACTGGATGAATGACTGGTTGATCTGCTGGCGGAGGGAGGAATATTGGCCATGACACCAGGAAAATTTCATTTTCTTCTTCGAATAGTGACACACGGTTCTGTCCTCATGAGCTTAACCTGCAATATGACTTGACATTGAGATAATGGGACTTCACAATGCAATATTCACAAAACATTTCAATCATTCTGTGGCACAGTAGATGATCATCCTAATTTTTTATTGTTCTTTCAATTTAGTCACCCACTTAATCAGCTTTTTAATTAACTGAGCGATGCTTATTATTGATAGCAGTCTATTCCCTATTACTCTCTCAGAAAATGCTATTCCAAGATTACCTGATGCTTTCCGACATTGTACTTGTGTCTTTTGCTCCCAGCAGATATTCAGTTTAATAACCTGCTCACACACGCATTGGTCCTGATGTTTATGGGGAGGTGGGAGGGGGTTGGGCATGTGTTTGTGGTGGTGAGCAGAATACCTGGAAATGCCAGGAACATGGAGGTCCTGGCAAATTTAACCACAGGACCTCTTAAGAATTTTTTTACTTTGTTTCCCACCAGGCAGCAGGCCAAATTGAGACAGCTGGGCAGGAAAGCCTGTTGTGCAATGGCACTGGCTATGGTCCCTGACAATCAGAGATCAGGAGTTGGTGGTGGTGAGGGGGCTCGGAATGCGGCAGAGAGGAGGGAGGGATGGAGAGATTGCGGGAAGGGAGAGATCATGGGAAGGGAGAGATTGCTGGAGGGGTCTGATGATCACGGGGTGTGATGTCAGCCGATCAGGGAGAGGGAGAAATCGTGGCACAAGATTTGCCTGGGGGCTGAGGGGAAGCAGACCAGCAGCTCCTGGTCTACAAGAAGTGCTGGAAAAGCAAGCATCTGCTGGATCTGGCAGCTCCCACCTCCCTTCAGCTGTCACATTTCCTGAGCCCTGATAAACATGGCCCATAGTCACTAAGTACAAATGGCTCCCAAAATCTAAGCCACAGAGCCTTATTTGAATATTATAATCATTGGCCCGCCTCTCCAGAGCCAGTTACTCAACTGATTCCAAACGTGCTGTGGTTAAACTAGAAACAGGCACATTTGCAGTGGGTTGGGGTTGCGCTTCAAATTTTTACCAATTTAATCTCACTGACCTTCTCCTGCCTGTTAAATCTAACCCATTGTGTAGACTTTTTTCCTTGCTAGTGACATCTAGAGGCTTTATTTTATAACACAATGTTGACATTTCAATCCAATACCGAACTCCTATAATGTTGACATGGAAAAATGAATGGAATTCTGTTTCAAAATCCTAAACCTATAAATAATACCAAGGAAGGCAGATTAATGAGAATCAGAGATTCCCTATACATTGCTCAGACAATGTGCAAAGATGCTAAAATCCAAGTATTAAAGGATATATGTGACTAATCTGAGGGATCAAGGAGTCATTTTGGAGGACTGGGGAGGTGAGAAATTGGACAGCATCCAAAACCAGGTGTGATTCCAGTAGCACAAAGTGACAGGGTGTCAGAAGAGAAGCCCTAAATGGGTCCTCAGGCCTCACCATCATAATTCTGGTGAGCTGCAGGTATGAATCGGGCAACCCGATGCAGCTCACCAGTTGAGGCCTAACCAAGTTCAACAAGTTGAGGCCCACGGGTAAGTCTGTGGAGGGAAGGAGACAGCTGACTTGAGGGCGATGGGGTGAGGGTGGGCCAGCAATGGTCCAGGAGTAGCATTTCTGCTCCTTCCAACTCCACTAAAACAAAATGTCTCAATGTTTTGGGGCATTTTTTGAGCAGTCTCCTTTAAGGGCTGCTGGTTAGAGTTAAGACCTGCAAGTATTAGTCGGAGCTGGGCAACATCAGCTCCAAAGAGTCTAACCGGATTTAGGAATTTGGGTTGGAAATTGAATGTTGAAATAAGATCTTCTACTGCCGACCAATTTAGCAGTGGCTTGAACACCCGTGCATATCAGGTGCAGGCCATAAAACGCGTGCTTCAATGTTAAACCTATGCTCTGATTGTCAAGTTTACAATCCTAGATATAAAATTCTCTCCACAAAGGGTAACAGCCTAGATATGGCCTGGCTATTAAAAAAAATGGAAAAGTGTATTTTTAAAAGTGATGACATTAACCAGTCAAAATCCAGGCATCAGGGGAGCCATAAACTGAGCCAAGGCTTGAGAACAATCTTCTCATTGCGCTTATTCTGTTCAGCAGATACAATCTTCAGTGACTTCTGAAATGCATTAACTTCATTCTGTAGCTGTATTATTGAGTAATTTGTCATTCAACCCTCCACCCTACTGAACTCTTCAATACATACAGCTTGTACCCATGTGGCCTTCTCATAATGAAAGTTCCAGTTTTTCTAAGTAAATGATTCAGGTCTGTTATAAAAAATAGATGTTCCTAATGTAACTGTCAGTGTGCATTGAGTCATCAATGGCAGTTATCTACTGAGAGCTTGAAGAGAAGTTACATCTTATGTTTCACCAAGGAAGCAACATTGAGTCATACTGAGGTTATAACAATAGGCACTGTTTAGGTATGTCATATCATTAGGTCCGGGTTGACAGTAATTGCTCCTCACTCATAATGCCTGGTAATGAGAAGTTATTCAACCCATAGACTTCCAGTTGAAGAACAATACTCCGTCATTGGAGCGAGTAACTCATAAAGTTACACCCCCCCATTAAACATAAATATATCTGGCCTGACTTTCCTGGAGGCCCACTCCAACACAACATCGTGTGGGATGGGGAGTGGAGGTGGGGGGGTGGGGGGGGGCGGAGCTTCTAGCCCATCTAGTCTTCCCAGCCTCGACTCTATCTCAAATCCTGGAACTGGGGTAATTGCATAAAGGGGCTTGTGTGCAATTGATTGCCATTCGAAAATTGGTAGTCCGGGTCCTACTTCCATTAATGATAACCTGGCAGCCCAAGTACGGCTGATCAGGTAGGTGTACTTTACATTGACGGCAGAGGAGGTGAGCCTGGCCGGTTTTCTGGAAGGTTCCATACATCAGCACAGGACATCAGATGCAAGAAGTGTCTCCGCAACCCCCTCCCCAGCTCCATGTCGGAACTTCTAATTACCCAGGGAGAAACTAGGTCCTGCACCAAATTCTAGATCTCTCCCCTCTCAGTTCATTTGACTTTTTCTGATGACATCAGTCAAACCATGATATTCTTGTGTCATGGCCAACATTATTCCTCATTCCTTTTCTTGTCTATCCATTTTACTTTCGCCATGCGTCTCCAAACCCACATCTCACGCCTCTTTAAAAGCTCAACCTCTTCTTTCCTCAGCATCCATGAGGGTTATTTTGACATGAGTGAGCAGGTGGAATTAGGTGCGGCTTGGTAGTTAAATCGGGAAAAATTCCAAGTGCGCGGGAAGCTAGCTCCAACACACCAACTTATGGGTTCTGTTGAGGCAGGACAAGGGGCGGGCACCCGACGCTCTCCCAGGAGATGGGTTGGCATTTAAACATGTTAATGAGACTTGTAGCTTATGATTTAACCTCCTTTGCTGGTTTTACAGTGGGCAGTCACTTTCCCAGGCCTCGGGAGACCCCACAGCTTTGGGGAGTGCCTTCATGACACTATTGTGGGCCAGAAGAAGCAGGGGTGCTTCCTTCCCCCAGTCCTCCAAGCTTTCCCCCATCAGAACCCCCCATAGACAAACCCACCCTGTGTCATGGATCAGATAACCCCTGAATCAGAGCTCTACCCTAGGTTTGATGATCAGACCTACAAGGTCCTGATGCCTGGTCCAGAGTGCTGCTTGCCTGACTGGCAGCCAAGCCTGCCCATCAGACTGACTTCTGGGCAGGAAACCTGTCAGGGCCAAAAGATGCACACTGTGGAATTAAAACTCAACTCCCAAACATGTGGGAAACCAGGACTTTGCCTGTCCACATCCCTCCCCTGCCTACATAACCCATCCCTGTTTCAGAACCAGACACCATTAAAAGTACACAGAACTGAAATACTTAATGATTTGAAATAAATGCTTTTATTTTAGGTATGTACAGGATTATCACTGTAGTAATTCAAGTGTTCAGGATTCCTTTAAGAGCTGAGAATATGATTCTGATAGAGAAATAAGAAGTTATTAGAAATATTTTTATTGCAGAGACTGTGTGGGACCACCTCAAGAGAGGACCACCTTAAGAGGCTGTAAGCGAAGGTCACTGAAGGAAGTAATATCGCGTCACACATGGCCAAGGAATTGTGGATGTAGCCCTAGTTATAATAAAAACCCACTATTCTTTGAATATTACTTGTAGTTTTGTGAAACTTACAATAGTTAACATACCAAAGGAATAAGCAATATTACACAGAATATGGACTTGTTTCCACCACCTTTACTTGTGCTAATGGGAGAAAGGAAGTTCCCATAAACAGATTAGGCTTCTATAAATCAAAACCTGCTCTGTGTGATGTGCGAAGAGTAACATGAGTTTGGATTAACAATTACCTCTTAACAACTGTATATTGCAAAAGAAAATGTCAAATCATTATGTACAGGCTAAAACAAATAGAATTGCATAACGAATAAGACAATTACATGGATGCAGTAAGGCACAGTAGATTATTGATGGTACAAATGCTGAAAAAATCTGTAAAGTTGGAATTGGCCTTGACTTTCAAAATACTATAAGATACATGAGCAATGTAATTATCAGGTTGACCTCATGGAGTTCAGTTTCACAAGGAACTGTAATATGCCACCCATCCTGAGCGAGTGGCCTCAGTGCCTGTACATTTCTGTGCTGTTCCCTCAAAATCCTTCTTTCCTGGAGCAGAACCTAAGAGATCTGAGTCAGCTGGTTCCTCAACCCAAGGCAACTATCTGCACTCGTGAATAGGTGCATCCTCGCCGAGGCCCCATACCTCCACCTCCCATCCCCATGCTCTGTGAACCTCACGAACACTATCTACTTCCCCGCTGGGTGAAAATATCTCCATTGGTGTATGACACTGAGACAGTGAGCGACACAGGCATTGAGATCTGGAGGGATAGGGTAGGAGTAGATGAGGCAGGAGTAAATGGAGCAGGCGTAGATGAGGCAGGAGTTGATGGAACAGGAGCAGATGAGGCCAGAGTAGATGAGACATGAGTAGATGAGGCAGGAGTAGGTGGGGCAGAATGTTGATTGATGGACAAATATTGGCCAGGACACTAGGGATAACTCCCCTGCTATTCTTCAAAACTGTACCATGGGATCTTTTGCATCCACCTGAGAGGGCAGACAGGGCCTTAGTTTAACATCTCACCTGAAAGACATCACCTCCATCAGTGCAGCACTAAAGTTTCAGCCTGGATTTTTCTGCTCAAATCCTGGAGTGGGACTTGAATACATATCCTTGAGACCCAGAGGCAAGAGTGCTACCAACAGAGCCATAGCTGATACAAAAAAAACAACTGAAGGAGCAGCACCCGCTAACGGTCGTCTGACTGCCCATGTGGAGAAAACTTGACTATACAGTCAAATAGAATCAAAGTATTATGATGAGGATTTCCATCTGGGTTCGGTTTTGGGCCCAGACTGCACCACCAGCAAATGCTTGAACGGAGAGGCCCGAGAACCAATGGAAATCCATCCTCAGGCTTCATTATCATATCCAGCATGAGGTTCCGACACATCTCAACAGGCAACTCACCCATGTGAAGACATCAATATCCAGCCGCCTGCCTCACATGCAGCAGCACACACCCAGGAGATGAGTCCTGCTGTGGAGTCAGGGAAACTCTCCTGCTCCTCCGGTTCCACAGGAGTGTTTTCATTTTAAAAATTCACCTACCTTTAGTTAGTGGCTGTGAGGGCCTCTGAAGAATCCTGCTTGGGCCAGGCTCAGCGCTTGCCCTGCTCATTGGCAACACATATCTAGAAAGGTATTAGTATTAGGAATAGGTATTAGAACAGGTATTAGTCCCCTAATTTACATATCTAAGTGGCCTAACGCCCAGCACTCCAAAAAATTGGCCCCCACAAATTTAGCAAAGTGACCAATGCCTGTGCAGATTGAGTGCAGGCCACCCTACTGCTTAATTGGCATGCTTTGTACCCAGAAATGAGTGCAACGCATGCCAATTTCTAACCTTACTTATCTAATGGGGCATTTTAAGCCAAGGTGTAGACAGATGGATCAATGCTGCAGACAGACAAATATAAAAACATTTCTGAGCAGTTTGAAAGCTGGATGGGAACAGATATATGGAAAGACACGCTATTAAATAAAAAGACAGATTGTTAGACAGAGAGGCAGATAGACAGATAAATTGAAAAGATGGGTAGTCAGATCACAAGATAGGTAGACAATCAGAGATATGCTTGCCCTGCAGCTATTCCTTGTTTCCCAGTCTGTCGGATCTAATGGCTGCACTATACCAGAAATGCAAGGTCAGTTTGTAATATCACAATCATTTGATGTTCCTGAAAAATGCCAAATATTGCGGCAGATATCTCCGCACCTGTCAAGCCTTGTTAAACAACCTGCCATCATTGCCCAAATGCTTAGATGTACAGAGCCTGATGTCAGTGTTGATCTGGCTGCTGTTCCACTCCCGGCCTAGTTTACAGTCATTGCTCTTTAAGTGGCTCCGTTTGATGTTGGAAATGAAAAATAGAAAATTTGCTATCTCCAGTGCTTGAATTTATTGTAATTTTTTCTGGCTGTACATTCCTGCTCAGGGGATTCATTTTGCCCAGATTATACATTTAATAATCTTTACTGTCTGAATGAATTCCACCCAGCTACTGCCTGCTTTGTCTGTAGGCAGTATTCTCAGGATTTGGATTTTACATTGTACAAATTGTTTTGATTAGTTTTTTAATATGTTTTTTTATGCACAAGATATTGGATCACCACATTCTAGTAATTCTCTTCTCCACCCTCGCCAGGGCTTAATCATCCTTCCTAAAGTGCAGTGCCCAGAACTGAACACAATACTTTGAGGCCGAACCGATGTTTTATAAAGGTCTGGTATAACAGCATTGCTTTTGTACTTTGTTCCTCTTTTAATAAAGCCAAGGATTCCATATGTTTTTCTAACAGCATTCTCAACTTTTCTTGCCTCCTTCAAAGATGTGTGTCCAGACACCTCATCCCTGCACCTCCTTTAAACTGGTACCATTTAGTTCAATAGGAAAATACTGCAGACACTGGACATTTGGAATAAGAAGAGAAAATGCTGGAAATATTCAGCAGGTCAGGCAGTATCTGTGGACAGAGAAACAAAGTTAACAGTTCAGGTTGATGATATTTCAGCAGAACCAGAAGAGGTTAGAGATGTACCAATTTTTAAGCAAGTACAGGTAAGGGGAGAGGCGAGGAAAGAACAAAAGGGGTCTTTGATAAGGAGAAAGTCAGGAGTGATTGATGACAAAAAGGTTGATGGTGTGAGCAAGAGGGAGTGGCAATAGGATGAGCCAGGAAAGAAAAGATGGGTGTGGGGAGGTGTAAATTGAAATGGCAGAATGATTACCAGCAGCTGCTTTCAGAAAAAAATGGGATCAGTGCTTCTGATCTGAAATTGTTGAACTCAAAGTTGAGTCCAGAAGACTGTATGTAGCATGACTAATTGAAAGGTGAGGTGCTGTTCCTCGAGGTTCCATTAGAACAGTGCATGAGGCCGAGGACAGAGTGAATTAAAATGGAAATGGCAAGTAATTGGAAGCTCAGAGTCACGCATGCGGACTGAACGGAGGTGTTCAGCAAAGCAGTCACCCAATCTGTGTTTGGTCTCCCCAATGTAGAGGAGATCGCATCATGAGAAGTGAATATGCATACTAAATTGAAAGAAGTACAAGTAATATTACACCCCCCACCCCAACTGGGAGTGGGCTGAGAGGTGGGGGGCGGGGGGATATAAAATCGGGTGGGATGGCAGGAGGATGCCATGACCTTTGCCTACCCACCACCGCTGTTATTTCTCCAGTGTCAGAAGCGGTGTTGGGTGGCCAATTAATGGCCACTTAAGGGCCTCTTCCCATCACCACTGGTTTTTCGCCGGTGGCAGATGGGCACTTTACCACTTCGGAAAGCTGCCCAGCAAAACCGGTAGCCTCTTTGTGGGCTGGGGCGGTCCCTCCTGATCAGGCACCACAAAGCCCCCCCCCTACCCACTGACACAGGCCAACCTTGCTGGAAGACCACCCCTGCCCTCACCATTGACCACCCCCCCCCCACTTCCCCCGGCTGGGGCTTGGCTGGCCGCCACCAGTGAGCCCTGACCCCAGTCTTTCTTCTCCGGCCCTCCCAGAACCATCATTGGATGAATCTGGGACCTACTGCAGTCACAGCACGATTTTCTGATTGGCCAGCATCTCTTGGAGATGAGACATCCTGCCTCAGAGGGACAAAAGCCACAACCTCAGGCAATTAATTGCCTGAGCCAGGCAAAATAGTGTTGTGGCTTCCAGGTTTGGCGGGCGGGCTCGCCCAAGCTTTCCAGTCAGTGGGTGGGGCCACTGTCTCCTCGTTAAATCTTGGCCACTTCTTCACCTTGAAGGAATATTTGGGGTCCTGGATAGTGGGAAGGGAGGAGGTGAAAGTTCAGGTACAGTGGCAGTGAAAAATGGGAGAAGTGGAAAGAACAAAAGGGAAGGTTTGTGATAGGTTGGAAGGAATGAGTGAGTAAATGATAAAAGGACTAATGGTGTGAGCAAAGGGGTAATGGGACTGGTAAAGAAACTTGCTCCTGTGCTTGCATGGAAAGATGCCATGAGAGTGTGTCAGGAGTCATGGAAGAGTGGACAGAGATGTGCAGAGGGAACGGAATGCTGAAAGGGGACAGGAAGATGTGTTTGGTGGTTGTATCATACTGGAAGTGGGAGAAATGGTGGAGGATGATCTGTTGACTGTGGAGCCTGATGGGGTGGAAGGTGAAGACAAGGGGAACCCTATCATGGTTCTGGGAATGAGGGGAAGGGGTGACAGCAGAAATGCAGGAAATGGGACAGTGCGTCGGTCCCACCACAATCAGATTTGTATATTTTGATTGGGGGCTTTGACTGGAGCAGTCGGTCGTAACACTATCCCCTTATGTGTGGCTCCCTGAGGCGGGATCGGAGGTGGGAGGGCAGGAATGGAGTATCGCAATGGGTGATGGGGGGCAAGGGTTGGGGGCAGATGGGCCATCGCCTCCCTGCTGCTAAGCAATCTTCCCGGGGGGCGGGTAGGCTGACAACGACCTTCACACCCAGAGGCCAATTGAGGCCCTTAGGTGACCTATTAACGGCCAATTAAGGGCCCCTTGTGCTGTTGCTGGGATGCAACATGAGGCGCCCTCCTGTAGGCTTGCTGGGGGGACACACCCTCCTTTATGGGCAATTTGTGGCCCTTGGAGGACCCCTAGCGGGATCAACTTTACTTTGCAGGAGGCCCCTCCCCCGGACAGCACAACCACCCCCCACAGCACCCCCACCCCAACCACCCCTTGCAGGGGCCTTCCAGACTGGCCCCAGTGACCCACTTCACCTACCTATGTTCCAGGGTTCCAGCCCTGGTCCTGGGTCCGAGGCCTCTGCAGTACCGGCAGTGGCCACCACTCCCAGTGACGCTACCAATACTGCTGAGCTGCTGGCCCTCTGATTGGCCAGCATCTCCTGGAGGCGGGTTCCCATCTTTAAAGGGACGGGGATCCCGCTGCGGGAATCTTGGAGGTCAAGAGACCGGAGGATCACTCCGGGGCGGCGCGAGAAGGCCGAGGCAGTGTTCCCCCTGCCTTTTTGGCTTGGCACCGGGACGCCCGCCTCCAGCACAAATTCCAGCCCACCATGTGCAGATCCCACCTCTATATTACCCTCTGAAGTATATGCAATGCTAGTATCTGAGCTGGTGGTTATTAGTGTCAGATCAAGTGAGGCGATTCTCCCTCCTCAGTCTGTTATCCATCTAGGCCTTCAGGTTCAGGAACCACTGACTGGCCAGGCAGCATTTCATGGGTATCTGAAAGCAGAAATGCACAAGGGAAAGTTTAGAGTGAGGGAAATGGGGAGATGAGGGAGAAATCGAGAGATGCATAGTTACAGCATCTGCAGCCTATGCATCATAGCCAATTGAGGGATGAGGGTGAAGTGAGATTTCAGAAGGTGCATTAGGCAGGAATATACCCTCATTCTCGATGGCTTCAGCAACAATGCTGGCCATGACCTCAGTGACGGCCACTCCAATTATCCCAGCACCATCTCCTCCATATGATCAGTGCATGTAGCTGTGCCTGCCCCCTGCTGGTTAGCTGTTTCTGCTGCCCATTATGGGCTGCAAAAGAAAGGGAGGTGTGTCAGTGTTGCAAGGTGCTGGATGATGTGTTTGCCATAGTTGAATAGCTGGCAGTGTATGTAAGCTGTGAGATGAGAGTGTACAGCTTTAAAGTATGTGAGGGTGAGATGAAGCATATGAATATGAATAGTTGACATAGATTGTTTGTAGATGTGTGAAAGGAGCAATGTGTGAAGGCTAGTGGTGCAGTTGGTAGGACTTGGCATGCTCACTGACTTTGACCACTCATGTGAGGTCATAGGGCATCGATGTTCTCGGTGCCAGACTGGAGATATTGACCTCCACAGCCATCTGCTCTCACTGCCTTTTTAGCACTTGTCCAGAAGGCTTCCTGGCTCCCTGAGGGAGGGGAACTTCTCTCCTCTGATCCACATCCTGCACCAGTGGCATTTGAAAACCTGGAGGCACTTTCTCTGAGCTGTTGCACCATTTCTGCTCTCTCCTCCAGGTCTCCAAACTTTGCCCGTGCAGTTTCAGCTCCTGCGACTGCCTTTAAGAGGCACAGGCTCATTTTAAGTAGTACAGGTTAGCTTCTCATGAATCTGGGCCCCCTGCTGAGGCATGCAGCCACCCAGCACCAAGTTCTACACTGGCATGCATGGCACAATCATGGAAATGAACCATGCATCAGTTTGCATGGGCATGGAGTAATTGGGCATCGCAGTCCTAATTTCAGGGGCTATCCAATTTAGCCCCCATAGGGCCTAGAACTCTGCCATTTCTCTGAGGGCTCCACTGGAGTTACAATGGGGTACAGTTAGAAAATCCCATGGAATTTCAGGATTGCTGTTATTCTAGCTTCAGTCCCAAAGGGCCATAGGCGACTCTCTCCATTAGAGAGAGACAGTTGGTAATGTATAGCTTGAGGGGCATTACTCCTCAACACGGGGTAAGGCAAGGAGATACGCCTCCATGAGGTACAATAGGGACTGAACCCACACTGTTGGCATCTTTTTGCAGCACACTCTACTCATCTAGTCAACTGAGCTAACCAACCTCCACAGACCTGTTGTGTTCATTTTATAAAGAGTGGGTGATCCAAGGATTGCAGAAATGTAAGATACCCAGATTAAGATTAAAATACAGCCAGATTAATATGTACTGGGGAGATGGAAGGATTGCTGTAGAAATCTACTAAAGCATACACAGCAAGTTGTTATGATCTGGAATACACTGCCTGAAAAGTTGGTGGGAACAGGTTCAATAATAACTTCCAGAAGGGCATTGGATATATACTTGGGAAGGAAAAAAATTGCTGGGCTATGGGGAAAGAGCAGGGAAGTGTGATTAATTGGATAGCTCTTTTAAAGAGCTAGCATAGGTACAATGGGCCAAATAGCCTGCCTCTGTGGTGTATGATTCTATGGAGACAGTTTTACCCTAACCCACCACTGGAAAATTAATAGGATCAGACGTAGTGTTGATTGTGCACATCACTCAATCTAACTGTCCATTGAATTAAATGGGCAGAGTGTAAGACTGGCATTCCACACGATCCCAGGTGCTTCCTGCCCAGTGAGTTATGTTACCATTACCCCGTTTGATTCAGGAGATGTTTCCATCTGACCAGAAGAGAGTTATTTGACTATTACAATAAAATAATGGATTGCTCTAAGGTTCATGTTTTATAATTTGCCAAACCAGTTCCCCACTGATTTAGATGAACTGTAGCAGATGTTACCTTGGCCTTGAACACAAATCTTGAGAACAGGTTCATTAGAGTTAATATGGGCAGAATTGAGCATTATGTGAAAAGTTAATGTGAATAAACCACTGGGATTATGTACAAGATCCATGCAGGTTGAAAACAGTTGTTCATTTGAAGGCTGACCTAGGTAGTAAAGAGGAACTAAGCAGTACTTTCACCTTTGGGACCTGAGTACAAATCCAGCCCAGACTGATGCTGAATAGGAATCTCTTCTCTCCACCAGCTGTGAGATTCCTATGTCAAATGTGAGTTTCCAGCACCTGGGCACAAGACACTAAACTGCATGGAGTTTGGCATGAACTCAGGTTTCACATTATGGCTGCAATGGGAAATGGGAAATTGACACATGAGCAGTGGGTAACTCTGTTGCCCAGATCCTAACACACCCCAAGTCCCATTCACCCATCACACACTGATCTACATTGGATCCTGGTCCACTAATGCTTTCAATTTCACATTCTCACCGTTTTTTTCCAATCCCTCCATAGCTTCGCCACCTCGTATCACTGTAAGCTCCTCCAGGTCGACAAGCCTTCAAAAATTCTGCCTTCCTCCAGCATTGGATTCTTGTATCCTCGAGCACTTGAGTGGTTTATTCCTGTTCCTAAATTTCCATAACTTTCTGGATTTTATTGGCTTGGTGGATGAGTAAAAAACAATTCCTACCTCCAAGCTTTGGATTCATGTCCTGGGTGTAGGCAGCCAATGTCCTTGATGGTGAGGTTAGTGCAGGTGATGGCCCAGGTTAGTTGCTGCTTTATCCCCAGGAGTTGGGGTTGTTGGAGGTTGGAAACATCTCTGCTGTTGTAATCCTGTTTGTTTAAAAGGTGCCCAATTACCATTTTGTATTTAACAATTTTTTTATTTACAACCTTGTTCTCCAACACAGTAAGATTTCTCTCTTCCTTCCTCTGTCTATGGTGCCTTAAGCTCTATAGATTCACACAATTTACATGCAAACAGATGAGGAGTCTATGCTAGAGATTATTATCAGCAATGCAGCAGCTGAACGGTTTACAACTTTGGTGGCCTATTTGACACTAAGCTGATCTTCCAACATCTTATCACCTCTGTCACCAACATCACATACTTCCATCTCCTTATCATCACCTGCCTGTATCCCTAACTCAGCTTATTGGCTGCCGAAACACTGAGCCATGCCTTTGTTACCTCTAGACTCGACTATGCCACCATCTTACACACTGTGTAGACTTGACCTCATCCAAAACTCTGCTGTTTATGTCCGGACTTGCACCAAGTTCCATTCACCCATCACCCCTGAGCTCGCTGACCGACATTGGCTAAAGGTTCAGCAATGCTTCATTTTTCACATCCCTGCATGGTCTTGGATCTCTCCCTCCTCCAACCCTACAACCACGAGCTGAGATCACAGATTCCAAAGCACTGAGTTGACTTCCAGGTTTTTCCAACGCAATTGCAACACTATCCTGCTCCCCCTCACCCTCCCCACACCTCTGCACCCCGCCTACCTGAATCTCCCCACCCACCCCACTCAGAAGGGCCCTTGGTGCCTGCTACATTCCCTAGCACTGAGATCCTTCAATTTGATGAGCACTAAAATTTCACAATATATATTTCAATTAATTGCTAATACATGGAAGATGTATATATATATATATATATATGTGTGTGTATATATATATATATATATATATATATATATACAATTCTAAGTTTAAGTCTTCAGGTTTATAGCTTACTGCATCTTTAGCAAATTCTGCTGATTATAATCTAAAGCTGGTGCATGGCTGATCTTTGAATGCCCAAGATGATGGAAGATGATGGTTACCTTTTTCTTTCTGCTCAGATTTGGCTGTCTATTTGTGGAATGAGCCCAATAGCTTCCAGATGTTTAATAGTATGTGACTGAGATTGTATTTATACTTAAAGAGCAATTTGGCTCTCATTTTCTACCTGGGAGGATGGAGATAAGGAGCCCTTCCACTCCAGTCAGTGCAGCTCCTATTAAATGTTATTATATTGCCATCGACAGAAGCGCACTGAAATGTTCCACTTTCCCAATTTCTCCAGCATGGAAACTGTCACAGAACAAATAACCCATGATGGAGCCTAATTCATGAACGATGCATACTTTAAAGACAATGTAGCAGAGTATGAGGTCATTTTGATTTTGGTTGATCAACTGCTCATTATACATCTCTCCCAATTTTTATTTCCAGTAACAATAATAGAAACGAAAATCGGGAGAGAAGTATTATGGTTGACTGGTCCGATATCGCCCCTTTTACGCTATCACCCAAAATCAAAATAATCCCCCCCTCTACATGCAGCATTGAAATGTCATCCACAATAATGAGGAGGTGACTGATGCAAAGAAGATTGGTAATTGCAGTTTTCTTGGGCTTTGTCTTTTGCTGATTGAGCTTCACTCCACTGAGCAATGAATTCTCACAGTTTCAATCTCCCTGAGCAGATAACTGTGGAATATAATGGGTGTATTGTGGATATTAACTGAATTGCACGCTACAGAATTCCCTTGGGTGCCTGCTGTATAATCTAAACAAAACCTTTTTACTCTTACGGCCAAGCAGACACAAGTCTGCCTACTCATGGAAATTGGGTTTTATGACCAGAGGTGTTGAATATAAAAGTTGAGGTGTAATAGAGAATCTATATAACGTCAGTTTGCATAAATATATAGTGTCCATAAAGTAAAAAAATTTAAAGGCACTTCCTTGAATCCGAATCAAAAAGATGAATACCAAGCCAAAGGAGAATTTAGGAGGAGTAATCAAAACCTTTGTCAGAGAGGTGGGTTTTAAAGAGGTTTTAAAAGGAGGAGGAGATGGAAAGATGGTTGGGGGATTGGGGGGAGGTTTAAGGAAGAAATCCCATAGTGTAGCTGAAGGCATAGTCATCAATATAAAATCTTTATTTTTATTTTATTTATTGTTTTATTTTTATTTATTTTATTTAGAGATACAGCACTGAAACAGGCCCTTCGGCCCACCGAGTCTGTGCTGACCATCAACCACCCATTTATACTAATCCTACACTAATCCCATATTCCTACCACATCCCCACCTGTCCCTATATTCCCCAACCACCTACCTATACTAGGGGCAATTTATAATGGCCAATTTACCTATCAACCTGCAAGTCTTTTGGTGGTGGGAGGAAACAAGAGCACCCGGCGAAAACCCACGCAGACACAGGGAGAACGTGCAAACTCCACACAGGCATACTTTATTATGGTCTGCAGCTGGCATATGGTCAGCAGTTTTGGGCTCCCCAGACTATATGTATTAAAAAGGATAGAAAGAAAGACTGCATCAGTATAACCCCTTTCACAATATCAGGACATTCCAAAGTGCTTTACAGCCAATAAAGTACTTTTTTAAAGTGCAGTCAATGCTGTAATTTAGAAAACATAGCAGCAAATTTGTGCACTGCAAATTTTCACAAATGACAATGAAATAAATGAGCAGATAATATGTTTAGGCTTTGATTGAGATGGCAGACAGGGCCTCGGTTTACATTTCATGCAAAAGATGGCACTTCCAACAGTGCAGCATTCCTTCAGTACTGCATTGAAGTGTCAGCCTAAATTTCATAGAGAGGTTACAGCATTTCCTCTCTATGAAGGTTCAATGGGATGCTGTCTTGTATAAGGAAATACAAATATGAAGAAAGACTTCAAAAATTGGGGCAGTTTTTGTTCGAGCTGAGTAGATTATGGGGTGATTTGAAAAATCTAGAACAAGTGGAGATAGGTATATGATTCAATGTGAGAGACTTAGGGTAGAGAGCAGATTATTTTTATGCAGTGTGTTGTGAGGCTGTGGAATGTTAGTGATTAAAGCAGAAACCATATCACTATTTAAGAATAGGTTAGGTAGGTGGTTGAAGAGGAAGGCAGTATAGGGAAATTGGAACAGGGTGGGGACATGAGATAGAAATACTGCTCATGTGGAGGATAAATGCCAACATGGGCAGGAATAGTCTGTTTCCATATAGTAATTATATGAAGGGTGGTGACCCAAGTCTTTACTTAATCACTGAATCACATGGCAAGGTGAATCATGAACTCTGCCATCCACCCACCATAACCCACCCACCCCCTCCCCCCAACCCCACCCCTTGATAAAACTAACCAACACATTTATTATGTTGCTTTTTATCAGGAGAGGCAGGGCTGCACAGTTAGAAGTTCAAATAAGAGCCAACACCAGCATTAGACCTCAGAGAGGATAAACAGCAGAAAAATGGCAGAGAATCTCACCTATAATGTCCCTTTTAGTTTATCAGTAACTTATCTGCTTGCTAAATTCCATAACAGAGCAATACCTTATTAAACCTCAGATCATTCTTAAACAGGAAAGTCAGGACCACAGCTCAGTACCTTGGGGTATATTGAGATACTCTCAATTTTCATTGAGTATTTAACACTAAAATTGAGCTCTCATCAATGTTAAAAACAACTTTTCAACATTTATATTACTTAAGTGGCCCCTTCTTCGTTTTTATTTGCATGATATGTCAGTAAAATTATTTGTAAAGCATCTATATGTTTCTATAAATGTGCTGATGATCCATCTCCTTCACCGTGCTGTGCTGTTTGAATTTCTGTTGGACATTAAGTTATTGGTGACCCAGAACTCCCTCGAATTAAACACCATCATGTCTAAACCACCCTGTTCATTTCTCACCAGAAAATGTGTACCTTTGACCTGATTTCCACCATTCTCACCACACATTCACTCAAGATGAACCCAATAGTGTACAATAAAAGCAAAATACTGCAGATGCTGGAAATCTGAAATAAAAACAAAAAATGCTGGAAATGCTCAGCAGGTCAGGCAGTATCTGTAGAGAAAGAAACTGAGTTAACGCTTCAGGTCTGTGACCTTTCATCAGACTGTTCTCTCTCTACAGATGCTGCCTGAGCTGCTGAGTGTTTCCAGCATTTTCTGTTTTATTTCCAATCGTGTGCAAACTTGGTGTCTGACTGAGCTTCAAACCCCATATTCAGTGCACAACCAAAGCTAGCTATTTCTACCTGTGGAACTATCTACCTAATGGAGTCGTTGAGGTAAATAGCACAGATGCATTCAAGGGAATGCTAGATAAACACATGAGGGAGAAAGGAATAGAAGGATAGGTTGAGATGAAGTAAGATGAGAGGAGGCTTGTGCAGAGCATAAAAATTGGCATAGACTAGTTGGCCGAATGGCCTGTTTCTTGATGTAAACTCTATGTAATTCTATGTAAAAATAAATCATATTCCCTGTTCCTACCTCACCTGCACTGCTATTGAAGCCCAATGATGCTGTAAAACCTTGACTTTTCCATTGTTCTACTAGCAGGCTTGCCTTTTGAGCTGCACCCTAGACAAAGCTCATCCAAAAACTATGCTACCTACATTCTGCCCCACATTAAGGCCTTCACATTCATCACCCAGACCTCACCGGCTCCTGGTTCTCTCAATATGCTGAATTCAAATTTCATTTAAAGATCCCTGGTGGATTTTCTAATCCAAGGAACATCTTCCACAGGTGATTTTTCAGCCTCTAAGATGTTTGAAAATTCTGTTTGATTTGGAAATTCTGCTTGACTTAGAATTCACTGGGCTGACAGGAAATCAGGAAACTTGTTACAAGATAAATGTACCACATTTGGAAGTGAAAATCATTGTTCAAAAGTGGTATTTTTCTCCCTCCGAAAGAGGATGAGTTGGGAAGTCTGTTCATATATATATGTGAGAGCAAACTTTTTTAAATACTGTAATATATTTCAAATAACATCCAGCTTAATGTAATGCATTTCCATTTCAAAATATGCTCCACAGTGACCCCTGAGAGGCCTTGCAAAGTTGCTGGTGCAATTAGACAACTGTACAGTCTAGCAGAGAATCTCTCTGCTCAGCCAAGGTTGCCAACAGTAAGAACAGGAAACTGCCAAATTGCCTCATTTTAATAAGCATCAGTAAGGAGCTCCAGTAAAGAGACACAGGGAGAATCGTGATTGCTATGTAATTAGCCCAAAAGATTAAGACGGCAAGACCAAACAGACAGCCAGGAGCTCTCAACAGTCATCATGGGGGATTGTGGGATAGCTGTCTTGAGCTGTTTTTGGAGAAAGGTTAACATGGTGAGGTGGAGGTAACGAGCTGAAGGAAGTGGACCAGGTGTCCTGGAAGAAAAACTATTCTCTCTCAGTGATATTTCAGATCATTAAAACTCACTGTGTAAAACAATTTCTCCCCACCTCTGCTGATTAATTTTCCAATTATCTTAAATCTGTGCGCGCTGGTTATCCACCCTCCTGCCAGAGGAAGAGGTTTCTGTTCAGTGGAACAGTTCAGATGAAAGGTCATCAACCTGAAACATTGGGCCCGATTTTAACTCTGCACCAATGGGTCAAGTTTTGAATGAGTTAAAATCTCACCCGTAAACTCCATGAATGCTGCCACACCTGCTGAGTATTTCCAGCATTTGCTGTTTTTGTTTCAGATTTTTGTCATCTGCAATATTTTGCTTTTGGAAACAGTTTCTCCCTATCTACATTATCAAAATTCCTCATAATTTTGAATATCTGCGTTAAATCTCCCCTGAACCTCCTTGGCTCTAAGGAGCTCAATTCGAGTTTCCCTAGTCTCTCCATATCATGGAAAGTCTGTCATTCCGAGCACCATTCTCGTAAATCTCTTTTTCACCCACTTCAAGGCCTTGACATCTTTCCTAACTTTTGCAGAGCTATGGAGAAAGAGCATCGAAATGAGACTAATTGGATAGCTATTTCATAGACACAATGGGCCAAATGGCCACCTTCTGTGCTATATCATTCTATGGCCTCGATACTAACGGGGAGGCAGGTTGGGGTTCAGGGGAGGTGCAGTGGCCAGGAAACTCAAAAATATGGGTTTCCTGGAGTTCCTGCTGAATTTAATGGTAGGGTCTAATTTAAATTTTTTGGACTTGGTTCCTGGCCAGTAGCCAGCCTGATGAAGTGGTTGGCAGGCTGTTGGGTGGGAGGACTTGTAGCACTAGGTAGAGGCTGGGGAGAGGAGAGGAGGGAAGGAGAGATCATTGGGTGGTCAGGGGCATCAATTAGGGGGAGGAAGTGTGTGGATATATCTGGGAATGGTGAGAATGTGGAAAGATCATCGACCAGATGGATTGAGCTGGGTGAGGGGCCATGGAGAGATCGGTCAGGAGCCAGAGTGAAATGGGAGCATGGATAGATCACAGGCCAGATAGATCGGGAGGAGTTTGGATAGATCACAGGCCGGATAGATCGAGGGAGTTTGGATAGATCACAGGCCGGATAGATCGAGGGAGTTTGGACGGATCACAGGCCGGATAGATCGAGGGAGTTTGGATGGATCACAGGCCGGATAGATCGAGGGAGTTTGGATGGATCACAGGCCGGATAGATCGAGGGAGTTTGGACGGATCACAGGCCGGATAGATCGAGGGAGTTTGGATGGATCACAGGCAGGATAGATCGAGGGAGTTTGGATGGATCACAGGCAGGATAGATCGAGGGAGTTTGGATAGATCACAGGCAGGATAGATCGAGGGAGTTTGGATAGATCAAAGGCAGGATAGATCGAGGGAGTTTGGATAGATCACAGGCCGGATAGATCGAGGGAGTTTGGATAGATCAAAGGCAGGATAGATCGAGGGAGTTTGGATAGATCACAGGCAGGATAGATCGAGGGAGTTTGGATAGATCACAGGCAGGATAGATCGAGTGAGTTTGGATGGATCACAGACTGGATAGATCGAGGGAGTTTGGATAGATCACAGGCAGGATAGATCGAGGGAGTTTGGATGGATCACAGACTGGATAGATCGAGGGAGTTTGGATAGATCACAGGCCGGATAGATCGAGGGAGTTTGGATAGATCACAGGCAGGATAGATGGAGGGAGTTTGGATAGATCACAGGCAGGATAGATCGAGGGAGTTTGGATACATCAAAGGCCGGATAGATCGAGGGAGTTTGGATGGATCACAGACTGGATAGATCGAGGGAGTTTGGATAGATCAAAGGCCGGATAGATCGAGGGAGTTTGGATGGATCACAGACTGGATAGATCGAGGGAGTTTGGATAGATCACAGGCCGGATAGATCGAGGGAGTTTGGATAGATCACAGGCAGGATAGATTGAGGGAGTTTGGATAGATCACAGGCAGGATAGATCGAGGGAGTTTGGATAGATCACAGACTGGATAGATCGAGGGAGTTTGGATAGATCACAGGCCGGATAGATCAAGGAAGTTTGGATAGATCAAAGGCAGGATAGATAGAGGGAGTTTGGATAGATCACAGGCCGGATAGATCAAGGAAGTTTGGATAGATCAAAGGCCGGATAGATCGAGGGAGTTTGGATAGATCACAGGCCGGATAGATCGAGGGAGTTTGGATAGATCAAAGGCCGGATAGATCGAGGGAGTTTGGATAGATCAAAGGCCGGATAGATCGAGGGAGTTTGGATGGATCAAAGGCCGGATAGATCGAGGGAGTTTGGATAGATCAAAGGCCGGATAGATCGAGGGAGTTTGGATAGATCAAAGGCCGGATAGATCGAGGGAGTTTGGATAGATCAAAGGCCGGATAGATCGAGGGAGTTTGGATGGATCAAAGGCCGGATAGATCGAGGAAGTTTGGATAGATCACAGGCCGGATAGATCGAGGGAGTTTGGATAGATCAAAGGCCGGATAGATCGAGGGAGTTTGGATGGATCAAAGGCCGGATAGATCGAGGGAGTTTGGATAGATCAAAGGCCGGATAGATCGAGGGAGTTTGGATAGATCACAGGCCGGATAGATCGAGGGAGTTTGGATGGATCAAAGGCCGGATAGATTGAGGAGGTTTGGATAGATCAAAGGCCAGATAGATCGAGGGAGTTTGGATGGATCACAGGCCGGATAGATCGAGGAAGTTTGGATAGATCACAGGCCGGATAGATCGAGGGAGTTTGGATGGATCAAAGGCCGGATAGATCGAGGGAGTTTGGATAGATCACAGGCCAGATAGATCGAGGGGGATTGGATGGATCACAGGCCGGATAGATCGAGGGAGTTTGGATAGATCACAGGCAGGATAGATCGAGGGAGTTTGGATGGATCAAAGGCCAGATAGATCGAGGGAGTTTGGAAAGATCACAGGCAGGATAGATCGAGGAAGTTTGGAAAGATCACAGGCAGGATAGATCGAGGGAGTTTGGATAGATCACAGGCCAGATAGATCGAGGGGGATTGGATGGATCAAAGGCCGGATAGATCGAGGGAGTTTGGATAGATCACAGGCCAGATAGATCGAGGGGGATTGGATGGATCAAAGGCCGGATAGATCGAGGGAGTTTGGATAGATCACAGGCCAGATAGATCGAGGGGGATTGGATGGATCACAGGCCGGATAGATCGAGGGAGTTTGGAAAGATCACAGGCAGGATAGATCGAGGGAGTTTGGATGGATCAAAGGCCGGATAGATCGAGGGAGTTTGGATAGATCACAGGCCAGATAGATCGAGGGGGATTGGATGGATCACAGGCCGGATAGATCGAGGGAGTTTGGATGGATCACAGGCCGGATAGATCGAGGGAGTTTAGATAGATCACAGGCCGGATAGATCGAGGGAGTTTGGATGGATCACAGGCAGGATAGATCGAGGGAGTTTGGATGGATCACAGGCAGGATAGATCGAGGGAGTTTGGATAGATCACAGGCCAGATAGATCGAGGGGGATTGGATGGATCACAGGCCGGATAGATCGAGGGAGTTTGGATGGATCACAGGCAGGATAGATCGAGGGAGTTTAGATAGATCACAGGCCGGATAGACCGAGGGAGTTTGGATGGATCACAGGCAGGATAGATCGAGGGAGTTTGGATGGATCACAGGCCGGATAGATCGAGGAACTTTGGATAGATCACAGGCCGGATAGATTGAGGGAGTTTGGATAGATCACAGGCCGGATAGATCGAGGGAGTTTGGATGGATCAAAGGCCGGATAGATCGAGGGGGTTTGGATAGATCACAGGCCGGATAGATCGAGGGAGTTTGGATGGATCACAGGCAGGATAGATCGAGGGAGTTTGGATAGATCACAGGCCGGATAGATCGAGGGAGTTTGGATGGATCACAGGCAGGATAGATCGAGGGAGTTTGGATAGATCACAGGCAGGATAGATCGAGGGAGTTTGGATAGATCAAAGGCAGGATAGATCGAGGGAGTTTGGATAGATCACAGGCCGGATAGATCGAGGGAGTTTGGATAGATCAAAGGCAGGATAGATCGAGGGAGTTTGGATAGATCACAGGCAGGATAGATCGAGTGAGTTTGGATGGATCACAGACTGGATAGATCGAGGGAGTTTGGATAGATCACAGGCAGGATAGATCGAGGGAGTTTGGATGGATCACAGACTGGATAGATCGAGGGAGTTTGGATAGATCACAGGCCGGATAGATCGAGGGAGTTTGGATAGATCACAGGCAGGATAGATGGAGGGAGTTTGGATAGATCACAGGCAGGATAGATCGAGGGAGTTTGGATACATCAAAGGCCGGATAGATCGAGGGAGTTTGGATGGATCACAGACTGGATAGATCGAGGGAGTTTGGATAGATCAAAGGCCGGATAGATCGAGGGAGTTTGGATGGATCACAGACTGGATAGATCGAGGGAGTTTGGATAGATCACAGGCCGGATAGATCGAGGGAGTTTGGATAGATCACAGGCAGGATAGATTGAGGGAGTTTGGATAGATCACAGGCAGGATAGATCGAGGGAGTTTGGATAGATCACAGACTGGATAGATCGAGGGAGTTTGGATAGATCACAGGCCGGATAGATCAAGGAAGTTTGGATAGATCAAAGGCAGGATAGATAGAGGGAGTTTGGATAGATCACAGGCCGGATAGATCAAGGAAGTTTGGATAGATCAAAGGCCGGATAGATCGAGGGAGTTTGGATAGATCACAGGCCGGATAGATCGAGGGAGTTTGGATAGATCAAAGGCCGGATAGATCGAGGGAGTTTGGATAGATCAAAGGCCGGATAGATCGAGGGAGTTTGGATGGATCAAAGGCCGGATAGATCGAGGGAGTTTGGATAGATCAAAGGCCGGATAGATCGAGGGAGTTTGGATAGATCAAAGGCCGGATAGATCGAGGGAGTTTGGATAGATCAAAGGCCGGATAGATCGAGGGAGTTTGGATGGATCAAAGGCCGGATAGATCGAGGAAGTTTGGATAGATCACAGGCCGGATAGATCGAGGGAGTTTGGATAGATCAAAGGCCGGATAGATCGAGGGAGTTTGGATGGATCAAAGGCCGGATAGATCGAGGGAGTTTGGATAGATCAAAGGCCGGATAGATCGAGGGAGTTTGGATAGATCACAGGCCGGATAGATCGAGGGAGTTTGGATGGATCAAAGGCCGGATAGATTGAGGAGGTTTGGATAGATCAAAGGCCAGATAGATCGAGGGAGTTTGGATAGATCAAAGGCCGGATAGATCGAGGGAGTTTGGATGGATCACAGGCCGGATAGATCGAGGGAGTTTGGATGGATCAAAGGCCGGATAGATCGAGGAAGTTTGGATAGATCACAGGCCGGATAGATCGAGGGAGTTTGGATAGATCACAGGCCGGATAGATCGAGGAAGTTTGGATAGATCACAGGCCGGATAGATCGAGGGAGTTTGGATGGATCAAAGGCCGGATAGATCGAGGGAGTTTGGATAGATCACAGGCCGGATAGATCGAGGGAGTTTGGATGGATCAAAGGCCGGATAGATCGAGGGAGTTTGGATAGATCAGAGGCCGGATAGATCGAGGGAGTTTGGATGGATCAAAGGCCGGATAGATCGAGGAAGTTTGGATGGATCAAAGGCCGGATAGATCGAGGGAGTTTGGATAGATCACAGGCCGGATAGATCGAGGGAGTTTGGATAGATCACAGGCAGGATAGGTCGAGGGAGTTTGGATAGATCACAGGCCGGATAGATCGAGGAAGTTTGGATAGATCACAGGCCGGATAGATCGAGGGAGTTTGGATAGATCACAGGCCGGATAGATCGAGGGAGTTTGGATAGATCACAGGCCGGATAGATCGAGGGAGTTTGGATAGATCACAGGCAGGATAGATCGAGGGAGTTTGGATAGATCACAGACCGGATAGATCGAGGGAGTTTGGATAGATCACAGGCCGGATAGATCGAGGGAGTTTGGATAGATCACAGGCCGGATAGATCGAGGGAGTTTGGATAGATCACAGGCAGGATAGATCGAGGGAGTTTGGATAGATCACAGGCCGGATAGATCGAGGGAGTTTGGATGGATCAAAGGCCGGATAGATCGAGGAAGTTTGGATAGATCAAAGGCCGGATAGATCGAGGGAGTTTGGATAGATCACAGGCCGGATAGATCGAGGGAGTTTGGATAGATCACAGGCAGGATAGATCGAGGGAGTTTGGATGGATCAAAGGCCGGATAGATCGAGGGAGTTTGGATAGATCACAGGCAGGATAGATCGAGGGAGTTTGGATAGATCACAGGCAGGATAGATCGAGGGAGTTTGGATGGATCAAAGGCCGGATAGATCGAGGGAGTTTGGATAGATCACAGGCAGGATAGATTGAGGGAGTTTGGATGGATCAAAGGCCGGATAGATCGAGGGAGTTGGGATAGATCACAGGCCAGATAGATCGAGGGGGATTGGATGGATCACAGGCCGGATAGATCGAGGGGGATTGGATGGATCAAAGGCCGGATAGATCGAGGGAGTTTGGATAGATCACAGGCCAGATAGATCGAGGGGGATTGGATGGATCAAAGGCCGGATAGATCGAGGGAGTTTGGAAAGATCACAGGCAGGATAGATCGAGGGAGTTTGGATAGATCACAGGCCAGATAGATCGAGGGGGATTGGATGGATCAAAGGCCGGATAGATCGAGGGAGTTTGGATAGATCACAGGCCAGATAGATCGAGGGGGATGGGATGGATCAAAGGCCGGATAGATCGAGGGAGTTTGGATAGATCACAGGCCAGATAGATCGAGGGGGATTGGATGGATCACAGGCCGGATAGATCGAGGGAGTTTGGAAAGATCACAGGCAGGATAGATCGAGGGAGTTTGGATGGATCAAAGGCCGGATAGATCGAGGGAGTTTGGATGGATCACAGGCAGGATAGATCGAGGGAGTTTGGATGGATCACAGGCAGGATAGATCGAGGGAGTTTGGATAGATCACAGGCCGGATAGATTGAGGGAGTTTGGATAGATCACAGGCCGGATAGATCGAGCGAGTTTGGATGGATCAAAGGCCGGATAGATCGAGGGAGTTTGGATAGATCACAGGCCGGATAGATCGAGGGAGTTTGGATGGATCACAGGCAGGATAGATCGAGGGAGTTTGGATAGATCACAGGCAGGATAGATCGAGGGAGTTTGGATAGATCACAGGCAGGATAGATCGAGGGAGTTTGGATAGATCACAGGCCGGATAGATCGAGGGAGTTTGGATGGATCAAAGGCAGGATAGATCGAGGGAGTTTGGATAGATCACAGGCAGGATAGATCGAGGGAGTTTGGATAGATCACAGGCAGGATAGATCGAGGGAGTTTGGATAGATCAAAGGCAGGATAGATCGAGGGAGTTTGGATAGATCACAGGCCGGATAGATCGAGGGAGTTTGGATAGATCACAGGCAGGATAGATCGAGGGAGTTTGGATAGATCAAAGGCCGGATAGATTGAGGGAGTTTGGATGGATCACAGACTGGATAGATCGAGGGAGTTTGGATAGATCACAGGCCGGATAGATCGAGGGAGTTTGGATGGATCACAGGCAGGATAGATCGAGGGAGTTTGGATAGATCAAAGGCCGGATAGATCGAGGGAGTTTGGATAGATCACAGGCCGGATAGATCGAGGGAGTTTGGATAGATCACAGGCAGGATAGATCGAGGGAGTTTGGATAGATCAAAGGCCAGATAGATCGAGGAAGTTTGGATAGATCAAAGGCCGGATAGATCGAGGGAGTTTGGATAGACCACAGGCCGGATAGATCGAGGGAGTTTGGATAGATCAAAGGCCGGATAGATCGAGGGAGTTTGGATGGATCAAAGGCAGGATAGATCGAGGGAGTTTGGATAGATCAAAGGCCGGATAGATCGAGGGAGTTTGGATAGATCACAGGCCGGATAGATCGAGGGAGTTTGGATGGATCAAAGGCCGGATAGATCGAGGAAGTTTGGATAGATCAAAGGCCGGATAGATCGAGGGAGTTTGGATAGATCACAGGCAGGATAGATCGAGGAAGTTTGGATAGATCACAGGCCGGATAGATCGAGGGAGTTTGGATGGATCAAAGGCCGGATAGATCGAGGGAGTTTGGATAGATCACAGGCCGGATAGATCGAGGGAGTTTGGATAGATCACAGGCCGGATAGATCGAGGGAGTTTGGATGGATCAAAGGCCGGATAGATCGAGGAAGTTTGGATGGATCAAAGGCCGGATAGATCGAGGGAGTTTGGATAGATCACAGGCCGGATAGATCGAGGGGGTTTGGATAGATCACAGGCAGGATAGATCGAGGAAGTTTGGATAGATCACAGGCCGGATAGTTCGAGGGAGTTTGGATAGATCACAGGCCGGATAGATCGAGGGAGTTTGGATAGATCACAGGCCGGATAGATCGAGGGAGTTTGGATCGATCACAGGCAGGATAGATCGAGGGAGTTTGGATAGATCACAGGCCGGATAGATCGAGGGAGTTTGGATAGATCACAGGCCGGATAGATCGAGGGAGTTTGGATAGATCACAGGCCGGATAGATCGAGGGAGTTTGGATAGATCACAGGCAGGATAGATCGAGGGAGTTTGGATAGATCACAGGCCGGATAGATTGAGGGAGTTTGGATGGATCAAAGGCCGGATAGATCGAGGGAGTTTGGATGGATCAAAGGCCGGATAGATCGAGGAAGTTTGGATAGATCAAAGGCCGGATAGATCGAGGGAGTTTGGATAGATCACAGGCCGGATAGATCGAGGAAGTTTGGATAGATCACAGGCAGGATAGATCGAGGGAGTTTGGATGGATCAAAGGCCGGATAGATCGAGGGAGTTTGGATAGATCACAGGCAGGATAGATCGAGGGAGTTTGGATAGATCACAGGCAGGATAGATCGAGGGAGTTTGGATGGATCAAAGGCCGGATAGATCGAGGGAGTTTGGATAGATCACAGGCAGGATAGATCGAGGGAGTTTGGATGGATCAAAGGCCGGATAGATCGAGGGAGTTTGGATGGATCAAAGGCAGGATAGATCGAGGAAGTTTGGATGGATCAAAGGCCGGATAGATCGAGGGAGTTTGGATGGATCAAAGGCAGGATAGATCGAGGAAGTTTGGATAGATCACAGACTGGATAGATCGAGGGAGTTTGGATAGATCACAGGCCAGATAGACCAATCATGAGTAGGTGGGACTTCTATCACAGGGAGGGCCGATTGCAGTTTGGCTCCGATCGCATGGAGAGAATCCGATTGAGCAAGGTGTCTGATTGTGAGGCGCTATGATCGCAGAGGGCAGTCAGGATTGCAGGGGGAGACTGATCGTGCCATTTAGGGGTCTGATCACAAGGAGGAGTCCAGTTGCCGGGGGTGGCGGGGTGCTGATCATGGTGGCAGGGAGTCAATCACAAAAAGGGCAGTCTGATCAAGGGATATGTGTCTGATTACTGGTGGGGGTCAGATCACAGACTTGGTGAGTCTGATCACAGGGATGGGGCGTCTAACTACAATGGGGTTACGACCGCAGAGGCACTGACCATTGGGCGTTTCAATCATGGGAACGTGTTCTTATTAAGGAGGCATCCGATCACAGGGGTATGTCTGATTGCAGCAGTGGGGTCTGACCACAGAGGGTTACAATCATGGGGGGACGTCTCCAATGGTAGGGGAGGATCCGTTTACTGGGGGAGGGGTCAGGGTCCAATCAAAGCGTGTGTTCCGATTGCAGCATGTGGGGGGTACGATTGGGATAGTTTTGATCACAGGAAAGGGTTGGATGGTATGGGTTCCAATCTTGGGGGGGTTCTAATCGTGGGGGTCCGATCATAGGGTTGGTCCGATCGTGGGGAATTCCAATCACTGCGGGGTGGGTTCGATCGTGGGGGATTCCAATTGTGCGGCTCCGATTGTGGGGGGTCAGTTCATGGGGGATTTTGATCATAATGGAGGATCTGATCATGGTGGTGGGTCTGATCATGGGGAATTCTGATGATGGAGAATTCCGATTATGGAGGATTCTGATGATGTCTGTAATATTACTCATTCCTTTGGTATGTGAACTATTGTAAGATTCACAGGACTCCAAGTAATAGTAAAGAATACATGGGTTTTTATTAAAATTTAACTGGAACATATATATATATAGTTATGTACATATATATATATATCTACACACGTCTTACTCTGTTGGGCTGCACCCACAACTCCCTGATCATGTGTGACATGACCATTTCTTCTGGTGAGCTTAGCTTATAGCCTCTTAAGGTGGTCCCACAACATCCCCTTTTTTCCAAAGATAACAACATACCTGCAATATTCAATGATGTTGCGGTTTGGACTAACTATACATGACTAAAACAAAATGCTGTTTATAAGTAAGCAAGTTTAACATTCTATAAAACATAGAGGAGGTTTGCTTATTCGTCCTGATCTTGTTATCAGAAACCTCTTCCCAGAACTGAGCACGTCTTGACGACTCCTCTGAGATTCTGGTGACTCAGAACTCTGGTTAATATGTTCTTCACTGTTGCTCGTAGCTTCTGTATGTACATTTTCAGATTTTGTCTTTGAACAAGTCCGTGATGCCATGGGGTTGTCACATGTAATGTTGTCGTACTGCTCTCTGAGTTTACTTCGGTTCCATCTGAGAATCACACCATTGGGTGTCTGGACCTCGTATAATCTGGGCTGGTCGCATATCCTAGCAACCTCTGCAGGATACTAAAGTTGCCAACGCACGATTGAGGACTCTGACCTTCTGTCTTACATGCAATCGAGCTCATTCTGGTCCTGCCTGCCTCTCATACGATGCCTTCATTTTCCCTTGTTTGGAAAGCTTAGAAAAATGATGACTGGCAACATCACCAATCACTAGCAATCCCTCTGGCCTCTGGGTACTCCCTGCAATAAACTGAAGCACGAGGAGTGACTCCCGGTCATATTGCCCCTTCATGTCAAGACTCCCAGCCTTTGGTGTTGTCCTTTGCATGGACTGACCTGATACACTCGATCTGAATATTTTGTACCACCTTCAGTGTGTTACTGACTTCATGTATCGTGACAATTCGTAAAACTCAGCATACTGGAAGTCCTGCGACAGTTGGTCCAGTTGTGTTTACAATATAAAACATTTGTGCTAGCCATTTGGAGGTCTGAACACTGCAAGGTTATCATTCCAATGCACTTGATTGGAAAAACATTGTAGGCAGTCAGCAATAGACAGTAACCTAGGGGCTAAAAAGAGTGAGGAAACTAAGAAAATTAATGTCAGCAGAGAAATAAAAATGAAAAACTTAAGGAACTAATATCTGACAAATCCCCGAGACCTGATGGCCTACACCCTAGAATTCTAAAAGAGATAGCTGCAGAGATAGTGGATGCACCAGTTATGATTTTCCAAAATTCCTTAGATTCGGGAACGGTCCCGTCAGATTGAAAGTTGGCAAATGTTACACTGCTTTTCAAGAAAGGAGGGAGAGATAAAACAATGAACTACAGGCCTGTTGGACTAACATCAGCTGTTGGGAAAATGATGGAAACTATTATTAAGGAAGTCTTAACAATGCATTTCGGAAAACATAGTATGATTAGAACAAGGATTGGTTAACGGACAGGAAGCAGAGGCTGGGCATAAATGGGGCATTTTCTAGTTGACAGGCAGTGAATAGTGGAGTGCTGCAAGGATCAGTGCTGAGGCCTCAGCTATTTAAAATCTATATCAATAACATCGATGAAGACACAGAGAGTAATGTATCTAAGTTTACTGATGATACAAAGATAGGTGGAAAGGTAATCTGTGGGAAGAACACAGAGAGGCTGCAAAGAGATATAGAGGGGTTAAGTGAGTGGGCAACAAGATGGCAGATGGAGTATAATGTAGGAAAGTGTGAAGAATAAAAGAACATAAAAACAGAAAAGCTGAATATTTTTCAAAGGTGTGAAACTTGTAAGTATTGCTGTTCAAAGAGACTTGCTCATACAAGGAATGCAAAAGTTAGCATGCAGGTACAGCAAGCAATTAGGAAGGGAAATGGCATGTTTGCCTTTATTGCAAGGGGATTGGAGTACAGGAATAAAGAAGTCTTCCTACAATTGTACAGGCTTTTGGTGAGACCACATCTGGAATATAGTGTACAGTTTTGGTCTCCACATTTAAGAAAGAATGTACTTGTATTGGAGGTGGTACAGCGTAGGTTCACTAAACTAGTCCCTGGGATGAAGGGGTTGTCCTATGATGAGAGGCTGAGTAAATTGAGCCTATATTCTCTGGAGTTTAGAAGAATGAAAGGCGATCTCATTGAAACATACAAGATTCTGAAGTTCTGACGCTGAGAGATTGTTTCGGCTAATCAGGGAATCTAAAACAAGGGGGGCACAGTCTCAGGATAAGGGGCCGATCAATTAGGACTGAGATGAGGAAAAATTATTTCATTCAAATGATTGGGAATCTTTGGAATTCTCTACCACAGAGGGTTGTGGATGCTCCATCGTTGAATATATTTAAGGCTGGGATAGATAGATTTTTGGTCTCTCGGGGAATCAAAGGATATGGAGAGCGGGCGGGACAGTGGAGTTGAACCCTAAGATCAGCCACAATCATATTGAATGGTGCAACAGGCTTGATGGGCTATACGGTCTATTCCCGCTCCTATTTTTTGTGTTCCTTAATTCTTGCGTAGCCATAGTGAATCATTCTATCGATTCCAATTTCTTTTAAGTACATGCTCTTCAGTATACGGATGGGCAGAATATTTTCACTTGCTCCAGTGTCGATTTTTACTCTGAGCACATGCTTGCCATTCTTCTGCAGACATATAATCCCAATCATGGCGAATGCCTCAGATTGCGTAATAGCATTGACATGTTGATCTAAGTTAACTATGTGAAATGCTTGCTTGCTGTTCGCATGAGTGCATTCTTCACCCTGTCCTCGTGGCAATCTGTCTCTCTGCTGAACCGATGGACCTGCTTCAGCTTTTGTTGTGCGTTGGCATACTTTTTGTTGCATTTGCCATCCTGTTTCCCACCATTCCTGTTTGCAGTATCTGAGCTCGGCCTTCTGCACTGCCTTACCCAATGTCCTCACATGCCACAAGCATTGCACAGGTCCTGCTATGCTGGACAATGCAAATTGGGTGAATCAGGCCACATTTGCCACAAGGTGTAGCAGACCTCTGAGCCTTGGTTACCATACTGATTGTTGTAGCCACCCCCAACGCTTGTAACTGATGGTGTCCAGCCATGATGGCTTCAAATTTCCTTCCATCTATGGTATGCCCTTACTTCTTCGCTAACAGGTCTTTTTGAAAGCCCTCTAGTGGGGTAGACACAAATACTAGCGCGATAATCTGTTCTGACAATTCAATATCTGCAAAGTCACATTCTTGAATTTTGTCTTGGCACCTTGCAACAAACTGTTCAATGGACTCATTTTGCCTTTGCCGGTAAGTCATAAGCTTAAGCCTATGTACTCGGATACAGCCCTTTACTTTGAGTGCTCCTCCAGGAATGTCCAAAGCTTGCTAGGGTCCTTCTGATCCTCATTTGACAATCCTGATGTATTGATCTATTGCAGGTCCTCATTGCCCAGTGCAATCTTGATTTTCACATCTTGTTTCTCTGGTTCACCCACTTCTTGATCCAGTAAACACAGTTCCATCTGCTGGCGAAACAGTTTCAACTCAAACGTTATGTTCAATGCCTTCCAATCCATAATTGGATACCAGACAGCCATTTTCTGGATGATCCTGCTTTTAAAAAAGAATACAGGACTTTGCACAGGTTTTCATTTGAACAGGCACAATTCTTCTACCGGCTCAAAAAACAGCAAAATACTGCAGATGCTGGAAATCTGAAATAAAAACAAGAAATGCTGGAAATACACAGCAGGTCTGGCAGCATCTGTGGAGAGAGAAGCAGAGTTAACTTTTCAGGTCAGTGACCCTTGAGGGATCAGATCTTGGGGGATTCCAATCATTCAGGGTCTAATCGTGTGGGTGTTGGATCATAGGGATTCTGATCAGCAGGGGACCCGATCCTGGAGGGGTTCGATCACGGGGGTCGGAAGGTGGAGGGGGGCAGATCTTGGTGGATTCCAATCATCGGGGATCCAATCACGGCGGGGAGTTTCGATCCTGGGGAAGTCCAATTGTGGAGGGTCAGATCGTGAGGGGGGAGTCATTTCATGGAATGGTCCAATCCTGGCAGGGTCCACTTATGGGAGGGTCCGATACTGGCGGGGTCGGGAGGTGGGCGTTCTGAACACAATGGAAGGTTGTATCCCTTTGGGGGGGGGCGGTCTGATCACAGTGGGCAGGGGTCTGATCACAGTGGGGGGCATCTGTTCAAAGTGGGGGGTCTGATCACAGTGGGGGAGGGGGTCTGATCACAGTGGGGGGCATCTGTTCACAGTGGGGGGTCTGATCCCAGTGGGACGGGTTACGATCAGTGAGGGTTTCTGATCTGAGGAGTGTTTTTGGAGGTGAGTTCCTGGATTTGGCAGGTTTGGTGTTTTATTCTCACAGGGAGGGCAGAGGAGTAGGTGACCTGTCTACACTAAGGCTGGAACAGCTGTGGGGGCTGCAGTGGCATTGCCTCCAGGTCTGCAGCATGACAGGGAGATGAAGCAGAGACTGTGGAGAGAGCAAGCTCCATGCAATGTCCACTGCCAATTTGGAAGCTGACTCCTCTATGCTCCTTGACAGTGACAGGAGGCTGTCTGACAGGCCAACCAATGCAGACAGCACATTGGTGTGCATGCCCATCAGCATTCTCCTGTATGATGCTCCAGCAAGGTCCTCAGCTGAGTCAGAACTCATCTGTGACCTCACTCTCCAGGCAGCTAGCAAATGAACCATCCTTTATGTCTGGCCTGTCTGCAGCCCACTTGTACCCGGTGACTCACCACCTGCAGATCCTGACTCTACACCAGCATCCAAGGTATATGCAGTGCCAGAGTCTGAGCTGGTGGTTGCGAGTGTCAGATCAAGTAACAGGGTCTCGTCATCAGTGCTGCGCTGTTGCCCTCTCTCCTCCTCCCTGGGGTTACTGTGGCTGGGCAGATGGCAGTTCTTGGGTGCCTGAAAGCAGGAAATCAGAAGGGAATGGAGTGAGGGAAGTGTGGGGCATAAAGCAAGAGATCACACTTGCTCATCATGGCAGGTAGCAGGATGGGGATGAGCTGGGAGTTGAGAAGGAGCATGAGGCAGGAACATGCTGTCACCTTCCTTGTCGTCAGCAATTCCGGATGTCACAGGCTCTGTCACAGTCAGCCCAATGATGCTGATAACCATCTCCTCCAAGGAGCTCGGGAGATGCAGATCCCCCATTGGTTCTTCTCTGCTCCCTTCCATTGTGTACCACTTTGTCCTGCAAGAGAGAGAGAGAAGAATGTCAATGAGTATGTTGCATTATGTTAGGGTGATGTGCCTGTCATAGCTGGATAGCTGGAGTTACCTGGCGGCAGAAGGTGGTGGATGTGTGGCTGGCAGCATTGGAATTTGTGTGAGGATGAGGTAGAGTATCTGGATGCTAGGCATGAGTCCTGAGTGCCAGAAAGTGCTGATGGGTGAGTGATGAGGCTGTGGTACATAGGGCAGTGTGAGAGGTTGGTGGTGTGGTGGATAGGAGATGTCAACTGAAGATGCATTCACTCACCTTGACCATCTGTGTTAAGTCATTAAAACTTACCGAGGCACTGCTGCCAGGTCCTTACTCCAGACTCCAAGAGTTGTCCTCCCTGCTCACACTCCCTTCTGAGGGTGGTCCTTGAGGGCCTCCTGGCCCTCCACAAAACCATGGCCTCTCTCCTCCTGTCCACTTCTAACACTAAGGCCTCCACTGCCCCATTAGTGAACCTGGTGCCCCCTCTCTGCCCTGGTTTTCCCTGTTTAGAATTTCAGTATTAGTATTCAGCAGCAGCCTCCTGACATACAGTGCAGTTTCCCTTTAAGAGGGACAGACTGCCTTTAAGAGCAGAAGGCTGGCTGCACCACATGCAATCAGCACCAGTCCCGCTGCTGAACACAGAGACAGCCAGGAGCACGGGAACCGCTCAGCCCTAAGTTACAATCTTGGAAATGAGGTAGCAATGCCAAGCCTGTGTTCTGCCCACCTCCACCAGAACCATCGTGGGCAGGCTGCAAATTGTGAACCCTGTGCCAGATTAATGCTGCTATCCAGTTTTTAGGTCCTGGTCTCCTATGTGAGCACACTGGTTTTCATTTTCACGTTAATGCAAATTTCCCTCCATTTTATCAGAGTGAAAATGTTCTCCTATCAACTCAAATTGTTCTACCTACCAATGGAAACTAGATTGGTGCTTATTAGGGAACTTATCAGCTTTAATTTCTAACTGTGAAAAGATATAAAAATATACCGAAAAATTCACACTGCTGCTTTTCTCTGGCTTCCCCATCTAGGGTTTGGAAGAGGTAGGTGTGGGGGTGGAATACAGGGAGCAGATAGGCTTCCACTTTCTTAATCATCAGGCATGGACTATTTTTGATGTAAAGTTTCCTTGCTTCCTTCAATGCCACTGATGCAGAGCTTTACTCATTTGGAAAGGGTATGTCCGAGTTCCCCACAAGTGGGAAAAGCAGCTAAATGTGATGAACATTATCACATATTAAGGTCCTTCCATCTCTGGTCAATTTTTAATAGTTATGTCCCAAAAAAAAAATGCTCATCAAAATACTTAAAGAGAGAAAGAAAAGTTTGCATTTCTGAGACCTGTATCATTTTGATGTTCTATCTGTGGGAGGTTGAGTTGCCTCCATCAGAAGATTTCATAAGTTAGGAGGGTGTATGGTATGTTCAATGAACATGATCTGATGGGCCAAAGGGCTTTAATCATTAATACTTTCTGATATTCAGACATTAAAAAATTGGGACTGGGTCATTTTAATGTCCTTTCGTCTGTTATTTTGGACTTCAATCAAGCTGAGACAGGGTCTATCAAGTAGAAATTCCACTTAGGTGGGCTTATAACGGGCAGCCAATCGTGGTAATGCCAGCTGGGCATTAACGTCCAAGAAAATTTCAATTTCATGATTCAATGGGATCGAAAAATATTCTTCCATCTTTGTGTCCGATTGGACCATTCCATAAGACTATCTACATTTCATCGTGAGTTGGATAAATAAACAACAAGAACGAGGCTGCATTTGAAAGCACAGGCTTCATACAGGTATGTGGGACCAACAAGGACTTGTCTTTCTCAGTAAATATCAGACTTAATCGCAAGGAAATGCATTTCATAATTTTCTCTTTACTGCTCTGGCATGTTGATCTCTGCTTCCATAGACACTGCTAGCCCTCAGACGGCCGTTCTTTATTTCTGAGTCTAGCCACTGAGTACCCATCGGGAACATCACAGACAAATGCAACTTATTCTTATCCTCATATATAATCTGCAAAATTCGATTCCGTGACATAGCAAATGTTATCTTGGGTGCTATGGGTGCTGTTTTGTGTGCAAGGTAGCATTTGCACAGCCCATGCGCACTTCTGGTGCAGGCTGAACTGGACAGCATTTTGGCGAAGGTGTTAGCGCAGGCATTAGGGACATATGCCAGAGTGTGCAATGTGAGCAGATCATAACATCAGTCAGTGTGGAATGCTGGCTTATTCTATTTTCAACCTCAATGCTCCAGCTAACACCCCCACTTAATGTTGCACAGCTGAACATGCGTAGAGCAGCAGGAAGGACCACCCCCCACCCACAAACGTTATAAAAAGGGATCATCTACTACTTTCAGGTTAGTTGCTCATTGACTTCTACAGGTTGTTGCTGAGTTAGTAGAAGTGTTTGGTGGTTTGTGTGCTTAGTTAAATTCTACAGGGAGTGCTGCTGCATTTGGTGAAGGCCTTGGCTCTCACTTCAAGGGTTCTACTCACAATATTTGTTCTGAGCCTTGGGTGCAGTAGATTGTATCCCCCTTGGCCTGCAGCATGACAGGGAGAACGAGCAGAGGCGATACAGAGGAGGACAAGCTTGAAGGGGGAGGCAGAGGAGGTGAAGAAGTGCTTTCAGCAGGAAATCATAGCCACCCAGGGTCTTCGGGGAGCAATCCTCCTATCTCAACCTCAGCGAGGAACAGTGTGTGCTACGTCTCCATTTTCCAAAGGAGTTGCTCACTGAAATATGCCACCTGTTGCAGACAAAACTGCAGCCTCAGATCAGGACAAGGACAGCAATGCCAGTAACTGTAAAGGTGACCAAGGCCTTGAACCTCTTCACGTCAGGATCTTTTCAAGCTGGAAAAGACGCTATCTCACTGTTTGCCGTCCACTGTTGTATAACAGATGTGACTGATGCACTGTATGCCAGGAGAAGGGGGATACATTGCATCCTCTCTTTTCAAAGAGAAACAGGAGGAGTGTGCACATGGCTTTGCCAGGATAATGGGCTTGCCAATGGTATAGAGTGTCATTGACTGCACACCTACTGCTTTACAGGCACTGCTTTGAAATGCAACCGAAATGGGTTCTACTCCCTCAAAGTGCAGTTGGTCTGCTGCCATGCTCAACACATCAAGAAAGTGAATGTCCAGTATCCTGGAAGCAATCATGATGCCTTTATTTTCAGCCAGTTTGCCGTACCAGGATTATTGAGCCATTGCATCACACCAGAGGGAGGTTATTGGGCATTAAGGGCATTCCGCTGACCATCTCACTCATGGCTCCAGTGCACAACCCAAGCACACATATGCAGCATTCATATAACAAGAGTCATGCTGCCATAGGAAATGTCACTGAGCAGGCCATTTGGGTGCTTAAACAATGATTCTGCTGCCTGGACCACTCTGGAGAAGCCCAGCAGTAATCTCCAGAGCACATCACGATTTGTCGTGATCTGCTGCATCCTGCACACAACTTCACCATCATGAGGGCCCAGCCCTTGTTTCAAGGTATATGTACAGAGAGCAGCTGAGGAGGATGAAGAGGAGGAGGAAGGGAGGAGGGAACTAACACAACCCCTTTCCAGCCGGGCTGTCTACTATTGGCTCATCTTACTGCAATACCAGTGAGCATAAGCCCAATTCCGCACTCACCAAGAGTCCCACACCCTACTTTCTCTCTGTTACTGACCATCAGAGCATCCTCTTGACCACAATGCTGAAGTAAAAACACCACAAAACAAACATCCCAAACCACTTTATCAAGCAAGCCATCTGATATTCCATACTAAACTCAAGTAATCACTCCTATGCATTCCCTTATTGTTTGCTTCCATGTGCCTTTGCCTGTCCGAGTGCTCCTGCACAGTACTATCCCAGTGGTTGTATCATGGCTGGTGGAAGGTTGCTGACTTTCAGTGGGAGACACTGCAGATGGCTTTGTAGGACGCCCTCAAGCAGCTGTGGTCCTAGAAGGCCTGGCTGTAGACTACACCATCTCGACATGGGTGGCAACAGTCTGACCTCATAGACTGAAAGGCGACAGCAAGGGCACTGGTGGAGTGGCGGTGGTGGGAGCACGACTGCTGTCATCCTGAGATAGGACTGCAGATTCACATTCCACGGAACCACTGCCACTTTCACTTTCACAAGACGGTGACTCAGCAATCCTAGTAATCTGTTGAAGGGCAGATTGCTGGACTGCTGTGATAGCCTGCATGCCCCTTTGAGCACTGCTATCCACAGCCATGATGGCAGCAGTCTGACTTCAGTCTGAGCTTCCATTCTCCTGGAATTGGCTACCATTTCCATGGTAGAGAAGATGAGCATCAAGCTCTGCACAAAGTCCTGTGCCAAGTTAGTGCTCATTGACAGTGCCTGCCAATGTACCAAGTATTTCTGTACACACCCATCAGCCTTTTTCCTGTGTGCCGGCCCATCAAAGTTTTCATCTTAGTCCTTTGCAGCAGAATACATGTGCAACATTAGACCTCCAGTGAGCTGGCACCTAAGCTACCCTATGCCCCTGCCTTAGCTGCAGGCCACTCATGCATGATGACTCACCAGGCTGAATTGTATGGGCCCCCTGAGACGGGTTCGGAGTTTGGGGGGTGGGGGGGGGGGGTGGGGGGTGCCCATAGTATTGCAACAGGAGGCGGGTGATGGAGGGCCTGTCACCTCCACATCGCAATGCAATTTTGTCAGAGGTGGGATAGGCCGACGACAACCTTCCCGTTAACAGCCACTTAAGGGTGTCTTCCTCCTGCCACAAAGGGAGGTCACCCAGTAAAACAAGGCCACCTCCCTGCGGGCTTATGGGGGGTGGGGGCACTCTCCATGGGAAATCTGTAGCCCACAGAGGGCCCCCAAGAAAAAACAAAACATGTCCCTGTACCTCACCTCCTCCTCTACTGAAAGGGGAAAGGCACAAGGGTAGGGTTGTGATGAGGGGAGGAGGGGAAAGCAATAGGTGCATGTTTACACCATGTGCAGCTTTGGAATGAAAAGAGATTGTGCGATTGGAGGAGGGGCAGGGGAAGTGGGATGTGAGAAGGAGGATTAGTTATGAGCATGACATCATCTTTGATCCTTTCAGCCCTACACTGGCCGTGGCCTCAGTCACGGCTTCTCCAACAATGGCAAGCATTACCTCCTCCCTTGGAGTAAGGACATGCAGCCAGGCCTGCTCCCTACCAGTTAGCTGCTGTTGCCTGTGAATACGTGCCACCTTGTTCTGCAGGAGAGAGGCAAGTGTGTCAGTGAGTGTGGTGCAATATATTTGGGTGAATGCGGCTGTCATGGTTGAATAGCTGGCAAGGTGTGAGATGTGGGTATGAGACTTTCAGTAGTGCTAAGTGAGTCATGGTGAGGTGAAGTTATGTTATGAGTGACGATTGTTAGAGTTTGTTAGTAGGTAAGTGATGGGGGGTGTGTTGCATTGAGCAATGCGTAAGGCTTATGGTGCAGTTGATGGAATGTGGTGTTTGAAGATGCATTCACAGACCTTGATCACATGTGTGAGCTTATTGACCTTCTTTCGGCACTGCATCCAGATTCTTGGGCCTACATTATTGGCATTGATTTTCATAGCTATCTGTTCCCATTACCCTCTGAGATGTTTTCTGGAGGAACTCCTGGCCTCCGGCAGATATATGTATTTTTCCTCCCATCGACCTCCTGCACCAAGACTTCCAGTGCTGTGTCGGAGAACCTTGGGGCATGCTCTCTGCCATGTTGTGCCATTCCTGTATCTTTTTCAGGTCAAAGTCATTAGTGCAATGAATTCCAGCACTTGCTCCAGCCAAAGTGCAGCTCCCCTTTAAGTGGTGCAGGCTGGCTTTATGTCACGCAGGCTAAATTGAACTTTTGTTAGACTCTCATGATATTGCCTCCCTACTTAGGCATGTAGCCACTTAGCAGGATGCTCAGCGCTGGTTGCATGCTGCAATCATGAGTAGAGCACACCAAGTTTGTTTGTTTTATGTTGTTTTATTTTCAAACTGAAAAACCCAGCTTAGGTATCTACAATATGATGCCCATCTCCTACTGATTGTGTGGGATGTTACAGGCAGGTTAATGTGGTCAGAACCCACTGAGAGTCACAGATCTAATTGCCTGACACCAAATCTGCAAAGGGGAGGTGTGTGGAGTGATTCTTTAGTTTACAAATCCTAACTGTAGGAAGAAACCTGCCATTTATTTTATCAAGCCTCATACGATAGGCACTTTATTTCCCTCTGTTGGGAGTCAATTTTCTTCTTTGCAAAGTATCTTCTCCCTTTGCTTTATGCCGCATTTTTCGCAGTATGAGGAGGTAAATGTGTGAAGAATTGTTGGAACAAGTCCATAACCAGCCAGCCATTCTTACAGCACAGAAGGAGTTTTTTCAGCCCATCATGAATTCTTTGAAAGACCTATTCAATTACCCCCATTCCTCTGCCCTTTCCCCGTGGCTGCACAAAATTTTCCCCTTCAATAATTTAGCCAATTTGTTTTTGAAAATTGTTATTGACTTAATTCCACCATGCTTTCAGGCAATGCTTTCCAGGTCATAGCAACTTTTGCAAAAAAAACCTCATCTCACTTCTGATTCTTTTGCCAATTACCTGAAATATGTATTTTTTGGTTACCAACCCTTCTGCAACCGGAAACAGTAGTTTCTTCTTATTTACTCTATCAAAACCCTTCATGATTTGGGTTTTTATACTTCCTAAGGTCAATACCAGAACTGGGTCTTACCCCGATGACGTGTAATTTCATTCATTGTCAGTGTTACATTTGGTAGGACCTCCATGTCCCTGGCCTTTTGCCTTCCTCGGCCATTTCTGGCTTCCCCACACATCTTCCCCTCTCCATAAATTTTGGGCCAATGACTTTAGTCTTCCTAATTTTTAGCTGGAAGAAATTGTAGCTCATCCAAGGCTGTATTTTGGACAAACAAGTCTGACAGAGCAAAGGCAGCGAAGGTTAGAGAGAGGTGATGGCGAGATAAAGCTAGGTGGAAACTTACCCCATGTCTATGAATGGCATAGACGAGAAAGGCGGGTGTGTGATTAAAGATAGATCCTTGTGGGGCTTTAAAAGTACTATGTGAAGGCACCAAAAAAAATATTTCCTGGATAACAAAAGCAAAATACTGCAGATGCTGGAAATCTGAAATAAAAACAAGAAACGCTGGAAATACTCAGCAGGTCTGACAGCATCTGTGGAGAGAGAAGCAGAGTTAACGTTTCAGGTCAGTGACCCTTCATCAGAACTCAGTTTTTATTTAAGCATTTCCTGGAGATGCTCTGGCTACAATTGGCACAGCAGAATCAAGTAAGGTAGTCACAGCCAGCTGGAAAACAGAGACCTCATAAACTACATAGTGGCATCAGTGGAAAGGCACAGGGGTTGAAGGTGTAATGTAGTCAATGGTCAAATGTTGGGTGTAGCAATTCTATGACAATGTATTGATGCATTAGGTTAATTGCTGTGAAAGATTGAATAGGATTGCAGGATACCCAGTAAGAAAAGTAGAAATAGGTCTAAAAATCTGTAACTCTCTCCAAAAAGCTGTTGAGACTAGGTCAATTCAAAACTGAGATTGATCGATTTTTGCTAGGCAAGCGTATTGTAAGATATGAAACCAAGTGGGCATATGGAGCTAAGATACAGATCAGCCATTGTCGAATTGAATAGAGGAAAGGCTCAAGGGGCTGAATAGCCTACACCTGTTCCTATGCCTCCAAGATACAGAGAAAGGAGAGCAGGGAATGAATTGCAGTTGGAAAAGAAACTTTGAAATAGAGGAAAGAGAACAGGAGAGAAAATTTTAATATTTCAATATTATAAGGGTGGCATAGTGGCGTAGTGGTTAGCACCACAGCCTTACAGCTCCAGCAACCTGGGTTCAGTTCTGGGTACTGCCTGTGTGGAGTTTGCAAGTTCTCCCTGTGACTGTGTCGGTTTCCGCCAGGTGCTCCGGTTTCCTCCCACAGCCAAAGACTTGTAGGTTGAGAGGTAAATTGCCCCTAGTGTAGGTAGGTGGTAGGAGAATTGTGGGGATGTGGTATGGAATTAAATGTAGGATTAGTATAAATGGGTGGTTGTTGGTCAGCACAGACTAGGTGGGCCAAAGGGCCTGTTTCATTGCTGTATGACTCTATGAGAGATGTGCTGGGAAGAAGTGCAAGGGTTAGGGAGGCAGGAAGAATGGCAAGACCAAGGACAAATGAAAGGCCAAGTGGCTTTGCATGCTTCTTGAAATTTACAATAAAAATACATTTTAAAATAAATGTAGAGGAAGGAAAAGTAGTTTTCTAACAAATTTCACAAAGCTTTTGAAAAGCAAGCTGGTTAATGTTGCGTGGTACTGATCTCTTACTTTTGGGTCCTTGTGAGGACCTTTTGAGTGTATTAGGTAGGTGTCACTCTATCTATATATTGGTTAAAAAGTGCTTCTGCTGTTTATTGATTAAAAAATACTCAGTCCCACAAGGGAGCTGTCTTATCTTCCAGTTTCCAGTTCTGATGAGGGTCTATGCTCAAAACCTTCACAATTCTTTTCCTTCCCTGATGTTAATAGTTCTGCAAGCACAGACTTGAATATGGCAAAGAACAACTTGACATTAAAAGCAGCAGACTTTATCCCTGGAGCAACTTTCTCACAATCCAGGACACAGTAGATAGAGGAAAAAAGCTCCTGTCTTTTTTAACACAATCTGTCAAAAATTAAGAGGCACAGAAAGTAATTTTTTTTAAAATCCAGTTAAAGAGTGGTTCGAAAAAAGTGGACTTGAAATGAGAGATGAGGACCACACAGCATTAACCAGTTTGCTATTCAGAAGCTTTCTGAAATTTGTCAGAAAATAACTTTTCCTTTCTCCATATTTTTCAGCCATCCAGTACAAAGCAGTCCTCCAGCAACTTAAGCATCCACTCCCTCCATCACTGGTGCACAGTGGCTGCAGAATGTCCTATCTGCAGAATGCACTGCAGCAACCAACCAAGGCTTCTCCAACAGCACCTCCCAAACTCCTGACCTCCACCACCTGAAATGACAAGGGCAGCAATTGCATGGATACACCATCTGCTCCATTCCCTTCCAAGTGACACACAATCCTGACTTGCACATATATTGCCATTCATTCATTGTCGCTGTGTCGCATTCTGGGAGCACCTTCACCACACAGATTTCAGCAGTTGAAGAAGAAAGCTCAACACCATCATCTCAAGGGCAACGAGGAATGGGGAATAAATGTTAGCCATGCCAACGATGACCAATGCCGAGAATGAACTTTTAAAAAGCTAATTTATGTTTTTCCAGCACCTTGAACTATCGGGAATGGATTATAACTTGTTTGAAGTAGGTTTTCATATTCAGGGGCTGTAAAAGCCTTAAGGGTTAAGTATTTTTAGCATCAATGTGATGGACGAGGACTACGCATGAGTGTTAACACTGAGAAATGGAAAGTTGCACTTCAAAGTAATACAAAGTACCACCTGCTAGTACAGCTTCTGTGATTGTCCCTTTTCCTACAACACTATTCTTCTCCTATTATTATTAAGATGAATTCCTGACAGGCTGTTTGTGACGTGCCTGCAGCAAAATTTCATTTCATTCCTTGTGACGTTGTTAGCGGCTTTGGGATTACTGAGGCGTTTTCAGCATTCATTAGTGAGTGGGATGACAATGGAGGGCATGTGAACACATCCTGCCTCAACATCCAGTGACAGCGCACTTCTTTCAGGAACTGACTTTTCATGGCGATGAGCCAGGAGAGTGGAGGCAAAGCCAATAGCGACCGACAATTAGAGATGGCCTTCTGCTCGTTATTATTATATTCAGAAACTGTATACTTGAGTAAAAACGACATATTTGAATATTTATAATATCAACTGCTACTGACAAATTCTGAAGCAAGAAAGGTAAAGTGAGCATGTTGACCTTTTCAATAATCAATTCATTTTCAGTGGTTTCTTTTCATTTTGATTTCATGCTAAGTATTCTTAGGGATGTCAATGCTTAGGGCTGAAATTCATCCCCCCCCCCACCCCCCTCCCCACACCCCCACCACTTTTGCACACACCCTCAGCACCAAGGGCCCTCAGGACATAGGAACAGGCATATGCCATTCAGCCCGTCAAGACCTCAAGGTTGGCTATCATATGGATGCCCAGCAGACCTTCCTTCCAACAATGTGTCTGACTCCTGACCTCAGAATAACCATTTACTGCAAATGTTTGAACTCCCTGTTTCACACATCAGTTGTCCTTGTGCTCTCTCTAAGTGACAGGGTCACCTTGATGCTGACTGAGTTATAGACTGTTTTATGCAGTGCACAGGCATGCTGGAAATCCAATTGAGAAGGCCATGAACCAACTTCACTTAAGGGGTCAGGACACTATCCCATCCTACTCTTCAATCAATTGCCATCAGTTTGGTTTCTGTTTCTTTTGATAGATCAGTCAATCACAGCTGAACTTTCAGCAGAAAGCTAATCCTTTGTATGGCAGTTATTTTTGGCACTGCTGTAAAAGTAAGATTACATATTTGCACCAATGCATGCATTTCTCCAACATTTTTAGGGCCACTAGTTTGTTAAAATTAAAACACTTGGAGGCTGAAAATCATAACTGAGTGACATGGTGAGGAGCAAAGGGACAGATCAACTCCCACAGGTATTTCACCTCAACTAAGCTGCCCAGTAAATTCCAGGATGGTGGGAGATACCAACCAGGATGGACTGGCCACACCATAGCCAACAACATCATCAATTCCTTATCATCTCTTAGTGAAGAATCTTTGATTGGTGTCACCAATATCGTGATCGGCATCCAAGCATGACTACAAATTGTATCACTTTCAAGAGTGATTGCCTGGTTCACTGGAAAAACAAGCATGGGCAGGGTAAGCATTGAACATAGATCATAAAACATAGAACAGTACAGCACAGTACAGGCCCTTCGGCCCACGATGTTGTGCCGAACCTTTAACCTACTCTAAGATCAAACTACCTACATACCCTTCATTCTACTATCATCCATGTACCTATCCAAGAGTTGCTTAAATGTCCCTAATGTATCTGCTTCTACTACCACCGCTGGCAGTGCATTCCATGCACCCATCACTCTCTGTGTAAAGAACCTACCTCTGACATCTCCCCGAAACCTTCCTCCAATCACCTTAAAATTATGCCCCCTGGTGATAGCCCTTTCCGCCATGGGAAAAAGTCTCTGTCTATCCACTCTATCTAGGCCTCTCATCATTTTGTACCCCTCTATCAAGTCACCTTTCATCCTTCTTCGTTCCAATGAGAAAGCCCTAACACCCTCAACCTTTCTTTGTAAGACATGCCCTCCAGTCCAGGCAGCATCCTGGTAAATCTCCTCTGCACCCTCTCTAAAGCTTCCACATCCTTCTTATAATGAGGCGACCAGAACTGAACACAATATTCCAAGTGTGGTCTAACCAGGGCTTTATAGAGCTACAGCATAACCTCGCGGCTCTTTAACTCAATCCCCCTGTTAATGAAAGCCAACACACCATACGCCTTCTTAACAACCCTATCAACTTGGGTGGCAACTTTGAGCGATCTATGGACATGGACCCCAAGATACCTCTGTTCCTCCACACTGCCAAGAATCCTGTCTTTAAGCCTGTATTCTGCATTCAAATTCAACCTTCCAAAATGAATCACTTCACACTTTTCCAGGTTGAACTCCATCTGCCACTTCTCAGCCCAGCTCTGCATCCTGCCAATGTCCCGTTGCAACCTACAACAGCCTTCCAAACTATCCACAACTCCAGCAACCTTTGTGTCATCGGCAAACTTGCTAACCCAGCCTTCCACTCCCTCATCCAAGTCATTTATAAACATCACAAAAGAGCAGAGGTCCCGGAACAGATCCCTGCGGAACACCACTGGTCACCGGGCTCCAGGCTGAATACTTTCCATCTACTACCACCCTCTGTCTTCTATGGGCCAGCTAATTCTGTATCCAGACAGCCAACTTTCCCTGTATCCCATGCCTCCTTACTTTCTGAATGAGCCTACCATGGGGAACCTTATCAAACGCCTTGCTAAAATCCATATACAGCACATCCACTGCTCTTCCTTCATCAATGTGTTTTGTCACATCTTCAAAGAATTCAATAAGGCTTGTGAGGCATGACCTGCCCCTCACAAAGCCATGCTGACTGTCTCTAATCAAACTATGCTTTTCCAAATAATCATAAATCTTGTCTCTCAGAATCCTCTCCAATAATTTGCCCACTACCAACGTAAGACTGACTGGTCTAATATTCCCAGGGTTATCCCTATTCCCTTTCTTGAACAAGGGAATAACATTTGCCACCCTCCAATCATCTGGTACTACTCCAGTGGACAGTGAGGACACAAAGATCATCGCCAAGGGCGCGGCAAACCCTTCCCTCGCTTCCCTTAATATCCTTGGGTATATCCCGTCTGGCCCCGGGGACTTATCTATCCTCATGTCTTTCAAAATTTCCAGCACATCCTCCCTCTTAACATCAACCTGTTCGAGCATATCAGCCTGTTTCACGCTGTCCTCACGAACGACCAGGTCCCTCTCACTAGTGAATACTGAAGCAAAGTATTCATTTAGGACCTCCCCTACCTCTTCCGACTCCAGGCACACGTTCCCTCCACTATCCCTGATCGGCCCTACCCTCACTCTGGCCATCCTCTTGTTCCTCACATAAGTGTAGAACGCCTTGGGATTTTCCTTAATCCTACCCGCCAAGACTTTTTCATATCCCCTTCTAGCTCTTCTAAGTCCATTCTTCAGTTCCTTCCTGGCTACCTTGTAACCCTCTAGAGCCCTGTCTGATCCTTGCTTCCTCAACCTTAAGTAAGCTTCCTTCTTCCTCTTGACTAGCTGTTCCACATCTCTTGTCATCCAAGGTTCCTTCACCCTACCATCCCTTCCTTGCCTCATTGGGACAAACCTATCCAGCAGTCGCAGCAAGTGCTCCCTCAACAACCTCCACACTTCTGTCGTGCATTTCCCTGAGAACATCTGTTCCCAATTTATGCTCCCCAGTTCCTGCCTAATAGCAATGTAATTCCCCCTCCCCCAATTAAATATTTTCCCATCCCGTCTGCTCCTGTCCCTCTCCATGACTATAGGTCAGGGAGTTGTGATCACTATCACCGAAATGCTCTCCCACCAATAGATCTGCCACCTGGCCTGGTTCGTTGCCAAGCACCAAATCCAACATAGCCTCCCCTCTAGTCGGCCTATCTACATATTGAGTCAGGAAACCTTCCTGGACACACCTGACAAAAACTGCTCCATCCAAACTATTTGCACTAAGGATGTTCCAATCAATATTAGGGAAGTTGAAGTCACCCATGACAACAACCCTGTTACTTCTGCACCTTTCCAAAATCTGCCTCCCAATCTGTTCCTCCGTGTCTCTGTTGCTATTGGGGGGTCTATAGAAAACTCCCAATAAAGTGACTGCTCCTTTCCTGTTTCTGACTTCCACCCATAATGACTCAGTAGACAAACCCTCCTCGACGACCTCCCTTTCTGCAGCTGTGATACTATCCCTGATTAGCAATGCCATTCCCCCACCTCTTTTACCTCCCTCCCTATTCCTTTTGAAACATCTAAACCCCGGAACATCCAACATCCATTCCTGCCCCTGTGATATCCAAGTCTCCGTAATGGCCACAACATCGTAGCTCCAAGTACTGATCCATGCTCTAAGGTCATCACCCTTATTCCTGACACTTCTTGCGTTATAATAGACACACTTCAACCCATCATACTGGCTGCAACTTTGCCCTGTCAACTGTCTAACCTTCCTCACAGACTCTCTGCACTCTGTATCTGCCTGTTCAACAGCTACCCCATCCACTGTTCCGTAGCTCCGGTTCCCATCCCCCTGCCAAACTAGTTTAAACCCTCCCGAAGAGCTCTAGCAAACCTCCCGCCCAGGATATTGGTGCCCCTCCAGTTCAGATGCAACCCGTCCTTCTTGTACAGGTCCCACCTTCCCCAGAAGGTATCCCAATGATGCACATAACTGAAGTCCTCCCTCCAACACCAGCTCTGTAACCACGTGTTCAGCTGCACTCGCTCTCTGTTTCTAGCCTCACTAGCACGTGGCACCAGTATCAATCCTGAGACTACTACTCTGCTCATCCTGCCTTTTAGCTTCCAACCTAACTCCCTATATTCGCTTTTCAGGTCCTCATCCCTTTTCCTAGCTATGTCATTGGTACTGATGTGTACCATGACTTCTGGCTGCTCCCCCTCCCCCTTAAGAATCCTGTAGACTCGATCCGAGACATCCCTGACCCTGGCACCCGGGCGGCAACATACCATCCGGGAGTCTCGTTCGCGACCACAGAATCTCCTGTCTGTTCCTCTAACCATTGAATCTCCTATCACTATCGCTCTCCTATTCTCCCCCCTTCCCTTCTGAGCCGCAGAGCCAGGCTCAGTGCCAGAGACCTGGCCGCTGTGGCTTTCCCCTGGTAGGTTGTCCCCCCCAACCGTATCCAAAACGGTATGCTTATTATTGAGGGGAACGGCCACAGGGGATCCCTGCACTGTGCGCCTATTCCCTTTCCCTCCCCTGACGGTCACCCAGCTACCTTTATCCTGTGACTTAGGTGTCAGTACTTCCCTATAATTGCTCTCTATCCCCCCTCAGCCTCCCACATGATCCGAAGTTCATCCAGCTCCAGCTCCAGTTCCCTAACGCGGTCTGTGAGGAGCTGGAGTTGGGTGCACTTCTCACAGGTGAAGTCAGCAGGGACACAAGTGGTGACCCTTACCTCCCACATCCTGCAAGAGGAGCATGCAACTGCCCTAGCTTCCATCCCCTCTGCTCTAAATTGACAACAGAGAATAAAAAAAAAGGAAAACCTTACCTTACCAAACCCTCCACACAAGAGTCCTTTTTTTTTGGTTAAAGGAGGAGGATGGGTGGGAGACACTACACGTGTAGTGTTTCGGGTTTAGCCACTGCCCGAATATATAAGTTCACTTACCCAGCAGTCCCCGTGCCCGCGTCCGCCGAATCACGAGGTAAGTACTTTATGGTGAAACTTACCTTCCCGGCTGCCCCTTGGCTCGCACTATCACCGCTACCGCTGATCAAAAGGAAGTTGCCGAATCGCCAGGTAAGTACTTTATAGTGAAACTTACCTTCCCGGCTGCCCCCTGGCTCGCACTATCACCGCAACCGCGGGGGGGAGAATACCGCATTGGACTGATGCTTTTATACAAAAGCAAAAAAAAAAAGCAGAATATTTTTTGAATGGTGAGAGACTGGGAAATGTTTGCATTCAGATGGTCTTGGATGTTCTTGTACATGAATTGCGGAAAATTAACATGCAGGTACAGCAAGCAATTATGAAGCCAAATGGTATCTTAGCTTTTGATACAAAGGGTTTGGAGTATAAGAATACAATTACGTAGAGCATTAGTGAGACCACCCCTGGTGTACTGTGTACAGTTTTGATCTCCTTAACTAAGAAAGAACATACTTGCCGTGGAGACAGTGCAACAAAGGCTCAATAGACTGGTTCCTGGGATGAGGGTATTGTCTTACGAGGAGAGATTGCATAGACTAGGCCGTTGCTCCCTGGAGTTTAGAAAAATGAGAGGTGATCTCTTGAAACATGTAAAATTCTTAAGCGAATTAACAGGGTAGATACTGAGAAAGTGCTTCCCCTGGCTTGGGAATCTAGAACACAGCTCACAGTCTCAGAATAAAGGATCAGCCATTTAGGACTCAGATGAGGAGAAATTTCTTCACTCAAGGGGTTGTGAATCTTTGGAACGCTCTAGAGAGCTCTGAATGCTCAGTTGTTGAGTATATTCAAGACAAAGGTTAATAGATTTTTGGATATCAAGGGAATTAAGAGATATGAGGATAGTGCACAAAGGTGGAGTTGAGTTAGATGATCGGCCATGATCTTGTTAAATGGCGGAACAGGCTTGAAGAGCCAAATGGTCTACTCCTGCTCCCATTTCTTATTTTCTTATCTATCTCAAAGCTGTTCTGATGCATTTGTGTGTGCTGTGCAAGAATCTATGTGAGCAGTAGGTTCATTATGGAGGAAAGCAAGTGAATAGAAAGGCTACTATACTGAGGGTTAGTGCAGCATGAAGAGAAACAGACAATTTAGTTGACAGTTCCAAAGGAAGCTAGGGAATTTGTAGTGGAGCATGTGAGGAAATCACAAAGATGGTTAAAGAAGGGTTTACACGGGAAAAAAGTAACAGCACCAGAACATAACACTATCCTCTTCAGTAACCAGACTGACTGGCATCCTGGAATTGAAGGCTTACACCAACATTAGCTAATCTGGTGTAGGTGCTCCCAAGCTACAGAAGGGGGTTGGCAATGTAGGGCTCCCTTTGAAGGAATGGAAATCCTCCCAAGACAAAAGGAACACAAATTATGTCCTCCCACACACATACACACACACACACACACACACACACACACACACACACACACACACACACACACACACACACACACACACACACACACACACACACACACATATATATTTAATATTCTTCTTTCTTCTTCTTCTTCTTTGGCCTCCTTATCTCGAGAGACAATGGATAAGCGCCTGGAGGTGGTCAATGGTGTGTGGAGCAGCGCCTGGAGTGGCTATAAAGGCCAATTCTAGAGTGACAGGCTCTTCCACAGGTGCTGCAGAGAAATTTGTTTGTCAGGGTTGTTACTCTTGCGCCTCTGTCTTTTTTCCTGCCAACTGCTAAGTCTCTTCGACTCGCCACACTTTAGCCCCGTCTTTATGGCTGCCCGCCAGCTCTGGCGGACGCTGGCAACTGGCTCCCACGACTTGTGAACAATGTCACAGGATTTCATGTTGCGTTTGCAGACGTCTTTAAAGCGGAGACATGGATGGCCGATGGGTCTGATACCAGTGGCGAGCTCGCTGTACAATGTGTCTTTGGGGATCCTGCCATCTTCCATGCGGCTCACATGGCCAAGCCATCTCAAGCGCCGCTGACTCAGTAGTGTGTATAAGCTGGGGATATTGGCCGCCTCGAGGGCTTCTGTGTTGGAGATACGGTCCTGCCACCTGATGCCAAGAATTCTCCCGAGGCAGCGAAGGTGGAATGAATTGAGACGTCGCTCTTGGCTGACATACGTTGTCCGGGCCTCGCTGCCATAGAGCAAGGTACTGAGGACACAGGCCTGATACACTCGGACGTTTGTGTTCCATGTCAGTGCGCCATTTTCCCACACTCTCTTGGCCAGTCTGGACATAGCAGTGGAAAATACATGTGTATATCAATAAATAATATAACAAAATTATTCAAAATTTGCTTTAACATGTTAAATGTGTAAAGACAACATGTTTAGTGTTATAAAAGCAAAATACTGCGGATGCTGGAAATCTGAAATAAAAACAAGAAATGCTGGAACCACTCAGCAGGTCTGGCAGCATCTGTGAAAAGAGAAGCAGAGTTAACGTTTCGGGTCAGTGACACTATGTTTAGTGTTATAAATTGTTTGGAAATTATATATCCCTTATTCATTACAATGCATTACGCATAGAAGTGTAGCTGTTGTGTCCAATTGCTCTGGTGAGAATTGAATGCCATTGAGGGCATCACTCAGATCACTGGCAGCTGCATAATGTTGTTGCTGAGACATCATGTTAATTGTCCAACTCCTCCATCCATCATTGTTGTCCTGTAGCAGGGTGACAGTAACGACTCATCGTACTCTTTGATTATGTAGGATGCAACAAGGCAACCCCTCAATAAACTACCTTCGGCTTTATTGTGATGTGCATTCCAATATAATCTAATAAATAGTTTGTCACTTTTAAATGTGTTCTGTAGCTGTCTATGTGTCAATTATTCATGGGAATATCTTCAGGGCCTCTTGGAATCAGCTGCCTCAACTTCGATAAAAGATTGGCAGAAACTAAGGTTACAGCCCAGAATTTGCTGGAGCAGAGCATTTTGTGGCATATGCTGTTAGTCTTCTTCACTCACCCTTCAGCTCGAAAAAAAATTTGCCCTGCAAGTTGCTGGAAGTGTGAGTTGACAATCGGAGGGAACGAGGCATCTGGGACCTTGGTGAACAATATGTAAGATTTACAGGTTTTTTTAGTCTATAAAATATATATTTAAATTAGGCATTATTAAAATATAAGCCACTCACTTTTGGCTTGGGTTCTTTATTACATATGACCGGCTCATGCTTATGGAAATCAGATTAAACATTAACACATAAACAGCTAAAAAGACAGAAGTGGTCAAGTTAACCTACTGATAAGGCAGAATGATATAGCTAACAAAGGATCCTTCTAAAACATATTCATACAGCAGTCTGTTTCAAGGAAGAGAAGCAATCATTGAGAGAGCTCAGACACTGATAAAGGAGGCCTATCCAGGCAGCGGTGAACAACAATTTGTGTGTACGTGATGACACCACTATAAGAATGGGGCTTCAGACAGCTTAATGATGTACAGGAACAAGATGTGGATCCATGGTAACTTGCCTGTACCAAAAGAAATGATGGGATAACTATGTTTCTTTCTTTGTTGCACAGTTGCTCAAACATTATGCATACTAAGACCAATGTTAAGATTTATGGTCAAACAATAAGCAGACAAATTGTAACCATATTGTTATCAGATTCAAATTCTTTTACAATTGATGACCCAGGCAGGACAGTGGGACTAACAGCCTATCTCCCCAATTAATTTAAGGATTGAGAAAGAAACAGAAGAATGATGGAGAATGAAATCGGGTGCATTATAGTCGAAACAGGTACAGAAAAAGAAATTAAGGACAGAATTATACTGCCAAGGGGTGCAGGCCAGAGGTTAAAGCCCCAAAAAGTGGTTGGAGACCTGACATGATCCTGCCCACTTCTGGGTTTAACTGGGTGGGTTTTCAGATGAGCAGGAAACCTCCGTGGAGCTGTTAAAATATTTAAATCCCCATTTAACTCACAATTTAACCCAGAATTCTGTTTTACCAGCCAGCTCACAGGTTTCCTGAGTTGTGTGGAACTTTCCAGGGTCAATCTGGCGAGACCACAGCAGGGAGTCATTGCTCTGTGAAACAGACAGACTGGGAAGCCTTCAAAAAGTGAACTGAATAGCTGCAGCCCTGCCTCAGTGACAGGCTGGTGCTCACAGCACTTCTGAGAGTGTGCTCTTACTGCTTGACAGGTGATTTCCAACTTCTTGGAAGTCAGTTCACCTTTCTATTTCACTCACCTTGATCTGCACTTCTCTACTGTCATCCATGGAAGGGGCTATGATGAAATAAATAAGGAAATGGAAGCACTATGATTTTTTAAAAAAAAATCAACTGTTAAACAAACCCACAAGAACATGAACACTTGTACCACATTCAGACTGGAGTAGCAGTCACATGACCCTTCCTGTACTGGAAATCTACAAGAATGGAACTCATTAAACTCATCTGAAATAGCCTTTGACATTGAAAAGAGCACTATTGCATATTAATAACTCGTTTCAACATGAATGAACTAACAAAGGATTCTGGAGATAGACGGACTCACAGCACAAACCAAAATTGAATAGGTGTGAAATAGCACCATTCGGACATCAATCGATAGCCATGGTCTCCACATCAAGGTCCATTGTGTGGTCACACCAGGGGAGCGAGACATGTGTCTCCAAACAGAAACTCCAATGTGATGAATTTTTACTTTAAAAAGTAACCCTCTGGAGAGAGGGGGAAAGATCAAACAAATACCTTCAGAAAGCAGTCCAGCCAGGGACTGTGAAAGAGATCCAGCCAAGCAAGGAAGAAGCCCAGTTGCTAATTTTACACTTCAACTTGTTGCAGCAGAGAACCTAAAGTGACCATCATCTCCAGTCTGAAGTTTTAACTACCAGAAAATCTACAACACCTCAACAAGTTCAAGACTACAAACACCCAGGCCTGCACCTTTAAAAAAGACTGTCTTTCTGCAAAAATTCAAAAGGTTTACCATAAGACAATGACACCTACCTCACTTTGAACTTTAAACTACTTACCCTTTTTCACCCTATCTATTCTTGTGTTGCACGTGTGAGTTTGCGACCATTTCAGGAATTGTGTAAAAATAGTTATCAGTTTTTAACCTACAACAAAACCTGTCATTTGTCTGTTTATTTAAACCTAAAAAACACCCAAGGACTAACTCATCATTTTTAGCAAAACACGATTGCAGTCAGTTGCCATACCCCTTTCTATCTGTCCATAACACTACTTCACTACAGCATGGGAGGAGCTTATGCAGCTCTACCTTGGACCTTTGATGAGGAACAAGCAGAACCGCACCAGAGACACCAGCAATAGCAGGAACAACAGCAGCAGCAGCAGCTGTCTTGTCCTTAGGCACATACTGCTCCAAAGGACAGAGGGGATGGGCACAGAGATCCAGCTGGAAGGAGGTGAGACTCCGAACACAGAGTCTACAGGCAGAGGATTATCTCTCTTGATATGTATGAGCACCAGTGCCTCAGGAGGCTCAGGCTCTCATGCCAGGTCGTTGCTGAAATCTGCAGCCTCCTGAAACAAGGCCTCCTTCCCAGTGGAGTAGGTGAATACACATCACCATTGGCTGTCAAGGTGCCTGTCATTGGAGGACTGCCACATCACCCCACCCACCCCACCCCACCTCCACCACCCCATCCTGGGTCTCTGCCGCTCCTTGGAATTTTGTGCTCTCCTCTGCAAGGAGAGAAAGCAGAGAGTGTGAGTGTGAGAAATAGATTTTGTGAATGGTAGGGAAGGGCAATATTTGTGGAGGGTGTGTGTGAGGCCTGGATGTGAGAAGACACAAAGATCGGGCTGAGCATGAGTATTGGCTGCGCAGATGGGGATGTGAGGAGAGAGAGGAATGAATGGGTCTGCAAGGTCTGTTGCACTGAGGAGTGCTGTGCAGGAGAATGCTGGGAACACCTGACAGTGTTACACCATGTGCCTTTCTTGCCCTCCTCTGTGACTCAGTCAGTACCACTCTTAACTCTGAATCTCAAGGTCTGAAGTTCAAGTCCCACCTGCCTAGATTCTAGTGGAATAGAAGTTCACAAATATAACACCACTATTAAAGAATAGAGGAGGAGAGAAAGCAGGGAACTGCAGGCCAGTTAGCCTGACATCACTTGTCAGGAAAGTGCTATCATCTATGATTACGGAAGTCTTAACAATGCACTTCAAAAATCATTGTATGAACAGACAAAGTTGACATAGTTTTACAAATGGGAAATTGTATTTCACAAACCAGTACATGTAGTATACTGGGGTATACTGCGATTACCAAAAAGCATTCAATAAGGTGCCACAAAAAAGTTGATATGCAAGATAAGGGCTCATGGAGTTGGGGATAATATATTAGCAATGAATAGAGGATTTGTTAACCGACAGGAAGAAAATGGGGAATTTTCAAGTTGGCAAGGGGTGCTGCGGCCTCAGTTATTTACAATCGACATTAATGACTTCGACGAAGAGACAGAGAGTAATGTATCCAAGTTTGCTGATGATACAAAACTAGATGGAAATGCAAGCTGTGAGGAGGACACAAAAAGGCTGTGAAGCAATATAGACAGGTTAAGTGATTGGGAAACAAGGTGGCAAATATAGTATAATGTGGGGAAGTGTGAGTTATTCACTTTGGTAGTAAGAATAGAAAAGCAGAATATGTATTAAAGGTGTGAAACTCGTAAATGTTGATGTTCAGAGGGACTTGGGTGTACTTGTACAAGAAACACAAAAAGTTAGCATGCAGGTACAACAAGCAATTGGGAAGACAAATGGCATGTCAGCCTTTATTGCAAGGGGATTGGAGTACAATAAATAGGTCTTGCTGCAATTGTATAGGGCTTTGGTGAGATCACCCCTGGAGTGCTGTGTGCAGTTTTGGTCTCCACATTTAAGGATGGATATACTTACATTGGAGGTAATACTGCAAAATTGACTAGATTGGTTCCTGGAATGAGAGAGTTGTCCTATGATAAGAGGCTGAGTAAATTGAGTCTATATTCTCTGGGGTTTAGAAGAATGAGAGGTGATCTCATTGAAACATATCAGATCTTAACAGGGTAGACACTGAGAGGTTGTTTCCCTAGCTAGGGAATCTAGAACACGGGGGCACAGTCTCAGGATAAGGGGCCAATTATTTAGGACCGAGGTGAGAAGAAATTTCTTCACTCAAGGGGTTATGAATCTTTGGATATCTCTACCCCAGAGGGTTGTGGTTGCTCCATCATTGTACCTACTTAAGGATGAGATAGAAAGATTTTTGGACTCTCAGGGAATCAAGGGATATGGGGAGCAGGCAGGAAAGTGGAGTTGAAGCCTATCATCAGCTATGATCATATTGAATGGTGGAACAGGCGCGACAGGCTGTATGATCTACTCCTGCTCCTATTTCGTGTGTTCCTTATGTTTCCAGAGCTTGAGAACAACAATCAAGGCTGAGTCTCCAGTACAATACTGAGGGAGTCCTGCACTGTCGGAGGTGCCGCCTTTCAGATGAAATGTTAATCCAAGGCCTCATCGGCCTGCTGATGTGGATGTAAAAGACTTGCCAAAGACTTGCAGGTGATAGGTAAATTGCTGTTATAAATTGCCCCTAGTGTAGGTAGGTGGTAGGGCATATGGGATTACTGTTCTTTTCTTTCTTTCTTTTGGGCCTCCTTATCTCGAGAGACAATGGATACGCGCCTGGAGGTGGTCAGTGGTTTGTGAAGCAGCGCCTGGAGTGGCTATAAAGGCCAATTCTAGAGTGACAGGCTCTTCCACAGGTGCTGCAGAGAAATTTGTTTGTCGGGGCTGTTGCACAGTTGGCTCTCCCCTTGCGCCTCTGTCTTTTTTCCTGCCAACTACTAAGTCTCTTCGACTCGCCACAATTTAGCCCTGTCTTTATGGCTGCCCGCCAGCTCTGGCGAATGCTGGCAACTGACTCCCACGACTTGTGATCAATGTCACATGATTTCATGTCGCGTTTGCAGACGTCTTTATAGCGGAGACATGGACGGCCGGTGGGTCTGATACCAGTGGCTAGGGTTAGTATAAATGGGTGGCTGTTGGTCGGCACAGACTCAGTGGGCCGAAGGGCCTGTTTCAGTGCTGTATCTGTAAATAAATAAAAAATAAATAAAAAAAATAAAAAATCCCATGGCACTATTTTGAAGCAGAGCAGGGGAGTTTTCCTTGGTGTCCACGCCAATATTTATCCCTCAATCAACATCACAAAACCAGATTATCTGGTCATTATTACATTGCTGTTTTTGGATGTTTGCTGCGTTAGGGCGGCACAGTGGCGCAGTGGTTAGCACCGCAGCCTCACAGCTCCAGGGACCCGGGTTCGATTCCGGGTACTGCCTGTGTGGAGTTTGCAAGTTCTCCCTGTGTCTGTGTGGGTTTTCTCCGGGTGCTCCGGTTTCCTCCCACAAGCCAAAAGACTTGCAGGTTGATAGGTAAATTGGCCATTATAAATTGTCACTAGTATAGGTAGGTGGTAGGGAAATATAGGGACAGGTGGGGATGTTTGGTAGGAATATGGGATTAGTGTAGGATTAGTATAAGTGGGTGGTTGATGTTCGGCACAGACTCGGTGGGCCGAAGGGCCGGTTTCAGTGCTGTATCTCTAATCTAATCTAATCTAAAATTGGCTGCCGCATTTCCTACATTACAACAGTGACTACACTTCAAAAGTGCTTCCTTGTCTGTAAAGTATTTTGAGACATTTGGTGGTTGTGAAAGGCGTTATATAAATGCAAGGCTTTTTTTTCTTTTTCTGAGGTCTGAGATCCTCTTGTAGACAGGGTCAAGGGACCACAGTTCTGCTGCTGACTTCCTCAGCCACTTCCATCCACTCCTTCTTGGTTTGGCAGGCTGTCCTCTTCCTCCTGTCCTTGTGAAACATAACCTCACTTCAGTCCCTTAGATCCCACAGCAGGACCTCCAGGGGTAAGAGTCAGAGAGCCAGGGGGCAGCCTTCTCAGGTCTCCTTTCCGTTCCTGGGGTTGTTGAAGCCTCAGAAATCAACGTACAGTTCAATCATTCTGACCCCTACCCAGGTCCCTTTAACTAGAAATTCTTCCTTCAACAGATGTGGTGTGTCACCCTGTCTGCCATCTGTGATTGGTCTGGAAACAAGGAAGCCGGATGCTAATATTGTGGCTGAGTTAAAGAGCCATGGCAAAGCCTGCTTCAATTGCAAACGGGTTCCCAACCCGCTACCAGCTTCTCCACTGCATGCGGGTCTTTATGTTAAGATTCTGCCCATTGAGTGACATTGCAGTAGCATAAATCACATAATTAAAAATGTGCTTACACTATTAAATACCAGCGCAAACTTTCTGCTGCGAGTTTAATGGATAATTCATGTGCAAATGTAGCAACTTCATGAAACTCATGAGGAAATTGAAGGCAAGCTACCATTTTCACGAGGCTAACAGCAGAGCAGCACAAATTTTCCAGCTACTTGAAACAATTTTCAATTCACAGGGTACCTCTTCCTTGCTACAAGTTGCTAGATGATTTAAAAACAACAACAATTTGTGTTTATACTGTGCCTTTAACATAATAAAATATTCCAAGGCACTTCACAGGAGGATTATCAAACAAAAGTTGACACCGAGCCACATAACGAGATATTAGGGCAGATGGCCAAAAGCTTGGTCAAGGAGGTAAGTTTTCATGAGCATCTTAAAGGAGAAAAGAGAGGTAGAGAGTTGGATAGTTTTAGAAAGGGAATTCCATACCTTAGGGCCAAGGCAGCTGAAGGCATGGCCACCAATGGTGGAGCGATTAAAATCAGGAATACGCAAGAGATCAGAATTAGAGGAGTGCAGATATCTCGGAGGTAATGGTGGTAGAAGAGATTGCAGAGATAGGGAGGGGTGAAGCCATGGAGGTATTTGAAAACAACAATGAGAATTTTAAAATTGAACTGTTGCTTAATCAGAGGCCAATGTAGGTCAGCGAGCACAGGGATGGTGGGTAAATGGGACTTGGTGTGAGTTAGGCAGCAGAGTTTTGGGTGACCTCTAGTTTATAGAGGAAGGAAAATGGGAGAACAGCCTGGATGTGTTGGAATAGTCAAGTCTGGAGGCAACAAAGGCATGGATTCAGCAGCAGATGCACTGAGACAGGGTGGCACAGTGGCGCAGTGGTTAGCATCACAGCCTCACAGCTCCAGCGACCTGGGTTCAGTTCTGGGTACTGGGTTTGCAATTTCTTCCTGTAACTGTGTGGGTTTCTGCTGGGTGCTCTGGTTTCCTCCCACAGCCAAAGACATGCAGGTTGATAGGTAAATTGGCCATTGTAAATTGCCCCTAGTTTAGGTTGGTGGTGGGGATGTGGTAGGGAATATGGGATTAATGTAGGATTGGTATAAATGGGTGGTTGTTGGTCAGCACAGGCTCGGTGGGTCAAAGGGCCTATTTCAGTGCTGTATCTCTCTAGGGGTGGAGACAGGTGATATTACATAGGTGGAAATTCATGTCAGGATCAAATATGACACCAAGGTTTCCAGGGAGAGGGATGGAGTCGGTGGCTAGGAAATGGAGTTTGTTGGGGGAGGGGTCCAAAGACAATGGCTTGAGTCTTCCTAATATTTAGCTGGAGGAAATTTCAGCTCATCTGGGACGGGATGTCACACAAGCAATCTGACAATTTAGAGACAGTGAGAGAGGTGGTGATGAGGTAGAGCTGGATGTCATCAGCGTACATGTAGATGAGAAATAGGAGGAGGCCAAGGAGAGATCCTTGGGGGACATCAGAGGTAACAGTGCAGGAGTTGGAAAAGAAGCCATTGCAGGTGGTTCTCTGGCTCCAATTAGATAGATAAAAATGGAACTAGGCGAGTGCAGTCCCACACAGGTGGACAATGGCTTGGGGAGGAGTTGCTGGCGTTGGAGGAGGGTGGTGTGGCAACCATGTCAAAGGCTGCTGACAGGTCGGGAAGGATGAGGAGGGATAGTTTACCCTTGTTACAGTCACATAAGATGTCTTTTGTGACTTTGATAAGATCTGTTTCAGTACTGCGGCAGGGGTGGAAATCTGATTGGAGGTATTCAAACATGGAGTTCTGGGAAAGATGGGCATGTTAACATGAATAGCAGCTTGCACATTAAACTTGCCATTATTGTGGATGGAAATTCTGAGTCAATGTGTATAGATTAGATGCTTCCCTCTCAAATAGATCCCATGGTATTTTATCAAAAAACAGCAGGGGAATTCTCCCCAATGTCCTGGCCATATTTATCCCACAACCACCATTTCTAAAACAGATTATTTGGTCATGTATCTCCCTGCTGTTTGTGGGAGCTTATCATGTGAAAATTGGCTGCCTTGTTTCCTACATTACAACAGTGATTGCACTTCAAAAGTACTTCCATTTCTGTAAAGTGCTTTGGGACATTGTGAATGATACTCTATAAATGAGAACCCTTGCATATAAATGAATCCAAATGATAAAGCTTTATTGTGTGCAGACTTCTACACTGAATTTTTGGTGCAAAATGTCATTAGAGCAGCTCGATTGACAATCTTAAGCACGCAAAACATGTATAAATCAGGAGTAATTATGTTATGCTTGAATCAGGATTACACATTTATGTGTTGTGCTCGGATAATGAATTCAATGTAGTGGAAATGAACTGGAACTGATTGGATATTGTGTATTTAATTCTGTAGAATGAGTGTGAATGAAATGTGACATGGTAGTTAGCAGTTATAAATAATGGTGAAGCAGAAGGTGTTTTCACTGGGGCTCTATGCAGGGTAAGAAATTGGCACGGTTGCGCTTATTGCCCATTCCTGGTTACTCTGATGGTGTGCTTTATAGTGACCATTTTAACAACTGCGTGGATTGCTTGACCAAACAGAAAGGCATTTAATGTAATGTGGGCTAGAGTCCCATGTCAGCCAGCCTCGATTAGTGTGGCAAATTCCCTTCACTGCAGGATGCTACAGCAACTTGTCTTTATATAGCGCCTTTAACATGGATAAATTTCGCAAAGGTATTCACATAGACCTAATAAGAGAAGAATGGAAACTGAGCCAAAGAAGGAGATATTGGATGAAATTTGAACATGGATGAGCAGGTGAGATTGGGTGCGGGTGGGGAGTAAATGCGCATCGGGAACCTAGCTCCAACCTGCCGACTTCTGAGTTTTACTGAGGCGGGACAAGGGGTGGGCACCCAATTCGGTCCCAGGAGGTGGTTTGGCATTTAAATATGTTAATGAGGCTGGAAGCCTCATATAGAAGCAGCTTTTTAGGTTTAACTGCTCAGCCAGGTATCCCTGGCCTTGGGAAACACGATGGAGGAGAGGTCAGCCTCGAGGATAAGGCAAATAGCTTTACAGCACTGCTTGTGGGTCAGGAGGAGCATGAGTGCTTCCTCACAGCACCCCCAAGCTCCTCCACCGTCAGACACCCCCATATACAAACCCCCCACACCTCTCCCCCGAACAAAGGCTAACACCTGTCGGAGTTTCAGAGCAGACCTCCCCCCTGGGGGTCAGAGATCAGACGCCCCCTGCTTCAGGACCGGACTTCCCTCAGGGTCAGAGATTGGACTTATCTGGTCCTGGGACTTCCACCAGATTGTTCCTCATCTGACTGGAAACTAAGTCTGTCAATCAGCCTGACCTCTGGGTGGGGAACACATCAGGGTCAAAAGTTGCACATTGTGGCCATAACATGTAGAAAACCCCAGATTTCCAGGTTTTCTACGCGCTACCAGACCACACCACCCCACACCCACCCCCCGCCACAACTTCCGTACACCCAGCTCCCAGAGCATCAGCAAATAAAAACTCTGCCCATTAGGTGGGGTTAGCAAAATCTTGGTCAAAATTGTGGGTTTCAAGAGGGTCTTAAAGGAGGAGAGTAAGGTGGAGGAGTGGGAGAGTTTAGGGAGATATTGCGTGGCAAACAGAGCCAGAGTTGGAGGAACAGAGAGTTCTAGGGTGGGGAGGTTGAGCTGGAGAAGGTTACAGTGTTAGGGTGGGGCGGGACCATGAAAAGATTTAAACATAAGGATGAGAATTTCCATTTGGAGGTGTTGAGGGGCCTGAAGTCAGTTTAGGCCAACAAGGGAAAGATTAAGAGGTGCATGTGATTTGCTGTGGGATCGGATATGGGCAGCAGAGTTCAGGAATGAAGGAGGAATGAGCACGAGGAAAGGGTGGCTGGCCAGAAGAGCACTCAAATAGTCAAATCTGCAGCATAAACATTACCTGCAGGCAATACCCTGGCTCCAGAGCAGGTGGGAACGGAGTCTAGGTGTCAACTTTCCTGAAAGGGCAGTGATACTTATAATATTGCAATATCTCTAATATTTTCACATGCTTTTTATTATTGATATAGTCTAGGAGTAAATTGGGGGGAAATGCACTTTGGAGTAAGAAATGGGACTTGCGGATTGATGAATTTAATAAATATTCTAAGATTAGTTAGGTTTTCTCTCCTAATGTCTCTACAAAATCTTAGAAAAATTCTCAAAATTCGACCAATGCTGCAGATCTTCTGCTTGCATCTGCATTTCTGTAAACTGCTGGTAAAATAGGTCGTTTACAGTGCTTTGTTCTTCAGCCAACTCAGTCTTACTTTGAGGAGATTAACCAAAACAACAACAGAAACTGCTGATCTTGATCTATGTTTGACACAAACTGATTAGAGTTCTGAAATATCCTAGCCTATCGCACATTGTGCTAAACATCAAAATCTACACAAATTGGAGAAGGAATTCTGGATTTTTGCCAGGATCTAGCCTACAATAAGAGTCAATGGGATAGGGCTTGATCTCTTAGAATCCTATACAATGCAGGTGAATGGGATGGGATTTTCTTCATTGGAATTCTCTACAATGGGAGTGAATGGGATGGTGCTTGACTCCATGTAATTTTATTATAAGGGAAGAGGTTTGGTCCATTGGAACTCTATATAATAGAATCGAAGGGTAAATAATTTTGATCCATTGAAATCCTGTGCAACTGGAGTGAATAGTAAGTCACTCCAAGTTCTTTGTCATATAAAACCCACTCTTGAAGACAAGGTATGTATCATTATTCAACCTGGAATGTGTTTGGAGCACAGCATTAGTCTTGTCTAAAGACAGAAAGCAGCTTTGTCCTGGTATTCAAAGAGTGTGTAACAGGTCGAAAATTTGTTTAGCATTGATCAGTTCTGCTTAAAATGGGAACTTTACTGCAGGAATAATTGCTGTTTGCAGAGCCAATTGATGCTCAGAACATTCCTTGTCATCATTGGTTCCATTTTCACCCAACAGAAATAATGTAAGCCCAGTGGTTTAAGTGTCAATGAGATAATGTCATTCAGACATGTGGTTCACAAGTAGTGAAGCAACAAGCTGAGAATTGAAGCATAAGTCTCTGTGGAGCCTGTCAATCATGGATCTGACTCTGAAGGAAAGAAAGAAAAACAAGCGTAGGACTATTCTGTGCAAGAGTTTAGTTAAAACACATCAAACTGAAGGCCATGATGTATCCACTATATATTAAAATATGCAGTCAGAAAAGTTTAATTGCTTGTAACAATCATAATATAGTAACATGAGGCTTTAAACTTTCCTAAGTATGCTACACAGAACAAAACCGTAAATCTGTTTCTGAAGAACAGACTTGCAATTTTGCAACATTACAAACAGAACCTTTGCATCATATAGCAGTATCTTTATAGAAAACACTTGGTCCGTGCGATTTCCTAACCTGGTTTTGGTCACCCAAGTGAGCTAGAGAGGAATTTTCCTGAGTATTTTTCCCTTTATTAACTCTGGGTTTTTTCTCTGTTTTTTGTTGCCTCTCCCAAGAGATTGCAAGGCTGTGAAGTGGGGGAAAGAATAAGTGTTTAAGTCATGATGCTCCAATCATCATAGTATGGGGCAATGATGAATCAAGTTGAATCTGCTGGACTTTTCCTGTCTTTCAATTTCGTCTGTCCATATGTTCACAACCTCCCTCTGTCCCATGATTCCTTCTTGTCCTCTCTTACTTGTACCTGGCACTTTCACATGAATTATTGTACTTTTCAACTTGAGGGCTGCCGTTGCTGAGAATAGAGCATGTTACATTTCTGGTGCTCACGAAGAGCATCACATGCTTTTAAGTCTGGTATAACGCAACAATTTGCGAAACAAATTTTCCATTATTTTCTCTTCACAACAGCCCTTACCCCCAACCTACAACATGTCCATTTCCCCACACATGCTATCCTTGTGGTCTCTCTGAAAGAGATTGTCAATTGTGTTCTGACCAGTTGAGAGAGGTGTCTAGGGATCTCGCTCAGCCTTCACCTGGTCTTACTGTAACAGAGTTTAATTTTAAACACACTGTGTTTTTAGCTCCCCTTGGTAAATCCTTGTTCACCGCTTTCCAATTATAAGGGAAAGAAACCAGCACAAACAGGCTTTCTTAGGTTTAAAGAAGAAAAGTTGAACTTCATTAAACTTAAACTCTAATTCAGTTGACACCTACGGATACACGACATGGCCACACTAGCATGCATACGTGATACACACATGCAAATAGAGACAAAAAAAGCAGAAGAAAAATAAAGTGAAAAGTTTGAGGCAATATCTGAAGAGTTTTTGTTACCGTTCTTTGAGCTCACTGTAGAGTCCTTGATTGTAGGTAGATCTTGCTTTTTGTTGGGGCCCAGTATTCTTCTTAAACCTTGTTCGCTGTAGGAGGCTTTTCTCTCTTGGGGTTCATGTGTCTTCAGTGGATTCAGACGCTAGTGAGAAAGAAATGGGAGCAGACAGGAGAGATCTTCTTAGTTCAGGAGCAAACAGACTTTCTCTCAGTTCAAATTGTTTGTACAATTCAGAAAAGCCCAGGTTGCCAAGCAGGCTAGTCATGTGACTAACTGGTCTGACCACATCTTGGATTGTATCACCTTAGCAGTCTCTGGAATGTTCCTCTTACACACAATACCTGGTGATCAAGGTCCATTGTGGGTTCAATGTGTCAGGGAATGGTCCTTTGTCCTTCCAATCACCGTCTGTTAATATGCAAATGTCTTATCCAGCCACGACTGATCTGTTTAACAAGTCCTTTCTTCACTCCAGTAACAGATTATAATCAATGTTCATGACAAAATTAATGTGCCTCATCTTGGCAGGTGGGGGCCTAACATGACAATTGGTGTAAGGTTATCGGCAGTTTTGTGCTGTAGATTGATAGCCAGTGGGAACAGAACTGTGACTGCACAAGATCATTTCGTGTAGGCCTTTCCAAGGTTGGCAGACTCTTACCCCATTGACCAGGGCTGGGCTTTGAATTTCAGGTATCAATAATAAAAGGAGTGGGTGGTGTTAACCACCTACTACACCCAGTCCTCCTTATTATCACCTTTCATCTCAATCAAATGACCCTTTGCTCCTGACTGGCTCATTCCCCAAGTGTAAGCAAATTGTACACAATTTTTTTTTTAAACTGTGCTCATGAGACTCAATCAATGAATATTCAATTCTCATAGGTTAACCACTTAATCACACTTGTAGAAAGTGGCACTTTCTAATTATGCCACAACCTCTCACTGTGACATTCTCCAATATAGTATAATATTCACTACCTACTAATTATCCCCCACACTTCACACCTTAACATTTCTAATGCACCACAGCTCCTTCATTAAAAGAGAAAAGATATCTAACGCCTCGGTAGCCTGCCCTTTCTGCAACACAAGTTAGGCATGGCTCGAAAGACAGTTGCTAGAAATCCAATTGTGCTCAAAAACAGGTGCTTTGCAGATGAGTTTCTAGGCCAATGACTACTCACTGTTGTACCTGACACATCTGGTTCAGGATAGGTGTGATGAAATGGGTTGGACAAAATGAAATACTTTGGTCTATGAGGTAAATGATACTGCCTTCTTTCTCTTTATTATCTTATACATGGGGTTAGAAGCCAGAAAATGGCCCAACTTGTTTCGATACAACAGGGTAGATATTCCTCTACAGACAGCTAATAGCTGCATAGCTATTACAAGGGGGCACACAATCTTCCTGCCTTGGCCATTTGTGTTGCCTGGGCACACTCCAGGCTCAGACCCACCCACTGTCTGGGCTTGGAGAGCAGCCTAAAGGTCAAAAGACTGAAAGATTGCTGCAAATTGGGCCTGGAGAGCAGTGGGGATTGGGGGCAGGGCCAATCTGTCCAATCCACTAGGGTCCTGAAGCAGAACCTTATGTCAGGTTTCTTCAGGAGCACCTCTGCTGGAGGGAGCCTATTGAATAGACGTGCAGCAAGGTGAGGCAAGCGGCTGGGTGGATCCCCTCCCAGCTCATTAATAGAGGATTGCTGGGCCTGCATCTATGACAGTCAGACTCCCAGTAATTAACCATGGAGCTACTCAAGAAAATCCCAGCAAGATGCTGAATGGGTGAGGTGAAATGTGGGAAATGGTCATTTTCTGGGCACAATAAACAACAACTTGTACTTATATAGTCCCTTTAACATAGTAAAACATCCCTAGGCCCCAGATATTAGGCCAGATGACCAACAGCTTGATCAAAGAGGTAGGTTTTAGGGAGTATCCCGAAGGAGGAAAGAGAGGTAAAGAGGTGAGGGTTTGGGGAGGAATAGCCAGAGTTTATGGGTTTGGCAGCTGAAGACACGGCCGCTGATGGGGGAGTGATTAAAATCAGGGATGGTCAAGAGGCCAGAATTGGAGGTAAGGGTGGAGGAGGCAGAGGAAAGTGGCTTAAGAAGACAGTTTATGGTGGAGAAACGAAGCCAGGGTTATCTTAGCATTCCTGGATGATCCATGAACCGTGAGCAGTTTTAGCAATGGAGAGCAGGACTCCATAATGCTTTATGTGGTCCAGCCAGATCTGGCAATGGATAGTTAAACCAGTTGTTCACCAAAGGTGTTCAAATCTGTGTCCCTTGGACTTAAGGAAGTGGAGATGAAAGATATACTGCGGGGAAAGACTAGGGTGAGAGTGAATCATGGCTTCAATGGGGACATAGACATAGAGGTGGAGAGGGTGGGATTTAGCAGATCAGTAGCTGGAGAAATGTCATGATGAATTGAGGGCCAAAGGCTAGATAGTTTGGAATGAGAAAGTGCAGTACTGAGTGACTTGACAGGAAGCTTTTTCCAGGTGCAGGCACGGAAAGAAGCAGAGTTGGGAGCAGGAAGGGGAATATGGGTGGAGAGTGATGCAAGGAAATGATCAGAGATTGCCTCATCAGTGATAATTATGATAGGAGTAGCCAGGCCACATAAGATGGCAAGATTGATGACCCTCTAAAAAGAGGAAACTCTAATTGATGTGGAATACTGGCTATATGTCTGATCAAGGTACTTGAGGGAGGAGAGATTCAGTTCAAAATCAAGCATTTTGTGCTTTTCTATACATATCTGTTTGATTGGCCTGATTTGATGGTTGTACAGTTAGGATTTTGAAACATTAATTGGAGGAAACACTTGACAGTAATTTATATTTTACTCATATTTTCTCAAGCTAGACCCCGGTGCTGTACTGAGTAAATTCAATCCCCAGCTACATACTCAGAAAGTACCAAGTTTGATTCCTGTTCTACGCTGTGCCAGTTGATCTCAGCCAGGGTGACTGGTGGAACAGGAAGGAAGGGGACTATAATTAGATTTAGGATCCCAGGAGGGAAAAATTAGACAAACTTCTCGCTGCTGAGTCATCTTCAATGGGATTGCTGGTGGAAAACCTGGGATTTCCAGTCAGGTCAGAATAAGGTTTGCCTGCGATGACCATCCTCCACCACCACCACCATCAAATTGACACTGAAACCTGGATATTCTATTGGTTGATATTTTAACACTGTTGTAACCCATTTAAAATAAATGTTCTGATCTGCTGAATCACACCCTCTCCACCACCTTTAATGACTTTGTTCCCAATGAAACCATGCTTCACTCTCACCCAAATCATTCTGCATGGTATATCCTTCATCTCTGCTCCCTTAACTCCAAGGGCCACTGATTTGAATACCTTTGGCGAACAACTGGTTAACCATCCATCGCCAGATCTGGCTGCACCACATAAAGTATTTCTTACTGACATAATATTAGCATAAACAGTAACCCAAATGGGTTACTATTCATTTTAGTATAACGTCAGTAAGAAATCATGGCGATTTTATCCGGGCAACAAGGGTTTCGACCTCTGGCAAAAGCGTTCCGAGAACCCCACATCACCTCTTCAGTGGGAAGCCTGCCAAATTAAGTGCCAATTAGGCACTAAACTGGACAGAGGTGGACCTTCCACGGGATCAAGGACCCCGGCAAAAGAAGTCCCACCCTCTGAGAGCTGCCGGCCAATCAGAAGCCAGCAGCTCTTTAACTGAGCAGTGCCTCCATGGAGGCAGAGGCTGCTGTTGCTGGAGACCCACCCGAGGCCTAGGAGCAACGCTGGATCCAGGCCACAGGAAGGTCAGGGTGGGAGGGGTCTGGCCAAGGGGGAGGCAGCAAGGGCAGGAGGTTGGCTCTCAGCGGTTCCCCTCCTTCCTGATGTCGGGACCCTCATTTAGGCACTAAGTGCCACTCCCCACCAGAGCCAACAAGCAACCCGTATTGCTGTGCTCCCTGTGCGGCGACAGGCCTGCTTGCCACTCAGCTAATTGTGGCCGCGGCAGGATGAGGCATTTAAGTGGGTATTATTGTCCATTTAAGGGCCTCAATTGGCCTGTGAGTGGCCTTCCCACCCTGGACTTAATTTCGGCAGAGGCACAAAGATGGTGGGGTCCCTCCGCAACCATCCCACCCGATTACATGTGCTCCCCGCCTCCAAGCACACTGCAGGGACAGCATAAAATTACCCTGATATTTCACTGTCTAATTTCACACACGAAGGATGGTCACTTGGCTGAGGTAGTGAGGGGGCTATCATCACCCTTGGAAGTGCACTCATAACCTTCGGTAGAGGAGATGAGAAAATGTTTTATTTATTTTTTGTAGTAGCATGCAATACCATGAAGAGTAGCAATTATTGGCAATGGCACAATTTAACAGAGAATGACTTGAACCTATTCCATTTTCTGTCACTGCGGTTCCTGGATTTCTCCGAGTATCACGTCACTTTAATGGTTTGTAGGTAATACCTTGCAATAGAATTCAAAAGATTGCTGGGTTTAAATCCCACTCCATGTCTCGTCTGCCCTCTCAGGTGGACACTATTCAAAGAAGAGCACGGGAGTTTTCCTGGTGTCCTGCCCATTACTTATCCCTCAATCAACATCACTAAAGATTATCTTGTCATTATCACATTGCTGTTTGTGGGAGCTTGCTGTGCTCATATTGGTTGCCTCGTTTATTACATTTCAAGAGTGACTACTACATTAAGTTGTAAATAGCTTCGGCACATCCTAAGTTTATGAAAGGCACTATCTAAATGCAAATGAATTATTTCTTTGTCTGCATTTTTGCTCCTTTATAGTTCAGTCTGGTACCAGTGATGTGGGACTTGAATGAATGTAGAATCAATGCAGTGGAACCAAAATCATCTTCCATTTGCAAACAGAAAAGCAGATTTGAAGCAGAAAATTGAATTATTGGGGATAAATTGACAGTAACAAGAATGGATTGGAAGCTGTTGAATAACACCTGGCTGAGGCAGGATGTGATTTTTAACAGACATGATCTGATTCCATTCTCCAGATGAAAACAAGGGTTTTTTAATAGAATTCTTTCAGACTTTCTGAAAGAACATCATTGGTATCAAATTACTAAACATATTTGTCACATTGAAAACTTAGCTGTTAACTTCTTCAGCAAAGTAATAAGAGAATCAAGGCACTTCAGTCCTCAAAAACCTATGGGTACTGAGCTAGCTGCCAGGTTGAATTCTGATTTATTACAGGCCTTTTGCTATAGGAAATATCTCTCCCCACCTTCAAAAGCCCAACTCTTTTGCCTCACCTTCAGTCACCTTCCTTAAACGTCTCCTAATCTTCACTTGCTAATTTTCTCCCCCTCCCCTCCCATGGAATGTTAATTATGCTATATGAATACAAGTATTTCAGTCTGATTCGAAACATGTTTTGGAATAGATTCCTTGGAAGGTCCTGGATTTCAAATATTCATTTAGGTTCAAAGGTTTTGGGTTCCTTTTCAAGCTACTTTTGTTTTTCTTTGTCTCTGGCCTTGCTCGTTCTCCCCATTGCCACCGGCAACTATCGTGAGATGAGTCGACAGCTTAGAAGCTGCCATTGCTTTAGCTGCAGAATGTGGCATTAATGGAAGGATGGGAGAGAGTAATGCTGGAGGAAGAGAATGATGAGTGTTAATAATGGAATACAATGAGTGTAGTAAGGTCCAGTCATACAGCATATACTGTTAGAGGAGGGGCTCTTAATTATAATTTACTCCTCAAATCAATAAGGTTTTTATACATTGAATATCCCATGTCACAGATTTATAAAGTATACAGCACATGTAATAGTACTTAAACATGGTCATACTTACATCCAGACTTAATGATCATTGGCTAAGGATTCAAATGTGTCATAGTTATGAGTTCAGTACCTTGAGCCTTTACAAATCCAAATACATATTACAAATGCCCCTTTCCATACATTTCTCTTACTCCCTCCAAGTGACAATTGTGCCGCGGACACAACTCTGCATTACATACTTATATAAAAGTTAAACTACTGCTCCATGTAAGGAGAATTAAATTGACTTATCGATTATCAATTACTTTTGTTTTAATAAGTTATTTTTCCGTATTCTGGTGCTCCCGCACTTTCTTACTTTATTGACTGTTTCACTCATTTCGATACCACCAAGTAAAACTTCTGATTATAATTCTGTTTTTTGATTCAGTACCACTTCATACCAGTCAACTCAGGAGTTTCTGCTTTGCCGAATGAAACGTTGTTCCTGCACTTGTTATCAACGGATTAAAGTTCTCTGCAAGCTATAAATCAGTTTGCACTGGTATGTCTTTTAATTAGGTTTACTGAAGTGACTAAACTGACAACTGCTTTAAGGTCAACCTCTAGCTCAGTAGCTCAATGATACTATAAATTGACATAAACTTCCCTGCTTAACAACTGCTAAAGGTTACTATTACGATAATATAAGAAGAAATGAATAGCAGTATAACATTAACAGACTTCAGGACAGTCTGATTAACCTTGTCCTTACAGTATGCCAAAAGTCCCAATTTTTTATATACCACTCCCCCTTTATAAGCACATGCTTTTGAGAGATTCCTTCTCAAAACAGGTACATTTCCCCCACCCGCCCCAAGGTCAAGCTAATTTAAATCAAGCTGCGATTTGCAAGGAACTGAGCAACAACATCAATAACAACAACTTGTATTTATATAGCACCTTCAACACAGTAAAACATCCCAAGTTGCTTCACAGGAGCATTATAAAGCAAAATTTGACACCGAGCCACATAAGGAGATATTAGGACAGATGACCTAAAGCTTGATGAAAGAGGTAGCTTTCAAGGAACATCTTAAAGAAGGAAAGAGAGATGGAGATGTGGAGATGTTTAGAGAGAGAATTCCAGAGCTTAGAGCCTTAGCATGTGAAGGCATGGCCACCAGTGATGGAGCAATTAAAATCAGGATACTCAAGAGGGTAGCATTAGAAGAGCACAGATATCTCGGAGGGTTGCAGAGCGATGTCACAGAGGGACAGCATGTAGATGAGAAATGGGAAGGGCTTAAGGATAGATCCTTGGGGATACCAGAGGTAACAGTGCTGGAGGGGAAAGAGAAGCCATTGCAGATGATTCTCTGGCTATGATTAGATAGATAAAAATGAAACCAGGCAAAGGCAGTCCCACCCAACTGCATGTCAGTGGAGAGGCATTGGAGGAGGATGGTGTGGTCAACTGTGTCAAAGGATGCAGACAGGTAGATGACAAGGAGGGAAAGTTTACCTCTGTCACAGTCACATAGGATGTCATTTGTGACTTTGATTAGAGCTTTCTCAGTACTGTGGCGGAGGTGGAAACCTGATTGGAGGAATTCAAACAAGAAGTTCTGGAAAAGATTTTGTGGTCCTCACCTGCAGTCTATTGCTCGCTCGTGCTCAGTGGCCAAATTCCCTTTCAGTGGAGGAAAGAATGGTATGGGACGCAGTATATTGCTGGCTCTCAAATGCAGCCCTAGCAGCCGAGCCTGTTCACTAACTGCACAAAGGGCAGCCTGTAGACACATCAAAGGCTAAATTTTGTGGCTAGGCCGCAGGTCCAAACGTCGGGACCAGTAGTGGGTGAGACTTCCAATCAGGCGTTGAGCGTCCGGCCACATGCAATCTTACAACAGCTGTCCAATTAACACAGGGGAAACATGGGGGTGAACCACTCACAATGCAGAAGCAGTAAGAGAGATTGTGGAGGCAGTGTCAACTGACGCGTGCCAGGTCCTGGCTTCATACTTAAAGGACTACCAGCCCTGCTTTCCAGGTTCTACCTAGTGCCTCCCAGGTCCTACTGACTGCCTTCCAGGTCCTACTGAGTACCTCCCAGATGCTACAGACTGCCTCCCAGGTCCGACTGCCCAACATTGGTGACTGCCTGCCTGGAAATCAGAAAATTGAACAGAAACTTACAGCCACAAATGTAGATGGAAGACCTCAGGTGACCCCTTGCTTCAGTGATGCCTTCCTACAGGCTCTACTCCAGGCTGCAAGGGCAAGGTCGGAGATCCTCTTCCCCAGGGACAGGCGGAACAGACTAGCGCACCTGACCAAGCAAGCCTGGATGGAGATTACAGGGGAAGTCAGCAGCAGTGCGGCCATGCCACGAACCTGGATACAGTGCCGCAAGCACATCAATGACCTAATTCAGTCTGCCAAGGTAAGGCTCCATAACTCTATTCCCTCTGTGCCTTGCATGTGCGTTTGGTGGAGAGGGAGTGACCACACAGTTGTTGACAATGGGGTTAGGCAAGGTCTACCATCTCAGTTGACAGCCTGGCAGAAGCACTCATAAAAAATTTAAGAACAGCACCTAGCTGCACTTGGGGATCATGGGTGAATAGAGTATATAGATGTTAAACCTCACGCTTGTTGTGCTGCATAATAAAGCATTAATGTATTGTTGCTACATCTCCTTCCAATTCTTGCTGCCCATTGGGACTTCATCTACAGCCTGTCTCCCTCAATGGGCTGGAAGCAATGGACTAAGCCACGTGTGATCACCGCTTCAGCCTTGTTACTGTACAATGTCCACCTGTGTGCTGGGCAATGGAGTGCAAAATGAAGGAGTTGACAGCAGGGCTGCATAAAGGTAAGTCTTTATTTGGTCTGGTTGCAACAAGGTAGAAAAAGTCATAAGAAACAACTATACATAAGCACATCCCAAGCCGCCCCAGCACGTATGCCATTGCATCCTGCCGATGGTCCCTGGGTTCCTGCATCTTGCATATCCTGGTCAGCAGCCTCCTCCACGTCCTCACTGTCGGAGTAGACATCACGATTCACGCTATCTTTATTATTCAACACCCCCCACCACACCCCGACAATTCCTCAGTGCCTGGTTGTGCAATGCACAGCAGACCACCATGACAGGCGAGCATGGGGCATACTGAAGGACTCCACCAGATCGATTTCTACACCTGAATTGCATCTTCAGGAGATCAATGGCCTGCTCGATGGTTGCTCGGGTTTCTCCGTAACAGGTGCTGTACCCCTCCTCTGCATCTGTGTGTGGGTTCCTCACAGGCGTAAGTAGCCATGTCCTCAGTGGGTAGCCACCATGAACTGAGGTGGGGAATTGGGCAGATAGATATCAGATAATACTTAATATGGAAGAATGTGAGGTGATGTATTTGGGAGGAAGATTAAACAGATGATATACATGGCAAAAGTTTACAAGGAGCTTCAATTGAACCTGCCTCCACCACACTCTCAGCTGCATTCCAGAGCTTAACCAATCGCTGCATAAAATGGATTTCTTCATGTCACTTTTGCTTCTCTTACCAAATGCTTTAATCTGTGCCCTCTCATTCTCGATCCTTTCATGAGTGTGAAATATTTATTTCTATTCAGTCCAGACCCCTCATGATTTTGAATACCTCTATCAAATCACCTCTCAGCCTTCTCTTCTCCAAGAAAAACAGTCCTAACTTTTCCAATCTATCTTCATAACTGAAGTTCCTCATTCCTGGAACCATTCTCGTGAATCTTTTCTGTACTCTCTCCAATGTTCTCACGTCTTTCTTAAAGTGTGGCACCCAGAACTGGACGCAATACTCCAGCTGAGGCTGAACTAGTGTCTTATACAAGTTTAACATAACTTCCTTGCTCTTGAACTCTATGCCCCTATTAATAAAGCCCAGGATACTGTATGCTTTATTAACTGCTCTCTCAACCTGTCCTGCCACCTTCAATGACTTATGCACATATACACCCAGGTTCCTCTGCTCCTGCACCCCCTTTTAGAATTATACCCTTTATTTTATATTGTCTCCATGTTCTTCCTACCAAAATGAATCACTTCATTTTTCTCTGCATTGAATGTCATCTGCCACCTGTCTGCCCATTCCATCAACTTGTCTATGTCCTTTTGAAGTTCTACACTATTCTCTTCACAGTTCACAATGCTTCCAAGTTTCATATCATCTGCAAACGTTGAAATTGTGCCCTGTACACCAAGGTCTAGGTCATTAATATATATCAGAAAAAGCAAGGGTCCCAACACTGACACCTGGGGAACTCCACTATAAACCTTCCTCCAGCCCAAAAAACATCCATTAACCACTACTCTTTGTTTCCTGTCACTCAGCCAATTCCGTATCCATATTGCTACTGTCCCTTTTATTCCATGAGCTATAACCTTGCTCACAGGACTGTTGTGTGGCACTGTATCAAATGACTTTTGAAAGTTCATGTGCACCACATCAACAGCATTGCCCTCATCAACCCTCTCTGTTACTAAAATCGAGGAATTGCTTAACTGGGAGACAATGAAGGTAAGTGAGTACAGGGTTGATGGGTAAGCAGGATTTGGTGCAAGTTGGGAAGCAGACAGCAGAGTTTTGGGTGGCCTCAAGTTTGCAGAGGGTGGAACGTGGGAGGCCGGCCAGGAGAATGTTGGAATAGACAAACCTACAGGTAACAAAGGCACAGATGAGGGTTTCAGCAGCAGATAAGCAGGGATGGAGTCGAGCAATGTTACAAAGGTAGAAATAGGTTGTCAAAGTGATGATGCAGATATGTGGTAGGAAGCTCACCTTGGAGTCAAATATAACACCAAGGTTTCAAACAATCTGGATGCAGCCTCCAACCTTTTCCAGGGAGAGGGATGTAGTTGGTGGCTAGGGAATGGAGTTTATGATGGGGACTGAAGTGGGCATTAACCTTTCTGATTCTGTTTTGTTGGTCATTTCTAGTCCATGAAAGCCTAGGCATTTTGTTTATCGGCTTGGATTGCTTCACAGTTCTATCAATAACTGGCTGTAGTTTGAAAGGATTGCAGTGCCTTCTAACTGTTCTAGGAACATAGGAACAAAGGAAGAGGAAGAAGCCATTCAGCCCTTCGAGCTTGTTCTGCCATTGAATTGCATTATGACTGATCTGTATCTTGCCTCCTTCTACCTGCTTTCATTCTGTAACCATTAATATCCTTGCCTAACAAAAATCTATCAAGCTTAATTTTAAAATTTTCAATTGACAGGTTTTTTGGGGATACAGTTCCACTACCCTTTTTATGAAGAGTACTATCTGACATCACCCCTGAATGGCCTAGCTCCATCCTTAAGGTTATGCCCCCTTGTTCTGGACATTCCAACCAGCAGAAATAGTTCCTCTCCATCTACCTTATCAAATCCTCGAACCATCTTGAACACTTCAATTAGATCATCCGTTAATCTTCCAAATTCAATGGAATGCAAGCCTGGTCTATCCAACCTGTCCTCACAATTTAGCCCCTATCATTTTAGTGAGGCTTCTCGGCAACCCCTTCAGGCCAATATATCACTCCTGAGGTGCAGTGCCCAGAACTGAGTGCAGTACTCCAGATGGGGGCCCAACCAGAGTTCTATACAGCTGTGACATAACTTCCACCCCCCCCCCCCACTTTGTATTCCAGCCTACTTGTGATGAAGGCCAACATTCCATTCGGCATTTTAAATATTTTTTGTACCTGTCCACTAGCTTTTAGTGATTTATGTACTTAATTGGACTCCCAAATGTCTCTGCTCATCCACAGTTCCTAGTTTCTTACCATTTAGACAATTTCAATTTTCCCTCAGGAATGTAATGAAGGTGTCTGCCCCAATGAGCAAAGCATCAATGACTTGTTTAATGCATCCATGCATTGTCTATTGACTGATGTTGCAGATATTGCCTGTGGTTGTTTGACAGGATCTGGAGGCATACATTGTTAGGACAGTAATGACCTTCACTGACTGCCAGTACAGGGCCTGTGGTGGAGGCTGTCCGCAGCTGAGTTTGCAGCTGACTGCCCAATTGTGTCTCTGTCTCCCTGGTGAATGTTATATGAAGACAATTTTCTTCAGGCATTCCCAAGTCAGTGTTCCTGGTTGCATGGGTAACAAAGGTTGGGTACAGTCACCTGTGGCATTACAGCATCTTCTTAAATCAATTCTTCTACCTTCAAAAAAAAAACTCAGGAATAAAAAGCACTAATTACAGCATCCAGTTTAGCAATCTTTGTCACAGCAACCAAAAATATTCAGTCCCTTTTTAAAGAGTCGTTTCCTGGAAGAAAGCGGAATGTTTCTGACCTTTGAATCCACTGTTTATGGGCAGGCTATGTGCAAAGCAAGATACTGTCACAAAGGGTTTGAGTAGATTGGGGTTTGCCCTGATTTACAAACAATTTTTTATGGAACTGCCATTTGAAATGTCCTCACACGTTCTATGCAACAGCAGTTTAAGCTGACCAAAAATAAATTGATCTGGGGATTTCAGCAGGGATCCAGCAGCTGCTCAATTCCTCACCAACTAGAATTTTTACCCATATATACTCCCCTGATAGTCAAACTGCCATTGTCTTCCTTTGTCTATTTTTTTTACCATGCAGTGCATCTTGTGTAACTTGAATACAAATCAGCAAGTGTTAGATTACAACTAAAACCAGCCCCCAGGTGTCTGACCTCAGGGCTTCCAAATAACAGAAGGATGCGGCACTCATGAAATCTGATATTGCAATTCTGGCTATGTCCAAACCTCAGACTTCTTATTTCCCTAAGTCTCACCCTGCTTATAATTCAGCTTTTCAGCATAGTCTCAGCTCTGTGCTGCTGCCAGGGTAACACGGAGTGGGGGAAAGACAGGTTAATTGGAGAGAGGCAGTATCACTTTTGCTAGTGTAAATAGGCTTTATGTCAAAAATATTTATAAGATACATGGAGCAGTGGAAGAGAGATATACAATAAATAAAACGTGTCTGAGAAGAGAGGACACTGCAGATAGAAGCACTTTATTAGCAACCTGTTCCCATTTTGGCCCCTTGTGCCTTGTCATCCCTCCATAAAAATGTTGTTATTTTGTTGATTTTATGATCAATTATAAACTTAAATATATATATTTGAATAGGGAGAGAGAGAGAGAGAAAGAGAGAGAGAGAGAATTGTGCCTTGGTACCACTTTTAAGAATCAAAATAGTAAGAATATTAAAATTAATGTTAATTCATCTTTTTTTTGCATGGTACAGTTCAATTTATTTGGTGAATGTTTTATTTATTCACTAAGTATCACTGGCTAGGCTGGCATTTACTGCCCATCCCAAGTTGTCCTGAGAAAGTGGTGCTTGACCTTCTTGAACAGTGGTATCATCCAGATGAGGTGTTAAACCAAAGCCCCATCTGTCCTTTTAGGTGGGTGTAAAAGATCCCACAGCATTATTTGAAGATGAGCAGGGACGTCCTGGCCAACATATATCCTCAACCAACACTAAAAAACAAATGATCTGGTCATATATTTAATTGTTTTTGTGGGATTTTGCTGTGCTCAAATTCACTGCCACATTTTCTACATTAAAACAGTGATTACACTTCAAAAAGTATTTCATTGGCTATGATATGCTTTAGGAGTTCCTGAGGTCAGGAAAGGCACTATATAAATGCAAGTCTTTCTTTCATTTCTGGGAGCAGGTTGATATAACTGAAAGGTTGGCTAGGCGCACGTCAGAGGGCAGTTAAGAGTCAACCACATTGATGTGTTTAAAGGCAAATCATGTTTAACTAACATGCTTGAGTTTTTTTGTTAAGGTAACAAAGAGGGTTGATGAGTGTAATGAGATTGATGTGGTATACATGGACTTCCAAAAGGCATTTGATTAAGTGCCACATAGAAAGCTCATCAGCAAAGTTAGAGCCTATGGAATAAAACGGACAGTAGTAGCTTGGATACAAACATATCAACATACAAACATACGAATTAGGAGCAGGAATAGGCCACTCGGCCCTTCGAGCCTGCTCCACCATTCAATAAGATCATGGCTGATCTGATTGTAGCCTCAACTCCACATCCCGCCTACCCCCAATAACCTTTCACCCCTTTGCTTATTAAGAATCTATCTACCTCTGCCTTAAAAATATTCAAAGACTCTGCTTCCACTGCCTTTTGAGGAAGAGAATTCCAAAGACTCACGACCATCTGAGAGAAAAAAATTCTCCCCATCTCTGTCTTAAATGGGCGACCCCTTATTTTCAACAGTGACCCCTAGTTCTAGATTCTCCCACAAGAGAAAACATCCTTTCCACATCCACCCTTTCAAGGCCCCTCAGGATCTTACATGTTTCAATCAAGTCACCTCTTATGCTTTTAAACTCCAGCAGATACAAGCCTAGCTTGTCCAACTATTCCTTAAGACAACCCGCCCATTCCAGGTATTAGTCTAGTGAACCTTTTCTGAACTCCTTCCGACGCATTTACATCCTTCCTTAAATAAGGAGACCAAGACTGTACACATTACTCAAGATGTGGTCTCATTGATGCCCTGTATAACTGAAGCATAACCTCCCTACTTTTGTATTCAATTCCCCTCTTGGGTTCTAACAACATCTGGTATGTTGTATTGTGCAGCACTCAAGTTTACAGACCACACTACCTCTACCTGCTGTTGCATGATCACCTTAAGAGTGATGTCCCTTTAAGAACTCAGTATGTTAACGTGCTAAGTACCAGAATGTAGTCATGTGACTACAAGCCAGGGTCACTCTGCAACTGTAACACCTAGAGGAAGGTTCTGTAAATAGTTTGTTCTGTACTGTATATACTTGTTTAGCTGCTAATAAACTTTACAGAGATCTTCAGCATAACTGGACTCCACACAAATCATTTACGTTGAATCAGAGAACATAAAGAACTGGTGGTGGCAGCTGTGGTGAAAACACAAGATCTAAGGTTGAAGACCACAAGTGAAGCAGCTTTGAAAACAACCCTTCCTAAAGTCAAAAGAGAGAAAGTTCAACAGAAATTCTGGCCAAAACAGTGGAAAAAAGACAGAACTTACCTCTAGCTATAGAATATAGAGCACAGAATGACAGGCTGCAAGTGGGTTCCTGCGATCTGGTGAGTCATTGTGCCAACAGTCGAGGGATACTGGTTTAAAGAAACAAGCTTTGAAGTGCTTAAAAAATTGATTTTTTTCAAAGGCTCCATGACAAAAAACAAGGAAAACCTGATTCCACTCCCAGGCTGATTGAGGTCAGCACCATTACAGGAGACATCCGATAGCATAAAGCGTGGGAAAATCCTGAGTCTCCGTTCACGCAACCAAAGTTTTAAAAAACCATTAAATCACTCGAGTGTGAAGAACATAAACAAACTCTAGCAAAAAAAGTCATTGAACTGCCTATTGAACAGCTGTGTAAACAGACAAACTTAAGTGCTGCAAGCAAAATAAACAGACAGCACTGCAAAACACCTGCTCCTCTCCATCAAAGCAGCCAGTCTAAATAACAGGGAAATTCGTAAAGGGGAAACATTGCGAAGCAAGTTTTAAGCAAACGAACAGCAAAAAGATGGATAACAAAATTTACCAGCATGAACTGGAAAGCCATTGATATCCTATCCAAGTTCAAACTTTTTAAACTAAGAATGCAGTTATGCTTCACAGACCAAGTGATTGTAGAAGCAGAGAAGCAAGCTCTAAAAATACTGATAGCAGTTGGAAATGAGGGATTACACAGAATCAACACCTTTGGCTTATCTGAAGAGGACCAGAAAGATCCCACAAAGATATGGAAAGTGCTCGAAGATCAGATCCGATTAAGAGTGAAATTTAGAATTCACCACCTGCAGTTGATGTCGTACACGTAACAGCCACAGGAATCAATAGATCAATTTATCAATAGCTGCTGTAGTAAGGGCAACAAATGTGATTATTCAGAAACTGAGCATTTCAGAAAGACCTCTTGGGGAAAAAGAAAGGTCACAGCACTGATCTGCTGCTAGAAGATGGCAGGAAATACGAAGCCATTGTAGCCCAACAACTGCATCTGCAAGCACTAGCTGCAGCCAACAGCATTGGCACGATAACCAGGTCGAAAACAGCAAGCAAGCTGAGTGGTAAGTGTGGTTGGTCCCACTCACTGCGAAGTTGTCCTGCATTTAAGGGCGGCACAGTGGCGCAGTGGTTAGCACCGCAGCCTCACAGCTCCAGCGACCCAGGTTCAATTTTGGGTACTACCTATTTGGAGTTTGCAAGTTCTCCCTGTGTCTGCGTGGGTTTTCGCTGGGTACTCCGGTTTCCTTCCACCACCAAAGACTTGCAGGTTGATAGGTAAATTGGCCAGTATAAAAATTGCCCCTAGTATAGGTAGGTGGTAGGAGAATATAGGGACATTTGGGGATGTGGTAGAAATATGGGATTAGTGTAAGATTAGTATAGATGGGTGGTTGATGGTCGGCACAGACTCGGTGGGCTGAAGGGCCTGTTTCAGTGCTGTATCTCTAAATAAATAAATAAATAATAAATAAATAAATTTCAAGACCTGTGCAAGGCATGCGGTGCAAAAGGACACTGGGCCCATCTATGCAAGAAATCTGGCTCTAAAGATGCAACCAGAAGTCACAGAAGACAGACACAGCAAGAGTGCAACAGCAGCAAGGAGAGCTCCAGAGACCTGTGTAAATGCAAGCCAATGCACAAAGTCCATAGCGAAATAAACCTGAGACAAGACTGAGAGAGAAGTGTTTCTCAGCCAAAGAAGCGCAGGCGTTTCACATTGTAAACCTGACACATTGTGTTGATGAAGTCAAACAACTGGAAGCTTTTGCTGCCATTAACATCATGTGTCCAAAGAAAGTTGGCAAACACCCAGTCAGGATTAAGATTGACACCGGAGCTATATCCTACCAGTCTGAATCCTGAAGGGTATGTACCAGAGTCGTTGAAAATCAAGGATACAACTGACAAATGCAAAGTAAACTGCATACAACTGGTCACTTATCCCTTGCAGTGCCACACTAACAATGCAATGCAGCTATGGCAAATTGGCATGGAAACCACAAGTATTTTACCTGGTAGACACGAGCGGATCAGCAGTGGCAGGACTACCAGCATGTAAGGACCTCAACAGCATAACTATCCATGAGGACACCAAGGTACCAATTACAGCAAAAGAGACCAAGGGTCCCTGCACTGAGTCACAGTTCCTCCAGGATCTCAGTGGTTCTGGTTGGAAAGTAACAGCTCCTTCTCAGAGACGCCACACTAACAGAATGAAGATCCACATTCAGATGGTGAAAGTTCTTTGTCAAACAGGCAGTGTTTTCTTGTGCTCCAGCGATTCAGAAGAAGAGATTGACATTGTCACTACTGAGAAGTAAAGGCTGGCAGTGGGGAGCATTGCCAAGGGGAAATCTCCAAGGATCGTAACCCGCTCGTGGACTCTGGCCAAGCATCAAATGGTGCAGTCTGGAAACCCAGCAACAACACAACTATGCTATGCCTTCACTTCTGCTCTCTCGAGAACCGCCAGCACTATAACGAGCCAAAATGGACAGGTAGCTCCATGAGGTCAAGTACTGCTCCCCAAACAAGTCCTCGACCCTGAGTCCCAGGCCTTCAAACATGGAGGATGGGGAGATGCGAAGGACACGCAATGTCCTGAAGAGACAGAGGAAGAATGAGTTGAAGCATTGTCTATTGGCTATTCGAGATGGGGTGCCAGATCTTTCCAGAAACGACAAGGCCTCAAAAGTGGTCATCTTGAGGAAAACAACAGAGTATATTAGCAGGCTGAAGGCAGAGCAACAGAAACTGAATACAGAGAGGGAGAAACTTCAGAAAGAACAGCAACAGATGAGACGCAAATTCCCTGATCAAGAGTTGTCAAACCACTGAAACGATATATGAACGTTTCAGCCACTGCACATATAAATTTCGCAATCCCTATCCCTGTACCTGTAAATTTTATAGTCTCTACCCCGTATAACTAATTTTGATGTTATCTAATGTTATGTGTTTTTACTTGTAGCATACGAGACTTATCTTTGGAAAGAAAGAGGATGTTGTATGATCGCCTGAAGAGTGATGTCCCTTTAAGAACTCAGTATGTTAATGAGCTAAGTACCAGGATGTAGTCGTGTGACTACAAGCCAGGGTCACTCTGAAACTGTAACACCGAGAGGAAGGTTCTGTAAATAGTTTGCTCTATACTGTACATACTTGTTTAGCTGTTAATAAACCTTATAGAGATCTTCAGCATAACTAGACTCCACGCATCTCATTTATGTTGCATCAGACAACATAAAGAACTAGTTACACCTGGGAGACCAGTCGTCAGTGCATCTATTGAATTGCAGGGCAGTGGCTGAGCTATGCAACCTGTTGCAGGCTTGTTTACAGACAACTGAAAGGACAGGCACAGCTCTTCCTGTAGCTATGATGGTAACATTGTGATTCTATGCACCAGAACTCTTCCAGGCCACCAGAGGAGATATCTGGCACCAAAGCCAATCTGCAGCTCATCCCTGAACTGAACAATTACACCAAACTCCTCTTTGGGTGATCTGCAGCCCTTTATGAGCTGCCAACCCACTCAATTCTGCAAATATCAGCCAAACAGCCTTCAGGCCTAAACCACTGCATATATTTCATAGAAACATAGAAACATAGAAAATAGGAGCAGGAGTAGGCCATTCAGCCCTTTGAGGCAGCTCCGTCATGCATTATGATCATGGCTGATCATCCAACTCAGTAACCTGTTCCCGCTTTTGCCCCATATTCTTTGATCCCTTTAAACCCAAGAGCTATATCTAACTCGTTCTTGAAAACATACAATGTTTTGGCCTCAACTGCTTTCTGTGGTAGCGAATTCCACAGGCTCACCACTCTCTGGGTGAAGAAATTTCTCCTCATCTCAGTCCTGAAAGGTTTACGCCGTATCCTGAGACTATGACCCCTGGTTCTGGACTCCCCCACCATCGGGAACATCCTTCCTGCATCTACCCTGTCAAGTCCCGTTAGAATTTTATAGGTTTCAATGAGATCCCTCCTCATTCTTCTGAACTCCAGCGAATATAATCCTAACCAACTCAATCTCTCCTCATACGTCAGTCCCGTATCCCAGGAATCAGTCTGGTAAACCTTTGCTGCCTCTATAGCAAGAACATCCTTCCTCAGATAAGGAGATCAAAACTGCACACAATGTTCCAGGTGTGGCCTCACCAAGGCCCTGTATAATTGCAGCAAGACATCCCTGCTCCTGTACTCGAATCCTCTCGCTATGAAGGCCAACACACCATTTGCCTTTTTTACCGCCTGTTGGACCTGCATGTTTACCTTCAGCGACCGGTGTACGAGAACACCCAGGTCTCGTTGCATATTCCCCTCTCTCAGTTTATAGCCGTTCAGATAATAATCTGCCTTCCTGTTTTTGCTACGAATGTGGATAACTTCACATTTATCCACATTATACTGCGTCTGCCATGCATTAGCCCACTCGCTCAACTTGTCCAAATCACCCTGAAGCCTCTCTGCATCCTCCTCACAACTCACCCTCCCACCCAGTTTTGTGTCATATGCAAATTTGGAGATATTACATTTAGTTCCCTCATCTAAATCATTAATATATATTGTGAATAGCTGGGGTCCTAGCACCGATCCCTGCGGTACCCCACTAGTCACTGCCTGCCATTTGGAAAAAGACCCATTTATTCCTACTCTTTGTTTCCTGTCTGCCAACCAATTTTCTATCCATCGCAATACACTACCCCCAATCCCATGCGCTAATCTCTTACGTGGGACTTTGTCGAAAGCCTTCTGAAAGTCCAAATAAACCACATCCACTGGCTCCCCCTCATTACATCCTCGAAGAATTCTAGTAGATTTGTCAAGCAAGATTTCAGTTTCGTAAATCCATGCTGACTCTGTCCGATTCTACCACTGTTCTCCAAGTGCTCTGCTATAAAATCTTTGATAATGGACTCTAGAATTTTCCCCACTACCGACATCAGACTGACTGGTCATTCCCTGCTTTCTCTCTACCTCCCTTTTTAAATAGTGGGGTTACATTAGCTACCTCCCAATCTGTAGAAACTGTTCCAGAGTCTATGGAATCTTGGAAGATGACCACCAATGCTTCCACTATTTCTTGGGCCACTTCCTTAAGTACTCTGGGATGCAGACCATCAGGCCCTGGGGATGTATCGGCCTTCAATCCCATCAATTTCCCCAACACCATTTCTCAACTAATACTGATTTCCTTCAGTTCTTCTCTCTCACTAAGCCCTGTGTTCCCCAACATTTCTGGTATGATATTTCCCCCACTGCCGGTGCAGATCTGCCCACAACACAGCTGTCAGCCTTGGTTTTGCTGGAGATGGAACATTAGGTCTATTGCCAGTAGTACACTACTTCATCTGATCTTTTCCCTCGTCCACCATGGTTGGTTATCAGTAAAGGTTATACAATGACAAGCATTTACAAGGAAGCCTGATGTGATAGCATGATTCGATCCATGTCAGAGGGAGATACATCAGGTGGCATTGCAGATATTAGGTGGCATTGCAGTTATTAAGTGGCATTGCAGATACCACCAGCACTGGCAGATGGAAAAACATGTAGTGAGCTGTACGGCTGCCAGTTACAAAGCTGTACGTACCAACAGCTCTCAAAGGGCTACTTTTCTCACTTAAATTCCCTCTATCAGGCTTTGCAGCTACCTAAGTTACTGAGTTATATGACATCCCTTTGTCGTTGGTTTTCATTGCTTTTTCCCTCCCAAACCCACAACCTCCACTGCCTAGAAGGACAAGGGTAGCAGATACATGGGAACACCATCACCTCAAAGTTCCCCTCCAAGTCACAGACCATTCTGATTTGGACATATATCACCAGTCCTTCATCATCGCTAGGTCAAAATCCTGTAACTCCCTTACCTAATGCCACACGGATTGCAAAGATTCAAGAAGGAAGCTCACACCCCCTTCTCAAAGGGGAATTTGGGATGAGCAATAAATACCAGTAGTCAGTGACACCCAGATCCTGAGAGCGAAATTTAAAAAATTATTGTTCCCCATCATACATTCTCTCTATGAAATTCATTTGAAATGTAGCATCGAAATGAATTTGTCCTTTTTTTTAAATTTGAAGGCTTTCCATTCAAGTTAGAATGACACAGATTTTGCTACAATGTTTAACAGGGACATCAGGGTCTCATTGACCAGGCTCTAGCACTAGTCGTGGCTTATGGTCTGCGGAGCACTATTGGATCTGCATCTGAACTTTAATACAGAGCACTATACCAGATGGGGTTTCCTGACAGTGCTGTGCTGTGAGGCATGGCTGAGTCCAAGTGATTTGCTGTCTGTTTGAAAGCATGCATATCTGAAATAAGGTTATTGGAAAGAGAAGGTCTTTGATCTTGGCAGAAAAGCCTTCAGTCTGGCTTTCCACTCCAAGTGTACAAACTAAAATTAAATGTTGGTGGGGCTCATCAATGTTGGGTATAAGCCTATTGAATTCTGGGGCTGAATGGGGGTGTTGAGGGTGGAAGAATATCTTAATGGCTTGCAGGGATGAAACGTTGTTCTAGTAATGAGAAATACAATGTTCCCTCAACAAAAGAGGCATTATTAATGAGCATCTTTGTTTTGGTTAGTTGGAGCAGAATAAGTACAAATAGCAGGTTAACAACAACAATAATTTGCCTTTAATATAGCATCCCAAGGCACTTCACAGGAGCAATATCAAACCCAATTTGATACCGAGTCACATAAGGAGATATTAGGATGGCTGACTAAAAGCTTAATCAGCGAGGTAGATTTCAAGGGAGCTGAGACGTCGGCAATCAGACGGTGCGTCATGGTTGGGTCCACAAGTATTCTCATGAAGTTGATTATCACTTCCATGTTGGAAAAGGTATACTGCAAGCTCTGTGCAAAGCCCTGTGCCAAGTTGTGTTGGACTCCTCCATGCTCCTAAACAGTGACTGCAGCAGGTATAGGCACCAACATGTTGCACATGGACATTTGACAAATTATTGACTCAGCCACAGATATGGGGGCAATTAATCTGAATATAAAGTGTATAGCCAATCTAATGCCATCAAAACACAGTCCGATTTAAAACACATTTCACCCTATTAATAAAGTAGCTAAGCATACAAACATCAATGGAGAGCAACACATTTATATTAGCTTGCTAGCAAGCAAAATAGTATGCAATGCCAATGCAAATTACTTTTGTTGACAGAGTAGAGCTAGCTACACCATGTCACGGTGTGGTAGATGGACCTCGTCAGATGATCTCTGTGGATTCACGTTGTGTCAGGAGTGCAAATTCATCCAGTAAACCATGAAACTCAAGGAGAGGATTGTTATTGTGGTCATTGGGTGAGGCAATGGAAAAATCAGCAATAGGAAGACTGACCATTTCTCACACTGCTGTTGTCACAAGACGATTCAACCCATTGTCAGTGTTTGTGCAACTTCTCCACTTGCTTGTAATATGTGCTGGAAGACAGGGCAACCAACAAAAGGGCAGTGATCTCCAAATCAGGAGAATTCTATAGGATGGAGCAGATAGTACTTCAAAAGAGTCAGGTAAAACAGAAAAGCTGCGTGGCATAGGAAGGGACAGAGAGATTACTGGTAGGTAGCCAATACTAGTTTATTCATCTTGACAGGTCCTGGACTCTAGAATACAGAAACAACAGAATCTCTCAGCAGCAACTCGTCAAGCTTCCTTTGACAGCATCTTCCAAACCCACGACCTCTAACACCTAGAAAGACAAGGGCAACAGATGCAAGTTCCCCTCCAAGTCACACACCATCCTGACTTGGACCTATGTCACCGTTCCTTCCCTGTCACTGGGTCAAAAGCCTGGAACTCCCTTCCTAATAGCACTGAGGGTGTACCTACACCACATGGACTGCAGCGGTTCAAGAAGGCAGTTCATCACCACCTTCTCAAGGGCAATTAGGGATGGCCAACAAATGCTGGCCTTGCCAGTGACACTCACATCCCATGAAAGAATAAAAAAAGGTAAAGAAGTGGCAATGGCTGACTTGTTAAACGAGTGTTTTGCATTTATCTTCACAGTGGAAGAAGAAGACAAAATACCAGCGATGCAAAGGAAACTAAAGATAAATCAAGAGGAAGCACTTAATGAATTTAATATAAGTAGAAAAATGGTCATGGAGAAAAGCATCTTCAGGAACTGATGGTTTCCACCAGCGTTCCCTCTAAATTGCACGGCCACGTGGCTGCGCAGCATTCCGCAATGTACTGTGCCATGAAGCAAACAGGTTGTGCACAGCTAACATTCCCTTTAACATGTGTGCAAGCATGTCGCAGAGCAATCTTAAAGGAACCACACAGTGCAACAAACAGGCTGTGTACAATGAAGAGATATTAGAGAGAACATTGCTTTCCACCATAGGATATTAAAAGAAGCTTGTGAAGAGAAAACAGTCATAATCTTACACAGCTCTCTCCATTCAGGGATTATACCGTTCAATTGGAAAATTGCAAATGTCACTCCATTATTTAAGAAGGGAGGGAGGGAGAAACCAGGTAACTTCAGATCTGTCAATCTAATGTTATTTGTGGAGAAATTACTGGAATCTGTTGTCAGAGATAGAGGGCTGGAATTTATACTTCCATGGCGGGATGAAAACCACGTGGGCCACACATCAAGGAGCTGCTGCGATATTAAGTGCGGCGGCTCATTTAAATAGCCAAGGCAGACTGCCCACCCCGATGACATGGAAGGGGCGGGTGGTCCATCCCTGGCAATGGTGTCAGCCGCCGTTGCACAGGCACTGATGCCATTTTTAAAGGGCTTCGAGCCCTAAATTTCAATTAAATATTTAAAGACAGAGTGATCTGAAAAATTAAATGAAGTGATCTTGCCCCTCTCCCACCCACCCCAAATAACCGTAGATTTAATTACCTGCCCTCTCCCCCCACCAAAACATGTACCTTGTGCACCTGACCTTCCCCCACAAAGTGCATCAACTTTACACTTTATCCCTTCCCACCATCCCCTACACCAGTGAGATGACTGTGACCCCGCTCCCCCCGTCCTGCACAAAGGAACTTTCCTGCTCACCCCCCCCCCCCACCAGATGGGGATCCAAAGGCCTGGGAGTGCCAGCCACCAGCACTAATATCGGACGAGGACAGACGGCGAGAGCAAGAAGGTAATTCATTCGTTTAGTTAAATTAATTTACATATTTAAATTGGGCTCCCGTCACCGAGCGGTGGCAGGGGTGCCACCATGAGGTCTTGCCACCGCCAACAATATCGGGCCAGGTCTTCCCGGCATCGAGGTCTGTGGCGGGCCTCTCCCAGAGGCATTTTCCAGGCATCCCGCCACAACTCCCCACATTGGGAGGTCTGTAAAATTCACCCCAGAGTTACTGATCACTTGGACAATGTTCAGCTGATTAGAGAGAGTCAGTTTGATTTTTAAAGGGCAAGTTACATCTTACTAACTTAATTGAATTTTTTGAGGAAGTCACTAGTAGAATAGATAAAGGGGAACCAGTAAATGCAGTATACTTGGATTTCTCTAAGGAATTCGATAAAGGTGCAGAACATAAGAGGTTAATATGCAACATAAGGGCTCATGGAGTTGTGGGTAATATATTAGCATGGATAGAGGATTGGCTAATGGACAGGAAGCAGAGAGTAGGGGCATTTTCAAGTTGGCAGGCTGTAACTAGTGGAGTCCCACAAGAATTAGGACTGGGGCCTTAGCTATTTACAATCAATATGAATGACATAGACGAAGAGACCAAGTGTATCTAAGTTTGCTGACAATACAAAGCTAGGTGGGAATTTAAGCTGTGGGTGGGGGGGGCGGGGTGCACAAAGAGGCTGCAAAGAGATATATACAAGTTAAGTGAGTGGGCAACGAGGTGGCAGATGGAGAACTGTGAGGTTATTCACGTTGGTAGTAAGGATATAAATGCAGAATATTTTTTAAAAGGCGTGAAATTTGTAAACGTCAATGTTCAAAGGGAATTTGGTGTACTTATACAAGGAACATAGAAAGTTAGCATGCAGGTATAGCAAACAGTTAGGGAGGCAAATGGCATGTTGGCATTTATTGTAAGGTGATTGGAGTACAAAAATAAGGAAGTCTTGCTACAATTGTGCAGGACTTTGGTGAGACCACACCTGGAGTACTGTGTGCAGTTTTGGTCTCCAGATCTAAGAAAGGATATACTTGCATTGGAGGTGGTACAGTGAAGGTCCAATAGATTGGTTCCTGGGATGAGAGGGTTGTCCGTTGATGACAGTCTTAATAAATTGGGTCCAGACTCTGGAGTTTAGAAGAATGAGAGCTGATCTCACTGAAACATAGAAGATTCTGAAGGGGCTTAACAAAGAAGACACTAAGAGATTATTTCCCCTGCCTGAGAAATCTAGAACATGTAGGCACAGCCTCAGAATAAGGGGTTAATCATTTAGGACTGAGATGAAGAGAAATTTCTTCACTCAAAGGGTTGTGAATCTTTGGAATTGTCTAACCCAGACGATTGTGGATGCTCTATTATTGAATATAATTAAGGCTGAGATAGATAATTTTTTGGCTTCTCAGGGAATCAAGGGATATGGGGAGTGGGTGGGAAAGTGAAGGTGAGGCCAAGGATCAGCTATGGTTATATTGAATGGCGGAGTAATCTCGAGCAGCTGAATGATCTACACCTGCTTTTATTTCTTATGGTTTTATGTTCTTCTGGCAATCTTATTGAACCATATAAAATTCTTAAGGAGCTTGAAGGGGTAGATGCTGGGAGGATGTTTCTTCCAGCTAGGGAGTCTAGAACTAGGGGTCACAGCCTCGGAATAAGGGGTCAGAGGTAAACAAATTCAATAAAGAGAAACTATTTCCTCTGGTTGGGGGCTCCAGAACAAAGAGGTATAATTCTAAAATTAAAGCCAGGCCATTCAGGAGTTTAAGCAGGAAGTACTTCTTCACACAAAGGGTAGTGGAAATTTCAAATTCTCTCTGCCCGTAAGTGGAAATGGCATTGAGAGAAGCAACCAGTGAAAGGAGTGGGTGAAACCTGAGGGCCATACTGTGGTCAATAGTGAAACATTATTTTCACTGGTGGGTGAATGCAGAACAAGGGAACAGAATCCAAGGATTAGATTAGAGATACAGCACTGAAACAGGCCCTTCGGCCCACCGAGTCTGTGCCGAACATCAACCACCCGTTTATACTAATCCTACACTAATCCCATATTCCTACCAAACATCCCCACCTGTCCCTATATTTCCCTACCACCTACGTATACTAGTGACAATTTATAATGGCCAATTTACTTATCAACCTGCAAGTCTTTTGGATTATTATAAGAGAAAAGGGGAGAAGGAGGAGGAAACTTCCTGAACAGAGAGCTATTAGACCATGGGATATTAACTCCCAGCAACAACTCTATAATATGAATGTGGTTTCAGGAGCACTGGGTGGTTTGGTTTCCATAAAGGTATCAGATTCAGGAATCAGATGAAAGGACATTATCCTTCATGGGCACTAAATATAGCAATACATCATTGAAAGAGACTGAGAAAACATGATTGTTCCCAGCAACTTTCTAATGAGATCATTTAAAGTCAGCAAGCAGCCTCAGAGAATCCCAAATTACCCAAGTGGATCAACCACCTGGAGTACAGACGCAATAAGGCAGCAAAGCTGTCTGGGGGAATCAGGAGAGAATCATGCATCAATGTTCAGGACAAACAGTCTGGACATATTGGAATTCTGAGCCTAGTTATTTCTGTTAGTGATTTATGAGCAGGTAGTAAAATTGGGCTGTTGCTTGCATAAAAATCTGTAACCAGAGTTGGCTCTAAGGGAAGTCATTGATGCAAACGGTACACTGTTACGGACAGGTGGGAAATGATAAGGATGGTTCTCCTTTTTCACCTCTCAACTAACCGAAAACAGTGCTTTTATTAGAAAAGTGTTTAAACCCCTGAACATTTTAATTGTCAACAAACAGACAAATGACAGGTTTTCTCGTAGGTTTAAAGAAAGCTAAATGTTTACTAAACAATACCTGATATATTCGCAACTTCGCCCACTTTGGGACAGTTTCTTGGAGCAATACGTTGTGGAACTGACTAGGGATAAAGCTATCTTAGATCTAGTATTGTGTAATGAAGGAGAGTTAATTAGTAATGTCATAGTAAAAGATCCACTGGGAAACAGTGATCATAATAGCATTGAATTCCATGTGTAAAGTTTGAAAGTGATATACTCCAATCACAAACAAGAATCTTAAACTTAAGCAAAGCCAAATATGTAGGTATAAGGGAAGACTGATGAAGGTAAATTAGCTAAATAGCTAAAAGGTATGGTGGTAAGTGAATAGTGGGAAACCTTTAAAGAAACAAATCAAAATGTTCAACAAAAATACATTCCACTGAAAAACAAAAACTCAGCAAGAAAGACCCATCACTCAGGAAGTTAAGGATAGTATTACATTAAAAGAAGAGGCTTACAATGTCACAAAAAAGAATATCAAGTCTGAGGGTTGGGAGTGTTTTAGAAACCAAAAAGTTGATTAAAAAAAGGAAAAAATAGAATGAAAGTAAACCAGCCAGTAATAGAAAAACAGACTACAAGTGCTTTTATAGGTATATAAAAAGGAAGAAAGCAGCTAAAGTAAATATTGGTCCCTTAGAAGCAGAGACAGGAGACATTATCATGGGAATGAAGAAATGGCAGAGACATTCAACAAATATTTTGTGTCTGTCTTCACAGTAGAAGACACAAGTTTCATACCAGAAATAGATGGTAACTGAGGAACTAAAAAGAGTGAGGAAATTAAGGAAATTAATATCAGCAGAGAAAAAGTACTGGAGAAACTTAAGGGACTAAAATCTGACAAATCCTCAGGACCTATGGCCTATACCGTAGAGTTCTAGAAGAGATAGCTGCAAAGATAGTGGACACACTAGCTATGATTTTCCAAAATTCCTTAGATCCCATCAGATTAGAAGTTGGCAAATGTTACACTGTTTTTCAAGAAAGACTGGAGAGAGAAAACTCTGAATTACAGGCCAGTTAGCCTAATATCAGTCATTGGCAAAAGTCCTAGAATCTGTTATTAAGGAAGTCTTAACAACGCACTGAGAAAAGCACAGCATGATTAGAACAAGTCAACATGGTTTTACTTAAGGGAACGCCTGATGACAAATTTATTAGAGTTTTTTGAGGATGTTACTAGTAGGGTAGATAAAGAGGGACCTGGATTTCCAAAAGGCATTAGATAAGGTGTCACACAAAAGATTAATAGGCAAGATAAGGGCTCATGGAGTTGGGGGTAATATATTAGCATGGATAGCGGATTGGTTAATGGACAGGAAGCAAAGAGTGGGCATAAATAAGGCATTTTCAAGTTAGCAGGCAGTGAATAGTGGAGTGCTGCAAGGATCAATCAGTGCTGGGGCCTCAACTATTTACAATCTATATTAATGACTTAGATGAAGAGACAGAGAGTAATGCATCTAAGTTGGATGACAAAGGTAGGTGGAACGGTAAGCTGTGGGAGGACACACAGAGGCTGCAAAGAGATATAGACAGTGAGTGTGAGCAACAAGATGGAGTATAATGCAGGGAAGTATGAAGTTATTCACTTTGGTCATAAGAGTAGAAAAGCTGAATATTTTTTAAAAGGTGTGTAACTTGTAAGTGTCGATGTTCAAAGAGATTTAGGTGTGCTTGTACAAGTAACACAGAAAGTTAGCATGCAGGTACTCCAAGCAATTAGGGAGGCAAATGGCATGTTCACCTATACTGCAAGCAGATTGGAGTACATGAATAAAGAAGTCTTTCTACAATTGTACAAGTTTTTGGTGAGACCACATCTGGAGTACTGTGTGCAGTTTTGGTCTCCACATTTAAGAAAGGATATATTTGCATTGGAGGCGATGCAGTGAAGGTTCACTAAATTGGTCCCTGAGATGAGGGGTGTCCAGTGATGAGAGGCTGAGTAAATTGGGCCTATACTCTCTGGAGTTTAGATAAGCGGCCGATCATTTAGGACTGAGATGAGGCGAAATTACTTCACTCAAAGGGCTATGAATCTTTGGAATTCTCTGCCCCAGAGGTTTGTGGATGCTCCATTGTTGAATACATTTAAGGCTGGGATAGATAGGTTTTTGGTCTCTCAGACAATCAAGGGATATGGCAAGTGGGCGGGAAAGTGAAGTTGAAGCCTAAGATCAGCCGTGATCGTTACAAATGGCGGAGCAGGCTTGATGGGTCATATGGCCCCTGCTCCTATTTCTTGTGTTATTGTGTTCTTGTGCACTCTCTCATGCATATACACAAGAAGAGATAGAGATTAGAAGATAACATGCATTTAAGTCTGATGGTTTTCAAAAGAACTCACTGTAAATCTTGCATTCTTACCTAGGGCATGGGGAGGGTGAAGATTTTAACAACGGTGCAGGCCTGTTTTTCCTTTTTGCTGGTTCACTGAAGATAGAAGTTCAATGTCAAAAACCATGGTACAATTTCTCAGGTAGTGAGTCTCAAAGCCACTTCCCATCTCTGCCGACAGATAGTTAAAGATGGTGTTCTAGGCAGGGTGCTTCTTCTTCCACTGCGGTAGATGGAGTCTCTCTCTTGATGGCTCTCAGTCTTTGTCTGTCCCGCATATACTTTTATTAAGCTCCTTATCAGACCCTGGTTTCTGTCATGTGACCATGGTTTCTTTTTACCATTGTCCTCATAAATGGTGTCTAATGGTGGGCCAGTGATGTCTCTCAGGACTTGAGTGAGGTTTAGCCGAGTTTAGTATAAGATATGTGAGATAGGGACTGCAGGATGCTGAATATAATGGAGCCTTCTTTATTCAGTTTTACTTTCAATTTCCCTTTGCTGGCTCATGTGTTTTGTACAGTGGCCTCAAGTTAACAAAATGTACAATGCAATTTCAAAAGACTACAACACTAGATCCCTCCCCTTCTTAGTAAATGAGAGACATAGCATGTTTCAATGGTTTGGTTTCAAAATAATGTAAACAATAAACTTAAATATACATAGTTCACTTAGTAACATAGTCACTTTAGTATGGTAGGCGTTTTCTCTCATGATTAGGATATCGTCTGATATCAGGTGTAGTCTCATTTGACTCATGTTCATCATCTGAGGTGTCAATGTCAGAATCAGATTCAATATTTGCGAGTGATGCTTTCAGTGCTTTGAAGAATGACGTGTTTCTTGTGATGATTTGTGAACCTCGTTTAGCAGTGATCATTGACCCTTTTGTGTTGGTCACAACAAATGGTTGGATGTCATTAAGGGTTGTTTGTTTTTCAACATGACCATCATGTTTCACAAGTTGACATAACTAATTTCATGACTGGGAATCTGCTGTAGTTGTCAGTGACAACAAGTAGGTGTTCACCTGTGAATAAATCCGTGATGTCAACGCTGACTTCAATCCATAGTCCTGGAGGTAGTTTGGACATCTTGAGAGGATGAGGAGGATTTGTCATTGTGGTTGCTTGGCATGGCAGACATTGATTGATTTTGTGCTGTACCATGAGGTCAATTCCTGGGAACCATACCTTTTCCCGAAGGAGTTGTTTGGTCTTGACTATTCCCCTAGTGTCTTTCATGTGCTATATTGACAACGCATTCCCTCAATGAATGTGGAATGACAATACAGTTGTTGCATAATACGAAATCAGATGTGGTTGTAACAGTGAACTCATTTTGAACATTGTGAAGACCTTATAGTGTATGAGCGATTTCATTTGTAGACACTTTCTCGATCATGTCTTTCCAGTTTTGTGATTCCATAGCCTTCATACATAATTGCAAAGCCTCATCTTGTTTTGTTGCTGCATTGATGGCATATAGTTTTAGCGACTTTGGCACCGCATTTAGGCTTATGTTGTTAAGATGTCGTTCAGCAACCTTTTCCTACGACTAGTAGGACTGACTGTCGGCAACAGATGTCGTGAAAGATAGTCCGCTGGGTTGAGCTTGCCTGGCAGATATGAAAGTGTAAGATACCCCATATGATTGGGAATGCTTCTCTCTCTGTTTGCAAATAATGTTGCTCGACAGGCATTAGTGATCTGCTTGCCATCGCAACGATTGATGGGTTACCTGTTGTAAGAAATGGGACATTTTAATAAATGATACTTCTCAGAGTAATATAGAATTCTTATAGAAAGAGTAGGCATAGTATGAAACTGACCCACAGTAAAGATGATTTCATCTGGGTCATTACTGGTAGGGAGAGAGGAGTATGACATTCCCGAGGGTGTTATATAGAAGCTACTAGCACCATAGACATTCTAAGCTGATGAGGGAGTTTTCTAGTGCCTTGTGTACCATTGCATCTGTATAAGTGTCGAATGAAAGCTAACATTTGGCCTCCAATATGAAGCAAACTGAAAGATGATCTCTAGCTGAAATGATGGACAAGGGGGAGGTGACCACCCCTGACACCTTGGGTACCTGTCGTGTATTCTTTGGTTAGAAGGGTTTGAACAAGTGATTGACATAGGATGAACTACCAACCCCTGGAAATAAAGTATATAAACAGGTGCACAGGAGGGAAATGTCTTTGAAGGACAGAAGGGGAGTTTCCTGAAGCTTGGCTTCAGCCAGGTGTTAGGCTTCGACCAAACACTTTGGTTATCATAGGATCATAGGAACTAGGAGCAGGAGTAGGCCATTCGGCCCATCAAGCCTGCTCCGCCATTCAAACAGATCATGGCTGATCATTTACCTCTACGTCATTTTTCCCCATTATCCCCATATCCTTTGATGTCATTAGTATTCAGAAATCTATCGATTTCTGTCTTGAACATGCTCAATGATTGAGCTTCCACAGCCCTCTGGGGTACAGAATTCCACTGATTCACCACCCTCTGAGTAAAGAAATTCCTCCTCATCTCAGTCTTAAATGGCTTGCCCCTTATTCTGAGACTGTGTCCCCTTGTTCTAGACTCACCAGCCAGAGGAAACATCCAATCCACATCTACCGTGCCACGCCTTGTAAGAATGTTTTTAAGTTTCAATGAGATCTCCTCTCATTCTTCGAAACTCCAGAGAATACAGGCCCAGTTTCTGCAATCTCTCCTCATAAAACAATCCCGCCATCCCAGGGATTAGTCTGGTGAACCTCCATTGCACTCCCTCTATGGCAAGTATATCCTTCCTTAGATAAGGACACCAAAACTGTACACAATACTCCAGGTGCAGTCTCACCAAGGGTTTATACAATTGAAGCAATACATCTTTACTCCTGTACTCAAATCCCCTTGCAATGAAGGCCAACATACAATTTGCCTTCTTAATTGCTTGCTGCACCTGCTTACTAGCTTTTAGTGACTCTTGAACAAGGACACCCAGGTCTCTTTGGACATCAACACTTTCCAACCTCTCCCCATTTAAAAAATACTCTGTATTTCTATTTTTTCTATCGAAGTGGATCACTTCACACTTATTCACATTATAGTCCATCTGCCATGTTCTTGCCCATTCATTTAACCTGTCCAAATCCCCTTGAAGCCTCCTTGCATCCTCCTCACAACTTACATTCCCACCTAGTTTTGAGTCATCAGTAAATTTGGAAATATTACATTTGGTCCCCACATCCAAATCATTTATATAGATTGTAAACAGCTGTGGCCCAAGCACTGATCCTTGCAGTATCTCACTAGTAACAACCTGCCATCCTAAGAATGACCCATTTATTCCTACTCTCTGCTTTCTGTCTGTTAACCAATTCTCAATCCATTGCAAAATTTTACCCCCAATCCCACATGCTGTAATTTTGTTTACTAACCTCCCGTGTGGGACCTTATCAAAAGCCTTCAGAAAAATCCAAATACACCAATCCACTGGTTCTCCTTTATCTATGCTGCAAGTAACATCCTCAAAAAACTCCAACAGGTTTGTCAAACATGATTTCACTTTCACAAATCCATGTTGACTCTGCCCAATCATATCATTATTTTCCATGTGGCTAGTTATCTCATCCTTTAGAATAGATACTAACATTTTCCCTACTACTGACGCCAAACTAACAAGTCTGTAGTTCTCCATTTTCTCTCTCGCTCCCTTCTTAAATAGTGGGGTTACATTTGCTACTTTCCAGTCTGCAGGAACCCTTCCAGAATCTATACAATTTTGAAAGATAACCACCAATGCATCCACTATTTCTATAGCCACCTCCTTCAATACTCTGGGATGTAGCTCATCTGGTCCAGGGGATAGCTCAAGAGGACTGAGGACCAAAGAAACCACCAACACCTCACCTGCCTCATTCGTTGGGGAGACTACCAACATCATTCTTCCCCATTGTGTGATCTGGGATAAGTAATCCTTTCAATCTGTTATGGGCCGTATGTCTTTCCTGTCTATTTAGCTTATACATCATATTTAAACTGCTACTTCTTAATATATATTATATTTAAACTGTTGCTTCTTAATAAACGTATTAAAATCGCATTATGGGCTTGATCCCCCTTCTTTGGGTAACTGAAGAAATAAATCTTACATTGTCTTGTCTTTGTACAAGAACTGCACCTAAGCCAACCGGGCTTACATATACAACTAACTGGGTGGTTTTCTTAGGGTCGAAATAGGCATTTGTGAAACTTGCTGACAAATGTGGTTTGATTTCATCCATTCCCAATTGGTGGTCTCTTTTGTCAGATAGTATAGGGGGGCAGATAGCATAGCAAGGTCAGGAATGAAGCGACTGCAGTACGTGACAATTCCTAGCAGAGTCCGGACATCTTGATGTTTATAGGATCTACAGCATTTGCAATGGCTTCAACTTTTCGTGGATCTGGTGATACTCCTTACTGCGCTGTAATGTTCTATGTTCTATGTTCCTTCACCACTGAAAACATGACCGAAGAATTCAATTTTGCTTTCGTTGAACTTTGTTTAAGGTGAGGTTACATTTTCTGAGACGTTGTAGGCATGCGTGTAGGTGTGTCTTGAGTTCCTTTTCAGTGCAGCCATAGATGAAAATGTCATTACTGATGTTCAGCTGCTGAGCTGACTCCAAAGTTGAGCCTTTTGTATCAAAAAAGACCAATATGAGTAGCAAAGATTCTTCTGCAAGCTCAATTTGATGGTAGCATGCAATAAGGTCAAGTTTAGCAAAGTGTTTAGGATTATTCACTTTGATATCATCGATTGTCAGTGTCAAGTGTCTTTTTCATTGTATGGCTTGGCTTGGTGATCGCATATCAACACAGATTCTAATCTGGTTCTTGCTCTTGGGTTTCTTGACAACTTGTATGGGTGAGACGCACAGGGTAGGCTCATCCCCAGCTTTCACAAAATTGCCACGGTCAAGTAGGTGTTGAAGTTCCTTCTCTGTCTGTTTCCTGACGTGAAATGGTATTTGTCGCTGTTGATGCACAACTGGGGGCTTATTAGGGTCTACATGCAGCTTGCATGTAACACTTTTCAGCTTGCTGATACCAGTGAAGCAATCAGCATGCAGTTTGAGAATGTGTTTGTTATGCGAAGGAATCGCATATGTGGCTGCAATCATGTGCAGATCTGTTGCTGTGTGGAAACTGATAAGTGTGTCCCATTCTCCATATATGAAATAGAATACAGCATTCATTCTAGCATCTTTGAACGAGACTGGTGTTTCAAAAGTTCAGAGGATATTCAGCGGTTTGTCACCGTTGTAAAGGAAAATTTTCATATTCCCTGGCTTGCAGAGAATGGAGCAATCCCGAAGTCTGTTGAATATTTTGTCTCCCATGACATTGACAGAGGCTCCTGTATCTATGAGAGCATCTACATCCGAAAAGCCAATGGTCACTATCACACATGGCTGTTTGCTGTGTCTGAGAAAGAGCTCATAAGTATGTTCAGGGTCATCCACCTCTACATTAGCTATATTCTCTCTGCCTTTTGCTGTGGTATGCATACGAGGCAACCTTCTGTTGATATTGGTCTTAGTAGTTGATTTTGCTGATGAGCAACAAACATGAGCAAAGTGGTTGGGTTTTCCATAGGCTTTACACTGGTTATCAGTAGTAGGACACTTTGTCTGGCATGGGTAAGCACTGCCACAGTGGAAACATTCTTTGCATAAATCACAGCTCTGTTTGTGAGATGGCTGTTGTTGCTTTTCGGGTGGTTTCTTGGCACGTGAGTGATAATCAGTGTTCACAGGAGTTGAAATTGAAGTGTGGTAGTTACTGTTGGCAGCCTCAACTTCAGTAGCTCTGGACTCTGAAAGCGATAGTGATTTGCTAACTCCAGCAGCTCTGACAGCTTTCTGTCTTTTTTGAGTGCTTTTCAGTGTGGTTAATTGGGGAGACAGCCTTCGATTATTTGTATTTTGATTTTCCATTCGATATGTTCAACATCACCGAAGTCACATATGGTTGCTAGTTGTCTCAATCGTGTGCAATACTGGTCAATTGTTTTATTTGCTTTTTGCTTCATGCATCGGAAGACAATGGTTTCATATATGGTGTTTGTCTTGGGTGTAAAGTAAGTTGTCAGTTGCATTTTTTGTTGAGACGTAAGTGTCTGAAAGATATCTTCTAATTCTTCACCTCCATAGTGTAGAAGTGAGGCCTTTGTCCTGGTGCTGTCTGTGATTGCAAAACCTGCCATTGCACCTTTGAAATGCAGAAGCTACTTTTGTAAATATGTGGATACTGATGATGGCTCTGAATGCACATCAAAATGTTGTAGGTTGGTCATAGATAACGTCATATTGATTAGCAATGCAGTGCATGATCAGGGATCCGAGATCACGTTCCTTTCAAAGGAAACTTCTCTGCAGTGATCCAAGATTAGTTTTTTTTTGATAGGTGTGTGAATATACATAAACTTCCTGTGTGTCACTCTAACACTGTCTCCAACTTAAAATGCTGTCTGTAAAAGTAGACAAAAACCTTCCCAAATGTTCATAACTGATAGCAATGTTTCTAGTTTTCACCTTTCTTTTTCTGTTTACCACGTCACCATTGTGATGTCTCTCGGGACTTGAGTGAGGTTTAGCCAAGTTTAGTATAAAATATATGAGAAAGAGACTGCAAGCTGTTGAACATAATGGAGTCTTCTTTATTCTGTTTTACTTTCATTTTCCCTTTGCTGGATCATGTGTTTAGTACAGTGGCCTCAAGTTAGCAAAATGTACAATGCAATTTCAAAACACTACAACACTACTAGGCCATTGTTAGACAATGGGGTCAGGGTGCCACTCATCTTCATTCCATTTTGATAAAGTGGAGTTTTTCCACACCCATTCATTTGAGTTTGAATTTGGAGACACTGGGGGAAATTTTATGCTCTACCCCATGGCAGGTTTGGAGGGGGGGGAGAACATAAAATTGAATGGGATGTTGGCAGAGGGGGGATTCCCACCACTATCCCTTTGCCGCCAAAATCTAGTCCGGGCGGAAAGGCCTGTGAACAGCCCTCCCGCCTTGCTGCCAATTAAGGCCCTGAACTGGGCAATTAATCCCCAATTAAGGGTCCCAGCTGCTGCTACCACAATTAGCTGTGTGGCAGGCAGCCCTGTCATCACATGGGAAGCACAGCACGAAAAACAGTGTAGGATGCTTCCCGGCTCCGGGGGATCCGGGGTGGGGGTCCCATGTTAAAAGGCATTTAGTATCTGAACAAGGGATCCGGCATCAGGTGGGGGGGGCGCTAAAAGCCAACCCCCATGCCCTTGCTAGCAATCCCCCCAACATTTCCCTCCCCCATGACCCCCACCCTGCAAGACATCTTCCGCCCTGACCTACCTGTGGCCTGGGGTTCAGCGCCAGTCCTAGGCCTCCAGTAGGTGCTTCTCTGGCAGCAGCCACCGCCTCTGCGGTGGCATTTCTCAGTGGAAGACCTGCCAGCCTCTGATTGTCCAGCAGCTCTCCAAGGATGGGACTTCTGGTGACAGGGTCCTTGATCCTGTGGAAGGCTCACCACTCTCCACTTAAGTGCCTGATTGACACTAGATTCGGCGGGCCTTCCGGAAAGAGGTGATGCAGGGTTCTCGGTGTGCTTTTTCCAGACATTGAAACCCCCGTTGCAATCATAAAATCCTGGCCACTATATATGCCATGCTATTGTTAACCCAATTTGTTGAGGAGAGAGAGCCATTAACACAGAATGGGCCATTTAAATTTTAATGCTTTCTTCAAGGCTGGTCCAGACATGAAGATTGACTCAGGGTTTTTGTAGTTTCCATGGGTATTGGCAGTACAAAAGAAGGTCACCTGACCTCTCCACTCCATCTTGTTTTTTCAGGAAAAGTGTCCATTTTCGGGTTTGTTTTATAAGTTCGTGATATAGTTCGTAATTTCTCCATGCATGAGCATGACAACATAACAAACAGGCCTGAATAGAGCCCGGGGAATACATCCCAGAGACACCGCACACATATTTGATTTTTTAAAAATTCTTTCATGGGATGTGGGCGTCGCAGGCAACACCAGCATTTGTTGCCCATCCCTAATTGCCCTTGACAGCTGAGTGGCTTGCTAGGCCACGTCAGAGGTCAGTTAAGAGTCAACCACATTACTGTGGATATGGAATCACATGTAGGTCAGACCCGGTAAGGACAGCAGATTTCCTTCTCTAAAGAACATTAGTGAACCTGATGGGTTTTTACAACAATCAACAATGGTTTCATGGTCGCCATTAGACCAGCAGTTTTTAAATTCCAGATTTAGTAATTGAATTCAAATTTCACCATCTGCTGTGGTGGGAATCGAGCCCATGTCCCCAGATCATTAGCCCAGGCATTTGGATTACTAGTCCAGTGGCATTACCACGATGTCACCACCTCCCCTATATTTACCATTTCTGATCATTTTTTTCTATGCTGTCATGGAATTAACTGCAGAACAAATGCAGAACCTTGGAAAGATAATGTCATTCCAATTTGATAATAGTTGGTAGCTCAAGACTTCAAACAAATGTCATTCCCACTCTCACAAGATGCGAGAGGACAACATGGACAACCACTCCAACACAAAATCAAAATGCTGCAGATGCTGGAAATCTGAACTGAAGACAGAAAATACTGGAAATACTCAGCAGGTCAGGTAGCATCTGTGGAGAGAAAAACAGAGTTAACATTTCAGGTCTGTGCCCTTTCATCAGTACTGGGAAAAGTTAGAAATGTAAAAGGTTTTGACCAACTGAAAGTGGAGAGGGTAGAAGAAGAACAAAAGGGATGATCTGTGCTAGGTCAGCTGGTAGAAGAGATTAAATGACAAAAGCTGTTGATGGTACAAAGCCAAAGGGAGTGTTAATGGAAACATTAAAGAAACAAAAGATGAGTCTGGATGAGGTGTGAATGGCAGGATAGCAGACATCCAGACACAAAGGCTCGAATTTTATCCAGGCGATGGGGGTCTAAACCACTGACAAAAGCGCCGGTGAGAGCACCACGTCACCTCCCCCGGAGAAGGTCTACTAGATCAACTGCCAATTAGGCACGTAAATGGACAGTGGTGGGCCTTCCCCAGGATACCAGACCTTGACAGTGAAAGTCCCACCTGCTGAGAACTGCCAGCCAATCAGAGGCTGGCAGCTCTTTAACTGAGCAGCTCCACCATGGAGATGGTGCCTGCTGCCAGTACTCAACTCACCCGAGGCCCTGGAACCACAGATAAGTCAGGGCGGGAGGGGTTTTGTGGGGTGGGGATAATGGGGGAGGGGTTTATGAGTGTGTCGGCAGCAAGCGCAAGGGGGTAAATCTTAGCGAGCCCCCCTTTCCTGATGCTGGGTCCCTCAATCAGGCACTAAGTTCATTTTAATGAGAGCCACCACCACTCCCCCCAGAGCCAGCAAGCAATCCGCATGGGTTTGTTTGGCATGTTCCCCATGTGGCAACAGGCCCACCTGTTGCTCGGCTAATCATGGCGGCAGCGGGATGAGGCCCTTAATTGGCCATTAATTGCCCACTTAAGGGCCTCAGTTGGTGGTGGGGCAGGAAGGTCGTTCACAGACCTTCCCACCCCCAAACTTAATTTGGGTGGAGGCAGGAAGAAGGTGGGGTCCCCCACCACCACCGTCCCAACCGATTATATGTTCTCCCTGCCTCCAAACCTGACGTGAAGGACAGCATAAAATTCCCCCCAAAGTAAAGGTATTAAGAAAGAAACAAGAGGGGAGGAAAACAAACCAACAAAAAAGTACAAAAAAGAAAAAAATGCAGACAGAGGTTATGATCTAAAATTATTGAACTCAATGTTGAGCCTGGAAGGCTGTAAAGTGCCCAGTTGAACGATGAGGTGCTGTTCCTCGAACTTGCGCTGAGCTTCATTGGAACACTGTTGCAGGCCAAGGACAGAAAGATTAGAGTGGGAGCGAGGTGGAGAATTGAAATGACAAGCAACAGGAAGCTCGGGGTCATGCTTGTGGACTGAGTGGATGTGTTCCATAATGCAGTCACTCAGTCTGCGTTTGGTCTCCCCAATGTGGAGGAGACTATATTGTGAGCAGTGAACACAGTAAATTGAAAGAAGTACAAGGAAATCCCTGTTTCACTTGGAAGGAGTGTTTGGTTCCTTGGATGGTGAAAAGGGAAGAGGTAAAAGGGCAGGTGTTGCATCTCCTGCTCTTGCATGGAAAGGTCCCGTAGGAAAGGGCAGTGGTGTTGGGGAGTGACTGAGGAGTGGACCAGGGTGTCGCAGAGGGAATGGTACCTTCGGAATGCTGAAAGGGGAGGGGAGGGGAATATGTGTTTGGTGGTAACATCATGCTGGAGGTGGCGAAAAGGGCGGAGAATGATCCGTTGAACATGGAGGCTAGTGGGGTGGAAGTTGAGGACAAGGGGAACCCTATCATTGTTCTGAAAGGGAGGGGAAGGGGTGAGAGCAGAACTGCATGAAGTAGATCGGACACAGTCGAGGGCCCTGTCAACCACAGTGGCCGGGGGAATCCTCAGTTGAGGATAAAGGAAGACATATTGGAAACACTAGTATGGAAGTTGCATTGTCTGAACAGATGCGACAACTATTTATTTGGGGTAAATGGCAGCTTTCCATAAGCAATGTCTTTTAACAATGAAATCCGAATAGTTTTTCTCCTTGAGACACAGCCAACAAATATAAGGTTCATACATTGCTATATGTCTCCCTTTATCGAGGTCCTATTTTATTTATAGCACTGTAGCTACTTATTACTGATTGCTATAAACAAAGATCCTTTTTTTAAGGCAAGTGATTAACTCTAAAGCCGCGCTGATTAGTTTTTTCCCCTAAATTATTAATATTTCAGAATGTTGCACTCATCAAGGTAAGGAACATCAAAACACATTCAACTGTCCTGTGTTCTCAGCACAGACCCACGCTCATGAAAGTGCGAGTCAATGGTGGGACAATGACACAGTAATGCTGATTCACAGACACATGATCTTTTTGAATGTGTCTCCATGTTGGGAACATAGGATCACTCAATTATCATTATTGAGCAAACTAACACTTAGTCATTTCTTTCACCCATTGTAACCATCTGAGGTTAATTATGGAATAGGAGGGATGAAAGTAAATCTCCATATATTGCCCCACAAATGTCAGCTTGTCTCTAAGTAAGAAAGCAATAGGCTCAATTGTACTCCAGAGACTTAATAATATAACCTATGTTGACACTCCAGTGCAGCACTGAAGGAGTGCTGTGCTGTCAGACGATATCATCTGTTACAACCTTAGTGAGACCATTCACATTAAAAATACGGGATATGAACTCCGAGATCAATTTAAAGAATTACACAACAAGTTTTCACGTTGAAGACTTTTATTATAACAACTAAACTAAAGGAAATCCCCATTAACTAAATAGTACTTTGTAAATAGCTGATACCCCAAATTACAAAGAAAGGTATTTTCTTTACCCATTGAAATACTTGAAAACCTCACACCACACTTATACGTCACACAGTTCTCTTTGATGGCGAAATCTTTGCGGTTAAAATTCCCAAACTCCCCCAGTTGCAATGGGTTAGATCACCCAGACCTTTTCAAAATCAATGTCCTCTTCACTCCAACCTGGACATCCGTTGTCACAGAAACCCTATATGCCAAACGAGAAATATTAATTCATTGGTTGGAAACTTACATTAGACTTCTAATGGAGAAAATCTTACAGTTAACTTTAAAAAAACTGGCAGTCAAGATGACTACCGCAGTTTGCATCTGAAACACCTTTTCATATTCAAAAGATCCACCCAGAGCCAGAGGTTTGAGCAGCATGGACCCAGGACAATGGCTTGCTCTAAGTTAATGAATCACCTAAAATTGCTTCATTAGCATAGCAGTCAAGGCAATCCTAACACCTTGACTTTGAAAAAGCAAACTCCCACCAAGTGTAAATTGGCATCCTAGGGCCTGTGGAGCCAATTCCTAATCTGGAATTTCATGAGAAGGTTCCAGAAAACCTGAAGCAGCCATGTGAACAACTGTCTATCTTGGGGGAAGCTGGCTTTATTTTTCCTTGGACAAAGAGACAAGCAGTAATTGAGACTGCAGCAGCAGAGAAAGCTGTGTGCCTCCCTTTCTTTCTCTCTTTCTCTCTCCCTAGAAAACATCAAGTTTGAAAACCATCTGCGATTATGGACCAGACTGCTACAGCCAGAGACCAGGGTAAGAGATCCACCTACCAGTCTGCTTCAAGAAAACCCTAAGCAAAGCAGGCCTGCCACAAAGTGTACCATCAAGACTTCAAGAATACAACTTCAGCTGGAAGACGACTGAATCATCCAACCCCACTGACGGTGTATTTAACCTTTATTTATTCTGGTCTTTAATCCAACCAAAAAACCTACTTTCCACTTTGTAATCTATGTGTGTGTGTGTGTGTGTGTGTGTGTGTGTGTGTGCGTGTGAGATTCTCGTGTGAATGTGTGCGTGAATGCGTACCATATTTTTTATGATTTTTAAATAGGGTTTAGATTGTTAAGTATAAAAAACTTACCTCTTTCTTGTTTGGACTCAAGAAAACTTGTTTGACTGGTTCTTTCACAATCACATTAAAAGGTAAAAGGTAACAAGCTCACAGAGGTGGTAAGCACATCCAGTATTTTTAAAAAAGGAATAAACCCTGTTGCAGCCAAATAAGAGGAAGGGAAAGAGGGGCGACTGTGACCCCCTCCTCACTTGGCCATAACACCATGAATAAGGGGATTCCTGGTGATCTTTTTGGTCTTTCACTTCTCTGCAAACTTCAACTTTCAGAACAGGGGTTCACTTTGCAGCCTTAAGCTGTATCAGGCATCTAAGAACAGGTGTTTCCACTCTCTCTCTGTCTCTCTCTGTCTCTCTCTCTCTCTCTTGAGGCTGCCACTACTGGTTGTCTTCCTTACAGCCTGCTCTGAGCCGACCAGCACTGGTCTTCTGTACAGCCTGTCTGCCTTCAGGAGTCGGTTAAATTTATCTGGACTCAAAGTCAATAGATCATTGTCCTTTTCCAATATTCAAAGTCCAGAAGTCTGATTTTCAGCAGAGCTACCTGGACCTTCTGTTATTCCCAGGTGTTAACAGCTGCCTGGTACATTTGCTTCCTCAGAATCACCGACACCTTGTTTACGACCTTAAAATCTGGGAGGGTGAACCTCATTGTTCTTCAGGTGTTACTCCTGCAGTCTCTGTTTTTCAAAAAAATTCTTCAATCTGTGTTCTCTGTTATCCTCGTATCCAAGATTTCTGTCTTGTTCTTAAGCAGAGTGGATGTGAGGTCACCTGACTTCTCTGACTCCATCGTAAACTTTTAAAAATCACTTTTTAAGAAAACTTAATCATGTTACAAAGTCCAGTGTCCATCTTTCAGATGAGACAAACTGGGGCCCATCTGCCCTCTCAAGCGGACAGCAAAAATCCCATGGTGCTGTTTTAAAACGGAGAAGGGGAGTTCTACCCAATATCCTGGCCAGTTTTTAATCCCTCAGCTGATATCACTCAAGCAGATTATCTGGTCTTCATCCCATTGCTGTTTGTGAGACATTGCTATGCGCAAAATGGTTGCCACATTACACAAATGACTTCATTTCAAAAGTACTTAATTGGCTGTAAAGTGCTTTGGGGTGTCCTGATGCCAGGAAAGGGGCCACATAAATATAAATCTTACTTTCTTATTCTAAAAATAGCCAAGGAGATTAAATGACCAGTTAACTTGTTAGCCAGGATACCAGGCAGACTTGCTGCTCTTCTTCAAAAAGGGGTATTGAGTTCACCCACACAGGCAAATAGAGCCTTAGCAAATCATTTGCAAATGCAAGGCAGCAGCTCTTACGCTGCAACACTCACTCAGTACTGCACAAGATTAAGAATCTATAAATTTATGATTTGGGCAGGAGCGCTATACTGAGCCAAGCTGCCACTGGGCTGAAAATGAGCCCAAATTTTCAAAAGAGAAAGCACCCTGTGATAAGTCAATGCACCACCTAGTCACCCCAGCTTACTTGGTATATACACCCATTATTTAGTCAGAAATGGCAAGATTGTATTCTCACTGTGTTGAAGTCTGGGTTCACATATGACAAAATACCATGTGGGTGAAGTACTGGAGGTTATAGTACTGACCCAGCAACCCAGAGTTTTTGAGTTAAAAATCACACCATGCTGTGAAACTGAAATTAATAAAACTTAAATTTGTAGGCTAGTGTCAGAAAGAAATATCCAACTGGTTCATTAATATCCTTCGTGGAAGGGAACCTACCACTCTTCCTTCCCCAGTTAGCCCCACATCACACGAGCTCAACAATATTGTTTTCTCGGAAGCCACTCAGTTGTGAAAATAATCACCATCTTCTTCAGACAACTAAGATTGGCAATAAATTTGGTTGTGCCAGCATAGCCCACATCCTGAGATCAAATTTAGAAAAAGACAGAAAGTATTGATGGGCCATCCAACCATGGAAGGCAAAGCAGCTGAGCTCCATCCCGCCTGCTGCTGCATCTATACACGTGCCCTTTCCAGTAAGAGACACTGGATAACACTGGAGCAACAGGAACCCCTTCCGATATTTGCTTTCCCTAGCCCAGTGGTACTGAGACCAATGGCAGTACTTCTACCACAACCCTGGCTAAGTTAACACAAACCTGCGACCTCCCTATCAAGTTTCATTTGAACTCAAATGACTAGGTTGGTGCAATGGGTTATCAAACTGCCCTTTCGCCTCTGCGAGGTTGGGTTCAGTTTAAGCCCAGAACACTTGGCTCAGTGGTTGCACCTCTTGTCTTGAGTTACAATGGCACAGGCTCAGACCCCAGTTCAGGATTTAAATACATAATCTAAACTCAATGCATTTATTCACTAAATCATTTGGGGAGCTATAAATAACCATCTTATATTTGAATCATTTTAGTGTTAAACCTGGATCAGAAGTTCTAAACGTAGAAATGAGTGGCGAAGGTGTTTTGTACATAAGAATTTTATTGATTAGAATTCAATGGAAAGAGTTTGGTCCATTGGAATTCTGTACAATGGAACAAATGGAAAGCAGCTTTGACCATTAAAATGGTGTATAATGAAAGCGAAAGAAATGCACTATAGACCAATGAAATTCCATATGTGTTTAGGTTCTTCTTTATCTAGATTTTAAAGTAAATAACAGAATGTTAAAAGCAAAGCTGAGTTACTGTTACTGTATTGCCACATTCCTGAGATTTGATTTACAAAGCCACAAACCCATTATGTTTTTGACTCATGGACTGATTTGTTCTGGCACTTGTGCATTAATGTTGCATAAGAAAAACTGCCTCAGAGAACCTTTACCCAGAGCTGATGGCTTTTCTCTGTGATGGGAGTATTGCAGCTCTTCAGAACATGCTGTTGTAATCTGAGTGGCATAAACTTGCAATAAATACAAGCTTATTTAAACCATCCCAGAGGGGACAGACATCACAAATTATTTCTGTTGTAGACCGAACTACAGAAATGTCACATCAGTGAGGAATAACCCTTTAAATGACCTAAGGATCAAATGTTCCACTGCATAACTAAGGGAGAACAACAAAGACGCAGCTAATGAGGCTGCGTATATTGTAGTCATCGTATTATTTTGACGATGGAAAGAAATGCATCCAAATGTGAAGTACGTTTTAGTCAGGGTGATTACGTATGATCCAGACAGAAACTCAGACATGCCTCTCCAATGAAAAAAGCCCCCTGGAGAACATGGCACCATGCCAGTCATGGGGCAGAAGGGAACCCAAACAGAAGAGAACTACTGTGCAGCAGGCATGGCAGGAAGAGGTGAACAGATTCAAAGTAGTCTTCCACATCACTAGATTGAGGGAGAAAATGCACTTCTCAGGACTGAAGGAGAGTGTCAAGGTAGCCAACAATAAATGGTGCCCACTGAAGGGAAAGAAATGCCTGTACAATGAATGCACATGAGGTTATGGTAGGGTAGTGGTTACTGGACTAGTGATCCAGAGGCCTGAACTGATAATCCGTGGATGTTGTCAATAAAAATTACCATGTTGCTGCTGGATTATTGTAACACCCTGACTGGTTCACGAACATCCTTCAAGGAAATCCAGTCATCCTTAACTGGTTTGGGCTCGATGTGACGCCAATCCCACACATCATTTACTCTTAACTATCCTCTGAAGAGGCATAGTAAACTATACTGTTTTATCAAGCTCCCTCTCAAATGAGTCAGATTATGATCAAATGGTAATAGTGTTGAATTATGGATTTGCTGTAGTCTCAAAACATCCAGGGAACTGAGTCAAGGCTACCTTTACTCATTTCAAGTAGGACCTTTTCAGACAATGGTGAGAAATCATACTGGAATGGTTTCAAACCAAGACAACAGAAGTGAAAGGATCATTTACTAAATGACTGATCTACCTGAACCACTTTACCATCAACTTTAACTGAATTAATGATGCTTGCGCATCCCCCACTTCCTCACCTCAGCATTGGTGGCTGTACCTTCAGCTGTTTAGGTCTAAGCTCTCAAATTCCCTCCATAAACCTCTTTGGCTCTATTCCTATCTCTCCTCTTTTAAGATGCTCATCAAAGCCTACCTCTTTGATCAAGATTTTGGTCACCTGCCCTAATGTCTCTTTCTTTGGCTTGGTGTCAATTTTTGCCTGATTACACTTGCTGTGAAGAGCCTTGGGATGTTTTATTATATTAATGATGTTCATTCAATACAAGTTGTTGAGGAACTAGGACAAAAGATGATATGTACACAATAAAATTGAACATACTTGAGCTACATACAAGCAGGTTTAACTGTAGTTAGATGAGAGAATTGGTCAATGTTCAGACCAATAAGATTTAGATCATACTGGACTGATTTTGCTGGCCCATTGGCAATGGGCTGGGAGGCAGGAGAGCTGGCAAAATGGCAGGGGAATGCGTCAGGAGGGGATCTGGGCATCTTCCCAACACCATGCCATTTGTCAGCAGTGGGAAAGTTGGCAGCTTGACCACCACTGGGTGGCCAACTGAGCCAGTTAAGTGGCCAATTAAGGGCCACTTCCCACCTCCACTGGCATTTTGTTGGTGTTGGAAGGGACCGCTGCTGCGTGGGGAGACCACCCAGTGGAAGTTGGCATCTTTCGAGCACACTCCAAGAGTGGGGGGTGGGGGGGTCCTCCTTTATGGCACTCCATGGCCCATGGAGGGGTCCACCCAATGGCCACCCGCAACAACCAAGCTGCTGGTGCTTCACGACCTCCTTCCCCACAACTCCCCCCCACTCCCACAACCCTTGATCACCGAGGCTTTGAGCCAGACCCTGGCTTCCCCCAACCTATCTCTGCTCTCTTCAAGGGTGTTCTTCCATTGAGGAGGTATCTCCCTGGAGCTGCAGCCTCAGCAATGGCTACCGCTAGCGATGGTGTTGATGAGGCTGGGCTGCCAGCCCTCTGATTGGGCTGGCATCTATTGGGGGTGGGCCTGTTAATTAGCCACTGCTGACAACATACCACCCCGGGTTCTGCCACTCACCGATGCAGGGTCACCTCCTGCTTTCGGCGCTGACGGCAGGGTTGCTGGTGTATGGCAAAATTCTGCCCAATGTGTCTGTTTTTCATTAAGTCCATAACGATTCAATTTTGTATAGGCAAGGCTTTGTAAGTAAGTCAAAAATGTATTCCCAGTCCCCACAAATGTTGAACAGATAGCAAAACTGAAAATAGAGATGGGGTCGGTTGGGAGAAGGGGAAATACTTGTTGATAGAAAGTACCAGGTTGAGAGTGCACAGCTTTGAGATACACACTCCAGGCAAGTACAGCAAGTACAAATGGAGAAAAATCTCCCTTGGACTGTGGAATAAGCTAAAGGACAATGAAATCCATGAACAAAAGCAAAATACTGCGTATTCTGGAAATCTGAAATAATATCAGAAAGTGCTCGAAATCTTCAGCAGGTCAGGCAGCATCTGTAGAGAGAGAAATAGTTTCAGAATTATTTATGAAGTTCATGCAGTGTTAATAGTTTGGATGAAAGTCATAGCGCTCGTTATTAACTGCTGCAGCAAACATCTCTCACATGTAACTACAAGAAATATATTTCATGTGATGATATTCGGGGGGCTTTTTAGATTACTTGCATGTCATAAGCAGCTCAATATGGCAACAAGTAATTAATTGACTGGGAACATTCACCTCAGATAACTTTTTTTACTATATCGTCTCACATACAATGAGGATCTATTAAATGTTAGTAGTCTGTTCAGAAGACAATGTGCAATTTCGATCATTAATTGGCTTTCCCATCTGTTGAAGGGGTGCCAGTATTGAACTGCATTGTTATACTGTTCACATCCAATGCTGCATTGTTTAACAAAGGATCAATACTTCCTCCTTTGCGTGAATTTATTGCACGGATCAGATTTTGTCATTATTTAACTCCCACTGGTGCTGTATCGATCCAGTGTGTTTGTGAATGGAAATTCTGTGCAATCCCAGTTGATTTTACAGACTTAAGATTCAGATTGAAAAAGCTACCATAAATCATCTGCATCTGAGTGTTTCTTTTCAATGGAACAATTCCTGTGTTTCAATGTTCACTTATTAGGAGGAGGGTTGACAGCACTGGAGATTGAGATGGATAATGTTCCACTTTGCAGTTGTTTCTCAGTGAGAATACAAAGCATGCCCAGGCCACTGAGCCATACATCAAATTAATCTTCTACTTACCAGCTCTCAGTGTCCCAAAGGTCATTTCTTTCGATCATGAATTATAGCCTTTGCAGTAGACTTGTCCAATAGATGTAGATCAGGATGCTTATGAGTTTCTGGATATTATTTTAGATGTCAATGTTGTGATACCAACTTAAAATCTATGTAGAACTTCTCCTCCATTGTTCATTTTTTTTCCAGTTTCTCATTATGTCCTGATAGTTTATTATTGTAACTTTTCTGTTGTCACTCTTCAATATGCTCCGTATCTGTATTCTACATCACACCACCCACCCACTGCACCACCCACACCCCCCCCCCCCCCCCCCCCCCCCCCCCACACCACCCTCTCAAGCATAGTTATCTGCAAGAAGAGAGAGGAAATAAACTGTGACCTGGATATTGTCAGTGATTTAATACAACAGTGACAGCATTTCACAGATCACTGCCCATCCATTTCTGGGATCTGTACAATCTCACAAAGCCAGATGGGTTAAAGGTCTCTCTATCTCTCCTCTTCCCCCTCACTCTCTCATCCTCACCCTTCTCTCCCTCTCTCTCTCGTCCTCACCCCTCTCTATTGTAGTACCGGGGCCTAAAAGGGTTAATGTTTGAGACAGTGAGAGTAACCCCTCCCACTGTAGTGGTGATACTGATGTAGTAGCCACATGGGTAATAGGCTTGTAAGAAGCCAGAAACATCACAAGAGGTGCTAGCAAGACTTGTTTAAGTTATGTAAATACAATAAATGAGTTATTATTTAGACATACACAGACTCAGGAATTCTGTAGACAAAGCTAGACCTAGCATCTTAAATGCTATCAACAATATATAATATGGTGGCAACGGTGAACACACCCAAAAAATATTGTAAGACCTAACCTGGTACAGCAGTGTCAAGAAGACTGCAGATCTCGTTGCGAGACTGCAAAAAGCTCCAGAACTGCTCCATAGCTGAAGAAAGACACAGAGAGTCAGTGAGTCAGCCGCACAGGCATTCAGGCTGCACCACAGAAGTGTGGTGGTCTGCAAGAAGAATCCAGATCCAACAATCACACGCTATGGGTCACAGAGCCAAACGACAGTTGGGGATTGGGTGAGAAACCTTTTGCAAAGGGTGGAAACATTGCCCAACAGTGCACTGGGCAGGCAAAATGGGGAGAAAAGCCAATCCCTGACGAAGGGCGGGTCCGGAGTTGGTGGCCATTACTCGAGCACACCGCGAAGTCGAAGAGCGGGAAACTTCCGAAAAGCATGGGAATTCCTGAAAAGAGTGGGAAACCTCCAAAGAGAGCAAGAACACCTCCATTAAAGCAACAAAAATTTCTAAATAGTAAGGGAACACCCTAAAGAGTTTAACAAAGGATGGATTCAAAATACACAATGCCTGAAAGCTTTCAAAATTCGGAAGGGCCCAATCGGATACAGAATTGGTCTATGTGGAGAAAAGATTTCTAAGATTTAGAATAGCTTCTCAGTCACACACCCAATTTGAAGCGGAGCAAATAAATACTATACACGATGGGTGCAATTGCTGATGACGTGATCGTAAGACAAGGCATCAATGAGGCTTCAGACAAGTTGGTTGATGTTTTACAAGCCTTCGATCAATACTTTAATTGAAAAAGTAATAAGATCCTGGAAAGAGCAAAGTTTAATAAAAGGATCCAGAAGCTGGGTGAATCAGTGAATGCTTTCATTAATGATTTGTACAGATTGGCTGAATGTGAGTGTGAAGAACTGAAGTCTGAGTTGATAAAGGACCAAATAGTATTGGGAATAACTGACAAGTCTTTATCAGATCTTTACAGTCAAAAGATGACCTCACCCTCGAGAAAGCCATTCAGATAGTGCGACAGGCAGAGGTCCAAAAACAAACTAGAGCCATCCTGCAGTCTGAAGAGGAGCCTTGGGTCAGAAAAAATCAAATGCCCGTGCAGTTCCTGAATCCCAGGACAGAAAAGCAATCTCCAGATAAGAAGGTACACTCAGTTGGGAAGACGTATGATGCCGTGAAACCCTGCCAACATTGTGGTGCCAAAAAGACCTATAGGCACGAACAGTATACTGCTAGTAAAGACAAGCCATTTCGGAAAGGTGTGCCAGAGCCAGACCCTTCTTACAAATATGCCAAACAAAAAGTCTTCACACATAGAGCTGTGCATGAAGTGGAACAACTTCCATTTGAAGGAGGGCGGCACAGCGGCGCAGTGGTTAGCACTGCAGCCTCACAGCTCCAGCGACCCGGGTTCAATTCTGGGTACTGCCTGTGCGGAGTTTGCAAGTTCTCCCTGTGTCTGCGTGGGTTTTCGCCGGATGCTCCGGTTTCCTCCCACCACCAAAAGACTTGCAGGTTGATAAGTAAATTGGCCATTATAAATTGTCCCTTAGTATAGGTAGGTGGTAGGGGAATATAGGGACAGGGGGGAATATTGAATTAGTGTAGGATTAGTATAAATGGGTGGTTGGTGGTCGGCACAGACTCGGTGGGCCGAAGGGCCTGTTTCAGTGCTGTATCTCTAAATAAATAAAAAAAAATAAACAAGGAGACATCCTAGGGGAAATTAATTACCCCAAATCGGGCATTCTGGATGGCAGACATTTATGTCAATGGACATATTACTACTTTCAAATTGGACACAGGCGAAAGTGACACACCGTTGTCAGACCAAGAGCCGTGGCTGTTGACCAATTGAGCAACCGGCAGACAGTCAGTTACATGGTCCAGGAGGGATTGAACTGAAGGTCAAGGGAAAGCTACAGGCTGCACTTGAATACAGGGGAAGGTGAATAATGGAAACATTGTACATTCTGAAAAACCAAGAATTTTCTCTGTTATGCAGAAAAGCATGCTTAGACCTACATCTAATTTAAAAAGTGGATGAAAACAAACAGCCAGAGTTCAACAGACACTTTCAAGCAGACTTTCCAAAACTATTTTCAGATTTAGGAAGACTAAAGATCGAGTATAGCATAACATACATAGGTATGTATCTTTACACCTAGGAAGATACCACACCCATTGACGAACCATCAGCTGGAAGAGATGTCCAGGATGGGAGTCATTTCTCCTATCACAAAGCCAACAAAGTGGTGTTCAGCCATTGTCCCAGTTCCAAAACTAAATGGCACTCTTCGTATCTGTGTGGACTTAGCACAGCTTAACAAAGCTGTGGCAAGGGAAATTCATCCGATGTCTGCAGTAGATGAAAGCTTGGCAAAGTTATCCAAAAGCATTATGTTCACTAAACTCGACTTGAATAGTGGGTTTTGGCAGGTTCCTTTGGAGCGAAAATCAAGATCACTGGCAACATTTATGTCTCCATTCGGAAGATATTGTTTTAATCATTTACCATTCGGTGTAACATCCGCACCTGAAATTTTCCAAAGAACTATGTTGAACATTCTACAAAGCCTTAAAGGAGTAATATGCCATATGGATGACATCATAGCCTATGGGGAATCTGTCAAAGAACATAGCCAGTGAGTAAGAGTGGTTTTAAATCATCTTCAAGATGAAGGGCTGACACTTAATGAAAACTGTAAATTCTTGAAAATGACTATTTGTTTCTTAGGACACATTGTAAGTAGTAAGGGCATAATGGCAGACCTGCAAAAGACGAGAGCCATTAGGGAATTCCCAGTTCCTACTTCTGTCCAACCACAGTGGTGCAGTGGTTAGCACCGCAGCCTCACAGCTCCAGCGACCCGGGTTCAATTCTGGGTACTGCCTGTGTGGAGTTTGCAAGTTCTCCCTGTGTCTGCGTGGGTTTCCTCCGGGTGCTCCGGTTTCCTCCCACATGCCAAAGACTTGCAGGTTGATAGGTAAATTGGCCATTAGAAATTGCCCCTAGTATAGGTAGGTGGTAGGGAAAATATAGGGACAGGTGGGGATGTGGTAGGAATATAGAATTAGTGTAGGATTAGTATAAATGGGTGGTTGATGGTCGGCACAGACTCGGTGGGCTGAAGGGCCTGTTTCAGTGTTGTATCTCTAAAAAAAAAATTTCCTTGGAATGGTGAATCAGTTGGCAAAATGTTTACCCAATTTAGCATAAGTTACTGATCCATTAAGACAATTCTTGAAGAAAGATCATGTGTGGTGTTGCACATCAAGAGCAGGCGTTCCAAAGGATCAAAGAAATGCTCATATCACCAGATGTCTTAGAACACTATAACCCTTCATTACCAACCACAATTGCAGCAGATGCCTCATCCACAGGGTTTTGGGCAGTCCTTTATCAAGTACAGACAGATGGATGTGCAAGACCAATCTACTGTGTAACTAGCGCATTGTCCAAGACTGAGACAGGATATGCTGTCATTGAGAAAGAAGCACTTGCAGTCACGTGGGCTTGTGAGAAGTTCTCAGATTACATTATTGGCTCAAAAGTTGTCATTGAAACAGACCACAACCCCTTTGTTTCCTTATTGGATGACAAGGAAATTGTGAGGATGCCTCCGAGAATTCAGAGATTCCAGTTGAGGTTGATGAAATATACATATGAGACAGAAAGATGCAAACTTCTGCTGATGCATTATCAAGAGCAACTGTTGACCATACTACACAACAAGGTGTTAATTTTGTGGACAAGACAGAGTCGTATTCACAGTACACAGCGTCACAAGTTCACAAAAGCTCCAAGAAATTCATCACGCTCAAAAGCAGGATGAGAAATGCATTTGCATACGCCAATATTGAACACAGGTTTGGCCAAAACAATGTCCCAGTGGTAAAATAATGAAAATCTTCAAATTCAGGAAACACTTCACTATCGTGAATGATTTACTGGTATATAACGACAGACTGGTCATTCCAATCACACTTAGCTCAGATATCTTGGAAAGAATACATCAGGGCCACATGGGCATCATGAATGCAGAGCACAGGCTCAGTCATCCGTTTGGTGGCCAGGAATATCCAGAGACATAGAACACATGATCTCGAATTGCCAGTTATGCGCAGTATACAAACCTGACCAGAAAGAACCTTTTATATCGATACAATTTCCAACCAGACCATGGGAGTATCTAGGTATGGATTTATTTATGTATAATGGAAAAGCCTACATGTAAGTGATCGATTATTTTTCGAGATGGATTGAAGTGAAAGTTGTACTCAACAACTACAGCATCTGTCATTCGGGTTTTACAGGAGATTTTTGCAATGCATGGAATTCCTGATGAGGTTGTTTCAGACAACGGACCACAGTTTGCAAATGAATACTTCACACAATTTGTGAGAAAGTGGGGGATTTGAACATCTCACAAGTTCCCTAAGATATCCTCAATCTAATGGAGAAGCCGAAAGAGGAGTCAAAACTATTAAGTCATTGTTGAAGAAGAATGAAGATCTTCCAACTGCACTCTTGAATTATCGATCTACTATATTGTTATTTGGATTATCACCTTCAGAGCTGTTGATGGGGAGGAAGCTAAAAACTCAACTTCCTATTCTACCCAAGAAACTACTTCCAGGACTAGACATCCAGGAATATCAAAGAGTTCAAGATAGAGAGAAGTCTTACAGGAAAGAACAAGCTCACAATTACAATAAGAGATTTTGCACCAGAAACCAACCCAGGTTCGAGGAAGGAGAAAAGGTATGGATACAAGAGCTAGGAAGAGAAGGTGTAGCCATCCAGAGAGATGAAAATCATCAGAGATCTTATTTAGTACAGACTTCAGAAGGTACCAAAAGATAAAATAAGAGAAACCTTACCCCTGTTCTCAGAAACAACAATGTTGTATATTTGGATGAGCCAGATGGTGATCATGAAACCCAGAGACAACGAGATACCACAAACCTTAGTCAAGGCCATCCAAGTTGTTGACCAACACATCCGAGAAAGACTACTGATGTTCCGAGCCTGACAGAACATAACCAGGGAGAATCGTGAAGGCTCCTGACAGATTGAATCTGTGATGTCATAGGGCTCGGGGGAGATGGGGTAGTACGTAAAGTCAAAAAGAATGAATGTATATGTATTAAAAAGATATATTAACAAAAATTTGGGGGTGGAGGGAGATGTAGTATAAGGGTCTGAAACGGTTAATGTCTGAGACAACCCCTCCCACTGTAGTGGTGATGATGGTGATGTAATAGTCACATGGGTAATAGACTTGGAAGAAGCAAGAAGCTAGCAAGACTTGCTTAAGGAGAGTGAATATAATTGTGTAAATACAATAAACGAGTTATTATTTAGACATACACAGATTCCAAGAATTCTGTTTACAAAGCTGACCTAGCATCTTAAATGCTAACAACAATATACATTTATCTCTCACCCTCTCTCTCTGTCCCCACTCTCTGGCCTTATCACCTTTCTCTCATCCTCTCTCCATCTTGTCCTATCTTGCCCTCTCTCTCTCTTGCGCCCTCTTGTCCTGTTCTCTCACCCGTTCCTTTGCACCCTCTCTTTCTCTTTCACGCCGTCTCACTCTCTTGCGCTTTCTTTCTCTTGCGCTGTCTCTCTTTCTCTCTGTGTGGACAGTTGTGATTAAAATAGGAGAGAAAAAACTAACGGAATGTTATTATAATAAGAAAAAGTGCACCTGAATAGACCAACTGGGGAATAGTCTCAGTACATCCAGTTCATCTTTACTGCTGTAGGACAAATTATGTGATGCCCTACACCTAAAGATTATGTTGTACATCACACAGTCTCTATTACACAAAACACCATGGACTGCAAAATAGAAAGAATACCAATAAATTTAAGGTAACAATTCAGTCCATTGGCTCTGCTGCCCATTATAAAACTCTGATACCCCACTCTCGCCATTATGAACTGCTACCTTGGAACTTGCTGTCAGCCAAATTATCCTACATTTTATATCAAGTCAGGGACATTTTCAATTATGTTTGATATATTCGAGCAAAAGAGGGGTTGGATGGCTATATTTTCTGCTAATGTTTTCACCTGCACGCCTGTGATTGTGATGACCTAGTTAATCTGAACACAGAAGTGGTGTTTGTAACACCTAGCCCCTGAGAGTGGCCTGAGGGCAATTAATGTTGTTAAATATTTAGTTTCCTTTGAGGTAATAATTCAACATTGACAATACTATCAGCTTTAGTCACAAGGTTGAGATGTTCAGTAGCTCTAGGGTCATGTCGAAAGTGAGGCAACTCAACTGCATTAGATGGTAGCTGAGTGCAGTTACTTTGTGTTAGTAGCCTGAAAGGCATGGATGAATGAAGAAATACTTTACGTATCAAAGCAGAGTACATTTGGATGGTCTATGAAAGATTGAGGAAAGTGAGGTTTGAAAAGAGTCAATTAGTTCTTGTAGAATGTGTGTGATTTGAACCCTATAAGCCTTGTGAATAGAAATGAGAGAAAAGGTCACTCTCAGTCCAATACCAGGTTACTGGCAAGAGCCAAGCAAGCCATGATATAAATGTGTGCACTTCGAATGAACTCCCCAGCAGGCATTTAATTGAGTCAATGGGATGCAGGGATTTTGAATAGCTCTACAGGGCGGGGTGGGGGTCGGGGGGCACTCACATTACATTCTTGACTTAACTTCACACAAGGCCAAGAAATTCATCTTGTGACTAAACCTGCATAGGTTTTGTGATCAGCAAACTTGCAATTACTGGGCCAGTTGGTGCACAGTGCTTTTTGCCATCTTGGTGACAAGGACAAAGAAGAATGAAATGCCATTGACAAGATATTCAAGCTGTTGCATATGCAGCCCAGATACTTTAACAGTCTTTGGCTGTGAAATTGGGCTCTGTAAGGCTGCTGGTGTCAGTGCTACAGAAGCGCCGACAGCCAAAAATGGCCTAGGCCACACTTCCAGCACAGCCCTCATGGCACTCCATGCCGGGAAGGACTCGAATGTCAGGGTGTCATGCGTGGGTTGGAAGCGTCAGGAGACGTCCTATCATGATGTCAATCAGCCAGTTCCACTGATTTGATGCAAGTTTCAGAAATTTGGACCGTGCAGCTCCACTAGACGCCTGCGTTAGTCACTCACAGCTGAACGTGTGATCAGTAGCATGAGGAACCCCGATTAGCATTGTTTAAAGGACCTGGCATCCAACATGCATGGAAGGTACTTTTGAATTACTTCTGCATTGGCAATGTAAGGAATAAAGAAAAAGACTTGCATTGTTATAGTGCCTTTCACACCCTCAGGATGTCCCAAAGTGCTTTACAGCCAATAAAATACTTTTACGAACATACGAATTAGGAGCAGGTATAGGCCACTCGGCCCTTCGAGCCTGCTCCACCATTCAATAAGTTCATGGCTGAACTGATTACTCCACATTTCCACCTACCCCCAATAACCTTCCACCCCCTAGGAAGGTGTAGTCACGGTTTTAATGTAGAAAACATGGCAACCAGTTTCCACACAGAGAGTTTCCACAACAGCATTGGCATAATGACCAGACAATCTGTTTTAGTGACGTTGATTGATGCATAAATGTTGGACAGACAACCTACAATCATAGAATTGTTATAGCAGAGAAGGAGGCCACTCAGCCCATTGTGTCTCTCCCAGCTTTCTGCAACAGCAATTCAGCCAGTCCTACTCCTCTGCTGTTTTTCCATACCCCTGCAATTTATTTCTCTTCAGGTACTTATCCAATTCCCTTTTGAAAGCCACGATGGAATCTGCCTCCACCACACTGTCAGACAGTTCATTCCAGATCCTAACCACTGACTGCATAAAAATGTTTTTCCTCATGTTGCTGTTGGTTCTGTTGCCATTCACTTTGAATCGGTGTCCTCTGGTTCTCAACCCTTCTGCCAATGGGGACCGTTTCTTCCTATCAATCTGCCCCCTTATGATTTTGAGCATCTCTATCAAATCTCCTCTCAACCTTCCCTTCTCTAAGGAGAACAGTGCCAGTTTCTCCAATCTATCCTCATAATTGAAGTCCCTCATCCCTGGAACCAATTTGGTAAATCTTTTCTGCACTCTCTCTAAAACCTTCCAATCCTTTCTAAAGTGCAGTGTGCAGAATTGGACACAATACTCCAGTTGAGGCTGAAACAGTGTTTTATGAAGGTTCATCATAATTTCCTTGCTTTTGTACTCTACGCCTCTATTTATTAAACCCAGGATCCCGTATACCTTTTTAACTACTTTCTCAATCTGCCCTGCCACCTTCAACAATTTGTGCACATATATCCCCAGGCCTCTCTGTTCCTGCACCCACTTTAGAATTGTACCCTTTATTTTAACTCTCCTCATTCTTCCTATCAAAATGTATCACTTCACATTTTTCTGCATTAAATTTCATCTGCTGCATGTCCATCCATTTCACCAGCCTGTCTATGTCCTCTTGAAGTCTGTCTCTATCCTCCTCACAGTTCAAATTACTTCCTGAGACACCTTTGCTATTCTTCTTCTAAATAGTGCTATGGGATCTTTTAAAATCCATCGGAGAGAACTGGAAAGGCCTCAGGGCCCTTATCCAAATCAAAGCACCTCTGTTACTGCAGCTCTTTCTCAGAACCCTATTGGAGTGTCAGCCTAGAATTAGCTGCTTAAGTCTCTGGAGTGGGACATGAAGCCACAGCCTTCTGACTCAGAGGCAAGAATGCTACCAACTGAGCCATGGCTAGAAGTACTGTGGCTCATTTTTGGAGGGCTGTTGGTGAGCTGCTGCGTACATTCAAGGAAGCCAGAGAATTTGATGAGCCCATGGAGCATCTCAGATGGATGTTACTGTGGAGAATGGTGGATCCATGGTGGCAAAGGGAAATTGTCCTAAGGTGACCAGAATCTGAGCAGGCGCTCTTGGGCAGCCCATCCGCTGGGGTCTAGTATACATCTTCCCTGCCTCCTCCTCTACCTCCTCCTCCAAATGAGGTGGCCTCCAGATTCCTACTGGCAGTGGCTGTGCCCTCATAATAGGCAACAACAAGGGCACTAGTGGAGTGATGTGGTAGGAGGACAAATGCTGTCATCTTAAGAAAGGACAGAAGATTCGTGCTCCACCGAGTCACTGGCACTCCCCCGGGGCAGCACCTCAGCAATCCTAGTAATCAGTTGGTGCACTGATTGCTGGACTGCGCGAAAGCCTGGATGCCCTGTCGAGCACTGAGATCCACAGCCATAATGGCAGCAGTCTGAGGCTGCATGACATCTGTCTGAGTTTCCACTGCAGCACAAGTGGAAGCCATTCAATGTCTCAGCACTGCAGTGGAAGCTGAGACAGCAGCCACCAGACACTGCAGCACAGCTCAATCCACTAGTGCTGTCATGGAGTTGGCCAATTCTTCAATGGTAAAAAGGAGGGACTTCAAGCTCTACATGATTCCATGTGCCACGTTGGAGCCAGACTCCTTCATGTTCCTTCACAGTGACAGGAGGGTGTCTGGCTGACCTGCCAATGCCTCCAGCATCTTGGGGTGCATCCTCATCAATTCCCTCCTGTAGGCCACCCTATTGGAATCCTGAGTCCCATGTAGCAGAACTCATCTGCAACCTCACCCTTCAGGCAGCTGACACCCACACTCTGTCCTTTCCTTGTCCTGGCTGCAGCCCACTCGTGCGCAATGACTCACAACGTGCAGATCCTGATTCTATACTAGCCTCTGAGGTACGTGCAGTGACAGTATCTGAACTGGTGGTTGCTGTTGTGTTATTGGTTCTCAACACAAACGTACCAAACACTATGAGAATGATTGGTATGTTAAACAAAGGGTTCTTTATTACAGAATAACAGAATTACAGGAGAGCTCTGAGACACACATGCTACCTGCTGACTAACACTGCTCCAACTATTTAATCACATTAGCTTGCATCACTTCCTGTGTTGATGTAAACTAAACTATTTACATAGTCAGTAGTATGGTAACTAATATTAAAGCAGTTAATGTAATATCACAACAGCTGCAAGTGTCAGATCAAGTGGCAGTGCCTTTTCATCAGTGGTGTGGTGTTACTTTCTCTCTTCCTCCTGGGGCTGGGCAGTTGTCGCTCATGGGTGTCTGAAAGCGGAGAAACAGAAGGGGAAGGTTGGGGTGAGGAAAGGGGAGTGGGGTGTAAAGCACGAGGTCCAAGATCGCACCATCTATAACTTGCACGTCATGCCAGATAGCAGGATGAGGGTGAGGTGGGAGTTGAGAAGGGGCGTAAGGCTTTTGAATGCTTTTGGCAATGCCAGAGAAAACAGGCTTTGTCACAGCCATGTGGGGATGCGTCTCCTCCTTAGGGCTCAGGGGATGCAAGTGTCTTTGTCCCCATCCGGCTCTCTGTTGCTCCCTGTGCTTATGGACTACCTTGCTGCAACAGAGAGGGAATAATGTGAGTAATTGTGCTGCACTGTGTTTGGTTGATGTGCCTTCCATTGCTGAATAGCTGGAGGTATATGGAGGCAGTAAGAGGTGGGTGTGAGGCTGGTACCATTGTGTGAGGGTGAGGTGAAATTTCTGTATGCTAGGCGTGAGCCCTGAGTGCTAGGGAGTGCTGATGGGGGTGTGGTGCATTGAGCAACTTGAAAGGTTGGTGGTGTGGTGGGTTTGAGATGTCCTTTGGAGCGGCAAACACTGACCTTGACCACCTGCATGAGGTGTGGCTGCCTCGTTCGCAGCACCAGACTCCATGCATTGACCTCCCTGGTCACCTGCTCCCACTCCCTTCAAAGGGCATTCCATTAGGGCCTCCTGGGCCCTGTGAAACATGGCATATCTCCTTCTGTCAACCTCCATGACTATGGCCTCCAGCATCACATCCAGCAATCGCAGAGCCCTCTCGCTACCCTGATGTTCCATTGGACTGTGCTCCCATTGCAGCCCTGGCTTTCAGCGCAGTTTCCCTTTAAGAGGAACAAGCTGCCTTTAAGAGCTGGAGGCTAGCTGGAACACATGCTAGCCTCGCCTGCTGTTACAGTGCCCCTGTTATGCGTGCAGCGAGCATACAGCATGTGTCACATTGGCTGCACACTGAGATCCAGGAAATGAGGAGGCAGCACAAAGTTTGCATGCTGCCAGCCTGAACGGGAACCAGCACGGACAGATGGTGAATCACGACCCCCACTGCCCCAAAATGGGTGAGAAATAACGTTTAGCTCTTTCTTTGGTCAACTATTTGTTTGCTGGTAGCAACCACCACCAATTAATTTTACATGTGTCACTGTGCATACAATATATAGAGAATCTTTCAATGCAGCTCTTTCGCCAATGCCAGAGCCTATAGGGTAGATCTTGACTTTGTGCTATAGTGTAAAGCAGATGAGAGAAAAAATCTCTTGATTCCTATTTCCATTGAAGTCAATTGCACAAAGCCAAAATCTACCCCACATAACTCATGATTCCTGCAGCGACAGGTCGGTTAGGATGATCTTTTAACCTGTTGTATGCTGCTGCACACACAGTCTGTCGAAACTGATAGTCTTACTCCTTCCAAAAACTGAGTATTTAATTAGGGTTGCTTGCTCGACAATACCACAGCAGGATAGTGCAATGTTACTGAGTGTTCAGACTTATAGTGCTCAGCACCACTAAATGAGAGGACACAGGTTCATTCTCCCACTATGTCAGAAGGAAGATCAATGGTATTGAATCACGCAGAATGTGCGGTCATTATAACCTCAGCAAAACCTTTCTCCCACAGGAAATGGGGGAATATCAAAGGACATGTCAGGTTATGTCATTTGTATATGGCACCAAGAGCCTGGCACAAGATTGCCATTTTCAGATGTCTAATCAAGGAATGGCCAGTGAAAGAGACGCAAAAGGGGAGCGAAAGTATTGTGAGCCCCTAAATATCAAACAAATACTTCAGTACCACATGTTCTCACCCTAGTATAGTAGTTGGCACTTGCTGTATGACTGAGATAATTCACTCTCCTTTGTTTAGATTAGAAATAGGACTATCCCCATCTAGATAATGTCCCAATGGCTGTCACAGGAGTTTTAGGATCAATATGAGGCTGGTTGCAGAATTTTCAGGATTGATATTTGGCTGGGAACTGGATGCTGTTACTTCAATCTTCAAAATAAGCAAAACTTTCCAAGCATAGTCATTTTTAGACAATCTTTTCTTTCCTTTCATCGAAAGGACTGTCCAAGTTGTAAGAGCAGCAATATATATGGTCATTTGTGGCATATTTTAATAATCTACTGTATAATTCACTCTCCTTCTATTGCAAATTATTTACCTTGATATGGATTAGTGGTTCGTACATCATGGATAGCAGTGAGGCTCTGTTTAATTACACTTCATGAATAATCAATGATAAACATTCTTAAAAAATAATGGCTATCCCTTGTCATCGGTGAGTGGATTTGAAGTAATTAAACTCCACACTTCAATCTCACAAAGCAGAGCTTCTTTAATGAGGGAAGAATGAGAATGTGGTTGCTTATCTGAGCTTTTGCAACTAAGCATCTGTGATTCATCCCAAATGAAAACACAGTGTGATCTTGAATGGGATGGTGCATGTTTAGTGTAATGAGGGAAGAGGAAGAGCACCAGAATTTGACAGCACATTCATATTATATGTGAGGGGTTTTGGATTGTGGTTGAAAATTCTCAAAACACTGGACAAACTGAAAAATGCAACGCATAGCTGACTACAAAAAATGACCTTGCCAAATAAAATTCAATACTCCTTTGACAGATTTTTTACTTTGTTGTATGTTTGAGTGCCCCCTGGACAGGCTGTGTGGAGTGTAATCTGTATCATGAGAATTTAACCAACAACGAGCATGAACCTTCTGCGCAGACTGAAATGGAGGTAGAATCGTTTGCAATCAAGGGCAGAGGATGAAGTTGAGAAGTCAGTGAGTCAAATTTCTCTTCACTTTGCCACACCGACTCATTCCAAGTTGAAGAACGGTACAACGCCAGGCAACTTTCTCCTTCTGAAACAACTGTTACATTGGAAGGTACAAGCAAACAGAAAGTGATATCACATGGGAATTCACTCCCATAAATCACCAACTGGTATGAACCACACTAATGGGCTAATAGGTCAACTCTACTGGAAAAAGCACCAGCCTCAGAACTTTTCCCAAGTTTACTCCAATGTATGAAAATTATCTCTCCAAAGTTCTAAAGGCAATTTTGCATGCTTTAAAGCCAATCGTTTAACATTGTATTTTAGATGGGTGCAGAGGGGTGGGGGTGGGGTTGAGATACTTATGCTCTAAGAATGACAGTTATCTGGATCTTAATGATACACCCTGACCAACATCATCACTCATATGGCATTGATGATAATAATCAACAGAATCAAGAAATCCTACACTTTATAATCACTGCAATAATGGATCTGAGATTTTTTTTTAATTGAAGATTTAAGCTGTGACAATTGATTGAAATGTTAGAATGCAGGGGTGGCCTAGCTGTCAGCTCTTTGTATACTCTCTATGACTAACATGGAGGAGGCTGTTGCACAATAATGGCAGAGTTACGTGGTAGAAATGTGTACTGTTGTCTCCATTGTTGCACTCTTGCAGAAAGTGCCAGCCCTTTTCTAAACCACTGTGAAGACATTGTTTATCTCCCCACTTCTTCTTCAATTTACATAAAAATACTTTGTCAGGAGCTGAATAAAGCTCAGACTATTTTCCGTGGCTTTGCCTGTTTGAGATTCATGCCATTTGCAACACTGCAAGTCTATTCCATTGCTCTGCAGTAATCAAAATCTTCAAAGGCAAAGGACATCCCATCCTACCAAATGAAGTCTGAAATATATTAAGTATTCTCATCCAAACATTCATTTTAATTTGTTCACCGACACAGCGGGAGGAATTTTAACTACAAAAAGTGAATGTGTTTGTCAGCGGGTGGGTGGTTAAAAGAGCTGAAAGCTGGCAGCAACCTGCTGCATTCCACCTTTAACCTGAGCGTGATCTGCAGTGTGCAAGATACTCTTGTGGGACAGGCAGATTGGCAATTATAATATGCAAAGTGCTCATTAAGAGATGCATTAATTCAGGAGTTGAGCTTTAACTGTGACTGTGCAGGTTTCCCAGGCTTTGTGGAACTTGCCAGGGAAATCAAGGCAAGAGGAAAGTGAGATTTGAGGGGGCTGAACAAGTAACAGGCAAGAAATGCTTTAAATGTGAGACCCCACACCTGTTTCCTTGCCTAGGTGAAAGGCTTTTGTTGGCAGAACATGTTCTGAGAATCTGTTTTTTTTATTCTTTCATGGGATGTGGACATCACTGGCAAGGCCAGCATTTGCTGCCCATCCCCAATTGCCCTTGATAACTGAATGGCTTGCTTGGCAGTTATGAATCAACCATATTGCTGAGGGTCTAGAGTCACATGTCAGCCAGACTAGGTAAGGACAGATTCCCTTCCCTGAAGGGCATTAGTGAATCAGATGAGTTTTTACACCAATCCATTACTGGCACTATTACTGAGACTAGCTTTTAATTCCAGATTTTTTTATTATTTAATTGAATTTAAATTCCACAAGCTACCATGATAGGATTTGAACCTGTGACCCCAGGGCATTAGCCTGGCCCTCTGGATTACTAGTCCAGTAACATTACCTCTCCACCATCATCTTCTAGTGCTTTGGACATGATTTAAACTATTTAGGAGACCAATTCTACAACTTTGGAGTTTATTGCCTTTCATTTACGCTTCCCAGCTGTCAACCTTCAGTTCAGCTGAGGAACAAGATGAGAAGCAGCAACACCACCAGAATTCATTATTAAGGCAGTAGTAGTAGGACATTTAGAAAATCATAATACAATAAGTAAATAAATAAATAAAATAAATCAGGCAGAGTCAACATGGTTTAATCAAAGAGAAATGGTGTTTGCCAAATTTATTAGGGTTCTTTGAGGATATAACAAGCAGGGTGGATAAAGGGGAACCAGTTGATGTAGTGTATTTGGATTTCCAAAACACATTTGACAAGGTGCCACATAAAAGGTTACTACACAAGATAAGAGCTCATGGTGTTGGGGGTAATATATTAGCGGCACAGTGGCACAGTGGTTAGCACCGCAGCCTCACAACTCCAGCGACCCGGGTTCAATTCTGGGTACTGCCTGTGTGGAGTTTGCAAGTTCTCCCTGTGTCTGCGTGGGTTTTCTCCGGGTGCTCCGGTTTCCTCCCACAAGCCAAAAGACTTGCAGGTTGGTAGGTAAATTGGCCATTATAAATTGCCCCTAGTATAGGTAGGTGGTAGGGAAATATAGGGACAGGTGGGGATATGGTAGGAATATGGAATTAGTGCAGGATTAGTATAAATGGGTGGTTGATGGTCGGCACAGACTCGGTGGGCCAAAGGGCCTGTTTCAGTGCTGTATCTCTAAACTAAATTAGCATGGCTAGAGGATTGACTAACTAACAGGAAAGAGAGAGTCAGGATAAATGGGGTATTTTCAGGTTGGCTAACTGTAACAGTGGAGTGCCACAGGGATCAGTGCTGGGGCCTCAACTACTAACTATCTATATTAATGACATGGACAAAGGGGCCTGGTGTATTGTAGCCAAATTTACTGACATTACAAAGATAGATAGGAAAGCATGTTGTGAGGAGGATACAAAGAATCTGCAAAGGGATATAGATAGGTTAAGTGAGAGGGCAAAAATTTGGCAGATGGAGTATGATATGGGAAAATGGGAGGTTGTCAACTTTGGCAAGAAAAGTAGAAAAACAAAATATTATTTACATGGAGAGATTGCAGAATTCTAAGGTACAGAGGGATCTGGGTGTCCTTGTATATGAATCACAAAAAGTTAACATATAGGCACAGCAAGTAATTAGGAATGTAAATGGAATGTTGGCATTTATTGCATGGGAATGGAGCATAAATATAGCAAAGTTTTGTTACAACTGCACAGGGCATTGGTGGACTGCACATAGAGTACTGAGTACAGTTTTGGTCTCCTTACTTAAGGAGGGATATACCTGTATTGGAAGCAGTTCAGAGAAGGTTGACTAGGCTGATTACTGGGATCTTATGAGGAAAGGTTGAGCAGGTTGGGCCGATACTCATTGGGGTTTCTTCTGGGGCTAAATTGGTTGGAATCTGGAACACACTACCTGAAGGGGTGGTAGAGGCAAGAACCCTCACAACATTTACGAAGTATTTAGATGTGCACTTGAAACATACAAGGCTATGGGCCAAGTGCTGGAAAATGGAATTGGAATAGATAGGTTCTTGATGGCCGGCACAGACACGATGGCCAAAGGGCCTGTTCTGTGCTGTATAACTCTAATGATTCTATGGCAGCTGGTGGAATTCAAATTCAATTAATAAATAAATGCAATTAATTAATAAAAATCTGAAATTGAAAGCTATCATCGATTGTCATAAAAACCCATCTGGATCACTAATATCCTTTAGGGAAGGAAATCTGCATCCATACCTGGTCTGGCCTACATTTGACTACAGACCCAAAGCAATGTGGTTGACTCTTAATGGTCCTCTGAATTAGCCACTTAGTTCAAGGGCAATTAGGGATGGGCAACAAATGCTGGTCTGCCCGCGACACCCACATCCCATGAAAGAATTTTTTAAAAAGCACCAGAAGGAGCAACAGCTGCCTTCTCCTCAATGACCTGCTACTCCACAGGAGAGAGAGGAGGAACACAGAGCTCCAGCTCACAGGAGGTGATTCCCCCAACACAGGGTTTACAGGCAGAGGATCAGCTTCCTGGACATGACCGAGTACTGGTGCCTCAGGAGGCTCAGGGCTTCACGTCAGGTGGCCACAGACATTTCCAGCCGCCTGGAAGAAGACTTCCTGCCAAGTGGACAAGGTGGGAAAGTATGTCCAGTTGATGTCAAAGTTACCACACCCTTTAACATCTCTACTTCCGGCTTCTCCCAGGGATCTGTGGGTGCTCTTTCTAGAATCTTGCAATCTGCTGCCACAGGTGCATCTCCCATGTTTGCCAGGGCTGGGACATATGTGTACTTTTCCACCATTGAGGCCAGTCAGAATGAGCGGTCACTCGGCTTAATGGCCCACAGGCCCAGGGAGTCATTAACTGTACATATGTGATGAACAAGGTGTCCCAGATCACCCTGGAGTCTTCAGCAACTGCAAGGGATTCCACTGCATTACTGTCCAGCTCATGCATGTTTATGTGACATTCCCAGGGAGCTGCCATGATGTTTCCATCTTGCACCAGTCAAGCCTCCCTGAGATCTTCACACCTCGAAGTAGAGTTAGTGGTTGGCTCCTTGGAGACAAGGCCTACCCTCTGAATACGTGGCTGACAACTTCATTTGACAAGCCCAAGCAATGATCTCCAGGAAAGATACAACAGAAGCTACCTGATCATCAGAACTGTGATAGAGCAAGCAATCGGGATACTCAAGATGCACTTTAGTGCCTGGACAGATCTGGGAATGCCCTTCAGTATGCACTAGCCTGGGTATCCAGAATGGTAGTGGTCTCCAATGAGGATTGGAGCTCCAGGAGGAGGAAGGAGCTGAACATTCTGCTTCTTCAAAGGAGGAGGGAATGAGGCATAACATGAGGAGCAGGAGGAGGAGAGTGATATGAAAAGGCACCAGCAGTTGCATACAGGATACCCAGACCGGACTCACTGGGGCACGGTTCACTTAGACAGAGGCAGTACAACCATCTGGAACAAACATTCTGAACCCACTTGGTCCCCAGCACAAAGCAGTCCCACAATCACCAATTCATTCCCTTTCACAGATGCCCATTACTCATCCTTAACTCTTAGCATTCTTCACAAAGCTAAAGGTCACTTAACAGGCAGCAGGCAAAAGTGGACAACATGGGAAACTGGAACAACCAACCAGGATCTGGCCCGCCAAAGGTTTCCATCCAGCCCGTGGATGTATTTCAGAGATTAAAAGTTTTCCATTGTTGTCTTTGAGCGGCTTTTTAAAACAAATGCTATCAGTTTCCCAGCTGAAAGGTGCTGACGTTGGAACCAGTGGTTTCCCAACTTTGGCCACATTCGGGGTTTTCCAGCAGGCTCTGACTTATCTTAAGGGCCTGCCATAGGGCCCTGGGTCTGTCCGAGGTTGGGAGACCACTGTAACGGCTCAAAGCGCCTGTCAGCTGTGAAATTGACCGCGCAATTTTTTAAAAAACTGACCAATCACAAAGCTGCTCTGCTGAGCACTCCTGCTGCCTGCAACTGTCAGAGATGGGGGAAAGAGAGAGAGAGCGAGAGAGAGAGAAAGAGAGACAGGGAGGAGAGAGAGAGAGACGGGGAGGGGAGAAAAAGGGATGGGGGAGAGATAGAGGGAAAGAGGGCTATGAAGAGAGACTGAAAAGGCGAAGGCTGTTTTCCTTAGAGCAAAGAAGGCTGAGCGGGGACATGATTGAGGTATACAAAATTATGTGGGGCATTGATAGGTTAGACAGGAAGAAACCTTTTCCCTTAGCGGACGGGTCAATAACCAGGGGGCATAGATTTAAGGTAAGGGGCAGGAGGTTTAGAGGGCATTTGAGGAAACAATTTTTCACTCAGAGGGTGGTTGGAATCTGGAATGCACTGCTTGAAGAGGTGGTAGAGGCAGGAACCCTCACAACATTCAAGAAGTATTTAGATGAGCACTTGAAATGCAATAGCATACAAGGCTACGGGCCAGGTGCTGGAAAATGGGATTAGAATAGTTAGGTGCTTGATGGCCGGCACAGACACGATGGGCTCAAGGGCCTGTTTCTGTGCTCTATAACTCTAAATAAACTTTACTATGCAAAAAAAACCCCAGCAATGTGACAGTGTAACATTGTGTTAAACTCCCATGTGCATACTCTTGTGCAACTACAAAGCTTTACCAGCTTTACTCCTCCTTTTCCTACAAATCCTACGTGGTGCAACTCCTATGGCTTTAATGGAGCTAGAGGCAGAACGCTGAGATGCTCTTGGCTGATGTCCTCTGAGCTTTGGTGCTTGTGACAGCCCCGCCAAGAACTGCCCCATCTGCATCCGTGCAGGGGCAGACTTGGCTATCAGGACAGGAGGCAACATGTGAGATACTGACTGGGGGCTTGGAGGGATGATAGGCAAGGGCTCAGGAGTGGAAACATTTTGAGCAGAGTCCCCACTTCCATGTCCCCTTTCTGCATCTTCCCTCTCATGAATTACACTCACTTCCCTGCTAACCAAGAGCTGGAGAGCACTTTGCTAAACTTCAGTGAGGTGCTGAATGGCTAAGGTTAGGTTTCCATCAAACCAGCTTAAGTTGGTATTCTGGGTGTGCAGTCCATTGGTCAAGGCCAGCTTGCACTTGATCAGCTGTTGTGTATGATGCTTCATGCAGGTGACCACTCCTAGCTTGGATGTAGACATCAACGCAAAGGCTTGAGACATCATGGTGCTCATGTTGGAGACAGATGCCTCCAATCTGTCTCTGATCATGCACAGTGCGGTTGGAAAGGCTGACAGAACCTCACACACCTTCGCTTGTTGCTCTAGAATTGACCTGGTCCTCAATGGGCCCCTTGAGTCTCAGCTTCTGTGTCCAGCTGAGCAGAAAACTGCTGTTCCTGTCTCCACCACCTGATCCTGATCATTTGTGATGTATAAGACACCATGTGACAACCCAACTACCTGTCTTGGAGGTCCAAGGTGTGTGTATCTGAGCTGATGGACCGTGTGCATGAGTCCTGCGATGGTGTATCGTCAGTGAGTGACCTCCTCTGAGGAGTCTTCCTCCTCACTGATTCCTCTGGGATGCTTGAAGGTCCTGTGGGAGGTAAAAGACATGAATTAGAACTATCAAGGTAAGAGGGTGCTAAGTCATCATTGTGCACAAAACATCTTTCAGTGACTGCTGACATCAAGTCAGCATGAGTTAGTGTTGTCTGCCATGTGGCTGGGTGCTATTTAATTCTGTCACCAGGCAGATAGGAGAGCCCCATCTCCCCTGGCCGGACATGCTGAGACTCAACTTATCTCCAGCACATCCTTCTCTGCAGCTGTTAGTATGGAGATCACTGGAGGTCCATCATTGGTTTTCTGCCTCTCCCAGTGTCCTTCTCTTCTCCTGCAAGCAGGGAAAGAAGAGACCTATGAGTGTGAGAAATGGAATGTGTTGAGAGGATGAATGGACCACATATGTGGAGTGTCACTGTGAGGGATAGGTGTGACATTGTATTAGGATGAGGTGAAGTGTCAGTGGTGGATGGGCAGATGGAGATGTGAGTAGACAGAGAGAGATAGATGTACCTGGAAAGAGTGTTGATGTGAGGAGTAATGTGCAGCAAAAGTCTTGGGAAGGCAGAGTGAGAGGGTTTGGATTAATACACATATCAAGATATACTTTAATGTGTCATGCTACTCACCTTTGCTGCCCTAGTTAGGTCATTAAACCTCTTCCGGCACATTCCTGCTGCTGACCTTCTCCATGACTTCCAATCACACCATCTTGTTTTCTGAGGCAGGCTTCTTCGTCCTATCGGCAGGGAACAGAATCTCCCTCCAGGAATTTACAACCCACAGCATCATCCCCAAAGAGGCATCATTGAAGTGTGGTGCTGACTGGTCACATTGTGAATCCATTGCTGCAGGACCTGTCACTGGTAAAACACCTCTACAATGCTACATGTCTCATCCTGCAGGGTCCTTTTAAATAGTTGAGCTGAAATAGACTGCTGTGGGTTGTCATCATGCCACTCACTCTAATTGGTCGGGAAACTCGGAGATCAGATGCAAATACAGTGGCTCGGTTAAAAAGCTACTGAGAAATGTGCTGCCAGGCTCGCCCGCTGCAAACAGGTCAGAAAGTTAAAATCCAGCCTAATATTGCAGTCCATGATGAATGTATTGCTTTCTATGAACCTGTTCGAAATCCTGAAGATAAGTACACTGGATTCACAGATTCCCATCGTTGACAGTTGTAATGATGCTTCTGTCACATTATAGATACTACATTGTTTGACATTTCTTCTGCAAAAGCGTTCAGTTTGTTCTTCAGTTACTGGTTACTTTCTTTCATAAATTATGAAAATGACTTGTAAAATGTGAAACTTCTTGAGTGATTCAATAAAACAGTTTCATGGTTGCAAAAGTGATTATCATTGTTTTGACATTTTACACTTCCCTTGAGCACTGACCTTTGGGTCAGTGTTGAGAGTGACAACTTTTGAATGTCTGAGAAGCCCAATTGTGCAGTGATATGAAAAGTGTCAAAATTGGCCAAAATTAAACATCAGAAAATGGAACAGGAGTAGGCTATTCAGACTCTTGAGTCTGTTTCGCATTGAATTAGATTATGGTTGATCTGTATCTTAATTCCATTTACCCACTTCCCAGCATTTTCTGTTTTTATTTCAGATTTCCAGCACCTGCAGTATTTTGCTTTTGTGCTAGTCTTCAAATACTAAGACATAACAGCTGCTTCTTTGCCTAGGTGAAATGTTTGTGCTCACAGGACTTGTTTTGAGAGAGTGCTTTCACTGCTTTACAAGTGATTTCCAAGAATTCAGAGGTCATTTGTGATACCTTGAACATTTTTGGCTTTGAACTGCACTTCCCAGTTGTCATCCTTCTCAGCAGCAGAGGTGCAGCTTATGCAGCTCTACCTTGGACCTCTGATGAGGAACAAGAGGAGCAGCACCAGCAACACCAGCAAAACCAGCAGCTGCCTTCTCCATAGCCATCTGCCACTCCACAGGACAGAGGGATGAACACAGAGCTCCAGTTCGCAGTTCCGGTGCCAGTGCCTCTGGAGGCTCAGACTTTCACATCAGGTCATTGCTGACATCTGCAGCCTCCTGGAACAAGACCTCCTTGCCAGTTGGCCAACTGGGCACATGTTTCCAGTGGCCGTCAAGGTAACCACAGTCCTGAATTTTTTTGCCTCTGGTTCCTTCCAGGGATCAGCTGGTGACATCTTCTGGATTTCACAATCTGTTGCGCACAAGTGTATCTCCCAGGTGACTGTGCCATGTTTGCCAGGGCTGCTACTTACGTCAACTTCGCTATTGATGAGGCCAGTCAGAACAAGAGGGCCCTCAGACTTGCTGCTCTGGTTGAATTCCCACAGGTGTGGGGAGTCACAGATTGCATACATGTGGCAATCCTGGCACCCTCTGATCAACCCGGAGTATTCATCAATCAAAAGGAATTCTGCTCCAATAATGTTCAGCTGGTATGTGACCACCAAAATATTATCATGCACATCTGCACAAGGTGTCCAGGTGGCTGCCATCATTGTGCAGTGTCATCTGTCATTAGGGCTGGGAGCCGCTCAGGTGACACGTTGCTGATTTAGCGTGGCCCTTGCTGCCATGACAGCCTGCCGATCGCTGTAAGGCCTGGGACAGCCTCGGCGGACTTCCTCCAATGCCTGGACGCCAGGAACCTCTGCAGCGCTCTCTTCATCCTCATCTTCCTCCTCCCCATCCTCCTCCGAGGAAGAGTGGTGTTTCAGGTCCTCCTCTTAATCCAGCTCCTGACCTCTTTGCAGTGTCACATTGTGCAGCATGCAGCAGACAACCACATTACAAGATATTGCTTCTCTCTCCACAGATGATGCCAGACCTGCTGAGTATTTCCAGAATTTCTTGTTTTTAGCACAATGGCTGGCTCTTGCTGGAGGGCACCACCCAACTGGTCAAGGCAACGGAAGTGCATCTTCAAGATGCCAATGGTCTGTTTAATTCAGCTTTGTGTTATTAGATGGCTCCAGTTGTAGCCCCTCTCTCCTTCTGTGTCTGAGTACAGGATCCATCTGTGTTTGGGTACTGGACAGGTGTCAGGAGCCATCCATTATCCCTCAGCAGACACCCACAGAGTCTGAATGTTGGCCTGAAGATGTCCGGCATCTGGGACTCTCGAGGATGAAGGCAGCATGGCAACTGTCCAGGAACTGAGCGCAGACCTGCAGGATGCGCTTCCTGTGGTCACAGACCAGCTGGATATTCAGTAAGTGGAAGCCTTTCTCTTCAGGTATTTGACGGGCTGGTCTGTCGGTGCCTTCTTGGCTATGTGGGTGCAATTGATGACTCCTTGGAACTGAGGGAATCTATCCATGGAGGCAAAGCTCAATGTCCTCTGTTCCTGTGCTGGCTCATCTGTCTCAAAATGGCTGCAGTCCCCTGCCCTCCAGAATATGGTATCCAGGACCCGCCTCATGGCATAATGAGCTACCAACTGCGAGATGCCACCCAGGTCTGCAGCTGATCCCTGGAATGACCCAGATGCATAAAAATTCAGGGCGACGGTAACTTTGACGGCTGCAGGTATGGGACTGCCTCAGGTCATTGTGCAGCAGAGCACAGATATCCACAGCCATCTGCCTATAGATGTGCAGTGTCCAAAAGCACTGGCACTCTGGCAATACAGGTAGCTGCCTTGGCCAGTAGACCAGATGTTGTGGGTCGTGCCTTCTTTCCCTTTCGGCCCCTCGCTCTGTCCCTCTGGCCTCCTCCTGGCTAGGAGAATGCATCTGCTGAAGCTCCTCCTTGCTACTCTCTCTAATATCATAGTAGTCTCTCAAGTTCCTCACCAGCCACTCATTGGTTTACCAGGTCTTCTTCTACCCACCTCTGATGCCCAAGTGCCGCCAGTAGACTCACGTCCCTCTCCAGAGTCCAACCACTCATTCCTCGCCGATGCAAACATCTCAGAACAATCGATGGTAACTTTGTGCCACTGGATGAGCAGAGTTTAAATCTCCTATTTCACGCAACTTTTGAACATTGCATTCATTAACACTCATGACTCCCTGCTGTGTTTCTGACAGCTAGACCCTAATGTGTCCCAGACCCTGCATTTTCCCCATACTTCTCAATTGTAAATTCCAAACAGTTGCTCCACAGACATTTAATGAGCTCCACAATGAGTTCAACAAGCTGTTAATTGGAAACATGTGGGTTTTTGGCTCCCCCCCCCACTTTGAAAATTGCATCGCATTCCAGAGGCATCAGTAGCCAGTGACGCCATCTGAGATCACAATTTTCAATGTGCATTCACCAAGAATAAGCACCACAGACATTTGACAAAATTATTGACTCAGCCACTGACATGGGGGCAATTAATCTGTATATAAAGTGTATAGCCAATCTAATGCCACCAAAACACAGTCCAATTTTAAACCGATTTCACCCTATTTAATGAGTACCTGGCATTGTTTTTGCTTGCACAAGTAGTCAATGTCTGCCCGCCCACTATACGTGGCGATGCAGAGAATCCAGATAGATGTCCATCTGTTAGGTGTGATCTTGATCGTTTTCTCTCCCCTCTCGCTCTCTGTCTCTCTCTCTGTAACAATCCCTACCCCCTCTCTGTGTCCATCTCTCACCCGTCTCTCACGCCTCGGTGTTCATCTCTCTCCATCACCCCCTTCTCCCTCTCCCCTCTCTCCTTCTCTCTCGTTCCCTCTCTCCCCCACCCGTCCCTCTCTCGCTGTCCCCCACTTTCTCTCTCTCCCTGCCCCCCGTCCCTCTCTGTCCCCCATCTCTCTCTCTCTCGATCCCCCTTTCTCTCTACCCCCTCTCTCTCCCTATCCTCCTCTATTTGTCTCCCCTCTCCCCCCTCGCTCTCTCCCCTCTCACACTATCCCTCTGACAGTTGCAGAGAGCAGGAACTCTCCCCAGAGCTGCTTTGAGATTGGTCAGTTTTAAAAAAAATGACAGCAGTTAGTTTCACAGGCCACTGGTGCTGGGAGCGGGAACAGCAGCTTCCGAACTCAGGACAAAAACCCAAACTTGTCCTGGGTTCAGAAGCTGCTGTTCCTGCTCCCAGTGTCTGTCAGCTGTGAAACTGGCAGCTATGAATTTTTAAAGTCGGACTTGCCTGGAAAGAAGTCAGTGGAAGATTTCTCATCTTTGAAATTACCAGTCACGAGCCCCAAAATCTTTTACTGTGGACACTGGTGTCTGCGTACAGGCATGTTACCGACCGCTGGTGCTCGCACATGACCTCAACCAACGAGCGATTGAAAATCCAGCCCCAGGTTTCTGGGTGACACTCATCTCTCCATCTCCAATGGCCACTCCTCCAGCATACCCAACACCCCTCCCGTTCCCATGACTCCTTTCTGTTGTGAGATGACCGTAAGAGCGAACCACCTTAAGAACTGTAAGTGAACCTCATCAGAGGAAGTGATGTCGGGTCACACATGGCAAGGGAGTTGTGGATGGAGCCCCACAGAGTGAGAGGTGTTCAAATCTAGCTTGTGCAGTAACTATTTGTATATGTATGTTCCAGTTCAACTATAATAAACCTCACATTCACACACACAAAAAGGGACAAGTAATATTCCATGGCAGCAGTGTTACAGGAACATAAGAAATAGGAGCAGGAGTAGTCCATTTGGCCCCTCAAGCCTGCCCTGCCATTCAATAAGATCATGGCTGATCTGCCCCAGACCTCAACTCCTCTTTTGTGCCAGCTCCTCATAGCCCTTAACTCCCCGATATTTCAAAAACCTATCTACCTCCTCTTTAAATACTTTCAGGGATCTAGCCTCCACAACTGTCTGGGGTACAGAATTCCAGACATTCACTACCCTCTGAGAGAAGAAATTCTTTTGCATCTCAGTTTTAAATGAGTGTCCCCTTATTCTGTAACTATGTCCCTTAGTTCAAGATTCCCCACGAGTGGAAACATCTTCTCAACATCTACCCTTTCAAGCCCCCTCAGAATCTTGTACATTTCAATAAGATCACCCCTCATTCTTCTAAACTCCAATGAATAAAGGCCTAATCTGTTTAGTCGTTCTTGGTAAGTCAACCTCCCTTCATCCCAGGAATCAGCCTAGTGAATCTCTTTTGAACTGCCTCTAGTGCCAGTATATCCTTTTTAAATACGGGGATCAAAACTGTACACAGTACTCCAGGTGCGGCCTCACCAACACCCTGTACAGTTGTAACAAGACTTCCCTATTTTTACACTCCAACCCCCTAGCAATAAAGGCCAAAATTAAATTTGCTTTCTTAATTATTTACTGTACCTGCAAGATAACCTTTTGCGTTTCATGCACAAGAACACCCAGATCCCTCTGTACTGCACTTTTTGGAGTCTCTCTCCATTTAAATAATAGTGTTGAATCTATTTTTTGTTTCTGAAGACTATCAAACATCACATCGTGGCAACTTCTAATTTTTCCTAAAGAATACATCAAGTGGGAGAACAAGAAACAGTAATCTGCCTACCTGAGTGACTGAAGATCCAGCAGGAGAGCAGCTAGCAAGAGACCCCACTGCAGCAAACCAGGATACAGACAGAATACCAGGAGGGTGGAACTCTGTGAGTACTGTTAGGACCGAGGCAGGAGGAGTGCACTGTTAATTCAGTCCCACTTCTCCACGGGTCACAACATATATTTAAATGTTCCCACTTACCAAAACAGTCAATCAGATACTCTATTTTCCCCCAGAATAAAGCACACAAACCAAGTTTCTTTAATAAACAACAAAATTATCTGTTTATTATAAATCAGGTTTCAACCAATAGGGGAGTAAACATACACACAGATTGAAATATTAAAGCCCCTTACTTATCCTAGCCCTCACATGCACACATACCTACACAACCGGTTAACCGGGAAAAAATAAAAGGGATTTTTGTTAACAGCTGTTACAAAGAAATAGAAGGAAGGAAAAAAAAACACTTAGGCTGAAAAGAAGGTATAGAAGGAAGTCCTTTGTTTTGGTGAGGTGTCCCAAAGGCAAATAGGTGACTGTCAATGTGATCTTCCTAGAACGGTTCTTTCCAGGCAATGTTGATCAGTTTGGGTAGACTTCCAAAAGGCTTCAGTCAGGTCTTAAAGCAGGGAAACAGCAACAAGAGTTTCAGTTGCATGCAAGTTCTTTAATGGTGCAGGCTTTCTTCAAACAGGAACATTCTTGATGCAGGATTCCTTTTCAAGAGAAAGAGGTGAGCTGTCTTCTCCTGGCAGGTTAATAAGCCAACTTCTTCTATTTTAGGCCGAACACCAACTGGCTTTTTTTAAACAGTTCAAAATGAATATAAACTTTTCCAGAAGTCCAGTCTCATGATCTCTATAAATCTTGGCCTGTCACCCCTCTTCAAACATTTCCCCAAACCAAAACAATGACTGCTGGGTTCTTTGAAAAAAAGGTGCTTTCCAGTAACTGTTTACTCTCAGGTCAAACCTTCTGATGACTTTCCGTTTAAAAAAAATACAAACTTCAGCTTCTTCAAGATTCCAGATGAATCAATATCCATAACGTATTTTTTTAAAAACAAATAGAAGTAATCTCGTAACAGTACAGCAAGCAATTTGCCAGGAGATCAGAGCTTTCACCTATCTGGCAATGGGTTGAAACATTTTTAAAGTAGTAGCTAAAGCCATTACTGTTTTAGCTTTCCCATTTTTTTTTTGCTTCATGGGCAGGGCCTAAGCCCAAAAGAGCAGGAAGAACTTGACAACGCCATGAGAGGTTCAGCACAAATTAAAAGACTGGTGTTGGCAGCTGCTAGTATTTCAAGCCACAGCCCTCTTTAAAAAAACTACCCAGTTTTTAAAAAACGGCAGTTCACAGTTCTACAAAAAATCGAACAGCTGTGTCAACAAAGAGCCTGTCTGTGCAAACAACAAAAGCTATCGTCTATTACTATTAAAAGGGACTGGTACTGAATCTGCCTTAAAAGGGAAACAAAAGGAGTGTGCCTGTGAAAAAAAATCAAGATCGTTACAACAATGGCTTTCAGATATCCAGTTATGAACTGGAAGGAGTCGGACAAAGCGTCTGCAATTAAATTATTCCGCCAGCAAATGGAGCTGTATTTCCTGGACATAGAAGTATGTCAGCCAGAGAAACAAGCTACCAAAATTAGGATTGCACCATGCAACCAAGGTCTGAAACAGTTCAATACCTCAGGACTGTCAGATGAGGATCTGAAGGACCCTGGTAAGATCTGGACATTCCTGGAGCAGCAACTCAAGGTAAAGGTCAATTTCTGAGTACATAGGCTTGAGCTTGTGACCTACTGGCAAAGGCAAGATGAATCCATTGACCAGTTTGTTGCAAGGTGCCAAGACAAAGACCAATATTGTAACTTCACAGATATTGAATTGTCAAAATGAGTTATAGAGCTAGTAATCGCGTCCAACCTGCTAGAAGCCTTTCAAAAAGACCTACTAGTAAAGAGGAAAGGGCGCACCATAGATGCACTACTTAATGATGAAAGGAAACTTGAAGCCACCATGGCTGGACACCAATGGTTATAAGTGTTGGGAGTGGCTACAACAATCGGTATGGTAAACAAGGCTCAGAGGTCTGGTAAGCCTTGTGGCAAATGTAGCCTGACAATTCACAGTTGTCCGGCGGACTAGGACCTGTGCAATGCCTGTGGCATGCAAAGACATTGGGCAAGGCAGTGCAGAAGGCTGAGCTGAAATACTGTACACAAGAATAGTGGCAGATCACATACAGAGAGAATGTCTGCAAGACAGGGTGGCAAACGCAACAAGAGGTATGCCAACACACAACAAAAGCCCAAGCAAGTACATTAGGTCAGCAGAGAGACAGATTGTCAGGAGGACATGGACATAGAGTGCACTCGTGTGAACAGTGAGCAGGCATTCCACATAGCATGTCAATGCTACTATGCAATCTGAGACATCCACCATGATCGTATGGCCACAGAAGAGCAGCAAGCACAAGCTCAGAGTAAAAATCGACGCTGGAGCAAGTGCAAATATTTGCCCATGCATATACTTAAGGACATTTTTTTAATGTACTAAAGAAGTGGGAATCTATGGTGCAACCCACTGCAGCTCAGCTGACAGCCTACAACCATTTTCCAAAAAGTGCTTTGGAATGATAACCTTATAGTGCAGCTCTGGGAGCTCCGAATGGCTACCACAAACGTTTTACATGGTAGGCACAACTGGACCAGCTGTCACAGGCATTCCAGTATGCCAAGATTTACAAATCATCACAATACGTGAGGTCAGCACCACAACGAAAGGTACGGAAGTTTGCAACACGGAGTGCATTAAGTCGGGGAGAGACCTGAAACTACTTTACTCAGACAGGTTTGATGCAATTGGCAATTTCAAGAGTGATGCTATATTGCACGTGAGGGAGGATGCAGTTCTTACTATCGATGTGCCAAGGAAGTGCTGCGTGCACATTCAAGAGAAGCTTAAAGTGGAGCTGGATGAGATGGAGTGCAATGGAGTCATCCGCCGAGTGCACCAGCATTCCGATTGGTGCAACTCCATTACCTGCATGCTGAAGCAAGATGGCAATCTCAGGATTTGCCTAGACCCACGACAACTGAATTTAGCCCTTAAGAGATGCCCACACAAATTCCCTACCCTGCAGGAGCTGAATCCTAAGTTCACTGGTACTAAGTATTTTTCAAAGCTCAACGAAAAGCATGGCTACTGGTCTGTCCACTTAGCCAAGAAGTCCCAGCTACTCACAACTTTTAGAACACCATTCAGGAGTGACTGTTTCAAACAGTTACCATTTGGTCTGTGATTTAGCCTATGTTATTTTCCAACAATACATGGACAGGATAACAGAAAACACCCTGGGCTGTATCTGTATAGCCGATGATATTGCGGTGATGGGGCAGACCAAGGCAGGGCATGATTGAAGCTTGCACTTGCTAATGCTGGCTACTCATCATGAAAGCCTTATATTTACTGGCAAGAAGTGCTAGGTCAACATTGGGCACATCAACTTCTTTGGGTCGATATATTCCACCACAGGAATACACCCAGACCCAGATAAGATCGAAGCTGTCAGAGCCATGTCAACTCCTCAGGACTGGGAAGACATATCCCTTGCTACCTCCACATACCTATTCAATTATGGCAGGCACATCACCCAAGCACAGTGCCAGACAAACACTGCCATTCTTCCCTCTCTCTTGCAGGAGAAGGTGGCCCATAACACCAGGGAGACCCAGAGAACTGTCGGAGGGCCAGAACGTCTCCATCCCGAGTCCCTGGAGGAGATGGTGCTCTGCATCATCGGGTCAGTAACAATAGAACCCGTTGCATCCAGCACCACTGAGGCTATCCAGGATGTCGCTAAGTGACTGCCTGATTCTCCTTCTCAACTCCCTCATCCTGAGATCCTGATGTCTGCAGCCTTTGACACGGTTGACCAAAGCATCCTCCTCTAATGCCTCTTCATTGTTGTCCAGCTGGTTGGGACTGCTCACACCCATTTCCATTCTTATCTATATAATCGTAGCCAGAGAATCACTTGCAATGGCTTCTCTTCCTGCTCTTGCACAGTTGGCTCCACTGTCCCACAAGAATCTATCCTTGGCCCCCTCCTATTTCTTATCTACATGGTGCCCTCAGTGACATCAACCAAAAGCACAGTGTTAGTTTCCATATGTATGTTGATGACACCCAGCCCTATCTCACCATCACCCGTCTTGACTGCTTATCTGACATCCAGTACTGGATAAGCAGAAATTTCCTCCAATTAAATATTGGGAAGACTGAAGCTGTCGTTTTTGGTCCCTGCTCCAAACGCCATTCCCTTGCTACCGACTCCATCCATGTTCCTGGCAACTGTTTGAGATTAAGGCAGTCTGTTTACAACCTTGGTGTCACTTTTGACACAGAGATAAGCTTCCGACCTCATATTTGCACCATCATTAATACTGCCTATTTCCATCTCCGTAACATCACCCGACTTCGCCCCGTCTTAGCTCACCTGCTGCTGGAACCCTTGTTACCTCTAGACTTGACTATTCCGATGCACAACTGTCTGGTCTCCCACATTCTACTCTCCGTTAAGGTCATCCAAAACTCTGCTGCCTTTGTCTTAACTTGCAGCAAGACCCGTTCACCTATCACTCCTGTGCTCGCTGATCTACATCAGCTCCCAGCAACGTTTTGACTTTAAAATTCTCTCTCTTGTTTTCAAATCTTTCCATGGACTCCCCCCTCCCTGTCTCTATAATCTCCTCCAGTCCCACAACCCTCCGAGATAGATATTTTCTCCCCTCTAATTCTGGCCTCTTGTGCATCCCCGATTTTAATCACTCCACCACTGATGACCACGGCTTCAGTTGCCTTGGCCCCAAGTTCTGGAATACCCTCCCTACACCTCTCCGCCTCTCTAACTCATTTTCCTCCTTTAAGACACTCCTTAAAACTGCCCTCATTGACCAAACTTCTGGTTATCTGACCTAATATCTCCTTATGTGGCTCAGCGTCACATTTTGTTTTATAATGCTGCTGTGAAGCACCTTGGATGTTTTATTATGTTAAAGGAACTATATAACTATAACTTGTTGCTGTTGTTGTTAAGATGTGGCATCAAGCAGGTAGCTGCAGATGGTGTGCCCTTGGAATTCCTGCTTTCTTCCTTACACCCTCTTCCCTCACCCCAACCCTTCGCATCTGTTTTTATGTTTTCACATATCCAAGAATGCCACTGAACAGTCAGTGCAGCCAGGAGGAAGAGGAAGAGCAACCCCATGACACTGATGAAGAAGCACAGTCTCCTGATCTGAAACTCTCAGACATCAGCTCAGATACTCACAGAATCACAGAATTGTTACAGTGCAGGAGGCGGCCATTCAGCCCATCGTGTCTGCACTGGCTCTCTGAAAAGAGCAATTCCCTCATTTCCATTCCCCTGCCTTCTCCCCGTAACCCTGCACATTCTTCCTTTTCATATATCAGTCTAATTCCCTTTAGAATGCTTCAGTTGAACCTGGCTCCACCACGTTCTCAGGCAGCGCATTCCAGACCTTAACCACTTGCTGCGTGAAAAAGTTTTTCCTCATAACACTTTTGCTTCTCTTACCAAATACTTTAAATCTGTGCCCTCTCGTCAACAATCCTTTCATGAGTGGGAACAGTTTCTCTCTATCTACTCTGTCCAGATCCCTCAAGATTTTAAATACCTCCATCAAATCACCTCTCAGCCTTCTCGTCTCCAAGGAAAAGAGTCCTAACATCTCCAACCTATCTTCATAACTGAAGTTCCTCATTCCTGGAACCATTCTAATGGATCTTTTCTGTACTCTCTCCAATGCCCTCACATCCTTCCTAAAGTGCGGTTCCCAAAACTGGACACAATACTCCAGCTGAGGCCGAACTAGTGTCTTATACAAGTTCAACATAACTTCCTTCCTCTTGTACTCTATGCCCCTATTAATAAAGCCCAGGATATTGTATGCTTTATTAACTGCTCTCTCAACCTGTCCTGCCGCCCTCAATGACTTGTGCACATATACACCTAGGTCCCTCTGCTCCTGCACCCCCTTTAGAATTGCACGCTTTATTCTATATTGTCTTTCCATGTTCTTCCTACCAAAATGAATCACTTCACATTTCTCTGCATTGAACTTCATCTGCCACCTGTCTGCCCATTCCACCAACTTGTCTATGTCCTTTTTGAAGTTCTACATTATCCTCTTCGTAGTTCACAATGCTTCCAAGTTTTGTTTCATCTGCAAACTTTGAAATTGTGCCCTGTACACCAAGGTCTAAGTCATTAATATATATCAGGAAAAGCAAGGGTCCCAACACTGATCCCTGGGGAACTCCACTACAAACCTTCCTCCAGCCCGAAAAACATCCATTAACCACTACTCTTTGTTTCCTGTCACTCAGCCAATTTCGTATCCATGTTGCTACCGTCCCTTTCATTTCATGAGCTACAAGTTTGCTTACAAGTCTGTTGTGCGGCACTGTATCAAATGCCTTTTGAAAGTCGATGTACACCACATCAACAGCATTGCCCTCATGAACCCTCTCTGTTACCTCCTCAAAAAACTCCAGCAAGTTAGTTAAACATGATTTTCCATTAAAAAATCCATGCTGGCTTTCCTTAATTAACTCGCATTTGTCCATATCATTACTGATTTTGTCCAGAATTATTTTTTCTAGAAGTTTTCCCACTACTGCAGTTAAACTGACTGGCCTATGGCTAATCTTTACATCCTTTTTTGAATAAGGGTGTAACGCTTGCAATTCTCCAGTCCTCTGGCACTACCTCTGAGTCTAAGGAAGACTGAAAAATTATGGCCAGTGCCTTTGCGATTTCCACCCTCACTTCCCTCAGTATCCTTGGGTGCATCTAATCTGGTCCTGATTTTCTACCACTTAAATAGTACTATTTTAGTACTAGTACTTCACTAGTACTGTACAACCTTTAGAGGCTAGCATAGAGTCAGGATGAGTACATGGTTGTTCAACAGCCATGAGTGGGCTGCAGCCAGGCCCTGGGGAAAGGGTGTCTCATCTGCCAGCTCACAGGCGAGTGAGATCGCAGACGAGTTCAGTTACAATGACTCAGATGAGGAGGTTGATGGGGAGGCATCAGGAAAATTCTAATGGGCTTGAACATCGAGATGCTGGGTGCTTTGGCAGACCTGCCAGACAGCCTCCAGTCACTGTCAAGGAGCATGGAGGTGTCCAACTCCAACGTGGCAGAGGGCATCGCACAGAGTTTGGATCCCATTCTTTCCAATGTTGAAGTAGTGGCCAACTCCATGACAGCACTGGTGGAACCGCCCATGATGCAACATCTGGTGTTGGCTATCTCAACATCCACCGCAGTACAGGTAGAGGCCTCCGATCTCCCAATGCTGCAGTGAAAGTTCACACAGGGGTCATGAGATCCCTGGCTGCTGCCATGCAGGCTCAGATTGCTGTCATCATGGCTGTGAAACTCAGAGCTCAAAGAGGCTTGCAGGTCTGTGCTCCAGAAAATTATTAGGATTGGTGAGATGCCACCCCTGTGAGAGGGGCAGTGGCCCCGTGGAGCACAAACCTTCTGTCTTCTCCCAGGATGACAACGTTAGGTCCCCCAGTAGTGTCCTTGCTATATCAACCAGATTGCTGTTGCCCCTTGCCGAGGTGGCGCAGTCTGAAGCCGAAGCCAGGCCCTCAAGGACGAGCTGCTCAAGGGCTCCTGCAAGGTCATCTGCAGTTTCCCCCACAGACAGTCAGCAGCCTTCCATCAGCCATGCTACAGCCACTAGGGTAGCATTGTGTAGGAGCACTAGGGCAGGCAAAGGGGATGCACAAGGGTGCATAGTTCATTTCTGTTTATATAATTGGATATGTTGTTGGATAAAGATCTTTTGTGAAGGTTTTTGTTTGTGGCTTTTTTTGCTGGATGTTGGCCAAGGGAATGTTGCGATGGGGGTTGTGAAATGAATGTACCTCAATGTGGAACAGAGTTTTGGTATATCAATTCACTGACCCACCAGGGCATCCTCAAGCGGAACTCACCATCCTTTCAACATACTGTTGGCAGCAGAATAATTCCCAGTCAATATTTAGTGTGTTTTATGGCTCTGCTCACACAATGTGGGAATAATGAGCTGTTAAACTGCCTGACCTACATAGTGGCATAATTTTAAAAAATAGTATTAAAAAGGTCAAAATGGGCTCATTTATTTCCTGTTTAACTGTGCATGACTTGCATGAACTGCCAAACTGTACACTGTTATTCTAACTGCTATATATTTAACAGAACAGGCTGGGACAGAGATAAATGAATCTTCAAAATACTCTCTGCACACACCAAATTCACACTGACATGTAAAATAAAAAGACAAAAGACTGCAGACGCTGGAAATATGAAATAAAAACAGAAAATACTGGAAACAAGCAGGCAGCAGCTGTGGAGAGAGGAAGGCAGGATTAATGAATCAGTTCCCTTTGTCAGAACTGAAAGATGTTACAGATGATTGTAAAATAAAAGGGCCCTTCATCTCTCCACAGATGCTGCTGGATCTACTGAACATTTTCACCATTTTCTGTTCTTGTTTACATCACAAACTCAGCTGGACCAGGAATCTGATAAATTCCTTTCAAATACTGGAAGCTGTAACTCATTTGTTTTTTGTGTAGAAGTCTGTGGAATGAAATAATTGATGTGAAGGAGGATCCCACTTGGAACATCATCCCCTTTCAGCTGCTGACTGACCTACTGGATCTATCCAACATTTTCTGTTTCTATCTCAGATTTCTAGCATTCAGTCTCAGTATGTGTGTATATATGTATGTGTGTGAATGTATAGCTGTGAGTGTGAGCATATGCATATATGTAAGTGTATGAAAATATATGTAGATCTTGAGCATCTCACCTTGTACCACACCTTCTGCCTCTCAATTAAAATCCTTGTTCTCTATGCCGCCCACTCAAGTACCATGCCAATTTTCTCACCAAGCTATCTTCACTCCCTTCCTTCCCCGGCCTCTGTACCAAGCAAATTTTCACCTTAGGTGATTCAACTTCCATCTCTATGCATCATGCTTTCTTTCCTCTGAGTTCACTGCCCTCCTACCCTCCCTTAATGATGAAATTAATGTTACCCGTAATGCTATGCCCTTAACAGTGAGTGTCAGCTGTGGCTCAGTTGATAGCACTTTTGCCTATGAGTTAGAAAGTTGTGGGTTCGTGTTCTATTCCAGAGACTTGAATACAAAAATCATGGTTGCACTCCAATGCAGTACTGAGGAAGTGTTATGCTTTCAGAGGTGCCATCGTTAAACGGAGGCTCTGTCTACCCTCTCAGATGAATGTGAAAGATCACATGGCCCTCATTCAAAGAGGGGAAAGGGAGTTACCCCTGGTACTTGTGTTAATATTTATCTTTCAATCAACATCACAAAAACATATTAGCTGGTCATTATCACATTACTGTTTGTGGGAGCTTGCAGTGTGAAAAGTGTTGCTGTGTTTCCCTCATTACAACTGTGACAGTACTTTATTGGCTGTAAAACACTTTGGGAAGTCCTGAGGCTGTGAAAGGTGCTATATAAGTGCAAGTCCTTCGTTCTAATCTCTCCTTCCATGTAAACTCCCCATCCCATAGTCACAACCACTTCCTTGATCTTGCCATCACACATGGCCTTGTTACTCCCATCGTAAGGATCACAGAAAACAGCATCTCTGATCACTTCCTTGTATCAATCTCCACCTACATCCCACTTCCTCCTCCAAACCCTACTGCGGCTATGACAGGTTCCAGCTCTTCAAAATCAGATTGAAACCAGTCTGCATTCCTCTTCGCACATTTGCTATAGGTGGTCAAAGCTGACTCATAGATGGCGTCTCTGATGTGGGCCCACTTGGTCTCAGCATCCCCTGCGGAAGTGTTTTGAAGGGCTTTTACAAGTGAATTTAGAAATTTTTGTAACAGCTGTGGATGAGAAATTCTGCTCGTGTTGATGCGCGGGTGGCCCTTCTGCTTGGAGTGATGCAGCTTCTTTGTTTTGAGTCTAACCTTGCTGCACACCAGGGAGTGGTCGGTGTCGCAATCCTCACTGTGGAAGCTGCGTGTGATTTGAACACTGTTTAAGGAGGCTCGCCTTGTGACGATGAGGTCCAGCTGGTGCCAACGACGCGATCTTGGGTGCCTCCATGAAACCTGGTGACAGGGTTTAATGTGAAAGAACGAGTTGGTGATGCAGAGGTTATGAGAGGTACACAACTCAAGCAGTCTCTGTCCATTCTCATTTATCCTTCCAACGCCATCGCCCCCAAGGCAGGAGGGCCATGAGTCATGGTCAGCCTCAACCCTGGCATTAAAGTCCCCCAGCAGGAATAGGTGTTCAGTGTTGGGGATGCTACTAATGATATTATGGAGTTCCTCGTAGAACTGGTCTTTAGCTTCAGGTGGGGAGCAGGGTGTTGGAGCATAGATGCTGAGTAGGTGTACTGGACCAGAGGTGGTGAGCAGTCGGATGGACAGTATGCGTTCCTAGCCATTTGAGGGAGGCTCTATCATGCTGAGCAAGGAGTTTCTGATGGCGAAGCCCACTCCATGCTGTCTTGGTTCTTCAGGATCGCTACCCTGCCAGAAGAAGGTGTAGTCTTGCTCTGTTAGAGATCCACTCGCAGGGAGGCGTGTCTCCTGAAGTGCTGCAATGTCTACATTGAGTTTACTGAGCTCGTTGTTAATGATAGCGGTCTTCCGAGAATCGTTGATTTGTGTAAGGTCTTCCGACAGGCCAGGACACATAGTTCTGACGTTCCAGCTTGCAAAGCGAAGGGCTGGTACCTTCTTTCTTTTTTTCGTGCTGTTTGGTGCGGTGTTGCAGTCCACTTGTCGGGCACTGACCCTGAGCTCCAAGCACCTGAAGCAGGTGGACTGTGGCGGGACAGAACCTTATTGACTGGGGGCTGCCCGGTTTGAGGCGGGCGGTAGCTGTCCAATGAGATGCGATGACCTCTCCCACCGACAAAGGCAACCCGTGGCACCCAATCTCTACACCAATTGAGCTGGACTTATAACCGGTAACTGCTGCCTTCCGTGGTGTTTCGGTCGCTGTGAGGCGACTATGGAGTGACCTCTCCATGGCGCATGCCTGGGCGAATGTATGGAGGTTGAGAGTTGCCCAAGCATCAAAACCCCCCTCTCGGCCTTTCTGTTGGGGTCCAAAGGAGTGCAGAGCACAACGTTTGGCACCGGTATGGCTGCAAGAACTGCCGGAAACATGCCAAAGGTGACACATGACCGCCTACGGGGTTCCCCGCCGGATTTTCTGTTAGGGTTTACTCCCTTAGCCTTGGTCTCTCCCGAGACGCCCACAAGGCAGTGGGACCTGATACTCTTCTCATTTCAACATAGGGACATTATTGTTGAGAGAGAGATCATGAATAAAGTAAAAATGATAAAGAACATCAAAGGCTTGGTGCTGTTTCTTGGACAGCTGAATGATCCCTGGTAAAATATAATCAGACAACAATATTTAAAATGTTTTTTCTTTTGCTCGGATCAAAATCAAAGCAAGTAAATTACAACTTCAATTAATAAATAGCCAATGTGACATTTTTCTGGGGCATGCTAAGATTTCTTTCACATTTCACCCATTACCTTATACCCATTAAGCAATGGCGATGTGAAGTAAATCATTTTAGTTAGGGTTCACACTAATCCATTACAAATACAGATTCTTGAGTGCCACTGTGCCTTGTGGGTGGTTGGAGCTTTGCTTTTACAGCATAGTTTACTATATCACATGGAAATGCCTCAGAGAGGCCTGCAGGTCACTATTTAATGGCAGTCACTTCATTCCTAACATACCAGATGATGTCCCCTTAATTGTATCTATTACCTTGAAGCTTTGCACATAGCTCCACACACAATTCATACCATACAGCCGCCTCCGAACTCAAGGTCATGGGGCTACATGATGGACATGAGAATTTTCCTGGCCCCGTGGGTTGGAGGTGCAGAGCTGGGAAAATAGGAGGGAGCCACATCAGGTTGGCTTCTTGACAAATTCCTGCTGCCTGGGAAGTTTCCCAGTGGTGGGTCGGGATGTGGATCAACTGCCCGCTCCACAGAGGCAGGCAGCCAATTTAAATACTTAAGTTCCCAATTAGGGGCAATTTTCCAGGCTTGTCAACATTTTGATAGCTGTGGAGAGGTTTCCCGCCACGTGGGGGGCCAGCAGCTACCTCCCTCGAGTAGGCTAGGCGGTCATCGGAGCCCAAGGCTCCATGTCTCATAGACCATGCCACAGGAAGGAAAGGCTGCCCACACATCCCCAACGATCCCCTCAGAGGGTTTTCCTCTCTGTTCTGTGGGGCATTATACCTTCCCCACTCTGAAATAATTATTTATTTTTACATCTCCAAGGGCGCTACCATTATGAGCCCTCAAGGACTCTCACCTGCCTCAGCAACGCCCAGCTCTCCTGGGGGGGCTCCTGAGGCTCTAGAGCTGCTGGCCCTCTGATTGTACCGGCAGCAATAGGAGCCTGCTCCAAGCGTGGAGATGAACAATTAAGAGGCTGTCTCTGGGAAGATCACTATTCCAGTCTCACTCCAGGCATGTGCGGGCTTGAGACTGCCGCCTCCCCCCCGTTGGGGTCCCAATGCCCATGGAAAAATCTAGCCCGAGATGTCCAAGGAAGTCAGAAACAACTGATATCTACCCTTTCTGTTTCTAAATATTTCGTTTTTACCTTATCACTTCCTTACCACACGTATTTAGAAGCTCATATTTAGAAATCTTTGGGGTATTTTAAAATCTGCGCAGTTTCTATGTCAGGGAGTTAACTGAGATTAAATTCAAATGAGAAAGATTCAATAAACTTAGAGTTACCATTCAAGTTGAATGAAAAGGACATGCTTCAATCAAATGACGTTTCACTTTTTCACACAAAGTATGTAGTAGAAATTTGAAATAAACACAGAATATGCTGGAAATACTCTGCAGGTCAGGCAGCATCTATGGAGAGAGAAATAAAGTTAACGTTTCATGTCAATGACCTTTCATCAGAATCAAATTTTCAGTATCCACAGTATTCTGCTGTTGTAGTAGAAACTTGGAATTCTCTCCCTATCAGGTGGTGGATGATGGTTCAATTGGAGCTTTTAAGACAGATCAATAAGATAAAGATATCATGGGATATGGAGCTAAGAGTAATGGAGTTGAGGTACAGATCAGCCATGTGCTAGTTGAATGGTGGAGCAGGTTCAAGGCGCTGAATGTCCTATGTTTGCATGTGTGCTATGTAGGCATGTGTAAATCAATGAGTGAATGAGAGGCTCCAAAAGTCATTATACAAAGATCTGGCAACCTTAGTAACAGGTTCTTGTTTCTATAGCAACGGCACACAGTCAAATATGATCTGCTTTGTGAATGGATCCTTTTAACCAATGCCATGTAATGGCATTTACAGCAAAAGAAGACAAACAATTAATATTTAACTTCAAACTGTGTTTGGCCAATTACTGATTAGAGGGGTATTGAGGAATGTAGGTTTAATGTTAATTGGGACCTTTAACCTTAGTGCAGTATTCTGGCATTGCCTGAAGTCAAATATCTAACAAACAATCCCTGGGTAATAATGATGCACAATGTACTAAATTCTTCCAGGCTTGCATTACATAGCTGATTAAAAATGCTTGATGATTGGCGGGACAGGATGCTGCATGATAAATGAGTGATGTTTCTGTCCTCAGCAATGGAAAGAAATAGTCTGCATTTTCAATTTCTAATTATTGACTAAATGCTCCATCAATTATTTATCCTGTTAGTGCCATGTTAATGTTTGAACAAAAGTTTCAGTGGCTAAGATTCAAAATTCAAAAAAGCTTTATTTTTAACACAAATATATAGAAATTGCAATGAGCAGAAAGGTCCTGTGTGGGGTGGTTAAGATCAAGTGTGAAGGAATCATTTGTCATTGTCAAGACTTATCCCTTTCTTCCATGTCAACTTGTTGTCAGTAGTAAATCAATTCATCCAATCAGAACATTAGATATAATCAGGGAAATTAAGCCACTTTACAACCGAAAATTCAGCACTAGTCTTTTAGCAATGAACTATTCTGCACTTCCACTGGCAGTTGCAGAGCAAAAGTGCTCTACAAAGGCAGTGGTCATGTCATAGGGAGCATGTGCTTGGCAGTTTAAGTTAAAGATTTAACAGAAATGAAGCAGCCAATTAAGGGTTGATAAAAGCTGCATCCCTATACAAAATGCTATTGATATACTCTGGGCAAAAAATTGACACAACCCCACCCCTGAAATAAATTTCACTTGAAGAGAAATACAAGGGTCTTTATGCTGGACGGCAAGGGAGAGGTGATCTATAATAAAGACTCATGTCCGACTCTGATGTCCCTCATTGTCAAGTTCATTAGCAGCAACACTGGTGGAGGGAGGTGAATAAGAGGGCCATGTCTATTCTCCCCCAGGTTACCTATTTCCATTGTTATTTCTCTCCCAATCACTACCACATCCACCACACACCCCCACCCAACACCCAACTCTTTGTATGCAGTTTAACAGCTTGTCAAACAGCCTGCTGATATTTAATGCCCAGATTCATGGTCATTTAGAGTGAGATAGGGAGGGCTACACTTCCAACATGAATCATCTCCCTCAGAGAGAAGTGGAAAGGAAATTTTTTTCACGTTATTTACAGGAATGCAATATGGAATTCTGCACAGGTCCACTCACGCAAAATGTTACTTCCAAAGATGCTATGCTGGCATCAATTGTTGCCTTGCTAAGTCAATATAAAACTCTCCTTGAACAAGCATTGAGATAATTGAACAGTGCTGTAATCTAACAGTTATGGAACTGGTGGGCATTGGATCTTTATTCATTAGGAACTGGCATTTCATCCAAGCATTTACCAGGCCTTCCTTCATCTGTAATCCATTTGTAAGGTCTTAGGGGTTTATGCCCCCTTGAAAGGCAGGAACAGGCTTGCGAGCAAAACTTTGTTGTGAATTGACTTTATTGAAACAAAGTTAGGACAAGTTTATTAAGTTTTCTGTTAAACTATGGTCACAAACTCAGGCAATGATTAACAATTTAACATGGATTATACTACCTGTGTCAGGAACTGGACAGCTAGAGCACACAACTAGCTTCTCTTGCAGCTTTTGGTCTTCAAGCTTTCTCTCTCTGTCTCTCTCTCATCTTGTTCGTTCAAAGATTCTCTCAGTCATACAAAGACAAAGTCCAGGCATTTTTTATCATGGCTGCTTTCCAATTGACCCCCCCACCCCCTTTCCCCAATCACCTTTAGCCTTGTGTTAAAGCAACCAAGGATTATTTTGTGGCTGTTGTTAGCCTTTCTGATTTACATATATTTTGTATTCACTACTGCATCTCCATGCTTTTACACTCCATGGTTACTTATCTCATTGGGAGACAAATCTACATTCCGTTCTCACTGAAGATGCTTCTCACTAACTGCCTTCAAGGTCTCACCCTTTTGTTGTAATTAAGCTTTTTAAAACTTGACATAATTTCCCAGAACCCCTCTACCTTGACATCTTGTCTATACTGTGCCCTATTTTCCCATTTTACCATACTACAAAGAAGTGTTCTAATAAAGTTAAATGTTAGTTTATAATAATAATAAGTTAGCTGTGAGTTTACAATAGCTAGATTTTAACAATTAGTATTCTGGTTCATAACCTAATAATCTTACATATGTAATCTACCCAACTCTCACTAATAGTTCAATTGTCCAACTACTGTGGCCATACGATCCTCTGCAATCATGACTATGTCTTTTTATTCATTCGCGGGATGTGGGCATCGCTGGATAGGCCAGCAGTTATTTCCCAGCCCAAATTGCCCTTGAGAAGGTGGTGGTGGGCTGCCTTCTTGAACCGCTGCAGTCCTTGGGGTATAGGTACACCAACAGTGATTTTGACCCAGCGACAGTAGAGGAACAGCGATATAATTCCAAGTCAGGATGGTGTGTGGCTTGGTGGTGTTCCCATGCATCGGTTTCCCTTGTCCTTCGAGGTGGTAGAGGTCACAGGTTTGGAAGGTGCTGTTGATGGAGCCTTCGTGAGTTGCTGCAATGCATCTGCTATTTAGTACACCTTCGTCTCCACAAGGACTGTGCATTGGTCACTCCTACCAAGACTGTCATAGACAGATGCATCTGTGACAGGTAGATTGGTGAGGACAAGATCAAGTAAGTTTTTCGCTTTTGTTGGTTCCCTCACCACCTGCCACAGACCCAGTCTAGCAGCTATGTCATTTAGGAGTCGGCCAGCTTGGTCAGTAGTGATGCTACCGAGCCAATCTTGGTGATGGACATTGAAGTCCCCCACCCAGACTACATCTTGTGCCCTTGCTACCCACAGTGCTTCTTTCAACTGGTGTTCAACATGGAGGAGTACTGATTCATTAGCTGAGGGGATGGAGGTTAGTAGGTGGTAATCAGCAGGAGGTTTCCTTGCCCATGTTTGACCTAATGCCATGAGACTTCATGGGGTCTGGAGTCAATGTTGAGGACTCCCAGGGCAACTCCCTCTCAAATGTATACCACTGTGCCACCACCTCTGGTGGGTTTGTCTTGCCGGTGGCCGAGGGATGGTGATGGTGGTGTCAGGGACATTGCAAGGTATTGTGAGTGTGAGTATGACTATGTCAGGCTATTGCTTGACTAGTCTGTGGGACAGCTCTCTCAACTTTGGCACAAGCCCCCATATGTTAGTAAGGAGAACTTTGCAGGATTGACAGGGCTGGGTTTGCCATTTTTGTTTCCAGTGCCTAGGTCTATGCTGGGTGGTCCAGCCATTTTCATTCCTTTTCTTAGGCTTTGTCGCGGTTTGGTACAACTGAGTGGCTTGCTAGGCCATTTATGAGTCAACTTCATTGCTGTTGGTCTGGAGTCACATGTTGGCCAGACCAGGTTAGGACAGAAGATCTCCTTCCCTAAAGGACATTAATAATTCAAATGGGTTTTTACAACAATCAACAATGGTTTAATGGTGTCATCGCCAGACTAGTTTATGAATTCCATATTTATTAATTGAATTCAAATTTCACCATTTGCCGTGGTAGGATTCAAACCCATGTCCACAGAGCATTAGCCTGGCCCTCTGGGTTACTAGTCTAGTGACTTTACCACTATGCCACAGCCTCCCCCTAATGGAACATGCCCATATAAGAGGCAACCCAGTATAAATGGCAATCAAAATTAGGTTGTCTTGGATAGCAGGTCAACATTCCAGGTACCGGCACCCATTTCAGCTTATGTTTTATTCGTTCAATAGATATGGGCATCGCTGGGTAGGCCAGCATTTATTGCCTATTCATAATTGCCTTTGAGAAGGTGGTGGTGAGCTGCCTTCCTGAATCGCTGCAGTCCATGTGGGGTAGGTGCACCCACAGTGCTATTAGGAAGGGAGTTCCAGGATTTTGACCCAGCGACAGTGAAGGAACGGCGATATAGTTCCAAGTCAAGATGGTGTGTGACTTGGAGAGGAACTTGCAGATGGTGGTGTTCCCATGCATTTCCTGCCCTTGTCCTTCTAGTTGGTAGAGGTCGCGGTTTTGGAAGGTGCTGTCTGAGGAGCCTTGGCGTGTTGCTGCAGTGCATTTTGTAGATGGTACACACTGCTGCCACTGTGCGTCAGTGGTGGAGGGAGTGAATGTTTGTAGATCAGGTGCCAATCAAGCAGGCTGCTTTGTCCTGCATGGTGTTGAGCTTCTTGAGTTGTTGGAGCTGCACCCATCCAGGCAAGTGGAGAGTATTCCATCACACTCCTGGCTTGTGCCTTGCAGATGGTGGACAGGCTTTGGGGAGTCAGGAGGTGAGTTACTCGCCGCAGGATTCCTAGCCTCTGACCTGCTCTTGTAGCCATGGTATTTATATGGCTACTCCAAGTTCAGCTTCTGGTCAATGGTAGCCTCTAGGATATTGATAGTGGGGGATTCAGCAATCGTAATGCCATTGAATGTCAAGGGGAAATGTTTAGATTCTCTCTTGTTGGAGATAGTTATTGCCTGGCACTTGTGTGGCGCAAATGTAACTTGCCAGTTATCAGCCCGAGCCTAGATGTTGTTCGGGTCTTGCTGCATTTCTACACAGACTGCTTCAGTATTTGAGGAGTCGCGAATTATGCTGAATATTTGCAATCCTCAGCGAACATCCCCACTTCTGACCTTATGATGGAGGGAAGGTCATTGATGAAGCAGCTGAAGATGGTTGGGCATAGGACACTACCCTGAGGAATTCCTGCAGTGATGTCCTGGAGCTGAGATGATTGACCTCCAACAACCACAACCATCTTCCATTGCGCTAGGTATGACTCCAACCAGCGGAGAGTTTTTCTCCCTGATTCCCATTGACTCCAGTTTTCCTAGGGCTCCTTGATGCCATACTTGGTCAAATGCTGCCTTGATGTCAAGGGCAGCAGTTAAATAAGATCAGTCATCCATTATTCTCATCATAGAAACATAGGAACTGCTAGTTTGCATTCCGCCATCTTGGCAGTTGTATGATACAATGATAATGGAATTGATGACTAATCACAGCAATCAATCACTATCAATTAGTCTACCAAAGACCCAGACAAGAGGTAAGAAAACCTCAGTGATGGAGTGCTTTGGGAACCATTATACCAAGCCTGATGGGCATATATTAGGCTGGAGTTGGGGTGGGAATCTCACTAAAGTGCATTTCATATTTTTCAGAATACTAGGATGAATTTCTTTTGGGCTTCTCCCACTTTGCTGCAATAATTCTGATGGAGGTTTGTTGGAAACTGCGTTTACACAAGTAAATGAGGTTTATGCCGAAGTAACAGCAGCAAATTGGGAGAAGCTTAAAGGAAATCCACCCTCAACAGTGATAAAACAAAGATCTAGCAGCTCAAAAGTGGGTGTCCATGAGGCGCTGTGGGCCACCAGCAGCAGCAGAATTGTATTCAACCACAATCTGTAACCTCATGCTCCAGCAAATCCCTCACTCGACCATTACCAACAAGCCAGAGGATCAACCCTAGTTCAATGAAGAGTGCAGGAGGGTATGCTAAAAGCAGCATCAGGCATACAGAAAAGGTATCAATCCAGTGAAGCAACAAAACAGGACTACATGCATGCTAAACAGCGGAAGCAGCATTTGATAGACAGAGCTAAGCGATCCTACAACCAACAGATCAGATCTAAGCTCCAAGTCCTCCAAAATCCAGTCGTGAGCAGTGGTGGACAATTAAACAACTAACTGGAGGAGGAGGCTCCACAAATATCCCCATCCTCAACGATGGGGGAGCCCAGCACATCAGTGCAAAAGACTAGGTTGAAGCATTTGCCACCAGCTTCAGCCAGAAGTGCCGAGTGGATGATCCATCTCAGCCTCCTCCTGACGTTCCAACATCACAGATGCCAGTCTTCAGCCAATTCGATTCACTCTGCGTGATATCAAGAAATGACTGAAGGCACTGGATATGGGCCTTATGTGCAGCAAGACCTGGACAACATTCAGGCTTGAGCTCGTAAGTGGCAAGTTACAGTCATGGCATCTCCAACAAAAGAGAATCTAACCATCTCCCTTTGACATTCAATGGCATTACCATCGCTGAGTTCCCCCACTATTAACATCCCTAGGGGTTACCATTGACCAGAAAATGAACTGGACCAGCCACATAAATGCTGTGACTACAAGAGCAGGTCAGAGGCTGGGAATTCTGTTGCAAGTAATTCACCTCCTGATTTCCCAAAGTCAAGGCACAAGTCGGAATTGTAATGGAATACTTTCCACTTGCTTGGATGGGTGCAGCTCCAACAACACTCAAGAAGGTCGACACCATCCAGGACAAAGCAGCCCGCTTGATTAGCACCCCATCCACCACCTTCAACATTCACTCCCTCCACCACCAATGCACAGTGGCAGCAATGTGTACCAGCTACAAGATGCACTGCAGCAACTCACCAAGGCTCCTTTGACAGCACCTTCCAAACCTGTGACCTCTACCGCATTGAAGGACAAGGGCAGCAGATGCTTGGGAACACCACCACGTGCATGTTCCCCTCCAAGCCACACATCATCCTGACTTGGAACTATATTGCCGTTCCTTCACTGTCACTGAGTCAAAGTCCTGGAACTCCCTTCCTTACAGCACTGTGGGTGTACCTACCCCACATGGACTGCAGCAGTTCAAGAAGGCGAATCACCACTACCTTTTCAAGGGCAATTAGGGATGGGCAATAAATGCTGGCCTTGTCAGCAATGCCCACATCCTGTGAATGAATAAAAAAAGGCTGGTCTATCAGAGGTTGCCAGCTGATTTCTGAATCCTGCCTTCTTCTTGGCAGCCAGTCAGCAAAAGTCAGTGAAATGAGTGTGATGGTATAGTGGTTATTCTGCTGGACTAGTAATTGAAAGGGCCAGACTATTAGTCTAGAAAACATGGGTTTAAATCCCACCGTGATAATTTGTTAAAAAAAAAAATCAGGAAACATCCTGATATCAGTAAAAGTAACCATGAAGCTGTCGGATTGTTGAAAAAGCCCAACTGGGTCACCACATCAATGTGGCCTAGCAAGCCATTCAGTGCTATCAAAAGTGTTACCAGTGATTCAAGATGAAGTCTTGCCATCACCATCTCAGGGTAGGAATGGGCAATAAATTGCCAGTGAAGCCCACAAGTTGAGGATGAAGAAAGGACCTGCAATAAGAGAGAGAAAAGACAGGAAGAGAAAGTAGATACTGAATAAGCAGAGATCACCAGTGACAGATTTAGCAAACAGAAACATGGAGACACAGAAGTAGTTGGAGTGGATGAAAAAAACTGATAGCAAAAAGGAGACATAAAGTAGAGGGAGCGACAAAAAATATATAAAATAAAATACTATCATTTTGGATTCCACTTTGGAATGGAGGTAAGGAAAATACTCCACACGTCAGTGATATTGCTGATAGTTATCAACAACCTTCCCCAGAAAACCTTACATTATATCATAATTAAAAATTGCAAATCCCTAAACTATTACCACAGTGAATCTTGTGTGCTGCAGTCTCCAGTTTGTGTGCTATACCACCAACTTTTATTTTCTGTAGCATATGCACATTTCTTTGGAAGAAATCTGCATAGGTCTGGTACAGTGTTGCACTGATTAGGAAGTCGAGGCTAGAATGAGCAAAGAGGAAGGCAAGAAACTTTCTGTAAGTCCAGAGCTGCCAACATTCGAAAAATACCAGGAGTGACATTCATCATCAATTAGAACTAAAAGGATTGCAAACTCATTTAAACATATCACACACTTTTTGTTTAAAAGCAACTTTCATATAATAGGTGACATTTTAAAATCAAAGTGAGTGACATTGGCCCTGTGTATGATGCCTACTTTGTTTTTTAATTAAAGGGGAAACACACTTTATTGAACAGTTCAGTGATCAAAACAAAAGATATATGCTGGTACACTACCAGTGTCTCTCACTCATCCTTGTTGCCCTACTGTACTATGTATCAGTTCTGCTGGTTGGAATCAGCCTAGGGCCCTCACTGACACATTGCAAATGAAATCCCACTGGTGGCGTCAATGTCTTGTGGATAACACTTCCCCATTCACAATGCTATATTTAACAATGTCAAATCAAACAGCCTTCACAGAAAAATCTGCTTCCTAACTGCCTCCAACTAGCTGCTTTAAGTTCTCGCGAAAGACTCAATAGTGGAGAGGTATCTGCCAGGATTAGGTGAAAATTGAGGAGAATGTTACATGCCTTTCAATGAGTGTTTATTTACTTTTTAACTAGTAACTGTGTTGAGTGCATCATGGTACCGGTGGTACCCATCCTACCCCCCACCTTGATCTTGAAAGAGACCCCTCTTTTCCAAGCTACATTTGCATTTCTCCCTCTTGCTAATTCACTTGCTTCTTTCTCCATTAAATTTTGCAAATAAGATTTTTAAAAATCATCTCTCCTCACCAATAAGAGCTGGCTGAAGAATTGCTTTGCTTTTCTCCCCCTCCCTGTATGGCACAATAGACATTAGAAACATCCATCAATCTCAACATATAAACAATATCCGTGCACCTCATTCCATTGTATTAGTATAAATGACCTGAAACCAGTACGAAAAAGGCAGATCTCCCTCAAAGAAAAACAGTCAAATCCAGAACCTTATTCGTCTAATCATTTTCTATGTCAACCCAGTATCTTACTCATTTATGGGGTCATACAGCCATAGTGGCATAGAAAGAGGCCATCCGGCCCACTGACTCCATGCCCGCTCTCCATAGAGCAATCCAGTCAGTCCTGCTCCCCCACTTTATCCCCAAAGCCCTGCAAGTTTATTTCCTCCAAATGCCCATCCAATTTCCTTTTGAAATCATTGATCGTCTGTGCTTCCATCACTGTCGTTGACTGCGAGTTCTGGGTTATTACCACTTGTTACGTAAAAAAGTTCTTCCTCATATTCCCAATGTAACTCTTCCCCAAAATCATAAATCTGTCCTTGTACCATCAGCTAATGGCAACAGATTTTCTTTATCTGTTAAGCTGTCTTAATCTTGTACACCTCCACCTAATCTCACCTCAATCTCCTTTGCTTCAAGAACAACCCCCATCTTCTCCAATCTCACTTTGTAGCTAAATTCCCTCATCCCTGCAATCATTCAGATAAATTTTCTCTGCACACGCTCAGGAACCCTCACATCCATCCTAAAAATATGGTAACCAGAACTGGACATTCGGACCCTCGAGCCTGCTCCGCCATTTAATAAGATCATGGCTAATCTGTTTGTGTCTCGAATTCCACACTCCCATCTACCCCTGACAACCTTTGATTCCCTTGCCTAACAAGAATCTATCTACCTCCATCTTAAAATTATTCAATAACCCCGCCTCCACCACCTTTTGAGGCAGAGAGTTCCAAAGTCGCACAACCGTCAGCGAAAAAATACGCTAGTTTTAGCCTAACCAGCTTTATAAAGGTTCAGCATATCTTCCCTGCTTTTGCACCCAATACCTATATTTATGAAGCCAAAATCTCATATACTTTGCAAACTATGCTCTCAAAGATCTAGACACATGAATGCCCAGATCCCTCTGTCCCTGCACACTCATTAGAACTGTTTACAATTTATATCAATGACTTAGATGAGGGCAGTGATGGCTTGGTAGCTAACTTTGCAGATGACACAAAGATAGATAGGAAAATATGTTGTGAAGAGGACTTTAGGAGGTTGCAGACCGATATAGATAGGTTGAGTGTGTGGGCAAAAATCTGGCAGATGGAGTATAATGTGGGAAAATGTGAAGTTGTTCACTTTGGCAGGAAGAATAAAAAAGCAGTGTATTACTTTATCAGAGAACAACTGCAGAGTTCCGTGGTGCAGAGGGATCTAGGTGATCTAGTGCATGAGTCACAAAAAGTTAGTATGCAGGTACAGCAAGTCATAAAGAAGGCTAATGGAATGTGATCCTTTATTACGCAAGGAATTGAAAATAAAAAGTAAGGATGTTATGCTTCAGTTATACAGGGCATTGCTGAGACCACATCTCGAACACTGTGTGCAGTTTTTATTTAAGGAAGGATGTGAATGCATTAGAGGTGGTTCAGAGGAGGTTTACTAGATTGATACCTGGAATGAGCGGGTTCTCTTATGATGAAAAGTTGAACAGACTGGGCTGGTTTTCACTGGAGTTTAGAAGAGTGAGGAGAATTTTTTTCTCTCAGAGTGTTGTGCGACTTTGGAACTCTGTCTCAGAAGGTGGTGGAGGCAGGGACATTGAATATTTTTAAGGCCGAGGTTGATAGATTCTTGTTAGGCAAGGGAATCAAAGATTATGGGGGGTTGATGTGAGTGTGGAATTCAAAACACAAACAGTCAGCCATGATCTTATTAAATGGCGGAGCAGGCTCGAGGGGCCGAATGGCCTACTTCTGCTCCTAATTCGTACGTTCGTCTATATAATTAAGTCTATGCCAAAATGCACCACCTCACACTTCACGTTTAAATTCCATCTGCCACTTATCTGCCCATTCTGCTAGCCTATCTACATCCTGTTGCAGTCAATTAGGATCATCCACACTACTTACCACACCTCCAAGTTTTGTATTATCAGCAAATTTTGAAATTTTACTCTGTATTCCAATATTCAAGTCATATTTAGTCATACTCTACATCACTGCTGTGTCATACAACCATAGAAAAGTTATGGCACAGAAGGAGGCCAGTCAGCCCATCATGTCTGCGTCGGCTGAAAAACTTAGCCACCTAATCTAATCCCACCTTCCAGCACCTGGTCCATAGCCTTTCAGGTTCCAGCACTTCAGGTGCATGTCCAGGTATCTTTTAAAAGAGTTGAGGGTTTCTACCTCCACCACCGATCTGGGCAGTGAATTCCAGCCACCCATCACCCTCTCGTCGAAAATGTTTTTCCTCATGTCCCCTCTAATCCTTCTACCAATCACCTTAAATCTGTGTCCCCTGGTAATTGACCTCTCTGCTTGGGGAAACAGGTCCTTTCTGTCTACTCTATCTAGGCCCCTCATAATTTAGTACACCTCAATTAAGTCACCCCTTAGCCTCCTCTGTTCTAAGCAAAACAACCCTAGCCTATCCAATCTTTCCTCATAGCTGAAACATTTGAGCCCTGGCAACATTCCTGTAAATCTCCTCTGTACTCTCTCCAGATCAATTATGTCCTTCCTGTAGTGTGGTGACCAGAACTGTACGCAATACTCCAGCTGTGGCCTAACTAGCGTTTTATACAGTTCCAGCATTACATCCCTGCTTTTGTATTCTATACCTCGGCCAATAAAGGAAAGCATTTCATATGTCTTCTTCACCATTCTATCTACCTGTCCTGCCACCTTCGGGGACCTAAGGACATGCACTCCAAGGTCTCTCACTTCTTCTACCCCTCTCAATATCCTCCTGTTTATTGTGTATTCCCTTGCTTTGTTTGCCCTCCCCAAATGCATTACCTCACACTTCTCCAGATTGAATTCCATTTGCCAGTTTTCTGTCCACTCAATCAAACCATTCATAACATTCTGGAATCTACGGCTATCCTCTTCACTATCAAGTACACGGTCAATTTTTGTGTCATCTGCAAATTTCCCAATCATGTCTTCTACATTTAAGTCCAAATTATTAATATATACCACAAACAGCAAGGGACCCAACACTGAGGCCTGTGGAACGCCACTGGAAACAGCTTTCCATTCGCAAAAACATCTGTTGACCACTACCCTTTGTTTCCTGTCACTGAGCCAATTTTGGATCCAACTTGCCACATTCACCTGTATCCCATGGGCTTTCATTTTACTGACCAGTCTGCCATGTGGGACCTTGCCAAATGCCTTACTAAAATCCATGTAGACCACATCTACTACACTACCCTCATCAATCCTCCTTGTTACTTCCTCAAAAATTCAATCACATTAGTAAGACATGACCTTTGGCGTCATTGCTTGTGCAAGGGATGTTGATGTGTGGCAGACCATTGTGTTTGGAGCTGTGGATCTTTCAGGGGTTCACCTTCACTGCTGCTGATAAAGAGTGGTCAGTGTCGCAATTTGCACTGTTGTAGGTGCGCATGTGAAGAACACTGGGCATATCACGCCTCCTCATGACTAGGTCTAGTTGGTGCCAAGGTCCAGACCATGGGTGATGCCATGATACTTTGTGGCAATGTTTGCCCTGGAAGAAGGTGTTGATGATGCAGAGTTCATTCAGGGCACAAAGCTCAAGAAGGCATTGTCCATTATTGTAGATCTTGCCCACCCCATGACAACCAAGGCACGTTGGCCATGAATCAGTGACTACCCCAACACATGCATTGAAGTCACCCAGGATGAATAGTCTCTCGTCATTTGGGATGTTCATCAAAACACTACCTAGGGAGTCATAGGAATGCTCTTTATCTGAGATGCTGCCGTTCAGAGTTGATGCGTGGGCACATATGATGTTGACTGTGCCTCCATCAGATGATACCTACAGGGTGATGAGGCTCCGAGGTTGCTAATGGTGGCTCAATTGACTATGTCAGCCACTTGCTCACTTCAAAGCCTACACTGTGCTCACAGTAATCTTCAGCACTCTTTCCATGCCAGTAGAAGGTGTAATTAGTCTCTCGAATACAGCCTGTGTTGGCTAATCTGGTTTCTTGTGTAGCTCACAATCAGGGCTGTCTTGCATACACTGGCTGTGGAGTGTGGGCCGTTGTTCATTCCAGGGCACATAATCCTCACATTCCAGCTTCCAAGCTGAAAGGTCACCTTTCTTTGTTTGCTGCACAGCCTAGGCATGGTTTTTGGAGTCGCAGACTTCCCTACCATCTGCACTCTCCTCTTGACCTCATAGGCTGGTGTCCAGAGGAAAGACGAAAGCCTATACATCTGGGCCCTATAAGGTTGTAGGAGTTGCTGGAAGGTGCTAACTTGAGGGAAACACTAACCGCCTAATGGGACTCCACTCCAGATTTTGTTGGGTTTACTCCCTTAGCCATTAGATTTTGATGTTGTTGTTAATATTGAAGGCACTGACTGGCAGGGCCCAGATTGCCACAAACATAGGCATAATCTTGTCTTCCAGATATGTGAAGGGGGCAGCTCCAAGTCACAGCTTCCTGCCTCCAGATTCCACCTTCATCCCCTGAACCCTCCAGCCAGGTCTGTGCTCTTCCCCCATTGTCTCTCTCTCTGACTCTCTCTTACCCTTCACTGTTGCTGGTGTCTCCAGCTGGGTCTGTGCCACAGCCAAACACTTATCCATCTTCCTCTGACGTCACACTAAGATTTTTTCGAACACTATCAGAGAGGATCTGAGCCCACGCACCTGACCCCGCTGGTCCGCCTCTCATTGCTGCTTCTACTCCTTTTACCCTCCCCACTTTGGTCCAGGTCTCCAGCGCTGGGTCTGGTTCCAAGGCCCAGGTAAATGGCTCTGAAAATAATAGAAGCCTCTAAAATCTTGGTAACTTCCCCAGAATCTTTTGACAGATTCTTGATGGTACGTTATGTGACATTAGTAATCCAAACCTCAAACAGTTTAGGAATATCAAAATTTCAAAGTGGACGATCAGGTGCAACTGATTTCCTACATGTATTTCAATACGAGGATAACTCACATTTATTATTTCATTCTCTTGGGACTTTAAAGCAAGTTACAACACTGAAAACTAATGATGTTCTTTCCCAATAGTTGGCAATCATGTTATTACTTAATTTAACCATTCAAATATGCAGTGTATAAACAGCAATTTTCCTGCTATCCTGGTGCTTTTTCCAGCTTTTAATACTTGACTTGCATATACAACAAATTGCCTGTTCCCGTGTAATCACTTTGGCTCTGACATGAGTCTGTAAGCTTACATGCATTAACATCTTAAAAACTTGAGGAAATTTTTGACACAATTTCCTTGGGAATACATATAACAATTTACTTGTAGGAAACTGGCTACACCAAATAACCACAGCAGAAATTTTAGCTATGGTATTGATGAATTACACACAAAGGAACTCTTCAGACTACAGCTAAATTACATCTATTTTTTGCCTGAGGACATATGAAAATAAAGGTATCATATAACCATAGAATGCTGCAACACAGCAAGAAGCCATTCAGCCCATCAAGCCACTGCCAGCTCTTTGGTAGAGCTATTCAGTTAACTCCACACCCCTGCTCTTTCCACATAACATTGTAAACCTTTCCACCTCAAGTATTTTATCCAATTCCTTTTTGAATATTACTACTGAATCTGCTTCCTCCACCCATTCAAACACTGAATTCCAGATCACAACAATTCACTGCATGTCACCTCTGGTTCTTACGCCACTCACCTTAAATCTGTGTTCTCTGGTTACAACCTTTCTGCCATGGAAACAGTTTCTTCTTATTTACTCTGTCAAAACTGCTCACGATTATGAACATCTCTATCAATTCTCCTCTTAACCTTCTCTGCTCTAAAAACAACCCCAGCTTCTCCAATCTGTCTACACAACTAAAGTCCCTTATCCCTGAAACCATTTTCATAAATCTCTTTGGCACCCTCTCCAAGGCCTTGCTATCCTTCCTAAAGTGTGGTGCCCAGAATTGAACACAATATTCCTACTGAGGCCTAAACAATGTTTTCTAAAGGTCTAGCATAACTTTCATATTTTTGGACTCTATTCCTTTATTAATCAATAAAGCCAAGGATTTAATATCTTTTTAACACCCTTCTGAACTTGTCCTGCTACCTTCAAAGATTTGTGTACATACACCCCAGGTCTCCCTGTTCCTACACCCCATTTACAATTGCACCCTTTAGATTATATAGCCTCCCCTCATCTCTGTGTTAAATTTTATCTGCTCATTTTACCAGTCTACATCCTCCTGAAGTCTGTTATTATCTACCTCATTGTTTACAACACTTCTGAGTTTCATATCATTTGCAAACTTTGAAATTATGCCCTGGATATCCAAGCACAGATCACAGTGGTCCTAACACTGACCCCAAGAAACACCACTGTATTCTTCCCTCCAAACTGAAAAACAATCATTCTCCACTACTCTGTCCCTGTGCTAATTTTGTATCCATGCCACTACTGTCCCTTTAACTCCAGCAGCTTTAATTTTGCTAACACATCTATTAGGTAGTGCCATAAGATTATAAGAAATAAGAGCAGGATTAGGCCATTTGGCACCTCGAGCCTGCTCTGCCATTCAATATAATGACAGCTGATCTGATTGTGGCCTTAAATCCACTTTCCTGCCTGTCCCCCTTAACCCCTAATTCCCTTGTAGAGCAAAAATCTGTCTAACTCAGCCTTGAATATATTCAATGACCCAGCCTCCACTCCTCTCCGGGGAAGAGAATTCCAAAGAATAACAACCCTCTGAGAAAATAAATTCCCCCTCATCTCCGTCTTAAGTGGAAGACCCCTTATTTTTAAACGGTGCCTCCTAGTTCTAGATTCCCACATGATGGGAAACATTCTCTCAACATTTACCCTGTCAAGCCCCCTCAGAATCTTTTATGTTTCAATGAGATCACCTCTCATTCTTCTAAACCCCAATGAGTATCGGCCCAACCTGCTCAACCTCTCCTCAAAAGACAGCCCCTTCATCCCAGGAATCATGTATAAGGACACCCAGATCCCTCTGTACCACAGCATTCTACAGTCTCTCTCCATTTAAATAATATTCTGCTTCTCTATTCTTCCTGCCAAAGTGGTCACATGTTAGACTCCATTTACCAAATTTTTGCCTACTCACCGAACCTAGCTCTCTTTGCAGATACTTTGTGTCCTCCTCACAACTTGCTTTCCTATCTATCTTTGTATCGCAAATTTGGCTGCAATACACTCAGTCATTTCATCCAAGTCATTAAAATAGATTGTCAATAGTTGAGGCCCCCAGCACTGATCCCTGTCGCACTCCACTAGTTACAGTTTGCCAACCTGAAAATGCCCCATTGATCCCAACTCTGTTTCCTCACTCATGGGAAGTGCGGCGAAGGAGATACAAAAATAAAACGGGAGTTATAAAAAAAAACAATCTAAAAAGACTGGTAGGCTTGCTTTCAACAAGTTGGAGGACGAAGTCACATGACACATACCTTCTCTTGCAGTGAAATCCATTAAACCCGTCTGCACAGAAATTAAACAGCTAGTCACACATGGAAGTGAGCTATTCACAACATGAGCTAAAACGAAGGCACTCACAAATGCCACATCTCCAGCTACAATCATCACAATAAAGTGTGAACATCCTTCATCTTATCAAAATTGACTGAAATCAGAAGATATTGTATAGCCCCCCAGGAACTGAAAACCTAAAGTCACATGGGTGAACCTAACACTTTATAAATTTACCTTTAAAGGTAACCTTTTTGGAGAACAAAGGAAATCATCAGTAATCAAGTCAGCAGAACATCAGTCTGAGATCTCCAGTCACAGAGAGAACATTGAAAGCAATCTTGAATCCCAGCACAAGGCCAAGAAAGAGAGAGAAATCAATTCCAGTCAAGACGGTTGAACCCTGCGGAGATGAGTTGGCAACCAACTGCAGGAGAAAAATAAGAGGGTGCCTTTTGAACAACTCCTGCACCTGTGAAAATTGAACTAAGAAATATCGGCACCAGCTTCAAACTGAAGTGTTGACTGACAGAAGACATCAGCAACCCAGCAAGGGCAAGATAGCCAGCAAACAGGCCTGCAACTTTAAAAACTTACCTTCCAAGAGGATCACGCAGGTTTTTCCTGAAAACAGCAGACTTTTACACCTTGAACTCTTAACGCCTCTTACCCTTCACCTTCTCTCTATTATGGGTGGTGTTGCAAACATTTTGGGTGATTATTGTTCAATAAACATTTAATCTTCTGTTTTACACTCATGTGAAAATCTGTCACTGGCAATGTATTTGGCTAACAAAACACAGGGGCTGAAACACTAGTTTAAACAAAAACACTATCTGTGGTCAGTTGAGAAGTGACCAGCAGAAAGGGCCAAGCTATTTCCCACCTGTCCATAACATGTTAGTTAGCCAATCGTCTATCCATGCTAATATATTAACCCCCAACACCATGAGCTCTTATCTTGTATAGTAACCTTTTATGTGGCACTTTATCAAATGCCTTTTGGAAATCCATAAAACATCTACTGGCTCCCCTTTATCCACACTGCTTGTTATATCCTCAAAGGACTCTAATAAATTTGTCAAACATGATTTCTCTTCCATAAAACCATGTTGACTCTGCCTGATTGCATTATGATTTTCTAAACATCCAGTTACTACTCCTGTAAAAATGGATTCCATTATTATCGCCTTGTCAAACATCTTTTGAAAGTGCATGTACACATCAGCTGCATTACCCTCATCAATTCTCTCCGTTACTTCAACAATGAAACTAATCAAGTTAGTCAAACATGATTTGCCTTTAACAAATCAGGGATACATTGGCATAGTGGTTAAGTTACTGGACTAGTACTCCAGAGATTTAGACTAATGATCTAGAGACATGAATTCAATTAATAAAATAAAAATCTGGAATTAATATGTTAGTATCAGTAATGGTGACTATGAAACTACTGGACTATTCTTAAAAGTCATCTGGTTCACTAATGTCCTTCAGGAAAAGGAAACTGCTGTTCTTATCTAGTCTAGCCTTTGTGTGATTCCAGATCCACAGCAATGTGGTTGACTCTTAATTGCCAAGACAGCCACTTATTTGTATTCAAGAAGGTAGCTCACCACTGCCTTCTCAACGGTAATTAGGGATGGGCAATAAATGCTGGCCATTACCAGTAATGCCCACATCCCAGGCATGAATCATAAAAAAAAAAATCCATGCTGACTTTAATTTATTATCCCATAATTTGCCAAATGCTAATTAATTATTGCCTTCAAAAGTTTCCCCACCACTGGCACTAGGCTGACCAGCCTGCAATTGCTAGGTTTATCCCCTCCTCCTTTTTGAAACAGGTGTGTAATATTTGCAATAATATAATAAAAGCAAAATACTGCAGATGTTGGAAATCTGAAATAAAAACAAGAAATGCTGGAAATACTCAGCAGGTCTGGCAGCATATGTGGAGAGAGAAGCAGAGTTAACATTTCAGGTCAGTGACCCTTCTTCAGAACTAGAAAATATTAGAAATGTAAAAGGTTATAAGCAAGTAAAGCGGGGGTGGGGCAAGAGATAACAAAGGAGAAGGTGTAAATAGGACAAGGTCACAGAATAGCTGACCAGAAGGTCATGGAGCAAAGGCAAACAATATGTTAATGGTGTGTTGAAAGACAAAGCATTAGTACAGATAGGGTGTTAATGGACTGAAAATTGAACAGCCGCAAGTACAAACATGACAAAATACAGTGGGTAAGCAAACTGAACAAACCAAGATGAAATAAAATAAAATAAACAAAAAAAATATATATATATAAAAAAAAGAAAAGGAAAAAATAAATAAAAATAAAAGTAAAATAGGGGGCCAGTCATGCTCTGAAATTATTGAACTCAATGTTCAGTCCGGCAGGCTGTAGTGTGCCTAGTCGGTAAATGAGATGCTGTTCCTCGAGCTTGCATTAATGTTCACTGGAACACTGCAGCAATCCCAGGACAGAGATGTGAGCTTGAGAGCAGGGGGTGTGTTGAAATGGCAAGCAACCGGAAGCTCGGGGTCCTGCTTGCGGACTGAGCAGAGGTGTTCCGCAAAGCGATCACCCAGTCTGCGTTTGGTCTCCCCAATGTAGAGGAGACCACATTGTGAGCAGCGAATACAGTATACTACATTGAAAGAAGTACAAGTAAATCGCTGCTTCACCTGAAAGGAGTGTTTGGGGCCTGGGATAGTGAGGAGAGTGGAGGTAAATGGGAAGGTATTGCACCTCCTGTGATTGCAGAGGAAGGTGCCATGGGAAGGGGACAAGGTTGTGGGGGTAATGGAGGAGTGGACCAGGGTGTCACGGAGGGAATGATCCCTTCGGAATGCTGACAGGGGAAGGGAGGGGAAGATGCATTTGGTTGTGGCATCACGCTGGAGGTGGTGGAAATGGCGGAGGATGATCCTTTGGATATGGAGGCTGATGGGGTGGAAAGTGAGGACAAGGGGAACCCTGTCGCGATTCTGGGAGGGAGGGGAAGGGGTGAGGGTAGAGGTGCGGGAAATGTGCCGGAAACGGTTGAGGGCCCTGTCAACCACAGTGGGGGGGGATTCCTCGGTTGAGGAAAAAGGAGGTCATATCAGAAGCGTTGTCCTGGAAGGTAGCATCATCAGAGCAGATGCGTCGGAGATGGAGAAACTGGGAGAATGGAATGGGGTCCTTACAGGAGGCAGGGTGTGAAGAAGTGTAGTCGAGGTAGCTGTGGGAGTTAGTGGGCTTATAATGGATATTAGTAGACAGCCTATCACCAGAGATGGAGATAGAGAAGTCGAGGAAGGGAAGGGAAGTGTCGGAGAAGGACCATGTAAAGGTGAGAGAAGGGTGGAAATTAGAAGCAAAGTTTTCCAGTTCGGGGCGGGAGCAGGAAACGGCACTGATACAGTCATCAATGTACCGGATAAAGAGTTGGGGGAGGGGGCCTGAGTTGGACTGGAACAAGGAATGTTCGACATATCCCACAAAAAGACAGGCATAACTAGGACCCATGCGCGTATCCATTGCAACACCTTTTACTTGAAGGAAGTGAGTGGAGTTGAAGGAGAAGCTGTTCAATGTGAGAACAAGTTCAGCCAGGCGGAGGAGGGTGGTGGTGGATGGGGACTGGTTGGGCCTCTGTTCCAGGAAGAAGTGGAGAGCCCTCAAACCATCCTGGTGGGGGATGGAGGTGTAGAGAGATTGGACATCCATAATGAAGAGGAGGTGGTTGGGGCCAGGAAACTGGAAATTGTCAAAATGACATAGGGCATCAGAAGAGTCACGGATGTAGGTGGGAAGAGACTGGACCAGGGGAGAAAAGAAAGAGTCAAGATAGGAAGAAATAAGTTCAGTGGGGCAGGAGCAGGCTGACACAATGGGTCTGCCGGGGCAGTCCTGTTTGTGGATTTTGGGAAGGAGGTAGAAACGGGCTGTCCGGGCTTGTGGGACTATGAGGTTGGAAGCTGTACAGGGAAGAACTCCAGAGGAGATGAGGTCAGTGACAGTCCTGTGGACAGTAGCTTGATGTTTGGTGGTGGGGTCATGGTCCAGAGAGAGGTAGGAAGAAGTGTCTGAGAGTTGGCACTGAGCCTCTGCAAGGTAGAGGTCGGTACGCCAGACAACAACAGCAATAACAGCAGTAATATTTGCAATCCTGCAGTCTTCTGGCACCATCCCAATATTCAAGGAGGGTGGAAGATTGTGGAACGAACCTCTACAATTTCCACCCTTACATCCCTCTGTATCCTAGGATGCATCTTATCATGCCGGGTGACCTTTCTACTTTGAAGATTGACAACCTTTTAAGTACTTCCTCTTTATCGAATTTTATCATTTGCAGTATTACTACTGCCACCTCCTGTATTGCGACATTGGCAGCATCCTCTTCTCTAATGAAGACAGATGCAAAGTATTCATTTAGTACCTCAGTTACACCCAGTGCCCCCACAAGAAGACCTCCTTTGTGACCCCAAATAGGTCCCATCCTTTCTTTGACTACGCGTTTACTCTTTTGAGTTCCATTTTATGTTAGCTACCAAGTTTGTTCAGCTCTTCTTACACTGGCAAGACTCTACAGCCACATGATTCACATGCTCTAACACATCAGCAGTAGCTATCAGGCTGACAAAAAATATAATTTTGTGAGGCATAATGAAGACTCACTGACTCGGAGTTATATGCGCTGAAGAACATTTCTCCCTTACAACGGACAACAGCCTACTCTCTCACTTTAACAAACATATAACTGTAGTTTTTCCCGAGAATTGTTTTCCTCCAGTTAAAGTTCACATTGCAATTTCATGGATTAAATATTCAAGAACAGAATAGAATTAATAAGAAGTCTCACTTACCAAATACCAAGACTGCACAAAAACTAGAGGAGTATAAACATTGAAAATGGAGGAAATATACAACAGGGCTGTCAGCATCTGAAAAGAGATAAACTAGATTAACATTTTGGGTAAAGACCCTTCTGTTAGGTTTTTGGGTTTCTTTACTCTTTTAACCACAAAGTGCTGGGCCCAATTTTAACTCTGTGCAAGTGGGTGAGTTTTAAATGGTTTAAAATCAGGCCCAACGTATTAGATTATTTGTGTAAATGAGTCCAAGCCCCATATGACTCAGAAAGAATCTTTTGCTTGCCTAACTTTCTTGGTAAACTTGTAGAGTGACTGGGAAAAAGCAGAGAATGCTTTTTTGCTATATTTCAAATACTGGTTTCAACCCATGCCTTCACGTTGTCCTTCTGGTTTAAATAGTCACTCATTAGCACAGAATAAGTTTTTTCAGGGAAATAGTTCAGAATGCACAGACTACCTACCAACTGTGAAAACTAATTCCACTATTGCCACAAATACTTCATCAGATCTACACCAAAGGGAAAATGGCATTGAGAATAGGTGGTTCTAACACACTAACAGCAACAAGCAAAAGTTGGCATAAAATTTTTAACATATACAAATTGGCAGGATTAAATTCAACACCAAATGTCAATCTGCCAGTACCCATGTTTGGTTCAAACATGGACAAAAGAGCTGAACTTATGAGGTGAGGTGACAGTGACTGCCCTTGACATGAAGGCAACGTTTGACCAAATATGGCATCAAGGAGCCCTAGCAAAACTAAGGTCAATGGGAATCAGGGGGAAAACCCTCCACTGGTTGGAGTCGTACTTAGCAACAAAGGAAGATAGTTGTAGTTGTTGAAGGTCAATCATCTGAGCTCCAGGACATCACTGCAGGAGTTCCTCAGGGTAGTGTCCTAGACCCAAACATCTTCAGCTGCTTCATCAATGACCTTCCTTCAATCATAAGGTCAGAAGTGGGGATGTTTGCTGATGATTGCACAATGTTCAGCACCATTCACGACTCCTCAGATACTGAAGCAGTCCATGTAGAAATGCTGCAAGACCTGGACAATATCCAGGCTTGGGTTGATAAGTGGCAAGTAACATTTGCACCACACAAGTGCCGGCAATGACTATCTCAAACAAGAGAGAATCTAACCATCTCCCGTTGACATTCAATAGCATTACCATCGCTGAATCCCCCACTGTCAACATCCTGGGGGTTACCATTGACCAGAAACTGAACTGGAGTAGAGGCTAGGAATTCTGTGGCGAGTAACTCACCTCCTGACTCCCCAAAGCCTGTCCACCATCTAGAAGGCACAAGTCAAGAGTGTGATGGAATACTCTCCACTTGCCTGGATGGGTGCTGCTCCAACAACACTCAAGAAGCTCAACACTATCCAGGACAAAGCAGCCTGTTTTGTCAGCACCCCATCCACAAACATTCACTCCCTCCACCACCAACGCACAGTGGCAGCAGGGTGTACCATCTACAAAATGCACTGCAGCAATGCACCAAGGCTCCATCAACAGCACCTTCCAAACCCACAACCTCTACCACCTAGAAGGACAAGGGCAGCAGATGCATGGGAACACCACCACCTGCATGATCCACCTCCAAGCCATACACCATCCTGACTTGGAAGTATATCGCCGTTCCTTGACGCTGGATCAAAATCCTCAAACTCCCATCCTACAACACTGTGGGTGTACCTACCCCACATGGACTGCAGTGGTTCACGGAGGTGGCTCACCACCACCTTCTCAAGGGCAATTAGGGATGGACAATAAATGCTGGCAAAGCCAGTGATGCCCACATCCCATGAATGAACAAAAAAAAAAAAACAGACCTCATACAATTTTTGCAAAAAGTCCACAAAAAGTCTATAATCTAAGCATTGTGACAGTATTCTAAAACAAAATAGTGAGGATAAAAGGGCATGAAAACAAGAACTAGTGATCGAATTTTTCACATTCCCATAGAGTTAAGTGTGAAGTCCAGCTCAGTACAAGAAGCAAGATCTGGACTAATTTAAGATAATTTGTGTAAACGTGTTTCAATTTGTTTCCATGGTAATTGAACCCAGCAAAAGTTTAGAATTAAGATTACTGGAGAGAATTCAGGGGCTGTGTTTTCCTAACTAAATATGTTAGAACTGACAACTACTATTGATAACAGTGTTTCTCGGGACTTAAATTATTTATAATGAACAATCTGCATGTTAAAGACACTTTAATAAACCTGCAGCTTGAAAATAATAAAATTAACACAATCAGTCTGCCCAGTGTTGAAGCAGAGCCTAAATAAAGAGGGGTTAGTTAAAATGTTATGGACTTTCCTTTTGCTTAAGATCTTATAGAATATCAACTTGCAAACTATGCAAGACATCATTTGATAAGGTTCAATAATGATCTGGCTCAGTAGTGACTTGATACAGGTTTTCAAGATAATGAAGGATTATGCTGAAGTACAATATTCAAATAAATTATTTTCCAATGAACCATGCAAGAAGAAAATAGACAATTGATCAAAATTGCGTATGATTAAGACAACTGGCAGCAAAATGCAACTTTGATGATGTCAATCATGTCGAACGGGAGATCAAAACACAAATAATTGAAGGTTGCCTCTCTAGTCAAATACAAAGAAAAGCACTCGAGAAAGACAACAAGCTGTCAGAGCTGCTCGAGTTAGCAAGATCACCATCCCTTTCAGAGTCCAGAGCTGCTGAAGTTGAGGCAGCCAACAGTAACTATCACACTTCAAGCTCAACTCCAACAAAAATTAATCATGGACTAACAGTTAAATCACAGTCAATATATATAATATATATATATATATATATATATATATATATATATATATATATATATATATGTGGTGTGACGGAAACCATACCTGCCAAAATGAGACATGTTAATTTCATCATATGGAACATTATTATTTGAACATTTACTGGACATTGAAATAACTTGTTTAAAAAGACCACAGAACAGTAGCTGAAAACATGGCTGCACATTTGCATTGTAAAGGACAGTTGCATGGAGAGACAATGGGAGCACTCCCTAATCCAATTAGCCAGATGGGTTTTGACAATAGTGATGACCAAGAGACATTGAGGGTCATTGAATGTGTAAGAGCCAGCATTCCACTCCCCCCCCACCACCCTGCTCCCATTACTGAGAGCATCTGGTAAGGTGTGAGGAATCTGCAAACCTCGCAAGCGAGGCTGTCCCAAGAGAAAAGCTAGTCACATGACTAACCTGCTGGCCACCCTGGGGTTAATTGAATTGTGCTCACAGAACAGTTTTTGGAAGAGACTGCAATTGAACTTCAAGAAGAGAGCACTCCCTCTTTCTCTCACGCAAAGTTCCAGGGACACACAGAAGTAACTCAAGCTGCAAGACAGAAGACTCCTGCAGCCTTCTGGTACCAGCTAAACAAGTTTGAAAGTGTGCACTGGGCCCCAATGAGAACTGCAAGACTTAGCTTCAATCAAAGACTTTATATCCAACCCAGAACCAATAACTGAATTCCGTCCATTACTTAAAACCTTTCCCCCTTAATTCTTTCTCTTCCTCTGTCTCTATTTGTACATGTGTTTATCGTGTATGCATGCTAGCATGGTCGTGTAGTGTAGTTTTAACTGAGTTAGAGTTTTAAGGTTAATGAACTTACACCTTTCTTGTTTAAATCTGAGAAAACCTGTCTGGTTGATTGCTTTGCAATTACAATTAGAGAGCAGTGAGCAAGGACTCACTGAGGGGAAGATAAAAACACGGCCAAACCAGGAAAAGGTTGAGAGGGGAGCCTTAGCCCCTGCCTCACATGGTCGTAACAATAGCTTAAAGATTACACGTTAATTTCAGATGCAATAATGATAGATCTCATAAATCTTTTAGCAGTTCTATCAGCACAGTTTTCACCAATTACAGCCACAAGTTCCTTCAGGTCTTTGAACTTTTCAAGTAGATCTCCCAATCCCATCTTCCAAGATGCAAATGGTGATTTCCATTCAATAGCAGTTCCCCGACAATCCAAACTCCACCAATACCATCTCTGCCAAAACTGTACACCCTTCCAGAACCTCTTTGATTTCGCTCACAACAATCCTGATGGCGTAAAATGTCACCTTAAGTAACTCTTTATTTAAGTCATTGAAAACAGCTGTAGCAACTTGTATTTGCCAAGAGCCAGCTCCCAGAAAACAAGTTCCAATTACAGCGGCTTGTCTCCTTTAAAACACCAGCTTGCTGCTTTGCACTGCAGAGTAATCTTTTAAACTCAAATCTGATCTCCAGTCACATGTCTCTAGTCACACCTCTGATCATAGCACTGTTTGGTTTACTGATTCCATCCAATTCTGATTCCCCCAGAACTCTGAAGCTTTCAGTTTCCTTTTCCAGTAAATGAATTTCCCAGAAAACTACAAGTCTTGAATCCCAAAGTCAGTGCACTTAGCAGTACATTCAACAGCTCAACTGTTCACTTGGATTTCATCACACCTTATTCACAGAAAGTCGAAGCCATTACAAATGCTGCAGATCCTATGAACATGCATGAGATCTGGAGTCTGCTTGGGCTCATCACATACTGTAGTTGTTCCATTTCTGACCTTGCTATGCTGTCTGCCCCCCTACATGATCTGACAAAAGAGACCACCAAGTGGGAGTGGACTAATTCGCACAAACAAGCTGTATACCACATCAAACAACGGTTATCAACAAGTTGCACAATTTTTTTTTCACAGGATGTGGGTATTGCTAACAAGGCCAGCATTTTTTGCCCATCCCAAAATGCTCTTGAGAAGGTGTTGGTGAGCTGATTTCTTGAAATTATGCAGTCCATGTGTTGTGGGAACACTCACATTGCTGTTAGGAAGCGAGTTCCAGGATTTTGATCCAGCGACAGTGAAGGAATGGTGATATAGTTTCAAGTGAGGATGGTATGGGGCCTGGAGAGGAACCTGCAGGTGGTGGTGTTCCCATGCATCTGCTGCCCTTGTTCTTCTAGGTGGTAGAGATCACAGGTTTGGAAGGTGCTGTTGAAGGAGTCTTGATGAGTTGCTGCAGTGCATCTTGTAGATGGTACACACTGCCACCACTGTGCGTCAGTGGTGGAGGGAGTGAATATTGAAGGTGGTGGATAGGGTGATCAAGTGGGCTGCTTTGTCCTGGATGGTGTTGAGCTACTTGAGTGCTGTTGGAGCTGCACTTATCCAGGCAAGTGGAGAGTATTCCTTCACACTCCTGACGTGTCTGGTGGACAGGCACTGGGGAGTCAGCAGGTGAATTACTCTCCGCAGAATTCCTAGCATCTGACCTACTCGTGTAGCCATAGTACTCATATAGCTGGTTCAGTTCACTTTCTGGTCAATGGTAACCCCCAGGATGTTGATAGTAGGGGATTCAGTGATGGTAATGTCATTAACGGCAAGGGCAGATGATTGGATTCTCTCTTGTTGGAGATGGTCATTGCCTACTTCGACCCCAAGAAAACCACCCGGCTAGTCCTGGATGCAGGCCTGGTGCTCAGGTGCAGTTCTTGTGCTAAAAGACAAAGCAGGTCACCTAACACTCATCGTGATGGCAAACAAATCGTTAACACCTGCAGAACAACAATATTTGCAAACAGAGAGAGAAGCACTCCCAATCACATGGAGCATCCTACACTTTCATCTTTACTTGTATGGAAGCGAGTTTGAAGCGATACCTAATCATAGGCCACTAGTGAGCTTTTTCAACAATCTGCATAGCAAGCCACCTACTCAAATATAACATTGAATACTCAAACTACAAGAGTACAAGCTCCGTGTTAAGTTTCAGCCAGGCAAGCTTAACCTAGCGGATTACCTTTTGCACCACCCTTTCCCGACAAGTAGTCCTGCTAGTAGCAATGAATGGACTGCTGAACAATATCTTAACTATGTGACCGTAAATGTGGTGCCTAAGTTGCTAAACTTAACTGGCATTAAAATGGCAACAAAACAAGATGAAGCGTTGCAGCTATGAATGATAGCTATGGAATCACAAAACTGGAAAGACATGATTGAGAGAGCGTCTACAAACAAAGTCATTCACATGCAGCAAGGTCTTCACAATATTCAAAAAGAGCTCACATGTTACGCAGCAACTACATTGTCATTGCGCAATCATTGAGAGAATGTGTTGTAGAAATAGCACACAAGGGTCACCAGGCAATTGTCAAAACTAAGCAACTTCTTCAGGAAAAGGTATGGTTCCCGGGAATTAACCGCATGGTGGAACACAAAATCAATCAGTATTTGCCATGTCAAGCAACCTTTTCACTCAGCATTGCTGAAAGAATGGTGATATATGTCCAATATGTCCATGTCGGAATGATATGTGACATTTGTGGGGAACTTGGAGGTTAAATCAAACAATAGTTACAACTGGATTATAATGAATATCAATGATGTGTATGTATATCGTTTTAGTCACAGGAATTCAAAATAAATTTGAAATAATGACCGAGCATGGTATGTTTTTGTCCACAAGGTACCCACAAATATAGTTCACAGTTTGGTCACACAAAACAAGTGGCTTCGAGTATGAACTCTAATATTCTGCTTAGAAGCTGGGCAGCATAAGATAATTTTGAAAGCTTCTGTAAAAGAGTTTAATATTAGCATAACCTTTTAACTATTAGCAAAAATGCAAACATTTCATAGAGATATTTGTGCAGTTTTCATAAATAAAACCTATGTATTAGATTAAAACTTTTATTTTCACTCTGAAGAAAACATATGCTCCAATACCAAAATATAGATTTTGTTGTTTATTTCCAATAAAACCCTTTGGGTTTCAATTGCAAGCCTATTTTATATCTGGACATTAATGCCAGTAAACAATGGGTGTAACAGTCAGTGAAGTTATTGAACTGAGGGAAACACAGGCAACCAAAGAATAAAACACTCAAAACAGATGCTCACCATCCTGGGGCTGTTCTTAGAGAATCCTAAATTGACAAGGAGCATAGTGATGTGATAGCTCAGAAAACCAGAAATTGCAGCATTTTAACACCCGAATGAGAAGCCCAGAGCAATGAGCTGTCAATCTCAGAAGCACAATCAGGGAAAGGGGCCATTACTCATTGACTAGTGTCATGGATGCCCTAGTTATAGGAAGATTGGGTTTTGGTATCCTGACAAATATATGCCAAGGAACCAGACAACTTCTTAATTCCCTCATTGAACTCTTTCCCAAGGAACTGTCTGGGGTGTTTACCTCCCAGTGGCTGTCAAGGGATAAATGATGCCTGACTTGGCTCATTGAAAAACCTTACATTAACCAGTTCGGATTAAAAAAATCAATTTAATTTAGTGGCTCTTGGTTAGGTTAGACGTAAGCTGCTGAGTGAGAAAATTAACTCTTACTTGCCAAATCATCAAAGTCGAAGCCAGATCACAAGTTGTGCACTAAACATTATCTATTGCTTACTGTTACAACCAGGTGAGAACGGTGTCTAGGGTTCCTTCTCAGCCTTCACCTGGTCTTAGCGAAACAGGGTTTAATTTTAAACACACAGTGTTTTTAGCTCCCCCTTGGTGAATCCTTGTTCACCGCTTTCCAATTATAAGGCAAATAACCCAGCATAAAATAAACAGGCTTTCTTAGGTTTAAAGAAGAAAAGTTGAAATTTATTAAACTTAAACTCTAATTTGGTTAACACCTACGGATACACGACGCATCCACGCGAGCACGCACATGTGATACACACGTGCAGATAGAGAGAGAAAGAAAACAGAAGAAATAAAGTGGAAAAGTTTGAGGCAATATCAGAGGAGGCTTTTTGTGTTATGGTTCTTCGGGCTCACTGTACTGTCCTTGATTGTAGGTAGATCTTGCTTTTCATTGGGGCTCAGTATTCTTCTTAAACCTTGTTCGCTGTAGAAAACTTTTCTCTCCTTGGGTACATGTGTCTTCAGTGGATTTGGACTTCCGTGAGAAAGAGATGGGAGCAGGCAGGAGATGCTGTGGCAAGCCAGCCAGGAGAGATCTTCTCAGTCCAGGAGCATTCTGCTTTCTGCCTAAACTATTTGTACAAATTTTAAAAACTCAGGTTGCTCAGCAGGTTAGTCATGTGACAAGCTGGTTTGACCATATTCGTTTGTGTATTCGGCCATCTTAGCAGTCAACCTGGAATGCAAGCTCCCCCACCTTCAACATCTGGTGATCAAAAGTCCATTGTGGGTTGAATGTGTTAGGGAATGGTCCTTTGTCTTTTCCAAGCACTGTCTGTTAAATGCAAATATCTTTCCAGTCAAGGGTCCATTGTGGGTTGAATGTGTCAGGGAGTGGCTGCTTTGTCCTTCCAAACACTGTCTGTTAATTTGCAAATGTCTTTTCAGCCAAGATCTGGCAATTTTTTTAAAGTAAGTCCTTTCTTCACTTCAATAACAGTTTGAAATTTAATGTCCAACTGGCGAAATTAATATACCTCATGCTTGGGAGGTGAGGGCCTGCGTGAATCTTACAAATCACAACTTAATGTTGTATGAGTGATAGACTTCCAAAGGACATCAACAGGCTAGTGGAATGGGTGGGCAGATGGAAGAGGGAATTTAAGGCAGGGAAGTGAGAAGTGATTCAATTTGTGAGGAAGAATGAGAAGAGGCAATATAAATTAAAGGATACAATTCTGAAGGGGATGCAGGAGCAGAGGGACCTGGGGATAAATGTGCACAAATCATTGTAGGTGGCAGGGCAGGTTGAGAAAGTGACTAATAAGGCATAGGGATCCTGAGCTTTATAAACAGAGGCATCAAATACAAAAGCAAGGAAGTTATGTTGAATGTTTATAAAACACTGGTTCAGCCTCAACTGGACTATTGTGCCTATTTCTGGGCACCACACTTTAGGAAGGATGTGAAGGCATTAAAGAGGGTGCACATGAAAAGATTTAAGAAAATGGTTCCAGGGATGAGGGATTTCAGTTACGTGGATAGATTGGAGAAGCTGGGGTTGCTCTCCTTAGACAATGAAGGTTGAGAGGAGATTTGATACAGGTATCCAAAATCATGAGGGGTCTGGACAGAGTAGATAGGGGAGAAACTGTTCCCATTGGTGGAAGCAATTGGTGGAACCAGAGGACACTGATATAAGGTGAATGATAAAAGAACCAAAGGTGACATGAGGAAAACTTCTTTACACAGCAAGTGATTAGGATGTGGAATACACTACTACCTGAGAGTGCGGTGGAGTTCAATTATGGCTTCCAAATGGGAATTGGATAATTGTCTGGAGAGAAATAATTGCAGGGCTAGGAGGAAAAGCTGGGAGAGTGCAACTAAATGAGTTGCTGTTGCAGAGAGTTGACATGGACAGGATGGGTCGAATGGCCTCCTTCTATGCTTTAACCTTTCTATGACTCTGTTAAAGTTGGGTTTTTGATCACTTAATAGACATGTATAAATGTAATCAGAGTTATTTAGCAATGGAGAAGCAGATCATTCATGGACAGAGTTACTTAACAAAGATTAACAGGAAATTCAGTTTTTCTTTTCCTGTAGATCAATGTTATTGGATGCTGAGTGACTATAGCAGTGGCCAAAGTCTAAAGTTATAAATTAGTGAGATTCCTACAACAGTAATTCCTTAGATAGCTGACCAGCTCTGAATAGCCAATCAAATAGCTCAAGTCTACGCGTGTGGTTAAGAACATTCAGAGCTTACATGACCTCATCCTCGTGAGTGATATGGTTGAATCTCAGACTTAAAATTGTCTGTACAGTTTTTGTCACCACTACTGATGATTGATTGTGTTTAGTGTCCTTACATGTAATGTCCCTAGCTTTCACTGGCCTGTCTAATCCAGAGTATCCTATCACTTTTATCTCAGTCATCTGCAACATGCTGCAATCATGGTTGTACATGGGAATTCAATTGTACTCTTGCACCCACTTTAAATGGTATGATCTTTTCACTCAGTACTGATAGTAACACCTTTCTCTCCTTTCGTTGGTTTACAGTCACAGGCTACTAGTGCATACAGTATAATCAGAGATTGAATCAAAATGGTTCAGATTCAAGCAGGGGATTGTTTGTGGAATATTCTGTGCAGAATAGGCAGAAAATAAAGTGAGAAAATAAAATTGAACTTGCATAATAGGGATTTTGAAATGTTACATTGTTGTAATAATGCTAATAAAGAATTACCTGTTATAAGCTGAAATATTTGATAATAGCAGTTTAGGCAGAGATTTAAAGTATCATTTTCCCGACATAACATTCTTCCTTATAAGCAGATCTCTCATAAATCAATACATGCAGAATTAAACTGTATTATTCATGAGGAACGAACAACCTTATGGATGTTTAAAATTGTTGCCAGGTGTTCCCTCTGATACATATCTCCATGAAAACAAGTAAAACTGTATGAAATATTCAGCAGTACATCAAACATTTATGAAACATAATTCAAGGATTATTTGAACTATCAGTGGAGAATACTGAATGTTTTTCTGTCCTTGCAAGGGAAGAGAGATAGCCTTATGTATTTTCAAATAAAGTCATTCAATAATTCTAAATGCTTCCGAATAAAATGCTTCTGAAGAGAGGTTTGCTCTCATTGAAATAGTGATTAGTAGTTGCGGCAGATATGTATCTGTACTGGGCAGCCTGTATAGTGAACTCTATGGAGTTTGATGCTTCCACAAGCGCATTTATAGCAGATGTTAAGGGTTGGATTTTAAGGAGCCCTTGACGTCGGGATCCGTGGTGAGGAGTGGGGGCGGCCTGAAGATGGCCCTGGATGAAGCGCGCCACAGACCTCAACACCGGTAGGGCCCAGCCTGATCCTCCTGGCGGCAGCAAGGCACCGTGACGGCCTCCCTTCCGGGGTGATGGGACCACAATTTGAATATTTAAATCAATTAAAATAATTAATTTAAATAAACTTCCGTCGCCTCCTGATGTCCCACTGCAATCTTCGGCTTGACGGCCGGCACTCCCATGCCTTCGGATTCCTGTCTGGGGAAACGAGGCGCAACACTAGTGTGGAGGGGGGAAGGAGGTAAGTTTATCAGTAGGGGTGGGGTGAGGGAATGGGATCAAATTAATGTCATGGGTGTAGGGAATGGAGGGAAGGTTTGTAGTTTAAAGTTTATGCAGTTTGGTGGGGGGAGGGGGAAGGTCAAATGGTGAAGGTAAGTGTTGTTGGGGGGGGGGGGGGAGTGCAAATAATGAATTTAATTATTTTTGGGAGGGGTGGGAAAGGGGCAAAAAATGTTTTTACTGAATTTAGTTCATTCCATCTTTAAATATTTAAATTTGCAGGTAGGGCAAACAGCCCTTTTAAAATGGCGTCAGCGCCTGCACACAGACAGCTGACACCATTGCCGGGGACGAATGGTGGAGGGAGGTGGCCCACCCTGGCCATTTAAATGAGCCGCTGTGCTTGAAATCGCAGCGACTCTTTGGCGTGCAGCCCACACGGGCCGGCCACTCAGATCGGCGGCGAGCTTATAAAATCTTAAGTGTGATCTATAGGGAGAGTTGCACTGTTTATTGCTGAGAGGTCTGAGTGCAGATATTGCAACCAAGTTTTCTTTGTATCTAGGGTTTGGAACTGTAGTGCATGAATGTTAGTGATACTCCACCAGTCATAGGAGTCACATGGTATACAGATTACTGCAGTTCTGTAGAAGGGGCTTGCCCAGGAGTGAGACTGTATGCGTCAGTGTGCTTTTGTCGAGGAAGTTTTTCTCTGATCACTGTATAATTCTGCAGATGGAGATCACACAGGAGCCACACTGTGTACAGTGGTTCAGGGCAGTGGTTGGTGTGTAGTGACTGAACGTGACATAGAGTGTTTCCTATTTCAGTTCCTGAAAGAATTTACACTGTCCAGGAAAGGATAGCAACAAAAAATGTTGTTCAATTCAGAATTCTCATACTTTCATTTTAAATCAAAGTCAATTCAGATTTCACAAGTTGTCCAATTATGATCTCAATCAATTTAAGATTGCTTGTTAGCAAACTTTCAATGGGCTCTGAACTGAGGATATATCACTTTTAATAGAGATGCAAATTTCCCAATAGGGTCAGTGCACTTGAGTCCTAGCCCTCCACATCTGTATGACTTCTCCTCATGCAGCTGAAAAGGACAACACTGTAACCACTTGCCTAGTTTTTCTAAGTTCACATTTTCTACCTTAACACTCTTACTCTTACGCATTATGACTGTCTTCTTTCTGTCGAGCTGTCATTGATATAAAAACACACAAACAGAGCCCCAAAGGACCTTGGCTCAAATTGTGCTGGAGTGGGGAATTGCATGGCATGCCGTGACAGTGGTATTTTTCCATTAACCTTCAGCTTGAAAGTTTTTTCTGCTATAAATTAGCGGAAGGGTGCGGCAAGGGCAACAGAGGACCTGGGACCTTAGTTAATGGCAGGGCCTATCTCATTAACCAATGAGATTTAAAGATTGAGAAAGAAACAGAAAAGGGGGATGAATTAGAATCAAATCAGCTACAGAAAGAAAAATAATGGGTGGTATTTTATGGCGGTGACGAGGGTCTTGGCCACCAGCTGAAGAGCCAATGAGAGCCCCATGTTGCCCCTTTTCGGGAATGCCCCCTATACCATGTGCCAATCAAGCACTTAACTGGGCAGCAGAGGGCCTTCCCTGGGATATTAAGGAACCCAGGGACAGAGGTCCCGCCTTCTGAGAGCTGCCAGCCAAAGGTCGGTGGCTCTTTTACGCAGCAGCGCCACTGTGGAGGTGGTGACTGCTGCCAGTGGAGCACTGACTCAGGCACTGTGGCCCAGGATTGTCGATGAACCCAGGCCACAGGTGAGTGATGGCAGGAAGGGTTTCATTGGGTGGTTGTTGCAGGGGAGGGTGTTGTGAGTGGGGTTGGCAGCAAGGGCAGGGGGTGGCTCTCAGCACCTAAGTGTCTTTGAACAAGGGACCACCCCGGGAGCCAGCAAGCAACCTGCAGGGTTTTGCTTGTCGTGCTCCCCATGTGGTGACAGGCCCGCCCACAGCGGGGCTAATTCTAGCGGTGAAGGGGTGAGACCCTTAAGTGGGTATTAATTTCCCACTTAAGGGCCTCAACTGGCAGCGGGGCAGGAAGGCCGTCCACGGGCCTTCCCACCATGGATTTAATTGGGGTGGAGGCTGAAAGGTGGCGGGGTCCCCACCCACCACCATCCCACCCAATTAAATTTTGCAATTGTCCACGCCTTCAAACTCGCCACGGGGGTCAGTATAAAATTCCCCCGAATGAGAGGGGAGAAATATTAGATTAAGAGAGAGAAAGAAAGGCAGGAAGTAAAAGTAAGAATTTAAAAAAAAGATAGTATTAAAAATCTCCAAGATATGAATACATGTGGGAATGAGTATCAATAGTTTAAAATTTTCCCTTTCTAGGCCAGAAAGGTTGATTGGTATGACACTAATACTTACTACATTGTTAAAAGCTGTTGAGTACAGATCCTAACTTTCAGCAGTGAGTTTAATTCCACTTTATTGTGCAAATCCAAATAAGTCTTCAAAATAACAGGGAGGTTGAGGTTGAGTTGTTGTTTGTGCAAGGCAATTGGCAGTGTGGTGTAAATCAACCAACATGTTACGGCAATTCGCAAATCATGATGTATTCCTCTTTGCCTGAGCTTTCAGGATGATTTGGGCATTAATACCTGCAAGCATTGTGAACTTGTCATTATTTTTCCATGAAAATTTGAGCCAATTTATATTCAAGCTGCAGACCAGCTGACCTGCTCTGTGAAGAACTGTTGATAAATAACTAAAGATAGGTCGCAAGAGATGATGTTCTTTTCTCATCTTGCACTCCCCTGCTCCTAAGAGCATCAACACATGTTGGATTTCAGTGGTACAGGTGCCAGCAGCCCTCGAGTACTTTATCCAAGTTGATTGTTCCTCACAGGTGAGTGGGCTGTTTGATTATGGAACAACAACTTGCAGTTATATTTCATCTTTAACGTAGTAAAACATCCTATGGCACTTCACATGAGCATTATCAAACAAAATTTGGCACTGATCAATGTAAAGAGACATTAGGACCGATGACAAAAGCTTGGTCAGAGGTAGGTCAAAAGGAGCGACATAAGGAGGAGAGAGGGTGAGAGATGGAAAGGTATAGGGAGGGAATTCCAGAGCTTAAGGGCCTTCAGCTGCCTCGATGTTCAGCTCTGAAATTCCCATAAAATCGGGCATGTGCAAGAGCCCAGAAATGGAGAAGTGCAGAGGCCTCAAAGGCTTGTAGGCCTGCAGGAGGTTATAGAGATAGGGAGGGGCCATGAAGGAATTTAAGAGCAAAATATTGCAGACGTTGAAATAAAAACAGAAAATGCTGGAAATACTCTGTAGCTCTGGCAGCATCTGTGGCGAGAGAAAAACAGAATTAACATTTCAAATCAATGACCTTTTGTCAGAAGTGGAAAAATTAGAGATGTATCTTGTTTAAAGCTTGTACAGAGGCAGGGAAAGGGGGGAGAGGAGGAAAAGAACAAAAGGGAAGGTCTGTGATAGGTACAAGATAGGACAGATTAAATGACAAAAGGGATGATAGTGCAAGGCAATAGAGGATGATAATGGGACAAGTAATGAAACAAAAGATGTGTCAAGAAGAGGTGTAATTGTGAAAAGCAGAATCATTACCAACAGCTGCCATCCAAAAATAAAACAAGAACAAAAATAAACACAAAAAATTGGGGCTGAGGTTATGATCTGAAATTGTTGAACTTAATATTGAGTCTGGAAGGCTGTAAAGTGCCTAATCAAGAGATGATATGCTGTTCCTTGAACTTACATTGAGCGTCATTGGAACACTGTATGAGGCTAAGGACAGAGAGGTTAGAGTGGGAGCAAGGTGGAGAATTAAGACCACCGGCGACTGGAAGTTTGGGGTCACAAAGATGTTGCGCAAAATGGTCACCCATCTGCATTTGGTCTCCCCACTCTAGAGGAGACCGCATCGTGAGCAGACAATACAGTATACTAAATTGAGAGAAATACAAGTAAATCGCTGTTTCACCTGGAAGGAGTGTTTGAGTCCTTAGACAGTAAAAAGGGAGGAGGTAAAAGGGCAGGTGTTGCATCACCTGTGCTTGCATGGAAAGGTGCCGTAGGATATGGAGGGGGTGTTGGGAGTGACTGAGGAGTGGACCAGGGTGTTGTGGAGGGAACGGTCCCTTCAGAATGCTGAAAGGGGAGAGGTTGGGAAGGTGTGCTTGATGGTGGAGGATGATCTGTTGAATACAAGTGGAGTGGAAGGTGAGGACAAGATGAATATGATCATGGTTCCGGGAGGGTGGGGAAAGGTTGAGAGCAGAAGTGTGGGAACTGGAACAGGGACAGTCGAGGGCCCTGTCAACCATGGTGGAGGGAACCCTCAATTAAGGAAAATGGAAGACATATTGGGAGTGCTAGCATGGAAGGTTACATTGTCCAAATAGATGCAATTGAGACGGAGAAACTGGGAGAATGGAATAGAGTTCTTGCAGGAACTGGGGTATGAGGAAGTGTATTCAAGGTAGCTGTGGGTGTCAATGGGTTAATAGTGAATATTTGTTGATAGCCTATCCCCAGAAATGGAGGCGGAGGAATCAATGAAGCGAAGGGAAGAGTTGGAGATGGACCATGTGAAGGAAAGAGAAGGGTGGAAATTGGAAGCTGAGTTGATGAAATTTTCTGGTTCAGGGCAAGAGCAGGAAATGACACTGATACAGTCATCAATGTACTGCAAATGTACTGAGGGAGGGAGCTTGAGTAGGACTGGAATAAAGAATGTTCCACATATCCTGCAAAAAGACAAGCATGGCTGGGACCCATGAGTTTCCATATCAACATCTTTTATTTGGAGGGTGAGTGGAATGAAAGGAGAAGTTCTTCAATGTGAGAATAAGTTCAGCCAGGCAGAGGAGGTTGGTGATGGATGGAGACTGGTTGGGCCTCCAGTCAAGGAAGAAATGGAGAATGTCCTGGTAGGTGATGGAGGTGTGGAGAGATTGTTCGTCCATGGTGAAGAGGAGATAGTTAGGGCTAGAAAAATGGAGTCTGATAAAATGACTAAGGGCATCGGAAGAGTCATGGATGTAGGTGGGAAGAGACTGGGCAAGGAGAGTCAATATAGGAAGAAATCAACTTAATGCAGCAGGAATAGTCTGAAACAATGGATCTACCAGAGCAGTCCTATTTGTGAATCTGGGGGAAAAGGTAGAAACAGACTATCTGAGGCTGGGGGACTATGAAGGATTTGAAAACAATAATGAGAATATTAAAATTGAGGTGTTGCCACACTAGGAACCAATGTAAGTCAGGGAACACATCGGTGATGGGTAAACGGGACTTTGTGCAAGTTAGAGTATGGGTGGCAGAGTTTTGGATGAGCTCAAGTTTGTGTAGGGGTGGAAGATGGGAGGTTGCCCAGGAGAGCATTGGAATAGAGTTAATAAAGGATTGGACGAGGGTTTCAGCAGCAGATGAGCTGAGACAGGTGCTGTTATGGGGGTGGAAATAGCCAGTCTTGGTGCGGCCACGGATATGTGGTCAGAACCTCATCTTGGGGTCAAATTTAACGCCAAGCTTTGTGAATGGTCTGCTCCAGCCTTAGACATTTGGCAGTGAGCCTGTTTGTGTCCAAACTCAACACACTGATTCACTTTCCAGCAGGGTGATTGGATACTGGATACTCAGACATGGGAAAAAAATTATACATAATTGACTCTTGACTGCCCTTATGCCAGCCATAGATCTGAGAACATAAGGAGAATGTTGGGAGAGATGTTTATGATCGCCAATAATGACTTAGATTTCAAATCATCATTTATTAAAATCAGTACATGAATTGGACACTCCATCAAAAAATGTTATGGAGATTCTCCATGGTTCCCTGTATCTCCAGTAGGTGGGGCTCCAACAGGGTTTCTAGTGGTAATCTGATCATTAACCTGTTAACAGTTCCCTGTAACAATGCCAACTATGTGTGCTGGATTATTATTAAGGGGAACAGACTGGGATAGAATCGAGCCAAATCCTTCAAGAATGAAATTAGGAAATTCTTCTTCACATAAAGGGTGGTAGATGTTTGGAACTCCCTTATGCAAATGCTAGATCAACTGTTAGTTTTAATACTGAGATTGATAGATTTTTGTTAACCAAAGTTATTAAGGGATATGGGGCAAAAGTGGGCATATAAAGGTGGGTCACAGATTAGCCACGATGTCACTGAATGGTGGAACAGGATCAAGGGCCTAAATTAACTACTCCTGTTTCTATGTTCCTATTAGAATAGTGAAAAGGAAAAAGGGTAAGATCCACTAGAATTGTCTACAATGGGAGTAAATGGGAGATGTTTGGTACAGTGAGATTGTTTAAAATGGGAGGGGGTTTGGTGAAATGGGATTGTTTACAATGGGAGGGGTTTGGTAAAATGGGATTGTTTACAATGGCAGGGATTCTGGTACAAATGGGAAGATATACTGCACAATGGGAGTGAATGGAAGGTCATTCAACCCACTAGAATCATGTAGTTGGATCAAATTTCTTTTTATCTTGGTTAAACAGTATTTTAATCACAAGGCTCCACATTCAATGTAGAAAAACTATTCAAAAACATTATCACATGGGATCAGACCAGATGTAATCCTGTAAATTAATCTTTAAGTTCCATCAGAGATAGATAGTTTCTTGATAAACAAGGGGTGAAAGGCTATCGGGGATAGGCGGGAATGTGGAGTTGAGGTTACAATCAGATCAGCCATGATCTTGTTGAATTGCGGAGAAGGCTCGAGGGGCCGAGTGGCCTACTCCTGCTCCTAATTTGTACGTTCATATGTTTGTATGTATCAATGAGAGAACAAGACAATCATCTCTCATTCAACTACTGTGATGTATGGCAAATGCACAAGAGCTAGATAATGACAGTTGTTTGATATAGCTATCCGTGACTTTAGCAGCGGCATGCAATAAACCTGCATCTATTTTGCTTCTAGTGTGATGCATTTTGGTCAAAGTTATGTTACTTTATTGCAAATAGCCTTAATAAGAGCAACAAGAGTGTCCAGATTGCAGCAGAGAAAATAAGTGATGGTCAAGAGGTTTCAAATTGTAGATTTACACCTGCAGTAAGATTACCAATTGATATATTCCAACAAGTTAAATAAACAAATATTTATGGCTGTAATATACTCCCATGCTGGAATTTTGTTTGGAAGTTGCAGGTCGCGGCGGCGGCACCAGAAGTGGATACCGCTTTCACACAAGCAGCATGTGACCGACTGACTGCAATCACACAGCAGCTGGCCAATTAACTGAGGGGAGGTGTGGGGCCTGTCCAATTAACAATCGGAGGCGGACAATGAGGTGCTGACGGCGGCCTCAGCTGACTCAAAGGCAGGCGTGACTGCCCTCATGATGGACCAAAGAGCTGCCACCAGCATAAGTGTTGTGCTAGTCTTCATGGGGAAACTAACAGTCTTCCTGTTTCTGTTTGCAGGAGAAATGGGCACACAATAATAACGAGATGGCCAAGACTGGTGGAGGCCTCCCAGACCTGCATATGCTGACCCCGGCAGAGGAGGCGGCCCTGGAACTGGCAGGGTCACAGGGCAGTGTAGTGACTGCTGATGGCGAAACAGGAGTGTCATCAGGAAAGTAAGTGAACAAGTGCAGGGGCACAAGGGTGTATCTGGCCCACACATAAAGCATAGTGCTCATTTGGCCACCACTGGACACATGGAGCTCCAAATCAGGCATGGCTGGGATGAAGAGATGTGAAGCTCTGAATCCCTAAATGTTTGAGTTCTCTCATGCAGGTCTCAATAATCCCGAAGGACACGCAGCTAGAGAGAGTCGGGGCCATCATTCCACCTCTGAGGAGGAGGAGGAATCCTCGGAGGATACACCGTCACATCATTTCCCCTGCAGCTTCCACCAGCAGAAACTCCCACATCGTGGACATGCCTTCATGATTAGATCCAGGGTCACAACTATTTAAACTAAATAGTGGGGGCGAGGGATCAAGTGAGGGAAGATGTGACAATTTAAAGAGAAAGCAAGATAGCAATAGGTATAATAATAATCAGGGTGTGACAGGAAGGGACAGTGCGTACAAACCCAAGAGTGAAACAGCAGATAAGACTGGAGGTTATGAACTAACAGAGTCGGGGGGAGGGTTCGGGAGAGGTGAGATTTAGAAATCCAAAGCGAAAGGCCCAGGCATTGGAACAGTATAGCATTGTGGGTAAAGACAAGCAGAGACTGAGAGTTTAACAAAAATTGTACATCAGTAAATAAGGTAATTGAAGGGAATAGAAGCAAAAAAATGACATTCAAAGTTCTATATCTGAATGCGTGAAGCATCTGCAATAAGATACCAATTGCTATCTTGCTTTCTCCACTCTCTTTAAATTATCACATCTTCCCTCGCCCCCACTATTTAGTTTAAATAATTGTGACCCTGGATCCAATCATGAATATAAGAGCAGGGAGTTATAATGGAGCTATATAAAACGCTGGTTAGGCCACAGTTGGAGTACTGCGTACAGTTCTGGTTGCCACGGTATAGGAAGGATGTGATTGCAATGGAGAGGGTGCAGAGGAGATTCACCAGGATGTTGCCTGGGCTGGAGCATTTCAGTTATGAAGACAGACTAGATAGGCTGGGGTTGTTTTCCTTGGAGCGGAGAAGGCTGACAGGGGACCTGACTGAGGTATACAAAATTATGAGGGGCATTGATAGGATAGATAGGAAGAAACTTTTTCCCTTATCGGAGAGGTCAATAACTAGGGGGCATAGATTTAAGGTAAGGGGCAGGAGGTTTAGAGGGGAGTTGAGGAGGAATTTTTTCACCCAGAGGGTGGTTGAAATCTGGAACACACTGCCTGAAGGGGTGGTAGAGGCAGAAACACTCACAACATTCAAGAAATATTTGGATGAGCACTTGAAATGCCATAACATACAAGGCTACGGGCCAAGTGCGGGGAAATGGGATTAGTTAGGATGGGAGCTTGATGGTTGGCACAGGCGCGTTGGGCCTGTTTCTGTGCTGTAAAACTCTTATGACTAATGATAGATGAACTAGTGGCACAAATAGAGGTACATGATTTAGATCTAATCGCCATTACAGAGACATGGTTATAAGGTGATCAAGGTTGGGAAATAAATATTCCAGGGTACACAATATTTTGGAAAGACAGACAGAATGGCAAAGGAGGAGGGGTAGCACTGAAGGTAAAGGATGACATAAGGGCAATAGTGAGAAAGGATTTGGCCTCAGAAACACTGGTGGGAGTAGCTTATAGACCCCCCAAAAGTAGTTATACCATTGGACAGGGCATTAAACAAGAAATTATTGGAGCTTGTAACAAAGGCAATGTAATTATTGGGGGTGGGGTGGGGGGGGGGGGGGTGGGGGAAGAGTTTAATCTTCATATAGACTGGGATAATGAAATTGACAGGAGTGGTCTAGAAGATGAGTGTGTAGAATATTTTCTGGTCAGTTTCTTGGAGCAATACGTTGAAAAGCCAACTAGGGATAAAACTATCTTAGATCTAGTATTGTGTAATGAAGCAGGGTTAATAAGCAATGTCACAGTAAAAGATCCACTGGGAAACAGTTATCATAATACAATTGAACTCCATGTTAAGTTTGAAAGTGACATGCTCCAATCACAAACAAGAATCTTAAACTTAAACAAAGCCAATTACGTAGGCATGAAGGAAGAGCTGGCTAAAGTAAATTGGGTAAATAGACTAAAAGGTATGGTGGTAAATGAACAGTGGGAAACCTTGAAAGAAACAATTCAAAATGTTCAACAAAAAACACATTCCTTTGAAAAACAAAAACTCAGCAAGTAAGACCCAACCATGGCTTACTCAGGAAGTTAAGGATAGTGTTAGGTTAAAAGAAAAGGCTTACAATGTTGCAAAAAAGAGTAGCAAGTCTGAGGATTGGGAGTGTTTTAGAAACCAGCAAAGGGCCACCAAAAAGATGATAAAAAAGTAAAAAATAGAATGCTAGTAATCTAAAAACAGATTTTAAGAGCTTTTATAGGTAGTTCAAAAGGAAATTGTAACTAAATGTAAACGTTGGTCCCTTGGAAGCAAAGACAGTAGAAATTTTCCTGAGGAATGAGGAAATGGCAGAGGCATTGAACAAATGTTTTGTGTCTGTCTTCACTGCAGAAGACACAAGTTCCATACCAGAAATAGGCAGTAACTTAGGGGCTAAAGTAAGTGAGGAAATTAAGGAAATTCATATCAGAAGAAAACAAGTATTGGAGAAACTTAAGGGACTAAAATCTGACAAACCTCCAGGACCTGATGCCCTACATCCTAGGGTTCGAAAAGAGATAGCTGCAGATATAGTGGATGTGCAAGCTATGATTTTCCAAAATTCCTTAGATTTGGGAATGGTTCCATCAGATTAGAAGTTGGCAAATGTTACACTGCTTTTCAAGAAAGAAGGGAGAAAGAAAACTTTGAACTACAGACCAATTAGCCTATCAGTCATTGGGAAAATGCTGGAATCTATTATTAAGGAAGTCATAGCAATGCACTTAGAAAAGTACAGTATGATTAGAACAAGTCAACATAGTTTTACTGAAGGGAAATCCTGTTTGACAAATTTATTAGAGATTTTTGAGGATGTTAGTCGTAGGGTAGATAAAGGGGAACCAGTAAATGTAGTATACCTGGATTTCCAAAAAGTACAAAAGGTTAATAGGCAAGATAAAGGCTCATTGAGTTGGGGGTAATATATTAGCATGGATAGATGGTTGGCTAATGGACAGGAAGCAACAAGTGGGCATAAACAGGTCATTTTCAAGTTAGCAGGCAGTAAATAGTGGAGTGCCGCAAGGAGCAGTGCTGGGGCCTCAGCTATTTACAATCTATATTAATGACTTAGATGAAAAGACAGAGAGTAATGTATCTAGGTTTGCTGATGATACAAAGGCAGGTGGAAAGGTAAGCTGTAGGGAGAACACAGAGAGGCTGTAAAGAGATTTAGACAGGTTAAGTGAGTGGGCAATAAGATGGCAGATGGAGTATAATGTAGGGAAATGTGAAGTTATGCACTTTGGTCATAAGAATAGAAAAGTAGAATTTTTTTAAAATGTGTTTAACTTGTAAGTGTCGATGTTCAAAGAGACTTGGGTGTGCTTGTACAAGGAATGCAGAAAGTTAACATGCAGGTACAATAAGCAATTAGGAAGGCAAATGGTATGTTGGCCTTTATTGCAGGGGATTGGAGTACAGGAATGAGGAAGTATTGCTACAATTGTAGTGTTTTGGTGAGACCACATCTGGAGTACTGTGTGCAGTTTTGGTCTCCACATTTAAGAAAGGATATACTTGCATTGGAGGCAGTGCTGCGAAGGTTCACTAGATTGGTCCGTGGGGGTTGTCCTATGATCAGAGACCAAGTAAATTGGGCCTGTATTCTCTGGAGTTTAGAAGAATGAGAGGTGATCTCATTGAAACATATAAGATTCTAAAGGGGCTGGCTAGGGTAGAAAGAGAGATTATTTCCACTGATCGGGAATCTAAAACACAGGGGCACTGTCTCAGGATAAGGGGCCGATCATTTAGGACTGAGATGAGGAGAAATTACTTCACTCAAAGGGTTTTGAATCTTTGGAATTCTCTACTCCAGAGGGTTGTGGATGCTCCATCGTTGAATACATTTAAGACTGGGATAGACAGATTTTTGGTGTCTAAGGGAATCAAGGGGTATGGTGAGCAGGTGGGAAAGAGGAGTTGAATTTTAATATCAGCCATGATAGTTTTGAATGGCGGAGCAGGCTTGATGGGTCATATGGTCTACTCCTGCTCCTATTCTGTTTCTTGTGGTGAGCACATCACAGAGACATCTGAGCAGCTGACGGCGAATGTGACAGCCGAGACCACTGACAGTCAGAGGACTGTGGAAAGCCAAGCCTGTGCTGAGTCACAGGCAGAAGACGTGCCTTTGGAGTCATCAGCAACATGGCACCTGCTGGAAGTACAGTGAGAGGTAAGGGTACATCTGGCAGAGCTGTCAGAGGAGGAGGAGTCCATCCAGGCCATGAGTGCTGCCATGTCTCAGGTGTGTGCATGCATGGCTTCCTCCATCAAGAGGTTGGCGACCCTCCTGGACAGCCAAATCCAGCAAACCACTCAGTGGATGTCGGAGATGCGCACAGATCTGCATGCCATTGCCTTGTCCATGAGCTCTGTGCAGCAGTGGCAGGGCAAGAGGGGGAACGAGGCAGCTGGAGTCTCCACCCGGTCTTGTCCTTCTCAGTTCAGCAGCGAGGTACAAGTGTGCCGTGCAAGGGAGGAGGAGCAGTTCCCCTCTGTATCTGGGATCTCCTCTCAGAGCACTCCTGGTTTGGACAGTGGCACCTCAGCCCCTCTGCCAGTAACACCAGTGCCTCCAGTAGCCACGATGACATAGGAGAGTCCTGCAACTCTGTAGGAGCCCCTCAGTATGCTGGGGTTCTCCAGGCTTCAAGCAGCCAGAGGGCAGCCCGATCAGCAGCCTGCCTCCACCACAACTCCAAGCGCAGGTGTGGCACCTCGTAGGAGCACACGCAAGCGAGTTAAGAAGAGCACCTAGATGCACTTGGCGTTCATGGGTGTTTAGACTTTGTACATGTTAAGGCTTTTATTATGTACTGGCACTCAATAAGTGTTAAGAGACACTGCTGTTGGTCATCTTTCTATTCTTGTTGCTTTGGTCCCTCAATGAGCTGCAAGTGTAGGAGTAGGTCGTGTTTGGTCAGCACCTCTGTTTTGTCAGTGTGCACTGTGAACCTGGGTGCTTGGCGATGGAGTGCGAAATGAAGGAGGTGACAGCATGTCCGCAGAAAGGTGAGTTTTTATTGCACTGATTGTGAAAGGGTATCAGGGTAACAAGAAATGGGTATGTATGAGATTGTCCTGAGTCTCCCTTGTGCCTCTCTCATTTCCCCTTGCCTCTGGTGCAGGGGGTTCCTCTTCCTGTGCCACCTGCTCAGCAGCCTCCTCACATCGGACAAGGAGTGGCGATCGATGATGTCCATATTATTCAAGGCCCCCCCCTCTTTGCAGTGCAAGGTTGTGCAGAGCACAGCAGACCACTGCGATGCATGAAACCCTTACTGGGGCATATTGAAGGGATCTGCGGATCGATTCAGGCACCTGAATCTCATCTTCAGCAGCCCAATGGCTTGTTCGATGGTTGATCGGGTAAAACTGTGGCAGTTATTGTAACTTTCCTCCGCTGCATTGCGATGGTGTGAGTAGCCATGGTTTCAATGGGTAGCCCTTGTCCTCAAGAATCCATCTCTGAAGGCAGGCGGGGGTGGGGGTTGCCATAACAGCTCAAGCACCTGGACTGTCTTAGTACGTAGATGTCATGACTGATTCCCAAAAAACGTGCACACACCTGAAGCATCCATTTTCGGTGGTCGCAGACCAGTTGTACATTAATGGAATGAAATTTCTTCCTGTTGATGAAGGTTGCTGGCTGGTCCGTGGGAGCCTTGATGGCCACATGCGTGCAGTCGATCACACCTTACACCTGGGGGAATCCAGTGATGGTCCCCGAAGCTGATGGACCTCTCCGCCTGACTGTCCGGGTCGGTTTGCGCACAGTCACCTCCTTAATGCACAGATGGGCTGCAGCCTGTGAGATCCCCCCATGCTCCCAGTGGATCCCTAGTAAGATCCAGAAGTGTAGAGGTTGAGAGCCACAGTGATCTTCAGGGTCATGGGATCTGGGTGTCCACTAAATCCCATTGGTCTCAACTTGTCCTGAAGCATCGTGCGTAAATCGGTGGCTGCCTCCCTGGAGAGCCTCAATCTGTGCTGACACTGCAGCTCGGACATGTGGAGATAGTTGAGTGTGTACAGTAGACTCTCTCCCAGAGATAGGCCCTTCTTTGCATGCGATGCTGTTGGCGTGCCCCTCTTAGCCCTTCCCCTCTGTGACCAACCGGAGGCTGGCCTGCTTGCTATTCCAGGTGTTCCTGCTGTCCCCCCTGCCAGTGCTTGGACCTCCCTCCCTCTGTGCTACTCCTCCTCCATTGTGGGGGGGGGGGGGGCGGCCACAAAGACTGGGTGGATCAGGCCGATGGCCACTGTCCTAGTCCTGTGTGTTCTATGCAAATCAGCTCCTCCAAGGCTTTCCCTGGCTAGCCCCTTGGGAGCAAGTGCCACCGCCCCTCTGTCCACCTTGCAGCGCACACCACCAACCCCACCCCCCCACATTAGTGCTGCCACCTTCACACATCCCCCTGGGTTAGGGCTGACGCCTTCACCCGCTTCTGCTGTTGTCCAGCACTGGCCTCTGTTCCCCACCATCCCACCAGTATGGCTGGCTGTCAGAGACAGCACTGAACTCTCACCTTCATGCCACTTCCTTTAACCAGGCGGGCTCTGAAGCCCTGTGGTTCCCACGTGCCATTCTTAAAATTCTAAAAGCACTGTAAAATTCCAGTTAATTGTCTTTTAAACTACCTTAATTCATCTCCTGCTGCGACATGGTGAGAAATCCACCCTCCATGGTTCCCGCTGCATGTTAGATGTGGAAGCGACGTCATGACATTGGACTTCTGGGCGAATGTGTCCCAACCACACTTTATGTTCCCCCTCCCGCCGCCGACCCCGCTCTCAGTGGCTCAGTAAAGTTCCAGCCCTAGAGTCTGGGTCGCGCAGAAACCACTTACACTGCAATCATTCAGTGTGTGATACCATTTGAATCAAAGAACATTGCAGATTGTAAACTACCCTCCAACCAGCATTTATCCTCTATATAATATATGGTGAGTTAGGTCTTCAGAAGAAGGAATTTCCCTCCACACAAGATCAGATCGCAGGTTGTTCAACCTTGCCTGCCTTAAAGTGAAGACCAAAGTATGGAAAGTCCTCATCAGGGAACTCCTCTTTGCTGACGATGCTGCATTAACATCTCACACTGAAGAGTGTCTGCAGAGACTCATCGACAGGATTGCAGCTGCCTGCAACGAATTTGGCCTAACCATCAGCCTCAAGAAAACAAACATCATGGGACAGGACATCAGAAATGCTCCATCCGTCAATATCGGCGACCACGCTCTGGAAGTGGTTCAAGAGTTCACCTACCTAGGCTCAACTATCACCAGCAACCTCTCTCTCCATACAGAAATCAACAAACGCATGGGAAAGGTGTCCACTGCTATGTCCAGATTGGCCAAGAGGGTGTGGGAAAATGGTGCACTGACACGGAACACAAAAGTCTGAGCGTTTCAAGCCTGTGTCCTCAGTACCTTGCTCTACGGCAGCGAGGCCTGGACAACGTATGTCAGCCAAGAGCGACATCTCAACGCATTCCATCTTCGCTGTCTCCGGAGAATCCTTGGCATCAGGTGGCAGGACCATATCCCCAACACAAAAGTCCTCGAGGCGGCCAACATCCCCAGCATATACACCCTACTGAGCCAGCGGCGCTTGAGATGGTTTGGCCATGTGAGCCGCATGGATGATGGCAGGATCCCCAAGGACGCATTGTACAGCGAGCTCATCACTGGTATCAGACCCACCGGCCGTCCATGTCTCCGCTTTAAAGATGTCTGAAAACGCGACAAGAAGTCCTGCGACATTGACCACAAGTCATGGGAGTCAGTTGCCAGCGATCGCCAGAGCTGGCGGATAGCGAGAAAGGCGGGGCTAAAGAGAGGCGAGTTGAAGAGACTTAGCAGTTGGCAGGAAAAGAGACAGAAGTGTTAGGAGAGGGCCAACTGTGTAACAGCCCCGACAACCAATTTTATCTGCCGCGCCTGTGGAATAGTCTGTCACTCTAGAATTGGCCTTTATAGCCACTCCAGGCGCTGCTCCACAAACCACTGACCACCTCTAGGCGCTTATTCATTGTCTCTTGAGACAAGGAGGCCAAAGATGCAATGTTCTTGTTCTGTGTACAGTCTATATCACGCGAAGTTATCGCCATTAAGTATTTTTCCATCGCTTTATTGCTACACAAATATGTGCGCAAAATATATGATATTTAAGAATTTTAATTTCCTGTAGAACATGGTACAAGCAGATTATACGCTGAAAATACATGGGAGACAATCCATATCTAAATGAAAGGAATTCTTGGACTTCTTTGTTGTTGGAATTTGAGGCCATTCTTGCAGATCATACTGCTTCCTGAGTTTTCCTCATCATCCAATTCGCTCTCCTGATCACCCAACAGAGGCTGCAGCTATTCTATTCTGTGCTCCCACTCATCCTTTAGCACACTCATGTCATCCATGAAGCTGACTACCTGTTCCCTCGATTCTCTCCTGTCCTCACCGTGCCCACCCAGCTTCAGTTCATCAGCTTCACATTTGCTGACACCATCAATCTATCTCTATCCTCTGGCATCATTCCCACCTCTTCAAAACTGCTGATTTTAGTACCTCATAAAACCTACCCATAACCCTTTCACTCTCTCAAGTGCTGCCTTATCTCTAACCTTCCTTTTCTCTTCCTATTTGTGATTCTCCTTCACAGGACTGAGATTACATCAGTCAAGTTGCAAACAACATCCACTTTGACTGAGACTGAGACTTTTCGGCATTCCTTATTGTTCTTGATCTCTAACACCTTAAACATCATTTACCATTATGACTTTTCTCTGTTGTTCACCTCTATGGTACTGCATATCTTGTTACATTTATCCCCAATACAACACAGGCACTATATTTCCTACAATAGGTTCTTCTCCCATTCTACATGCATGGTCATTTCCAGCGCACCCTGATGTCCATTCTTGATTCCCTTCTCCTCACCTGCCCGTACCTAGGTCACACCATCAAGAAGCATGGGGTCAGTATCCACATGTGTGATGAAACCCAATTCTACCTCTGCCTCCTCCATTGATCCAGAGTCTGTTGCTACTGTCTCCAACCTCATGATTTGGAATATTTCCTCCATTTCAATGATAGCAAAATCATAGCCATTGCTTTTGACTGCTGCTGGCATCCATTGTCCTTCACTGCATCAATGTCCACAGGTACCACCTCAATTTGAGTGATGAAGTGTGGAACTCAATGCTGAGCTCAACTTCCCTCCACCATAACTGTGCTGTTACCAAGGCTGTTTTCTTTCAACTGCAACTGGCCTCCTCCACCTCCCACAACTTTCTTCACCTCAACACTTGATGCCCTAATGATCACCTAGCTAGTCTGAACACACAAGTTTCAACTCATCGAAAATGCTACAATTTTTCTCACCTGCACTAAGTCCCACACTTCTATGCTTTATTGGGTCACTGTGCCCCATATTGAGTTGATTTCAAAATTCTTGGCCTTGTTTTCAAATCTCTCCATGGCCTCACACTGCCCTATCTTACTGACTCCACCTGCTTTATGATTCCACATGGACCCTTGGCTTCTTTAACACTGGGCTTTTCTTTGTCCTCCACTGACTCCATTCCAAACCACTCATTCAGCTACTCCTCTCCTGCTCTCTGAACTCCCTTGCCTTGTCATCCCTCTTGCTTCTTTTAAACAACTTGCATTTATATAGCATCTTTACTGTAGTAAAACATCCCAAGGCACTTTACAGATGTGTAATCAGACAAAAATTGACACAGAGCCAAAAGAGGAGACATTAGGACAGGCAGCCAAAACCTTGGTTAAAGATGTAGGTTTAAAGGAATGTCTCAAAGTAGGAGCGAGAGGGGGAGAGGCAGCAAGGTTTAGGAAAGGAATTCCAGAGCTTGGAGCCTAGAGCCGGGAGGTAACAAAAGCCTGAATAAGGGTTCCAGCAGCAGTTGGGCTGAGGAAAGAGAAAAGACAGGCAATGTTAAAAATCTTTTTTTATTCATTTTGAGGGACGAGGGCGTTGCTGGCCAGGCCAGCATTTAATGCCCATCCCTAATTGCCCATGAAAAGTTAGTGGTGAGCTGCCTTCTTGAACCACTGCAGTCCATGTGGAGCAGGTACACCCAGAGTGCTATCGGGAAGGGAGTTCCACAATTTTGACCCAGTGACAGTGAAGGAATGGCGATATAGTTCCAAGTCACGATATCATAGCAATAATGGAGACTTGGCTTAAAGAGGGGCAAGAATGGCAGCTCAACATCCCTGGATAGAGTTTTCAGATGGGATAGAGGGGGGGGATAAAAATGGAGGGGGGGGGGGTAGCATTATTAGTTAAGGAATCAATAACAGCTTTGAGGAGGGATGAGATGCTAAATGAATCATCAAACCATATGGCCATATGGGTGGAGCTCAGAAATAAAAAAGGGGCAGCCACACTACGAGGAGTGTACTATAGACCCCCAAATAGTGAAAAGGAAATAGAAGAACAAATATGTAGGCAAATTTCTGAGTGTAAAAACTATAGGCCAATAATAGTTGGGGATTTGAACTACCCCAGTATCAACTGGGATACAGAGGGCACAGAATTCTTGAACTGCATTCACGAGAACTTTTTTAGGCAGCACCTAACAAGCCCAAAGAGAGGGGGCACAATTCTCGATTTAGTCTGGTAATGAAGCTGGGCAAGTGGATGAAGTAACAGTGGGTGACCATTTTGGAGACAGTGACCATAATACAATTAGTTTTAGCATAATCATGGACAATGACAAAAATAAAACAGGAGTAAAAGTTCTAAATTGGGGAAGGCAAATTTTATGAAACTGAGAGGTGACCTGGCGAAAGTGGACTGGATACAGCATGCAATAGAGCTAAGCGATCCCATAACCAACGGATTAGATCTAAGCTCTGCAGTCCTGCCGCGTCCAGTCATGAATGGTGGTGGACAATTAAACAATTAACTGGAGGAGGTGGCTCCACAAATATCCCCATCATCACTGATGGGGGAGTCCAGCACATCAGTGCAAAAGATAAGGCTGAAGCATATGCAACAATCTTCAGCCAGAAGTGCTGAGTTGATGATCCATCTTGACCTCCTCCTGAAGTCCTCAGCATCACAGATGCCCGTCTTCAGCCAAAACGATTCACCCCACGTGATATCAAGAAACGACTGAAGGCACTGGATACTGCAAAGGCTACAACATTGGCATCTACCTGGCAATGTGGAAAAGTGCCCAGTTTTGTCCTGGACACAAAAAGCAGGACAAGTCCAACCCGGCCAATTACTGCCCCAGTCTACTCTCAATGATCAGTAAAGTGATGGAAGGTGTCGTCGACAGTGCTATCAAGCGACACCTGCTTAGCAATAACCTGCTCACTGACACTCAGTTTGGGTTCTGCCAGGGCCACTCAGTCCTGACCTCATTACAGCTTCGGTTGAAACATGGGCAAAAGAGCTGAACTCAAGAGGTAAGGTGAGCGTGACTGCCCTTGACATCAAGGCAGCATTTGACCAAGTATGGCATCAAGGAGCCCTTGCAGACCTGGAGTCAATGGGAATCAGGAGGAAAACTCTTCGCTGGTTCGAGTCATACACGGCGCAAAGGAAGATGTTTGTGGTTGTTGGAGGTCAATCATCTGAGCTCCAGGACATCACTGCAGGAGTTCCTCAGGATAGTGTCCTAGGCCCAACCATTTTCAGCTGCTTTATCAATGACCTTCCTTCAGTCATAAGGTCAGAAGTGGAGATGTTTGCTGATGATTGCACAATGTTCAGCACCATTCACAACTACTCAGATACTGAAGCAGTCTGTGTAGAAATGCAGCAAGACCTGGACAGTATCCAGGCTTGAGCTGATAACTGGCAAGTAACATTGGCACCACACAAGTGCCAGGTAATGTATATCTCCAACAGGAGAGAATCTAACCATCTCCCCTTGTCATTCAATGGCATTGCGATCACTGAATCCCCCATTATCAACATCCTGAGGATTAGCATTGACCAGAATCTGAACTGGAGTAGCCATACAAATACCGCGGCTACAAGAGCAGGTCAGAGGCTATGAATCCTGTGGCGAGTAACTCACCTTGCGACTCCTCAAAGCCTGTCCATCATCTACAAGGCACAAGTCAGGAGTGTGCTGAGATACTCTTCACTTGCCTGGGTGGGTGCAGCTCCAACAACACTCAAGAAGCTTGACACCATCCAGGACAAAGCAGCCCGCTTGATTGGCACCCCATCCACAAACATCCACAAATTGTACTGCAGAAACGCACCAAGGCTCCTTAGACAGCACCATCCAAACCCGCGACCTCTACAACCTATAAGGACAAAGACAGCAAATGCATGGGAACACCACCCACCTGCAAGTTCCCCTCCAAGCCACACACCACCTGGACTTGGAACTATAATTGCCATTCCTTCACTGTCGCTGGGTCAAAATCCTGGAACTCCCTTCCTAACAGAACTGTGGGTGCACCTACCCCACATGGACTGCAGTGGTTCAGGAAGGCATCTCACCACCACCTTCTCAAGGGCAATTAAGGATGGGCAATAAATGCTGATCATGACAATGATGCCCACATCCCATGAATGAATTTTAAAAAATTTAAAGGAAAATCAGCGGCAAACCAGTGGGAGGCATTCAAAAGCGAGACACTACAGGCACAGTGTAGGCATGTCCCCACAAAGATAAAGGGTGGTACTGCCAACTCTAGAGCCCCCTGGTTATCTAGAAGCTTACAGGGTAAGTTAAAGCAAAAAAAGAAAGCTTATAATGATCACAAATATCATAATACTTTAGAAAGCCTACAGGAGTATAGAAAGTGCAGGGTGAAGTAAAAAAGGAAATTAGAAAAGCCAAGAGAGGATATGAAAAATTATTGGCAGGTAAAATCAAGGAAAACCCGAAGATGTTTTATCAGCACATTAAGAGCGAGAGGATAACAAAGGAAAGGGTAGGGCCCATCAGAGATATACAAGGCAACTTATGCGTAGATGCAGATGTGGGCAGGGTTCATAATGAGCTTTTTTTGTCTCTGTCTTCACAAAGGAGGGTGTTTATGCAGACATTGTAGTTAAAGAGGAGGAGTGTGAAATATTAGATACAATAAGCAATAATGAGAGGGGAAGTACTAGAGGGTCTGACATTCTTGAAAGTGGATAAATCGCCTGGGCCAGATGGATTGCATCCCAGGTTGTTAAAAAAAAGCTAGGGATGAAATAATGGATGTGCTGAGGATCATTTTCAATTCCTCACTAGATGCAAGGTGAGATACCAGATGTTGGCAGTCTGCAAACATTGTACTACCATTGTTTAAAAAGGGTGTGAGGGATAGGCCAAATAATTATAGGCCGGTCAGTCTGACTTCGGTGGTGGGTAAATTATTAGAATCAATTCTGAGGGACAGGATAAATTGTCACTTAGAAAGGCACAGATTGATCAGGGATAGTCAGTATGGATTTGTTAAGGGAAGGTCATGTCTTGCTAACTTGATAGAATTTTTGAGGAATTAACAAGGAGGGTTGATGAGGGTACTGCAGTAGATGTGGTCTACATGTATTTTAGTAAGGCATTTGACAAGGTCCCACATGGCAGACTGGTCAGTAAAATGAAAGCCCATGGGATACAGGGGAATGTGGCAGGTGCGATCCAAAATTGGCTCAGTGACAGGTAACAAAAGGTAGTAGTCGATAGATGCTTTTGCGAATGGAAAGTGGTTTCCAGTGGCGTTCCACAGGGTTGGATCCCTTGCTGTTTGCGGCATATAAATGATTGGGAAATTTGCTGATGACACAAAAATTGGCCATGTAGTTGATAGTGAAGAGGATAGCTGCAGATTCCAGAAAGATATCAATGGTTTAGTTGAGTGGGCGGAGAAGTGGCAAATGGAATTCAATCCAGAAGAGTGAGGTAATGGATTTGGTAGGGCAAACAAAGTGAGGGAATACACAATAAACGGAAGGATATTGAGAGGGGTAGAAGTGAGAGACCTTGGAGTGCATGTCCACAGGTCCTTGAAGGTGGCAGGACAGGTAGATAGAGTGGTGAAGAAGGCATATGGAATGCTTTCCTTTATTGATTGAGGTATAGAATATAAAAGCAGGGATGTAATGCTGGAATTGTATAAAATACGGGTTAGGCCACAGCTGGAGTATTGCGTACAGTTCTGGCCACCACATTACAGGAAGGACATAATTGCACTGTAGAGAATACAGAGATTTACAAGAATGTTGCCGGGGTTTAAAAGTTGTAGCTGAGGAAAGATTGGATAGGCTAGGGTTGTTTTTCTTAGAACAGAGGTGGCTGAGGGGTGACTTAATTGCGGTGTACAGAGTTATGAGGGGCCTAGATAGAGTAGACAGGAAGGACCCGTTTCCCCTAGCGGAGAAGTAAATTACCAGGGGGCATAGATTTCAGGTGATTGGTAGAAGGATTTGAGGGGACATGAGGAGAAACTTTTTCACCCAGAGGGTGGTGGATGTCTGGAATTCACTGCCAGGAATAGTGGTGGAGGCAGAAACCCTCAACTCTTTTAAAAGGTCCCTGGACATGCACCTGAAGTGCTGTAACCTGCAAGGCTATGGACTAAGTGCTGGAAGGCGGGATTAGATTGGGCGGCTATTTTTTCGGCCAGCACGGACACGATGGGCTGAATGGCCTCCTTCTGTGCCATAATATTTCTATGGTCAGGATGGTGTGTGGCTTGGAGGGGAACTTGCAAACTCTTCAAACCAAATCGTGGGTCTCCCTGCTTCCCATAGCTTTTCCCCTCCTGCTTGGTGTCCACTGTTTTGCTATCCTAAGATGCAACGCTTTGAGCTGTCTCTATGCACATTATGGTACCAGTTTCTGATACTGACCATTACTCACTTAAGACACGGCACTGAATTAGCTGAACGATTCACAGGTTGGAAAAAATATCAGAGTTGACAGGTCCTCGTTAAATTTTGTGCATAAATGCAACCTAAATTTTCATATAGCTACAAAAATATACCTGCTCTTTTCTGATACTCATTGTGATATGCAAGGGGACTTACATCATATATTCAATGTCGTATCATTCTATGTCAAGTGATCACAGAATCATACAGCATTGAAGGAGGCGACTTGGCTCATCGTGCCTATGCCAGCTCTTTGAAAGAGCTATCCAATTAGTCCCACCCTGCTGCATTTTTTACCTATAGTCCTGCTGTAGCAATTGCCACCTTAGACATTTTGAAGAGCAGAACACTATCACCAATTCCTTTAGATTCATTATAAAAAGGGCACACAGTAGAATTGGGATAAATGCAAAATGATCCAAGCATAGAATGCCAAAATGCCATTCCCATTCATTATAATGACACGAATGTTCTGGTCGATGACTACAGATAACAGAGGGAATGACTACAGATAACAGAGGGAATGACTACAGATAACAGAGGGAATGGTGCAGAAAGGAATTCCATCACCAACCGCGAGTGACACTGAACAGTTAATTCCGTATTTTGTTTGTGGCCACATCCTATCACACCCATTCCCAATCATCTATCCTCGGTTCAACTATGGGTGCCATAATCAAAGCAGTTGGAAATCAGAGGGAAATTAAAACACAACACCAAGAAATTTTTCCATCACTTTTTGAATATTAGCACTATAAACATCGACATGGGTTATGTTTTGGTCTTAAAAACAGCCATATACCACAACAACTTGGAAGAAGGCTGATTTCTTACTCAATTCCACAAGTGAAACTGGAGATAAGAATATTCTCCACCCCATCCCCGTAAAGAAACATAAATATGTGGAACAGATTTCCAGCAATAACCAACAATACCAAGTCAACTAACTTGGTCATAAGAAAGCTGGTTAAATATTATCCAGGTTAGGAGCAGGGCTTAAGTTTATAAGGATAGGATATTAAAACTTCATGTAATGTAACTGTGCTGCTGAGAGTAAAGAAATGGGATAAGCAGTTGACTTTGGAACTGTAAGGATCGAAAGATTTTCTGCAACTTTGCTCAATTACCTGCGGACTTCAGAAGACATTTTGCACAACTTGCCCTCAGGAGATTAAATGGGTTGGTCGTAATCCATGATAGGGTGGACAGTACACGGTTTGGGAAAAGAATGTGCAAAAATCCTGTTGTTCCATATTTGATGTCCTTCTGTAGTTGAAGATCTCTGCACACATAGTAAGAGAAAAGCAACTTTATGGCACAGCAAAGTAAATTGTATGAAATAATGGAAAGAACTTGCACATATATCACGCTTTATCATGTCCATCAGAAATTTCACAAAGTGTGTTTACACACAATCAATTTCTCTGCAACACTTCAGAAATAAAATAGCAGGCATTTTGCACACAAGATCCCCCAACGGCACATAAAATACGCAGCCAATTAATCTGTTTTTGATAATCTTGGTTGAAGGAGGGATGTTGGCCAGGAAACCAGGAGAATTCCTTGCTCTTTGCTACAGTGCCACACATTGCGCCTGTTTCAGCTGAACAAAGTAAGTGACAGCTAGTCGCTGGTTCATTCCTCAGGGCAATGCCTTGACCAATCAGAGTCAGGTTGCCTGGTTTAAATTTCAAACAGCTTGGCAGTTAACTGTCAGTCAACATAAACTGGTGCATTCTCCATGGAGAATGCACCAATCAATCCGAGTCCACTTGCCAACCAATCAGCACTCTCTTCTCCGTATAAATTTGTTGCTGTCCCTTACATTGGTATTTTTGCGAATTGTCCTGATGAGTATAAGACGAAAAGCTTCGACAAAATGTCTCTGTTTTCAGCGATACTCAAGTACTGTACTACCAAATGACTAGAGAATTATGTTTAATTCTGGGCACCACACTTGAGGGAGAACATCAAGACCTTAGAGAGGGTGCAGAATAGATTTACTAGGATGGTTCCAGGACTGAAAGGCTTCAGTTACATGAAATACTAGAGAAACTAGGATTGCTCTCTTTAGAGCAGAGATGGTTAAGGGCAATTTAATAGAGGTGTTCAAAATCATGAATGGTTCTGAAAAGAGTAAATAAGGAGAAACTGTTTCTCGTGGCAGAAGGGTCAATAACCAGAAGACACAGATTTAAGATAATTACAAAAGAACCAGAGCTGACATGAAAAAATATTTTTATACAATTATGATTTTGAATGTACTGCCTGAAAGGACGGTGGAAACAGATCAAATAATAACTTTAGAAGGGAATTGGATAAATACTTGATGCAAAAAAATTAAAGCGTTATGGGGTGAGAGCCAGGGAGTGGACTAATTGCATAGCTCTTTCAAAGAGCTACAACAGGCATGATGGGCCAAATGGTCTCCATGCTACATTATTCTATGATTATGCACTCAAGTACTGCAGGGAGACTTGAACACACTACCTTCAGACTCAGAGGACAGAGTGTGATATGAAGAATAAGTTAACACCATTGAAATGATGGATTACTTCAACATATTACTATACATAAGTTGTTAGTTTTCAAACACTTTTGTTTAAAAAGGCTTGCCTGATGCACTTTGTCTGAGAGTTACTTTGTAGTAATTCTTACTTTGGCCACATCAGCTAAAGTTAGGCAGGTCAAAACCTTGAAGTGTTTATTTGATAGCTTATATGACAAAAAGGAGAAAGACACACTCTTGGAAGTGCAAATTCATGAAGTTTAAATTAAATAAATCACATTTGCAATGATCTTCTTCCAGTTTTTAAAGAGTTTTTATTTGTTATTGTGATCTTTGGTGTTCACATAGTACGCCATTGCTTGCACTTGACTATATTCCATTTTTCTAAAATAACAAGTTACCAGTTTACAAAAAAAAAGAAAAAATTCAACTTAAATCACATTCTACTAAAAACAAATAAGTGGAATTTCCTTGGCTGGTTTAGCTAGATTCTACACATACAAACCATGGGACATGCAATTTTATTACTTCTTTTGCTGTGAACAGCAGAGCACCAAATTCTACCTCCTGTCGGAACCCCTGTCGTCAGTGCCATGATTATCAATATTGTCAACAATATGGGGGCTGTGTGCGCTGACAGAGTTGAAAAGGTCGTCTGTGTCCATAGAAGTGGTGGGTTGTTGACCAAAGCTCCTGTCATCCCCAAGGGCACCACTTCTGCTGAGCTGCTCTGCTGTCTGATCCCTTTCGTTATTTTCTCTGAAGTCTGTTGCTAAGTTGCTGGAGCTGCTGGGTGCAGCAGAGTCCACTAGAATCTGATTGTAACTGCTGTTCATTTCTGTTCTGCCTTGGTTGCTTGGCAGGTGCACACTCAATCGCGCCAGCGCTTCATTCCCGGTCTGTGAGCCACGGTGTATCCGGTGACTGACGATGATGTTGTTTCCAAACCCTCCCATGGAGGCTGTGGTAGTGCCTTGTTCTCGCTGAACGACTGCTGTCATCCAACCCTCAGCAATCAGTCGACGGATGCGTGACAGGGCATCCTCTCCTGGAATGTACTCCGGAGCATCTCCTAAAGTAGGACAAAGAGAAAAGGTTTTTGCTTACTTCTGATGCTTATGGAATGCCTTAACAAGACGTTCTTGGCCTGATATTTAAAAGTACTTTGCTACGTTAATTAAAATATTGCAGGATGTCTTTTCTTGGAAATCCATCCTCCTTCACCTAGGTAAAAATTTAATCTGCTCCCTCTCCCCACGAGATCTCAGTTCAATCGTTAATGTTCTATTTACTGCCTGAGCACTAGCAAACAGCCTGTTTGCAAACTTCTACTTTTGTGGCTGTTAACCCCCTTAACCAGTTGGTAGAAAGAGCCAATTTACCCTTGGGTTCCTTCCCTTTCTCCCCTGCACCAAAAGAATAGCTGCTGCTATGTGGCAATGGTTAAAAGCAGCAAATTATTGTGTGGCGATCATCGGGAGAGAGCAGAAACACACAAATGAAACATCCCTTCATTTATGCCACATCACCTAGTAATGAGATGAGGGGGCAGTAAAACCTAACTTGTCCAACACAGAATGAGATTCACTTTCACCCTTGCTGAAAAATCCAGATTATTTCTCAAGTGAAGATTTTCTGGTAATTTATAAATCAGGTTTCCCATCTATTCTTTGTGTGTACAACATGCATGGGGTACAGCGAAAATTTTTTTTGGAATTAGCATTAAGAGCAAATCATGCAACCCTTTTCACATCCCTTTCCAGAAATGACTAGCTGTCATCTTGAACATCCTCTCCAGGAGGATTAAGTATTCTATTCATTGGTCACAGCAACTCATGAACATTGCTGCTCTCATGAGCAAGCCATGGACATGGTACGAGTATTTTAATGCTGACCTTGTAGAAAATCAAAAGCATGTAAATATCCTACCAAAATTCACCAGGGCCCTTGTTTAGGATAAAACAGAAAAACCATTCATGGATGATTTGATTCCACACAGCGAAAGAAAGTAATCAGACAAGTGAAAAATTGGAGGGCAAGTTACCATGACTGATATTGGTATCTCTTAGTAGACAGTTACAGAGTGCAATTGGCAGAGAAAAAGATGCAGGCTGTCTGCCTACCTGTCATACAGACTGCTGCAGAGAAGAGAAGAATCTAAAGACAGAAAGTTAAACCAACATTCAAAGAGGAAATACAAAACAATCCAATTCTAAAAGAGTTCCAATGCTGTCACTTCTTTCAACTATTTATCAATGCTAATACACATATGTAATATGCAACAATGCTGATACACCGAAGTCCTTCCCATCTAAAGCAGCAGCCCCAATCTTTCACAGAAACCCCTCTGCTTGGAAAGTACGTCTGCATAGTCGCCCTTGAGATGACAAAAATACCTCTGGTATTCAGCCACACAGTGCAGTTCAATCTTTACAAAATGCCCACACACATACAATATTCAATCATACAGACAACTACAGAAGCTCGTTATACATAGTCAACATCAGACACTCACTATACAATCATGGACAACTGCAGGCACTCACTGTGCAGTTAAATACGTAACTATTATATTTTTGTATTTACAAGTAGAAAAGATTATAGATCTTTAAATTGGAATATTCAGACACCATATGAAAATCAAGTATTGCAGTTGTTGTAAAATTTTCAAGAGGTTTTCAGCTGTCATGAAATCACAGCTGTATGCATGATTGCCAGCTAAAGTTCTGTCAAACTGATAGGGAAAAAAAAGGGATTCATTCATTCCTGATAATTAGTATTATTTCCAAGTAGTTAATAGTAGATTATCGCTTAAATATCATACGACTATCACGTCAATGTAGATGGCATCATATATTAGTGATGTTGTCAAAAGTAGGCCAGAACCAAAGTTTGGGATTAACAATTATATGTCAGTATGCACATGGACACTTGCAATCCCATGACTGGTTGTTGCACAACGTCTAGGTGTACAGTGGGTGTGACTGGAGAGCACCGAGTTTTACAGAGTGCTCTATATAGATGTCCACTGCTATGGAAGAAAAATTAGGTAACAAAAGTCCCAGTCGTGGATGTACAAACACAAATATAAAATGTGATTTACCAGTTTCCTGTACTGCTGCTGTACATTCCCGATTGGGCTGTCAAAAAGCACAACAGCCAGTGTAAGATTTTAATTAAAGGTTGGCTATTCAGAAGCTGCTGTTGGATTGGCAGAAATTTTTGGTTTGCTAATACATTCCTCATATCAACTCAGGCTCAGGATTTTTTTGGGTTTATTCTCAAAGTTCCAGCATCCTAGCTGTTACCTTGACAAAGTGTGACTTTGCAGACTGGTACAAAGAGGGCTTTGTACATTAATGAGCTCATTCATGTATTAATGAGAGCCATTTACATTATTATTCACACAATCTGAGACAATAGGTTATGATCTATTATCTCATTTCAATAGGCATTCACATGAGACGGAGGGACAAACTGTTCTTTCATATGGAGTTGTCTCGTAGAAATCCAAGCTTGGGAGGGCAGTAGCTGATTTAATTGATAGCCTACAGATCAACCTTTGATTGACTCAGAGGTCAAATTGCCAACTTCCTGTCCAGAGAAAGTACAAAGACTCACATGCTCAGGTCAGTTAGGGAGTCTGCTGTGAAAGGTAGGTCCAAGGTTGCACGGGAAGTTAAGATAAGGCTGGGCAGATTGCAACTTGTCCATTCCATAAAGAAAAGTCGCTTACTCTCTAACCAGGACAGGGTGGCCTACTTTTTTTTTTAACAAATGCTAAGTGTTGCCGATTTTGGAAATCTGAAATCAAAACAGAAATGCTAGAAATACTTAGCAGGTCTGGCAGCATCCGTGGAGTGAGAAACAGAGTTAACGTTTCAGGTAGCTAGATGACCTTTCATTTGAACAATAATTTTTCCTTATTTGCTGGAAGAGGGCGAAATTAAATCCTTTAGAACTGCAACGCTGCACATTTTCTTTCTGACTGTAAAATAAAGCAGCTTAACAATCCACATCTGGCCTCATGCCACTAAAGGGTTAATCAGTCCTCCTTTTAGAAGATTGGTAAAGTGCAGGTGAGGACACTTGTGCAGGATTAAAATATCCAGTTTCCATAGCAAAGGGGTTTCACTGTTCCCCTCTCTCCCCCATTATTCTATTTTCTTTCTAGATATTGGGCGCTACAGGGGCACTTGTAAAAGTACTGAATGAAGTCAGTATCTGCTTATGGGCTTGAACAGCACTGCTGAATCCAAGAAAATATCAAATGTATATTCAAAATACATAACATAAATATATAACAAATATATATATATATACTGGACAGAGAATATTTCAGCAATCGATGCCAGAGTATTTACAAATAATGTCATAACATGAATCTCCTTGGTTGTATGTCAGCATACAGACAAAATCGAATGCACAGACAGCTCGATGCAACACTTCCAGACCTTCTGCCATATAAAATCTTGTGGTTGATTGTATTCCTTGAAACTCTTGATTAGGTCCCTGCTTCATAATAGCTGTCAGGAATCCACTTTTCTCTTTCTTATGTTATTGTTAAAAAAGCAGCATGGGCACCCACAAAAAATTGAAATTACCTTGCAGTTTGCTTGTAATATATAGCAAACATATAAATTATTAAGCATACCCTCTTATGCAGTTTAAAATTGATTATTTAGTAGATGTTGGTTACAGGGCAATAATTTTATTTTGAACCACCTAGATTTGGAAACACTTAGATAGAATGCCTCATTTTCTGTTGATGATTACAATCCTCCACTTAAGTACTGGAGCATGCACTACATTGTCGCATTGTGAGCCTGTATAAAAATGCTTTTTGTACACTTTACTCCAGAAAACTATTCAGAGGAATTTTTATTTCATTTTCTAGAAGTCAAGCATCCATATTTTTTATGTGCAGCAAGCACTGATGAAAGCACCTCCCATCAATTAGAACTGCTCACAAATCCCCGCTGTGCCTATAGTACACGAGGTAGAACTCACAAAGCAGCAGGTAAAAAGACAAACAACAGATTTTCTGGCAATGAAAAATTCCCTTGCTTTTCAGATAGACATTCAGGGCCCAAAGGGAATACGTTTTTGTGCATTATCAGAACTGAGGCAGAATGCTGAAGAACCTCAATGTCAGAAACCTAGACAGGCTGAAAGCATTCTCTGCAAACATTTGTCGATCAAATATAAGTTCTTTTTGTCAGGAACTGAAAAGTGACTTGCACCTTCCTCAGTACAGTTGATCTTACTGGATAGGAAGTTTAGTGAAATATAATTCCACACATTAAGAGGGTTAAAATAAAAGGAACATGTACATAGACCAGTTCTTTTGTGTTCCTGGATCTCCTCTGGTGTTCATAAGTTTTATTTATTTTTTTTTATTTAGAGATACAGCACTGAAACAGGCCCTTCGGCCCACCGAGTCTGTGCCGACCAACAACCACCCATTTATACTAACCCTACAGTAATCCCATATTCCCTATCACCTACCTACACTAGGGGCAATTTACAATGGCCAATTTACCTACCACCTGCAAGTCTTTGGCTGTGGGAGGAAACCGGAGCACCCGGCGAAAACCCACACAGACACAGGGAGAACTTGCAAACTCCGCACAGGCAGTACCCAGAATCGAACCCGGGTCCCTGGAGCTGTGAGGCTGCGGTGCTAACCACTGCGCCACTGTGCCGCCCATAAGTTAAATGAGATATGTCATTTCATGAGGAATAGAATATCTGTGTCAGGCAACATGCATCATTATGTTGATAAAATGCAGCTGTGTCCCGTTAAAGCCGAAAAGTATTACTTTTTCTCCAGCATCCAGGTGAATTACTGGCTTTATATCTCATATTTGCTGTCTAGTCTGGTGTACGTCCTTCATAGTCGAAGATGACCATGACATCAACTATAATTCATTGGGAGATGTTGAAACTCTTCACTGAGACTTTCAGGGTTTCCCTGAAGCACTTTTTCTGGCTTCCATGTGAACATTCCTCTTCAATTAATGCACCATAGAAGAGCTTTTTTAGCAAGCACTCATCAGGCATTCTGGCAATATGTTTTGCCATCTTATCTGAGCTCTCTTGAGCAGGGTTTGGACGGTAGGCATTATTTGTGCTAGCTGTGTGCTAGGCACAATTTAATTTATTCTATTTGACCTTTTTCTGGTGTTCCTAGCAAGTTGAATGAATCTCAGTTTTATAAAAATCAAAGATCAAAGACTGTTAAACCATGTAATGCACAATACCTTCTGCTGAAGTAAACCTGTGTCTCGGCTACAGAGTGGAAGCATTCCAATTGGTCGAATACCCTGTTAGTATCCAGGAATAACACCAGGGAAGGTGTGGTCATCCTGCTTTTATGGTGCACAACACTGAGTAAATGTCTGGTTCTATCTACCGAGGGGCTTCCTCAAATAAACCGGTTTTGATCTACTTTTGCAGCTGAGGAGGAGACAGGCCGACATGACACACAGATGCTGGTGTCCTTTCCCTCTTTATGTAGGAGGGCAATTGCGGCTATTCTGAATGATTGTGGAAGGGAGTCCATTTGTCAGCATCTGTGTCAGGTCATTAGAACTTCGTAAAACTTGGCATGAATCCATCTGGCCCTGGGGTCTTGTCAGATTGTGGCCTATGACAGCTTTTGAATGTGCTGAGAGTTTTTTAAAAATCTGTGAGGCAGGAAAGTGGGAGGTCAGGTAAGACTCAGTTTCTTACTGTGTGATCCATTACTCAAGTGTAGAGGGAGGCACAGTATCTGCCAAACTCGGCTTATCGCAGTAGGGGCACTGGTGTTTTGACAGTCCAGTTTTAGGATTGATGTGTTGGTTCTGTTCTGTTTACGACTGCACAGAGTATATGCTGCAAGTTTCCCTGACCTTTGTCCATCATTTGACTGTGGTGTATTGGAGCATTTGTTTAGTACTCACAGGCAGTACGTTGATTAGCACTTCGACATCCTGGATCAGGGTCCTTTCAGCACTAGCCATTTATGTGAGGTTTCTAGTTCACTCACATTCCAGTTTGTTCTGGATTTAGAGCCTTTTGCCATTTCTCTGATGACTGATTTTGCAGTTTCTGGCAAAGCTGAGGTGGTATCAGGTTTCGCATTCTCAGCACAGAAAGGGGCCATTCAGCCAAAGTAGTCCATGTCGGTGTTTATCCTCCACTTGAGCCTTCTCCCATCCTTCCTCATAACTCTACCAGCATAACCCTCTATTCCCTTCTCTGTCATATGCTTTTCTTGCTTCCCCTTAAACGCATCAATACTATTCACTTCAACTACTCCCTGTGGTAGTGAGTTTCACATTTTTATCATTCTCTGGGTAACAAATTGTCTTCTGATTCCTTATTTGACTTCCTGATGACTATCTTATATTGATGACTCTAGTTTTTCCCTTCCTCACAGGTGGGGACGCCTTGGGGAAAATTTATGCTCTCCCCTGGCACAGGTTTGGAGGCAGCAACAGCATATAATCGGGTGGGATGGTGGCGATGGGGGGAGATGAGGGGGGAGGGGGTGAAACCGCACCACCTTCTCGCTTCCGCCGAAATTAAGTCCGGGGTGGGAAGGCCTGTGAACGGCCGACAATTGAGCCCCTTAAGTGGGCAATTAATGCCCAATTAAGGGCCTCATCCCACCACCACAATTAGCCCGGCAACGGGCAGGATTGTTGCTGCACGGGAAGCATGGCAAGAAAAGCCATGTGGGTTGCTTGCTGGCTCCGGGGGCGGACGGGCGGGGGGGTTGGTGGGTGGGGTCCCTCATTCAAGAGCACTTAGTGCCTAATTGAGGGACCCGGCATCAGGAAGTGGGGGGGGGGGGGGGGGCGCTGAGAGCCACCTCCTTGCCCTTGCTGTGGACACCCTTCCTCCATGAGACCCCTCCCACCCTAAACTACCTGCGGCCTGAGCCCAGTGCCACTCCTGGACCTCCGGTGGGTGCTCCACCGGCAGCACACACCAGCTCCACAGTGGCGCTGCTCAATTAAAGACCCCTCTCAGAGGGATCCTTGATTCTGTGGAAGACCTGCCGCTGTCTAGTTCAGTGCCTAATTGGCACTTGATTTGCCAGGCCTCCCACAGAGGGGGTGACACAGGGTTCTGGGTGGCACTTTTGCCGGAGGTCGAGACCCCTGTTACCCAGATAAAATCCTGGCCTCTCTGTGTCTACTCGATCAAGACTGTTCAGAATTTTAAAGAACTTTATTAGGTCACTGCACAGCCTTCCTTTCTCAAGAAAAAAAAAGAGACTCAACCTGTTCATCCTTCCCTGCTAAGTATAAGTGCACAGTTCTGGTATCATACTTGTAAATCTTTTTTGTATTGTCTCCACATTCTTTTTATAATATGGTGACCAGAACTGTACATAGTGCTCCAAGAATGGTCTAACCAAGGTTCAATACAAGTTTGATATAACTTCTCTACTTTTCAATTCTATCCCTCTAGAAATTAATCCTGGTGCTTGGTTTGCTTTCTCGTGCTCTTATTGAACTGCATCACAACTTTTAACGATTTGTTCATTTGTATTCCCCGATACCTTTGCTCCTCTACCCCATTTAGATTCTTATTTTCAAAGTAATAAGTGACTTCCTTATTTTTCTTAGCAAAATTAAAATGGTTTAAGAAGGGTTTTCCTACAGGAAAGACCTGTCTGTACTTTCCTGAAGGTAAGTCATAATTTTTAAAAATTGGATGATTGAACCCCCTGATATCTAGAATCAAATAATTTTACAGAACGAAAGGAAGCCATTTGGCCCAATGTGTCTAACCTGGCTGTCTGAAAAAGTACCTTTCTTTATGCTTATTTAAGTTTAGGGATATTCTTGTAACATCAGTTTTACTGTCGCTTTGTTTGACCCAATCTAACAGTTCACCAAGGAATGAGCTGCGATTCTGGGTACCAAGGTTGTGGCAGGGGATTTGTCCTTGGCCGGGGTGTGGGTGGAAAAATTCCCTTTCTTACTCTAACCCAATAATTTCCCTCTATTTTGCATGCCATGTGCACATGTTTACTGCTTTAGAGGGAGACAGTGAACCAAAGACCAAACTGTACCCTAAGCTCTGTTAGGTAACCCCCCTCTTTGGGCTCTAAGGCAGGTGGGCATTGTTGACAACTTAATTCAAAGATCTCCCAGTTGTGTCTTCACAATGCCATTGATAATGGGGATATTACAACCTGGCCCACTGCCAGCTCTCTTGCTGCTTCTGACTCCCCTCCGCACAACCAACTTGCTTCACCGATTCCTGTTGCATCCCCATACCCAACATTATCCAAGTCCTAAAGATCACACTCTGCCCTGCCCACCAACCTACCTCAAATGCTTAGAGCTGTATTCCCAACCATTGCAGAGCAGTGCTGCAAATGATTCAGAGCTTCCAATATTTTTGGTGAAGTTATTTTAAATATAGTCCCCTGCAATGATTGGACCGTCTTCTCTCTCCCCTTCGCAGAGGCCAGTTATAAAGTCATGGTAATAAAAGCAAAATACTGCAGATTCTGGAAAGCTGAAATAAAACAAAGTGCTGGAAATATTCAGCAGGTCTGACAACATGTCTGTGGTAAAATATTTTGGGGTCCATGACCAGTAATTACAGGGATGAGAATTTTCCCACTGGCTTCTTCTTGCAGACCAGTTCAACTTAAAAAAAAAAATCACAGCCATCAGTTTCACTGCTGACAGATGCTTAGAGCAGAGACAGCACTTCTGAACCTTGGACAAGTTCAGGTTTTCCGGCGGGTTCCGATTTTTTTAAAAGCCCGCTGGGAAACCCTGAAATTGTCCGAGGCTTGGAAGCACTGTCTCTACTGACAGCTATGAAACTGACAGCTGCGATTTTTTAAAAAAAGAGACCAGATACAAAGCTGCTCATCGGAGAGTTCCCACTCTCTGCAACTGTCAGAGCGGAGGCGAGGGAGAGAGAGAGAGAGAGAGAGAGAGGGGCGGGTTTGGGGGGGCAGAAAGAGAAGGGGCGCGGGATGAGGGAGAGGGGAAGAGTGATAGACACAGAGGGAGGAGAGGGGGGAGAGAGCTGAACACAGAGGGAGGGGGGGGTGAGAAAGATGGACACAGGGGAGAGGGGTGAGAGATGGACACAGAGAGGGGATAGGGATTAATACAGAGAGGGAGAGGGGAGAGGCAGAGAGATCAAGATGACTCCTGACAGATGGACGTCTATCCTGATTCTCCGCATCGCTACATCATGTGTGCAGGCAGACATCGACTACTTTTGCAAGCAAAAACAATGCCAGGTAATCTCACTAAATAGGGAGAAATGCATTTTAAAACGGACTGTGTTTTGATGACATTAGGATGGCTATACACTTTACATACAGATTAACTGCCCCCGTGTCCGTGGCTGTGCCAATAATTTTGTCAAATGTCTGTGGTGCAATATGTTGGTGCCTATCCCTGGTCTGCCAGCATCTGTGGAAAGAGAAACAGAGTTAACATTTCAGGTCAATGACCTTTCATCAGAACAGGTCATCGACTTGAAACGTTAACTCTGTTTTTCTCTCCACATATGCTGCCAGACCAGCTGAATATTTCCTGCACTTTCTGTTTTTATTATAAAGTCATGGTGAAGGTTGAGGTACGGGTAGTCAATCAGAAGGGTTACCCCATCAGCAATCTGAGGGGAACCTGTATTATTTAAAATTATGTAGCTGCTTATTAAATACTGGTTCCTCAAGTCAGTGGTCGGAAAGTATAAAATTCCCCTCCGTTCTGGACCCTTCTGCCACAATTGGATCCATCATTCCCCTAATTTTTCACTGCCCCCCTTTGCACACAAAACATCTAATCCGCTCCTCCTGTTTCAGAGAAACACCCCATCATCTTGCTTCTATCAGTAGCATCCCACAATTCCTCTCCTAGTAATTCTACATTAGTCTGCTCCAATGTTCTCACACTTTACTTCTGCCATCCTAGTGCTGCCACACCCAGCACCCCTACTCACTCCCCCAACACCCAGTAACTCCCCCATCCAAGAATTTGTGCGCTCCTTTCATAACCCATCTTTCCTCTCAGCACTGCCAAGACTCCTCTCCCACTCCTCCAAGACTCTGGTACCTCCCTACCAGTGTTCTCAAACACTACCGTCCCTCCCAGTGCTCCATGTCTCACAATCTGCCTTCTCAGCCCCTCACACTCCTCTCCACTGCACCAACATCCAAATGACTCCCATCCCCAGGGAAACCTTCCCAACCCACACAGCTCTCCAATTCATCACAACTGCTACCTGCAGTTCCTACAGCCATTCTCCTACCTGGCAACATTTCCCCTAACATCTTCCTCTGTAAAAAGGTAAAAGGTAAAATTAACTATGCAGGTAAAATAACTTTTAAAAGTAACCAAGGTGACTGAATTACAATTTCCCCACAAATATTTGCATGATAGTTTTTGATCCTGAAGATATTAGAATCATATAACACAGAAGGCAGCATTGGCCCATCATGTCTGCGTTGGCTCTTTGAATGAGCTATCCCATTAATTCCATTCCCCATGCTCTTCCCCCATAGCTCTGCACATATTTCCTTTTCAAGTATATAGCCAATTCCCTTTTGAAAGTTAATACTGAATCTGCTTTCACCACCCTTTCAGGCAGTGCATTCCAGATTACTCGCTGCGTAAAAAAAATTTCATGACCCTTTGGGTTTGTTTACCTAAAATACTCAAATAAATGCAATTTCGCTTATTCAATTACTGTAAATCAGTAGCACTAATAACATTGTTACACAGAATAAAAAAGGCATAGAAGGATATGTTGATAGGATAAGGATAGGGTAAGATCAAGTAAAGTGAGAGGAGGCTCGAGTAGAGCATAAACACTGGCACGGACTAGCTAGGCCAAATGGTCTGTTTCTTTGTTGTAAACTCTTAAGTATTTCTATGTATGCAAAAGTGTGTATGCTCGGACTCATCATGAGCAAAGCCAAACAAGATCTGCTAGATACATATGCCATACAGCATTATTGCATCACTCATACCAGTATTTGAACCTGGACTAATACTTTTAGGCTTCCTCTAGCGGCTGAGGGAGAACAGAGAATATATTATCTAGTGAAAACATGATCATTTGCCTGTGAAGGAAAGCTGTCCAGGCAGTATTGTACTGCTCTAACATTCTTCCAGGCAGAGTAGGGAATTTGAATAATGGTGTCTGTTTTGAAGTCGATAAGCTGCATTGATTCTTTTGATCAAAGCAACTTGAACAACACAAGTGATAACCAACATCGTGGTACACATACATACATAGGGAAAAGCATACAAAAAAAACATCGGACTGGATAACTCCAGGATGCAGACTCCCATGTGTCTTGAGTCTACTCCAAAAGTTTGGGACTGCACACAATCAGCTTCACTTTTGAGGCAGAATATTTTATTTAAACTGATGTACCAGAATCAAATATTTAATTGTGAAAACTACTTCCCCATATCTCTCATTGTCACAAAAAACAAGGAATGAGCTTAACATTCACGTGTTTGGCTCACTGAAGTTCACCATTCGAGTATTTTATGTTGCGAAGTGGTTTCTACTTTGCAGCAATACCAAAGTTACAGCATCAATCTAGAGTTAGGGCCTATTGTCAACCTGTTTTTAAAAAGGGGATCCCTTGGATATCCCTCCTGGATACTTCTTAAACCTTCTGCATTTCACTTAAATTGTCAGACCGTAGGTGCATGTGCCTGGCTCGCTTCCAGTCAGGAGACTTCAGTTCCAGGCAAGCAGTTCAAATGCGTATCGGTGGCCGGAACCACATACCAGTCAAGTATAAATGTAGCATAACTCTTCCAACTTGGCACCCAAGTGTACTTTTTTTTTTCCAAGGAACAATATTCTTGCCTCTATTAATTTGCTTAGTTAATTGTTACATAACAGTACTGTAGGACAAAATTCCAATTTTCCAGCTGATTCAAGACAAGATTTGTTTCGCTGATGAAGTGCTGCCTCCTTGTGAACACAATACCCAGTGGTACTTCTATTCTGGGGATAAGACATGCAATTCAATGTGGTAAGGCTGTGACGCAATATAAGTCACTGAGCTACACTGCAAAACTTTAAACTGCCTCCTGAGGATTTTTTTGCTCAAAAAAAATCACATGAATGTCACAGAGAAAAAAATATTTAACAAAAATGACTAGTTTCCTGCTGTGTATCAAAATCAACAAAGTGCAGCTTCTTAAAAACTCATTGGTAGCAGCCCTGTGAGCATGCTACAAATCATTGCTTTTCAGGTCTACTGTAGGGTGCTGATGCTATTGTCTGCATTGGTGCTATTGATTCCTGGTTCATAATTTTCTTTAAATTCATATTGAGTTATCATTGCATTAATAGTTACACTTTCTAAAGGGAATAAATTATACAGATTTAAATCAGAATAGGTTCAGCGCGAGGAGGAAAAAAACTACACAGAATCTGATACCACAAAAGGAGGCCATTCGGCCCATTGTGCCTGTGCCAGTTCTTTGAAAGAGCTATACAATTAGACCCACACGCCTGCTCTTTACCCATATAACTTCATAGAATGTCATTAAACCACTTGCTCTCCTGTTACGACCAAGTGAGGTGGTGTCTAGGGGTCCCTCTCAGCCGTCACCTCGTCTTACTGTAACAGGGTTTAATTTCAAAGACATCATGTTTTCAGCTCCCCCTTGGTGAATCCTTGTTCACCGCTTTCCAATTATAAGGCAAAGAAACCAGCACAAACAGGTTTTCTTGGGTTTAAAGAAGAAAGGTTGAAATTTATTAAACTTGCCAGAAATGGTGGTGGGGGCAGAGATCCTCAATTCTTTTCAGAGGTACCTGGACAAGTACTTGAAGTGCTGTAATCTGCGGGGCTATAGACCAGGTGCTGGAAGGTAGGATTAGTTTGGGTGGCTAGTTTATTCGGATATGATGCGCTGAATGGCCTTCTGTGCTGTACTTTTTTCTAAACTTAATTCTAATTCGGTTAACGCCGGGGGTGGGGGTGCGGTGGTAAGGTGCTGGTGAACCATCAGTGTTGCCGGTATTAACCCTCTGAAACTGACAGCAACTTCAGGGCATCGGGCATATGCAGATTAGCGTGAAAATCCTAAAGTTGCGGTTGGTCACTCAGGGTTCTGACGTAGGCTGCACTATGGACCCCAAAACTCCCCCAGCCCCTCACCTCCCCAACCCCTGCATCGCTGGCAGTCACTGAAATCAGCGACCATTTCAACTTTCCTGCCCCCACATTGCCATTTGAAACCACATAAAAAGTTACACCATGCTCAGTCAGGTATATCTGGATTTTTAACAGTGATGTGCTTGATTAAATTTGACGCACAACAGAACTGATCCTGAAAATAAAATGTTATAATCGTGAAATGCTGATAAATGATTAATTAGTAGATTTTTAAGCTCATTTTAAAAAATTTATTTTGTGATCAGTGGCGAATGCCTTTGCTTTGCTGCTGACTGCAAAATCCGGCCCATTGTTTATTAGAGAAAATAGTGCAATACAGAAGAGTGATTACATAATCCAATCTTAATTGATGAGTGAGAATGTTTATTTGCGCATTTGGGAATGAATTCAGGGCATTAAACATATTGATGCTGAAGCATTTTTAAACAACCATCTGAAGAATATATTATTATTATGGTAGATAGTTGTATTCAATTTCTGCACCAGCTGTGGCTGAAAATGCAGTAATAAACACCATAAGAAAGAACCCGTGTGCTTCCAATTTGGTGTGACTCAGTACCACAGTACTTTTATGCACCTGACTGAGCAATACAGGTGGGGTTATCAGAGCTAATCGACAAAGTATAAACAGCTTTTGTTAGGAGTCCATATTACATTCACTGTTCAAAGTTATCTCCCAGCTGGGTTTAAATCAGGTGGAAAAAACAAAGAGCACTTTTGCCATTGAGAAAAAGAAATCTATTCCAGATAAACAATCTTTATTTTGCATACTAAATGGTAACAAAAGAACCAGAGGCACTGCTAACCACAGGTGTTGTCTAATGCGAGATAAAAATTAGGCAGTTCATAACAGTAGTAATTACTACAAATGCATAAAATTTGAAATAAAGCTGTGAAAATTCAATCACCAGTTTTTTCAATGTCTTTCGTTTAAACCAAAGAAACTCATAGGATGAGGGCAGACACCATTCCTCTTGAACGCAAGAGAAGCCTAGTGATGCATGCTGGGAAATTCTGAATATGCTCTGAATCTACAGATTTGGCTGGCAATTCCCTTCAGCCGTTCTGGGAATAGTGCATCCGCTCAAAGTGCAGGATTCCAAGACAAACTGAGGGTTTGAAACAAAAAGTTTCAAGGAGGAACCATAACTCTAAGATTTAGGGTAGCTATGGAAAAGGACTAAGATGGACTGGAAATAAAGGTACTGAATTGGAGGTAGACCGATTTCAATATGTTATAACAGGATCTGGCCAAAGTGGACTAGGAGCAGCTACTTTTGGAAAGTCTACATCAGACCAGTGGGAGTCATTCAAAAAGGAAACAGAGAGAGTTCAGAGCCAACATGTTCCCGTAAAGATGAAGGGTAGGACCAACAAGTCCAGGGAACCCTGGATGTCAAGGGATATAGAGGATTGGATAAGGAAAAAAAAGGACGCTTATGGCAGATTCAGAGGGCTAAAAACAGCAGAGGTCCTAGAGAAGAATAGAAAGTGTAGGGGGGGGGGGGGGTACTTAAAAAAATAATTAGGAGAGCAAAGAGGGAGCATGGAAAAACACTGGCAGGCAAGATAAAGGAAAATCCCAAGGCATTTTATAAGTATATTAAGGGCAAGAAGATTACCAGGGAAAGATTAGGGACCAAAGTGGCAATCTGCGTGTAGAGCCGGAGGATGTAGGTGAGGTTTTAAATGATTACTTTTCATCTGTGTTCACTATGGAGAAGGACGATGTAGGTGTAGAGATCAGGGAGGGGGACTGCGATATACCTGAACAAATTAGCATTGAAAGGGAGGAGGTATTTAGTGCTTTTAGTGGGCTTAAAAGTTGATAAATCCCCAGGCCCAGATGAGATGTATCCCAGGCTGCTATGTGAGGCAAAGGAGGAGATTGCAGGGGCTCTGACACAAATTTTCAAATCCTCTCTGGCCACAGGAGAGGTGCCAGAGGACTGGAGGACATCGAATGTGGTACCATTATTCAAGAAAGGTAGCAGGGATAAACAAGGTAATTACAGGCCAGTGAGTCTAACATCAGCGGTAGGGAAACTATTGGAAAAAATTCTGCGGGGCAGGATTAATTTCCACTTGGAGAGGCAGGGATTAATCAAGGATAGTCAGCATGGCTTTGTCAGGGGGAGATCATGTCTAACAAATTTGATTGAATTTTTCGAGGAGGTGACTAGGTGTGTAGATGAAGGTAAAGCAGTTGATGTAGTCTACATGGACTTCAGTAAGGCTTCTGATAAGGTCCATGGGATCCAGGGCAATTTGGCAAATTGGATCCAAAATTGACTTAGTGGCAGGAGGCAGAGGGTGATGGTCGAGGGTTGTTTTTGCGATTGGAAGCCTGTGACCAGTGGTGCACCGCAGGGAACGGTGCTGGGACCCTTGCTGTTTGTAGTGTACATTAATGATTTAGACGTGAATACAGGAGGAATTAGTAAGTTTAATTAGTAAGTTTGCGGACAACACAAAGGTTGGTGGAGTTGCGGATAGTGACAAGGATTGTCAGAGGATACAGCAGGATACAGATCGGTTGGAGACTTGGGCAGAGAAATGGCTGATGGAGTTTAATCCGGACAAATGTGAGGTAATGCATTTTGGAAGGTCTAATACAGGTGGGAAGTATATAGTAAATGGCAGAACCCTTAGGAGTATTGACAGGCAGAGAGATCTGGGCATACAGGTAAACAGATCACTGAAAGTGGCAACGCAGGTGGATAATGTAGTCAAGAAGGCATACAGCTTGCTTGCCCTCATCGGTCGGGGCATAGAGTATAAAAATTGGCAAGTCATGCTGCAACTGTACAGAACCTTAGTTAGGCCACTCTTGGAATACTGTGTACAATTCTGGTTGCCACATTACCAGAAGGATGTGGAGGCTTTGGAGAGGGTACAGAAGAGGTTTACCAGGATGTTGCCTGGTCTGGAGCGTGTTAGCTATGAGGAGAGGTTGGATAAACTCGGATTGTTTTCACTGGAATGACGGAGGTGGAGGGGCGACATGATAGAGGTTTACAAAGTTATGAGTGGCATGGACAGAGTGGATAGTCAGAAGCTTTTTCCCCAAAGTGGAAGAGTCAGTTACTAGGGGACATAGGTTTAAGGTGCGAGGGGCAAAGTTTAGAGGGGATGTGCGAGGCAAGTTTTTTTACACAGAGGGTGGTGAGTGCCTGGACCTTGCTGCCAGGGGAGGTGGTGGAAGCAGGTACGATAGCGACATTTAAGAGGCATCTTGACAAATACATAAATAGGATGGGAATAGAGGGATACGGACCCTGGAAGTGCAGAAGTTTAGACAGGCATCAAGATTGGCGCAGGCTTGGAGGGTCGAATGGTCTGTTCCTGTGCTGTACTGTTCTTTGTATGATCAGTAAGTTCACAGATGATACGAAGATTGGTGGTGTTGTAAATAGTGAGGAGAAAAGCCTTCGATTACAGGACGTTATAGATGGGCTGGTAAGATGGGCGGAGCAGTGGCAAATGGAATTTAATCCTGAGAAGTGTGAGGAGATGCATTTTGGGAAGACTAACAAGGCAAGGGAATATACAATGGATGGTAGGACCCTAGGAAGTACAGAGGGACCTTGGTGTACTTGTCTATAGATCACTGAAGGCAGCAGCACAGGTAGATAGGGTGGTTAGGAAGGCATATGGGATACTTTATTAGCTGAGGCATAGAATATAAGTGCAGGGAGCTTATGATGGAGTTGTATAAAACACTAGTTAGGCCACAGCTGGAGTACTGTGTACAGTTCTGGTCGCCACACTATAGGAAGGATATGATTGCACTGGAGAGGGTGCAGAGGAGATTCACCAGGATGTTGCCTGGGCTGGAGCATTTCAGCTGTGAAGCGAGACTGGATAGGCTAGGGTTGTTTTCCTTAGAGCAGAGATGGCTGAGGGGGGAACCTGATTGAGGTATACAAAATTATGAGGGGCATAGATAGGGTAGATAGGAAGAAACTTTTTCCCTTAGTGGAGGTGTCAATAACCAGGGGGCATAGATATAAGGTAAGGGGCAGGCGGTTTAGAGGGGATTTGAGGAAAGATCTTTCACCCAGAGGTTAGTTGGAATCTGGAACACACTGCCTGAAGGTGTGGTAGAGGCAGGAACCCTTACAACATTTAAGAAATATTGAGATGAGCACTTGAAACACCATATATACTGATATAAAGGATATACTGGCACTGGAGAGGGTGCAGAGGAGGTTCACTAGGTTGATTCCGGAGTTGAGGGGGTTGGCTTATGAGGAGAAACTGAGTAGATTGGGATTATATTCATTGGAGTTCAGAAGAATGAGGGGGGATCTTATAGAAACATATAAAATCATGAAGGGAATAGATAAGATACAAGTAGAGAGGATGTTTCCACTGGCAGGTGAAGCTAGGACAAGAGGGCATAGCCTCAAGATTAGAGGGAGCAGATTTAGGACTGAATTAAGAAGGAACTTCTTCACCCAGAGGGTTGTTAATCTATGGAATTCCTTGCCCAGTGAAGTAGTTGACGCTTCTTCAGTAAATGTCTTTAAAGCTAAGGTAGATATCTTTTTGAACAATAAAGGAATTAAGGGATACTGTGGGAGCGCGGGTAAGTGGATCCGAGTCCATGAAAAGATCAGCCATGATCTTATTGAATGGCGGAGCAGGCTCAAGGGGCCGGACGGCCTACTCCTGCTCCTAGTTCTTACGATCTTATGATCTATAGCATATAAGGCTATGGGCCAAGTGCTAGAAAATGGGATTAGAATAGATAGGTACTTGATGGCCAGCGCAGACACAACAGGCCGAAGGGCCTGTTTCTGTGCTGTATAACTCTATAACTCTCTGACACAGAAGAGAACTGAATGAGTAACTTTAATCATTATCATGAAATATGTACTTGATAAAATTTTGTTTGAAGGCTTATTTTGGACAGCAACATTTTCAAATTTAATGACGGAAAAATGGAATGAATGGAATTGAAAACGACTGTTTCAACTGGTTGATCTTCTCCTTTGTTTAATCGATAGATTCCACTAACTGGTCTTTCAGGATCACTGGCTGTTTTCTCAAATCCTTGGTTGTTTTCTAGCTGCTTTCCTTGATTTTGATTTATATAGAGAGTGGTTATGAGTAAGCTCATCATCAATTATGATTTGCTGTTGGTTTATTTTGTGGGAAAAAAGCAACGTGATGGAAATGAGAAACTGAAAATTTAGAAAGTGGCTATTTGGTGCAGGAGGTAGCAGGAATGAGTGACAAGTGTAGAAAGGTGTGGTAGCTCAGGATTGGAGTATCAAAAGGGAGTAAAAGAGTTGAGGCTCTGTTGGTCACCCACTCTTACAGCTCAGTGTGGAGTTTTTTACCCATCTGGTGCAGAGCTCCCAGTTCCTGCTAAAATACCATTATAGGCAAAGATAAAATTCTACAATTCACTGAGAAAAATGACAATTTTGGAGTTCTGCCTTACTCATAAAAGCACATCAGCTCCTTGCAAATATAGCTTTTGAAATTTATCCTCATGCATTTCTTCACATAGTTTGCATAGTGTGCTGCATCTGAAGCACAATGAACATAGGAAGCAGTTGTTAGTAAATAGTGAGTAATTTTGGAAGGGATACAGTGACAATTTTCAGTGACAGTGGGTGAGGAGTAAATAGCAGTGAGTAGTTGAGGGGATAGTACTGGAGTGAGAGCAGTAAAGGTTGTGTGGCAAGGAATGGAAGGCATTCTGGGGTTTCGGAGTGCTGTCTTGGGTGTAGGTCAATGGGAATCGGGTGAAAACTTTTCACTGGCTGGAGTCATACCTAGCACAAAGGACAAAGGAAAATGGTTGCAGTTGTTGGAGGCCAGTAGTCTCATCTGGAGACACTGCTGCAGGAGTTCCTCAGGGCATTGTCCTAAGCCCAACCATCTTCGGTTGCTTCATCAATGCCCTTCCCTCCATCATAAAGTCAGAAGTGGGGTTGTTCGCGGTATTCTTTTCCACTCGCAACTCCTCAGATAATGAAGCAGTCTGTGTCTACATGCAGCAAGACCTGGACAACATTCAAGTTTGGGCTGATAACTGGCAAGTAACATTCATGCCACACAAGTACCAGGCAATTATTATCTGCAGCTAGATAGAGTCTAACCACCTCCCTTTGACATCCAATGGCATTACCACTGTTGAATCCACCATTATCGACATACTGAGAGTCACCATTGACAAGAAACTTAACAGGACCAGCCACATAAATACTCTGGCTACAAGAGGAGGTCAGAAACTAAGTATTCTGTAGTGAGTGACTCACCTGACTCCCCAAAGCCTTCAAGGCACAAGTCAGTAGTGTGATGGAATACTCTCCACTTGATGAGTGCAGCTCCAATAACACACAAGGAATGTGACACCATGCAGGACAAAGCAGTCTGCTTGATTGATACCCCATCCATCCCCTTAAACATTCACTCACTCTGCCACTGGCACACCATGGCTGCAGAGTGTACCATCTACAAGATGCACTGCAACAACTCATCGGGGTTTCTTTGAGCACCTCCCAAACTCATGACCTCCACCACCTAGGACAAGTTAGCATGCACCCGAGAATAACATAACTTCCAAGTTCTCCTCTAATTAACACACCACCCTGACTTGATATTGCATTCCTTCATTGAGACTGGGTCAAAATCCTGGAAATCCTTCCCTAACAGTACCTTCGCCATATAAACTGCAACAGTTCAAGGAGGTGGATCCTCACCACCTTCTCAAGGGCAATTAGGGATGGGCATAAATGCTGACCTTGCCAGCAACATCCACACCCTGCAAATGAATAAAAAAGGTCTTTAAGATTATGAAAGGGTTTGTTAGGGTAGGTGTGAAGACCAAAACTATAGGCAATAAATATAAGATAGTCACCATTAAGACCAATAAGGAGTTCAGGAGAAACCTCTTTATCCAAAGAATGATGAGAATGTAGAACTCGCTACCACAGGGAATGGTTGGGATAAATAGTACAGATGTATTTAAGGTGAAGCTAGATAAGTGTAAGAGGGAGAAGGGAATAGAGGGTAATGCTGATAGTATTTGATGAGGAAGGATGCGAGGAGGCTCAAGAGGACTATAAATACTAGCATGGACTGTCTGGTCCAAACAGCCTGTTTTTGTACTGCTTATTCTATGTAATTCTATGCAACCAGCTCTCCTACAGCATGCCAGGCTCACACAACATTGGATACACATTCAATAGTAGTCTTCAAAAGGGAATTAGATAAATACTTGCATTTAAGCGGGAGCTAGATAAGTATACGAGGGAGAAAGTAATAGAAGGATATGCTGATAGGGTTAGATGAAGATGGGTGGGAGGAGGCTCATGGAGAACATAAACCAGTTGGGCCAAACAGCCTGTACTTGTTATGTAAATTCAGGTAACATTAGTGTTGGTAGTGAGGCTCTAAGGCATAACAATAAGGTGGGGGTGGGGGTGCGGGGTTAGCAATGGGACAGTATTGAATGTGGAGGAGTAGTATCTGTAATTGAATAAGCAGAAATTTCTGGATGTGAAAGTGATGACCTTGGAGCAAGGATGCTTGGGTACAAGAAATATGCAAGTAGCTTCGAGTATGGCGAATGAGCATTGTGGGACACTGTAAAAAGGGATCTGGAGGCTTGTAAAAAAGCATTTGTGGCCTGTGAACATTGTTGGGGTAAGGTCTTTTTGTTCTCAGAGTTGACTGGGATTTGGCAGTGTTGGAGGGAGCTGGTTGTGGTAGTGTAGCGAAGGGAAAGGCATTCTGGTAAAACGTAGGGGCTGGAATTACAGAAAATAAAGACGATGAATTCTTAGCAATGAGCCAAAATCCAGCTGCATGTCCATACATAAATGTCGGTTAAAGAGGTTAGTATCAGGTTAGCTGTTGTTGCCGAACTCCACTTCCCCATCTCAACGCCACCCACCCTGAGAAATAGCTGTTATGTAGCGTTTCCACCTGTGATTTGGAACTGTTTTCAAGTTCTTAGATATGCCCATTGCATTTTTGCCTCTGGTGGCACCAGAGAAGGGTCGTGAGAAAAATACGTCTATTTACTGACTTTTAAAATGTTGAGAAAAAAAACTGCAACCTATGTGTCTTTCTATATCACTGTGGAGCAAAGAGAAATTGCTTGTTGACAAAATGAGATGCGGGGCTGGGAGTAAGCTAATAACTAAGCACAGAAAATATGGCTAAAACCAATAACATTAAGTATGATTGAGGCAGAAAGCATAAAAATGACAGAAAAGTGTCATATTTACTGGAAGATAACATTGAGAGAGAATATATGAACATACGAATTAGGAGCAGGATTAGGTCACACGACCCTTCAAACCTGCTCCGCTATTCAATAGGTTCATGGCTGAACTGATAACTCCACATTTCCACCGACCCCGGATAACCTTCCATCCCCTTGTTTATCAAGAATCTATCTACTGCTGCCTTAAAAATATACAAAGACTCTGCTTCCACTGCCTTTTGAGGAAGAGAGTTCCAAAGACTCACGACTTACTGAGAGAAAAAAAAATTCTCCTCATCTTAAATGGGCAACCCCTTATTTTAAAACAGTGACTCCTAGGTTGAGATTCTCCCACAAAGGGAAACATCCTTTCCACATCCACCCTGTCAAGGCCCCTCAGAATCTTATATGTTTCAATCAAGTTGCCTCTTACTCTTCTAAATTCCAGCGGTTACAAGCCTAACCTGTCCAATCTTTCCTCGAAAGACAGCCCGCCCATTCTAGGCATTAGTCGAGTAAACCTTCTCTGTACTGCCTCCAACGTATTTACATCCTTTCTTAAATAAGCAGACCAGTACTGTACACAGTACTGCAGATGTGGTCTCACCAATCCCCTGTATAGCTGAAGCATAACTTCCCTACCTTTGTATTCAATTCCCCTCGCAATAAATGATAACATTCTATTAGCTTTCTTAATTACATGCTGTACCTGCATACTAAGCTTTTGCGATTCATGCACGAGGACACCCAGATCCCTCTGCATCTCAGAGCTCTGCAATCTCTCACCATTTAGATAATATGCTTCTTTTTTATTCTTCCTGCCAAAGTGGACAATTTCACACTTTCCCACATTATACTCCATTTGCCAGGTCTTTGCTACTCACTTAACCTATCTATATCCCTTTGTAGCCCCCTTATGTCCTCTTCACAAGTTACTTTCCTACCTATCTTTCTGTCATCAGCAAATTTAGCAACCATATCTTCAGTCCCTTCATCTAAGTCATTCATATAAATTGTAAAAAGTGGAGGCCCCAGCACAGATCCTTGCGGAACACCATTCTATATGCGTGTATTATATATATATGTATACACACACAGCATAGTAAATTTAAAAACAATATTAAAAATTAAATTGCAGCTGTCTCTCGGCCAAAAGAGAAAGACTGAAGGAACTCAGACTGATGAGTGGTGCTTTGCAACTCGCATGAAATTACTCGTGACGGTTTTTGCAACCTTTATACAAATTGGGCTAATAACTCATGCTGTTTTGTGCAACAGCTGTGCAAAATGATTAACTGCAGTTATAACCTCAAAAAAAGGACAAAAGTTATATGTGAATCATCCAATGTGTGTAATGATCCTCCTGACAGCTCTTTTTATCCAATATAATTGTGCATTTAATGCTTGTTCCAACAACCCAGTTGAAGAGAAAAAAGGATGGGATGAACTTGGTGCAAAGGAAAAATCAGAAGGACCATTGTTATCAGGTATTCTGATAACTTTTGAGCGGGCAATTCAAGACTGGCTTTGATACAGACAGTGGGTTGTTTGCCCATTTGGTTATGCTCGGCATATTCCTTGAAAATAACAAGGGTTAAAAAAAAAAACAAGTGGGCCACTCAAATATGAAACAAATTTTGTTTTAGGTTAGGCAGTGTGCTCATCGGTATTGGCAAATGTTGTCCCAAACGTATCAAATCCACCTTAAATGCTTTCATCTTTGTTATGCTGCAAACAAAATTACTTGTCCAGATCCCAGCAGGCCTGGAGACTGCCCGGTATGCTCGTTTAGCAGAGTGGCTTGCTGGTTCACAGTTTTTTTTAATGTGTCTAATCTTGAGAGTTTGTGCTTTAGACAAGCGGGAAAACTAGCTTTTAAAAGATGTTCATCAACTATTGAAAACCTGTTTTTTTGGGATGGAGGGAGCCGAGAAGATGAAGATGCAGGTAAATAAAAAGTTTTTAAAGTTATTTTCAAAGTCACAAAAAGGCAGACAGAACTCAGCTTTCATCTAGAATTCTGCCACTTGCATTCCTATATCAAGTCTCACATGTGTTCCTGTCAATCTTCACTGGCTTTGGATCCCCCAGCACATTGATATTAAATTCTCATCCTAATCGCTCCATAGCCTCACTCTGCCCTACCTGTGCAATCTCCTCCAGCTCAACATCTGCTTGCACCTTGTTGCACATGCTGTTTAAGTATTCTACTGTGAAGGGGGAGCTGCATGAAGCCTGCCTTTCCCTTTAAGGATAAAGGTCATATTGTTGTAAATATGCCCATCTTAATGTTAATTAGAGGATAATTGCTCTAAAGCACATCCTAACGGGCTTGGGGAAGTTTCTCTAAATGGGAGGGAAATCAACATTTTTCCCCCCTCTTTTTTGTATATATAGAGATTTGTTATCATAACATGAAGGATGCATTTCAAAATCTGATGTACAATACATATTTGGATTCATGAGCGGTTTGTTTTAGTAATTTAGACTAATGTTACAGTAATTAAGCTATTTGTGACATGACAGCAGCTTTATTACTGAATTTTAATATTTGACCTGAAAACTGAAGCAACTGGTGTGCCTGTATCCCGGAGCTGCTGACAGCACCAACCAAAAAACATCTTTGCCAATCTTCATACATTATGCATCGCTTCTCCCATTTCCTCACCTCAATTTTCAATCCTCCTTTCCTCAAGTCACTGACTAATGCTAGGGTGCTGCCACTGATAGCAACAGCCTCAGGGTACTTCACCCAAGAAGCTCATCTTCATGCATGAGCAGTGACAAGAAGCACTGGTACTTGATCCTGGGGAGGCACCACACCTGAGCTGGGTATTATCCACATCCAACATCCATCTATTCAGACTTTTCATTGGGAGTCACTGTTTACTGATCAGGTATGCAAACCTCAGTTGATTTTACCATGCATCAAATCTGGGCCTTCCTCCTCTGTGTTGTTCAGTATTAATAGAGGATGTTTATTAATACATTGTGCAACCTTAATAACTTTGGATGTACACATGATGGAAGCAAACTGTAAACTGCATAGAAAGTATAATTCATAAAGTTTTAAGACAGCAAAGTTCAAATTTCTAGGCTTTAACATAACTACATTTTATGATGCATCACTCAATCTGATTTTTCAATAGTTCACCTTTACTTCTGTCGCCATTTAATCAGTTTCAGCATCATTAACATAATGTGAACATTAAAAAACTTTATGAATTCTGCTTTTATTTGCCATTTACTGTGTGCTTCTACTATTTGTACATTCAAAGTTATTAAAGTTTGAAGTTGCACAAGGACTTTATAAACACCCTGTAGTGACACAGTATATTCACCCATTAGGCCACTGAGGAAACAGTAATGTCTCTGAAGATTTGGTCAAGTTTGGACCTATATTTACTTAGCACATTTCCAGCAACCAAATGACTGACCAGGAAAAATTGGAGGCTTATATATTGGATAATAGATTGAGTAAAAATCAGGTTATGCTCATTGTCTAGGAACATGCACTGTAATGGAATATATGTTGATGGTTTATTGCCTTTCATCGCAAAGTTCCTGGCATATGATACCTGACTGCGCACGTACGTACATTAACATTTTTATATTGACTCGAATATTTCAGAAATATATGGGCTAGGTTTTCAATCTAATTTCTATTACCCATAACTCCATCAGAATTTACTTCATGTAAATACAACTGGATTATTACAGAATTAGAATATTAACCAATATAGCAACAAAGAATTCCTTGCATTTTTCTTCCTTACTGGAAAAGTATAAGCTTCCAAAAAAGGATTAAGGCATCCCCACAGAACTGATTAAATACTATATCATAACTCCATCTATTGAGTCTAAGACCTGGAATGAGTTTCAATTACATAAGTTAATCAGCTGAATTAGAAAACAGATTTTTGCATGTGCTCTATGCAGGGCAGTTACATCTCACAATATACCTGAGCTTCCTTTAAAGCTTTGTTTAGAGTCAGAACTATTGAGCCAGCTTTATAAACTGGCATCAAACCTAATCATACTATCTCCTCCCAGCAAGAACGCAGCAGGTCTAATCACACTAGCCCTTCCATGAGAGTATCAACAGACCGAGTCACACTGCCGCCTCTTGACAGTAAATGTGCACACGAGATAGTTCTCTAAATTCTGTACTGATGATGCTTGGATACTGATTTGTGACATACCGGTCGTGGCAGTGCTGGCTCCCAGTGCTGTCGGGTTCATATCCGTCTGTTGTGCGGAGGAAGAGTTACCACCTGCGTTCTCCAAGGGCCAATCAGAACTTGTTCCTGCACTGGCCTCTGCCATCTGATTGGCTGTGGTCACTGGAGGTGGCTCTGACTCGCTCAATGAAGACTGACTGGCTGTTGAAGGGAACATACAGCTGTCGTAAGGTGCATCAATTCAGAAAATATCCTTTTCACCATGGGGAAGAGGTTTCACTTGCTATTTAATAATAAATCAACTAACTTGTATTTCAATGTTATATTATGTTTGCTATTTCCCTCACAGATGGAGAGGATAACAATGATATTAACATGGGGTGTAAGTAGAACAGTTCTTGAGAGTAAATGACTTGGATCTTAGAATACAGAGTAGAATTTCAAAATTTGCCATTAAAACCAAACTTGGAGCAGTAACAGTGAGCATGATACGAACCACCTGCAACAGGACATAGATAGGCTAGCAGAATGGGCAGACAAGTGGCAGATGGAATTTAATACAGACAAGTGAGAAGTAATGTATATTGGCAGAAGGGATAGGGTGAGTAATACAGACCTAATAGCACAGTTCTATAGACTGGACAGGGACAGAGGGACCTGGGGGTTCATGTGCATTGATCTTTTGAAGGTGGCAGGACATATTGAGAGAGTGGTTAGCAAAGTATATGGGATCTTGGGATTCATAAATAAAGGCATAGAGTACAAAAGGAGGATAGTTATGCTGAACCTTTCTAAAGCTCTGCTTAGACCCCAACTAGAGTATTGCATCCAGTTCTGGTCCTCACACCTTAGGCAGGATGTGAGGATCCTTGAGAGGAGATTTACCAGCATGGTTCCAGGGATGGGGGATTTTAGCTACAGGGTTAGTTGGAAAAGCTGGGGTTTTTCTCCCTGGAGCAAAGGAGATTGAGGGGAGATTTGATAGAGGTGTACAAGATTATGACAGGCTCAGATTTACTGACGGTACAAGGAGTAGGGGGACACAGATTGAAAGTTATGGGCAAGAGATGCTGGGGGCATGTGAGGAAGAACTTTTTTACACAGCAAGTGGTAATGACCTGGAACTCGCTGCCCACAAGGGTGGTGGAAGTGGAGAAAATCAATGGGACTTGAAGGAAATAAATTTGCAGGGCTACAGGGATCGAGCGGGGGAATGAGACTGACTGATTGCCACCCTCAGTGCTTCCTCTGAGTGATGTTCAACATGGAGGAGTATTGATTCATCAGCTGGGGTGGGGGAGGGGGTGGGCGGTAGATGGTAATCTGCAGGAAGTTTCCTTGCCCATGTTTGACTTGATGCCGTGAGACTTCATGGGGTCTGGAGTCGATGTTGAGGACTCCCAGGGCAACTCTCTCCCGACTGTATACTACTGTGCCGCCACCTCTGCTGGGGATGGTGTTGGCGGTGTCTGGGACACTGTCTGTAAGCTATGATTCGGTGAGTATGGCTATGTCAGGCTGTTGCTTGACTAGACTTTGGGACAATTCTCCCAATTTTGGCACAAACCGCCAGATGCTAATCAGGAGGATTTTGCAGGGTCGACAGAGCTGGGTTTGCTGTTATCATTTCCAGTGCAGAGGTAGATGCCGGGTGGTCCGTCTGGTTTCATTCGTTATCGACGTCATAGCGGTTAGATATACTGAGTGGTTTGCTAGGGCATTTAAGAGTCAACCACATGTGGGTCTGGAGTCACATGTAGGCCAGACCAGGTAAGGACAGCAGATTCCTTCTCTAAAAGACATTAGTGAACCAGATGGGTTTTTACAACAATTGACAATGGTTTCATGGCTATCACTCGACTAACTTTTAATTCCAGATTTATGAATTGAACTTATTTATTGAATTCAAATTCCACCTTCTGTCGTGGGGGATTCGAACCCATGTCCCGAGAGCAATACCCTGGACCTCTGCATTACTAGTCCAGTGATAATACTACTACACCACCACCTCCCCTTGTTTGATTACTTACTTGCTATCATCATAACAAGAACTGATCAGACAGATTTTCTTGAGTTTAACAAAGAAAGAGGTTAACTTCATTGTATCTAAACAGAACTGATAAAAATAATAAACAATGCGCCAACTTCCACTCACACACACACTGGAGATTTACACACACACAAATAGGTTACAGAGCGGGGAAAAGTAGATTGGTTGAGTTAGAGTCCATAGAAAAAAGTGGTATACAGTCTGTGGCATTTGGTGATTCGGCTGGCTTCGAGATGAAATCGGTGGACCTGAGGCTTTTAGTTTCAAGAGGTAGATGACTAGTTTGGTGGGTCTCTTGGAGACAGTGATGTGGATGATTTCCGCGAACGGTGTTTCTGATTGTAGCGGAGTATGTAAAGGTGGTCAGACAACTGGCAGGATTTGAAAGATTTCAAGCTGGAATGGAGAGGGGGGTGGGGTGGGGTGGAGAGAGAGAGAGAGAGAGAGAGAGAGAGACCCCCACTTGGGTCTGCACGTGTCAGAGTCCAGTTGCTTCTCCTCTCTCTGCTGCAGAAAGACCCAGGCTTAAAACCACAGATGGGGAGGGGCTGATCACACGACAGTGTCAATCAAACATAGCATTAAGCAGTATTTCTCTCTTGCCAAAAAGAACAGGTAGTTCCTTCAAACTTCCTGGGTCTTGGTTCTTGCTGGGGCATGAGCAGACATTTCATCTCTCTCCTCACAAGCATTGCAGTGTAGGATACAGTATTGCAAATTAGGTAGCCATCTTAAGCTAAGAGCAAAGTCATCCTTTTAACTGGTCTTTTAAACATATATAAATTCAAATCTCTAATCAGTGGATTAAGGAAAATTATCATTCAACAAGCACATTGGCATGACACCTCCCCATCACGCAAAATGAAATCTGACAACAGGAATATTTCATTAACAGGTCACAAATTAAAAAGAAACTGTACACACACACACACTGATCAGTCTCACTGTCATAGCCATGCTCTGCTTTCTTTTATTTTAATCAGGATTGTGCATGAGCACAACTGGGGAACTCCAACTGTTTTGACTCAATCAGCTTGTCTCCAGCATACACTGAATTTCCTCGTGTATTTCGACAATATCTTCCTTTTCCAGTTTCTCTATATCAATGAACTCAACCCTGGATTGAAAGTTATTCATAACTTTGTGAAGATCATCCAGAGCTTTATGTACATGGTTTTTCCTGTGCTCCACCAGGCCAAGAGCTTGCATTGCAGAGAAATTTGTAAACCAACTATCACCTAGCAGAACGGTGACTTCATCTGTGTGGATTAGCTGTCCTGGCATAAATGCAAATGGGCCAAATGGCACCATAACATCATCAGACACTTTGTCAGGCAAAGTTTTAAGTGCTTCATAGTCATTTTGTACTTCAACCCAGTGCTGGATTTTTTTCCTTGCAGTTTGAGATCACCGATCAATTTAATCCTGCATCTCTTACTGTTGTTCCAGCTCATCAAGGCGAGTCCACAATTCCTCCTCAGTTAGGATACTTGATTTGCAGTCACCACCACCATCACCACCCTCCAAATCTGCCACAAAAACCTTTTTGATCTTAGGGTTTCCTTTGGCTTATGAGCTTTTCTGTGTCTCCCTTCAGAATTCATATCTTTAATTTTTAGGTCTTTAGTTTGAATTTCCTCCCGAACCTGGGACAGTTTCCTGGGACCTAGGTGATAGGGGGTTTTGTTTTATGGGAGGGGTCAATCCTATATTCACATAGTGTAGGGGGTTAGGGTTGTGCACCTTGGTTTGTCCCTGCAGATCCCTTTAAATGCTGTGAGCAGCCTGGTTAGGTCTCCTCTCTGTTCTGCATTTAAATAGGACAGTACAGTGTCTAATTTCCCTAATATTTCAGTGTCAAGCTAACCAGACGGTAGGGGGTTTGATTTGGGAATCTTCCAGGCCTCCCTCTAATGCGTCCTCACTGTCCCTTTCGCCCTCCTCTTTCCTGACTGCCTGACAGTCTTGTGCTTTTTTGTCCCTTTCCCAGCTGTGATATCGTTTTAACATATTGGTGTGGCATAGCCATTGCTCTTTCCTACAATGTGTCAATTATATAATTCATCTTGCTAATTCTCTTTATTACTCTGTACAAGCCACTGAACTGGGCTTTCAATGGTTCTACCTGTATTGGTAATAGCACTAACACATGGTCTCCAGGCTGAAATGTTCTAGCCTTGGCATGTTTATCCACCTGCCTTTTCATAGCTGTCTGGGAGTTTTTTTTTTTTTAAGTGTTCTTGAGCCATCGCACAGGCTCTCATGTGCTGTTCTCGGAACATAGAGATGTAGTCTAATAGGGAAGATTTGTCCCTAGGTCCCAAAACCTTCTCCTTGATTAGTTTTAGAGGACCTCTCACCTTGTGTCCATAAACTAACTCAAAGGGACTAAGCCAGTGGACTCACTGGGTGAGTCCCTGGTAGCAAACAGAAGAAAACCCAGCCCTTTGTCCCAGTCAAGGGGGTAATCATAGCAGTATGCCCTGATATTGGCATTAGGGTCTGGTGGTACTGCTCCAAAGCCCCTTGTCATTATGGGTGGTAGGCTGAGGACTTAAGCTGGGTTATGCCCAGATTACCCATGACCTTTTGAAAAATACTGGACATAAAATTCGTGCCCTGATCCGACTGGATCTCAGCAGGCAGCCCATATCAGGTGAAGAATTGGGTTAGCTCCTCCACCACTACCTTGGCAGAGATAGTTCTTAGAGGGATAGCTTCTGGAAATCGGGTAGCCACATCCATGATGGTGAGAAGATATTGGTAGTCCCCTTTTGTTTTCAGCAGGGGCCCCACACAATCCACCAGTTGTCTGCTGAATGTTTTCCGAAAAGCCGGTATGGGAATTAGGGGCGCAGGTTTTATTGCAGATTGAGGCTTCCCCACATCCTGGCACGTGCGGCAAGTTTTACAGAACTCCACCACATCCTTGTGGAGGTGTGGCCAGTGAAAATGCTGTCTTATGCGGGCTTGGTATTTTTCTGATACTGACATGTCCAGCCATTGGAATTTTGCGGTCTATTTTCAATATTTCCCCATGGTACCTTGGTGGCACCACTATCTGGTGAATCACTGTCCACTCTTGGTCTGCAGGTCTGTGAGGAGGTCTCCACTTCCTCATCAACATCTCATCTTTTAAATAGTAGCACTCTGGAACTTCCTCTGCTTCAGCTTCAGTTTGGGCAGTCTGAGCTAATTATTTTAACCCTGGTTCGGCTTGCTGAGCCTTGACCAAGAAAGACCCATTTAACCCATCCTTTGGGTGCTCGAGCTTCCCAAAGAAGGTTTCAGATAATCAGACAGTAGGGTCATCTGTCTGCAGTGTCAGTTCAGCCTCCTCTATCAGTGCTTGTTTGGCCATGGACCAGGTCACCATACAGTCAGGAAAAATGCCAGGGACCTTTTCCTGTGACTGCTGTCTTCCTGACCTCTTTCGGTCTTTCTAAAACCACTGGGGAAACTACCACCTTCGTCCCTGCCAGATCATTACCAAGGAGCAGGTGGACCCCATCCACGGGTAAACTACAGACAATTCCCACAGTTGCCGGTCCTGAAACATATAAGATTATAAGGGAGCTCGAAAGGGTAGATGTTGAGAAGATGTTTCCACTAGTGGGGGAATCTCAAACAAGGGGACATAATTACAGAATAAGGGGAACACATTTAAAACTGAGATGCGAAGGAATTTCTTCTCTCAGAGGGTGGTGAATCTCTGGAATTCTCTGCCTCAGAGAGTTGTGGAGGCTTGGTCACTAAATGTATTTAAGGAGGAGGTAGACAGATTTTTGAGAGTTCAGAACTTTTGGCAGTAAGCCTCCGGTACTAGCTCATATGCACTCAGGAAAGCATTTTTAGTCATCTCATAATCTGATGCACTCTCATCAGGCAACAGTGAATAAACCTCATGGGCTTTTCCTGTTAGTTTGCTTTGCAATAACAGTGTCCAGCTGTCTACACGCCACTTCAACTGTTTTGCAAGCTTTTCAAAAGAGTTGTAAAATGCTTCCACATCCCCCTCATTGAACTTTGGTATCAACTTGGAGAACTTAACGAGTTCAGCACCCGGTCCTGAGCTAGGAGTAACTCCCTCACTCACGGTGCCTTCGCTGGTTGTTTTGGCTCTTACCTTAGTTAGTTCGAGCCGTCTTAACTCCCTTTCTTCCTTTTCCTTTTGGAAAGTTCTTTTTTTTCCCCTTTCTTGGAATTCTAGTTCTAGTTTCCTCTGTCCTAGTTGTACCTTAGCTAATGTTACTTTGTCTGTTTCAGATTCTATGCCTGTCTCCGGTTCTTCAGTGTCAATTTTAAAATGGTTGGCCACAAGTTTTAGGATTTCAGGCTTCCGAGCTTTTGGATGGATAATAATCTCTAACTGCCCAGCTAAATTCCTCAACTCTTCAACAGATGGGGCTTTTAACCAGGCCAAGTTACTTCACTCTGTTCTAGGAAGGTACTAGCCTCGAATGTGGACATTTTAGTACCCTAGCACTGGAAACCCACAAGAAAACCTGTACTGACGTTTTAAAATTATTGCTCGGGATCAATTTGGTTTCCCGTTTCCAATTTCTCGTTTGTCTTTGGGTTTGATCCCAGACAAGCCCCCAAATTTTTATCATCAAATGAGGAGAGGTCGAGGGTTTTCCTCTTTTGCCTCTCCTTGTTAGACCACAACAGGTTTAATTCATTCTTACAGTGGATGTACAAGCCAATTCAGTAGGTGTTTGATTACTTACTTGCTATGATTGTAGCAAGAATCAATCGGATAGGTTTTCTTGAGTTAACAAAGAAAGAGGTTAACTTTATTGTACCTAAAATGAACTAATAAAAATAATAAACAACATGCCAACTTTCACTCTCACACACATACTAGAGGTTTACACACACACAAATATGTTACAGTGTGGGGAAAGGTAGATTGTTTGAGTTAGAGTCCATAGAAAAAAGGGGTATACAGTCTGTGGCATTTGGTAACTCGGCTGGCTTCGAAATGAATTCGGTGGTCCTGAGGCTTTTAGCTTGAAGAGGTACATGACTGGTTCAGTGGGTCTCTTGGAGACAGTGACGTGGATGATTTCCTTCAACGGTGTTTCTGATTGTAGCTGAAGTATACAAAGGTGGTCAGTCAACAGGTAGGATTTGAACGTTTTCAAGCTGCAATGGAGAGAGAGAGAGAGCAAGAGAGAGAGAAAGAAAGAGACCCCCACATGGGCCGGCATGTATCAGAGTCCAGTTGCTTCTCCTCTCTTCTGCAGAAAGACACAGATGGGGAGGGGCTGATCACATGACAGCCACTCAGTCATTCAAACACAGCAGTTAGTAGTATTTCTCTCTTGCTAAAAAGAACAGGTAGTTCCTTTAAACTTCCTGGGTCTTGGTTCTTGTTGAGGCATGAGCAGACATTTCGTCTCCCTCCTCACAAGCATTGCAGTGTAGGATACAGTGTTGCAAATTAGGTAGTCATCTTAGCTGCCAGTAAAGCCATCCTTTTAGCTGGTCTTTTAAAAAAATATAAATTCAAATCTCTAGTCAGTGGATTAAAGAAAGTTATCATTCAACAAGCACATTGGCATAACAAAAAGGATATCATTTACCTTAGAGGGGGTGCAGCAAAGGTTCACTAAATTTATTCCTGCGATGAATAGGCTATCTTATGTAATATAGGAAACATGGCAGCCAATTTATGTAAGGTTTCACAAACAACTATGTGATAATGACTAGACAATCTGTTTTTCTTTAAGTGATATTGGTTGAGTGATAAATATTGCCCTAGACACCAGGTAGAACTCCCATGTCCTTCTTTGAAATAGTGTCATTGAATCTTTTAAAGGCAGTTTAAAATATTTTAAAACTGGTTTAAAACCTGTAGATTGTAGGAATAACAGAAAGCTGAGGGAGGTGAGCAGTTGCACAGTTCTGCTATCTGGGAAAGAATAAGCTAGTGGAAAAGATGATATGATGATCTTGACTTAAAGAGTAAGATGCAAAGAGGCATCTGGAGGCCAGGATGAGACATGACCATATTAATACTGTGATAGGGAAGATTGGTGCCAGATGCCAGCTTGTGCAATACCCCAGCACGCCAAATTTCCACCTGTGATTCCTCAATTATAGGCAAGCTGCTACAGAGGAGAGAAACAACAGAGTATGTCTAATTAGACATGTGCCTAATTAGATTGGTCATGCATGTTGCCTAGCAAAATGGTTTTACGGTGCCACTAGCAGGAAGTAGGGGACAGGTTACCCGCCCAGCTATGTGGTGCTGACTGATCTATTTAGGGAGACAAAAAAAAAGAGAAAATTGGAAGATTTAGTTTCAGGATGTGATGGAACGATAGTTAAAAGGCAAGATAGCAATGTTTCATTAATGAAAGAAGACAATCTGCAGCTTTAAGTAGATTTGGGCATGAAAAAGCCAGAGATTTTCAAAACAGTTAAGACAGACAGGTCTCATTTCAGAAAGCTCAAAGAAACACTGAATTTCCTACTTAATTAATTTGATTAAATTGAGACTTCTCTCCACAAGCATCCAAAACACTGCTGGATACAAGATTCCTCAGTTCCACCACTAACTGCCTCTATCCTGTCTTGTAGGAGTTAAACAAGTTACATGCTTACCCCAATCAAGGATAAATTAGGATGCACAAATAAAATTAAACCAGTCAGCTACAAAACAACATATAATGGTAGAAGATTTAGTACTGAGCTGCACAGTCCTGGTAATAATACGGTGCACTTGATGACTTGAGTCAATATACACTGGGCTGGATTTTGTTCTGGAAGTAATTATGAAACTAATAGCAGACAGCACCTTCCAGCATCTGCACATGTGTAGTTAAATGGAAATCACAAAGCTACTGTCCAAGTTGCCTAGCTCCTCCAGAAGCTGTGCGATACCAGTATCTTGCCCAGAGACGCGATACTCAAATACATAGAATGGCATAGAATTGCTGAACATGTGTGATAGATACATATAAAACTCACCAGAAAACATTAGGGCTTGCCAATTTCTGTGCAAGTAAATTTCAATGCCATGATAAGGTTTGATTACTACCAAACAACTTCCCTGGCACTGAAAATTAACTTTAACAAATGTGGCGTCTTATTCCTTCAGATCCTAATTACTGTTGGAGATTTTAAACAATTTTTTAAAAAACTTTTCTTGGTCGCTTTTATTTCTCTCGTGATCCCATTTTTCTTTCCTTTTTTATTTCAGTTTCTATACCAGATTTCACATTGAATTAAATATTCTTAACTGACACTTCCAGGTTCGAGCTCTGCACTGCTCGTTAATGATACTTCAATCTGACTGGTTAAGGCAGACACAGAGTTGCTTTCCCTGTTCACACAGGTCCCAGATGCTCTGTAGAGGTCACTGTACCATTTTGATTTTCTAATTTTACAGGGAAAATCCCATAGAAAGTCTGTGGGCGAGTCTCAAGTATAATGAAAGCTGGCACCATTCCTTCTCTGCTGTGAGCAAAATCCAGCTCATTGTATTTTGGTAAGCAGTTTTTATCCTTCAAAGTGGCAGAATATCCATAACAAGTGCTAATGTTAAAAGTTTATCTCAGGACACTTTGAATGTGTAAATGTTTCCTTTGCTAATTCTGCTTTACAGCCTTCAACTTTAGAACTGTATACCTAGGGGATGGGAAATACCACAGTCTCCCACTGCGATGCACTCTTAGGAGTAGACCTGGCTGATCAGAACACAAATAGAGTTATGAGCAGATAATACCCATCAGATGTATATGTATCAGTGTTGTGGGCTACATGTAGTAATTAGTTTTCATCATTTCAGTTGCGTTTAATATTTCACATTTAACTTTATTCATGTTTCCCTGTGCTAGGATGGACCAATATGATATTCTATATAATGGCACTATAATGAAGTTCTTTAATTTGGATGACCAAACAATTTGAATGTCATCTGATCTCCCATTCACTCTATGAGAGAGATGCTAGAGGACATTGATGAAGATGTGAAACTTGGTATTGTAATGACTAAAGGCAGCACTATGGAAAAATGTGGTACAGGTGGTCTAAAGGCCACAACTTTAATTTTACAGATATTGTATTTTATAAGATGTACAGTCTTAGCGATTGTATGACTATACAGATGACATCTGTGAAAAACGCTGACAAATAAGTGTTCGAACTCGGTGGAAAGATCGAACTGGCAGTGTCAGCAATTCTCCCATCCATTCAGCAAGCCTGGAATTATGTTATTTTCTATACATCTTGTTGCTAGTGACAAACAAAGTTTCTTAAAACTCAGTCACTTCATGTACAAAGTAACATCACTACTTTTCCTTACATGAGCGGCAGCCACGGCTCAGTTTGTAGCACTCTCGTTTCCGAGTCAGAAGGTTGTGGGTTACAAGTTCCACTTAATCCAGGCTGACACTTCAATCCGAGTACCAAGGGTGTGTTTCACTGTCACAGGTTCCATCCTTCGGATGAAAGGCTAAACTGAGGCCCTGTCTAAACTCTCAGATGAACGTAGAAGATTCCACAACTATATTTCAAAGTTCCCCACAGTGTCCTGGTCAATACTTATCCCTCAACCTGATAAAACATTATTTGGTCATTTATCTCACTGCTGTTTATAAATTGGCTGTCATGTTTCCTACATTACACTTAAAATGTACTTTCTTTGAGGTGTGTAAGTGGCTCTATAAAAGCAAGTACTTCTTTCTTGTATGTAGCAAAGCATTTTGTGAAGAATTAGATCTATAGCACTAGGTATTACAATTATTGGTGGTTCCTTCCTGGGACATTTCTTTTTTAAAAATACTGTCATTATACCATTATGCACTGATGGATAGTGCAGTCTTTATTTTAGTTAGGATCTACACTTGTTGAGGGCCTCAGAAAAGCAGAGAGTCATGTTAATGGCTATCTGCTTTATTGTAGCCATATGCAGCTTAGTTTTGGGTAGATGTGTGATATGTACTTAATAAAAGAGCTCGCTGGAGCTGTTGCACAATGAATATAATCAGCATGCCAGCAGTTACAGATCCAGTTCATTGCCTGAGTTCTCATAATAAAGATTCCAACTGTCACACTGCTTTTTCTTAGTATTTTCAACATTAGTTTAGATGACATCCAGATTGTTTGATAATCCAAATTGAAGGACTCCACGATAGTGTCACAGCATGTTAGTTATCAAATCACTTGTTTGTTGAAATAACTCCAATTTCTTTTACTCTAAGAGTTTGAATCTAACCACTCTTCAATGTCAATGCTGCATGGATTTAGATATTATTTGATCTCAGGATGTGGGTGACAGAGGCAGGCACCACAATTATTGCCATCGCTCCTTGCCCTGAGGACAGTACACGTCAACCACATAGTGTGGGATTGGTATCACATGTAGGCCAGAGTGGGCCGGATGGCAAGTTTCATCCCTGAAGGACCTTGATGAACCAACAATCTGTCAGTTCTCATGGTCATTTTTTTCTGCCCACAAATGCTAGATTTATTGAATTCACTTCCAAAGCTGCCATGGACTTTAACTTCTGACGAGTACAGGACCATAATCTCTTGGTTACTGCTCCCCTAGGTTATGCTTTACAATGAACAAAATAATGTGCACCATAAGTTATGAAGAAATTAAGGGAAGACAATTAATACAAGGTGACACAGCAATAGTGGAATTTTCTCTAGCGATGCCGAAGGAAGATGGTGAGGTAATTAAAAATACCAACAAAGTGTGAGGTAACAGAGCCAGAAGAGTGCAGTACAACTTGTCTGAGATTAGGCTGAGGATGTACAGTGCCTTAGTCAGACCAGATGCGGGATTACTGTGTACAGTTCTGGTTACTACACAATAAAGATGATTTGCAAACATAGAACACGATGCAAAGAGAGCAGCAAGAACGATTCAAGTGAAAGTAAGATGGTATACGAGGAAAGGTTAAAAAATCTTAATCTCTGCAGCCAGATGGAAAAAAAAAACTAAGGGAAAAGTAGGCAAAGAACATCAATGACCTAAATAAGGTAAATCATGAATAGTACTTTAAAATGAGGCCAGAGTTGACAATATAAACTGGTAAACAATAAATTTGGAACAAAATACCACAGGGAAATAAATGTCTGCAACAGCTTGCCAGGGAAGATGCAGACTTTAGATGCAGTTTGATGCTTGGCTGGGAGAGTTGGAATAATAATGCAATTTGTCCATATATATCGCAAATAACAGAACGGGTTAGACTGGAGGCAAGCTGCAAGCAGCCTGTTCGCAGACAAGTGGCTCAAGCATCCTATGTGCCTAACATTGATAACTACCTACATGAGTCATGCAGACATCCATTAATGTAATAGCTACATATCTCTATATTTCATGAAAAATTGAGTCTTCTGGTGCTTTCCAAAGAAATTGCAGCTTTCTACTTGGGATTTTCCAATGAATCGGCCACCTCAGTACTCCATGGATTAAAAAAAGAAAAAAAATTCAAGCAGACTTAAAATCAAAGATTTAAGATATCTTTGGTAACTCCTAGTCATAGACACAAATGGTTTGAAAAATAAATTAGTTTGCAAATCTACCTTATCTTTACTGTACCCATAAAGTTATTATTATTGGAATTGCATTGAAACAACATATCACGAGGAATGCTCCCAAGGACAGTTGCTTTCATGCCTAAAGATGAATAGGAGCATTACAGTTTACCGTTAACTCGCTTAGGCCACAATTTCCCAATTATGATTTTCAATTAGCAGTTTACCACAGACAGCTCATCCAGCAGGCCTACACGATTTGCTAGGAAAATGGCTAAGAATCTTAAAGAATTGAAGCCGCATTTTTGTTGCATTAGATTGGTGTATATATTTTTATATTCCTCTTGTTTTACTGCCCTCGACAATAAAGCATTTGCGAAGTTGCACACAGAAAAATGAGGGATTTGAAAGATATAATTGAAATTTAGCCCACCTAATTTTTTTTTTGAAAAACACAGTAACCTAGGAGTCACTTAAGATACAGCTGGTTGCATAATTCAAGGGAGCTACAGACCTTACGATATCTTCAAACTGATGCAAAGGCCAATTTTCTCACTTGGTACTTTCATAGCTAATTCAAATCATTCCCACGATTTCTGGTTCCTTACCCTGACTGGTCCCTGAAGTGGCAGCTTCCTGTAAATCCCTGTCTGTCTGGGTCTCCGCATTCTGTAGCTGTGGTGATGGCGTTTGGGTTCCTTGTGAGGTTACGGAAGGGGTGGGGTTGCGAGGCTGCAGACCAATAGCATTCATTAGTCCCATATCTCGGTCTGTCCTCCAAGACGTTCTGTTCGGCCTGGAACAGTAACAAAATTATTACTCAGATAAGCATCCCAATGATCTTTAGTCCAAGTATCCAGGCTTCATGCTTGCCAGCAAATTGCTTGCTTTGTCATTTATATTTTTCTTTCCTATTTTGCCTCCCATGTTTGCAAGCCAGACATGTTCCCCAACTTTCTGGATAGTTTGGAGAACTTCTACAATGGCCTTTGCAACGCTATTAAATAGTTCATTTCTAGAAGGTGCATGAAAAAGTAACCAATCCTATTTGCACTTCCCTACAGGGAAGTGCCCAGTCATGACAGAGAACTCATTGTGTCAGGAATTATGGCCTGAGAACCTGAGCCAAAGCAAGTACAAACAATTAGAAAGAATATTTAAAAGCAAAATACTGCGGATGCTGGAAATCTGAAATAAAAACAAGAAATGCTGGAACCACTCCGCAGGTCTGGCAGCATCTGTGGAAAGAGAAGCAGAGTTAACGTTTCGGGTCAGTGACCCTTCTTCGGAACAGGAGAAAGAATATTTTTCTGGTAAGTAATGTGCAAGATAGACTCTTACTCTTACAGCAATCTTATAATTGACAAGGTGCATAGGGTATAAAAGCATTGGTCGTGTTTAAGTCTATTTATGTAGATCCCAAGATTCAAATACCTACAATACAGCTGCAGCAGGCTGGCTCTGGAGGCTTTGTTGCTACAGAGATTCTGTTGTTACAAACGACAGTTAAGGGATTTTCTTATATTTCACACTATTGGGATTCAATGACTGACCAATGTGGTGCAAAAATTAGATGAATTAATGGATATCACTTCTAAGACGAAAGAGATACTGAACAAATTTGGAACTCAAGTGACTAAAGCCTTGTTATAAGTCAGTAGATTTAGAGGTGTAATTTCCTAATCCACCTTATTTCCTAAACAACTCACATGAGGATAGGGTGCTGCCGCTCGACACCTCAGTACACAATGTGGGCTGGACTTTGTGCAGGAGGCGGGGCTCCCGGCACCAGGCCGAAATGATGGGCAGGATCCACACCTCTGCAATTTTTCAGACCCTCAGAGTGATCCCCCGGTCTTTAGCAGTCAAAGCGTAAGGAAGTGGGATCCCTGTCCTTTTAAAGACTTAATCGGGACGGGGATCCCGCCCCAGGGCCAGCAGCTCAGCAGTATCGGCAGCGCCACAGGGAGCGGTGGTCACTGCCAGTAGTGCAGAGGCTTTGGATCCAGGCCCAGCACTGGAAGCCTGGAGAGCAGGGAGCTTATTAGCTGAGGCTGTATAAAACGCTAGTTAGGCCACAGCTGGAGTACTGTGTACAGTTCTGGCCACCACACTATAGGAAGGAAGTGACTGCACTGGAGAGGGTGCAGAGGAGATTCACCAGGATGTTGCCTGGGCTGGAGCATTTCAGCTATGAAGAGAGACTGGATAGGCTAGGGTTGTTTTCCTTAGAGCAGAGAAGGCTGAGAGGGGGTCCTGAGTGAGGTATACAAAATTATGAGGGGCATTGATAGGAAGAAACTTTTTCCCTTAGTGGAGGGGTCAATAATGAGGGAGCATAGATTTAAGGTAAGGGGCAGGAGGTTTAGAGTGGATTGGAGGAAAAAATGTTTCACCCAGAGGATGGTTGGAATCTGGAACACACTGCCTGAAGGGGTGGTAGAGGCAGGAATCCTCACAACATTTAAGAAGTATTTAGAAGAGCACGAAATGACATAGCATACAAGGCTAAAGACCAAGTCCTGGAAAATGGGATTAGAATAGATAGGTGCTTGGTGGCTGGCACAGACACAATGGGCCGAAGGGCCTGTTTCTGTGCTGTATAACTTTATGACACTAAGGGATAGGTGATGTGGGGTCGCCGGGGCCAGTTCAGAAAGCTCTTGCAATGGGGGGTGGGCATTTGGTCCAGGGGGTGGGGGGTCCTGGGGGGTAAAGTTGTTCCCGGTGGGAGTCCTCTGTGGGCCACAAATTGCCCAAGAAGGAGGGCCCCTCCCCACACCCTCAGGCCCGCAGGGAGGGCGCCTCGTTTTCCAAGGCGTCCTCCCCACATGGCAGAGGCCCCTCTCCCCCCACCGATGGCAAGATTCCAGTGGCGGCAGAAAGAGGCCTTATTTGGCCCCTGTGCGAGAAGGTCGTCGTCGTCAGCCTAACCAGCCCCCGGGAGAATCAGAACTGGATTCCTGGCATCGGGACCCGTGGTGGTCGATTTTGCCCCAATTCCCCAGCACCGCACCCCCAACCCTGCCACAAAATCCGCTGTTGGGATACTGCTCTCTCCAAATGCAATACCTCACACTTCTCTGGATTGAATTCCATTTGCCACTTTTCCGCCCACTCGACCAAACCATTGATATCATTTTGGAGTCCACGGCTTTCCTCGTCACTATTAACTACATGGTCAATTTTTGTGTCATCAGCAAATTTCCCAATCATGCCTCCCACATTTAAGTTCAAATCATTAATATATACCACAAACAGCAAGGGACCCAACACTGCGCCCTGTGGAATGCCACTGGAAACCACTTTCCATTTGCAAAAGCATCTGTCGACTACTACCCTTTGTTTCCGGTCACTGAGCCAATTCTGGATCCAACCCGCCACCTTCCCCTTTATCCCAAGGGCTTTCATTTTACTGACTAGTCTGTCATGTGGGACCTTGTCAAATGCCTTATTAAAATCCATGTAAACCACATCCACTGCACTACCCTCATCAATCCTCCTTGTTACTTCCTCAAAAAACTCAATTAAGTTAGCAAGACATGACCTTCCGCTAACAAATCCATGCTGACAATCCCTGATTAATTCGTGCCTTTCTAAGTGACAGTTTATCCTATCCGTCAGAATAGATTCCAACAATTTACCCACCATTGAGGTCAGACTGACTGGCCTATAATTATTTGGCTTATCCCTCGCACCCTTTTAAAACAATGGTACAACGTTTGTAGACCTCCAATCATCTGGTACCTCACCTGTATCTAGTGAGGATCTGAAGATGATCCTCAGCGCATCCGCTATTTCCTCCCTGGCTTCCTTTAATAGTCTGGGATGCAATCCATCCGATCCGGTCGATTTATCCACTTTCAGGGATGTCAAACCCTCAAGCACTTCCTCTCTCATTATATTTATCGTATCTAATATTTCATACTCCTCCTCTTTAACTACAATGTCTGCAACAGCCCTCTCCTTTGTGAAGACAGAGACAAAAAAGTCACTAAGAACCCTGCCCACATCTTCTGCATCCACGCATAAGTTCCCCTGTACATCTCTGATAGGCCCTACCCTTTCCTTAGTTATCCTCTTGCTCTTAATGTACTGATAAAACATCTTCGGGTTTTCCTTGATTTTACCTGTCAATAATTTTTCATTTCCTCTCTTTGCTTTTCTAATTTCCTTTTTTACTTCACCCTTGCACTTTCTATACTCCTCTAAGCTTTCTAAAGTATTAAGATATTTGTGATCATTATAAGTTTTCTTTTTTTGCTTTAACATACCCTGTAAGCTTCTAGATACCCAGGGGGCTCTAGATTTGGCAGTACCACCCTTAATCTTTGTGGGGACATACTTACACTGTGCCCGCTGTATCTCGCTCTTGAATGCCTTCCACTGGTTTGCCATTGATTTTCCTTTAAGTAGCTGTATCCAGTCCACTATCACCAGGTCACCTGTCAGTTTCATAAAATTTGCCTTCCCCCCAATTTAGAACCTTTACTCCTGTTTTATCTTTGTCCTTTTCCATAATTATGCTAAAACTAACTGTATTATGGTCACTATCTCCAAAATGGTCACCCACTGTTACTACATCCACTTGCCCATTACCAATGACGAAATCTAGAATTGCGCCCCCTCTCGTTGGGCTTGTTTGGTGCTGGCTAAAAAAGTTATCTTGAACACAGTTCAAGAATATTTTCCCCTCTGTGCCCTTCACACTGTTTGTATCCCAGTTGATATTGGGGTAGTTGAAATCCCCAACTATTTTTGCCCTAAAATTTTTGCACTCAGAAATCTGCCTACATATTTGTTCTTCTATTTCCCTTTCATGATTTGGGGATCTATTGTACACTCCCAGTAATGAGGCTGCCTCCTTTTTATTTATGAGCTCCACCCACATGGCCTCGTTTGATGATTCATTTAACATATCATCCCTCCTCAAAGCTGTTATTGATTCCTTAACTAATAATGCTACACCCCTCCTTTTTTATCTTCCTCTTGATCACACCTGAAAATTCTTTATCCAGGGATGCTGAGCTGCCAGGCTTGCCCCTCTTTAAGCCAAGTTTCAGTTATAGCAACGATATTGTGTTGCCGTGTGTCCATCTGTGCTCTCAACTCATTGGCTTTATTTACGATATTCCTTCTTGCATTTAAACAAATGCTCTTTAACACTGCCAAATTCCTGTGTTGCACACTTTTTAAACTTTGCTTCTTGTCTTTCAGAGTCACTCTCTAATTTTCTGCCTCCTGTTCCCTGCCCTGAAATTATCCTATTTAAGCCTGCGCTCAGGTTCCCATCCCCCTGCCAATCTAGTTTAAACTATACCCAACAGCACTGGCAAACCTTCCTGCAAGGATATTTGTCCCAGTCCTGTTCAGATGCAGACTTGTATATGGCCCACCTTCTCCATAACCGGTCCCAATGCCCAGAAATCTGAAGCCCTCCCTCCTGCACCATCTCTCCAGCCACGCATTCATCTGCTGTTTTCCTATTACTATACTCACTAGCATGTGGCCTTGGGAGTAATCCGGAGATTACTACCCTTGTGGTCCTGCTTGCTAATCTCTAAACTAATTGCCTAAACTCAGCCTGCAGGACCCTATCCCTCTATCTTACTATATCGTTGGTACCAAAATGGACCATGACCTCTGGCTGCGCACCCTTGCCCTCCAGAATGTTGTGTAGCCGCTCAGTGATATCAATGACCCTTGCCCAGGGAGGCAACATACCATCCTGGAATCACGTCTGCGACCACAGAAATGCCCATCTGTTCCTCTAACCAAAGAATCCCCTATCACTATTGCTCTTTTGTCCTTTTTCCTCCCTCCCTGCACAGCTGAGTCACACATGGTGTTCCAGTCATGACTCTCACTGCATTCTACAGAGGAACCCTCCTTTCCATCGGTACTCGGAACTGAATACTGGTTAGAAAGTGGGATGCCCTCCGGGGACTCCTGCACTACCTGCCCTGCCCTTCTTGTCCGTCTGGCAGCTATCCAGTCCTTCTCTGACTGTGCTCTCTCAAGCTCCAGGGTGAAACGTGCTATCCACATAGTCCTCCACCTCACGGATGCGCCACAGTGAGTCCAGCTGGAGCTCAAGCTTCTGCAGCCAGAGACACTTCCTGCAGATGTGTTTGTCAAGGACACATGGTGCTTCCACGACTTCCCACATACCACAGGAGGCACATTCCACTTGGCCGAGCTGCCCTGCCATTACTTAGCTTTACAATCCAATTATTGCTAGTACAATAGTCTTCTTCCAAATACTGTCATGGGATTTTTTACGTCCACCTGAGAGCGCATTTGGGGCCTCGGTTTAGCATCTCATCCAAAAGAAGGCATCTCCAACAGTGTAGTATTCCCGCAGTACTGCGCTGGAGTGTCAGTCTTGATTTTTGTGCTCAAGTCTCTGAAGGGAGACTTGAACTCATGATCTTTTGCGGCAAGAGTGCCAACAACTGAGCCAGGGTTGACACTCACATTAGACGCTGCTCCACATTAACAAGACATACAATGAAGACTACTAAGTCACGACAACAACTGATTCCTTTCGCTAGTCTATGTTTGAGCTCATCAAGGGTTTAGTAAATCGCTAAGCACAGTTTTGGCTTAAGCTCTGATTCATAAAAGAACCTTTATGACATACTGAAAAAATCTATGCGACAGGGAACTCCATAAACCACCTAACTGAGTAATCACTAAAGAGTGGCAAGGTCTGGGTCACAGGAAGCAGTGATAATATCTATGACAACCTCCCAATCAAACTGAAAGATCCAATTTTACAGATTCAGTAAGGTTGTGCTGGTTTTCTGTTCACAAACTCACATTCATAGTAATATTTTGAGTTATAGAGAACGAATGAACTGGGATGGTTCTAATTCCTCTTACTGGGATACATACAAAATAAAATCAAAATTTTCCAGATGACCTAATAGTTAGGTGGTAGAGTATTTAAATTACATCTGTAATGTTAAAAAAAACTCAAGGGCTCTACATCACTCCAATCCTCTTGCCTCGGTGATTCCCCGAGTTTCATGTCATCTGCATTAGTTAGCTCATCCCAGAGCTGCCCATCACTCAATCTCCTACCTTGATCAGGTGAGATTCATTAACTCTCCACCGAGACATGTTCTGTTCTTGTGCTTGTCGTCAACCTCAGTCCGAAAACTATAGATCAGTGAACAATAAACTAGAACCATAGAATTCGCTATTCGGCTTGCTGTGCCTGCGCAGGCTCCTGTAAAACCTGCCGTTCAGTTTTTTTTTAACTACAGCTCATTACTTTTTGTGTATTCTGAAGTCTATAATATAGCCTTGTGCACTTCAATGCAAGCGTTCAAATAACTAAAACTGAAGTAAAACAATGTACACCCAAAGCAGAAAGTTTAAGCCAGTTTTACCCAGGCCTCTCATTGTTCCTGTTGCTGTGATGGGAGGAAACAGGCTCCGACAGTTGTTCCCAATTGTGTTCAGTCTCCAATTTCGATGCTCTGCAAAAGAGAGAGAATACCGATTAAGATCTACTCCTCTCTCCCTCTGAGTTCCAAGTGCTTAATGAGTTCAAATGCTTAACACAGACTTGAGTCCATATTATAAAATCACACAGCACAGAATGAAGCCACTTGGCCCATCGTGCCTCTGCTGGTTCTTTAAAAGAGATATCTAATTAGTCCCATCCCCTAAATTTTCCCCAGAACTCTACAAGTCGTTTCAAATATTTACCCAATGGCCCTTTGAATGTTAGTGCTGAATCTGCGTACTCCCATCCCTCCACCCCTGTTCTTTTGTCGATTATCTCAAATCTGATTCTTCTGGTTATCAAAACTATTCATAATATTGCACACCTCTATTAAATCTCCCCTTAACCATCTCTCCTCTAAGGAGAACAAATCGAGTTTATCAAGTCTCTCCACATACCTGAAGTCCCCCATCCCTGGTATAATTTTCCTAAATTGCATTTGCACGCTGTCCAAGGCCTAGCCATCCATTCTAAAATGTGGTGCTTAAAACCGGCCACAATACTAGCCTAACCAGTAATTTCATAAAGTTTTGCATAACTTCCTTGCTTTTGTATGCTATGTCTCTATTTATAAAGCACAGGATGCCATACGTTTTTTAAAAGCCTTCTCAACTTGTCCTGCCATCTTCAAAGATTTGTTTATGTGCAGCCTGCCAGGTCTCGCACCCCCTTTAAACATGCACAAGGCTACACATTAGACAGCTCTAAGATGGAACTTAAGTGATGACATTGATAGAATTGTTAAGGTCATACATTTATTTCCCAACAAATCAATAATCACAACCAGCATTCCAATCAGATTTTAGACTGTGCAATCTGAATGGAGGTAGCCTAATGCGTATGGCTAGGATACGAATTTCCTCAGAAATACACCTCAGTACGTACTTTATATAGACCTCAGTACGTACTTTATATAGTAACTGTTAATTTCATTGCCAAACAAATAACCTAAAACTGACGGTGTAAGCCCCAGCCCCTTCCAATCAGCAATAACTCTCCACAATCCACTTCAACCAGCAGCAACCATTCCAAACCTCCTCCAGTCTGCAACAATCTATCCACGCTACCCCAATTGGTAGGAAGCCTCCATGGTCCTCCAACCCATCTCAGGCATCTCCAAACTGTCGCAACACACCTAACAGCTACAAACTGTAATAACCCATCCTGACCACCCTAATCTGCAGCAACTCTTCCCAACCTCTCTGATCTGCAGAAAACTCTCACCTTCCCAAACACTAATTTGCAGCAACCTCTCCTGTTCCTGAACACTCTAATCTGCAACAACCACTCACTCCACACCCACCCCTTCCTGAACTGGTCCAGTCTGCAGCATTCCCTCTCTTACCTAATCTGGTCCAATCTGCAGCATTCCCTCTCCTTCCTGAACTGGTCCAATCTGCAGCATTCCCTGCTCTTCCTGAACTGGTCCAATCTTCAGCATCCTCTCCCCTTCCTGATCTGCACCAATCTGCAGCATTCCCTCTCCTTCCTGAACTGGTCCAATCTGCAACATTCCCTCTCGTTCCTGATCTGGTCCAATCTGCAGCATTCCCTCTCTTACCTGATCTGGTCCAATCTGCAGCATTCCCTCTCTTACCTGATCTGGTCCAATCTGCAGCATTCCCTCTCTTACCTGATCTGGTCCAATCTGCAGCATTCCCTCTCTTACCTGATCTGGTCCAATCTGCAGCATTCCCTCCTCTTCCTGAACTGGTCCAATCTGCAGCATTCCCTCCTCTTCCTCCTGAACTGGTCCAATCTGCAGCATTCTCTTTCCTTCCAGAACTGGTCCAATCTGCAGCATTCCCTCCTCTTCCTCCTGAACTGGTCCAATCTGCAGCATTCTCTTTCCTTCCAGAACTGGTCCAATCTGCAGCATTCCCTTTCTTTCCAGAACTGGTCCAATCTGCAGCATTCCCTCCCCTTCCTGATCTGGTCCAATCTTCAGCATCCTCTCCCCTTCCTGATCTGCTCCAATCTTTTGCAACCCCTGCCACCAGCAGTAACACCCATTTTGCTTCAATTGGCAGCATGAATCCACCAGTTCCAATCAACAGCCCTGCAAATCTATTTTCACAGTTCCTTCCAGCATGTGTCATTTGGTTGAATTAGTATTATGGACAAGTGTGATTCCTTAAGCAATGCTTTGTAGTGATTACAGAAGTTTTAAAAAAACTGACATGTTTTGATCAAGTCAAGCAATGTTTTAACCTTGTATTCCTTGACTATTCACACAATGCAATATTGTTCTGGTTGCCAATGCACAATACTTGCTACAGACCTACTTTAGGTGCCACTGCTCTGCGGCTGCAATTAGTTTAGTTTATTCCTTGTGAAAGTATATTTTTCTTAATGTAACAAACAATACTGTGTTCTGGCACCAGTACTAATTTGAACATCTGTAGGCCCATGCTTAGTCAGAACACAAACATCATAGCATGTAAATGAAAACTGAGATATCAGACCTAATATGGGGGGCAGTACCCAATGAAGTAAAAAATTAAACAGGAACTGAAACTAATTTATTTTTGATTTCTTAATCCAAATAACTGTTTTGTTCCTTAGTAAGGAGTGTTTTGGCAGATATTGAAAATCCAGTACAGTGTGCTCCAATCAGGTGATGCATAATGATACCTTCACTGGAGAATTAAAATTCCGGCAGTATTATTGGACATTTACTAGAAAATAATCTGCATTTGTTTGCTGTGAAATGGACACTGATATATGATGACAGACGATAGTGTTAAAAAATAGTCAGGTTGTAACACCACAAGATATCATCTTCACAAAAGATTTACCCAGACTTATTGGAGATAATGTTAATTTGCAAAGGAAAAACACCTCATGGTGAAGTGACATGAACTGTCTCACAATCAATAGAACTCCATATCCATTCGTGACTTCCAACAAATTCTTCCACTCCTGGAATGTGTCTTTGCAAAGCAGGTGTGGAAAGAGATGCAGTGGTTTTTGTCGAGGTTCATCTCAAGCAGCTCTGTAACACAGGAGTCTGTGCTCTACGGGCTGTTCCCAGGGACGCACACCGAGACAAACATCAACTGCTGCTGGAGGACTATCAATTCGGTGAAAGACGCCCTTTGGTCTGCCTGAAACTTGCTGGTCTTCCAGCGCAACGAGTTGTCCACCACCAAATGTTGCAGACTGGCACATTCCAAGGTCCAGGACTACGTGCTGAGGGACGCACTAAAGCTTGGGGCAGCCGCAGCAAAGGCTCAATGGGGAAAGACCACAGTGTAAGGTCCCCCCACCAAGCTGAACTGAGGGGCTGGATCATGGAAAACCCCTCGAACTGTATCGGGAAGATTTTGTGTGCTGTAAATGTAAAAATGTAATTGGCATGACAATGAAATGGAAGGGTTGTGAGGCAACTCATGATTGTACAGAAGGAAACTGATCACCTTTGCACTGTTTGTATTTTTTGACTTGATGCTGTTTTAAACTGTTTGGGAATGTAATTTTTACAGATTTTTATGAATAAAGTATATTTTGGAAATAAAAAAAATAAGAGAAATAGATGATGAAGGATCTGAATTATCCCACACCACTAAATATTGCCATACTTATGAGCAATCAATTGTAGGATATAATTTGTACCCCATGGATATTCATCACATACTTTCTCTTTATAATCAAGCTATACTCTATGGCAGCGGGCACACTGAAATATGACATCTCCGACAGTGCAAAACTCCCTTAATACTGTACTAAAATGTTAGCCTACATTTTGTGCTCATGTCTCTGGAGTGGGGCTTGAACCAAGAACCTTCTGATTCAGTGTGGGAGTGCTACCACTGAGCCAAGGCTGATATTTTGTTTACCAAACTTGCTAGGTCACGTTTTTTTGAATTCTATCTACTCTGCCCTCCTAATAAATTAGAAGCAACACCAACAAAAAGGCTGTATAGTTGGCATGAGCTGCGGAATCCATGAAATCAAGGGGACTCCACAAAATTCATCAGTAAGATTTATCAGTAAGATTCATAGTATTTTCCATTGATTTAAGAGACATGTGTATTTTTTTTGGGGAGGCAAGCTCAAAATATTAAGCAAAATATTCAAAGAATGAAAAAATTCTCTTTTCCACCATTACAATGACTCCAGAGCAAATATATGGCAATAAACTGCTTAATTACATGCTTTTAATTGGAGAAATCTCAAAAGCGATCAGTACAGTAAATGCCCACTAGAATGTCAGCAATCCAGCATCCTACAAAGGCAATTGAAATGCCTCTGTGATCGTAGTGTAAATTAGAAATTAATTAATCCAGCTCTCATTTTGATGAACACAAAATAAAGTTGTTTGTTATCAGAAACTCTGATTAGGGGATTAGGAAACCACAGAGTGAATTTATTTATCTTTAAAATTCCCCAATGTATAAACCATACAGCTAATGGGGAAAATAATGAGGTTTTAAAACTCCAGTGATGAATTACGGCTGAATTAAAGCAGTACTACATAAGAAAGGAGTATCTCATTAAACACAAGAAGGAAAAGAATATAATGTTAAACGGATCCAAGCCAAATGATGAAGAACGAAGCTAGACATCGATCCTTTTCTTGATCGTTGGTTTATTTACAGAATGCAGCATTACATATCTCTGCCTCATGTCTTCTCCCTGAGTCTCAGCAGGCTCTCTTTATATCTGCTCAGTCCTTAATTTAACAATGCCCTTCACTTGTGTATCTTTAACAACATAATTAACCTACCATTAACATATAATAACATACGTACACATTTTCTAGTAATAATGTCTTTTACAGAAACAAAACTACTTGAAGCTATAAATGTTAATAAAATTAATCAGTGCGCATCACACTGATGGAACCAGAAGCAAAGTGATGATGGGAGAAGAACATATGAATTAGGAGCAGGAGTAGGCCACTTGGCCCCTCATGCCTGCTCTGCCATTCAACAAGATCATGGCTGATTGGATTGTAACCTCAACTCCACATTCCCACCTACCCCGATAACCTTTTACCCCTTTGTTTATCAAGAATCTATCTACCTCTGCCTTAAAAATATTCAGACTCTGCTTCCACTGCCTTTTGAGGAAGAGAGTTCCAAAGACTCTCAACCCTCAGAAAAAACATTTCTCCTCATCGGTCTTAAATTGTTTTAAACAGTGACCCCAAGTTCTAGATTCTCCCACAAGAGGAAACATCCTTTCCATCTCCACCCCTCAGGATCTGATATGTCACAGAGCAGCTGTAGGACATTCTTCTGGGGGAGGGTGAACAGCCAGAAGTCATGGGTCCACACTGTTATCAACGACATAGGTAAGAAGAGGGATGAGGACTTGAATGCAGAGTTCAAGGAGTTAGGAAAGAAATTAAAATGCAGGACCTCAAAAGCAGTAATCTCAGGATTACTCCTAGTGCCACAGGACTAGGAGGATTAAGCGATTTAACACGTGGCTGGAGAATTGGTGCGGGAAGGAGGGCATCAGATTTCTGAGGCATTGGGACCTGTTCTGGGGTAGGCAGGACTTGTACAAGATGGACGGGTTGCACCTTTGCAGGACCAGGACAAACACTCTCAGAGAGATTTGCTAGTGTTTTTGGGGAGGGTTTAAACTAAATTGGCAGAGGGTTGGGAACCAGTTTGAAGGGAAGCAAAACTGGTAACAGGAAGTAGAAAAGTAGTAAGCAAAATTGGAAGGCAGACTAGATGAAGATAAACATTAAATAGGATCGGAATAAGGAATAATGTTAAGACAAAGTTAAGGCACTCTATCTGAATGCACGCAGCATTCACAACAAGGTAGAGGAGTTAAAGGCACAAATAGAGATAAATGCATATGATTTAATTGCCATTACGGAGACATGGTTACAGGGTGACCAAGACTGGGAACAGAATATTCAGGGATATTTGCCATTTAGGAGGGATAGGCGGAGGGGAAAAGGAGGTGGGGTAGCGCTCTTAATAAGGAACGAGACCAGTACATCACTGAGAGAGGATCTTAGATCGAAGAAGCAAGATGTAGAATCAGTTTGGGCGGAGCTAAGAACCAGCACGGGGCAGTCAACAGAGGTAGGAGTTGTAGTGGTAATATTGGGCAGGGTATAAAACAGAAAACTAGAGTGGCAAGTAGCATGGGCAATACAGTAATAATGGGCTAGTTCAATTAACATATAGATTGGGTAAACTGAATCGGCACTAATGCTGTGGAGGATGAATTCCTGGAGTGCGTACGAGATGGGTTTCTGGAGCAGTATGTTGAAGAACCAACTAGGAATCGGGGTATTTTAGATTTAGATAGAATTTTACATTAAGTTTGAAAGAGATATAGTTCATTCCGAAACTAGGGTCTTAAATCTGAACAAAGGAAACTATGAAGGTATGAGGACATGTTGGCTATGGTGGAATGGGAAAATACATTAAAAGATTTGATGGTAGACAAGCAATGCTAGTATTTGAAGTAGTATTACACAGTTTACAACAAATATACATTCCTCTAAGACACAAAAACCCAACAGGAAAGATGAATCAACCAAGGCTAACAAAAGAAGTTAAAAATTGCATTAGGTCAAAGGAAGTGGCTTATAAGGTCGCCAGAAAAAGTGGTAAGCCTGAGGATTGGGAGCAATTTAGAATGTAATAAAGGAGGCCCAAGAAACTGATAAAGAAAGGGAAAAGGGATTATGAATGCAAGCTCGGTAGAAACATAAAGGCGGACTGTAAAAGTTTCTTTAGTTATACGAAAAGGAAAAGATTGGCAAGGATGAATGTGGGTCCATTGTAGGCAGAGACAGGAGAGTTTGTGGTGGAGAATGAGGAAGTGGCGGAGAGGCTAAACAAATACTGTGTGTCTGTCTTCATGGAGGAAGACACTGAAAATCTCCCAGAAGTAGAAGGGAACCAAGGGACTTGTAAAAGTGAGGAACTAAAAGAAATTAATATCAATAAAGAGGTAGTACTCGAAAAATTAATTGGATTGAAGGTTGAAATATCCCCTGGACCAGATGAGCTACATCCCAGAGTGTTGAAGGAGGTGGCTATAGAAATAGTGCATGCATTGGTGGTTATCTTTCAAAATTCTACAGATTCTGGAAGAATTCCTGCAGAGTGGAAAGTAGCAAATGTAACCCCACTATTTAAGGAGGGAGCGAGACAGAAAAAATGAGAACTGTTAGTTTGACATCAGTAGTAGGGAAAATGTTAGAATCGATTATAATGGATGAGATAACTGGACACTTGGAAAATAATGATATGATTGGGCAGAGTCAACATGGATTTATGAAAGGGAAATCATGTTTGACAAACCTGTTGGAGTTTTTTGAGGATGTTACTTGTAGCATATATAAAGGAGACCAGTGGATGTGGTGTATTTGGATTTTCAGAAGGCTTTTGATAAGGTCCCACACAGGAGGTTATGAAATAAAATTAGAGCACGTGGGATTGGGAGTAATATACTGCAATGGATTGAGAATTTGTTAATCGACAGAAAACGGAGAGTAGGAATAAATGGGTCATTCTCAGGATGGCAGGCTGCTACTAGTGGGGTACCGCAAGGATCAGTGCTTGGGCCACAGCTGTTCACAATCTATATAAATGATCTGGATGTGGAGACCAAATTAATATTTTCAAATTTGCTGATAACACAAAACTAGGTGGGAATGTAAGTTGCGAGGAGGATGCAAGGAGGCTTCAAGGGATTCGACAGGCTAAGTGACTGGGCAAGAACACGGCAGATGGAATATAATGTGAATAAATGTGAAGTTATCCACTTTGGTAGAAAAACTAGAAAGGCAGAGTATTTCTTAAATGGTGAGATGTTGGGAAGTGTTGATTTCCAAAGAGACCTGGGTCTCCTTGTTCAAGAGTCACCAAAAGCTAGTAAGCAGGTGCAGCAAGCAATTAAGGCGGCAAATTGTATGTTGGCCTTCATTGCAAGGGGATTTGAGTACAGGAGTAAAGATGTATAGCTTCAATTGTGAAAAGCCTTGGTGAGACTGCACCTGGAGTATTGTGTACAGTTTTGGTGTCCTAAGGATATACTTACCATAGAGGGAGTACAACGGAGGTTCACCAAACAAATCCCTGGGATGGCGGGAGTGACTTATGAGGAGAGATTGCAGAAACTGGGCCTGTATTCTCTGGAGTTTCGAAGAATGAGAGGTGATCTCATTGAAACTTACAAAATTCTTACAGGGCATGACAGGGAAGATGTGGATTGGATGTTTCCTCTGACTGGCGAGTCTAGAACCAGGGGACACAGTCTCAGAATAAGGGGCAAGCCATTTAAGACTGAGATGAGTAAGAATTTCTTTACTCAGAGGGTAGCGAATAAGTGGAATTCTCTAACCCAGAGGGCTGTGGAAGCTCAATCATTGAACATGTTCAAGACAGAAATTGATAGATTTCAGGATACTAATGACATCAAAGGATATGGGGATAGCGGGGAAAAGTGGCATTGAGGTAGATAATCAGCCACGAACTGTTTGAATGGAGTGGAGCAGGCTCGACGGGCCGAATGTCCTACTCCTGCTCCTATTTCCTATGATCCGATGTTTCATAAGAACAGAAGAACTAGGAGCAGGAGTAGGCAATACAGCTCCTCGAGCCTGCTCCGCCATTCAATACGATCATGGCTGATCTCATCTCGGCCTCAACTCCACTTTTCTGCCCGTTCTCCATAACCCTTTAACCCATTACTAATTAAAAACCTGTCCACGTCCTCCTTACATTTACTCAATGTCCCAGCATCCAACGCACTCTGGGGTACTGAATTCCACAGACTCACGACCCTTTGAGAGAAGTAATTTCTCATCACTGTTTTAAATCTGCTACCCCTTATCCTAAAACTATGACCTCTCATTCTAGATTGCCTCACCAGAGGAAACATCCTCTCTAGTCTACTTTGTCAATCCCCTTAATCATCTCATATACCTCAATTAGATCGCCTCTCATTCTTCAAACTCTGGAGAGTAAAGGCCTAAATTGCTCAATCTCTCTTCATAAGACAAACCCCTCAACTCTGGAATCAATCTAGTGAACCGCCTCTGAACTGCCTCCAATGCAACTACATCCCTCCTCAAGTAAGAGGACCAAAGCTGTACGCAATACTCCAGGCGCGGTCTCACTAATGCCTTGTACAGTTGCAGCAACACTTCCCTACTTTTATACTCTATTCCTTTAGCAATAATTGCCAAAATTCCCTTTGCCTTTCTTATTACCTGCTGCACCTGCATTCTAGTTTTCTGTGATTCATGCACGAGGACACCCAAATCCCTCTGCACCGAAGCATTCTGAAGTTTCTCTCCATTTAGATAATAATTTGCCTTTCTATTCTTCTGACCAAAATGGATAATCTCACACTTTGGTTTAGTTTAGAGATACAGCACTGAAACAGGCCCTTCGGCCCACCGAGTCTATGCCGACCATCAACCACCCATTTTATACTAATCCCATATTCCTACCACATCCCCACCTGTCCCTATATTTCCCTACCACCTACCTATACTAGGGGCAATTTATAATGGCCAATTTACCGACCAACCTGCAAGTCTTTTGGCTTGTGGGAGGAAACCGGAGCACCTGGACAAAACCCACGCAGACACAGGGAGAACTTGCAAACTCCACACAGGCAGTACCCGGAATTGAACCTGGGTCGCTGGAGCTGTGAGGCTACAGTGCCAACCACTGCGCCACTGTGCCGCCCTAATCCACTTATCCATGTTAAACTCCATCTGCCAAATTTTGGCCCATTCACCTAACCTATCCACATCCATTTGTAAATTTCTTATTTCTTTATTGCAACTTACTATCCCACCTATTTTTGTGTCATCTGCAAATTTGGATATAGTACCTTCTATCCCTGCATCCAAGTCATTAATATAGACTGTAAATAGTTGGGGCCCGAGGACCAAGCCCTGTGGCACCCCACTAGTTACATCTTGCCAACAAGAAAAGGACCCATTTATCCCGACTCTCTGTTTTCTGTTGGTTAGCCAACCCTCTATCCAAGCTAATAAATTGCCCCTAACTGCATGTGATCTTACCTTGTGTATTAACCTTTTGTGCGGCACCTTATCAAATGCCTTCTGGAAGTCCAGATATACTACATCTACAGGATCCCCATTATCCACTTTACTTGTTACATCTTCGAAGAACTCTAGCAAATTAGTCAAACACAATTTATCCTTCATAAAACCATGCTGACTCTGATGGATTGCGTTTTGACTTTCTAAATGTTCTATTATTATTTCCTTAATAATGGATTCTAACAATTTCCCAATGACAGATGTTAAGCTAACTGGTCTATAGTTTCCTACTTTCTGCCCCCCTCCCTTTTTGAATAAGGGCGTTATATTAGCATTTTTCCAATCCACAGGAACCTTCCCGCATCCAGGGAATTTTTGGAATATTATAACCAATGGATCCACTATCTCCACTGCCATTTCCTTTAAGACCCTAGGATGTAGGCCATCAGGCCCTGGGGACTTGTCTGCCTTCAACCCCAATAGTTTGCTCAGTACTTTTTCCCCTGATTATTGTTCTAAGTTCCTCCCTTTCTATAACGTCTGCATTACCTGTTACTATTGGGATGGTACTTGTGTCCTCCACTGTGAAAACTGAGGCAAAATACTGATTTAGTGTCTCCGCCATTTCTGTGTTCCCCACTATTAACTCCCCAGTCACATCCCCCAAGGGACCAACATTCACTTTAGCTACTCTCTTCCCTTTTATATACTTATAGAAGCTTTTGCTATCCGTTTTATATTTTGCGCTAGTTTTCTTACATAATTTATCCTTTGCTCTTTTTATTACTTTTTTAGTAACCCTTTGTTGACCTTTAAAAGTTTCCCAATCTTCCAGCCTGCCATTGGCCTTTGCAATATGGAATGCCTTAGTTTTTGTCTTTATGTTATCCTTAACTTCCTTGCTTAGCCATGGATGTTTATTACAATCTTTCTTCCTCTCTGGAATATATTTTAGCTGAGAGGAATTGAATATCTCCTTAAACATCTGCCACTGCTCATCAACAGTCCTACCTTTTAGTCTTCCTACCCAGTCCATTGGGGCCAAATCTGTCCTCATGCCTATGTAATTACCTTCGTTTAACTGCAGAACACTAGTGTGGGACTCTATTTTCTCGCCCTCATACTGAATTTGAAATTCTAGCATGTTATGATCACTCTTCCCTAGAGGATCCTTAACTAAACTCCAGCGGATACAAGCTGAGCTTGTCCAACCTTTCCTCATAAGACAACCTGCCCATTCCAAGGCAATAAGTCTAGTAAACCTTCTCTGAACTGCTTCCAACGCTTTTACATCCTTCCTTAAATAAGGAGACCAATACTGTACACAAAACTCCAGATGTGGTCTCACAATTGGCCCATATAACTGGAGCATAACCTCCCTACTTTTGTATTCAATTTCCCTCGCAATAGTGGCAAGGTGGAAAGTGAGTGGCGGAGAGAGGAGACGTGCCAAGGCCTGGAGCAAGTGGCCGGCAGGGGTGGGGGGGGGGGGGGGGGGAGGGAGCAGCTGAAGCGGCAAGGCATGGAGAGAGCAGCCGAGGGAGAGAAGTGGTGAGGGCAGGGGAGAGTGGCTGAGAGAAGGCAGCGGCGAAGTGGGGAGCGAAAGCCAAGCAGATGGGCGCAGAGGGAGTGGGATACTGTTGGGGGTGGGATGAAGGCGGTAATCACAGCCCTTGAAGGGGTTTGGGTTTAATTTGTTTTTTTGTGATAAATTGAGCAGCACCATCTTTATTGCTGGCAGCTGCCTGAGACGTCACAGAGAGTGACATTTCAGTGGATGAGGCTGCATTTGCGCATGTGCCAGTACTGCGCCACCTAGTGGTTGCATTGTCAGTAAATGCAGCCTTTTGAATAAAGGCGTTACATCCGCGATTTTCCAATCTAATGGAACCTTTCCTGAATCTAGGGAATTTTGGATCAACTATCAATGTATCAACTATGTCTCTAGCCACTTCTTTTAAGATTATGAAGTCCATCAGGACCCGGGGACTTGTCAGTCGACAGCTCCAACAATTTGTTCAGTGGCAAGTAACATTCGTGCCACACAAGTGCCAAGCAATGACCATCTCCAACAAGAGAGAATCTTAACATCTCCCCTTGACATTCAATGGCATTACCATCACTGAATCCCCCCACTATCAACATCCTAGGGGCTACCATTGACAAAAAACTGAACTGGAGTAGCCATATAAATACCGTGGCTACAAGAGCAGGTCAGAGGCTAGGAATCCTGAGGCGATTAACTCACCTCCTGACTCCCCAAAGCCTGTCCACCATCTACAAGGCACAAGTCAGGAATGTGATGGAATACTCACCACTTACCTGGATGGGTGCAGCTCCAACAACACTCAAGCTCAACATCATCCAGGACAAAGCAGCCTGCTTGATTGGCACCCCATCCACAAACATTCACTCCCTCCATCACCGAAGCACAGTGGCAGCAGTGTGTACCATCTACAAGATGCACTGCAGCAACTCACCAAGGCTCCTTAGACAGCACCTTCCAAACCCACGACTTCTACCAACTAGAAGGATAAGGGCAGCAGATGTGTGGGAACACCACCACCTGCAAGTTCCCCTCCAAGTCACACACCATCCTGACTTGGAACTATATCGCCGTTACTTCACTGTCACTGGGTCAAAATCCTGGAACTCCCTTCCTAACAGCACTGTGGGTGTATCTACCTCACATGGACTGCAGCGGTTCAAGAAGGCAGCTCACCACCACCTTCTCAAGGGCAATTATGAATGGGCAATAAATGCTGGCCTAGCCAGCGTCGCCCACATCCCATGAATGAATAAAACAAAACACTTCCCTGGTGATTGTAATTTTCTTTCTCCCTCCCATTTCCTGAATTACAGTTATTTCTGGGATGTTACTTGTATCCTCTATGGTGAAGAATGATGCAAAATATCTGTTCAATTCATCTATCATCTCCTTATTTTCCATTATTAATACCCCAGACTCACTTTCTATAGGACCAACACTCAAATTGTTAACTTTTCTCTTTTAAATATCTATAGAAACTCTTAATATCTGTTTTTGTATTTCTAGCGAGCTTTCTCTCATTCTCTAATTTTCCCTCCTCTCTTTATTAATCTTTTAGTCATTCTTTGCTGTTTTTCATATTCTGTCCAATCTTCTGACCTGCCACCCATCTTTGCGAGAGTACTCCAGTCTGTGTGGCCAAGATAGCTGAAGGTTCTGGTCGCGAAGCTGAAGCCCAGAGATGGAGGGCCGGAAAAGTAGAAGTGTTTACTGGCATGTGGGAGGATGCAAAGGTAGGGACATACAAGACAGTGGAGGGACTTGTAAATGAGGACAGCATTTTGAAATCAATGCTTTGGGGAATGGGAGCCATAAGAACTAGCAGCTGGAGTAGGCTATTTAGCCCTTTGACCTTGCTCCGCCATTCGATAAGATCATGACGTTTCTTTTACCTCAGCCACATCTTCCTGCACTATCCCCATATTCCTTGATTTTCCCAGTATCAAAATATCTAGCAATCTTTGACTTGAATATACTCAACGACTGAGCATTTATGTATCATCAGCAAACTTGGATTATACTCGGTTCCCTCATCCAAGATATGGATATAGATTATACATAGCTGAGGCCCAAGCACTGATCCTTGTGGTACCCCACGAGTTACAGTCTGCCAACTTTAAAATGTCCCATTTCTTCCTACTCTGTTTTCGGTCTGTTAACCAATCTTCAATCCATGACAACATATTACCCCCAACCACATGAATCCTAATTCTGTATAATAACCACATGTGTGGTACATTGTGGAATGTTTTTTGAAAATCCAAATACACTACATCCAGTGTAGTGTATCCACCCTGCTAGTTACATTCTCAAAAAAACTAACATATTTGTCAAACACTATTTCCCTTCCATAAATCCACATTGACTCTGCCCAAGCATTTTGTGATTTTTTTTTTAAGTATGTCCCTAATAATCGATTCTATCATTTTCCCTACTACTGATTTCGGGCTCCCTCCTTTCTTGAATAGCAGGATCACACTGGTTGTCTTCCAATCCAAGGGGATTGTTCAAAAAGCTAGGGAATTTTGGAAGATCAAAATACATCGACCACCACTGTAGCCATCTCTTTTAAAAGCCTAGGGTGTTGGCTATCAGGTCCAGGGGATTTGTCAGCTTTTAATCCCATTAATTTCTCGAGTATTATTTCTTTACTAATACCAATTTCCTTAAAATCTTAATTTTCACTAGACCCTTGGTTCCCCACTATTGGAATGTTTTTTGTCATTAATGTTTCTGCCATTTCCTTATTCCCCAAATAATTTCTCCTGTCTCTAAGGAACCCAAGTTCACTTTCACTAATCTCTTCCTTTTCACATACCTGTAGAAGCTTTTACAATCTGATCTTTTGTCTCTTGCTACTTTACTCTCATATTGTACTTTTTCTTTCTTTATCAACGTCTTAGTCAACTTTTTCTGAATTTTAAAATCCTCCCAATCCTCAGGCTTACTATTCTTTCTGGCAACATTATAAGCCTCTTCTTTTAATCTAATACTAACTTTAACTTCGCCTGTTAGCCATGGATGGACAACTTTTCCCAGGGGGGTTTTTATTCCTTAAGGGAATGGATATTCATTGCAAATTATGAATTAATTCTTTGAATTTATGTCATTGCTTATCTACTGTCATCTTTTAATCTAGTTTCCCAATTTATCTTAGCCAACTCACTCCTCATACCAATGTAGTTTTCTTTGTTCAGATTGAAGACCGTAGTTTCAGACTTCACTGCATCACTCTCAAAGTCAACATAAAAATCTATCATATTATGATTACTCTTCCCCAGAGGCTTCTTTACCATAAGGCTATTAAAAATCTCTGTCGCATTACACAATACAAGACCTCTATCATAGTTGGTTCCTTGACATGCTGATCTATGAAAACTATTTTGAATGCATTCCATGAATGACTTCCACACTATTACTGGAAATGTGGCTTGCCCAGTCTATATTAAGATTAAAGTCCCCCCATAATTACTGTATTACACTTGTTACATGCACTTCTAATTTCTTGATTTATATTTTGCCCGACACTACAACTACTGTTAGGGTATCTAAAAACTACTCCCATTGGATTTTCTGTCCTTTATTGTTTCTTAATTCCACCCAAAGTGATGTTGCATCTTGATTTTACGAGCTAAGATCCTTTCCCTCCACTGTCTTTATCCAAATCTTAATCAGGGAACCCCTTTCCATTTTGCCAACTCCTCTGAAAGTCAAGTACCCTGGAATATATATTTCTCAACATTGGTCACTCTTTTACCATATCTCTGTAATGGCTATTAGATCAAACCCATTAATTTCTTCCTAAGCTGTTAATTCACCCTTTTTTGCCAATGCTTTGCGCATTCAGATACAGTGTCTTTAGCTTTAACTTTTTCTGTTTTTCCCCTGATGTCACCCTGGTCACTAATATTCTATTACCTTTGTTCAGCCTCTATCCCCTCCTGACCCACTCTGCTTATTCTTATCCAAGCTACAATTTGCTCTACAGCCTTGACATTTCTCTTATTGCTTTTGAATTTATCCTTTCATGAATTCTCCCAATGAAGCCAGTGAAGGTTGGAGAGAACAAAGGTTTTAGGGAAGTAGGAACGGAATAGACCATGGGCAGCAGCATTTTGGACAAGTTGTAGGTTGTGTAGACTGGAAGTTGGGAAGCTAGCAAGGAAGCCCAAGTGACAGGGTGTAGATGAGGATTTCAGCAGCAGTGGAGTTAAAATGGAAGTGGAATCAGGCAATGTTGCAGAGTTTGGAAATATGTGATCTTGGTGAATACTGGATTGTGGAATTTAAAGTCCAGTACTGGGTCAGGGGTTTCACACTGCTAGGTTCAGCCTAAGTTGAGCAGACAAGGAGCGGGATAGCATTAGGGACAACAGTGGAGTTCTTGGTGAGAGACAAATGGGATAGCTTTGGTCTTGGCAATGGTAATTTGGAGAAAGTTCTTGCTCATCTATAACTTGATGTCAGATGAGCAGTCAGACAGCATAGTCATGGTCATAGAGTTAAGGATGATTGTGGAGAGCTAAATGCTCTTGTTACACATATAGATGATGTCACCAAAGGGCAGCATATAGATGAGGAAAAGGGGATCAAGGATGAAAACTTGTGGCACATCTCAGGGGAACCCTTCCATTCAATATAACAGTTGGTTATGTTGTACAGGTAGGGGCAGCACCACAAAAACGATGGGAGGATTGGTCATGCTGAATAACAAAATGAGGCTATTGAATACAAAGAATGTCACTGATAACTCGAATTGCAGCCATCTCAATGCTGTGGGCAGAGCAAAAACCAGAAATAAAGGGATTTAAACCGGGAGTGATGGGAAATGTAGCCTGGCACGAGGTGGCAATGCTATGTTCTACGACCATAGAGGGTAAAGAGGGGTTGGGAGTAAGAAGGGGGTCAAGGGTGGTGATTTTGAGGAAAGAGCATTCTAATGACACTTTTGATGGGCAGAGGGACAAAGTCTGAGGAAAGGGAGCTGTTGACAGTACAAGTTTCCACTATGCCAAATGCCACGGAGAGGTATTTGTGTGATGAGGAGTTGAGTCTGGAGGGGATCGATGACATGTGAAGTGAGTATAAGGAGGAAATAAGTTTGGGGGTGGGTTAAGAGAAGTTATAGAGTGATGTGAAGTCAAGGTGACAAAAATACAACAAATAAAACCCAATAGTTTCTCAAAGGTACTCTATTAGAAATTCAGGATCGCTGAAGTCTCTGAATGAAGCGAAGTACAATGTTACTGCAAAGTGGAGATTTACTGATTGCAGACTCATTAAGATTTTGAACACAGGGCTATGAGATGTCATTCAGAGAGCACCTTCCCATCAGTCTTTATACTTTGCTTTCCCAAGGAGCCATCCTATTACAAAAAGGCAATCTTTATGACAATGAAAAAACTGCAGAGTCAGTGCTACTGAAGGATGTGCCTTTGACCGGCTGTCTGTGAGCAATTACCACTATTATGGAATCAATGCAAATCGGATTGATTCTGCTTAGATACTATAGACCTATGCACCAACAGTAAAGCATAGCAACAACTACTTGCATTTATTTAGCACCTTTAACATAATTCGGAGTCCCAAGGTACTTCATAGGAATGTAATCAAATAAAAATTGACATTGATTCAAACAGGGTGACATTGGGACAGATGCCTTTGTCTTCGGCTTTCCCAATATTGAGTTGAAGGAAAGTTTGTCTTGTCGTGGACTGGATGTCAAACAAGCAGTTTGACAAGACAGAGTCAACGGAATGGTCGAGAGAACTGGTGGTGATGTTAAAAAGAGAAACTGTACTGAAATATATGCAGAGCGTTTCTTGGATATTTCAAAAAATGGTATAAACAAGGCAAGGTAACAACAGCTGATATTGATGCGCACGTGATAGCAGCAGCCAGTCTTTTGCTATTTGAACAAAGGTTGCGTATCGCTCAGTGATCAATCACAGTAACACTTAATGCTGCCTGTGTGAAAACATAATGGCAAAATGTAGAATGCTTGTGGGCCATTTCAAACATAGTCCAGTTAATAATGTAGAATGAGAAATACAACAGGCCACAAATGGACATAAACAATCTCTTGTTAAAAGATGATTTAACTGGATTGAACTTCACATTGTACATGGCTCAACGACTGCTTACAAATAAATTCGCTATCACAGCCATGCAGAATTGCTTCTGCTGAATTTAACAAACTCTTAAGACGGAAGTCCTACAACAGCCCTACAGTTATGTAACTGAGTGCTCCTTGGGGGAGGAGATGTATGTTTCCTGCTTCATGGTTCTACCTACATTGTGCCATTTATTTGTTATGGTTGTCTCAGATGATGACCCAGTCAGATGGGTTGCTCACTTTAAAGAGTCTTTCATTGCAGACTTGAACTAAATGTAGAGAATGTACCAAAGATAGCAAGAGGATTGGACCGAAGGTTTAAGAATCTGAAATGCCTTCCAATATCCAAGAGGGACCTGGAGCTGAATTTTACCAGCCCCTCGCCGCGACGGGTGGCAGTGGGGGTGGGGGCGGGTAAAATTCTACGGGGAGGGGCCCGCCTCAACCCCTGACATCGACAAGGGCCCGCTGCATATTACCCATGGCGGGGGGGACCTCGGTGCAGACCCCCACCGCATGGCGGCAGGCCCTTCATCTAAATATTTAAATTCACAATAATGAAATGCAAATGACCCTACCTGCAGGCAGCGGCTGTCCCACGCCGATTTTACAGCCACCATTCGTCCTTCGCGCACCTTCGGAGCTCAGTATGGAGTTCCGAGGCGAGAACTTGGTTGGGGGGGGGGGGGGGGGGAAGATTAAAATTTTCAGGGCGGGAGGGGTGGGGAGTGGGAAAAATACTGTTTATTGGCTGTGGGGTTGGTGGGAAAGGTTTGAAGGCAAAAGTTAGAAGGTTGCCGGGGGAGGGGGGGTGGGGGGAAGTTTGGGTCGTGCATAAGCTATGTTCTGGTAATATAGGGCAATGCAAAGACCATTGGCGGGTTTGGGGAATGGCCTCCATCACATAAGTTTCTATTTCATAAAAATGAATACTGATACACCTTTAAACATTCTAATTTTTGCTAAGGGCTTCAAGCCCTTTAAAATGGCGATTGCGCAATGGCACCGGACGCTGTTACCGGGGACACGGTGGCCGTCCCCGATGGCGTAGATGGGGCAGCTGCTCCACTCCCTCTATTTCAATCAGCTCCCGTGCATAATATCGCGGGGGCTGTGCAGCGGCACTTCCATGTCGAAAGGCTGCTGCTCTCACAGTGTGCCGCCGCGGAGTGCTGCTCACTAATAAAATCCAGCCCCTGGTGTGGAAGTTAATTCTGCCTCTAAGTACAAACTTCGAGGAAGGAGTCTTTGCTTCATGTTAACTGTGCATATATCTTTCCACACACATTTTAGTGCCAGCCGTGGCTAACACTCTGGCCTCTAAGTCACAAGGTTCTGGATTCAAGTTCCACTTCAGGGCTTGAGCACAAAAATCAAGGCCGATGCTCCAGTGCAGTACTGGGAGAGTGATGCACTGTAGAAAGTGCCATTTTTCGGATAAGACATTAAACCGAGGCCCCATCTGCCTGCTAAGGTGCATATAAAAGATCCCAGGGCACTAATCTGAAGAGCAGAGGAGACATCCACAGTGTCCTGGCCAATATTTATCCCTCAAACAACATCAAAAACAGATTATCTGGTCATTAACACATTGCTGTTTGTGGGTGGTTGCTGTGCGTAAATTAGCTGCTGCGTTTCCTATATTACAAGAGTGACTACACTTTAAAAGTACTTCATTGTCTGTAAAGCACATTGAAACGTCCGGTGGTCATGAAAAACGCTATACAAACGCAAATCTTTCTTTTTGTTTTCTTTCTTTACTGTTGTCAGAAGTGTCACAAGGCCAGAAACCTAGTGCATTAACTACAGGAGCTAAACCAAAAAGAAAAAAGAACCTCCTCTAAGTGACATCGGATTCCGAGAGAGAATACAAAGGAACAAAGCCAACCAACGCCACTTCAGATCATTGTGAAGCTTTGAAGCGTGTTGGTGTTCATGAAAGTTCAGCAAAGCCTTCCTGTAAATATTTAGCACATCACTGTTAAGGGTGCCATGTCAATTACTTTTCGCACTTTCAGGCCAGATTGTAAATATTTTCCTAAAACAAATTTGCTTGCCTAAGGAACTAGTTAAATGGCAGCAAGAAATAGAACTGAAGTTTGTTTTAGACTTGCTGGCTATGGTGCAATTTTTGTTTTGCCTGTAGATAAGTAAACCTACCAATTTTCCTTTTTAATTTGCACTTTTGGATATGACGACTCAAATGTTTTTGATATTCATTTCACAACAAACAGTTCGGTTTGAGTTTTCCTACGTAATTCCATGTAATAATAGCATCACTTAATGAGATGGATGCAGTAATTGTTTCAATTAATTCTGATATTCACATTTTTAATCGAGAGAGTAATTGGAATATTTTTATTGACACAATTGATTAACACACTAAACTTATTATACTTTAATCAAGATTTGTGACGAGATTTGTAACTTATTGCAACATTTGCACATCAATCCATTTCAACTTCTGTTTAATGAAACATAATGTACAGAAAACATTAGCACCAAAAGCAATTATATTAAAAGTCTTCAACTGCAAAACTAGTAGTTTTGACGAAATATAACAATCCTTTCTCCTTAAAGTAGTAGTGTCTTTTCACAGGACGAGTCATTAGGACAAGTGACCAAAAGTTGGGTCAAAGAGATCGGTTTTATAGAATGTCAAAGGGAGAGGGAGAGGTGGAGAGGTTTAGGGACATCATTCCAGAGCTTAGCACCTAAATAGCTGAAGACACGGTTGCCATTGGTGGGCCGAAGGAAGTGGAGTACGAACAAGAGGTTAACGTTGGAGAATGCAGAGTTCTCAGAGGATTGTAGTGGTGAAGGAGATTACAGAAATAGGGTTTGGGGGCGTGGAATAGAAGGCCATGGAGGAATTTAAACATGAGGATGAGAACTTTAAAATTGAGGCGTTGCTGGACTGGGAACCAATGTAGGTCATCAAGCACAGGGGTGATGGGTGAATGGGACTTGGGGAGAGCTAGGATAAAGCCAGCAGATTTTTGGATGAGTGTATGCTTATGGAGGGTGGAAAATGGGAGGCTGACGAGGAGAGAATTGGAATAGTCGAGTATGGAGGCAACAAATCTACAGATATCGGTTTCAGGAGCAGATAGGCTGTGACTGGGAAAGTGACAGGTGACTATGGAGATGGATACAAGCAACCTTGGGATTCAGAAGCTCAGCTGAGAGTCAAGTAGATTGTTGAGGTCGTGAACAGTCTGGTTTAGCCTGAGACAGTGGCCAGGGATTAGGATGGAATCATTAGCTAGGAAGCGGAGTTAGTGGCAGAGCCCCGACCCGAACCCAGTGGGACCCGAAGACATGTGTCGGGTTTGGGATGGGTCGGGCCCATCTTCTGGGTACGGCTTTCGGGCTGGGGTCAGGTCGGGCTGAGTCCAGGTCGAGTCGAGTCGGGTCGGGTCAGGCCAGACACACATGGTAAGTGCTCTGCCAATAAGCACTGAAATTAAAAAACTTAACTGTTTTTTACTATGAGGTCATCACACATGCACTGCAGCTTCTTGCAGGTTTGGTGTCAGGAAAATAAGTAAACAGATGGTCGGGTCGGGGCAAAATTGGAGGGACTCAGGCCGGGTCGGCTGTAGTTCGGTCGGGTTCTTTTTTCTCGACCTGAGCAGGCCTCTAGCCCCCATGACATCAGGGGTCGTGGCCGGATTGTGGGGGGGGGGGGGGGGTGTGTGGTGCTGAAAAATGCCTCCGGCAGAGACCTGCCATGGGCCTCGACACCGGCAAGGCCCGGCCCGATATTGCCAGCGGCGGCAAGGCCTCATGGCGGCTCCCCCACCACTTGGCGATGGGAGCTCATTTAAATTTATTTAAATAAACATTGATTACCTTTCTGCTCCTGCCATCCATTCCAGAGCGATATTGGTGCCAGTGGCCGGCATTCCCGTGCCTTTGGATCCACATCCGGGGATCTGAGGCGGAACACTGGTGGGGAGGGGGGAGGAGCTAAGTTTACCAGTGTTTTGTTGTGGGGGGGGGGGGGGGGAAGAAGAGGGGAAAGGCATCAGACTCATTTCATTGGTCTAGGGGATGGTGGGAAGGGGTAAAGTTTAAAGTTTATGAACTTTGGTGGGGTGGGGGGAGGTCATGTGTATAAGGTTAGTGTTTTTTTTGGGAGGGGGAGGGGGCAGGTAATTAATTCTATTGTTATTGAGATGGGGGGAGGGAAAAGAGGGACAGGATCAATTTATTTTATTTTGGAAAAACACTGTCTCTTTAAATAATTAAACTGAATGTTAGGGCTGGAAGCCCTTTAAAAATGGCGTCAGTGCCTGTGCAAAGGCTGCTGAAGCTATTGCTGGAGATGGACCGCCCGCCCCCTTCACCTCATTGATGGAACGTCATCGGGGGGCGGAGTTCGCCCCAGCCATTTAAATGAGCCACTGTGTTTAATATCACAGCTGCTCTGCGACGGGCGGACTGCAGCGGCAGGAATGTAAAATGCAGCCCAATGTTTTCAATAGTCCTACTGTTTAATTGGAAGAAATTTTGGCTTATCCTGGACAGCACAGATGGAGTAATGCTTGGAGAGTTGCAGGTGAGGTAGAATTGGGTACTGTCAGCGTTCATGTGGAACCTGACATTGTGTTTTCAGGTTGATGTTTCCAAGGGGCTACATGTAAATGAAAAATAGGTGTGGTCAACTATGACAAAAACTACAGATGTTGAGAAGGATGAGAAGGGATAGTGCACACAGCCAGTGACTTTGCTAAGTGACAAAAGATGAAATAACAAAAAAATTGCCCCAAAGTCACAACGCGACATTGATCAACTCCTTTAAAGAATAGGATAAAAGGTGATAAGGATACGCATAGCCATATATAATCAGATACTTTATTGAACACTTCACATGCAGCTGGAACTATGGAATGTTGTGTGTTTAATGAACCTAGTTTGAGTTGACTATGTTGATTTTAATGTTAAAAACATAGAAACATAGAATGACAACACATAAGCAGGCCAGTCAGCCCATCATGTCTCTGATGGCTCTTTGAAAGAACTATCCAATTAGCTCTTCCCCATAACCCTGCAATTTTCTCTCCTTTTATTTATATCAGTATTTATCTGACTCCCTTTTGGAAGTTATTATTGAATCTGCTTCCACCATCCTTTCAAGGCAGTGCATTCCAGATCATAACAACTCACTATTTTTTTCCCCTCATCTCACCTTTGGTTCTTTGCCAATTAACTTAAATCTATGTCCTCTTGTTATGCACCCTTCGCCATTATAAACAGTTTCTCTTTATTTATCTTATCAAAACCCTTCATGATAATGGAAACTATCTTATAATTATGTACCCTAATTTGCAGGACAGTAGACAAATGTGTTAATTTGTGGGAAACTAGAGTATTTCCACTTTGGTAGTAAATGAGGCTACAATTATTACTGTGGTGCTGTCAAATGGGCCGGAACACCTACAGGCCAGATTGTGTTAAATTAATACTCTGAAACTTTTCCGCAGGGAAATATTTAACACAGCACTTTTATCTTAGCAACTCACCTGTGTACATTCACCTTCCTGCTGAGTTTAAATAATGGGGATGGCCATGACACTACAAACTGTACACATTGGTTTAACAACCATTACTAACTCCATATTTTAGTGAGTAAATTCAGTGACACCATACTTCCAATCGGGAGCTGTGCTTGGTGGGAGCAAGGGTCAGAGATATAACTGCAACACGATGTCACCAATTCTCCAATCTCTCATTCGGTAAGATGCTCTTGCAGGTTTTGAAGAACAGAATTGTCGTGTCAGAATTTTTACTTGAGAGAGCAATAGTACCGCAGGTCACATCCCAAACTTCGGACAGCTGGAGTTGAATGTCACAGCTGTGAATGGAGACAATTTATTTCTCCTGAGGAAGGGGTGAAAGATATAGAATCAACTCAATGACCTGCATACCCTGTACCTACAAACAAATGTGGAAGTAGCTCACTGTGTCTCGCAGCTCCTGACTGACAGCACTGCACATGTTGCTAATGTTCTGGTGCCATTAGAATTAGTCGACAGGATTAACAATATCAACAGAATGAGCTTGGGAGAATTATTCTTTGCACTTAAGAATAATCCTTTGTCCACGATACCTAGTTATATAATGAGAAGTTACACAAGAGCTATTAAAAACAAAACAACTATTCTGTGTTCCGTGTTCTAGAGCATGCCCTGCAGAGTGATTGAGAGAACCTGGGAAATGTCAACTGCACAGCATGATCCATTTAATAAGAGATAAATCTTTCACCCAAAGAAGACATGGATTTTCATCCAGACAACCCAAGTGAATTTTAATGTCATTCATTTTCGTCATTTCAGATTGAAGATCCATTTTCTTAATCCTTTTGCAATGTTTAAGTGTACTTTATGCAATAGTTTGTGTGTGTATATGTAGACTTCTTTCTCCTTCAATGTGTTTGTTTTTAAATCAGCAGATTTAATCAAGGTGCAGTTCTGATGATGCATTGATAATTTTTCACTTTGTGGGAACTGCAACTCAAGTTCAGGCACAATACTTCATTTTTTTTGTTTTTGGCAGTTTTTTTTAGACAGAACTATTTAGTTGAACAATGAAGGTAAGCAGGTAGATTCTAGGTCCCTCTGTTCCTGTACACCCTTTAGAACTTTGCCATTAAGTATATATTGCCTCTCCCAATTCCTTCTGCCAAAATGCACCACCTCACACTTGTCAGTATTAAATTCCATCTGCCACCTGTCTGCCCACTCTGCTAGCCTATGTCCTGTTGCAGGTGGTTCATATCATCTTCACTGTTTGCCACACCTCCAAGTTTGGTGTCATCAGAAAATTTTGAGATTCAAGATCCAAGTCACTTATATATCGCAAAAAAAAGTGTTCCCAGCACAACTCTTGGGGAACACAGTGTCTACCATCCTCCAATCTGAAAGGCAACCATTTACTACGACTTGCTGTTTTCTGTCCTTAAGCCAATTTAATATCCAATTGGACACTGGCTCTTCTATTCCATGAGCCTCAATAACTAGCCTTTTATGTGGTACCTTATCAAATGCTTTCTTAAAATCCACATAAACAGCATCCACCACATTCCCTTCATCAAAAAAATCAATTAGATTAGGCAAGCATGATCTGCCTTTTACAAATTCACGCTGGCTATCTTTAATTAACTCAAACCTAAGTACCATTGACATTTTCCCTGATTATTGTTTCTAAAACCTTACCCGCCACTGCTGTTAAACTAACTGGCCTGTAGTTGCTCGGACTGTTCTTACACCCTTTCTTGAATAAGGGTGTCAACATTTGCCGCTCTCCAATCCACTGGCATCTCCCCCCTATCCAGGGAAGACTGGAAGATTATGGCAAGCCCTTTTGCTATCCACACCCCCACTTCCTTTAGCCAGCTGGGATGCAAGCCATCCAGGCCAGGTGACTTATCTACCCTAAGCATAGGCAGCCTTTTTAGTAGCTTCCCCCTCTCAATTTTTATCCTTTCCATTGCCTCTACTCTCTCATATTCTACTGATATTTTGTCAGCTTCCATTTCTTTCGTGAACACTGATACAAAGTACTGATTAAGTATAATAGCCTTGCCCTGCGCCTCTAAGCACATATTACCCTCTTTGTCCCTAATAGGCCCCACTCCACCTCTTACTACTCGCTTACTATTTACATGCCAGATCATCATCTGTGGGTTCCCTTCTATGTTGACTCCCATTCTATTCTCATATTCTCTCATTGTCAGTCTTATTTTCCTCTTCACCTCCCCTCTTAACTTATTGTATATGGTCCAGTTCTCACTTAGATGGATTCACCTGACATGCATCATACACCCTATTTTTTTTTTGTTTCATCATAATTTCTATCACCCTCATCATCCAAGGAGCCCTGTTCTTGGTTCTTCTAACTCTCGCCCTTGTTGGAATGTTCCTAGCCTGTACCTGAAGCATATCTTCCTTCAAGATAACTCATTATTCTGATACAGCTCTTCCTGTTAGGCTTTGGTTCCATTCTACGCTGGCTAAACCCATTCTTATCGTGTTAAAATTAGCCCTCTTCCAATCTAGACACTCAACCTTACTTTGTTCCTTGCTTTTCTGCATTACCAGTCGAAACATTATGATATGATGATCACTCTAAGTGCTCCCCTACAGACACTTAGTCCACTTGGCCCACCTCATTTCCCAGCACCAGACCAGCAATGCCTCTTTTCTAGAATCACTCAGCAGGTCTGGCAGCCAGCATCTGTGGAAAGAGAAGCAGAGTTAACGTTTCGGGTCAGTGACCCTTCTTCGGAACCGAAGAAGGGTCACTGACCCGAAACGTTAACTCTGCTTCTCTTTCCACAGATGCTGCCAGACCTGCTGAGTGATTCCAGCATTTCTTGTTTTTGTTTCAGATTTCCAGCATCCGCAGTATTTTGCTTTTATATTATTATGCCTCTTTTCTAGTTGGACCGAGAACACACTGGTCCAGGAGGTTTTCCTGAACACATTTCAGAAATTCCTCCCCCTTTACTCTAAAAGTATCCTAATAGATATTTAGGAAATTAAAGTCCCCCAATATCACCACTCTACAGTTCTTGCTCATCTCTGTGATTTCCTTGCAGATTTGCTCCTCCATCTTTCTCTCACTATTTGGAGGCCTATAGAATACCCCTAGTACTGTGATCATACCCTTTTTGCTCCTCAACTCGAACCAATTGGATTCTGTCCTTGCCCTTTCAAGGACCTCCTCCCTTTCCAGCAGTGCAATGCCTTCTCTAATCAGGACAGCCACCCCACCTTCCTTTTTCCTTCTCTATCTTTTCAGAACACTTTATATCCATGTATGTTAAGTGCCCAGTCCTCGCCATTTTTCAGTCACGCTTCCGTTATTGCCATTACATCATATTCCCATACTGCTATTTGTGCTTGTAGCTCACCAACCTTATTCACCACACTTTGTGCGCTTACACATGTGCATTGTAATCCTGTCTTTGCACTCCTCGTAGTCCTTCTCAGTCCACTCCCATCTAATATGGAACGACTCCCTTCTCTAGTATTGTCTAAACACTCTCACTCTGAACCCACCTAATACTTTGCTATTTCGAACTCTAGTACTATTTATTTATTTAGAGATACAGCACTGAAACAGGCCCTTCGGCCCACCGAGTCTGTGCCGACCAACAACCACCCATTTATACTAATCCGACATTAATCCCATATTCCCTACCACATCCCCACCATTCTCCTACCACCTACCTACACTAGGGGCAATTTACAATGGCCAATTTACCTATCAACCTGCAAATCTTTGGCAGTGGGAGGAAACCGGAGCGCCCGGTGGAAACCCATGCAGTTACAGGGAAAACTTGCAAACTCCGCACAGGCAGTACCCAGAACTGAACCCGGGTCGCTGGAGCTATGAGGCTGCGGTGCTAACCACTGCGCCACCCTATCTGTCTCTTCCAATTTACAGTCCACCTTGGTGTTGCTCTATTGTATTATCTCCTGGTTTCCACACCCCTGTCAAGCTAGTTCACACTCTCCCCAATAGCACTAGCAAATCCCCCTCGAAAGGAAATTTGTCCCAACTCTGTTCAGGTGCAACCTGCCTGCCCTGTACAGGTCCCACCTTCTCCAGGAATGGTCCTAGTGTCCCAAGAATATAAAGCCCTCCCTCCTGCAACACCTTTCCAGCCATGCACAATCCTCCTATTTCTATACTCACTTGCGTGTGATACTGGGAGTAATCCAGAGATTACTACTTTTGAGGTCCTGCCTGCTAATTTCATACCTAGCTCACTCTTTCTGTAGGACCACATCCCTCTTCCTACCCAAGTCATTGGTTCCAACATAGACCATGACTGTTGGCTGTTCACCCTCCCCCTTCAGGGTGCTCTTCAGCCATTCAGTGACATCCTTAACCCTGGCACCAGGGAGGTAACACACAATTCTGGATTCACATCTGTGGCCACAGAAACACCTGTCTGTTCCTCTGACTATTGAATCTCCCATCACTATCCCTCTTTTCGTATTCCTTGTGCCCCACTGTGTAGCTGAGGCAGTCGTGGTGCCGTGGCATTGGCTCTGGCTGCACCCCCCCAGATGAACTATAACTCTCCTCAGTATTCAGAATGGAACACCGGCTGGAGAGTGAGATACACTCAAGGGTCTCCTGCACTACCTCCCTGTTTCTTTTTGACTGTCTGGCAGTCACACATTCTCTCTCTCCCTGTATACTCTTAAGCTGTGCAGTGACCACATCTATTAATGTGCTATCCACTTAGCTCTCAGCCTCACGGATGTGCTGCAGCAACGCCAGTTGTTGTTCAAGTTCTGAAACCTGGAGCTTGAGCTGCTGCAACTGACAACTCTTCCTGCACATATGGTAATCCAGGGCACGGGTAGTGTTCTGGAGTTCCCACCTAGCACAAACTGTGAACTTGACAGGTCAGAGCAGCCCTGCCATTCCTCTATTAGACAATAAGCATCCAATAACAACTTATATTTATATAGTGCCTTTAAAGTAATAAAATTCCCCAGGGCACTTCAATGGAAAAGCAGCTTATTTGGATAAAAGCTGGTTTCTACAAAGCAATTAAGTCCAAAAAGAACAGACTAAACCAATTCAGAGTAAATTTGAATAATTAATGTGACATGTAAAAGCACTGGCTTTGCTCCAGAACTGAAACTACAAAATGAATCAAGCAATGAGAAAGTGTTTGATTTCAATTTACCTCAGAAGGATGTTGGGAAGGGGAAGGAAGGGGGGGGGGGGGGGGTGGGTGGTTGGGGGGTGCGGCGGTAGCGTAGGAACACTGAAACACTACTTAGTCGATAAGATGTATGTTTCTGCAAAGTTTAAACTGTCACTGCAGCCAGAGCATTTTTTTTTTCATGAACAAAGAACCAAAATACAACTTTAGTCTAGATAAATAGCTATCTCATGGGGTAGGGAAAATCTGCAACAGTATACAATAGATGATGTCAGGAACAAGGTGGTATGGAAAGAAACCATATAGGCCTGGAGTTACAGGAGATCCAAATGTTATTTCCAAGCTGAACAGCTGCTTTGTTTCTCAATCTCAACAGTCGCAAAATAGCTCACCACATCAGTATAGCTGGAGGTGTATTGGAAGCCTGAATCCAAATACTGTTTTGCCACCCAAGACACGAACCAATATTTTGACATTATAAATGTTGACAAATCTGTGTATTTCTTATTTTGTCAAGATGATTGTTTTCTTTTAATAAGATATAGGAAGTCCAAGTTATATCCTCTTTCCTAGTGCAAATGTGACTTCAATCTCATTACAGTAATATGCATGATTATAATTAATTTTCTGTAATAAAATATTAAATCCAACTGCTCTTATTAGGTAATTTAACATGATGCTAATAAAAGTCACATAGCGAATAATATTTGACATTTTAGGCAGATGAATTAATGGATGCATAGAGAAAGGTCTCCAGCTGCAACAAGAACAGGCTGAGCTCAACGATCTAAAATCCAGTCAACTGTTCCAGCCTTCCCCTCTGAACTGTGCCTTCGTTGAGTCAAGAACAGTGACCACAACTTCATTTTACGCTAGGTCTCGCATTGATAGCAACAATTGACAATATGCAACATGTCAATTAATCTACTTCTTCAGTTAAATACAGATCGTAAGCAAACCAGCATAAAGACCTTCAGATTTATTAACCAAACTGGAATTTGCAAATGATCTGTTTCACAGATGTTATATTAGGGAAGACTTCCTTTCTTGAAGTTCAAAATTCATGGAATTATATTACTGGTAAATTTTAAATTAAGCTGTGAAGATTACATGCAGTAAAGTACAAATCCAGACAGAACATCCAATTTTTTTAGTTTGTAAATTAGGTTTAATGCAACACATTTTCTCATGTTTTGCCAATTTTTGAGAGGAGAGAGAGAAAAGTAAAGGCGAGGGGAGGCAGAAAAATACATAACCCCAAATGCTATTCTGAGTGGAGCTTATTATAGTTAGATCCCCTGTGGCATCGCTCGTGGTCAATCAGAGGTTACACTGTTAGCACAAGAAGGATCTATGGGTTTGCAGATGAGGGGATTGGAAGGACAGTGCTGGGACGTTTGCAGTATATATAAATGATTTGGAAGAAAATGTAGCTAGTCTGATTAGTAAGTTTGTTGACGACACAAAGGTTGGTGGAGTTGCGGACGGTGATGAGGATTGTCAGAGGATATAGCAGGATATAGATCGGTTGGAGACTTGGGCGGAGAAATGGCAGATGGAGTTTAATCCAGACAAATGTGACGTAATGCATTTTGGAAGGTCTAATGCAGGTGGGAAGTATACAGTAAATGGCAGAACCCTTAGGAGTATTGACAGGCAGAGAGATCTGGGCATACAGGTCCACAGGTCACTGAAAGTGGCAACACAGGTGGATAAGGTAGTCAGGAAGGCATTCGGCATGCTTGCCTTCATCGGTCGGGGCATAGAGTATAAAAATAGGCAAGTCATGCTGCAGCTGTGCAGAACCTTAGCTAGGCCACACTTAGAATATTGTGTGCAAATCTGGTCGCCACACTACCAGAAGGACGTGGAGGCTTTGGAGAGGGTACAGAAGAGGTTTACCAGGATGTTGCCTGGTCTGGAGGGCATTAGCTATGAGGAGAGGTTGGATAAACTCGGATTGTTTTCACTGGAACGACGGAGGTGGAGGGGCGACATGATAGAGGTTTACAAAGATATAAGTGGCATGGACAGAGTGGATAGTCAGAAGCTTTTTCCCAGGGTGGAAGAGTCAGTTACTAGGGGACATAGGTTTAAGGTGGGAGGGTCAAAGTTTAGAGGGGATGTGTGAGGCAAGTTCTTTACACAGAGGGTGGTGAGTGCCTGGAACTTGTTGCCGGGGGAGGTGGTGGAAGCAGGTACCATAGAGACGTTTAAGAGGCATCTTGACAAATACATGAATAGGATGGGAATAGAGGGTTACGGACCCCGGAAGTGCAGAAGGTTTTAGTTTAGGCAGGCATCAAGATCAGCGCAGGCTTGGAGGGCTGAATGGCCTGTTCCTGTGCTGCACTGTTCTTGGTTCTTTGTTGTTGACAGCTGGGATAGGGAAAGACATTGAGGAAAAATGGCATGTCTAACAAACCTGGGAGTGGTGGCTAGGAGGACCACATCACTGGATCCTTTCCAGCCAGAGGCGAGTGTCAGAAAAGATTGGTGCTACAGTGCATGCCTCTTTCCAGCAAAGGTGACATGAAAAGCATCGGAAGTAGCGAACCTGTCTGATTATTTCCCTCCTAATATGAAACAATGTCACTTCCACTCCAGCTGAGAATAGTTAACTCAGCACATAACAAGATCACACCTGGTACCTACCTGATCTATGTAACTAAGTACCATTACCACATTTTATATTTGTCCAATGAGCTACTGTGGAAATCCACTTGGCTTATTTATTTTTGCCCTTCAGATAAAGTAAATTCTACAAAGATATTTCTACTGGAAAAGGGGATCTCATATGTGATGCGATCCAGCTTCCTTATTCCTATTTAATGCCTGATGGCTATCCAAAAAACATCAGATTCAGTTAATGGTGCTACCGAATAAATCATAATAGATCGTCTAACCAACATGAAATGTAGGAAGAAAGAGAGAGCAGGGGAACCAGGAAACAGTGCTGTTAATGGTTTTCTTTAGGAGGTAGGAGATTTTGATAAATTATATGGATCAGTACAAACCAGTGAAATGTAATTTGCATTTAGAACACTATTCAACAAAAAGGTGACTGCCTCCTCCCCCAATTTAAACTCCAAAGACAGTACCCGGTATATAGTGTTACCATTTGAGAAACAGTTCCATCTTCTGTCTCTGAAGAGGAATTATAAAAACGGTGTGGTTAAAATTAGAAGTGGGAAAAATATTTTTTTTCATATTGAATCAAAAAGTAAAAAAAACCACTTAGACTGCATATCCATATCAAAATAATGTCTGCAGAGACCAGTTGTATAATACAGATCAGAAGAAAGCATCTGGCCCGACTTCAAGAAACACTTCCCCACACAAAGGATAATGGAAATCTGGAAGCTTCCCCCCCACTGCCCCGACTTCCTCAACCCACAAATTCTAAAAGCTGTTGCGGCAAGAATTCTGTTAGGTAGAGTTATTAATGAATATGGACCAAGGTGAGTAAATGGGGTTAAGATACAGATTTGAAGGGACGGAATGGTCTACTGCTGTCCTACATTAGTGTAAATATAACTTTCAGTGCTTGTGAAGACAGGCAAAAAAGGAGGCTGTTGGTCCATTACTGGTAGTGTGATGGTATAGTAAATCACAGCTCCTATCTGCTTTTAGATAAATTTGTCTCTGGATTCAGAGTAACACAGGCAACTACTCTATACATTTCTTACCAAGTGTTTCAGGATTAGTGATTCTGCCACCCACAGTCTTATAACTTTTGCATCTTCATATTTATTCATTCATGGAATGTGGGCATCGCTGGTTACGTCAGCATTTATTGCCCATCCCTAATTGCCCTTGAGAAGGTGGTGATGAGCTGCCTTCTTGAACCGCTGCAGTCCATGTGGCGTAGGTACACCCACAGTGCTGTTAGGAAGGGAGTTCCAGGATTTTGACCCAATGACAGTGAAGGAACAGCGATATAGTTCCAAGTCAGGATGGCGTGTGGCTTGGAGGGGAACTTGCAGGTGATGGTGTTCCCATGCATCTGCTGCCCTTGTCTTGCTAGGTGGTAGAGATTGCAGGTTTGGAAGGTACTGTCTAAGAAGCCTTGGTGCGTTGCTGTAGTCTATCTTGTAGATGGTACACACTGCTACCACTGTGCGTTGGTGGTGGAGGGAGTGAATGTTTGTGGATGGGGTGCCAATCAAGTGGGCTGCTTTGTCCTGGATGGTGTCCAGCTTCTCGAGTGTTGTTGGAGCTGCACCCATCCAGGCAAGTGGAGAGTATTCCATCACACTCCTGACTTGTGCCTTGTAGATAGTGGACAGGCTTTGGGGAGTCATGAGGTGAGTTACTCACTGCAGGATTCCTAGCCTCTGACCGGCTCTTGTAGCCATGGTATTTATATGGCTACTCCAGTTCAGTTTCTGGTCAACGGTAACCCCCAGGATGTTGATAATGGGGGATTCAGCGATGGTAATGCCATTGAATGTCAAGGGGAGATGGTTAGATTCTCTCTTGTTGGAGATGGTCATTGCCTGGCACTTGTGTGGCACGAATGTTACTTGCCACTTATCAGCCCAAACCTGGATATTGTCCAGGTTTTGCTGCATTTCTACAAGGACTGCTTCAGTATCTGAGGAGTCGTGAATAGTGCTGAACATTGCACGATCAGCAAACATCCGTACTTCTCACCTTATGATTGAAGGAAGGTCATTAATGAAGCAGCTGAAGAAGGTTGGGCCTAGGACACTACCCTGAGGAACTCCTGCAGTGATGTCCTGGAGCTCACATGAGTGACCTCCAATAACCACAACCATCTTCCTTTGCGCTTGGTAAAATTCCAACCAGCGGAGAGTTTTCTCTGATTCCCATTGACTCCAAACTCACAGGGTTTAGTGAGAGGGAGTAACTGAAGGAAATCAGTGTTAGTAGAGAAATAGTGTTGGGGAAATTGATGGGATTGAAGGCCGATAAATCCCCAGGGCCTGATAATCTACATACCAGAGTACTTAAGGAAGTGGCCCTAGAAATAGTGAATGCATTGGTGGTCATCTTTCAAGATTCTATAAACTCTGCAACAGTTCCTACAGATTGGAGGGAGCTAATGTAACCCCACTACTTAAAAAGGGAGGTAGAGAGAAAACAGGGAATTATGGACCAGTCAGCCTGATGTTGGTGGCAGGGAAAATTCTCGAATCCATTATTGAAGATTTTCTAGCAGAGCACTTGGAGAACAGTGGTAGAATCGGATAGAGTAAGCATGGATTTATGAAAGGGAAATCATGCTTGACAAATCTACTAGAATTCTTTGTGGATGTAACTAGTAGAGTTGATGAGGGGTAGCCAGTGGATGTGGTTTATTTGGACTTTCAGAAGGCTTTTGACAAAGTCCCACAGAAGAGGTTAGCATGTAAAATGAAAGCACATAGGATTGGGGGCAGTGTATTGCGATGGATAGAAAATTGGTTGGCAGGCAGGAAACAAATAGTAGGAATAAACGGGTCTTTTTCCAAATGGCAGGCAGTGGCTAGTGGGGTACCGCAGGGATCGGTGCTAGGACCCCAGCTATTCACAATATATATTAATGATTTAGATGAGGGAACTAAGCATGCAGTTGCAACAGGGGGTAACGAGTGCAAATGGCATGTTGCCCTTCATAGCAAGAGGATTCGAGTACAGGAGCAGGGATGTCTCGCTGCAATTATACAGGGCCTTGGTGAGGCTTCACCTGGAATACTGGGTGTAGTTTTGGTCTCCTTATCTGAGGAAAGATATTCTTGCTATAGAGGGAGTACAGCGAAGGTTTACCAGACTGATTCCTGGGATGGCAGGAGTGACGTATGAGGAGAGATTGAGTTGGTTAGGATTATATTCGTTGGAGTTCAGAAGAGTGAGGGAGAATCTCATAGAAACCTATAAAATTCTAACAGGACTTGACAGGGTAGATGCAGGAAGGATGGGGGAGTCCAGAACCAGTGGTCATAGTCTAAGTATGCAGGGTAAACCTTTCAGGACTGAGGTGAGGAGAAATTTCTTCACCCAGAGAGTGGTGAGCCTGTGGAATTTGCTACAACAGAAAGCAGTTGAGGCCAAAACATTGCACATTTTCAAGAAGAAGTTAGATGCAGCTCTTGGGGCGAAAGGAATCAAAGGATACTGGGAGTGCAGTAGGATCGGGGCAAATACCTGCAAGCAGGAGTGTCCCAGAGGACAAAGGGATTAGCAAGAAATCCACCCCCAGTCAGGAGAAAAGGGAACCAACCATCCCCTAATGTAAAAAGCCCTTGCATGACTCAGCAAAGCACTTAAAGACAGTTCAGAATGGATCCACCCACTACTGACTCTCCTAAGCAGAATTCCAACTTAGGGCTAATTAAATCTAACCGTCCCCCTGCAGAACGCAACAGGAACAAAAACACCTCAGGCAGTCATGGAAATGCGCAAACTGAAAAACTTCCCCAAAAATCAGATGTTTATTGGAATGCCAAAAAGGACAGTTTAAAGCAGCACTGCTACCAAGAAAAGACAGGCAATAATACATTTTCAGGATTTCTGAATGAACGGGAATGAATGAGAGAGATGCATGTGTGCTTTCCTGTACTTACTCTTCTCTCTAGTCCTTCTTAATGAAATGCTCTTCTAAAAATCATGTTTCATTCTGCTGGGTATGAAGGTGTCATGAAGACCCCACCTACCACGAATGAGGCATATTAATTTTGTCATATGAAACATTACTTTTAAACTGTTGCTGGACTGAAGAGATGAACTGTTTAAAGAGATCAGCAGTGGCTAGAAAAAACTGCATTCTAAGAGACTGCATTTCTAGGAAAAGACAATGGAACTGCTCCCTGCTCCAATTAACTCAAATGGATTTTGATCACCAGACATTGAAGGTGGAACAAGCCAGCATTCCATTTCCCACCACAACCCCCACAACCCCCCCCACCCCCCCCGCACTGCGCGTGTCTGCTAAGATGAAAGGAATCCACAAAAATGCAGGAAAGTTTGTTTTAAAAAAAAGTCACATGACTAACCTGCTGGACCAGGGTTTTTGAAGTGTGCGCACAGGACAGGTTGAGGACAGCGACTGCTTTGAAGACAAAAAAGGAAGGTCTCTCTCCCGAATTTCCAGATCCACTAAAGTCACTTAAACCTCAAGAGAGAAGACTCCTACATCGAAACAAGTTTGAAAGTGGGCACTGGGCCCCAATGAAATGGCAAGATTTAACTGCAATCAAAGACTCTACATTGAACTCAAAGTCACTAAATGACTTCCAGCTATTGCTTCAAACTTTTCCCCTTTATTCTTGCTCCTTTTCTGTCTCTATCTGTGTGTGTGTTTATTGTGTCTGCGTGCGAGCACAGTTGCATCGTGTATTCATCGTAGTCTTAATCGAATTAGAGTTTTAAGGTTAATAAACTTACACCTTTCTTGTTTAAATCTAAGACAACCTGTCTGGTTGATTTCTTTGCCTTACAATTGGAGAGCAGTGAACAAGGATTCACTGAGGGGGAGCTAAAAACAGTGTTTTAAAAATTAAACCTTGTTACAGTCAAACTAAGCAAAGGCTGAGAGGGAACCACTGGACCCCTTTCTCACCTGGTCATACCAGCGGGATGAATTCGTGACCATCTGGAGTTTCTGCTAATTGCCCTTATTTGTAGGCCTTCAAAGTAAGCTGAAACTTTTGAGCACACAGACACTAATTGGCATGTTTTGAAAGCATTTTAATGTATCTTTTTTAAAGTTACTAAAAAACTGACAACTATACCCCAATATAACTAGCAAGTAGTTCTGTATATTATTTTAAAAGTAATTTTCAGTCATATAAAATTGGCTTACTCACAGCTGGTAGATTAAAAATATTAATTTTTTTGTGATAAACCCATTTTCAGTAGTATCAAACTGCAGCAAGTTCCTACTTTTAAATACATCAAGGGAGAATTTTAAAGAAAATCATACAATAAAAAATTATGTTTTAAAACCCTGCCCGATTGCGCTGGTTCATGGCCGATTTTGCGTTCGGTGATATGCAAATAAGTTTCAATAGAAACACGAGAAAAAAAACTTCTCCAAGCTAGTAAATTTTGGGTGCACTTTGCGCCCAGATTGCTGACTGCAATCAAAACGGAAAATCTACCCCAAGATGTGTGAAGGCAGAATGTATCTAAAATGAGACACAGGAACTGTTTGCAGACGTACTGCTCTTAATATATTGAAAGTTAACAAGATGAATGAGAAAGATCATCTCCAAAGATAGGAAATTTTACCTTTTCCTTCATTTATTTGCCTTACTGATGTATTATGACTATGCTGCAGGGGGGCCAAAAATGGGTTTGAACTCCTTCATTTGGTAGAGATGTCCAGACAATTGTTCTCAATAGAAATGCAAGCACTGGTCACCTGTAATAACCTATAACCAATGCAACAGTCCATTATTTCACTGCGTTAATTCAATTGCAGACAATCCTGCAGATTTTCTTCTGCAATGGACGAGACATTTTCCATGCTGAAATAAAAAATTGTTCGTACCAAAGATTAATCAGTTACCGCTGCCAGAAGGTTATATTTGTGTTGCTAAAAACACAATGGACTATTTGGTATTAAAGTGTGTTGCTATACAAATACAAAACACATATTTTGTACAGGAAATATCTTAGTAACGTAACATTTTATGCAGCAACCTACAGATGGAGTTTCATCATTAGTCCTTGTTCATCCAAACTACAAAGAATTTCAATTAATTTACCATGCTTTTGTTTACATTTTTTGGAATATTTTGGTCTATATAATGTATTGAGAGCCTCTCCAGAGTCACCATGTCACAGACCTGGAAAGCAGATTTTCCATCCTATGATGTGGATTTCCAGTTCTAGAACATCTCTCAGGGCTGTACATACCCTGCTGTTTACAATGAAGCTGCTCAAGGACTCTTATAACCAACAGGGGTACTGACTGGGGAGACAGGGAGATGCTGCTTGAGGAACAAAGTAAATGTCAAAGGAATTGAAGGAAAAACTGTTAGCCTCTGCTATAAAAAAGGGGAGTTTGAAGAAAAACTATTTCCTCTTGGGCTTCAACTTCTTGTTTGTCTTTAGTCATGTACTGTGACATGGAAACACTGTTACAGCATTTAAGCTACTCACATGTCAGGAGTACCTTTGTTACTTTGGGAACTGTTTACTTTCTAATTATTCAGGGAGATAGCAAGTTTAATAACAACCATAAAATTTAAATTGGGTCATTGTTATAGTTCATTTTTTTCTTCTACTGCCCTATAAATTTGTTTGCCAGTTAAAACTTGTGTCACAGTCTAATGTAGTGTTGTTATTTGCTGCCCTTCAGGAAGGAACATGAGAACAGATGACAAAACTAGTCAGGAAGTCTTAACAATACACTTAGAAAATCACAGTATGATCAGACAAAGTCAACATGGTTTCATGAAAGCAAATTTTTGTTTAACAAAATTACTGTAAATTTTTGAAGATGTAACTAGTAGGGTGGATGAAAGGCCACAGCCCTGAAACTCTGTTTCTCTCCTCACAGACCTGCTGAGCATTTCCAGCACTTAGTTTTTATTTAAGGAATGGTATACTTGCATCAGAAACAGTACAACAAAGGTTTACTAGATTGGTCCTTGGGATGTCAGGGTTGTCCTATGATGAGAGGCTAAGCAAATTGGGTCTATATTCTCTGGAGTTAAGAAGAATGAGAGATGATTCATTGAAACATATTAGATTCTGAAAGGGCTTGACAGGGGACACACTGAGAGGTCTTGCTTTTATTATATCTGAGAGATCTTTCCCCTGACTGGGGAATCTAGAACACAGGGACACAGGCTCAGGATAAGGGGCTGGTTATTTAGGACTGAGATGAGCAGAAATTTCTTCAACGGGTTGTGAATCTTCGGAATTCTCTATCCTAGAAGGTTGTGGATGCTCCACTGTTGAATATATTGAAAGGCTTTATTGACAGATTTTAGGTCTCTCAGGGAACAAAGGTGTATGGGGAGCGGGCAAGAAAGTGGGGTTGAAGCCGAAGATCAGCCATGATCATAATGAATGGCTGAGCAGGCTGGAACGGGCCGTATGGTTTACTTCTGCTCCTTGTTCTTATGTAGAAAATGAAGTGAAGAGGGTTCGCTGTTTGATTGCTGAGTACACAAATAACCTACCTTGGCATCTGAGAAAATGAAAGCATTCTATGGAACATAGGGAGTGAAGGCTCCCCTATGGAAATGATTGGCAATGCTCTACTCAAAAAAAAATTAACTGGAGTAAAACATCGTAAGACCCTAACAGTCCTTCCCGATAACCGTGTTTAGCTGTTTATATGCCAATTTTGATATTTTCTATCAAATTGTTCAACCATATTTGTTTCGTACATTTCCTCTAAAAAAAAGTCTGACTCTCGAATCTTTTATTTACCTTCTTCACACTACAGTCCACGATGGAGGTGGGTGTGCAATTTTTAAAGACTAATATCAAGTCAGACATGGTTTCAATTTTAGATAACAGAAAGTGAAAATGCAAAGATTAGCATGGTCACACCACAGATGCAACTAGCCAGTGTCTGATGCACAAAAAAGCCTTTAAAGGATTTGAAGTTATGTTTTTAAAAATTCATTCATGGGACGTGAGCATCGCAGGCAAGGCCAGCATGTGTTGACCAACCCCAATTGCCTTTGAGAAGGTGGTGATGAGTCACCTTCCTGAACCGCTGCTGTCCATGTGGTGTAGGTACACCCACAGTGCTGTTGGGGCAGGAGTTCCAGGTTTTTGACCCAGCGATAGGGAAGGAATAGTGATATAGTTCCATGTCAGGATGGTGTGTAGCTTACAGGAGAATTTGCAGATGCTGGCGTTCCCATGCACCTGCTGCCCTTGTCCTTCTAGGTGGTAGAGGTCTCGGGTTTGGACGGTGCTGTTGAAGGAGGCTGGGTGAGTTGCTGTAGTGCAGGGATGTCAACCTTTTCGCGTGGGGGGGGGGGGGGACACATTACAATTTTTGTCTTACATAGGCGGCCGGTGAAAAATTTTGGAGAGATAAAGGCATTAAAAATGTATCTTACTATTAATTCCAGCCGTGAATGGTGGTGGACAATTAAACAACGGACAGGAGGAGGAGGCTCCACAAACATCCCCATCCTCAAAGATGGGGGAGCCCAGCATATCTGTATAAAAGACAGGGCTGAAGCACTTGCATCCATCTTCAGCCAGAAGTGCTAAGTGGATGATCCATCTCAGCCTCGTCCCAAGGTCACCAGCATTACAGATGCCAGTCTTCAGTCAATCCGATTCACTCCATGTGATATCAAGAAACAACTGAAGGTACTGGATACTGCAAAGGCTATGAGCCCTGACAACATTCCGGCAATAGGACTGATGACTTGTGCTCCAGAACAAGCCACGCCCCTAGCCAAGCTGTTCCAGTACAGCTACAACATTGACATCTACCCGGCAATATGGAAAATTGCCCAGGTATGTCCTGTGCACAAAAAGCAGGACAAATCCAACCTGTCCAATTACCGCCCTATTAGTTTACTCCCGGTCATCAGTAAAGTGGTGGAACGGGGCTTAGACAGTCTTTCAAGCGGCACTTGCTCAGCAATAACCTGTTCACTGATGCTCAGTTTGGGTTCTGCCAGGGCCACTCAGCTCCTGACCTCATACAACCTTGGTCCAAACATGGACAAAAGAGCTGAACTCCAGAGGTGAGGTGAGAGTGACTGCCCTTGACACCAAGGAGCCCTAGCAAAACTGGAGTCATTGGGAATCAGGGAGAAAACTCTCCGCCGGCTGGAATCACACTGAGCGCTCAGGAAGATGGGGTTGTGGTTGTTGCAGGTCAAACATCTCAGTCCCAGGACATCAATGCAAGAGTTCCTCAGGGTAGTGCCCTAGGCTCAACCATTTTCAGCTGCTTCATCAATGACCTTCCCTCCATAAGGTCAGAAGTGAGGACGTTTGCTGATGATTGCACAATGTTCAGCACCATTCGTGACTCCTCAGATACTGAAGCAGCCCATATCCAGATGCAGCAAGACCTGGACAACATCCAGGCTTGGGCTGATAAGTGGTGAGTAACATTCACGCCACATAAGTGGCAGGCAATAACCACCTCAAACAAGAGACGATCTAACCATGTCCCCTTGACATTCAATGGCATCACCATCGCTGAATCCCCCACTATCAAAATCCTGAGGTGAGGGGTCACCATTGACCAGAAACTGAACAGGACCAACCACATAAATGCTGTGGCTACAAGAGCAGGTCAGAAGCTGGGAATTCTGCGGCGAGCAACTCACCTCCTGACTCCCCAATGCCTGTCCACCATCTACAAGGTACAAGTCAGGAGTGTGATGGAATACTTTCCTCTTGCCTGGACGGGTGCAGTTCCAACACTCAAGAAGCTTGACACCATCCAAGACAAAGCAGTCTGCTTGATTGGCACCCCATCCACCACCTTCAACATTCACTCCCTCCACCACCACCGACGCACAAGGGTAGCAGTGTGCACCATCTGGAAGATGCACTGCAGCAACTGACCAAGGCTCCATTGACAGCATCTTCCAAATCCATGAGCTGCACCAGCACTCCTGCCTAGTGTCATAGCTAGCCTGCCAAAATCAATCGAGACCGGGGCCTTGAAAATCTCAGAGCAGGACATGCTTGTGTCATTGGGGTGGGACGGGTGGAAGCAGGAGGGGGAAGAAACAGGGAAGCCAGGTAGCACCACTCATAGGCCTCCCTAAAATCAACATCAAGCTGGTGGAGGTCATTTTCACCAATAAAACCACCGGAAATGAAGGTCTGGCAGGTCTCTAACAGGGACCGATTCTCTCCGCTACATTACCCCTCAATTATTGGTACGAATTTTAACTTCACGATTGTGTAGAATGCCTGACTCTCTGCGCTCCCTCAGCGCTGCTCTACCCTGTGCCTCTGGCTGTGTGCTGACTCACTTCCAGTTCTCCCCTCAAACTCTCTCTCTCGTCCCTGCAGCAGCCATTGAATCGGTCACTCCCCGGAAAACAACAAGGAGTGGCCAATCCCAGCACGCTTGCACTGCAAATCACCAATCAGTGCTCTCCCCACCCTGGCAGCCTGCTGTCAGACACAGAGGATTGGTGGGCCGGATAAAAATCTTTGGCAGGCCGGACTCTGGCCCGCAGGCCGTATGTTGGACAACCCTGCTGCAGTGCATCTTATAGATGGTACATACTGCTGCCACTATGCGCCAGTGGTGGAGGGAATGAACGTTGAAAGTGATGGATGGAGTACCTATTAGAGGGACTGCTTTGTCCTGGATGGCGTCGGGCTTCTCATGTGTTGTTGGAACTGCACTCATCCAGGCAAGTGGAGAGCATTCCAACACATTCCTGACTTGTACCTTGTAGATGGAGGACGGCTTTGGGAGTCAGGAGGTGAGTTACTCACTGCAGAATTCCCAGACTCTGGCCTGCTCTTGTCGCCAGAGTATTTATATGGCTGGTCCAGTTAAACCTCTGGTCAATGGCAATCCCCAGGATGTTGGTATGTTAACCGTGGCGCGGAGTCAACTCCCCCTTGTCCACAGCTACAGTTACTGGCTTAGTACAAAGAGGAGGAACTCAGTCCTTTCTTTAACTATCAATTTACTTTATTCACGTTATTGTTCAATGTAAGAATAAGGCTTATACACTTAGACATAAACATACAACTCCCCTGAGTTATACAGTTAATAACAAAACTAGCTTGAATTCATAAGCACACCCACTAGGTTCCTCTAACCTTTCCCTGTCCTAGTCACAGAATACAAAGGATATTACCCGAAAAAGGGAGAGTTAACGCTGGCCAGGCGTTCCGTTCTCTCTCTTCTACGTCATCGCCGCGTCACTCACGCAGGGTCTTCTGCTTCCACGATGGTTGATCTCCGGAGTTTTCACTGGCTCTATGCCCAAAAAGCTCTATTCTTATCCTGTTGCTTATCTTTCCAAATCTGAGCTGTGTCTTTCCGGTTGGCTTAAGCTTGATCACCTCGTTCACAGCTTCTCTTAATTGGCCCAGGCCCAAAGACCCCGGTATCACACCGTGTCCAAATAAGGCCCTTTTCCTGTGTCCTGTTCTTTGTCTTGTCCCATAAAGTAATTAGTTCAAACTGGATTTTACCAGCACAGGCCAGTGTCCGAGCTCCAGGTTACTGCAGGTCAAACAATCCCAGCAGTTTGTAACTGATTCTGTGTTTCTTGCAGCCCCTGGCCAACAGGTAGTTGCGGTGTGGGGGGGTGGGGTGTTCAGTGATGGTAATGCCGTTGAATGTCAATCGGAGATGGTTAGATTGGCTCTTGTGGGTGATCTCATTGCCTGGCACTTGTGTGGCACGAATGTTCCTAGCCACTTATCAAACCAAGCCTGAATGTTTGCCCAAGTCCTGCTGCATGGTAGCATGCAGATGGGCCAGATGCAATGGTAAGATGGGCGGAGCAGTGGCAAATGGAATTTAATCCTGAGAAGTGTGAGGTGATGCATTTTGGGAGGACTAACAAGGCAAGGGAATATACAATGGATGGTAGGACCATAGGAAGTATAGAGAGTCAGAGGGACCTTGGTGTACTTGTCCACTGAAGGCAGCAGCACAGGTAGATAAGGTGGTTAGGAAGGCTCTTCTTCTGACGCCTTCACCTCCGAGCTCACCTCTTTGACCAGGAGTCCTCCCCCCGACCAGTGGACCCAATCACCCACTTCCAGCATTCTCCCTCTACCTGGACCCCTCCTGCCTCTTACCCACTCTTGATCTTTTCATTGAAAACTGTCGGCGAGACATCGGCCATCTCAATTCTCTGCCCCCCCTCACTCACTCTAACCTGTCCCCCTCTGAACTTGCTGCACTCCTTTCTCTCAGGTCTAACCCTGACATTGTCATCAAACCTGCAGACAAGGATGGTGCTGTTGTTGTACCGACCTCTACCTTGCAGAGCCTCAGCGCCAACTCTCAGATACTTCTTCCTACTTCCCCTTGGACCACCCCCGAACATCAAGCAACTGTTAGCAGGACTGTCACTGACCTCACCTCCTCTGGAGATCTTCCGTCTACAGCTTCCAACCTCATAGCCCCGCAACCCCGGACAGTCCGCTTCTACCTCCTTCCCAAAATCCACAAACAGGACTGTTCCGGCAGACCAGAGTGAACTTAGAGCATGGATCAGTACTTGCAGCTACGATGTTGTGGCCATTACGGAGACGTGGATATCACAGGGGCAGGAATGGATGTTGGATGTTCCGGGGTTTAGATGTTTCAAAAGGAATAGGGAGGGAGGTAAAAGAGGTGGGGGAGTGGCATTGCTAATCAGGGATAGCATCACAGCTGCAGAAAGGGAGGTCGTCGAGGAGGGTTTGTCTACTGAGTCATTATGGGTGGAAGTCAGAAACAGGAAAGGAGCAGTCACTTTATTGGGAGTTTTCTATAGACCCCCCAATAGCAAGAGACACACGGAGGAACAGATTGGGAGGCAGATTTTGGAAAGGTGCAGAAGTAACAGGGTTGTTGTCATGGGTGACTTCAACTTCCCTAATATTGATTGGAACCTCCTTACTGCAAATAGTTTGGATGGAGCAGTTTTTGTCAGGTGTGTCCAGGAAGGTTTCCTGACTCAATATGTAGATAGGCCAACTAGAGGGGAGACTATGTTGGACTTGGTGCTTGGCAACGAACCAGGCCAAGTGGCAGATCTCTCGGGAGAGCATTTCGGTGATAGTAATCACAACTCGCTGACCTTTACTATAGTCATGGAGAGGGACAGGAGCAGACGGGATGGGAAAATATTTAATTGGGGGAGGGGGAATTACAATGCTATTAGGCAGGAACTGGGGAGCATAAATTGGGAACAGATGTTCTCAGGGAAATGCACGACAGAAATGTGGAGGTTGTTTAGGGCGCACTTGCTGCGACTGCTGGATAGGTTTGTCCCGATGAGGCAGGGAAGGGATGGTAGGGTGAAGGAACCTTGGATGGCAAGAGATGTGGAACAGCTAGTCAAGAGGAAGAAAGAAGCTTACTTAAGGTTGAGGAAGCAAGTATCTGACAGGGCTCTAGAGGGTTACAAGGTAGCCAGGAAGGAATTGAAGAATGGACTTAGGAGAGCTAGAAGGGGACATGAAAAAGTCTTGGCGGGTAGGATTAAGGAAAATCCCAAGGCGTTCTACACTTATGTGAGGAACAAGAGGATGGCCAGAGTGAGGGTAGGCCCGATCAGGGATAGTGGAGGGAACCTGTCCCTGGAGTCGGAGGAGGTAGGGGAGGTCCTAAATGAATACTTTGCTTCAGTATTCACTAGTGAGAGGGACCTGGTCGTTTGTGAGGACAGTGTGGAACAGGCTGATATGCTCGAACAGGTTGAGGTTAAGAGGGAGGATGTGCTGGAAATTTTGAATGATATGAGGACAGATAAGTCCCCGGGGCCAGACGGGATATACCCAAGGATATTACGGGAAGCGAGGGAAGAGATTGCTGCGCCTTTGGCGATGATCTTTGTGTCTTCACTGTCCACTGGAGTAGTACCGGATGATTGAAGGGTGGCAAATGTTGTTCCCTTGTTCAAGAAACGGAATAGGGATAACCCTGGGAATTATAGACCAGTCAGTCTTATGTCGGTAGTGGGCAAATTATTGGAGAGGATTCTGAGAGACAGGATTTATGATTATTTGGAAAAGCATGGTTTGATTAGAGACAGTCAGCATGGCTTTGTGAGGGGCAGGTCATGCCTCACAAGCCTTATTGAATTCTTTGAAGATGTGACAAAACACATTGATGAAGGAAGAGCAGTGGATGTGGTGTATATGGATTTTAGCAAGGCGTTTGATAAGGTTCCCCATGGTAGGCTCATTCAGAAAGTAAGGAGGCATGGGATTCAGGGAAAGCTGACTGTCTGGATACAAAATTGGCTGGCCCATAGAAGTCAGAAGGTGGTAGTAGATGGAAAGTATTCAGCATGAAGCTCGGTGACCAGTGGTGTTCCACAAGGATCTGTTCTGGGACCTCTGCTCTTTGTGATTTTTATAAATGATTTGGATGAGGAAGTGGAAGGCTGAGTTAGTAAGTTTGCCGATGACACGAAGGTTGCTGGAGTTGTGGATAGTGTGGAAGGCTGTTGTAGGTTGCAACGGGACATTGACAGGATGCAGAGCTGGGCTGAGAAGTGGCAGATGGAGTTCAACCTGGAAAATTGTGAAGTGATTCATTTTGGAAGGTCGAATTTGAATGCGGAATACAGGCTTAAAGACAGGATTCTTGGTAGTGTGGAGGAACAGAGGGATCTTGGGGTCCATGTCCATAGATCGCTCAAAGTTGCCACCCAAGTTGATAGGGTTGTTAAGAAGGCGTATGGTGTGTTGGCTTTCATTAACAGGGGGATTGAGTTTAAGAGCCGCGAGGTTATGCTGCAGCTCTATAAGGCCCTGGTTCAACCACACTTGGAATATTGTGTTCAGTTCTGGTCGCCTCATTATAGGAAGGATGTGGAAGCTTTAGAGAGGGTGCAGAGGAGATTTACCAGGATGCTGCCTGGACTGGAGGGCATGTCCTACGAAGAAAGATTGAGGGAGCTAGGGCTTTCTCATTGGAGCGAAGAAGGATGAGAGGTGACTTGATAGAGGTGTACAAGATGATGAGAGGCATAGATAGAGTGGATAGTCAGAGACTTTTTCCCAGGGTGGAAAGGGCTATCACCAGGGGGCATAATTTTAAGGTGATTGGAGGAAGGTTTCGGGGAGATGTCAGAGGTAGGTTCTTTACACAGAGAATGGTGGGTGCGTGGAATGCACTGCCAGCGGTGGTGGTAGAAGCAGATACATTAGGGGCATTTAAGCGACTCTTGGATAGGTACATGGATGATAGTAGAATGAAGGGTAGGTAGTTAGTTTGATCTTAGAGTAGGTTAAAGGTTCGGCACAACATCGTGGGCCAAAGGGTTTGTACTGTGCTGTACTGTTCTATGTTCTATCATTCCACAAACTGCAATGAGAAGAACAATCAGTTAATCTATTTCTATTTGGTTGTGTTGATTGACGAAGACTGTTCATTGAGGGATGACTGTCAGCCCTCATTGGCAATATCTTGTGTCATGATGATTCTTCCTTACGGATGGCTGGGTGAAAATGAGATGTCAGTGTTGGCTGTGGGTTCGCAGATGGCTTCTCTATTGTAGCCTTGCAGGCTTTCCCAAAGTGAGGACATTAGTTGGCAGCCTGGAGAGCTCATGGCAGATTGTTGACTTGAGCAGCTGGCCCCTCTTGACGTCTCTTTTGATGTTCTCTCTCAGAGGCTGCATTTGTTGATTGGAAGGGCTTGACACCATTTTTGATGATGGATCATCATTTTGGTTTTGAATGGGCAATTGGTTCCCGTGTGTTGATGTTAATAGAGCAGACCTTCAGGAAGATTTTGAGATTGTCTTTGAAACATTTCCTTGGGCCCCATGTGAATGGGCTCCCTGGCGTAGCTGTGAGTAGAGGACCTGTTTGGACAGTCTAGTGGCAGGCATTCTGATGACATGTCCCACCCATCTCAGCTGATCTAAGATTAGCATGGCCTCAATACTTGGAGGATGCTCATGTTTGTTCTTTTGTCCTCCCGCTTGATTCGCAAGATCCTTCTAAGACAGCATTAACGGTGTTGATCTAGGGACTTGATACGGCACCTTTAAGTTGTCCAAGTTCAGCGCCATAGAGAAGTGTGGGGAGAACCAATGCCCAACAGATTTTGAGTTTCGTGTTGGGTCCGATATCACGATTCTCGAAAACTCAAGTACGTAATTTACCATGGGCTAAGCTGGCACAGGGGACTCGGTGGTGTACCTCTTCATCAATGTCAGCGTTTTGGGATAGATAGTTTCCAAGATATAGGATGTGAGGTATATTTGCCACACTTCACCATGAATCTCAACTGAAGTCATTGAATTTGATGCATTTAGTGTGGGTGTGATGCAGCCTTTGGGTGTAGAGTTGAGTTCTATACAGCTTGTGTTTGATTTTTTGAGACAGTCCCTGATTTGAAATTGAAACTAAAGGTTTACAGTTTTTTGAAGAGTCAGACCCAGCTTAGCCAAACAAACAGCCCTGTGACTGAGGAAAAAAATAGTTTTTTTAAAAAAATCAAGGACATGTGACTGGGGGCTTTCAGCTTGACCAGAAGGCTTTTGGAAGTGGTGGCAGCCAGCGAAAAGGTTGTGCGTGTTTTGTAAAAAGATAACTTTTGGGAGTTGCGAAGGACTCTGCAGTGGGTGGAAGATCAGCCAGATGGTTTTAAAGAGACAGGCTGAGAGCTGCAAGTTTCTGGGCTTCTAGAGAGGCTGCTTTGAATAGAATCAGACTACAAAGCAACTGGTTGAAGCAGTTCGACTGCAGGCAAAGGAGCTAAACTGGGGGCTGACCATTGGTAACTGACTTAAAGCAGTTGTCTTCGGTGACTGAAAAGTTATCAGCGGAACTGTGCCTTCAGGACAGTAGTGGGCAAGGCGGAGGTTGTTCTAGAGGTGACAAGACCAGACCATTAAAGGGAAGATTGCATCATTGATGGGACTTCATGACTTCAATATCTGCATCCTGGAGGACATAACGTGAAAAACTACCTGAGGAAGATTCTGTTTTTTTGTACTGTGAGACTGTGCAGTGCCACCTTGTTGATAAGACTATTCTGAAGATCCATAAGGACTATCTTTGTTGCATCTACTAATTAACGTGTAACCTTTAAGATATATTATATCGACCGTAAGTTAACTGTTAGTTCATGTTTAATTTATGTTAGTTTTGGTTTGACTGTTGAAGTAAAATTTATGGAAGTGAAATCTGGTTGGTTTGGTTTTTGTTTACCAAATTGGTGTCAGTCGGTGGATTCAATTCTTTTGGTTTGTTGGTGGTCTCCACGGGGATCATAACTGGGTTGGTAGAGGACTTTAATCTTCCTGGTGTTCAGGACAAGTCCCATGTTCTCATAGGCTTCAGTGAATATGTCAATTATCTGTTGTAGTTCCCCTTCAGAGTGAGCACTAACATGTATTGTCAGCATACTGCAGTTCTATTACACAAGTGGTTGTCATCTTGGTTTTGGTCTTCAGCTGGTTGAGGTTGAAGAGCTTACCATCAGTATGATAAGTTATTACCAAACCTGGATGGAGCCCATCAGCAGTAAGTTGCAGCATTGTTGCAAGAAAGATTGAGAATAGTGTTGATGCAATGACAAACCCCTGTTTGATGCCTGTTTAGATAGGGAAGGAGGGGTCTCTGGTGGAGCCACTGCATCGTACTGTCATTTGCATACTGTCACGCAGGAGAGGGTTCATTTTAGTAAACTTAACTGGCCATCCATATCGCTGCAGCATCTTCCAAAGGGCAGTTGGTTTCTTTGAGTTGAAGGCTATTGTGATATTGAAGAAAGCCATGTACAAAGGGATGTTCTGCTCTCTGCACTTTTCCTGAAGTTGACATGCTATGAAGATCATGTTGGTTGTTTCTCTGGCGGGTCAGAAGGCACACTGGGACTTTGGAAGGAACTCCTCTACAATTGGTGAGATTCGATTAAGAAGTAAACTAGCTAGGACTTTGCCAACTGTTGAGAGCAATGCTATGCCCCTGTAGATGCTACAGTTTGATCTGTCCCCTTTTCTTGAATTTTGTAATCATCATGGCACCTCGCTGTCATGCATGACGCTCATTTTTTTCAAGGGAACCAAAGAGCTCTATGAACCCTCAACACACAAACCAACACTGCTAAGATCCAAAAATGGCAAGACTCTCCTCAAAGACTTGAGTGTGTAATTTAGGTCGACACTCATTTGCAGTGCTGTGGGCATGCTTTCACAGGCTAACCTTCCCAGTTCGGAGGATGTTGAAGATCCTGATATTGTAGCTAACTAAGGTCACTTGGAATTTCTTTATTTTTGCCACAGCTTCACAAATAGGGAATGTATCTGAGAGATCAATATATCTTTTCCATGTTTCAGTACTTTGCCAGGGATATTATCAAGACCAGAAGCTGTGTCATTTTTCATCTGGTTGACAGCAGTTATCACTTTGTCGAGCGTTGGATCATCATCTAACTCACTTCTGATTGTATGTTCTGGGAGGTTCTCCAGCAGGTGCATGTCCACTGTGGAATTCTGGCTGAGTTGTTCTACAAAGTGCTCTTTCCAGCAGGTGTCTTCTTGAAATATATAAGATTCTGAGGGGGTTTGACAGGGTAGATGCTGAATGTTTCCCCTTGTGGTGTAATCTAAAATTAGGGGACACCGTTTCAAAATAAGGCAGAGATGGGGTGGAATGTCTTCTCTCAGAGGGTTGTTAATTCCAGACAGCTGTGGAGGCTCGGTCATTGAATATATTCAAGGATGAATTAGACAGTTTGATCTACAAGGGAGTCAAACTTATGGGGACAGGGAGTAAAGTGGAGTTAAGGCCACAATCAGATCAGCCATGATCTTATTAAATGGCGGAGCAGGCTCAAGGAGCCAAATGGCCTATTCCTGCTCTTATTTCTTATGTTCTTAATTGTTTTCTTTGAACAAATGCTCAAAATCCTCCCCAATCAGCTTCCACAATGTTACCACCATTCATCTTTAAAGCAAATTTTATATATTGCGACAAAAAACAAACAAAAATCAAAAGAGAAAGATATTACGAGGAACAGGAATCGGCCTTTCAGTCTCTTCAGCCTGTACTTACAGTTAATTCTTTGTAATAGATGAATTTTTCAGAGTTCTTCATGGTGAAACTCACTCTATCGTGTTAATAAGTCACCAAGACCCCCTACTTTCACCTTCGAAACATCACCCGACTCTCACCCTGCCTCCACTTATCTGCTGCTGAAACCCTGATCTATTCCTTGTTACCTCTAGAGTTGACACTTTTAATTTGTTCATGGCATGTGGGTGTTGCTGGCAAGGCCAGCATTTTATTGCCCATCCCTAATTGCTTGAGAAGGTGGTAGACTCACCTTCTTGAACCGCTGTATTGTCTTCCAATACTCTCCTAGCTGGTCTCCCATTTTTGACCTTACATAAAAACTTGAGCTCATCTCAAGTTGACCCTGCCGCCTGTAGCTTAACTCGCACAAACTCCCATTCACCCATCACCCCTGTGCTCGCTGACCTACATTGGCTTTCAGTCCAGTAATGTCTCGATTTTAAAATAGCCATCCTTCTTTTCAAATCCCTCATTGGCAGTGCTCCTCCCTGACCAAGTTTTCAAATACTTATCCTAACATGTGGGCCAGTGTCAAATTTTGTTTCATAACGCTCCTGTGAAATGTCTTGAGATGTTTTACTACATTAAGGGTGCTATATAAATGCAAATTGTTGTTATTACTGGAAAAACCCAATAACCATCAATCCTCAAAATGCTAGCCACATAAATGATAGATACCTGAATTGTAGACCACAGACACTATAATACATTTGTGATATTAATACTTAAAACAAATTCAAAGAACATCTGCAATGGGCGAAGTATCAACTGTAACCAGTTTCCTAACAGGTTCTTTGTGTTTAACTGCTGATATGGCACTGCTACAGAGACTAGAATTACTCTCCTCTTACCCAAAACAGGTCTGTAATTCAATGGTACTCAGCATTGTACTTCGAAAGAAATCAAGCAAAATGCAGCATGGAACACCATGCATATACCATGGGAAAAAATTGCTAGTGGAGTAAGGCACTCTCTTGCTGAGATGAATACTGCATTCAGCAGAACATGGTTTTACAGGTTCCTGCATTGAATATAAACATCAAACAAAGAAGTTTCCCCGAGAACACATGATGTAGTACTGACTAGAAGGTCCCAGGCCCAATTCCTGGTGTGCTGAGTTAGCTGATCTAATCTGGAGGAACAGTTGGAGTTTTGCAAGTGACTTCGATATATGAGCTTTTTTGGGGGGCAGGTGGTGGGTGAGGGGTGAGAGGAGGTGGTTGGAGAAAAACAAAACCAGCCAGCGAACCTGTTACTAATTGCTATCAAGTTACTCTTGCTGGGGGTATGAATCTGTGGATGCAGCATGGCGACAGGCACAGCTGAGATGTTCTCCATTGTCAAATAGCTTGTTGACACTTGCTGTTTAAACTCACACTGGATGAATGCACATGTGGGCGAGTATTGGAGGAGTGCTAGCAGCATGGAAATGAACTCCCAGCATGATTTTCCACCTTCTGGGGAGAAAGTTCCAAAAAAAATAAAAAGAACAACATTTTGCTACAGGTAATCTGCACACAGATGCCTTCAAACCACAAAGAAAACTACAAAATTGCTCAGTGTACTGTCTAAAAATACATAGACAACAGATTTCAAGTTTTCTGATGAAAGGTCACCGACCTGAAATGTTAACTCTGCTTCTCTCTCCACAGATCATAGAATCATAGAAAGTTTACGGCACAGAAAGAGGTCACTTGGCCCATTGTGTCTGCGTCAACCGAAAAACGTTCTACCCATTCTAATCCCATCTTCCAGCATTGGTCTGTAGCCCTGAAGATTATGGCATTTGAGGTGCATATCCAGACTTGTTTTGAACGAGTTGAGGGTTTCTGCTTCAACTACTCTTTCACCCTCTGGATGAAAAAACTTTTCCTCATCTCCCCTCTAATCTTGCTACCAGTCACGTTAAATCTATGCTCCCTTGTCACTGACCTCTCTGCTAAGGTAAAAAGGCCCCTCACCACCATTCTATCCCAGCCCCTCAAAATTTTGTACATTTCAATCAGATCTCCCCTTAGCCTTCTCTGTTCCAAGGAGAACAACCCCAACCTATCCAATCTTTCCGCATAGCTGCATTTTTCCTGTCCTGGCAAAATCCTTGTAAATCTCCTCTGTACCCTCTCTTGTGCAATTACATCCTTTCTGTAATGAGGTGTCCAGAACGGCACACAGTATTCCAGTTGTGGCCTAACCAATGATTTATACAGTTCCAGCATAACCTCCCTGCTCTTAAATTCTATACCTCGGCTACTTTTCTGCCCATCTGACCATGATGCCAGGCCTGTTGAGTATTTCCAGCTTTTTGTTTTTATTTCAGATTTCCAGCATCCGCAGTATTTTGCTTTTATTACAATTTATACTGTTAACATTTCTTTCAAATAAACAGTATAATTGCAAGAAATATGTTTTTTATACAAAGAATAAGAATTTCTATAGCCACAGATAGCCTAAGTGGTGCTTGTTGGACAGAAAAACCCATTACACTCAACACAAAACTTTCTTTTCAAATAGTCATATGTAGAAGCACAAACTGCAGGATTTTGGTTAAAATAAAAAGTAACCACTCCACATGCTCTCTCCCCATCCAGCCACCAAATAAGTAGATAGCTATCAATAACCTACTCAGCGTGGATTCTGGAAGAATCAGGACTGGATACCTCATCACAGCCTTGACGGAGCCACAGATGCAAGAGTTGAATGCTAAAGGAGAAGTGACAGCAGCTGCCTGCAACTTCAAGACAGCATCCAACTGAGTATGGCACTGAGGAGCAAAACTAAGGTAAATGGGGTCAAAACAAAAACCCTCCAGTGGCTGTGGTTATACCCGACATCAAGGAAGATGGCTGTGGTCGTCAGAGGCCAATTATCACAGCCACAGGGCAACAGTGCAAGAGTTCTTTGGGGAAGTGTTCTTGGTTGAACAATTTTCAACCGCTTCATCAACAACCATGCCTCTGTCATAAGGCCAGAAATATGTCTTTTCAATGATAATTCCAGAGTGATCATCCTCATTCACAACTCCTCCAGGCATACCAGCATACAATAGGATTTGGATAATATCCAGCTTTGGCCTAGATAATAAGCATTCCAGCAAAAATTTCTTTTGCCCCATAAAAAGCAATATCCCATATGAAACACCAATGATAGAAATCAACTGAAAACAATGCAGCTGATGAAGTAAATATTTGGATCTTGTAAAATATACATAGAAGTACATAGAATCTGCAGCACTGAAACAAGCCATTTAGCTCAACAGGTTGATACTGATGTTTATACTCCACATGAAACTTCTCCCACTTTATAATCACCTCTTCCCACCTTGCCCCCTCCATTCCCGGCATCCCTCTATTCCCTTCTCCTGGATGTATGCATAAAAACTCTCCTTAAATGCATCAATGTTAAACACTTCAGATAACTTGCCGACTACTTTTTGTCCTATTGCATCTCAAACATCAGCAGGTCAGAAGTGGGGATGTTCGCTTTTTGCACAATGGTTCAGCACCATTCGCAACTCCTGAGATACTGAAGCAACCCATGCCCATAAGCAGCAGGGCCTGGAGAACATCGAGGCTTAGGCTGATAAGTGGCAAGTAACATTCGTGTCACACAAGTGCCAGGCAATGACCATCTCAAACACGAGAGAATATAACCCTCTCCCCCTTGATGTTCAATAGCACTACCATCGCTGAATCTCCCACTATCAACATCCTATGGGTTACCATTGACCAGAAACTGAACTGGACCAGCCATGTAAATGCTGTGGCTACAAGAGCAGGTCAGAGGCTAAGAATTCTGCGGCGAGTAACTCACCTCCTCTCTCCCCAATGCCTGTCCACCATCTACAAGGTATAAGTCAGGAGTGTGATGGAATACTTTCCACTTGCCTGGAAGGGTGCAGCTCCAACAACACTCAAGAAGCTCGAAACCATCCAGGACAAAGCAGCCCACTTGATTGGCACCCCTCCACCACCTTCAACATTCACTTCCTCCACCGCAGACGCACAGTTGCAGCAACTCTCCAAGGCTCCTTCGACAGCACCTTCCAAACCCGCGACCTCTACCACCTAGATGGACAAGGGCAGCAGATGCGTGGGAATGCCACCACCTGCAAGTTCCCCTCTATGCCACACATCACCCTGACTTGGAACTATATCGCCGTTCCTTCACTGTCACTGGGTCAACATCCTGGAACTCCCTTTCTAACAGCACTGTTGGTGTACCTACACCCCAAAGACTGCAGCGGTTCAAGGCAGCAACTCACCACCACCTCCTCAAGGGCAATTCGGGATGGGCAATAAGTACTGGTCTAGCCGCGACACTCACATCCCCCGAATGAATAAAAAAATCTGGATATTGCTGGATAAAAATACAAGCTTCTTCCAGATCGTAATGTGTAATTGGCATCAGCATCATCACACTACTGGGCAGTACAGGGGTGCGTGTGTCACACTGTACTAAAGTATGGCAGCAAGAACACTGACCAGACGTGAGGCTTTAAAGTAGAAGGTTTACTTGCACCAAGTCATCCATATGTTCTGAAACACAATTCCTTAAAGGCAACACTTCTGGATGAAATGCAATTGAATATTAAATTGTACTTACACAGGCCGGCAAATCACTAGGTCCCCCTTATTGGTTCCATATGCCAGACCCATCCCAGGTTCTGGAAGCCAACGTGCTGAGTTTATACTAACATGTCTCCGTTGGTCTGGTGGCATTGGGTACAAAACGTTAAAAACCCTCTGGAAAAAGAAAATGAGAAGGCAGTTAGGTACATGGAATTCAGGGTGCATGACAAAATTTCTGCTCCTTCTCCTGTCCTGTAGACCACAGCAGAAATGCAAAAAGAGATGTCCTGCTACAGTTTAAACCTGATGAATACAGAACTAGTTTTCTAAACAATGCTATATTTGGATTAGGAAACTTTATAGGAGGAGTTTATTTGATTGAAATTCCATACGTGAGTGAATGGAACAGGATGTTGCCATTGGATTCTACACAATGGGAGTGAATTAGAAGACATTTAATCCATGGGAAATGCGTAAAATGTGTTACGAATGGACAACGGAAGAGCCATTCGAATTCTATCCTTGACTCAGCCCCTCACCTGAACTGAAACAAAAGCAAAAAATTGCGGATGCTGGAAATCTGAAATAACAAAAAATGCTGGAAATAATCAGCAGGTCATGCAGCATCTGTGAAAGGAGAAACAGTTAATATTTCAGATTGATGACCTTTCCTCAGAACTGGAAAAAAGTTAGAAATGTAATAGATTTTAAAATAGGTAAAATCTGCCATTCACTTCTCCTCTGGACACATCTTTTGTTTCTTTACTTGTCCCATTATTACTGCCTTTTGGCTCTGCAGCATCAACTCTTTTGTCATTTAATGTCTCCCATTTTCTGCCCTATCACAGACCTTCGCTTTTTTTTCCACCCTCCCCCATTTGACCTACTTAAAACCTACTACATCACTAACTTTTCCCAGTTCCAATGGAAGGTCATCGACCTGAAACATTAACTCTGTTTCTCTCTCCACAGATGCTGCCAGACATGCTGAGTATTTCCAGCATTTTCTGTTTTTAACTCACATTAACTGATCTCAGCTGAGGCACCAGTTGAACTATAAAAGGTCTAGGCTAGGAAGGGGATAAAGTCCATCCTTATTTTGAGAGCCATGCTGAGAAGTACACATGCGGATATCAGTAAAGAATGGGTTCAGCCTCATTCTGAGCCCTCTGCATCCCATCCCAATCGAAAATGCTGACGATGATTATTCCATTCCAAATCTAGTCACTTGGATGATTTTTTCGAGTGCAGTTGACATTTGTTATACTAACCTAACCTTAATGCCTTGAGGAGAGAAAAATGGAAGAATGGGGGAAAACGTACATTAAAAAATTGACGATATTTTAAAACCTCATTAGTCCGCACTTCAATCCTTTTCAAAGCATCTCTACTCAATAGTTACAGCATTTTTAAAAGTATCACATGGAATAAGATGCTGACATACTAATCTATTTAGTTGAAGACAATGTCACTTTAAAACAATTTCACATTTATAAATAAATTCTCTCTTGCAACTACCTATGCTTCTTGATGTAGAGTTGATACTATTTCACAGATGGAAAACATGGAAGAAAAGAGCTTAGGCATGACGAGGCATTCCATTTGGTGCATCTAGTTTGGGGAATCAATTCTAGAAACTGCTGTTATCTACTGAGTGACAGCTACCTCTCACAAAGTCGCACTAAAGATAAATGATGGGATGTTTACTGTAAACTGACTTTTTATGCCTGTGTGAATTGGGAAATTGAGCTAATTTTTGATGCTAAAAAGGATATTGGTGTATGACAAAATACAGAGTGTTTTGAAAAATTGTTTTTTATTTTGTGAAAGCTGTTTTCTGTGATGTGTCAGCTTGCATCTGGAACTCAATGAGAGACAGCTGCACTGAAGCAATGCCTGTTCTGAGGGGACATCTTTCCCACTCCATCCAATTTCCTTAAGAAATTACAGTTTTTAATTAAATTTTCCAAAATTAAGAACAAAGATTACAGAGCAAATACAAGGCTAATAAGAGCAGTAATAAAACACAATGCTGAACTAAACTATGCTTCATATTCATTTATATAAATAAAAGCAAAATACTGCAGATGCTGGAAATCTGAAATAAAAACAAAAAATGCTGGAAATACTCAGCAGGTCTGGCAGCATCTGTGGAGAGAGAAGCAGAGTTAATGTTTCAGGTCAATGACCTTTCATCAGTTCCGACCTGCTGAGTATTTCCAGTATTTTTTGTATTTACTTCTTATTCATTTGTTAGTCAGTAATTAATACTAGCTATGGGTTACAAATGGTTATGCAGAGATCAGGAGAAGTGAACGGCTCCCATCATATCAGGAATGAAGTATCAAGAGCAATCGTTTCCTGGCCTTGAATGTCATAATATGTTAAACAATCTTCCATATCTTTTAGTTAAGCTATAATAATGTAAGCTGGTATCATTGACTGAGTTAACAGCACTTTTACCTCTGAGTTAGAGATTGTGGGTTCAAGCCCCATTTCAAGACTTGAGCATATAATCTATGCTGATATCCAGATGCAGTGCTAGATTATCAGAGTGGCTTCCTTTGGATATGACAGTACACAAATGACCTGTCTGCCTCTTCAGCAGTTTGGGTAAATGGTGAAGATCCCACATCATGGCTCAACCAAGAGTGAGGAACTCATGTGTCATAGTCTTCCCTCAAATAGTGCTACCAAAAATAGATAAACTGTTTATTTTCTTGCTGAATGCAAAATGGCTAGTTAACAGAAGCTATTAGAAAAGATGTGTAAGACACTACATAAACTCAAGTTTGTATTTGAACGTTTATTTGCAGTAAACTATAAAAACCCACTGCATTGTAATGTAGTCTCACCTGCACCATTTCCGAAATGAGTGAATTCTTTGAGCAGTGTGTTGTTTTAAAAAGCAATGAAAGAGAGAAAACTAATTTGAACAAATTGTAATTGTACTGCAAAAGTCATGATGAGTGCATAAATAGGCTGAACTTCAGCGTGAACTGAACGCATGGGTCGGCATACATGGAAAAATGCCCGCCTCTATGAGGAGCATTTATGCAAATTTCAGCACTGCATACAAAACACTGAATAGTTAAGTGCCTCCTTCAGATAAAAATGCTATGAACGAGGTCAGCACACTCACAAATAGCTACTAATGCCAACCTCCGCACTCTCCTAGGGGCAGGCTCAATAATGAACCATTGCACTGGCACCTATAATGCTCTTTGCAGCAAGGAATGTTCAGCTGCAGTGCCTGGGAGGCATGTTTGCTATTGATTATTAGCACCTTCCAGCTTTTCACTGATTTCAACGAATAAAAAAAAAAACTATTTCACATTAACTGAAGAATTGCTACATACAGCCAACTGTATACATTTCAAAGTATCCTATTTTATCAATTATGTTACAGCCACTCTGCTCACTGGAGCTACACAGTGAAGAAACCCCATGAGACAAGCTTGCCAATTAAAACAGCAAGGCGGTTCTGTGGTGCTCACATCTGTGCCTGCATGTTTCAAAATGCTCTGCTACTGTTTCATCTATCCAGAATTTAAGACACAATTTCCATCAATAGCCAGAGCACAAAAGCACAATGTATTTTTCTAAGTACTGTTCTGTTTTAATACATGGACAAAATCCATTTCCTTTCTTTCTTTACTGGGAAGTGGCTAGACTACAAACTTGAAGAGACCTTCAACATAGTTACCATTACTGTATGTGGCCTGGTCCAATCTAGACCTCCTTTGTTATCTCTTGCCCCACCCCCACCTCACTTGCTTCTAACCTGTGACTTTTCTAATATTTGTCAGTTCCGAAGAAGGGTCACTGACGCGAAACGTTAACTCTGCTTCTCTTTTCACAGATGCTGCCAGACCTGGAGTGGTTCCAGCATTTCTTGTTTTTATACCATTACTGTACTTTTGCTTCGTATTCCATCAATATAAAAATAATTAACCAGCTCTGATATTAAATCAGAGGCATGTTGGAAGTGGGTGGGTCCAATATTGCGTGGGAAACTTGGAATTAAATTTAGCATATCGATCAGTGGCATTTTACGACAGCCAGCTCATTTTCATTTTACTTCCAGGTTTGAGGTCTGTGTCCCTCCAATGATCACCCTAAGGCAGTGCATTCCTCGCGTGAATACATGCCATTACAACCACTCATAGGTCTGCTCTTTCCTCCTACTGCAGGAGAGCACAAAATATAAGGGAGAAGGGAAAAAAAACAGATCTGGACTTCGACAGACCTCAGTTAACAACTGCAGAGGCAGAAATATTGGAGATCAGTGGTGTTTTGGCATTCGTGGCCATTGGTGATGGGAACTTCCCAGCTACGTGGTGACGCAATTAAATATCAGTCGTGCTGACTTGATTTCATTAGTGAGTGATATCTGATCATCTTCACAATGATTAAGTTGCAACAAACTTTATCAGTATTAATTCATACCTTTTCCCTCTGACAGGACCTTCACGCTTGGAATCAACAAATCCTCAGAGCTGTTGGTTTTGAGCATGCACTGTCACAGAGCTTGTGCAGACTAGACTATGCACTAGCCCTGATACTCGCACTTCAGTGAGACCAGTTAGATAGATAGTTGGGTTTTCACCTGGTGACTCACACTTCACAAATGAGCAAGAGGTGATGGTAGTGACAGGGATAATTGTGGAGAGATGGCATCGGATGGCGCTGCTCAGTTGGATGCAGATACTTTACCTCGGATGCAGTTAATGAAAAGGAGAATCATTGAGCCACAGCAAGCATGTGCGATGTACCGACTGGCCTTCCAAGCACACTGACCTCAACTGCAGAGAGAATGGAGCAGTCTGTCTCAAGCACGAACAGGATGATGTCACTGGCAATGCAATGACATCTTCTTGCACGGATAAAGTGGCCAACTCTCTCGAACAGCAAACATAACAATCAAATGAGCCCATGCACACCTTGACCATGTTGTGCACACAATAAATGCCAACATGTCTACTGCCTTAAGAGTGATGACAGATGCCTTAGCCTTGAAGCATCCCACTGCTCTGCACCAAAATGCTCTCCAGCAGAGCAGGTAGCAGAGAAGCTGGCTTGGCTATGAAAGTGATGACAGCCAAAAGCGGACATGTGTAATTGGAGAATCCACTTGAAGCATTTACACTTCTCACTCATTGCCTCCTCCACTCCTGTCAGTCAGTCTTTGGCTGGGTTCTCACAGGCTCCAAAACCCAAAGGTCATCTGCCAAGAGCATCTCAGCAGTCAAAGCAAGAATCTAAGCAGCCCGCTTCTATCTCTGCTGAAGCCATGGGATTTGCACAGCATAGGAATGGTAGGAAAAGGAAGAGTGAAGCTTTGTAGTTGCATAAGGGTAAACACAAGTGTATGAGAAAATGTTTTCTTCTGAAGTTTCTGTCCTTTAGTACAATCGCATAAACTTATTGGTTTGTACGACTTTCCTGACTTGCCCATTTTCCTGGTTGCTGGGTGATAAGTAGCCTTTTAACTTGCTTTATGATGAATGGGAAGACATGAATTGACAAGGACCAATGGGGCAATGTGTAAGGGGAGGTTCATTGTTTACAGGACTGCTTGGAGTCAGTGGCATTGCAGGGGTGGAAAGAGTTTCTGTTGTATGTGCTTCTGACATCGGTCCACTGGTGCAACCTAAGTGAACCCTGCATGAATAGGAGCAGCCCTGGCAGCAATGTGAGTAGCTGGTGCTGCATTGCCCTCATCACCTTTCACCTCCTCGGAATCGTCTGCAGATGATCTGCGCCTAGTTCATCCTGCAGGTCCAAACCTTGCTGCTGCACAATATTGTGCAGAACGCAGCACACCATGATCATTCTGGACAGCCTAGTTCATGCATACAAAAGGGTGCCTCCACATCTATCTAGGCAACTGAAGTGCATCGTTAGCATGCAGATGGCTTGTTCGATCACACATCTGGTGGTCATATTCATCGTAGCACTGTTGGGCAGACTTGCCAAGTTTCTGATGGGTGTCATCTGCCAATTTTGATATGGGTATCTCATCTCCCAGCAGCAAACCCTCAAGTGCAATTGCAGGTTCAAAGACATCAGGGAGATTGGACTGCCACAGGATAAAAGCATCATGGAAGCTCCCCAGGAATCTTATGCATCTTGCAGTGATTGCACACTAGTTGCACATTGATGGAGTTGAACCCTTTGGGGTTCACAAATACTCTTAGTTGATCTGGGGGTGTGCAGACTGCCACATGTGTGCAGCTGGTGACGCCATGAATCGGCAGGAAGCCAGCCAGAGACACAAACCTGAGCGTCTGCTCATTCTGACGAAGTTCATGTAATTGCCGGTCCTGGCAAAGCAACCCTTCAGGTTCCTGTCTTAGGCATTTGTGAGCCAATTGCGAGATCCTAGATATGGCACCGGCAGAGTCCTTGAAGGATCTGGTGGCAAAAACACTGAGGACGATGATCACTCTGACAACCAGTGGCAATGTGTGCTCACAACGTCCAGCAAAGGAGCAAGTCTCCTTCGAGGTGACTTCAGATGTCTGCCACCACGTGATGCAATAACCGTAGCCTCCTAAAGCACTGCTGTTCTGAAAGGTCATGGAAACTTAGCCTCTGCATGTATACCCTATGTGGTGGGTTGTGTCCTGCAAGATGCACCCCTCTCCTGCTGTCTTTTCTGCTGTCCAGCTACAGGTCTCTCAACAGCAGGCTGCTGCTGCTGGTGCTCCGAAGGCAGCCAAGGGGCCACCCATTCTGATGTGATTCAGAAAACCACCAAGGTGCAAAAAAGAAACGCAACAAAACTACTGTGAGCAAACCCTTTCCCAGTAGTAGGTAAGAAAGCATCGGTGAGTACTGAATATTTACTGAGTTTAATAAGTTTTAATTAGCCCCCTTGCTTTCAAAGGCAAGTTTCAGGAAGCCTGGGAAACCCACGGATGCAATGTCAAGCTTAAAATTGTGTTGAAATATACCTCCAAATGAGCAACTACCATATGCTAATAGGCAACATGCCTCTTTTGAGTGGACTGTATGCAACCAGCCTAACGAGTTCAAGTTAAATGCAGGAGTTAGTGACTCGGAGTCGGCTTCCCGACTCACGAACATTTTTGCTGGATTTAGCCTCCCGCCTGCACTCAAACCCTCACACTCTCCAGGGTAAAATTCCCTGTGTGTCTAACCCTGTGGGGTGAACTTCAAAGAGCCATGATGTTTTGATATTCAGTCGAAATATGTACCATCAGTATTCTCATTATCTGTAAATTTAGTTAAGTAATAATGTCAGTTTAGCATCGCATCAACGGTAATGTGCAATCCTAGAAACAACTACAAAAGCATCTTTTTTCTGGATTTTTTTGCAGAATATTAGAAAGTACCTTTGAAAGATAATAATGAAGCAGAGTGGTATTCTGTTTTGAAGCATTGTGCCTTTCCAAATGAAAGAACTTTAATACAAATCACAAATGGATACAAAACTGCTAGAATTACACATGCATGGAAAGCAACATCTGAATAAGAGATCAGTGAACATGTGGAGTCTAAGTCCCTTCTCCAAACTGTTAACCCATCTTTCTCTTTTAGATGATGAACTCTCTGTTCATTTCCAGCAGCTTTTTATTTCAGATTTCCAACATTTGTCTTTCTTTCAGGCTAGGGCTGTTTTCTCTAGACAAGAGAAAGCTGAGAAGTGACCTGATGGAGGTCTTTAAAATTATGAAGGGGTTCAATAAGGTAGACAAAGAAGTTTCCACTTGTTGGAGAGTCCAAATCTAGCAGTCATAAACATAAGAAATGCAAGATGGAATTCAAGGAAAACTTCTTTATTCAACGAGTGGTGAGAATGTGGAACTTGCTACCACATGGAGTGGTTGAGGCAAATAGCATACATACATTAAGGAGAAGTTAGATAAATATATGAGGGAGAAAGAAGGATATGTTGGTAGGGTGAGATGAAGTAAGGTGGGAGGAGGCTCGTGTGGAGCATCAACACCAGCATGGACCTGTTGGCTGAATGACTCGTTTCTGTGCTGTAAAATTCTATGTAATTCCATCTGCTGTAGACTGCAAAACGAAGCATAGACACCCCAAGACCTTGGCAATTAATATGATCAAACAAGACACAAGATTCCTGCTTTTTCTGAACTCTTCAGGGCATACATAGTTCAGCAACCTGGTCTGATTTGTTGTGCTGGAAGTTATTGCTAACAATGCCTCAGCTGCACAGAGCCCTGTGAATTTGGTACATCAAATGCAGTGGCCAAATTAGTGGAGTTGCCCCAATTGCACTGGATGCTTCAGCAAGACAGCTCCAAACTTTTTTTTAAAAAAAGCAATAAAACATGGTGTGTATCCAATCATCTCCAAATGAGCTCAATTAGATAATTATTATTCCTTAAATTCCAGCAGTGGTGTAAGTGTAGGAAGGACACAAGAGCATGAAAAGGAGTTACGCAGACTATCTTGGCATGTCTGAAATGAGTGACACAAGCTGTGGTCAATTTTGTAGCTAATCCAAAAAGGCTAGGGGACAGAACAGATTCTGTTTATAGACAGTGGGTGGACTGTCATGTACAACTGTATTATATCGGAACTGTTGAGATTTTCTCCTCGTGATGTTACCCATCATGTCACATAACAGATCCACGGTATATAACACATACCATGTGATCTTTGCCGTCATTGCTTTCTATGTAGCCTGATTTTTAATCAATATCAGGCACAATAAAACATGTAGTGGAAAAACATGTTTCTTAGAAAATAAACACCTAGGCAGCCTGGAAGTATGTTGAGTTGATGTATGGAATGCATTGCATGATGGGTTCTCTTCCAAAGGCAAATTTCTGTTTGAAGGAGATTATTTCCCTGCAAGGAAGTGCAAATTGAACCACATGTCAGTCTCGCTCACCTTGTATTCACTGGATGCACTGACAAACCTGAACAAAAGCTACACACCTCGTTAGCCTGGAAGTATTGCCTGGCACAAAAAAACTCTGATTTACTTTGGCATTGGTCACTAAATGCTCCTTTATTATATTCTGGGGCAAGGAGGAAGGAGAATAGCTAAAAATGGGGAAAATACATACACATAGACCAGCTGCTGCTCACAAACAAACATTAATTGTGTCAGTAAAACTCATTCTATATTGATAAAACTAAAATACATTCTGTATCACTTCTGCATCCTTTCTGGAATAAGTTATTTGAAGCTTATTGTTTGCGATGAGGTCTGGGAAAATACTATAGGAAAATTTAACTAAGCATGACACCAAAAGCAATTCTGCTTAATAACTAAAAACTACATTCTGCAGATGGAGAACACATTGCTGGAATTTTGCCTCATTTTAATTCTTTTTGGGTATTAATTTTGGGGCTTCACTTCAGGTGCCATCTTTTCTTCGCAATCTGTGGTAATTTGAACAATAATTCTCTTACGAGTCAATCGAACAGGGGCTAGCTAACCAAGTATTCTCCCTTGTCAACACAAGCTAGCTTGTTTTTAAACTGCTTGCTATCAGTATGGCCTAACTCAGTTTCCCCCTTTTGTTGGCATAGGATAGCTTATCCTTTCCTGGTCTGCTTCTGGCACAGGCCAGATTGTGCCTCCACTCACTCAACTAATTTGTTGCAATTATTCTCCTTCTTGCCCCTACAGCTGCGAGCACAGGCTGACTTATTTTACCCCCTTGTCCCCACCACCATGCCTGACATAGGCTAGCTCACTTTTCTCAAAGCTCTCTCCCATTTTAATGAATTTTAAACAGAAGGATGCAAAGCACTGAAGGCACTAAAATTGTCAGCAAAGACCTGAAGCTTCTGTCCAGTTTTGTTTAAACCATAAATTGATTACATTTAAAAATTCCATTGCTATCAACTGCCATAACAACTTTACAAAAATACTTAACAACATACAGCACTGAATGGGTCATTTTGGGATGGATTACTCTGCAAGCTACTAGGCAAAGGACCAGAAGCTGGAATCAAAATGGCAGGAATCACCTTTATTTGTCACAAGTCTACAACAACCACAACATCAAAGTACATGGCAAATGGCACCCAATAGCATGCATGTGAATGAATACAACAATTATGGCACAACACAGTCTTCCATGGCCAATAAATTCTTTGCACTAACTGCTTTGTAATCAACAGGCATTGTGTATCATGACACAATATGGTATATGCGAAGTCTCTGCTGTACAGTGATGCAATGGGAGAAACAGCGAAAATTGCCTATTCACGATGGTTTTCACTCAAAATGGGTATCTGTAAGGAATCTTCACAGAATTATTACAGTGCAGGAGGCGGCCATTTGGCCCATCACATCCGCACCGGCTTTCTGAAACAACAACTCCCTCAGTTTCAGTCCCCTGCCTTCTCCCAGTAACCCTGCACATTCTTGCTTTTCATATAATTGTCTAATTCCCTTTTGAATGCTTCAATTGAACCTGCCTCGACCACATTCTCAGGCAGCGCATTCCAGATCTTAAACAGTCACTGCGTGAAAAAGTTTTTCCTCATATCACTTTTGCTTCTCTTACCAAATACTTTAAATCTGTGCCCTCTTGTTTTCGATCCTTTCACGAGTGGAAAGTTTCTCTCTATCTACTCTGTCCAGACCCCTCATGATTTTGAATACCTTTACCAAGTCACCTTTCAGCCTTCTCTTCTCCAAGGAAAACAGTCCTAACGACTCTAATCTATCTTCATAACTGAAATTCCTCATCCCTGGAACCATGCTTGTGAATCTTTTCTGTACTCTCTCCAATGCCCTTACATCTTTCCTCAAGTGCGGTGCTCAGAATTGGACGCAGCACTCCAGCTGAAGCCGAACTAGTGTCTTATACAAGTTCAACATAACTACCTTGCTCTTGTACTCTACGCCCCTATTGATAAAGCCCAGGATACTGTATGCTTTATTAACCGTTCTCTCAACCTGTCCTGCCTCTCTCAATGACTTATGCACATATACACCTCGGTGCCTCTGCTCCTGCACCCCATTTAGAATTGTACCCTTTATTTTATATTGTCTCTCCACGTTCTTCCTACCAAAATGAATCACTTCACATTTCTCTGCATTGAACTTCATCTGTCACCTGTCTGCCCATTCCACCAACTTGTCTATGTCCTTTTTGAAGTTCTACATTATCCTCTTCATAGTTCACAATGCTTCCAAGTTTTGTTTCATCTGCAAACTTTGAAATTGTGCCCTGTACACCAAGGTCTAAGTCATCAATATATATCAGGAAAAGCAAGGGTCCCAACACTGATCCCTGGGGAACTCCACTACAAACCTTCCTCCAGCCCGAAAAACATCCATTAACCACTACTCTTTGTTTCCTGTCACTCAGCCAATTTTGTATCCATGTTGCAACTGTTCCTTTTATTCCATGAGCTACAAGTTTGCTCACAAGTCAATGTGACACTGTATCAAATGCCTTTTGAAAGTCCATGTACACCACATCAACAGCATTGCCCTCCAGTTACCTCCTCAAAAAACTCCTGCTACTTATTTAATCATGATTTTCCCTTGCTTGCTTTGGGCTGACCATTTTTAAAAAGTCTTCATTTTGGTTTGTATTTATATGGCACCATATCACATCTTTCCAGAAAAGCAGAAAACACTTCACTTACCATGAATTACTTTAATGTGCAGTGATAAGTAATTATGTAGGCAACTCGCCAAACCTCCTTTGATAGCACCTTCCAAACATGCGACCTCTACCATCTAGATTGGAAAAGGGCAGCAGATGCACGGGAACAGCACCACCTGCAAGTTCCCTCCAAGCCACACACCATCCTGACTTGGCACTAGATCACCGTTCCTTCACGGTTGTTGGGTTAAAAACTGGGAACTCTCTTCCGAACAGCACTGTGGGTGTACCTACACCACATGGACTGCAGTGCTCCAAGAAGGAAGTTCACCACCACCCTCTCATGAGAAATTAGGGATGCGCAATAAATACCTGGCTTGACAGCAAGGCTCACATTCCATGAAAGAATTAAAAAAAACTTTCTCAGACAGCTATGATATAACATGAATTTAGTATTGGTTGAAGGATGAACATGAGTCAAAATAGCAGAAAACCTCCTTGTTCCTCTTCAAATAGTATAGTGATCTTTGACATCCACACAAATCACCAGAAATTGATAGCCAGGGCCTCAGACAGCATCTGCAACCATGTAGCGCTCCCTCATTACTACACCAGAGTGTCCACATAAATTATTTGCTCAGGTCCTGGGTTGGGGGGGGGGGGGGGGCGGGGAGGGGGTGATGGGAGGGGAGCTTGAACCTACAATCTTGTGTCAGAGGGGAGTGTGCTCTCAACTGAGCACCTTCCATCCACTGTGATATATGGTTCTTTTCATCAAAAGAGATGCAAGGATGAAAGAATATTCTCTTACTAGAGGTGAAATAGAGTTTATTAATTTCACTCATTCCTCTGACAATGAGAGATTTTATATGCTAAATGTGCTATATAAGTGCAAGGTGTTGTTACCTGAACTCAAACTGAAAGCTGATTTATAAATATAAAACGCAAGGACTTCATTTGAAGAGTGCAAAGCCACTTCTTAAATACACACACAAAACTTTGCTCATGAAAGCAGAGCACGGTCAGGCCACTTGAGTGTCCTTTATGTCTGAATATGAAACCTATATGATTCCTTGTTGACAAGAAATGTTCACATTTTGGAAATCGACATCTGGAATCTGTGTTTATTGCACTAGGTGGCAGACTATTCCAGAAATTAACTATTTTGAGTAAGTAGTTGCTCAAGGTACAGAAAGCTCAAGTTTCTAGTTTGAAATGATATCTTCCCCCCTTCTCTTCTGATTCTATATATGGACTGCTACATACAACTTGTATATAAAATATCTTTGGGTTTTCCTTGATTTTACTTGCCAATATTTTTCCATACCCTCTCTTTGCTTTTCTAACTTCCTTTTTAATTTCACTCCAACACTTTTTATACTCCTCGAGGTTTTCTGCAATATTGAGCCCTCAGTATTTGTTATAAGCTTCCCTTTTTCCCTTTATCCTCACCTTTAAGCTCCTTGACAGCTACGGGACTCTGGATTTCTTAGACCCTCCCCTTTTCCTTAATGGAAAATATTTGGTCTAAACCCTTACAATTTCTTTCTTGAATGCCTCCCACTGATTTATCTTCAAGTTGTTGTTTCCAGTCCACTTTAGCTAAATCACATCTCAGCTTAGTAAAATTAGCTTTTCCCCAGTTGAGAACTTTTATCCTAGAACTTTGTCCTTTTCCAGAACTATCTTAAATCTAACTGAATTATGATCACTTCCACCAAAATACATAAAGAGCAAGAGGATAACTAAAGAAAGAGTAGGGCCTATTACAGACCATAAGGGTAACCTGTGTGTGGTGGCGGAGGACGTGGGTATGGTTCTTAATGAACACTTTGCATCCGTTTTCACAAAAGAGAGGGACGATACAGGCATTGCAATCAGAGCAGATGAGTGTGAAATATTAGATGGAATTAACATGATAGCACTTTCACCTGCCCAGCTTCATTCTCTAAAATTAAGTCCAGAACTGCCCCCTCTCTTATTGGGCTTGCCACATACAGACTAAAAAGTTCTCCTGAATACATTTTAAGAATTTTGCTCCCTCTGTGCCTTTCACATTAATTCTATCCCAGTTAATATTAGAGTAATTGAAATTCCCCATTATTACTGCCCTATTGTTTATGCACTTCTCAGAGATTTGCTGACATATTTACTCATCGCTTACCCTCTGACTATTGGGGGTCTATATGACTCCCAGTAGTGTGACAGCCGCTTTTTTTTTTTACTTTTTAGTTCAACGCATATGGCCTCATTTGATGATCCTTCTACCATTTCATCCCTTCTCAGAACTACAGTAAAAGCTTTGTGCGCGGCACTTAACCAAACAGCAAACTATATTATCTGGAATTTACAAAATCTCCCAAAGCTCTTGTGGGCCGAGTTTTCCCGGGTGCAGTTGTTTGCTCTCGGCATTAGTTAGTGATGCTCATTGGAAAGGGCTGACTCTCATGCGTACTACAAGCATACTGGTGGATTGATCCCAAAGGATTAAGGGAAAACAAAAAATTTTCTTTCCCAATGCCGAGCACTCTGCATTCTTTGGTCTTCCAGCGATAACTGTGGAACGGAATGTTGAATATCGACCTGCCTTGTTAAGTACAACTCTTGATTAATCGGAACTTTTGATTATTCGGCATCTCTCAGGTCCAGCACATGCTGCATAAAAATGCTTTTACTGTATAATTGTTTCTTTAATCAATATTGTTACTACCCCTACCTTTTAATCCCCCTCTATCTTGTCTGAAAACCATGTAACCAGGAAGGTTGAGCTGCCACTCAAGAGGAAGGGAGGGGGCAGAGAGAAGGGGGGGGGGGGGAGAAAGAGAGAAGGGGGGGGGGGGAGAAAGAGAGAAGGGGTGGGAGAAAGAGAGAAGGGGGGGGAGAAAGAGAGAAGGGGGGGGAGAAAGAGAGAAGGGGGGGGGGGAGAAAGAGAGACGGCGGGGGGGGGGGAGAAGAGAGACTGCGGGGGGGGGGGGAGAAGAGAGACGGCGGGGGGGAGAAGAGAGACGGCGGGGGGGAGAAGAGAGACGGCGGGGGGGGAGAAGAGAGACGGCGGGGGGGGAGAAGAGAGACGGCGGGGGGGGAGAAGAGAGACGGCGGGGGGGGAGAAGAGAGACGGCGGGGGGGGAGAAGAGAGACGGCGGGGGGGGGAGAAGAGAGACGGCGGGGGGGGGAGAAGAGAGACGGCGGGGGGGGAGAAGAGAGACGGCGGGGGGGAGAAGAGAGACGGCGGGGGGGAGAAGAGAGACGGCGGGGGGGAGAAGAGAGACGGCGGGGGGGAGAAGAGAGACGGCGGGGGGGAGAAGAGAGACGGCGGGGGGGAGAAGAGAGACGGCGGGGGGGAGAAGAGAGACGGCGGGGGGGAGAAGAGAGACGGCGGGGGGGAGAAGAGAGACGGCGGGGGGGAGAAGAGAGACGGCGGGGGGGAGAAGAGAGACGGCGGGGGGGAGAAGAGAGACGGCGGGGGGGAGAAGAGAGACGGCGGGGGGGAGAAGAGAGACGGCGGGGGGGAGAAGAGAGACGGCGGGGGGGAGAAGAGAGACGGCGGGGGGGAGAAGAGAGACGGCGGGGGGGAGAAGAGAGACGGCGGGGGGGAGAAGAGAGACGGCGGGGGGGAGAAGAGAGACGGCGGGGGGGAGAAGAGAGACGGCGGGGGGGAGAAGAGAGACGGCGGGGGGGAGAAGAGAGACGGCGGGGGGGAGAAGAGAGACGGCGGGGGGGAGAAGAGAGACGGCGGGGGGGAGAAGAGAGACGGCGGGGGGGAGAAGAGAGACGGCGGGGGGGAGAAGAGAGACGGCGGGGGGGAGAAGAGAGACGGCGGGGGGGAGAAGAGAGACGGCGGGGGGGAGAAGAGAGACGGCGGGGGGGAGAAGAGAGACGGCGGGGGGGAGAAGAGAGACGGCGGGGGGGAGAAGAGAGACGGCGGGGGGGAGAAGAGAGACGGCGGGGGGGAGAAGAGAGACGGCGGGGGGAGAAGAGAGACGGCGGGGGGGAGAAGAGAGACGGCGGGGGGGAGAAGAGAGACGGCGGGGGGGAGAAGAGAGACGGCGGGGGGGAGAAGAGAGACGGCGGGGGGGAGAAGAGAGACGGCGGGGGGGAGAAGAGAGACGGCGGGGGGGAGAAGAGAGACGGCGGGGGGGAGAAGAGAGACGGCGGGGGGGAGAAGAGAGACGGCGGGGGGGAGAAGAGAGACGGCGGGGGGGAGAAGAGAGACGGCGGGGGGGAGAAGAGAGACGGCGGGGGGGAGAAGAGAGACGGCGGGGGGAGAAGAGAGACGGCGGGGGGAGAAGAGAGACGGCGAGGGGGGGGGGTGGGAAAGAGAGATGGGGAGACCGGGTAAGAGAGATGGGGAGACCGGGTAAGAGAGACGGGGAAGGGAAGATTGATGGACACAGAGGGAGGAGAGAGGGGGGAGAGAAATGGACTCAGATGATAGGGATTGACACAGAGAGGGACAGAGAGAGCGTGTGAGTGGAGAAAAAGAGATCAAGTTCACACCTAACACCTAACTGATGGACATCTATCCGGATTCTCCACTTCACTACATCAAGTATGTGGGCAGACATTGACTACTTGTGCAAACAAAAACAGTGCTAGATACTCACTAAATAGGGAGTAATGCGTTTTAAATTGGGCTGTGTTTTAATGGCATTAGGTTGGCTATACACTTTATATACAGATTAATTGCCCCCATGTCCATGGCTGAGTCAATAATTTTGTCAAATGTCCATGGTGGAACATATTGGTGCCTCTCCATGGCTCCTCTGCTAATGAAACCCTCATCCACTGCTTTGTTAGCTATGAATTTGACTATTCCAATGTTCTCCTAGTCAGCCTATCATCTTACTTCCCCCATAAACTTGAGCTCATTCAAAACTCCTGCTGTCCGTATCCAAAACCAGGGGCCATAAATACACATCAAGTTACGAATAAATCCAATAGAAAATGAGAAATATCAGCTGTACTCAACTAATAAAATTGTTGCACATACAAACAGAATTGTCAAGAAGCAAAACAGAAAAAAAAAAGCTCACGAAGGAAGAGTTATAGTTCTTTAGAACTGCTTCATATTAGCACCTGTGATGGAGAAGTTGACTCCGTTAAGGTTCCCAAGCCTCCTTTCCACTACTTATTAACCAATATACCTGAAAAGCCTGTCCATAATTATAAATCAGTAACAACTTGTTTGACCTGACATTAGATGCGGTTAGAAGATTGCCACTGGTACTGTATTTACTGTGGAATACAATGACACTTTGCGGTAGATGGATCCGTGTGACTTTACTTTCATTATCACAGCAAAAAAAGTATTATAGATCCAATAACAACAAACAATACTGAACGAGAAAGCTATCTAGGTCACTGTCACATAATCCCAGTGTTATAAGGCAAGTTATGTTTACACATAGTATCTCTGGACACACTCTCTTTCGGGCAACAAGTGGTTGTTTCAAGAGAGCTTGGAAACAGACATCATAATGAACTCCTACTGTTGACAAGATAAAGTTCTGCTCCAGGAATTGAACTGAACAGTAATAAGGTGAGCTATCATAGACAGAGACAGCGACAGATACACACACATACACAGACGCGCACACACAAAAAGCAGCAGATGCAGAAGCTTCAAAAAAGGTTGCCTACAAGTGGGGAATGATAGAAAAGAAACTTAAAATTTTGAGGGAAGATGGACAAAGAAAACTTCCCCATATGTGGAACATGAGGATTGTGATTACAGATCAACATTAAACACAGATCACCAATATCAAGTTCACATTTGAAGTAAAAACCAAACAAAGCTTACATTGCTGCTGTAGTATTGTAGTGTGTCTGGTTTTAAAGAATGGCACAAAAACTGTACTATGTTAACACATAGCAGTAACAGTTAATGAAACTGATAAACAGATGCAGGGGGAATGTGAGAAAGAACTTTTTACACAGCAGGTAGTAATGACCTGGAACTTGCTGCCCACAAGAGTGGTGGAAGCGGAGATGATGACTTCAAAAGGAAATTGGATGGCCACTTGAAAGAAATAAACTTGGAGGGCTATGGGGATTGAGCAGGGTAGTGGGACTGACTGGATAGCTCCGTGGAGAGCCGGCATGGACTTGATGGGCCGAATGACTTCCTGTGCCATAAGTGACTCTAGGACTCCTCGGACAGTAACAAAAAAGTAAATTATTTGCTTGTCTGACTAATGTTGTGACAACTATGGATAATGAAATGCAAATATGCATTACAAGGTTTTTTTTTCATTCATAGAATATGGGAACAATCTGGTGGCAGAGTACTCTAAAGACTGCAGCTCCAAAACAAGTAAAGAAAAATGCATGTTGTCAGGACGACTGAGTATTTTTTTTAAAGCCAAAATCCATGAAAATTATAGTGCAAGAAAAAAAGTCATGTTTAATAGCTTTATTGTTGAGAACAAGGCTAGAGTTCCTGTTTTGTAGCGCACTGAGTATGGTTTCACAATTCTGTCACAAGACAGCTGTACAACACTATAATCTATGTATGCTAGTATTTGACAACAATTCCCTTCAGTACTTCTCTGGTACTGAAAGTCTTAATTAAGAGTACTCTGAAATCAACTATCTTCCCATCCAGTTGACTTCCATAACGCAGTGCAGCATTCTCATCACCACTACTATGAAATACTGCTCTGATGCTTTACATTGCCAACATTTCTCTTTTTAAATTATCACTCAGTTTACTGCAACAAAATTCAACACAACAGATTTTCTCTCCTGTTTTACCTTGGAACCCTCACTTTCTGACATTTAAGGGTAATCAATACAATTTACCTCATTCATTTATCCTTGGATATCATGCTGTCAGCTCATTTTGGAGTCAAACCCAATTCCAGAGTCTCAGCATATAATTTTGGTTGAACTTTAATTTGTGATGAAATTGGTGGATGTGCCATTCTTTAGATATTAAACCAAGGCCTCATCTGCAATTCTTGTGGTTTAGGTGGACATCAAAAGTAAAACAGAAAGTTTACCTAGTGTGTGGTTAAAATCTGCCCCTTAACCACCAATAGGTCACTCATCAAGTTACTAAATGTCATAAAAGCAAAATACTGCAGATGTTGGAAATCTGAAATAAAATCAAGAAATGCTGGAAATACTCAGCAGGTCTGGCAGCATCTGTGGAGAGAGAAGCAGAGTTACTGTTTCAGGTCAGTGATCTTTCATCGGAACTGGCAAAGGTTAGAAACTTAATAGGTTATAAGCAAATAAAGTGGGGCTGGGGCAAGAGATAACAAAAGGGAAGGTGTTGATAGGGCAGATCACAGAGAATAACTGACCAGAAGGTCATGGAGAAAAAGCAAACGGTATGTTAATGGTGTGCTGAAAGACAAAGTGTTAGTGCAGAGAGGGTGTTAATTGACAGAGAAATGAACAGCCCTGGCCCAAAGCACAAACATGAAAAAAAAGTAGGCAGGCACATGGTTAAAAAAAATGAAACAAACTAAAATAAAATAATTAAAAAAGAAAAAATAACTAAAAATAAAAACGGGGACCCGTCATGCTCTGAAATTACTGAACTCAATGTTCAATCCGACAGGCTGTAGTGTGCCTAATCGGTAAATGAGATGCTGTTCCTCGAACTTGCTTGATGTTCACTGGAACACTGCAGCAAACCCAGGACAGATATGTGGGCATGACAGCATGCCTCAAGAATCAGTGCTGGGCCTCAGCTATTCACAATCGACAATCTATATGAATGATTTAGATGAAGACACAGAGAGTAATGTATCTAAGTTTGCTGATGATACAAAGGTAGGTAGAAAGCTAAGCTGTGGGGAGGACACAGGGAGGCTGCAAAGAGATATAGAGGGGTTAAGTGAGTGGGCAACAAGATGGCAGATAGAGTATAATGTAGGGAAGTGTGAAGTTATTCACTTTGGTCATACGAATAGCAAAGCAGAATTTTTTTTTAAAAGGTGTAAAACTTTGTCGATGTTCAAAGAGAGTTGGGTGTGCTTGTACAAGGAATGCAGAAAGTTAACATTCTGGTACAGCAAGCAATTCGAAAAGCAAATGGCATGCTGAACTTTATTGCAAGGGGACTGGAGTACAGGAATAAGGAAGTATTGCTACAATTGTACCTGAAATAAAAACAGAAAGTGCTGGAAATACTTAGCAGGTCAGGTAGCATCTGTGGAGAGAGAAGCAGAGTTAACGTTTCAGGTCTGTGCCCTTTCATCAGAATGCTGGAAAATATTTTCAGCAATCACAGAGGCAGGGAAAGGGGCAAGTGGAGTCACAGACCTGATACGTTAAACTCTGCTTCTCTCTCCACAGATGCTGCCTGACCTGCTGAGTATTTCCAGCACTCTGTTTTTATTTTGGAATTCCAGCATCTGCAGTATTTTGCTTTTATACAATTGCACATGATTTTAGTGAGACCATACCTGGAGTACTGTGTGCAGTTTTGGTCTCCACATTTAAGAAAGGAGGCAGTACAGTGAAGGTTCCCCTGCTCTCATGCCACATATCTGTCCTGAGCTTGCTGCAGTATTCCAGTGAACATCAACGCAAGTTCGAAGAACAGCATCTCATTTACCGATTAGGCACGCTAGAGCCTGCTGGATTGAACAATGAGTTCAATAATTTCACAGCATGATGGGCCCCCTTTTTAAGTTATTTTTCTTTTTTCCTTTTTATTTGCTTATTTTATTTTAGTTTGTTTCATTTTTTTTTTTACCATGTGCCTGCCCACCTTTTTTTCATGTTTGTGCTTTGGGCCAGTACTGTTCATTTTTCTGTCAATTAACACCCTCTCTGCACTAACGCTTTGTCTTTCAGCAAACCATTAACATACCGTTTGTCTTTTCTCCATGACCTTCTGGTCAATTATTCTCTGTGACTCTGTCATATCAACATCTTTTGTTATCTCTTGCCCCATCCCCACTGTATTTGCTTATAACCTATTACATTTCGAACCTTTGCCAGTTCTGATGAAAGGTCATTGACCTGAAACGTTAACTCTGCTTCGCTCTCCACAGATGCTGCCAGACCTGCTGAGTATTTCCAGCATTTCTTGTTTTTATATACTAAATGTCATATCCTGTTGTGCACAACATGGCTGCTGTTCACCTAACAATCAACACATTTCAAAGCAATTCAGAGTATGTATCTGAGAAACAGAAGGGATGAGGTGGGGGTGGGGGGGGGGGGTGGTGGAAGACTGAGCAAGAGACAATGCAAGATGTTTGAAATGTGATAAGGTGCGATCTAAATGCAAGTCTAACATCCAGTGCAAAGCAGCCCATTTGATTGGCACCCCATCTACAGACATTCACTCCCTCCACCACCGATGCACAGTGGCAGCAGTGTGTACCATCTACAAGATGGACTGCAGCAATGCACCTTAAACAGCACCTTCCAAACCCGCGACCTCTACCACTAGAAGCCACAAACCATCCTGACTTGAAACTATATCACCGTTCCTTCACTGTCGCTGGGTCAAAATCTTGGAACTCCCTTCCTAACAGCACTGTGGGCATACCTACCTACTGACTGCAGCGGTTCAAGAAGGCGGCTCACCACCACCTTCTCAAGGGCAATTAGGGATGGGCAATAAATACTAGCCTAGCCAGTGACGCGCCCATCCCATGAATGAATAAAAAAAAACCTTTATCCTGTAAAGTACACTGCTGCTGGTAATAGTGTTAATAACATGGGGGCTGAAATGAGACAGCAGTGGGCAATCTGCCGTTGAAGGGAAAGCAGCCGTGTTATAATCAGACATTCTGGAATAACATTTGGCAATATAATGTGGGAGTGTAAAAAAGAGAAGCACCTACGTCCATTATAATAGACAGCAGGAATACTGGAGTTCCAGCATTCTAAAAGCCATTTGCATTAAATTACTTAAAATCACCAGCAGTTAAAAAAAAACCTTCTGTTCTATACCCACATGTGAGACTTACATTTAGATAGCACCATATCACATCCCAAACATCTCGAAATATCTCTGTTTCACTCCCCCTCTCAACAACTAATTAGAATTTGCCTCATCAGAGTGCGTGAAAACATAAAATTAACTGGTGCATTATTTTTCTGAACCCATTTTATGACAAACTTTGTACAAATGGTGAGTAGCAATAACAGCATGGAAAAAAATTAATTTGAAGCACAGTGTGACAGAGCTGAATTATCACTTGTGCAGACACTGTCATTAACCCATGGGGCTTCAGTAACCGTGCTATTGCAGCCGTGTTAATTCAGTTCCTCTGAAGTTTTAAACATAGTAAGCCTCCAAACTAACCTCCACAGCAAAGACATTAGCACCAAATAGGCAGAAGAATGCCTATATATTTATAGAAATTTCGATTAATAAAATGTCTTTAATGTAGAAAATCACAGGCTGCTTCACAAGAGTGTAATCAGATTTTTAAAAAGACAACGAAGCAAAGGAGATATTAGTAGGGGTGACTAAAAGCTTAGTGAAACAGGTAGGATTTAATGAGGGTCTTAAAGAGAAGATGGAATGCAAAGAGCTTAGGAGCATTAGGCTGAAGGCATGGCTGCCAACGGTGGGGTGAATGGAATGGACGATGCACAAGAGGGCAGGGTTCTTGGAGGGTTGCAGGGTTGGAGTAGGTTACAGAGATAGATACACAAAAGTATTGCAAAGTTTTACAGCAGAGAAACAGTCCATTCAGCCCATAGGTCCATGCAGGTATTTATGCTCCGCATGATCCTCTTCCCACCCCTCTTCATCTAGCCCCATTGACATTATCCATCTATTCTTTTCTCTCTCGTGCACTTACCCAGCTTCCCCTTAAATGCAGTAGGGAGTTCCATGTTCTAACCACTCTCTGGGTAAAGAAGTTTCTCTTGAATTCCCTACTGGATTTATTCGTGATCCGTGGTTCTAATCTCACTCACAAATGGAAACATATTCTATACGTATACCCTATCAAACTCTTTCATAATCTTAAAGGCTTCTATCAGGTCATCTCTCAGTCTCTCTTTTCTAGAGAAAAGAGCCTGTTGAATTATTCCTGAGGGGTAGAGGCTGCCAGTTGTGGTATCATTCTAGTATATCTTTTTTACACCTTCTCCAGGGCTTCCATATCCTTTTCATAATATAGAGACCAGAACTGTTCACAGTATTCCAAACGTGGTCTAATCAATGTTCGTTACAGGTTAGATATGACTTCTCTGCTTTTCAATTTTATTCCTGTATATTTTTATATCCAATGAACTCCAATGCTTTGTCTGCATGTAAAATGATCTTATTAAACAGCATCAAAACCTTTAGTGATGTGTGTATCTTTACCCCTAGGTCTCTCCTATGCCATTTAGACATTTAATTTTCAAGGAGTATGGCCTCCTTAATCTTCCTTCCAAAATGGAATATCTTGCACTTAACTGTATTGAAGTTCATTTGCCATTACACGCCTATTCTGCAAGTTTATGATTAGAACAAGTCAACACGGTTTTACTAAAGGGAAATCCTCTCTGAAAACTTTATTGGAGTTTTTGAGGATGTAACTAGTAAAAGTAGATAAAGGGGAAACAGTAGATGTTGTATACATGGATTTCTAAAAGGCATTTGATAAGCTGCCACACAAAAAGTTAATAGGCAAGATATGGGCTCATGGAGTTGGGGGGTAATATATTAGCATAGATAGATGATTGCACCCTGTCCATTAAACAATGAGTGGGCATAAATGGGGCATATTCAAGTTGGCAAGCAGTGAAGTGGAGTGCCTCAAGGATCAGTGCTGGGCCTCAGCTATTTACAATCTATATTAATGACTTAGATGAAGAGACAGAGAGTAACATATCTAAGTTTGCTGATGATATAAAGGTAGGTGGAAAGGCAAACTGTGGGGAGGACACAGAAAGGCTGCAAATAGACACAGACAGGTTAAGTGAGTGGGCAACAAGATAGCAGATAGAGTATAATGTAGGGAAGTGTGAAGTTATTCACTTTGGTCGCAAGATTAGAAAAGCTGAATTTTTTTTTTTAAAAAGGTGCATAACTTTGTCGATGTTCAAAGAGATTTGGGTGTGTTTGTACAAGGAATGCAGAAAGTTAACATGCAGGTACAGCAAGCAATTCGGAAAACAAATGGCATGTTGGCCTTTATTGCAAGGGGATTGGAGTACAGGAATAAGGAAGTATTGCTACAATTGTAAATGAAATAAAAACAAAGTGCTGGAAATACTCAGCGGGTCAGGCAGCCTCTGTGGAGAGAGAAGCAGAGTTAACGTTTCAGGTCTGTGACCTTTCATCAGAATGCTGGATAATGTTTTAAGCAATCACAGAGGCAGGGAAAGGGGCAAGTGGAGTCACAGACTTGGTACATTAACTCTGCTTCTCTCTCCAAAGATGCTACCTAACCTGCTGAGTATATCCAGCACTCTGTTTTTATTTCGGATTTCCAGCATCTGCAGTATTTTGCTTTCACACAATTGCACATGGTTTTAGTGAGACCATATTTATTTTGAGATACAGCACTGAAACAGGCCCTTCGGCCCACCGAGTCTGCGCCGACCACAACCACCCATTATACTAATCCTACATTAATCCCATATTCCCTACCACATCCCCTACCATCTACCTGCAAGAGGGGCAATTTACAATGGCCAATTTACCTATCAACCTGCAAGTCTTCGGCTGTGGGAGGAAACCGGAGCACCCAGCGGAAACCCACGCGGTCACAGGGAGAACTTGCAAACTCCGCACAGGCAGTACGCAGAACTGAACCCGGGTCGCTGGAGCTGTGAGGCTGCGGTGCTAACCACTGCGCCACTGTGTGCAGTTTTGGTCTCCACATTTAAGAAAGGAGGCAGTACAGTGAAGGTTCACTAGATTGGTCCCTGGGAAGAGGGGGTTGTCCTATGATGGGAGATTAAGTAAATTGGGTCTGTATTCTCTCGAGTTTAGAAGAATGAGAGGCGATCTCATTGCAACATACAAGATTCTAAAGGGGATGGCTAGAGTAGACACAGAGATTATTTCCACTGGTCGGGGAATCTAAAACACAGGGGCAAAGTCTCAGGATAAGGGGCCGATCGTTTAGGACTGAGATGAGGAATTCTCTACCCCAGAGGGTTGTGGATGCTCCATCGTTGAATACATTTAAGGTTGGGGTAGACGGATTTTTGGTCCTTCGTGGAATCAAGGGATAAGACAAGCGGGCGGGAATGCAGAGTTGAATCCTAAGATCAGCTATGATAGTTTGAATGGCAGAGCAGGCTCGATACAAATATACGAATAAGGGGCAGGAGTAGGCCACACGGCCCTTCGAGCCTGCTCTTCCATTCAATAAGATCATGGCTGAACTGATTACTTCACATTACCACCTACCCCCAATAACCTTCCACCCCTTGCTTATCAAGAATCTATCGACCTCTGCCTTAAAAATATTCAAAGACTCTGCTTCCACCGCCTTTTGAGGAAGAGAATTCCAAAGACTCATGACCCTCAGAGAAAAACATTTCTCCTCATCTCTGTCTTAATTGGGCGACCCTTATTTTTAAACACTGACCCCTAGTTCTAGATTATCCCACAAGGGAAAACATCCTTTCCACATCGACCTTGTCAAGACCCCTTAGGATGCTGTACGCTTCAATCAAGTCGCCTCTTACTCTTCTAAATTCCAGCGGATACAAGCCGAGCCTGTCCAATCCTTCCGCGTTAAGACAGTCCGCCCATTCCAGGTATTACTCCAGTAAACCTTCTCTGTACTGCCTCCAACGCACTTACATCCTTCCTTAAATAAGGAGACCAGTACTGTACACAGTACTCCAGATGTGGTCTCACCAATGCCCAGCATAACTTCCCTACTTGTGTATTCAATTTCCCTCGCGATAAATGTTAACATTCTATTAGCGTTCCTAATTACGTGCTAAACCTGCATACTAACCTTTTGCAATTCATGCGCTAGGACACCCAGATCCCTCTGCATCTCAGAGCTCTGCAATCTCTCACCATTTAGATAATATGCTTCTTTTTTATTCTTCCTGCCAAAATGGACAATTTCACATTTTCCCACATTGTACTCCATTTGCCAGCTCTTTGCCTACTAACTTAACCTATCTAAATCCCTTTGTAACCCCCTTATGTCCTCTTCACAAGTTACTTTCCTACCTATGTGTCATCAGCAAATTTAGCAACCATACCTTCGGTCCCTTCATCCAAGTCATTTATATAAATTGCAAAAAGTTGAGGCCCCAGCACTGATCCCTGTGGCACACCACTCATTACATCTTGCCAATCAGAAAATGACCCATTTATGCCTACTCTGTTTCCTGTTAGCTAGCCAATCTTCTATCCATGCTAATATGTTACCCCCTACACCACGAGCTTTTATTTTCTGCAATAACCTTTGATGTGACATCTTATCAAATGCCTTCTCAATATCTAAGTACAATACATCCACCGGTTCCCCTTTATCCACAGCACATGCAACTTCCTCAAAGAACGCCAATAAACTGTTTAAACATCATTTCCCTTTCACAAAACCATGTTGAATCTGCCTGATTACTTTGAATTTTTCTAAATGCCCTGCTATAACGTCTTTAATAATAGCTTCAACATTTTCCCCAGGACAGATGTTAAGCTGACCGGCCTGCAGTTTCCCATTTTCTGTCTCCCTCCCTTCTTGAACAAAGGAGTTACATTCGCCATTTTCCAATCGAATGGAACTTTCCCCGAATCTGGGGGATTTTGGAAAATTAAAACTAACGCATATGGGCCATATGGTCTACTCCTGCGCCTAATTCTTGTTTTCTTGTTGTATTCTTGTTTATTAATGTCTTCCTGTATTCTGACACCGTCCTCCTCTGTATTGCTTCATCCACAAATTTTGAAATCGTACTTCCAATTCGCGAGTCCAATTATTTTATGTAAATGGTGAACAGTGGCCCCAGCACCGATCTTGTGGAAGATCACTTTCCACCATTTGCCAATCTGAGGAACTACCATTAACCCCTAGTGTGTGTCCCATTTTGCAGCCAGCTTATCTATTTGGTCCCCAATTCCACATGTCCTGATCGCAGTCATCAGTCTACTATCGAAAGCTTTTTGGAAATCCAAATATATTATGCCAACGCCATTTCCCTTATCTACCCTTTGTGGTTACTTCTTCAAAGAATTCAATAAGGCTGGTCAAGCATGACCATCTCTTTTGTAATCCGCACTGACAATTCTATTACATTTTTCAGTTTATAGATGATTTCTATTACATCTTTGAGCAAGGATTCCATTATCTTTCCTATCAGTGACATTAAGTTAATTGGTCCATAGTTCCCTCGACTTGTTCCATCAGCTTTTTAAAAATAGGAATCACAGTAGTTGTCTCAAATTTTCTGGCACTATTCCCTTTTCTAATAAATTTTTATATATATATCTATTAGTGCCTCTGCTATATGTTTCATAATTTAAAAAAAAATACACATGTAAACAATCCATCCAGACTAGGGATGTTATCCTCTTTGATTAGTTTATTAATTATCTCCCTGTTTCTATCTTTAATGTCTTTATATTTTTTTTAGATTTCTTCTTCTAATGTCATGTTCACCATGTTAGCTTCCCTGGTAAATACCAAGACAAAGTAATAACTTAATATTTCTGTCATTTTGCTGTTCTGCACTTTGAGTTTATAATGTGTACCCCATAGTGGCTCTCTCCCTATCCTGATTTTTCTTCTTTTATTTGTGTGTCTGTAAATAAATATATATTTAACAAAACAGAGCTGGACAAAAAAAACAAAATGTTAAATTTATTTTTTTGTTAAAAGGGGCATTTATGGAAGAAACTCCTTTGTTGCCCCAAGGAAAAAAAAGTTCTATGGCAGAATTTTAAATATCTATCATTTGCTGAACCATGAGTTTAGGAACATGCGTTAATTACGAAAAATTTGTTGCTCACAGACCCCTGATACAATTTCTCTCAGCCTTCATGATGCCAGTAATCCTCAGGGTCATTTTGAGATATCTATCCCATTAGCAGTCTTGAACTGCACTAATGTAAAAGAAAGGCATATTTGCAACTACTGTGAACAGAACTGGTACAGAATGCGGCAAGTGCAATGATCAAGTTTGCAAGTTCTACCTGTGACCGCGTGGGTTTCTGCCGGGTGCTCCGGTTTCCTCCCACAGCCAAAGACTTGCAGGTTGAGAGGTAAATTGGCCATTGTAAATTGCCCCTAGTGTAGGTAGGTGGTCGGAGAATGGTGGGGATGTGGTAGGATTAATGTAGGATTAGTATAAATGGGTGGTTGTTGGTCGGCACAGACTCAGTGGGCCGAAGGGCCTGTTTCAGTGCTGTATCTCTAAACTAAACTAAATTAAACTTAGTTCATTGATGTTCAACTAGAAAGCTGACCCTAAATTCAACATGAAGATCTGTAATTCTGATTGCATCTCATTTACTACAAGTTAATAAAGATTTGTTCAGAAAGTATCTCTTTCCATTAGGGACTCATTTGCTCAAAACTGGAGCTCCATTATAGACAAGGGAAAAATTTCTATTCTTCAGTCAATCTCAAATCAACAGTTTTGGAACATGATTAGTTGAAGGCCTGCCTTAGTCAACTAGTTCAGTAGACTGTTAAGTGGACATTTTACTGCAATATAAACATAAAATTGTGGAAATACTCAACATGTCAGACAGCGGCTGTGGAGAGAGAAGCAAAGTTAACATTTCAGGCCTGTGACCTTTCAGTAGAACTGGAAAATGTTTTAAGCAATCACAGAGGCAGAGAAAGGGGTAGTGGAGGAGGCAAGAGCAAAAGGAGAGGTCTATGATTGGGGTGGGGGTGGGGGGGGGGGGGGAAGGAAGGCAGGGCTAATTTAAGTAACAAAAGGGGTGATAATGCAAGGCAAATATGGACAGTAATGGAACAAATAATGAAACAAACGACTGGAGGCATAACTGGAAAAAAGCAGTATCGTTACCAGAACTTGCTGTTCAAATAATGGGAGCAGTGGTTATGAACTGAAATTGCTGAATTTGGTGCTAAGTCTGTAAGGCTGTGAAGAGCCTAATGGAAAGGTGAGGTGCTGCTTCTTGATCTTCCAGCGAGCTTCATTGGGACAGTGTAGGAGGCCAGAGAGGAGAGAGGTTAGTGTGGGAGTGAGGTGGAGAAACTGCATGTCAAGCAACTGGAAGCAGGGCCGTGCTTGTGTACTGAATGGAGGTGTTCAGCAAAATGATCACGCAATCTGTTTTTAGTCTCCCCAGTGTAGAATAGACTACATCATGAGCAGTGAATGCAGTACACTAAATTGAAAGTACAAGTAAATTGATGTTTCACCTGGAAGGAATGTTTGAGCCTCTGGTCAGCGGGAACAGAGGAGGTGAAAAGGCAAGTGTTGCATTCCCTGCACTTGCACAGGAAGGTGTTGCAGGTTTATTGTGTTGCTAGAAATGGTAAGGAATGGAAAATTAAAATCTGCATAAGGTTTGAAGCTAATTTAAGTCTGTGGAAAATTGGTTCAGTCTCTGTTGCAAACAGACAAAAAAATATGCTTAATAATTACACCTGAAACATTTAAAGATTTTTGTGGGAAATACAAAAGGCAGAGACAAGAGCATTCTGCTTTGGTGCCAATGTTTGGTTTCTCCTGGAGGTACAAACGGTGTAGTAACCAGAGACAGAATTTCTGGGTATAAACATTCTTGGGCAGACAAATTTCTTTAAACTGACTTATTGAATTTGTGTGTGTTTCTGTTATATCAGCTATTAGAAACATAGAAAAATAGGAGTAGGCCATTCGGCCCTTCGAGTCTGCACTGCCATTCAATACGATCATGGCAAATCATCCAAACTCAGTACCCTGTTCCCGCTTTCTCCCCGTATCCCTTAATCCCTTTAGCCCTAAGAACTATATCTTACTCTTTCTTGAATATATTTCATGATTTGGCCTCAACTGCTTTCTGTGGTAGAGAATTCCACAGATTCACCACTCTCTGGGTGAAGAAATCCCTCCTCATCTCAGTCCTAAATGGCTTACCCCTTATCCTTAGACTGTGACCCCTGGTCCTGGACTCTCCCCCACCCCCACCCCCCCACCCCATCGGGAACATCCTTCCTGCATCTCGTCTGTCCAGTCCTGTTAGAATTTTGTAGGTTTTCTGAGACCCCCCTCATTCTTCTAAACTCTAGCGAATACAAGCCTAATCAACCCAATCTCTCTTCATACGTCAGTCCTGCCATCCCAGGAATCAGCCTGGTAAACCTTCGCTGCACTCCCTCCATAACAAGAACAGCCTTCCTCAGATAAGGAGACCAAAACTGCACACAATACTCCAGATGTGGTCTCACCAAGGCCTTGTATAATTGCAGCAAGACATCCTTGCTCCTGTACTTTAATCATCTCGCTATGAAGGCCAATATACCATTTGCCTTCTTAACTGCCTGCTGCACCTGCATACTTACTTTCAGTGACTGGTGCACAAGGACATCCAGGTCTCGCTGCACCTGCCCCTTTCCCAATCTATTGCCGTTCAGATAATAATCTGCCTTTCTGTTTTTGCCACCAAAGTGGATAACCTCACATTTATCCACATTATACTGCATCTGCCATGTATTTGCCCACTCACCCAACCTGTCCAAATCACACTGGAACTTTTCTGCATCCTCCTCACAGCTCACACTCCCACCAGGCTTGGTGTCATCTGCAAACTTGGATATATTACATTTAATTCCCTCATCTACATCATTAACATATATTGTGAATAGCTGGGGTCTCGCACCGCTCACTGCCTGCCATTCAGAAAAAGACCCGTTTATTCCTACTCTTTGTCTCCTGTCTGCAAACTAGTTCTCTATCCATGTCAATACCTTATCCCCAATCCCATGTGCTTTAATTTTGCACGCTAATCTCTTATGTGGGACCTTTTCGAAAGCCTTCTCAAAGTCCAAATACACCACATCCGCTAGATCTCCCACATCTATTTGACTAGTTACATCCTCAAAAAATTCCAGTGATTTGCCAAGCATGATTACCCTTTCACAAATCCATGTTGATTTTGCCCGATCCTGTCATTGTTTTCCAAGTGCTCTGCTATTACATCTTTTATAATGGACTATAGCATTTTCCCCACTACTGATGTCAGGCTAACCAGTCCATAATTCCCTGTTTTCTCTCTACCTCCTTTTTTTAAGTAGTGGGGTGACATTAGCTACCCTCCAATCCATTGGAACTGTTCCAGAGTCTATATAATTTTGAAAAATGAGCAGCAATGCACCCACTACTTCTAGGGCCACTTCCTTAAGTACTCTGGGGTGTAGATTATCAGGCCCTGGGAATTTATTGGCCTTCAATCCCATCAATTTCCCTAACATCATTTCCCTACCAATACTGATTTCATACCGTTCCTCCTTCTCACTAGATCCTAAGTTCCCCAACATTTCTTGGAGGTAATTTGTGCCCTCCTTTGTGAAGACAGAACCAAAGTATGTATTTAATTGGTCTGCCATTTCTTGGTTCCCCATTATAAAGTCCCCCGTTTATGACTGTAAGGGACCCACATTTTTCTTCACTAATCTTTTTCTCTTCACATATCTATAGAAGCTTTTACAGTCAGTTTTTATGTTCTCTGCAAGCTTACTCTCATACTCTATTTTCCCCTTCTTAATCAATCCCTTTGTCCTCCTTTGCTGAATTCTAAACTGCTCCCAATCCTCAGGTTTGCTGCTTATTCTGGCCATTTTATATTTCTCCTCCTTGGATCTAATACTATCCCTAATTTCTTTTGTAAGCCACGGTTGAGCCACCCTTCCTGTTCTATTTTTGCACCAGACAGGAATGAACAATTGTTGTAATTCATCCATGCGCTCTTTAAATGCTAGCCATTGCCTATCCACTGTCAACCCTTTAAGTAATGTTCCCCAATCTATCATAGCCAACTAGCGCCTCATACCTTCATAGTTTCCTTTATTCAGATTCAGGACCCGAGTCTCGGAATCAACTCTCTCACTCTCCATCTTAATGAAGAATTCTATCATGTTATGGTCGCTCTTCCCCATGGCACCCCGCGCAACAAGATTGTGAACTAATCCTTTCTCATTACACAATACCTAGTCTAGGATGGCCTGTTTTCTGGTTGGTTCCTCAACGTATTGGTCCAAAAAACCATCACGTACGCACTCCAGGAATTCCTCCTCTACAGTATTATTGCTAATTTGGTTTGCCCAATCTATATGTAGATTAAAGTCACCCATAATTACAGTTGCACCCTTACTGCATGTGTCTCTAATTTCCTGTTTAATGCCATCCTCTACATCACCACTGCTGTTTGGGGGTCTATATACAACCCCCACCAACATTTTCTGCCCCTTGTTGTTTCTTAGCTCCACCCATACAGATTCCACATCAGGATTCTCTGAGCTAATATCCTTCTTCACTATTGTACTGATTTACTCTTTTACTAACAATGCTACTCCACCTCCTTTCCCTTTTTGCTTGTCCTTCCTAAATATTGAGTACCCTTGGACGTTCAGTTCCCATCCTTGGTCACCCTGCAGCCATGTCTCCGTAATCGCAACTATATCGTATCCAATCTCCGTAATCGCAACTATATCGTAACACTAATCGTGTTCTTAGTGATACATAGTGAAGCAAATGAGGAATTGGCAGAGATTTCTTTGGTCGAATGTAATTGGTTCAGTAATGACAATAGTCATGACCAATAATAAAAGACACTACAGGGAAGGTTCTGGAATCTGATTAATCCACATTGACATATATCTGAGATTCGATTTTGGTTTTTGAATATGATCGGTTGAAGAGAGGATAATAACACACATCTTTACATTCTTATACATTTGATTGTATCAATTGCTTCCGATTAAAGTACTGTAGCAGCAATGGGAAAGTCATTGTGTTCACTTAATGCATATGTTTAAATCAGAGATCTAATGATGTATTTATATAATGTGAGATCTACTGGACTGATTTATATCCAGAATGGACTGTTTTCTTCAAAATGGACTTTTCTGCTGCCCTCAGCAATGATGCCTAATCTATGCAACTCCAGTTTGGGTTGACAGAGTTGAATCTTCTCCTTATGTATTGTTTGATTTAAAAAAAAAACAGCAAACTTCAAACCATATCAGAGAAAATGCAAAAACTGTCCAATTGCAATTAGCAGTGACCTATAGCCTTTCACTGTAAAAATTTCTTAAACAATCTGTCAGTAGTCACTAACTAAACTAATTAGGTTTAGCAAAGGTAGACTTTAAGTTCAAATGTGAAATGCAATTATAATTATGATTCTTAATAGGTGCCCATTGAAAATAAACATACAAATTCAAGTCACACACTGTATAAATCTGTGGATTGATTTACAACATCCAGGCAAATTATCATATGTCTGATCACTCAGGGCCTTTAATTTAATGTTAATAATGAGAATTACAAAATATTCCAGGCAAAGAGGTCTAATATTACTCCTGAGTACCAGCTGAGGATTGTATGATTCTTTGTTTTATATTGTTAGTGAAATTTCCGGCTCATTAAAGTGAAGCATTTTATTTGCTGCAACATGATTGTTTTATTACTTTTGTCATTTACCCTCTTCTTCTTAGGCCTTCTTGTCTCGGGAGACAATGGGTAAGCGCCTGGAGGTGGTCAGTGGTTTGTGGAGCTGCGCCTGGAGTGGCTATAAAGGCCAATACTATGTGACAGACTCTTCCACAGGTGCTGCAGAAAAAATTGGTTGTCGGGCCCGTTACACAGTTGGCTCTCCCCTTGCGCTTCTGTCTTTTTTCCTGCCAACTACTAAGTCTCTTCGACTCGCCACACTTTAGCCCCACCATTATGGCTACCCGCCAGCTCTGGCGATCGCTGGCAACTGACTCCCACGCCTTGTGATCAATGTTACAGGACTTCATGTCGCGTTTGCAGACGTCTTTAAAGCGGAGACATGGACAGCCGGCAGGTCTGATACCAGTGGCGAGCTCGCTGTACAACGTGTCCTTGGGGATCCTGCCATCTTCCATGCGGCTCACATGGCCAAGCCATCTCAAGCGCCGCTGACTCAGTACTGCGTATAAGCTGGGGATGTTGGCCGCCTCGAGGACTACTGTGTGCCAAGGATTCTCCAAAGGCAGCGAAGATGGAATGAATTGAGACGTCGCTCTTGGCTGACATACGTTGTCCAGGCCTCACTGCCGTAGAGCAAGGTACTGAGGACACAGGCTTGATACACTCGGACTTCTTTGTTCCGTGTCAGTGCGCCATTTTACCACACTCTCTTGGCCAGTCTGGACATAGCAGTGGAAACCTTTCCCATGCGCTTGTTGATTTCTGCATCGAGAGACAGGTTACTGGTGATAGTTGAGCCTAGGTAGGTGAACTCTTGAACCACTTCCAGAGTGTGGTCGCCGATATTGATGGATGGAGCATTTCTGACGTCCTGTCCCATGATGTTCGTTTTCTTGAGGCTGATGGTTAGGCCAAATTCGTTGCAGGCAGCTGCAAACCTGTCGATGAGACTCTCCAGACACTCTTCAGTGTGAAATGTTAATGCAGCATCGTCAGCAAAGAGGCGTTCTCTGATGAGGACTTTCCATACTTTGGTCTTCGCTCTTAGACGGGCAAGGTTGAACAACCTGCCACCTGATCTTGTGTGGAGGAAAATTCCTTCTTCTGAAGACTTGAGCGCGTGTGAGAGCAGCAGGGAGAAGCAAATCCCAAACAGTGTAGGTGCGAGAACACAGCCCTGTTTCACGCCACTCAGGATAGGAAAGGGGTCTGATGAGGCGCCACTATGCTGAATTGTGCCTTTCATATTGTCATGGAATGAGGTGATGATACTTAGTAGCTTTGGTGGACATCTGATCTTTTCTAGTAGTCTGAAGAGACCACGTCTGCTGACGAGGTCAAAGGCTTTGGTGAGATGAATTTACCCTCAGTATCGACCATTTCTATGTTAAGGAACCCAAATACACAGTGAAGCTCCCATTACTCTAACAGGCCCTTCATCTGTCTCAGCCCTATTGTCTGGACTTCCCACGATTCCTCCAAAGCCTTCTATCTTTTAAAAAGCCCTCTCAGAATCCATCTCCTGGATTGAGCTTTCAATCACTTCTCCTAATTGTCTCATAAAGAATCAATGTCAGTTCCTTTCTTCCTCTGTGAACTGCACGGGGGTATTTTTTAATATTTAAGATGGTATATAGTTGTAAGTTATTTTTACCATCCCAGAAAGCTCGACACTGCCAGCCATCCTGTGGTTTAATAAATTATCAACAGTTATGTGAGTGGAGCCACGGTCAGTGGGAATTGCTTTAAAGTGCACAAACTTACTGGGCAAGACCTATAGAGCTCGTTTGTTATAACTGAGGTGGGAGGAGTGCACTGTCTTTTCTAGTTCCACTTCTCCACAGGTCACAGCATATATTTAAATGTTTACCCAGTTACCGATACAGTCAATCATTGGCTCTACTCTTCATCCCAGAATAAAATACACCAACCAGGTTCCTTTAATAAACAACAAAATTATCAGTCTATTATGAAACAAGACATAACCAGTAACGGAGCAAAGCATTAACACACAGATTGAAAAATGAAAGTTCCCTTTTATCATAGCCCCACACACACGCATCGACTAACCGGTAACAATATTTTCCTTTAGAGCTCTGTTATAAAAAAATGACAAAAAATACTTGGGCCCAATACTTGCTAATTCTTGAAGAAAAAAAAAGATATGGAAAGATGTCAGTTGTCCCTTTTTTGTTTTGGCATCCCAAATACGCAAAGATGGCTGTCACTGGGATCTTTCACTTGTGCAATTCAGTCAGGCGGCGTTGAGGATTTATCTGGCAGGTTTCTCCAGCATCTCCGGAGAAATGCAGCAACAGAGGTTTCAAGCAGGCCTTTCAGGACGAATCTAGCATCAATTTCTCTATTTCTTACACTTGTTTCTAAGAGCTTTTCAAAGAGATGGAAAAGGCTGAGGCTGGGGTGACTGCTCTCCTGGCTGGTTTTTAAAACTCCAACTGACTGTTTTTATTTCACTTTGGACAATCTCAACAGTCAAGCCACCTGACCCCTATAAGTCTTGACCTGTCACTTATCTGTAAATATCTTCTCCAAGTCAAAGAAAACCCCTGCTGGGTAGTTATCTGAAGACAGGTGACTTCCAGTGCATGCTGTTTGCAAACAAGTCCTTTAGATTAGATTAGAGATACAGCACTGAAACAGGCCCTTCAGCCCACAGAGTCTATGCCGAACATCAACCACCCATTTATACTAATCCTACACTAATCCCCATATTCCTACCAAACATCCCCACCTGTCCCTATATTTCCCTACCACCTACCTATACTAGTGACAATTTATAATGGCCAATTTACCTATCAACCTGCAAGTCTTTTGGCTTGTGGGAGGAAATCGGAGTACCTGGAGAAAACCCACACAGACACAGGGAGAACTTGCAAACTCCACACAGACAGTACCCGGAATCGAACCCGGGTCCCTGGAGCTGTGAGGCTGCGGTGCTAACCACTGCGCCACAGTGCTGCACTGTGTCCTTTTAATGACCCCAGTGAAAAAAAATCCATTGAATCCTTTTTAGTTTTCCCAAATAAAACACTGGTCCTCAAAATTTAACAATAAATGGAAGTACTTTCGTAACAGTTGAAAGACAAAATCTCGTTCCTATTCAAAGTTTAAAGTAGAGTTTGTTAGCAAAGGGTATTCACAGCCAGTCTGCTGTGTTCCTTTGGCTCACCCGTGCAGTGCAGTGCAGAGCCGTGGCAGCAGCAAAGACTATGCCACAAGCTATATTGGGCAATGCAAGATTCCACTCTTGTTCTAGTAAAACCATTTAGTACAGAATCATCGCCATTGAAATAAATGCTCCCATTCAGGAAAACAAAGTTAGCCAGAAAGAAATTTGCCTGAACCTCAACACCAAATCAATTCTAAACTCAGCTCAACTGAACACATGGAAAATATTGTTCCAGAAACAGATTTGTGTAGTGGTAACAACAATGCCAGGAATAAGGCCAGAAGAGACACCTACAGAACTGGAACAGAGGCTGGCAAACAAAACCTGTGCAGGCCAACAAAAAGGAGGGCTTAGCACCAAGATCTATAAGGAAAAGAAAGGGAAAACCTGAATAGAAGCAGGAAATCAATGGTCTGGGAATGTATGGCAATTAAGTGAGAATAATTAGGAATTAATAATGTATGCAAAAGCTTCCTAATTTTTCATTGCCCGTAGATTCTTGAATTGAGGCCAAATTTGGACATCAGCAAAGAACTGATATGAGTGCAGCGAGACAAAAATCAGATCAGATTCTGGACTATTGGCTCACATCAGCTCTTAGTCCCATTAATTGAGCTGGATTCAAATTCAGTCCAACAGATGAAGGAACAGTAGCTATCTTCTCACATAGTTATAGAGGCTTACACTTATTGTCAAGTGTATGACATTTCTTTCTTAAGACACTTCTCCAGCAGCTTTTGGACATTTTACTTGTTTGTCCTTTTCCCTTTCATTATATTCACACTGTGTACTGCTTAACCTGCAATTTAGTATTTTTGCGATTTAATAGAAGACATACTGAGCCACTGTAACTTTAGTTGAAACTATTTTTTTGGAGGGTAGAAATAAAAAGTGATTAAATAGCACGTGTACAGATAAAACATGACTGAGAGATGCCAGGGATTGAACCCAGCACATCACACATATGAAGTACTTCCTCAAGTTAGTGCAACTGATGTTCAGACAAAATTGGCAAAATTGAGGTGCCAACGGATAGAAATCACAACAGCTTTTGTGTGTATGCATGTGGAATCATTATTGGTGCATTTAAAACACAAGGGTATTTGTAATGTACAATGTATACAGTTACTGTACTTCAAAAATCAACTGACAAAAAAGAATCGCTGCAAAGCTGTTGGTTTAGAACTTATATGTTTGATTACTTTCTTTAAAATGCTTCAGTATTTTGGTAATCTTCGGAATTTTTAAAGGGAGAATTATCCTTTGACAAAGAATATTCTTTTGCAGACTACACTGGTTCAGATTCAAGTTAATAGATGGCATGGACAGGATGAGACTGCAAACCTTAGGCTCAAAACTTATAGCCCACTAACTGAGGTAACAATAGCTCTGCCAAATAACTATGTTAAATACTCCTTCCTTTTCCTTGACAGAATTCACAAGAATCAAATCTTTAACACAGTATTCATGGGAGCTTTAGTTTTAGCTAAATGTAAAAGTACACATCATTACATTTATGCAACGGGTGCTTATGAATTTTAATGTATTTTAGCTGAGCTTAAATCCTATCATTGGCAAACAATCCACAGATTAATGTTTTTAATAGAGTTCATTAGTCTCCATGGTTTATACCATTTACAAGAACTCTTAGATGTGAATCACGCACACAATTTGCATATTTTGCCTATTGAGTGTTTTTGAGTACATCATTTGGTTTGTGTTCTGCTTCATGACACTATTTTCCTTAAATACACAACAACAAATCCAGCATTCAGTAAAATGTTAACCTTTTGAGGGCTGGAGTTGAATGCCAGCACACAGGATTTATGAGTAAACTTTACCAATATGATGAAACAGTGATCAAAATGTCAAATATCACATAGCCAGTGATATTTTAACCATTTAAACTGCCTGCTTGTATGCCAAAGTGTAGAAATAATTTTAGCAAATCACTGCATTAACTCAGGGTAACACAGTGACCACCAGACTAAAGTTCGTGTTTCCAGTACAGATAGGTGAACTAAAACAGTCTAGCTGAGTACGTCAAACTGGGAATATCAGATACACATCCAAATTCTGGCCCAATCACGATCAAAATCCAAAAGTCATTGCCTTTTCTCTCTTAACACTCCATTCACACAAATATTAGCAAAATTAATAGCAGTATTGGCTGTCATGTTACAATATTTTTGTAAGCAGGTATATGCATTGCTTTGCAGGCTTCAAAAATCCATATTTAGATGAAAATGCAACATAGCTCCCCTTTAACAGATACAATACTAGTAGAAAGACTAATCTTGCAGCTCTTGTGCTCACTTGTCTTTTGCCTGTGGATGATCACTTTTTATGATGATCTTTAGGAGCACCATCATAAAACAGCTGGCTAGCGCTTTCATGCTTTTGCCTCAAACTACTCACTGGGAAGGATAAAATACAGCTGATGAATCTCTCACCATAGTTATAGGATGGAAGAGTTCTGCCAACAATCTCATAACAAGGAGACTTTTTTTTGCAAAACTAAGCACCATCTCGAGCAACACCGGTGATGAAGTTGTGAAGACCATGCTTCTCAAAGAAAAACACAGTTCTAAAGCCTTAGCTTGTTTTAGTTGCAAATAAATTTGTTTTTGAGTAGAGAAGGTTGAGATTGCATTCCAGGACCTAAGCACATAATGTAGCTTCACACTCATTGGAACAGGAATACACCATTTAGTCCCTTGACCCTGTTCCACCATTCAATTAGATCATGGCTAATCTGTACTTCAGCTCCATTTACCTGCCTTGGTTCCATATCTCAATACATTTACATTTCATGCGTGAAAGGATCGAAAATGAGAGGACACAGATTCAAAGTATTTGGTAAGAGAAGCAAAAGTGACATGAGGAAAAACGTTTTCAAGCAGCGAGTGGTTAAGGTCTGGAATGCACTGCCTGAGAGTGTGGTGGAGGCAGGTTCAATTGAAGCATTCAAAAGGAAATCAGACTGTCATATGAAATGGAAGAATGTGCAGGGTTACAGGGAAAAGGCGGGGGAGTGGAACTGAGTGAATTGCTCTTTTGGGAGCTGGTGCGGACACGATGGGCCGAATGGCCTCTTTTTGCACTGTAACAATTCTGAGATTCTGATTTAGCCTCAACAGCTTTTTTTGGGGGAAAAGAATTCTAGATTTCCACCAGTACTACCTGATATCACCCCTGAACAGCCTAGCTATAATTTTAACGTTATGCCCCCTTGTTTTGGACTCTCCACCTAGAGAAAATAGTTTCTCTCTATTGTTACCATCGAGGTGGGAGGAGTACACTGTTAATTCTGGTTCCACTTCTCCACAGGTCACAACATATATTTAAATTTTTTCCCACTTACCGATACAGTCAATCATCGACTCTATTTTTATCCCAAAATAAAACACATCAACCAGACTTGTTTATTAAACAACAAAATGATCAGTTTATTACCAAACAAGTCTTAACCAGTAATGAAGCAAAGCAAAAACACACAGAATGAAATATAAAAGTTCCCTTTTTATCTTAACCCCCCCCCCACACACACATACATACATAAGTATACAATGGTTAACCGGAAAAATCAAGAGATTCACTCTTTAGAGCTCTAGTACAAAAAAAACAAAAAAATACGTTGGCCAAAATACTTGATAATTCTTGAAGAAAAAAGGAAGATATAAAAAGTTGTTAGAGGTCCTTTTGGTTTGGTGTCCCAAAAAGGTATAGGCGACTGTCACTGGGATCTTCCTAGAACAGTTCTTGCCAGGCAACGTTGAAGGTCAGTTTGGGCTTTCCAGGGAAAATGCAGTGACAGGGGTTTCAGGCAGTTTCTTACACTTGCTTCTCAAAAGATGGAAAACAGGCAGGCTTTTCCAAAGAGCTGGAACAGATTGAGCTGGATGCTGCTTCCTTGGCAAGTTTTCTTGAACTGTCTTTTCAAACCATTGTCCATATCCCACCTCACTGTCCAAAGTGAAACCATAAACATTTCAGGAGTCAAGCCTCCTAACCCCTACAAATCTTAACCTGTCACTTCTCTGCAAACATCTTCTCCAAGTCAAAAACAACCCCTGCTGTGTAATTATTTGAATATAGGTGCCTTCCAGTAATTATTTACAGTCCAGACCACTCAGTGACCCTTGTAAAAAAAAAAAATCCATGGACCCCTTTTCAGTTTTAAGCCACAAATCTTAAAAATTAAAAAAGGAAGCACTCGTAGCACTATCTAACCTATCAAATTACTTAATCAACTTAAACACCTCAATTAGATCATCCCTTAACATCTATATCAAGGGAATACAAGTCTACAGTAAGCAACCTACCCTCTTAATTTAATCCTTTTAGACCTGGTATCATTCTGATGAATCTGCGCTGCGCATCCTCCAAGGACAATATATCCTCATGAGCTGTGGTGCCCAGAACTGAACGCCGTACTCTAGATGCGGTCGAACAAGAACTTTGTGTAGCATAACTTTCACCCACTCACTCACTTCACTGTAGTACTGAATGAGATGTTACACAAAGGTACCATATTTCTTTTCCAGTGTGTCAGCTGCGTCCATGGCCCCTGCCTTCTGGAATCCACAATGAACAATACCCCACTGCTGCATTTTACACACAGGGACTTAACAATACAGATTAAATTGCACACTCAGAATTAATTATCAGTTACAGTCCGTACGCAGGTGTGATGCAGATTCACATCACCGTGCAGGGTCTCAACAGTAATTAACAATAACTAAATTATAGACCTCGAGTCCCACTACTGGTACTACCTTCCAATGTTGCTGCGTATGTACCAATCTCCCTCACTTTCTACCCTTCCCTCATTCCAAAATTATATTTACTTTTTTTCAGCAGATATATCCATTTTCTGCTGTCTCTCTCTCTCTCATTCTCCCGTTCTGCTTATCTTTGGTTGTTCTTCTCCCCTCTTCCAAGATTCATTTTACAGTTTGCTTCATATGAGTTGTGGCTCCCAGTCACAGATTACAGTTCCCAATGGCAGCGAGGTTCGAGTGGCTGGACTACCGAATCACCACAAGAGACCCCATAAAAAATATTTCACATTTTCTAAGCTGCAAAGTATAATATTCAGTATATGAAAGGGGGGGGGGGGGGGGGCGAGTGGTGACCGGCAGCAATTGCTGGCCTCCTGTTTGAGCTTCTTCTCAGCCCTGACACCAATATGCAAGTGTACTTTGAATTCGAATCGTCCAGAGAAATGTTTTCAAACTGGTGTTTACTGCTGTCTTTCAAATTGGTAATTTATATAGATCAGAATTCAATACATCTTTCAACATAAACATAAACAAGAGCTTATACCAAGGGGAACCAGATACGAGCACCCAAAAATGTCAGTGTGGGTAGCAACTCAAAATGTGAAGACCAACTCAAGTCCAATATACTTATCTGGGTTCAGTAGTCATTAGGTGGTGCTGAGATAGTGACAGAAATTCTTGCCTAAGGGATTATGATGATACAGTAGGTTACATTTGAATTTATAATCTGGTTATATTTACAACATTCCATTTATTCCCGTTCCTGACACAATCAGATGCCTTAATCTTCCAGATACATTAGAAGAATTTTGAAGAATTTAAACAGAAATTTCCAGGAAAATGTTAGCCTGCCATCAGAGCTACTGAGAGTTACTTCACAATAATTCAGTACTTTTTTGTATCGCGTAGATTTGATAATCATTTGTGAAGCTGCGGTCTTAGAAATTGGAACAAGTTCTTATCATAGTTTAAATGGACAAGTTTAATTAAACTTGGTGGCAAAAATCACCCTTTAGTTAAAAGCCCCATGGATCAATATTACATTGCTGCTCAAAAGGGGATATCTAATTAACAACATTCTACAGATCAAGATAACAAATGGTATTATTTCAAACATCTTAGTTTCAGGAAGACTCTGCAGACATCGGTTTAGTTGCTGAGTATATGGAAAATCCATCATTTTTGTTGCAATGGCATTACAGCGCGTGAGGCTGGGAGTGGAGCAGTCAGATGGTGAGGCCGGGGCCGAGCAGTCAGAGCTGGTGAAGCCGGGGCCAAGAGCGGAGTGGTCAGAGTGGGTGAGACTGACTGCGAGTCAGTGAACAGCACGAGAAAAGAAAAATCGTAGTGACGTCACAGCAAATGGAAGCATGCGGGGTTAAGTCTGCAGGTAAGCATTTAATTTAAATCAACCTATAATGCAAGATAGATCAATTAATTAGTATAGAAACTAAAATTAAGCCAATTTGATAAAATACATAAATTTTATATTTTATACATCGCATATTCTATACTTTAATTAAACACTGATCGTAATGTTACGATAATCAGATCAAGAGGAATGGGCGGCACAGTGGTGCAGTGGTTAGCACCGCAGCATCACAGCTCCAGCGACCCGGGTTCAGTTCTGGGTACTGCCTGTGTGGAGTTTGCAAGTTCTCCCTGTGTCTGCGTGAGTTTCCGCCGGGTGCTCCCGCTTCCTCCCACAGCCAACGACTTGCAGGTTGATAGGTAAATTGGCCATTATAAATTGCCCCTCGGGTAGGTAGCTGGTAGGAGAATGGTGGGGATGTGACAGAGAATATGGGGTTAAAGTAAGATTAGTATAAATGGGTGGTTGTTAGTCGGCACAGACTCGGTGGGCCGAAGGGCCTGTTTCAGTGCTGTATCTCTAAATTAAAAAATTAAAGTCAAAATTAAATAACGAGGGATACAAACATTCAAGGCTTCCGAATCTTTCATCAAATTAAAATCTGTTACATATAGATCATAGGAGTTAAGTAAATCATTTACGTTTACCTACTTATAACCACACAAGAATTAGGAGCAACAGTAGGCCATTCGGCCCCTGGAGCCTGCTCAAACATTTGATAAGAACATGGCTGAGCTGATTGCAGCCTCAACTCCACTTTCCTGTCTGCCCCCATGACTCGACTCCCTTGTCGATCAGAAATCTATCTAACCTTGCATATATTCAATAACTCAGCCTCCATTGCTCTCTAGGGGAGATAATTACACAGACTAACAACCCTCTAAGAGAAAATTTTTTTTTTATTTCACTCTTAAATGGGAGATCCCTAATGTTTAAACTGTGTCTCCTGGTTTTAGAATCCCCCACAAGGGGAAACATCCTCAGCATGCACCCTGTCAAATCCCCTCAGGATTTTATATGTTCATTCTTCTAAACTCCAACCTGCTCAACCTTTCCTCATAAGATAACCCCCTTCATCCAGGAATCAGTTGAGTAAACCTTCTCTGAACTGCTTTTAATGCAACTGTATCCTTTAAGTGAGGAGACCAAAACTATACTCAGTGCTCCAGATGCAGTCTAACTAAGGCCCTGTACAGTTGCAGCAATACATCCCAACTTTTATACTCAATACCCCTTGCAATAAACGGCAACATTCCATTTTCCTTCCTAATCACTTGCTGCACCTGCATACTAACTTTTTGCGATTGATGTATCAGGACACCCAGATCCCTCTGTACACTAGAGTTCTGCAGTCTCTCTCCATACAAATATACTTCTTTTCCATTCTTCCTGCCAAAGTGGATAAGTTCACATTTTTCCACATTATACTCCATCTGCCAAATTTTCTCCCACTCACTTAACCTATCTAAATACCTTTGTAGACTCTTTATGTCCTCTTGACAGCTTACTTTCCTGCTATGTGTCATCAGCAAATTTAACTACCATACATTCGGTCCCTCCATCCCAGTCATTGACATAGATTGTAAATAGTTGAGGCCCCAGCACTGATCCCTGTGGCACTCTACTAGTTACAGTTTGCCAACCCAAAAATGACCCATTTATTCTTACTCTTTGCTTCCTGTTAGCTAACCAATTCTCTATCCATGCTAATACGTTACTCACTACACCATGAGCTCTTATTTTGTATAGTAAGCTTTGATGTGGCACCTTATCAAATGCCTTTTGGAAATCCAAGTACACCACGTCTACAGGTTCCCCTTTATTCACCTGGCTTATTACTTCCTCAAAGAACTCTAATAACTTACTCAAACATGATTTGCCTTTCATAAAACCATGTTGGCTCTGCCTGATTGCATTATGATTTTCTAAATGGCCTGCTATTACCTCCTCAATAATGGATTCTAGCATTTTCCCCATGACAGATGTTAGGCTAACCGGCCTATAGTTTCCCGCTTTCTGTCTCTCTCATTTCTTGAATAGAGGTGTTACATTAGCTATTTTCCAGTCTGCTGGGACTTTTCCAGAATCTAGGGAATTTTGGAAGATTACAACCAAATGCATCTACTATCTCTGCAGTCACTTCTTTTAAGACCCTTGGATGCCAGCCATCAGGTCCAGGGGACTTGTCAGCCTTTAGTTCTAATAGTTTTCCCAGTACCTTTTCCTTTGTGACTGTAATTGTTTTAAGTTCCTTCCTCCCTTTAACCTCTTGATTTTCTGCTATTCTTGGGATGTTTTTTGTGTCTTCGACAGTGAAGACAGACACAAAACGCTTCTGCCATTTCCCGGTTTCCTATTATTAATTCCCCAGGCTATCTCTCTAAGGGACCAACGCTTACTTTAATTACTCTTTTCCTTTTTAAATACTTGTAGAAATTCTTACTGTTTTTATATTTCTAGCTAGCTTTCTCTCTCATACTCTAATTTCTCCCACTTTTTTTTAAGTCATTCTTTGCCGGTTTCTAAAATCTGTCCAATCTTCAGACCTACCACCAATTTTCACAGTATTGTACACTTTTTCTTTCAATTTTATACTATCCTTAACATCCTGAGCTAGCCATGGATGTTGCATCCTTCTCATAGAGTCTTTCTTTCTCCATGAAACATAACTTTGCTGCGAGTTATACAATATCTCATTAAACACTGCTGTTTCTCTACTATCCTACCTTTTATTCGATTTTCCCAGTTCACTTTAGCCAACTCTGCTCTCATACCCTTGTAACTTCCTTTATTTAAGTTTAAGACACTAGTCTTAGACCCATACTTCTCACACTCAAACTGAACGTGAAATTCTATCATGTTATGATCACTGGTGCCTAGAGACTCCTCTTACTAGAGGTCATTAATTAATCTTGTCGCATTGCACACTACAAGGTCCAAGATAGCCTGCTCTCTAGTTGGCATTAGAACGAGCTGATCTAAGAAATTGCCCTGAATACACTCTTTGAATGCATCTTCCAGACTACCTTTGCCAATCTGATTTGTCCAATCAATATGTAGATTAAAAATCACCCATGATTATTGCAGTACCTTTCTTACAAGCCCCCATTACTTCTTCCTTTTTACTCTGTTCTGCAGTATAGCCACTGTCAGGGGGCCTATAAACTACTCCCACAAGTGACTTCTTAACCTTGCTATTTCTTATCTCTATCTAAACTGATTCTACATCTTGATCTTTTTACCACAGGTCATCCTCTCACTATTGTACCACTGACATCCTTAATAAACAAAGCTGCCCCACCACCTTTTCCGAGCTTCCTGTCCTTCCGAAATATCAAAAACCCTTGAATATTTAGGTCCCAGCCTTCATCACCTTGCAACCACATCTCTGAAATGGCTATCAGGTCACACATATTTATTTATATTTGTGCTTTCAGTTCATTTGTTTTGTTACAAATGCTCCGTGCATTCAGATACAGAACCTTTAATTCTGCCTTTTTACCATTCTGGCCTTAACTGCTGGTGCACTCTTCAGTTTATACACTCTTTCCCTTCCTGCCACACTCTGGCTATCATTACCCATATTGCTATCCTGCTATATTATCTTGTCCTTTCTCTTTAAGTTATTACATCACCCTTCATGTGATTTCTCCACCCCCCCCTCCCACTATTTAGTTTAAACCCCTCTCAACTACCCTAGATTTACAGCTTGCCAGAATACTGGTCCTAGCACAGTTCAGGTGAAGACTGTCCCAACGGTACAGCTCCCACAGATTAGGAAAGCAATAGTGATGGAGGATTCTATAGTTAGGGAACAAATCGGCATTTCTGAAGCTGCAGACATGACTCCAGGTATGTTGCCTGCCTGGTGCCAGTGTCCAGGAACTCCCTGAGCAGCTGCAGAATATTCTGAGTAGGGAGGGTGGGGTGACCAGCCACAGGTTGTGGCCTATATCAGTACCAACAACATAGGTTAAAAAAAAAAGGGGCGTGAGGTCCTGCAGGCAGAGCTTAGGGGGCTAGAAAAGAGATTGCTAAGTAGAACCTCAAAGGTAGCAATCTCCAGATTACTCCCTTGCACTGGTGAATATAGAAATAGGGTAGAGCAGACGAATGCGTGGCTGGACAGATGGAGCAGGAGAAAGGGTTTTAGATTCCTCTGACATTGGGACCTGTACAGGTCAGACAGTTTGCTGGTTTGTGGAAAAGAGTTTACACTAATTTGTCAGGGGGAATGGGAACCAGGATGTAGCATTAGAAAGGAGAAACAAGGTGCACCAAGGATTAGGAGAGACAGACAGCATTAGAGTAAGAAATAGTATTACATAGGGTCAGACTAAGAGGAAACACAATAAGATCAAATTCAGGTTTACAGTGCATGCATGTAAAAGCACGAAGCGTGGTAAATAAGCTGCAGGCGCAGATAGCCACATGGGATATTGTGGCGACAATGATGACCTGGGGACTGGGTAATAAATATTTCTGGATACAAGCTGTTCAGGCAAGATAGGGAAGGAAAGAAAGGAAGTGACAGTATTGATGAAGGAAAATATTACAGTGCTGGAGAGAGGGGATATCCTAGAGGGATCAAGGACAGAATCAATTTGGTTAGAGTTAAGAAACAATAGTGGTGTCATTACACTACTATAGGCCACCGACTAGTTGGAAAGGTTTGGAAGAGCAAATCTGCAGACAAATTACAGAGGTGCAAAAATTGTACAGTAGCGATAAAGGGGGACTTCAATTATCTGAATACAGACTGGAATAATAATAGTGTAAAGGGCAGAGAGGGGAAAGAGTTTCTTAAGTGTATTCAGGAGAATTTTCCAGCCCAACGAGGGAGGAGACATTACTGGATCTGGTACTAGGGACTGATTTGGATCAAGTGCCAGTCGGGGAACATTTTGGGAACAGTGATCACCATATAATAAGGTTTATATTAGCTATGAAAAGGACAAGGAATAATCTAGAGTAAAAGCACTTAATTGGAGGCCAATTTCAGTGGGTTAAGAATGGATCTGTCCCAGGTAAATCAGAATCCAAGGTTGTAATCAAACAATAGTCTGCCTTTAGGCAGGAGATGGTTTGAGTACAGTCGAGGTACGTTCTCACCAAGGGGAAAAGGTAAAGCAACCAAAGCCAGAGCTCCCCAGATAACAAAAGAGATAGAGATTAAGGTGAAGCAGAAAAGGTTGGGGGGTGGGGGCATATGACAGACGTCAGATTGTTAATACAATTGAGAACCAGGCTGAATATAGGAAGTTCAGAGGGGCAGTGAAAAAAACAAATCAAGGGGCAAAGAACAAGTATGAGAAAAGACTGGCAGCGAACATAAAAGATTCAAAAATCTTCTAAAGGCATATACATAGTAAAATGGTAGCAAAAGGAGGGCTGGGGCCAATTAGAGACCATAAAGAAGACCTACGGAAGTTGAGGTACTAAATGAGTACTTTGCATCTGTCTTTACCAAAGAAGAGGATGCTACCAAAGTCATAGTGATGACTGGAGTGTTGCGTTCAGTTTCGGTCACCACACTTTTGGAAGGATGGAAGGTTCCTTGAGAGAGTGCAAAGGAGATTTACCAGAATGATTCCAGGGATGGGGGATTTTAGTTACAAGGTTAGGTTGGGAAAACTGGGGTTGTTCTCCTTAGGAGGAGAAATATACAGCCTTAGATGAGTTCCTATTAACTAATGGTACAGGAACTAGGGGATGCAGATTGAAGGTTTTGCACAAGAGACACAGGAGAAATATGAGGAAGAACTTTTTTTATGTACTGGGTGGTAATGACCTGGAACTCGCTGCCCACAAGGGTGGTGTGAAAGTGGGGACAATCAATTACTTCAAAAGGAAATTGGATGGCTACTTGAAGGAAATAGACTTGCAGGGCAGAGACTGAGTGGAGAGTGGGTCTGACTGAATAGCTCTGTGGAGAGCCGGCATGGACTTGATGGGCAGCGAATGGTTCCTTCTGTACTGTAAATGACTATGAGGAGCTAGTTGAGACACTAGATGGGCTAAAAAATGATAAAAGCAGAAGTATTAAATAATAGGCTGTCCTTAAAGTTGATTAGTCACCAGCATTGGATGGAATGCATCTAAGGATGCTGAGGGAAGTAAAGACGGAAATTGCCAAGGTACTAGCCACAATCTTCCAATCCTCCTTAGATCCAGGGTTGGAGTTGGGTGGGGGGTGGAGGAGTATTTCCAGAGGACTGGAGAATTGCAAATGTTACATCCTTGCTCCAAAAAAGGAAGTAAGGATAAACACAGCAACTACAGGCCAGTCAGTTTAATCTCAGTGGTGGGAAAGCTTTTAGAGATGATAATCTGGGATAAAATTGTCACATGGACAAGCACAGATTAATTAGGGAATGTCAGCACAGATTTGTGAAAGGCAAATAGGCTTTCATGAACTTGATCGAGTTTTTTGATGCGGTAACAGAGAAGGTTGGTGAGGGTAATGCAGTTGACGTGGTGTACATGGACTTCCAAAACATGTTTGATAAAGTGCCACATGGCAGCAAAGTTGAAGGCCATGGAATAAAAGAGACAGTGGTAGCATAGATACGAGGTTGACTGAGTGACAGGAAACAGAGAATAGCGGTGAGCTATTGATTTTTTGGAATGGAGGGAGGTATACAGTGGTCTTACCCAGGGGCTGGTACTAGGACCGTTGCATTTCTTGCTATATATTAATGACTTAGACTTGGATATACGCAGCACAATTTCAAAATTTGCAGATAACACTAAACTTGGATGTATAGTGCACTGTTAGGAGGGTAGTGATAGACTTCAAGAGGACACAGACAGGCTAGTGGAATAGGCGGACAACTGGAAGAAGCAATTTAACACGGAAAAGCGTGAAGTGATACATTTCGGTAGGAAGAATGAGAGGCAATAAAAATTGAAGGGTACAATTCTAAAGGGGGTGCAGGAGTAGGGGGTATATACCTGGGGGCATATGCGCACAATTCGTTGAAGGTGGCAAGCCAGGTTGAGAAAGTAGTTAAAAAGGCATATGGGATCCTGAGCATTATAAATAGAGGCATAGAGGACAAAAGCAAGGAAGTTATGGTGAACCTTTATAAAATATTAGTTTGCCCTTACCTGGAGTAGTGTGTCCAATTCTGGGCACAGCACTTTCAGAGGGAAGTGACGGCTTCAGAGAAGGAGTAGAAAAGATTTACGAGAATGGTTCCAGGGATCAAGGACTTCAAGTTAAGTGAAGAGAATGGAGAAGCTGGGGTTGTTCTCCTTAGAAAAGAGGAGATTTGACAGAGGTGTCCAAAATCATGAAGGGTCTAGACAGGGTAGGCGGAGAGAAACTGTTCCCATTGACAGAAGCATCAAGAACCAGAGGACACCAATTTAAAGTGAATGGCAAAAGAACCAAATCCAACATTTTTTTTTTACGCAGTGAATGGTTGGGATCTGGAATGCACTGCCTGAAAGGGCAGTGGAGGCAGATTCAATTGTGGCTTTCAGGAGGGAATTGGATAAGCAGCTGAAGGGAAAAAATTTGTAGGGCTATGGGGAAAAAGGCCAGTGTGTGGGACTAGATAAATTGCTCTTGCAGAGAGCCAGTATGGACATGACAGGCCAAATGGCCTCCTTCTATACTGTAACCATTCCATGATTCTAATGCAATCACATACAAAAACACAAAATGGGCTCATTAAGTCTCTCTTGACAAGTCCACCCATCCACTCACGAATCCTCAGCAATGGCTTTCCTGACAAGAAGTGAGAAACAAACTGAAAAGCCATGCAGCCAATTGAGGAAGATCTCTGGGAAATTCCTCCCTGAAGCAATCAAACAAGCTCCAAGACATCAAGTTTGCCCACGCCTCATTACAATCACAACTGACTAGCAGCATATCTCTGACAACTGGAACTATACTTTCAGAAACTCCCTTTTAAAGCAATGTAGCAACTCCATACTGTTTCAGAGGGGAAGAATTTCTGAAAAAGAAAACATTTCTTTATATTTGGCCTAACCCTTTACCTATGGATTTTGTAGGCATAGCCGATCATTCCAAAAATCTAACCAAAGTGTATCGGAATATTTTAAAATGACAAACTAATCAATCACATTGCCTCTGCCTGTTGTGTTCCAAAGCAAATAACCGCAATCCTCGGAGTGTCACCTCGTAATTAAGAGCTCTAAAATGTTATATCATTCTCATAACCCTGTTGTGTACCCTCAACATGCTTTACCATCTGTGAGACCAAGTGTGAATGCACCAGAGTCTTATATAACTTAAGTACAGTACTCTCCATTAAAACTCTATATTCTTTTCCTTACAGACACTTCACATTTTCAAACTTTGAACAAGTGGTCAACGACTACCTCCATGTCTCTTTCTTGATCTGCTTCCCCCAACAAGGTATAGATATGGATGGAGTTTCCGAACACGGTAGCAACAATGCCCGACATTTATTACACATAGGTTTAGTCAGCAAAATTTTTCTAAATCAGTCTTTTACCTACTCATAGAGTCATAGAGAGATACAGCACCGAAACAGGCCCTTCAGCCCGAGTCCACGCCGACCATTTATACTAATTTATACTAATCCTACATTAATTCCATTTTCCCTCTCACATCCCCACCTTCCCTCAATTCTCTTACCACCTACCTACACTAGGGGCAATTTTTTTTTTTTACAATGGCCAATTTACCTATCAACTCGCAAGTCTTTGGCACGTGGGAGAAAACTGGAGCACACGGAGGAAACCCACGGGGTCACAGGGAAAACTTGCAAACTCGCACAGACAGTACCCAGAACCGAACCCAGGTCGCTGGAGCTGTGAGGCTGCGGTGCTAGCCACTGCGCCGCCCTATTTGTAAAAACAAATACTGATTTGTTTTTATGATAAACTCCCAAATCAATGTGAATGGAATTACCAAGTTAAAATGTTTTGCAATTTTGGTAGGTGAAAAAAATGCTGATAAGATAATTGACTTGTATGTGCTTTGTGAAGAACTATAAATCAATAACAAATACTTAAGTACCAGCTTTAGTGTAATAAAATGACCCAAGGCACTGCACAGGAGCATTATAAAACAAAATATGACACCAAGTCACATAAGGAGATATCAGGTCAGATGGCTAAAAGCTTGGTCAAAGAGGTAGGTTTTAAGGAGCGTCTGAAAGGAGAAAAGCAAGGCAGAGTGGCCTGGAGAGCTGTAGGGAGGGAATTCCGGAGCCTGGGGCCGAGACAACCGAAGGCGTGGCCACCAATAATGGAGTGATTAAAATCAGGGATGCTCAAGAGTCTAGAATTAGATGATCGCAGGTATCTCAGAGGTTTATGGGGCTGGAGGAGCTTACAGAGATAGGGAGTGGCGAGATCATGGAGGGATTTGAAAACAAGGATGAGAATTTTAAAATCATGATGTTGCTTGACCAGAGCCAATGTAAGCGAGCAAGCGTAGGCGTGATGAGTGAACAGGACTTGGTGCGAGTTAAGACATGGGTAGCAGAGTTTGAGACGACCTCAAGTTTACGGTGAGTAGAATGTGGGAGACCAGGCAGGACTGCACTGGAATAGGCAATTCTACAGGTAACAAAAGGCATGAATGAGGGTTTCAGGAACATGTGAGCTGAGAGCGGCTGAAATTGGGCGATTTAATAGAGGTGGAAATCGGTGGTCTCGGTAATCGTGTGAATATGTGGTCAGAAGCTCATCTTGAGGTCAAATATGACACCAAGATTAAGAATGGACTGTTTTAGTCTCACACTGTTGCCATGGAGAGGAATGGAGTCAGTCGCTAGGGAACAATGGCTTAAGTCTAATTAAATGAAATTTCTGCTCATCCAGTACTGTATGTTGGACAAGCAGTCTGATAATTCAGCAACAGTAGAGGAGTTGAGAAAGGTGGTGGTGAGGTAGAGCTGGGTACATGTGAAAACGAACACTGCCTAGGGGCAACATGTAGATGAGAAATAGGAGGGGGCCAAGAATAGATCCTTGGGGGACACCAGAGGTAACGGTGCAGGCGTGGGAAGAAAGGCCATTGCAAGTGATACTCTGTCTACAATTAGATAGATAATAGAATCAGGTGAGAGCAGTCCCATCCAGCTGGACGACAGTGGAGCGGCGCTGGGGAAGATGGTGTGGTCAACCATGTCAAAGTTGAAGACAAGTCGAGAAGGATGAAGAGGGATAGTTTACCTTTGTCACAGTCACATAGAATGTCATTTGTAATGTTTTAGCACTGTGGCAGGGGCGGAAACATTATTGGAGGGATTCAAACATGGGGTTCTAGGAAAGATGGGCATGGATTTTGGAGGTGACAACATACTAAAGGACCTTTGAGAGGAAAAGGAAGTTGGAGATGGGGTGGTAGTTTGCAAAGATGGTGGGGTCAAGGGTTTTTTTTTGAGTAGAGGGCTGATGATGGCATATTTAAAGGAGAGAGGGACAACACCTGAAGAGAGAACAGTTCACAATTTTGGCTGATGTGGGAACCAGGAGGGGAAGTTGGGTGTTCAGAAGTTTAGTGGGAATAGGTCGAGGGAGCAGCAGGTGGGTCTCATGGACAAGATAAGCTCGGAGAAGGCATAAGGGGAGATGGGAGAGAAACCAGCAGCAATTTCAAGGCATGTGTATCATTACTTATTGCAAACTAGATTGAAACTCTGAGCAATCGGAGAATCACAGTGGCATTCTTAAACAAAGATACAGAACAAGTCTACAACTATTTTCAGTTAATTACAGAATGCATGACTTAAGGAAATTAGTACCCTTTCACAACATTTTCTCAATTGTATCAAACAATAACGTGCATTCTTGATTTGTGGAAATATTAAGATTTTAGAAATGCAAGTAGAAAATGCATTCAAAATTTGAACATTTCCAGGAGTCTTAGAGTTAATTTATTTTTGAATCTTGGAAGTTTTTTTTCCGCATTCCTTCAGATGGATTAAGAGCTAATGTTCCAGGGCTTGAAGTGATTAAAAATAATACAATTCTTGTATCTGGCAGCTGCATGCCCCAATAAACCCTCTGTTCAAAAAAAAATTCTCATGGGAAAGGCTTCACGGAGGACAGAAATGTTCTTTGCACCTAGGTTTCACAACAAAACCCTTCTATACACCATTTCACAGCACAAGCAGAGCAAAGCAGCTCTCAACATCATAACAATTTCTACAGATAGAATCTTCACCTATTTTGGTCCCTTCAAACTGCATCACAAAAATCCGGAAATTATTATGAGGTGCTGCTTTCCTACTTGCACACCTACTCAGCGCTGTTCGACATCAGACCTGAAGAATCTACAGACAAGTGGACTGCCGCTGTCTAACTGCATGACAGGAACCCATACCTGAATGCCTCTCACACCTGTCCACACTTTTTCTAATTTAAACATAAGGCATCTCATTTCTAAATAGCTGTTCAGTCACATTTGCACCTTATTGTTGTTCCAGGTTATTCAGGCTTCAAGATAAAAGCAGACAGCAGGGGTAAAGGGTAGCTATTCAGAGTGGTAGAAGCTGGAAAGTGGGGTTCCATAAGTATCAGTGCTGGGCCCACTGTTCTTCACAATTTAAACTTTAGAATCAAAAATACAATTTCTAAATTTGCGGATGATATTAAATTGAGGGCCATAGTCAATACTAAGGAGGATTGCAACACTTTACAAGATGACATTAATAAATGAAGAATGGGCATATAATTGGCACATGAATTTTAACATAGATAATTGAAAAGTATTACAATTTGTTTAGAAAATAAGGAGGTTACATATTACTTGGAAAGTAAGAATCTGAATGACGTAGAGGGATCTTGGAGTACACAAGAACTAGGAGCAGAAGTAGACCATAAGGCCCATCGAGCCTGCTCTGCCATTCAATACTATCATGGCTGATCTTGGGCTTCAATTCCATGTTCCTTTCCGAAATACACAACTCATTAAAGGTAGTGATGCAGGTTAATAAATCCATAATAAAATCAAACCAAGCATGAGAAGGACAGAATTAAAAAATGGGGAAATTATGTTAAACTTGCATCTACCCTTAGTTCCACACTTGGAGTACTGTGTACAATTCTGTTTTCCATATTAAAAAAGGATATAGAGGCACTGGAGAGCATGCACAAAAGAATTAGCCAAGGTGTGTGAGCTGCTGTAAACCTAAATAAACAACCAACCCAGAATTTCCCAGTTCAACTTGCACTTTTAAGAGAACTAGCAAAAAATATAAAAACGGACTATAAAAGCTTCTATAGGTGCATAAAAAGGAAACGTTTGGCTAAGACAAATGTGGGTTCATTTAAAGGCCGGCTACCCGACCCGAACCCAACGACGTGTCGGGTCCGGATTGGATCACACTTCCGGGTCTGGTCGGGCTGGGTCGGACACGCTCTATCACAACCTCAGCTAAGTGGCCCCACTGTTAATGTAATTTTTGGTGGTTTTGTTATTTACTTTAAGCTTGTGCAGATCAGCAACAAAGTGAAAAACGGAAGGTAGGTTAACTGATGGTCAGGTCAGGCGCAGGAAAAAATGGAAGGGCTCGGGGTCGGGTTTTGTTTGCAGACCCGAGCTGACCTTTAGGTCCATTACAGGCATAATCAGGAGAATTAATATTGGGGAATAGAGAAATGGCAGAGAAGCTAAATGATTATTTTGTGTCTGTCTTCACTGAGGAAAATGCAGGAAATCCCCCAGAATTAGAGATCCAAGAGACTAGGGAGAATGAGAATTGAAGGAAATTAATATTAGTAAGAAGGTTGTATTGGAGCAATTAATGGGGCTGAAGGTTAATAAGTCCTCGGTACCTGATATTATACATCTCAGAGTGTTGAAAAAGATAGCTATGAAGATAGTGGATGCTTGGTGATCATATTCCAAAATGCTGTAGATTCTGGAGCGTTCCTGCAGGTTGGAAGGTTGCAAATTTCACCCCACTATTTAAAAAGGGAGGGAGAGAGAAAACGGGCAGCTACAGACATCAGTAGTAGGGAAAATGTTAGAATCTATTCTAAAGGATGATATAAATGGACACTTGGATAATAATGATCTGATTGAGCATAGTCAACATGGATTTATGAATGGGAAATCATGTTTGACGAACCTTTTGGAGTTTTTGAGGATGTTACAAACTGAATTGATAAAGGGGAGTCGGTGGATGTAGTATACTTGGATTTTCAGAAAGCTTTTGATAAGGAAGCGGATGCTGACAAAATATCGGTAGAAGTGGAGATGGTAAAGGTGGGGTGAAAATTGATAGGCAGAACGTACAGGAAAGTCTGGCTATGCAAGCGGATAAGTCACCTGGTCTGGATCGGTTGCATCCCAAGTCGCTAAAGAATGTGGCAGTGGAGATAAAGGAATTGCTTGCTATAATCTTCCAATCTTCCCTTGATATGCAAATGGTGCCAGAGGATTGGACAGTGGCAAGTGTGACCCCCTTATTCAAGAAAGGGTGTAAGGACATTCTTAGTAACAACAGGCTGGTCAGTTTAAGATCAGTGGTGGGTAAGATTTTAGAAACAATAATCAGGAAAAAAAAATCAACAGGCACTTGGAGAGATTTGAGTTAATTAGGGAGAGCCAGCAAGGATTCGTAACAGGCAGATCGTGCTTGCCTAATCTAATTGGATTTTTGATGAAGTAAAAAAGAAGGTTGATGAAGAGAATGCAATGTATGTTGTCTACATGGATTTTAAGAATGCATTTGACAGAAGTATCATATAAAAGGCTGGTTACCAAAATTGAGGCTCATAGCATAAAAGGGTCATTTGTCAGCTTGGATAAAAAATTGGCTTAAGGACAGAAAATAACAAGTCGTGGTAAATGGCTGTTTAGACCGGAGGATGGTAGACAGCAGTGTTCCCCAAGGTTCCGTGCTATGACCTCAGCTTTTTTTGATATATAAATGACTTGGATTTTGGAATACAGAGTAAAATTTTAAAATTTGTCAATGATACCAAACTTGAATGTGTGGCAGACAGTGAGCATGATAACAATTGACTACAACAGGACATAGATAGGTTAGCAGAATGGGCAGACAAGTGGCAGATGGAATTTAATACAGAGATGGATGAGAAGATGCATTTTGGCAGAAGGAATAGGCAATATAGACTTAATGGCACAGTTCTAAAGAGTGCACAGGAACAGAGGGACCTGGGGGTTCATGCGCCCAGGTCTTTGAAGGTGCCAGAACATACTGAGAGTAGCAGCTAGCAAAGCACATTGGCTCTTGGGCTTCATAAATAGAGGTATTGAGTAGAACAGCTGGGAATTATGCAGAACCTTAATAAAGCTCTGGTTAGGCCACAACCTGAGGATCTCGTCCAGTTCTGGTCACCACACTTTAGGAAGGATGTGAGAGTCCTTGAAAAGGGGCAGAGAAGATTTACCAGAATAGTTCCAGGGATGAGGGGTTTTAGTTGCAAGGTTAGCTTGGAGAAGCTAATGTTGTTCTCCTTGGAACAAAGGAGATTGAGGAGAGATTTAATAGACGTGTAGAAGATTATGACAGGTTTAGATAAAGTGGACAAAGAAAACAGTTCCTATCAGCTGATTGTACAAGGAATTGGAGACACAGATTTAAGGTTTTGGGCAAGAGATGCAAGGGGGATGACAGGAAGAACTTTTTTTAAAAAAACACAGCAAGTAGTAATGACCTGGAGCTCGCTGCCTATGAGGGTGGTGAAAACGTAGATGATCAATGATTTAAAAAGGAAATTGGCTGGGCACTTAAGGGAAATAAACTTGCAGGTCTAGGGGAATGGAGTGGGGGGGGGGGGGGCGGGAGGGGGATGGAACTGACTGGATTGCTCTGCAGAGAACAGGCATGGACTTGATGGGTCGAATGGTCTCCATCTGTGCTATAATAACTGTCTGAAAATATGGCAACCTCTTCTGGCAGAAATTTATAATTGCCAGAGGCACTGCTGCCTTTGGGGGGTGTTGGTAAAAATCATCTGAATAGATGGGGTGCAATGCCTCCCATGGCAGTGCTATAAACAGTATATAACTTGATCCAAGTCAGAGCTGTTATATACCTCTTACACTGAACAGAGATAGAATCATAGAAAGTTTACAGCACAGAAAGAGACCTCTTGGCCCATCGTGTCTGTGTCAACCGAAAAAAGTTCCACCCATTCTAATCCCATCTTCCAGCATTTGGTCCGTAGCCCTGCAGATTATGGCATTTGAGGTGCATATCCAGACTTATTTTGAATGTGTTGAGGGTTTCTGCTTCAACTACTCTTTCAGGCAGAGAGTTCCAGACTCCGACCATGAAAAAAATCTTTCCTCTTCGCCGCTCTAACCTTTCTACTAATCACGATAAATCTATGCTCCCTCGTCACTGACCTCGCTGTTAAGGTGAAAAGGCCCTTCACCACCACTCTATCCCAGCCCCTCAAAATTTTGCACATTTCAATCAGTTCTCCCCTCAGCCTTCTCTGTTCCAAGGAGAACAACCCCAGCCGATCCAATCTTTCCTCACAGCTGCATTCTTCAGTCCTGACAACATCCTCGTAAATCTCTTCTGTACCCTCTCTCGTGCAATTACATCCTTTCTGTAATGAATTGTCCAGAACGGCACACAGTACTCAAGTTGTGGCCTAACCAATGATTTATACAGTTCCAGCAAAACCACCCTGCTCTTATATTCTTTCTTTTCTTTCTTCTTTGGCCTCCCTATTTCGAGAGACAATGGGTAGACGCCTGGAGGTGGTCAGTGGTGTGTGGAGCAGCGCCTGGAGTGGCTATAAAGGCCAATTCGAGAATGACAGGTGCTGCAAAAAAATTTGTTTGTCGGGGCTGTTACACAGTTGGCTCTCCCCTTGCGCTTTTGTCTTTTTTCCTGCCAGCTGCTAAGTCTCTTCGACTCACCACACTTTAGCCCCGCCTTTATGGCTGCCCGCCAGCTCTGGCAAACGCTGGCAACTGACTCCCACGACTTGTGATCAATGTCACAGGACTTCATGTCGCATTTGCAGACGTCTTTAAAGCGGAGAGATGGACGACCGGTGGGTCTGATACCAGTGACGAGCTCGCTGTACAATGTGTCTTTGGGGATCCTGCCATCTTCCATGCGGCTCACATGGCCAAGCCATCTCAAGCGTCGCTGACATTCTATATCTCGGATAATAAAGGAAAGGAGTCCATATGCCTTCTTAACCACCTTATTGACCTGTTCTGCTACCTTCAGGGATCTGTAGACATTCACTCCAAGGTCCCTCATTTCCTCTACATCTCTCAGTATTTTCCTATTAATTGTGCATCCCTTTGCCTTGTTTGACCTCCCCAAATGCATCACCTCACATTTCTCCAGGTTGAAATCCATTTGCTCCTTTTATGCCCATCTGACCAGACCATCAATATCTTCCTGCAGCCTACAGCTATCGTCTTCGCCATCTACCACATGGCCAATCTTTGTGTTGTCTGCAAACTTCCTGATCATGCCCCCCACATTTACGTCCAAATCGTTAATATACACTACAAAAAGCAGGGGACCCAGTACTGAGCCCTGCGGAACACCACTGGAAACAGCCCTCCAGTCATAAAAACATCCGTCAACAATTACCCTTCGTTTCCTGTCACTGAGCCAATTTTGTATCCACGTTGTTGCATTTCTCTGAATCCCAAGGGATTTTTTTTAAAAAAACCAGTCTGCCATGTGGGGCCTTGTCAAATGCCTTGCTAAATTCCATGCTGATCACATCAACTGCACTACCCTCACCTATCTTCCTTGTTACTTATTCAAAAAATTCGATCAAGTTGGTCAGACAAGATCTTCCCTTAACAAATCTATGCTGACTATCCTTGATTAATCTGTGCCTTTCTAAGTGACAACTTAACCTGTCGCTCAGAATAGATTTCAATAATTTGCCCACTACTGAGGTTAGACTGACTGGCCTGTAATTATTCGGTCTATCCCTCACTCCCTTTTTAAACAGAGGTACAACATTAGCAGTCCTCCAATCCTCTGGCACCACACCTATATCCAGTGAGGACTGCAAAATGATTGTCAGACCTTCCACTATTTCCTCCCTTGCCTCTTTTAACAACCGGGGTACATTGCAGGAAGTGTAATACCTGCCCATTTACCTCCTCTCTACTCTCCTCACTATCCAAGGCCCCAAACACCCCTTTCAGGTGAAGCAGCAATTTACTTGTACTTCTTTCAATTTAGTATACTGTATTTGCTGCTCGCAATGTAGTCTCCTCTACATTGGGGAGATCAAACGCAGATTGGGTGACTGCTTTGTGGAACACCTCCGCTCAGTCGGAAAGCATGACCCTGAGCTTCTGGTTGCTGGCCTTTTCAACACTCCCTCCTGCTTTCATGCCCACATCTCAGTCCTGGGATTGTTGCAGTGTTCCAGTGAACATGAACGCAAGCTCGAAGAACAGCACCTCATTTACCGATTAGGCACGCTACTGCCTGCCAGACTGAACATTGAGTTCAATAATTTCAGAGCATGATGGGCCCCCCTTTTTATTTTTAGTTATTTTTTCTTTTTTGTGTGTTTATTTTATTTTAGTTTGTTTCTACTGTGCCTACCCACTGTTTTTTCATGTTTGTGCTTGGGGCCAGGCTGTTCAGTTTTCTGTCAATTAACACCCTCTCTGTACTAATGCTTTGTCTTTCACCCACCATTAACATACCGTTTGCCTTTGCTCCATGACCTTCTGGTCAGTTATTCGCTGTGTGTCCTATCAACACCTTCCCTTTTGTTATCTCTTGCCCCACCCCCGCTTTACTTGCTTAAAACCTATTACATTTCTAGCCTCTGCCAAGTTCTGATGACGGGTCACTGACCTGAAACGTTAACTCTGCTTCTCTCTCCACAGATGCTGCCAGACCTGCTGAGTATTTCCAGCATTTCTTGTTTTTATTTCAGATTTACACCATCTGCAGTATTTTGCTTATATTTTGGGGTACATTTCACCCAGCCCTGGTGATTTATCAACTTTCAAGGATGCTAATCCCATTACTACGTCCTCTCTCCCTTTGTTGATCACATCCAATACTTCACACCCCTCTTCCTTAAATACAATATCTGCATCGTCCCCCTCTTTTGTGAAGACAGACATAATACCAACATCTTCCGTCCCTACACATAGGTTACCTCTTGGGTCTTTTATGGGCCTTACTCTTTCCTTAGTTATCCTCTTACTCTTAATGTATTGATAAAACATTGGGTTCACCTTGATTTTACTTGCCAATATTCTTTCATGTCCTCTCTTTCCTTTTTGATCGCACCCCTCCACTTTCTATACTTCTCTCGCCTTTCTGTAGTATTGAGTTATCTTTGTCAGGCATAAGCTTTCCTTTTCTGCCTTATTTTACCCTGTAGGCTTCATTCTCAAATCTCAAGCAATATGCTGGATTAAAGTCTTCTCAACAATCTTTATCATCTAATTGTTCGATCTCTACAAAGTAGTGTTCTTTTCTTGTGGGGAACTCAATTGAAGTAACTTTTTTTGTTGAAAGAATAGCTTTGTAAGTGCAAGCAGTGGTCAAACAGAAATATGTAATATGAAGGCGAGTTCTGTTAAATCCAACCCTTGTTTTAAAAACTAAATGGAACAATATGCTGCACAGAACATTCGTACAAAGCTTACTTTAAAATGGTAATGATGTTTTTTCAAAGGGTTGCAAGCAGATGATTTCTGTGTTTATAATTAAACTCAATCGAAACCGCTTCTTTGCAAGTGGTAAAGCTATTATTACTGTAAACTAAGCACTTGACGATGCAATGGAATCTAAGTTTGCAACTAATTTAATTCCTACGTGAACCTAGGTTGTTTTGGAAACTGTTCATTAACAACAACAACGGCACAAATGTGGCAGGCTTTCCTCTTAAGAAAATGGCGCAGGATGGTACAGCCAACCGTGAGGGGCACATGGTACAAATTTCTCCAAAAACACAGCACGCTAACAATATAAGAGTATTTACCTAAAAGGTATTTCCCTCCATCCCCATGGAAACACACTCATGCAAATATTCAGTACTCAAAACAGCAGACTACAGTTCAAGAGGTGTTGGATGTTCTCTGCTGAAGTCACCATTGCCATGTAAGAACCTAAACAAAGTGTCAGCAGCTATTCAATTGTGAAAGCACAATCCCAATTTAGTTCTCATCAGACAAATAACAAATGTACTTTTCAGTAGCTGTCAATGAATAACGATCAGGAGTGAAAAACTGCCTGCAGAAGAGCCAATGGAAATTGCTGCACCTGAAGACCATCCCAGTTGAAATGATCTAACTGAGCAGATCCTGGGATTGAAACTGGGACACAAAATAATTGGGGTAGGAGGGTACACAAGAGGGAGGTTTAACACTCTCCAAAATACATTATATCCTTGCGTATCAGTTTGTCAGAAATGCCAACAAGTAACCCTTGTTGCCTCATAGACACAAAGAAGCTGCAAGCTACTTAGTACAATGAAAATACTCTCCACTTCCTCCACCACCCGCAGAACAGGTTGCCTGCAAACACATGTAAATTTGAAGCCACGTCACAAGGCTCCCCTCTTGACTTTCCTCTTACTTGACCACGACAGAATTTATTCTTCTTTAAACAGTGGATGTGCTTATCACTTCAGTGAGTGTTTTACCTTTGTTGTGATCGTAAAAGAACCAATCGGACAGGCTTTCTTGAGTTTATTATACTTAACAATCTAAACCCAATCTAAATATAGTAATAAAATTACGCTATGCATTCAAGCACGCACTCACACGAGGATCACACACACACACACACACACACACACACACACAAACAGATTGCAGAGCGTTGAGGAGTAGATTTGTGGTTGGATTAGCGTCGAGAACAAATAAAAATTAATACACAGTCTGTGGGGTTGGATGCTTCCATTGCCTGCCGGCTGAAGTTGTGTTTTTGGAGTCTTTGGCTGGTAAATATGCAGTTTGTGACTGGCCCACCTGATTCAGGGTTTTCTTGTAGGTCAAATTGTAGGTGGCTTTCTTCCCCTGGTGTAGAGGCATAGAGTCGTACAGCATAGAAACAGGCCCTTCGGCCCACCGCGTCCATGCCGACCATAATGCCTATCTATACTAATCCCACCTGCCTGCATTAATTCCATATCCCTCGATGCCTTGCCCATTCAAGTACCTGTCCAGATGCCTCTTAAATGTTGCTACTGTTCCTGCCTCCACCATCTCCTCTGGCAGCTCATTCCAGATACTCACTCTTCTTTGTGTGAAGAATTTACTCCTTTGATCACCTGTAAACCACCTCCCTCTCACCTTAAATCAATGCCCTCTAGTTTTAGTCACGCCTACCATGGGAAACAGACTCTGGCTATCTACCCAATCTATGCCTCTCATGATTTTATATACCTCTATCATGTCCCCTCTCAGCCTCCTTCGCTCCAGGGAAAACAGACCCAGCCTATCCAATCTCTCTTTATAACTCAAGCCCTCCAAATCAGACAACATCCTTGTGAATCTTTTCTGCACCCTCTCTAGCTTAATCACATCTTTCCTGTAGTGCGGCGACCAGAACTGCACACAGTACTCCAAATGCAGCCTAACCAACATTATGTACAACTGTAACATGACGTCCCAACTCTTGTACTCAATGCCTCGGCCGATGAAGACAAGCATACCAAACGCCTTCTTCACCACCCTGTCTGCCTGTGTTGCCACCTTCAAGGAACTATGTACTTGCACCCCAAGGTCTCTCTGCTCAACACTACTACCCAGGGTCCTGCCATTCACTGTATATGTCCTGCCCTGGTTTAACTTGCCAAAATGCATCACTTTGCACTTGTCTGCGTTAAACTCCATTTGCCAATCCCTTGCCTACTTTCCCAGTTGATCTATATCCTGTTGTAACCTTAGACAACCTTCTTCACTGTCCACTATACCACCAATTTTGGTGTCATCTGCAAACATACTAATCGTACCCCCTACATTCTCACCCAAGTCATTAATAAATATGACAAACTACGGAGCGCCCAGCACTGATCCCTGCGGCACACCACTGGTCACCGGCCTCCAAACTGAAAAACAACCCTCCACTACCATCCTCTGCCTCCTATCACCAAGCCAATTTTGTATCCAATTGGCTAGCTCACCCTGGATCCCATGTGTTCGAACCTTCCAGCCTACCATGCGGGACCTTGTCAAAGGCCTTGCTAAAGCCCATGTAGACAACGCCCTCGTCAATCCTCTTGGTCACCTCCTCAAAAAACTCAATCAAATTCGTGAGACATGATTTCCCACGCACAAAGCTATGTTGACTATCCCGAATCAGACCTTGCCTTTCCAAATGCATATAAATCTTGTCTCTCAGAATCCCTTCCAATAACTTTCCCACCACTGATGTAAGGCTCACCGGCCTGTAATTCCCTGACCTATCCCTGCTGCCCTTCTTAAATGAAGGCACAACATTAGCTATCCTTCAGTCTTCGGGTACCTTACCCGTGGCTAACGATGATACAAAAATCTCTGCCAGGGCCCCAGCAATCTCCTCCCTTAATTCCCATAGCATCTGAGGATACACCTGGTCAGGCCCTGGGGATTTATCCACCTTAATGTGCTTCAAAACCTCCAACACCTCCTCCATTGTAATGTTGATATGTTCCAGGATATCGCTGTTTCCTCCCTTGAACTCACTAGCTTCCATGACCTTCTCCACGGTAAATACAGACGAGAAATATTCATTTAAGATCTCGCCCATTTCCTGTGGCTCCACACAGATTACCACACTGATCCTTAAGGGGACCTACTCTCTCCTTAGCAACCCTTTTACTCTTAATATACTTAAAAAATCTTTTAGCATTCTCCTTTATCTTATCTGCCAGGGAAATCTCATGGCCCCTTTTTATCCTCCTAAAGTGCACTCCTACATCCCTTATACTCCTCGAGGGACTCATTTGATCCCACTGCCTATACCTGACATACGCCTCCTTCTTTGTCCTGACCAGACCATCAATATCCCTCATCAACCAAGGTTCCCTAAACTTGCCAGCCTTGCCCTTCAATCTAACAGGAACATGCCAGCCCTGAACTCTTCCTATCTCACTTTTAAAAGCCTCCCACTTGCTGGATGTCCCTTTACCTGTAAAAAGCCTCTCCCAATCAACTTTTGAGAGTTCCTGTCTGATGCCATCGAAATTAGCCTTCCCCCAATTTAGGAGTTCAACTTGAGGACCAGTCCTATCCTTTTCCATAACTATCTTGAAGCTAATAGAGTTATGGTCACTGGTCCCAAAGTGCTCCCCCACTGACACATCAACCACCTGCCCAGCTGAGTTGAGCCCCTTCTCTAGTAGGGCCATCCACATACTGCTTCAGAAAATTATCCTGGACACACTTAACAAATTCTTCCCCATCTGATCCCTTAACACTAAGGCAGTCCCAGTCAATATTAGGGAATTTAAAATCACCTACTATTACAACCCTATAATTCCTGCACCTATCTGTGATTTCCCTACATATATGCTCCTCCAATTCCCTCTGACTATTGGGTGGGGCCTATTGTATAATCCCATCAAAGTGATCACCCCTTTCTTATTTCTAAATTCTACCCATATGGCCTCTCTGGACGTTCCCCCTGGGATATCCTCTCTAAGTACTGCCGTGATGTCCTCCCTAATCAATAGTGCAACTCCCCCTCCTCTCTTACCTCCATCTCTGAGACGCCGGAAGCATCAGTACCCTGGAACATTGAGCTGCCAGTCCTGCCCATCCCTCAACCACGTTTCCGTAATAGCTACAATATCACAATCCCATGTACCGATCCATGCTGAGTTCATCTGCCTTACCTGTAAAGCTTCTTGCATTGAAGTAAATGCAGTTTCGCCTACCAGACCTTCCACGCTCCCTGTCCAGCCCCTGCCAGGCCTGCCTACTGGACTTGCTTGCTTTAACCTCTCCATTTACTTCAACTATCTCATTGGAGACACTACTACTTTGGGTCCCACCCCCCCTGCCAGACTAGTTGAAACCCTCCCGAGTAGTACTAGCTAACCTCCCCGCAAGGATATTGGTTACCTTCCAGTTCAGATGCAACCCATCCCTCTTGTACAGGTCACCTACATGATCCAAGTAGCTGAAGCCCTCCTGCCTACACCAGCTCTTTAGCCTGGCATTCATTTGCCTTATCCTCCTATTCCTTCCCTCACTAGCACGTGGCACAGGGAGTAATCCTAAGATTACAACCCTCGAGGTCCTGCTTTTTAACCTTCTGCCTAACTCCCTATATTTACTTTGCAGGACCTCATCTCTCTTCCTGCCTATGTTGTTAGTACCAATATGGACCACGACCTCTGGCTGCTCACCCTCCCCTTTCAGAATACCGTGTGCCCGCTCAAGAGACATCGTTGACCCTGGCACCAGGGAGACAACACACCATCCTGGATTCTCGCTCGCGGCCACAGAAACGCCTATCTGTGCCCCTGACTGTACGGTCCCCTATCACTACCACTCACCTACACTTAGACCTTCCCTGCTGTACAACAGAACCAGTCGTGGTGCCATTGACCTGGCTGCTGCTGCTTTCCCCTGAGAGGCCATCCCCCCAACAGTATCCAAAACAGCATACTTGTTATTGAGGGCAATAGCTACAGGGGACTCCTGCATTACCTGCCTGCACCTCCTGGCAGTCACCCATCTATCTGGTTGAACCTGCGGTGTGACCATCTCCCTGAAACTCCTAACTATGATACTTTCTGACTCCTGTATGCTCCTCAGTGAGTCCAAGTGCCGTTCCAACTGATCCATGCGATCTGAAAGGAGCTGCAGCTGGACACACTTCCTGCAAACATAGTCGTCAGGGATATTTGACTTCTCCCTGATCTCCCACATTTCACAGGAGGAGCATACTACCCCACTGACTGCCATTTCCACCCCTCGCGTTACTTCTGGCTTAAAAGAAAGAAATATTGGGAATAAAAAAAAACTAAGCCTTACCTGGTCAATACCCTCCTCACTGAAGCCTGACGTACACCAAAGCCCGCACTTTGACCTTACTAGCAGCGCTGCAACCTCGCAGCCCCTCCCAAAGATGGCTTCTCTTGGATCTTTAATCGCGCTTTCGGATTTTACCTCAGGGAAGAAGCCGCTGTTGATATGAGTCGCTGACTCCGGGAATCTCCAACTCGGGGCTCTGCCGATCTCGGGCCTGTAACCAGTCCTCGGGCCCACACACCCGCCCCGCGCCTTTGCGATGTCCCCGGGTGTGCAGCACCGGGCTAATCTCCGACTGCAACCCCGCGCTGTGTCCTGGCCGAGGTGGGTAGGTCTCTCCGCGGGCCCCGGAAACTCCTGCTGTTGGTGAAGCCCGACTACTGGCTGTCTGCAGGTAGTCCGGTGCTGGCTCCCCGGTGCTGATGGTAGTGTCAGTGCGGGAAGCCTCTCCGCTACGCCAGGGACCAGAGTGTGGAGACAGCACCGGGGCTGCTCCAAGCGGTGGACAAATGTTTGTCTTGGAACCAGCAACTAGGCTTCACACGTCCCCAGAGAGAGCGAGAGAGAGAGACCAACCTCTGGCTTCTGCCCAGATTCAGTCACTGGCTTGTCTGCTTTGTCCAAGGGAAAACTCCCAGCTTTCAGAGATGGACAGATGATCACATGACTGCCTCAGTATATTGTCTGGAACCTTCTAATGAGATTCAGGTTTTGGAATTTCAGTCCCTTAGGTCTCAGGATGTTACCGTTTACACCTGGAAGGGTTGGCCCTTTCAAGTAATGTGCCATGATGGCTTTGAATGTCCTGCTAATGAAAGCAATCTCCTGTGGTTCACTCAATAGAGCAAACCATTGTCTTGGGTACAGGCTCATCAGACATGTGAGTCCTCTTTGAGGCCTTGGGATGTGTAAGGTGTTTAATTGCAAATTACGGTGGCCATCTTTAAAAAAAGTTAACAGTGGAATTGCAGCTCTTTCAGTTTCATTACAAGTTTAATGTCGGTTTCCAATCGATGAATTAAAAAATCCCCCTTTGGCATAGAAAGTTTTCTTGACAACTGAATGACACACTAGATATGCAACACCCATGCTGTTCTGCCTTTGCTGAAAATATTCAGATGAAATCACATTTTGGTCAGCAAGAAGTAGCAGAGTTGCCATATTTATAATCCCTTTCTTGGGTCATCCAAGGACCACCAAAATATCCGTAACATTTCATCAGCTGTTTTTGGTTTTATTCCACTGGATATCTCCTGGCACTGGAGAATGGTGGCAGATTTGGAAAATCAATGTTGCAGCATATTCATTTGTCAAAAGTTCAAACTCCTCGAAACAGGAGTAGGCCATTGAGCCTGTTCTGTCATTCAATGAGATAATGGCAGATCTTCACATACCCGTCTGTGCCCCATATCTTTCCTACATTACAACAGTGCCTACACTTCAAAAGTAATTCATTGGCTGCAAAGTGCTTTGAGACGTCCGATGGTCATGAAAGGTGCTATATAAATGCAATTCTTTCTTCCTCTCTTAATACCATTGGTTAACATCTATCAAAATCAGACTTAAAATTTACAACTGATCTAGCATCAATTGCCATTTGCAGAACAGAGTACCAAACATCTACCACCCTTTGTGCGTAGAAGTGCTTCCTAATTTCACTCCTGTACGTTCTGGCTCTAAATTTTAGACTATGCCCTCTAGTCTTAGTCTGCACAACAAGTGGAAATGGTTTCTCTCTATCTACCCTATCAGTTCCCATTAATACCTTGAAAACTTTAATTAAATCACCCCATACCCTTCTAAATCCCAGGGAATGCAACCTTGGTTTGGTGAAAGACACCTCATGACATCAGCTGTGGCTCAGCTGGTAGCACTCTTGCATCTCAGTCAGGAGGATGTGGGTTCAAGTTCGACCCCAGGACTGGAGCACAAAAATCAAACCTGACACTCCAGTGCAGAACTCCCTTAGTATTTGGAGGTGTTGTCTTTTGGATGAGACATTAAACTGAGGCCCCATCTGCCCTCTGAAGTGGATGTAAAATATCTCATGGCACTATTTCGAAGAGGAGCAGGGGAGTTCCCCAAGTGTCCTATACTATATTTATCCCACAAACATAAAAACAGATTATCTGTTTGTGGAAGCTTGCTATACGCAAAGTGGTTGCCGCATTTCCTACATTACAATAGTGACTACAAAGCACTTTGGACATCCTGAGGTTGTGAGGGTGCTATATAAATAAGTCTGTCTTTTTTTCTGGTTTGTGCAATCTGTCTTTGCAACTTAACCTTGGAATCAAGGCATCATTCTGGTAAACTTATGCTGCACTGCCTCTATGGGGGATATATCCTTCCAAAGGTGTGATATCCAGAACTGCTCACAGTATTCCAGGTGTGGCCTAGCATTCCATTTGCCTTTTTGATTATTTTCTGTACCTCTTCATGGCCTTTTAATGATCAATGTACAGGGACCCCCAAGACTGTCTGGACCTCCACTGTTTCCAGCTTCTCACCATTTATAAAGTACACTATTGCATATATTTTTTAGGTCCAAAGTGGATGAACCCATGAACCCTACAATGAAATCCATTTGCCACAGTTCTGCCCATTCACTTAATCTATCAATATCTCTTTGCAATTTTATGTTTCCATCTACACTACTTACAATACCACCTATCTTTGTGTCCTTGGCACATTCAGACATGTGGCTATCTTTCCCATCATCCAAGCTGTTAATAAATATGGTGAATAGTTGATGCCCAAACATGGATCTTTGTGGGACATCACTAGTTACATCCTGCCAATTAGGATATCTGCCTATTATTTCTAACCTCTGGTTGAGTGGCAGGAAACAATTTCTTAACCAGGTCAATAATTTGCCTTCAATTCTGCGAGCTAATAGTCTTGAAGAGAGACTTTGTCACATGCCTTCTGTAAGTCCCTATAGTTAACATCCCTAGAAATTCACCTGTCCACTACTTTAGTCACCACTCCAAATAATTCAATCAAATGCATCAGGAATGACCTACCCTTTACAAATCTAACCTGGTTCTCTCTGATCAACTGAGAATTTTCAAGGTGTTCAGTCACACTATCTTAATTATTTCCTGACAACAGATCTTAGGCTACCTGCTCTCTAATTCCCTGGTTTCCCTCTCTCACCTTTCTTAAATAGCTTGATGACTTGATGGCATGCTCAATTTTCCAATCTAAAAGAATGGTCCCCGAATCGAGAGAACTTTACAAGATTATAAGTTAGGGTATCTGCAATGTTCTCACCTACTTCCTTTAAAACCCTGGGATGGAAACCATCTGGTCCTGGGGATTCATTGCTTTTTAGTGCCATTGGCTTCGCCATTTCTGTTATTTTGGGTTTGTTAATTCGGGTGAGTCCATATCCTTATTCAATATTAGTTTCCTTGGGATGACCAGCAGGCTGATCTCTCTACTGTAAAAACTGATTCAAAGTAATTCTTCAACATGTCTGCAATTTCCTTATTTTCATTGACAGTTTCACAATTAATGGTTTTCAAGAGGCCCACATTGCTCCTGAGCACCCTCTTTTCCCTTAAATAATTGTAAAAAAAAATGTTAATTTTGATATCCTTTTGCAAATTTCTTTTCATACTCCTTTTCTGTAGCTTACTATCTATTGCGTCACCCTTTGCTCTTCGTATCTCTCCTATTCAACAGGTTCTTTGCTTTTTTTAAAGATATTTTATGCTTTTTCTTTTAGTCTTATGTTCTCTCTCACCTCTTTACTTGCCCATGGCTGTTTTTTTTTGGCAAATAGAGCTCTTGTCCCTTCGGGTCATAAACCGTTTCTGTATCACATTACATTTTTTTTTGAATACTTTCCACTGATAACCTATTTTTTTTCCCCCATTAACAGATTTTCCCACTTTACTGTGAACAGTCTCTGTCTCATCGCATTGAAGTCAGCCTCATCTATATATGGATCTCAGGAGCTGCTTTGTGTTTCTAACTTTCAAACAACACTTTCAGCCTGATCATATTATGATCACTATTAGATAATTGTTCATGTGCCGTTTGGCTTTTGAACTAAATCTAATATAGCATGCCACCCTGTTAGTTCAAAATAATGCTTCCACCTGGAATCGAACCAGGGAACTTGCACATGCGAGGAGAACTTGATGACCACTCAGTACAAAACCTCAAAGTTTGAACACCAGTTCAAGATCAGAAGTTGAGGTTAAAGTGGGAGCTTGCCAGGAATTTGAACCGAAGACGTCCCACACATTTTAGTCAACTAAATCAAACTGTGAATCAAAGCCTCAGAGCAACAAGTCAAACCCAATTCACACGACACCTCTGCTCATTGACACCGTTACAGACAAATATGCGGCAAAGTGGCGCAGTGGTTAGCACCGCAGCCTCACAGCTCTAGCGACCCGGGTTCAATTCTGGGTACTGCCTGTGTGGAGTTTGCAAGTTCTCCCTGTGTCTGCGTGGGTTTCATCCGGGTGCTCCGGTTTCCTCCCACATGCCAAAGACTTGCAGCTTGATAGGTAAATTGGCCATTATAAATTGCCCCTAGTATAGGTAGGTGGTAGGGAAATATAGGGACAGGTGGGGATGTGGTAGGAATATGGAATTAGTGTAGGATTAGTATAAATGGGTGGTTGATGGTCAGCATAGACTCGGTGGGCCGAAGGGCCTGTTTCAGTGCTGTTATCTCTAAATAAACAAATAAATAAAATAAAGCATACTTTTGTTCATCTAAGTTGGTACTGCACAAGCTATCTCACTGGTATTGCCACATGAAAATTGAAAGAGGTTAGAAAAGTTCTCAGAATGCATCCTATGCGCCTTGCACATCTATACAGGTAGTAGAAATTAATCTGCCTTCTATTTTAGCACACTGCCACCAAAGCGGGCATAGGTGCCAAAAAAAGGAGAAAACACTGGTCAGATAGCAAAGTAGATAAGATTCTGAAGGAAAGTTGGTTTCTAATGAATTAACATGTTTCCAAGTGGCCCTTGGAGATTAGAGCTACCTTCAGTTTTTGACATTTAAGAAGGAAACTTTAAATTTTTCAGCCAAGTGTGGATTCTTTTCATTCACATTCTATAATGCAGATTGCACTTTTATTTATTTGTTCATGGGACATGGGCATCGCTGGTAAGACCGGCAATTATTGCCCATCCCTAATTCCCCTCGAGAAAGGTGCGGGTCAGCTGCCTTCATGAACCAGTGCAATCCATGTGGTCTTGGTTTACCCACAGTGCTGTTCAGTGGGGAGTTCCAGAATTTTGATCCAGCAAATGATGACAGTATATTTCCAAGTCAGGGTGGTGGATGACTTGAAGGGAAACTTGCAGGTGATGGTGTTCCCAAGGGCATGCTACCCTTGACCTTCTGGGCAGTAGAGGTCGTGGGTTTGGAAGTTGCTGTCAAAGGAGGCTTGGCGAGTTGCTGCAGGGCATCTTGCGGATGATACACACTGCAGCCACAGTGTGTCGGTGGTGAAGCGAGTGAATGTTTGAAGTGGTAATTGGGGTGTCAGTCAAGCGGCTGTTTTGTCCTGGACAGTGTCAAGCTTCTTGAATGGTATTGGAGCTGCACTCATCTAGACAAGTGGAGATTATTCCATCACACTCCTGACTTGCGTCTTGTAGATAGTGGAAAGGCTTTGAGGAGTCAGGAGGCAAGTTGCTTGCTACAGGACACTCAGCCTCCGCCCTGCCCCTGTAGCCATAGTATTTATGTGACTGGTTTAGTTAAGTTTTTGGTCAATGCTGTCCCTAGGATGTTGATAGTGGGGATTTGGTGATGGTAATCCCATTGAAAGTCATGGGGAGGTGGTTAGACTCTCAACAAAGAATAAAAGAACAAAGAACGGTACAGCACAGGAACAGGCCATTCAGACCTCCATGCCTGCGCCGATCTTGATGCCTGCCTAAACTAACACCTTCTGCACTTCCGGGGCCCATATCCCTCTATTCCCTTCCTATTCATGTATTTGTCAAGATGTCTCTTAAACGTTGCTATCGTATCTGCTTCCACCACCTCGCCTGGCAGCAGGTTCCAGGCACTCACCACCCTCTGTGTAAAAAACATGCCTCGCACATCCCCTCTAAACTTTGCCCCTCGCACCTTAAACTTATGTCCCCTAGTAACTGACCACCCTGGGAAGAGTCAGTTACTATCCACTCTGTCCATGCCGCTCATAACTTTGTAAGCCTCTATCATGTCGCCCCTCCACCTCCGTCGTTCCAGTGAAAACAATCCGAGTATTTCCAACCTCTCCTCATAGCGAATGCCCTCCAGACCAGGCAACATCCTGGTAAACCTCCTCTGTACCCTCTCCAAAGCCTCCACGTCCTTCTGGTAGTGTGGTGACCAGAGTTGCACACAATATTCTAAGTGTGGCCTAACTAAGGTTCTGTACAGCTGCAACATGACTTGCCAATTTTTATACTCTATGCCCTGACCGATGAAGGCAAGCATGCCATATGCCTTCTTGACTACCTTATCCACCTGCGTTGCCATTTTCAGTGACCTGTGGCCCAGATCTCTCTGCCTGTCAATACTCGTAAGGGTTCTGCCATTTACTGTATACCTCCCACCTGCATTAGACCTTCCAAAATACATTACCTCACATTTGTCCGGATTAAACTCCATCTGCCATTTCTCCGCCCAAGTCTCCAACCGATCTATATCCTGCTGTATCCTCTGACAATCCTCATCACTGTCCGCAACTCCACCAACCTTTGTGTCGTCCGCAAACTTACTAATCAGACCAGCTACATTTTCCTCCAAATCATTTATATATACTACAAACAGCAAAGGTCCCAGCACTGATCCCTGCGGAACACCACTAGTCACATCCCTCCATTCAGAAAAACACCCATCCACTGATACCCCCTTGTCTTCTATGACCGAGCCAGTTCTGTATCCATCTTGCCAGCTCATGTGATCCCATGTGACTTCACCTTTTGTACCAGTCTGCCATGCGGGACCTTGTCAAAGGCTTTACTGAAGTCCATATAGATAACATCCACTGCCCTTCCTTCATCAATCATCTTCGTCACTTCCTCAAAAAACTCAATCAAATTAATAAGACACGTTGAAGATGGTCAGTGCTTGGCACTTGTATGGCAGAAACGTTACTCGTCACTTATTAGCCCAAGCGAGAATGTTGTCCAGGTCTTGCTGCATACGGACATGGGCTGCATCATTATCTGAGGAGACACGAATGGTGCTGAACAGTATGCAATCAACAACGGACATCTCCAGCTCTGACATGGAGGGAAGGTCACTGATGAAGTAGCTGAAGATGGTTGGGCCTAGGGCACTACCCTGAGGAACTCCTGCAGTGATGTCCTGGGGCTGAGATGATTGGCTTCCAACAACCACGAAATCTTTCTTTGTGCTAGTTTTCACTCCCAACCAGTGGCGAGTTTCCACACCACCACCAACCGCCCCCCCCCTCCCCACTGACTTCAATTTTACTAGCGCTCCTTGATGCCACACTCAGTCAAATGCTGCCTTGCCTGTCAAAGGCAGTCACTCTCACTTCACCTCTGGAATTCAGCTCTTGTATCCATGTTTAGACTAAGGCAGTATGTAATGAGGTCAGGAGCTAAGGGCCCTGGCAGAAACCAAACTGAAAGCAAGTTAGTGATGAGTAAGTTCCACCTGATAGCACAGTCACTTCTGTCACTTTACTAACTATTGAGTAGAATGATGGGGCTATAATTGGGCAGATTGGATTTGTCCTGCTTTTTGTGGACAGGGCATACCTGGCCAACTTTCCACATTGTTGGGTAGATGCCAATGTTATAGCTGTACTCTAACAGCTTGACTTGAGGCACAACTTGTTCTCAGGCACGAATCTTCAGCAGTACACCTGAAATGTTGTTAGCGCCCATAGCCTTTGCTGCATACAGTGCATTCAGCCATTTCTTGACACCACGTACAGTGAGCTGAATTAGCTGAAGTCTGGCATCTGTGGGTGGCTTGATGCCACACAAGGTTAAATGTGGGTAACCATTACAGATTAAGGTTGAGAAATAGCGAAAAAATCCATTTTACGCAAAAGAATCACTTACATTTATTTTTAGTTCTGCAGTTAAATCCTAGAATTTAAAAAAACTGCAACTATCGCTGAAGGACAGTATTTGCAAGGCTGAAACTGTCATCATATAAAAGAACCTTCGATAGTTCTAATCTTCTCAAAGATACATCTATATAATTATTCTTTTGTGTACACGGAAATAGATAAGGTAATTCATGTTATGTCCTGCGAGTTATGATTATTGGAATTCACTGCCTGAACGCAGATTCAGTAATATCTTTCAAAACAGAATTCAATAAATACTTGAATGGGAAAAGTTTGTAGGGCTATGGGGAAACAGCAGGGAAGTGTGACTAATTGGATAGCTCTTTCAAAGAGCTGGGAAAGGGTACAATGGACTGAATGGCCATTCTATGATCTACAGCAGACAACTGAACAAGTAACGAGAGGAGGAGCTCATGAACATCCCCATCCTCAATAATGACAGAACCCAGCATGTGAGTGCAAAAGACAAGATCAAAGTGTTTACTATTCAGCCAGAACTGCTAAGTGGATGATCCATCTTGGCCTCTTCTTGAAGTGTCCCCACCATCACAGAAAGACTTACATTTTTTAAGAAAGCAAGATTGTATTTATATAGCACCTTTCACAACCACAGGACATCCCAACACACTTCACTATCAATGAAGCAATTTTGAAGTGCAGTCACCGTTTCCATATCACAACAGTGATTACACTTCCAAAGTACCAATGCTATGAAGGAATCCGACCATAATAAGGGGTTATAAGGTTAAACGAGTCATTTTCAGGACTGATTTGCCTGGAAGGTTTAAAAAAAAAGATTTCATTGGCATGCCTGTAACATGTCGCTGTAGTCAAGGACCCTAACACGGTGTAGTCAAGGACGCAGCATTATTGCTCCTCATAAGAGCACAATAGCAGGTTCTGAAAAAACATTATCACTGAATCTTATCACAACCTAACAATGGATGACATTATTTTCTATGGATGCAGTTAACTTACCTGTCAACTGGATCTGGGAAACTGAGTTATAATCTTCAAACGCTATTATGTAGTTAGGAAGCTTTACTATCCTGTTAGTTTTAGAGGTATTGATCAATATCTGTGCTCACAGCTTCCTGCTAACGCAGCCTTTCATTAGAAATTAAATAAAGTAGATTTCAACTAGAAATTGACAGTTATACAGCATTATTTAGGTAATAGAATGGAATGAACCTACTCGCAAGAGAGGTAACACCCCCATAAGTCCAAAAAAACAGTTATGTGGCTTAGAAACAGTATAAATATTGGAATCACAGCGTGGATCATTAGAATCGCTGGATTCATTCCAGCCTTTCTCACCGTAAAGATAGGATGTACTGTGGTGCGGCTACGACAGTTCTCTCTTTAATTGAGATAGAGGTGCCTCGCTAAACTCTGCAGCTTTCTACTCAGGGATTTGAGGTAAATGCTGCTTTAAATGTTGATGGATATCTTAAATACTATTCTTTCACAGCAATCGTACTTTGGAAGTGCAATCACTGTTGTAATACGGGAACAGTGACTGCACTGCAAAATTGCTTAATTGACTGTGAAGTCTGTTGGGATGTCCTGTGGTTGTGAAAGACGCTATAAAAATGTAAGTCTTTCTGTGATGGTGGGGACCTCAAGAAGAGGCCAAGATGGATCATCACTTAGCAGTTCTGGCTGAATAGCAAACACTTTGTTCTTGTCTTTTGCACTCACATACTGGGCTCTGTTGTTATTGAGGATGGGGATGCTCACGAACCCCTCCTCTGGTTACTTGTTAAATTGTCTGCTGTAGATCATAGAATGACCATTCAGCCCATTGTGCCTTTCCCAGCTCTTTGAAAGAGCTGTCCAATTATCCCCACTTCCCTGCTCTTTTATTTAGATTATTTAGACTTAAAATTTAGACTTAACATTTAGAAGATTATACTTTTTTTTCCTAGAACTATTGACGTGCAATTGTTTTACCCATAAAAATGTGAATTACAAATTTGGTTTTTCAATAAACTTTTATATAATTTAGAAAATATATTGTCCCATACAGTCTTCTGCATCTCAACTCGAGAACCTATCTCTGTACACTGTTTAGTGGGGAGGTATGTTATTGAGGAGAGATGCCTGGACCCTTATAATATCCAGATTGGTATAATCTGGCTAAAACTTGTTAAAAAGGCTACCTGGAGGACAGTAATACCTTCAGCTGGTTCCTTTCCTTGGAGGAGAGTTAGATCAGTTCTTCAAACCCATTCAAGTGTCTGTGAGATCTGTCTTTCTCAACCTTAAGTAAGAGCGATCATCTGTGGAGTACGCCTGATCCGGGATGGTCCCAAAAAGGGGCTGGACTATAATCCGCTTCATTGCCAGTACTAGTTTAAACTAATATGCTATGTCAGTTGTATACTTCGTTAAGTGAAGAACATGACTGTTGAATTGCTGCATTGAAGTCAGCAAGACTTTTCCTGTATGTCAACCAATCTCCACTGGGAAGAATGCAGCAATAACTCAAACAAAAGCCTAATTGCTACAACATACAAGTCAGTCAATCAATACAATAAAACTTGCTTTTATCAGAAGACAAGATGATCCTTGCAGTTTTACCTTTTGCCAACAAGGCATTAAATAGCTAACATAGTAACACTCACCCTCATTGAGGTTTCTCCACCATGGGGTTGCTGCAATCGGAAGACTTGTGCCACCATATGTTCAGTGGAAGGGTGCAGCAGGATGCGGCGGGAGGCCAGGCCAACCATCACATACTTGCCCATCGGAGACAAACTGACTGAAATAGCATTCGGGCCTGAGGGGAGGAGTTAATAAAAAAGACAGTTTAGCTCTAGCTGACGAGTAGTCTTTTAAACAATCATTCTTCCTATAGGCCAGACTATGTTGCCTTTGAGTTTCTTAAGCTGCATCCCTTGTGTGCCCCATAAGATGTTATTTTTAATATTGGGTAAAAATCCTTTGAAACACAATCTGCTTTACAAAAAGCAAAATACAACATATAAATTCACTGGTTATAGCAGCAAGTTAGAGCAGCCTCAGAAGACCAATGGCTAAGAAATGTTCAGTGCATTAGAAACAGGAGTTAGAAGTTGCACTTATGTTCCTCACACTTTTTCCCCATTCTATTACCAGTCATTCCAACTTCCCAATAATGATGATTCAAGTGTAAAAGCATGACACAACAGAACCAAGATCAAAATATTGATATGAAAAGGATAAGCCATAATGTCAGACCTAAAATGACATCAATAATGCATGCTGTGAATAAGACAAATAGATTTACAACAGCATAGATTCAACAACTGTAGCTTGATCAAGGAATATGTTTAAAACACATACGAAGAGAATTTTTGAGTCTGTATCCACATTATCCACATATTTTTTTGCTCTCCGTGAATTTCTGTATGCTCCTTTTGTACCCTTTGTTTTTTTAAACTGAAGCTCGGCCCATGGGCCGTATCCTTGTGATGACTGTTAAGGGAAAATTACAGATCTAATAGTATAAACTTCTGAACAGGAGCACTGTGCCAGTGATTGCCCCAGGTGGATGAGTAAATTATCCGAAACTATGAAGAACCTTAGAGAATTTAAATCATTCACCAGCACAGTTAGATTTAGGGATAGCTTATTCTTAAACAACTTGCTTTGTAAGTGGAGCAAGCACAAATATTCTGCTTGCACTATCACTGTCTTATTCTCTTTTAGCAGATTGTCTTCTAGTGCTACAAGAAACCCATCAGGATCCCTAATACAACTAAACCAGCTGCCATGAAGTTCCAAAAGTAGTATTGAAAAGTAGCCATGTCTCTTTCAAAGTGATTGAGGGAAAATGCAATTTTATAAAAACAATAAACCACAACTAGCTCTCACCAAAAGGAACCGTATGTAGTCACATATATTGTCTTTATATGACATGGACTGTGGCTGGCCATGATGATATAACCAATGTAAGAAATATATTTTTGGGAATAAGTCCATGATGGGTCTCACTGTTGGCAATCAGGGCTTTCCACTGTGGACAGAGGATACTGAATGAAGAGGAAATAAAAATCCAGATCGAAGGTAAATCCTGAAAAAGCAGACCTTGATTTAGACCAATATAATTTCCAATAGAACAATCAGTGATTACTGCAATAGTTATACATCCAAAATGGAATATTTGTTCAATATTTTATCAAAGCATCCCAGAAAGCATGGATATACTTTTCTTCATGAAGTACAAAGTACAATTCACAAGTGCATTTCTCACCTAATACACTACATCACAGTTGTTGAGTGACTAAATTGAACCAATTATATCTTGGGTTTGTGTTGCAAATGTCCTCAGTACTCCCGCTTAGATCTAGCCACTCACTAGATTAGTATTTCTGCAGCTGTCAAATTTACTCTCTCCTCCCAGAAGGTGCCAATTCACATTACGTGATGGTACTACTGGTGCGAGCAGCCTTCAAGTACCACACTCAAGTACCTATTCTACATTTATGAATCTAAACGAGTTCTGACAGGCTCTTTAATCAAAAGGCATCTCTGGATAGCAATCATCATCAGATCAGTGGCTGAATTCCACTCCCCCACCACCCCCAGTCATCTAACTTGAAATCAGTGGACTCAACACTGACCAGGAATCGAACCAGGGATCCTTTTGGTCCTCTTCGGATTCACCATCAAAACACCTAAAACTTTACTTGTTCTTGATTATAAATAAATTAGATTAAATTAATGAGCCTGTGGCTTAGTTTTTCTTCCAATTATTGCCACTCTTGTTCAGTTTGGATAAGTCTGGGATGAGCGCCAGTGAACTCGTAAAATAAATATACAGAAAACCCTATTTTTTCTCTTCAGTGCCTCGAAGAACTAACTACTTATAGTGTTAGTGCACTGTGAGGCCTGCCACTTGGCAAAAGCGTTTACAAAAGATATTCACTTTTGCCAAGTTGATGAGTGCAGAAAGTTGACGAGGACAGGCAGGCAGGCTTTCTTTCAAAATTGCTCAGTTGACAAACCAGCTGCCATCCAGGAAACCAATGCAGGTTAATGATAAAAACAAATTGTTTTGCTTAGATAGATAAACTTGTGAAGATGACATTCCAGAATGGAGACGGACAGAAGAGGTTGTAGTAAATCCCTGTATTACAATGCATTTTCTACATATTGGTCAAATGCTCAAAATCTTAAATATACAGCCTACATTTTAATGCAAAAACTGCCCACCACTTTTAGTTGAACGTCTTCATTAAATATCATAGATAAGAAAGGAGCACCATTGACACTGAATCAATTACAACATAATTTCAGTACCAAGAAGCAATTTAAATTTAATAATAAAATGGAAGGGAAGCACTGAGATTTTATAATCTTCGAAAACATATTTTATTAAAAAAGATTAAGAATTTAAAATAACTACCAGGAGGTTGGAAACATGCTCTTGTTCCATTTCGACAGAAGGCACAGCTGCACTACGAGGTACTACAACAGCACATTATTTAGAAGTGCTTCTATCATTCCATCTGGGTGTCAGAAACTAGTCATATTTTGTAGTCTTAAATATCAATAGTTACATAGAAACACTCAACAACTTGTATTTATATAGCACCTTTCATGTAATCAAACATCACAAGGTGCTTCAGGAGCATTAGCAAACAGAATTAGACAATGAGCCGTATCAGGAGATATTAGTGCAAACAAGGTAAGTTTTAAGGAGTGTAGGTTTAAAGGAGGAAAGAGAGGCTGAGAGGTTCAGGGAGGGAATTACAGATCTTAGGACCTTGGTAGAGCGATTAAAATCTGGGATGCTTGAGGGGCCAGAATTCGAGAAGTGCAGATATCTCAAAGGGTGTGGGGCTAAGGAAGATTACAGTGATATGGAGGGCGAGGTCATGGAGAGTTTTGGAAACAAGGATGAGAATTTTAAAATCGAGGTATTGCTCAACCAGGAGCCAACATACGTCAGCAAGCACAGGGCTGATGGGTGAACTGGACTTGGTGCGAGCTAGGACTTGGGCGGGCGCGTTCTCGACGTCCTCAGCTTTACGGAGGGTAGAATGCAGGATGGCAGCCAGGCATGCGGCTAATAAACTCCGATAACCAGTGGTTGGAGTATACAGCAGATTTAGTCAAAGATTCTTCTTCGAATGGATATCCAGTCAGAACTCATTTTTTCCAAATGTTTGGTTCTCTGTTCAGAGAAACACAGTTCAAAATAATCCCAGAATTTAACAAAACTAATTTTATACATACACCAACTTTTACATTAGCATTAGTGAATGGAAGAAAATATGCCTAAATGTTGTTTTAGAAAACATTTTCTGCTTCTCAGTTCCCTTTATATTTGCAGCCCATCTTAACAAAGTCATTTAATGTCAGGTTGGAAAAAAATATGGCGTCAGTTTTTTTGTTTTATGTGACATTTGTGTTCTCATCAAGATGTAGGAAGTTTAATCATTTTAATAGGTTTAATAATAGGTAAAGGTTTTATAAGAACATGAGAAATAGAAGTAGGAGTAGGCCATTCAGCCCCAAGCCAGCTCTGCCATTCAATAAGATCATGGCTGATCTGATTGCGACTTTAACTCCACTTTCCTGCCGGCCCCCCACAACCCTCGACTCCTTTGTCGATCAAAAATTTGTCTAACTCAGCCTTGAATATATTCAATGACCTAGCCTCCACTGCTCCCTGGAGAAAAGAACTCCAAAGATTAACGGCCCTCAGAGAAGAAATTCCTGCTCTTCCCCATCTTAAATGGGAGATTCCTTATTTTGAAACTGTGCCCCCTAGTTCTAGATTGCCCCACGAGGGGAAACATTCTCTCAGCATCTACCCTGTCAAGCCCCCACAGAATCGTACATGTTTCAATAAGATTCCCTCTCATTCTTCTAAACTCCAATGGGTATCGGCCCAGCCTGCTCTACCTTTTCTCATAAGATAACCCCTTCTTCGCAGCAACCAGCCTAGTGAACATTCTCTGAACTGCTTCCAATTTAAGTATACCCCTCCTTAAGCAAGGAGACCAAAACTGTACTCCAGGTGCAGTCTCACCAATGCCCTGTACAGTTGTAGCAAGACTTCCCTGCTTTTATACTCCCTCCTCCTTGCAATAAATGCCAACATTCCATTTGCCTTCCTAATTACTTGCTGTACCTGCATGCTAAATTTTTGTGATTCATGTACAAGGACACCCAGATCCCTCTGTACCACCGCATTCTGCAGCCTCTGTCCATTTGAATAATATTCTGCTTTTCTATTCTTCCCGTCAAATTGGGCAGCCTTATATTTTCCCACATTGTACTCCATCTGCCAATTTTTTGCCCACTCACTTAACCTATCTATATCTTTTTCGAGACACTTTGTGTCCTCTTCACAACTTGCTTTCCTACCTATCTGTGTATCGTCCACAAATTCGGCTATAGTACACTCCATCCCTTAAATCAAGTCATTAATATAGATTGTAAATAGTTGATCCCTGTGGCACTTAACTAGTTACAGTTTGGCAACCTGAAAAAGACCCATTTATCCCGACTCCCTGTTCTCTGTTAGTTTGCCAATCCTCTATCCTTGCTAACATATTACCCCAACACCATGAGCTCTTATGTAGTAACCTTTTATGTGGCACCTTATCTAATGCCTTTTGGAAATCCAAATACACTACATCTACTGGTTCCCCTTTATCCAACCTGCTTGTTACATCCTCAAAGAACTCTAATAAATTTGTCAAGCACAAAATAGGTTTAAAAATAAAGCTCTCAAAAATAAAGATTGTACATTTGCTACATTTACAGAACACAGATAACATTTTCACCTTTAGGAGCGTAGGAACAGGAGTAGGCCCATCAGCTCGAGTCTACTCTGCCATTCAATTAGATCATGGCTGATTTGTACCAGAACTGTATTTACCCTCTGTATTCCTTGATCGCCCTTACTCAACGAAAATGTATTGATAGCAGTCTTGAAAATTTCAATTGACCCAGCACCCACAGCATTTTGGGGGAATGAAATCCAGATTTCCATTACGGTTTGCATAAAAAAGTGCTTCCTTATTTGACTCCTAAACGGCCTACCCAAATTTTAGCATTACGCCCTTTTGTTCTGGATTCCCTCACCAGAGGAAAGAGTTTCTGGCTGTCTATCCTAGTGAATCCCAGAATTATTTTAAAAACACAACTTTTACCTCAAAATCCATCTTGCAGTCAGTGAAGATGCTAATTACTTCCAAATTTGGGCAGTTTTTATGCAATGAGCCCATACCCATGGGAACTGGATCAAGACTGCTCAGTCATTTCACCACTGTCCTTACAGCCAGTGAAGGCAAAAAAATGGTATAGAATGCAATAAATGTAAGTCCAGAAAGAGCCCACATGGCTCTTCACATCTTCACCAGTTTTTCTCCACATGACCCATATAGTCTAATCTCACTTTTCAGCTCGCTCCTCATACGCGTTAATATTCCTCTTTTTCAAGCCACAATATAATTTCTGTTATTAACTCTGCTCTGCAGCAGAGATTTTCACATTCAAATCGCTGAATCAGATTTTTTCTAACTCATCCATTTAACTCTCATTGTGATTATTTTGAACCAGTGCTCATTTGTAACTGTCTCAATGAATAGAAACAATCACTAGTTATTTTCTTATAACCTTTCATAATCTAGAAAACAGCTCTTAGGTAACCCCTTAAAAAGCTTGGACTTCTCTTCAATATTATAGCTCCATAATCGTTTCTATGATTATGGAGCTATTGTTTCTATAGCCTATGGGATGTCCAAACCTTAGCATCATTTATTTCACCGAGCCCCATAGTTATAGCTTTGAATTCGGAGACCTTTAATAAATATATTTGCTGTGAGTGGCAATTAGGTAAATTATTTTTATGAAGTACTGAAACTTTCCTTGAACTCTGCACAGAAGAAAAGGAAAGGACTAAACCATGGGTGATAGAATATTAAAAGTAAAAAAGGCTTGAAAAATTGTTGTATTCTTCACAATACACTTACCAAATCGCTTAGTGTACAGCATCTCCCCCAGGTTATGTGGAGCAAGGGAATATACTGCTAAGATGCCTTCATCTGGAAATCCACGCTGACTGCTGGGAATGAATGCAGCCAGAAGCTGTCCATCTGCTGAAATATCGCAGCTTGCATCATTGTAGATCTTGCAGTTTTGGACGAGGACATTCACCGAGGCTGAATATTGGGAAAAACAAAGACAAAAGATAGAAAAACAGAAAAGTTATGTCAAATAATTTTAAGCCAGTAAAAGCTTGATCTTTTCAAAAAAAAGTTTATACATATATATTTCATTTTTTTGATGCTTTAAAACTGTCAACTTGATCAAGCCTTGTGAATCCAAAAAAAAAAGACCAAAGGGAATATGATGGTTTCTGCATACGTTATAGAGTCAGAGTTATACAGCATGGAAACAGGCCCTTCGGCCCATTGTGTCCGTGCCGGCCATCAAGCAGCTACCTATTCTAGTCCCATTTTCCAGCACTTAGCCCGTAGCCTTGTATGCTATAGTCGTTTCAAGCACTCATCTAAATACTTCTTAAACGTTGAGGGTTCCTGCCTCTACCAGCCCTTCAGGCGGTGTGTTCCAGATTCCAACCACCCTCTGGGTGAAAAAAAATTTCCTCAAATCCCCTCTAAACCTCCTGCCCCTTACCTTAAATCTATACCCCCTGGTATTGACACCTCCGCTAAGGGAAAAGGTTTCTTCCTATCTTCTCTTCTCTTTGGCCTCCTTATCTCGAGAGACAATGGATAAGCGCCTGGAGGTGGTCAGTGGTGTGTGGAGCAGCACCTGGAGTGGCTATAAAGGCCAATTCTAAAGTGACAGGCTCTTCCACAGGTTCTGCAGAAAAATTTGTTTGTCGGCGCTGTTACACAGTTGGCTCTCCCCTTGCGCTTCTGTCTTTTTTCCTGCCAACTGCTAAGTCTTTTTGACTCGCCACACTTTAGCCCCGCCTTTATGGCTACCCCTCATAACATTGTATATCTCAATTAGGTTCCCCCTCAGCCTTCTCTGCTCTAAGGAAAACACCCCTCACCTATCAAGTCTCTCTTCATAGCTGAAATGCTCCAGGCCATGCAATATCCTGGTGAATCTGCTCTGCACCCTATCCAGTGCAACACATCCTTCCGATAGTGTGGCGACCAGAACTGCACAAAGTACTCCAGTTGTGGCCTAACTACTGTTTTATACAGTCCCATCATAACCTCCCTGCTCTTATATCCTATGCCTTGGTTAATAAAGGCAAGTATCCCATATGCCCTCCTAACCACCGTATCTACCTGCGCTGCTGCCTTCAGTGATCTATGGACAAATACACCAAGGTCCCTCTGACCCTCTATACTTCCTAGGGTTCTACCATCCATTGTATATGCCCTTGCCTTGTTAGTCCTCCCAAAATGCATCACCTCACATTTCTCAGGATTAAATTCCATTTGCCACTGCTCTGCCCATCTTACCAGCCTATCTATAACATCCTGTAATCGAAGGCTTTCCTCCTCACTATTTACAACACCACCAATTTTCGTGTCATCTGCGAGCTTACTGATCATACTTCCGATATTCATGTCTAAATCATTAATTTGCACTATAAACAGCAAGGGTCCCAGCACCGATCCCTGCGGTAAACCACTGGTCACAGGCTTCCAATCGCAAAAACAACCCTCGACCATTTCCCTCTGCCTCCTGCCACTAAGCCAATTTTGGATCCAATTTGCCAAATTGCCCTGGATCCCGTGGGCTCTTACCTTCTTGATCAATTTCCCATGCGGGACCTTATCAAAAGCCTTACTGAAGTCCATGTAGACTACATCAACTGCTTTACCCTCACCTGCACACCTAGTCACCTCCTCGAAAAATTCAATCAAATTTGTTAGACATTATCTGCCCCCTGACAAAGCTGTGCTGACTATCCTTGATTAATCCCTGCCTCTCCAAGTGGAAATTAATCCTGTCCTTCAGAATTTTTTCCAATCGTTTCTCTACCACTGATGTTAGACTCACTGGCCTGTAATTACCTGGTTTATCCCTGCTACCCTTCTTGAATAATGGTATCACATTTGCTGTCCTCCAGTCCTCTGGCCAGAGAGGATTTGAAAATTTGTGTCAGAACCCCTGCAATCTCCTCCTTTGCCTCACATAGCAGCCTGGGATACATCTCACCTGGGCCCGTGGATTTATCCACTTTTAAGCCCGCTAAAATCGCTAATACCTCCTCCCTTGCAATGCTAATTTGTTCAAGTATATCACAATCCCCCTCCCCTGATCTCCACACCTACATAGTTCTTCTCCATAGTGAACACAGATGAAAAGTAATCATTTAAAACCTCACCTACGTCCTCCGGTTCCAAACACAGATTGCCACTTTGGTCACTACTCTTTCCCTCTTGCCCTTAATATGCTTATAAAACGCCTTGGGATTTTCCTTTATCTGGCCCGCAAGTGTTTTTTCATGTCCCCTCTTCGCTCCCCTAATTATTTTTTTTAAGTACCCCCCTACACTTTGTATACTCCTCTAGAGCCTCTGCTGAATCTGCCATAAGTGTCCTTTTTTTCCTTATCCAATCCTCTATATCCTTGACATCCAGGGTTCCCTGGACTTGTTGGTCCTACCCTTCACCTTTATGTTAACATGTTGGCCCTGAACTCTCACTATTTCCTTTTTGAATGACTCCCACTGGTCTTATGTAGACTTTCCTACAAGCAGCTACTCCCAGTCCACTTTGGCCAGATTCTGATTTATCATATTGAAATTGTTAACACCCAAAATATCACCATTATATACAATCTGAACAGGAGTAACTTCCTTCAAATTTTTCAAGTATCTAAAAGTTAGAACATTTAAAGAACCATATAATGTTAATAATATTCTCTTAACAAAGCTTGTGCTGGTATTATGTTCGGAATTAAATGCCTTGGTATCCATTAAGAAAAATGCTCACACTAAGGAAAGCAATCGTTTCCAGTCAGGCTCATCATCAATCCCTCTCAGGTAAGATATAGCAAAACTTTGATGCAAAATAAAATTCCTTCTGTTCTGCCCAACAATTCAGTTAATCCCAACATGTACCTTGGCGTAGTGTGACTGTGTCAATTTCCATACCACTAATACCTGATATTGGGGAGACTACCATGTTGCTGCCTATTAAAATTTAGGTTGAGAGTAAATTTGTGCTGTGTGAAATTCACCAATTTCAGTGCAATTTAATTAAAAAAAATCATTGTTGCAAACCTGTCAATACTAGCTTTCTCCTGGACCCACTGAAAGTCTATTGCATCCATTGTAAAGGAGCTACACATTACTAATGCACGCTCTGATAACTAACTTTACCAACCTCCACAAATCTGTAATGAGGCTTGAATTAATATAATTTTCTGGACCACAATGTTCTGTTCAAACAATATAGTTGTGTGTGTTGGAGGTGCGTGAGGAGGACAAAATGCCTGTCTGAGGAGTTCAATTCCTTCACTCCCATGCTTCAATTAGCCAGTTCACAATAGAGTGGAATCTGTTCCACCAGTGAATGGTGTCAGTCTGGTGGGATGTACGCTCACACCGGTAATCTGCACTTAGAGTGTCAAATCTCAGTAAATCACTGTAGGGAAGTGCCAACCAGGCACTTCTCTGCAGGGCAGCATGGTTAAGTTATCTCAAGACAGTTTTAGAGTGGCACTATGGGATGCCCATCTGTCTTTTCAGCTGTGGACAATTTGGAAAAGATGGGAAAACAGCATATCAATTAGCCTGCAGGCCTCGTCTCAATTCGCAGAGTGCATGCTCGGAATGTATTCTTTTTCAATTTAAAAGATGCACTTTGCTTCCAGCTCAAGGTTAATTCCCATATCACATATTATACAGCACACACAGATGCAAACAACATATTCTTAAAGTGCACAGTGATGACACATAATGCATAAAGCATACCCAATAGTTTGTGATTAAAGAAAACACATTTACAACACTGACTGCCAAGTCAAATGTAAAAAGAATATCCACACTTTCTTTGGAAAATATTTTACATTATAAATGTAACTACATTCAAATTCAAGGATCAATCTTCCAACAACTGAAGCATTCAGCATGCCAAACATTTATGTTTAAAAAGGATTAAGAGAGCAAAATTCAATTTTTCAGTCTGATGCATGAAATGACATTCCAGTTGGTGGTCAGTGTGGTCCAGTAAAAGGTATTCTTTCAATTTTATTGGGGACACAGCAAGGAGATAGTGAGATCTACAGTTGCCTGGAAACAAAATGAAAATGCTGGTTGCCTTCATTTTGAAAACAAATTATAAGCTGCAGCCATATTTTTGGTTTAAAAAACCTGTCAAAGATATTTATCCATCTGGCTTTGCACATATTATACAATGGCACAGTTGTACTCTAATACCTGGGAAACATAAAACTCTTCTGATACAACACGACACTGCAACAGCAACCAGAAAAAGCACACATCAGCAAGTATCATTTTTAGTAATAACAGACTACATACAAAACTTATTTTTACTCATGTTTGATGCCTTCACATCAAAATATTCCCAAAATAAGAGGCCAGGGAGATGGCAACTCATTTTAAATTATCCTCTGATAACGCAGCATGTGCAAAAGCCCCCATCACTGACACTCATGGTCTAAGATTAAAATGTAACTGTGTGTAAACCAAAGGAACCAAAACCATGTCCATACTTCCAGCATATTGATTCAGCAACTTGCTTTGACACTTGGACTGCCTCAGAAGGATACTAACTGATCAAAATGGCTACCTAACTGATGGATACTTCCCTATTTCTCAAAGAGGAAGCTGGAAAGATGAATCCTAAAATTTAGAGCACACAATACTTGGCAAAATGTCTTGTCTTTCCACAGGCCAACTTACTCAGCGCACAGATCACAAATTGATGAATAATCACTCTCATTTTTTGGCACAAAGATTCTAAAAGATTCAGCATAAGAATCAGCTGATTGCACTCTCTGTTTTCTCCCTGCTTATTGCAACTACTAATTAGTTGCTTCAGTCCCTTCTCATTTCATGACACAGTTGGAAGCAGATGACTGCTTACTTACACACATTGGCAGTGCCTACAGCACTTGATATTTGATTCATTCAAAAAATCCAAAAACTGCGCCTCAGTAGATCCAAAATTCTTCCTACCAAGGTGCAATGCAGCTAATTTCTCAAGAAAGATGGGAAAGTGAATCCCAATCCTTTAGTGCAATGATGATTACCTTTTCCTCTTCAGCCTAGTTGTACGTTAAAAGCTGATTGAAATACTGCTTTGCAGTGACTGTTAGTTTATCACTGATTACTTAATATATGCATGCATTTCTTATCCTACTGGAATCATAAGTTGCGTCTGTTGACAGTCAGAGGAAGTTATCAATAAGATGAGCATATATGTTTCAATACAGACTACTGTGTTTAGAACATTAGAACATTACAGCGCAGTACAGGCCCTTCGGCCCTCGATGTTGCGCCGCTCATCTGACCTACACTATTCCATTTTCATCCATATGTCTATCCAATGACCACTTAAATGCCCTTAAAGTTGGCGAGTCTACTACTGTTGCAGGCAGGGCGTTCCACGCCCCTACTACTCTCTGCGTAAAGAAACTACCTCTGACATCTGTCCTATATCTTTCACCCCTCAACTTAAAGCTATGTCCCCTCGTGTTTGCCATCATCATCCGAGGAAAAAGACTCTCACTATCCACCCTATCTAACCCTCAGATTATCTTATATGTCTCTATTAAGTCACCTCTCCTCCTCCTTCTCTCTAACGAAAACAACCCCAAGTCCCTCAGCCTTTCCTCGTAAGACCTTCCTTCCATACCAGGCAACATCCTAGTAAATCTCCTCTGCACCCTTTCCAAAGCTTCCACATCCTTCCTATAATGCGGTGACCAGAACTGCACGCAATTCTCAAGGTGCGGCCTCACCAGAGTTTTGTACAGCTGCATCATGACCTCGTGGCTCCGAAACTCGATCCCCCTACTAATAAAAGCTAACACACCATATGCCTTCTTAACAGCCCTATTAACCTGGGTAGCAACTTTCAGGGATTTATGTACCTGGACACCAAGATCTCTCTGCTCATCTACACTACCAAGAATCTTCCCATTAGCCCAGTACTCTGCATTGCTGTTACTCCTTCCAAAGTGAATCACCTCACACTTCTCCGCATTAAACTCCATTTGCCATCTCTCAGCCCAGCTCTGCAGCCTATCTATGTCCCTCTGTACCCTACAACACCCTTCGACACTATCCACAACTCCACCGACCTTCGTGTCATCCGCAAATTTACTAACCCACCCTTCTACACCCTCATCCAGGTCATTTATAAAAATGAGAAACAGCAGTGGCCCCAAAACAGAACCTTGCGGTACACCACTAGTAACTAAACTCCAGGATGAACATTTGCCATCAACCACCACCCTCTGTCTTCTTTCAGCTAGCCAATTTCTGATCCAAAGCTCTAAATCACCTTCAACCCCATACTTCCGTATTTTCTGCAATAGCCTACCGTGGGGAACCTTATCAAACGCCTTACTGAAATCCATATACACCACATCCACTGCTTTACCCTCATCCACCTGTTTGGTCACCTTCTCGAAAAACTCAATAAGGTTTGTGAGGCACGACCTACCTTTCGCAAAACCGTGCTGACTATCGCTACAGAATACTACATTTTACTACAGAATACTGTGTTCAGTACAAGTGATCAATACAAAACCATAAAGCAAAAGACTTTTTTTAAACATTTGAGAAATGCTTTTAGTTATTACTGAAACCAGAAAATTGCCCTCCAAAAAGGTTCTGCAACTGGATAGATGTTTAGAAAATAATGAATTACTCCAATGGATTTCACAAAGTGATGCTGGGAATGGGAGTGGAGGGAAGTTGGTTCCCATTTGGCTGCATTGTATGTGGAGCATGCCTGCATTGCAGGGCATATGGTCAACTTACAGCAACCAGTGGTAGATCTTGGTTCCATGAAAAACCCATAATAATAAGTTAGCTGAGGCTGTAATTCCAATTCAAGTAGGTTGGGGCCAGAGGGGTGCTATGTGTGTATAATAAATAAATAAATAAATGCGAGAAACAGAGAGAAGAAAAATAAAAAAGTGAGAGTTTGAGAATAATTAAAAATGACTTTTTGTTTCTTTTTCTACATACCATGCTAGTGGATAACTCCAATAATACTTCAGGAAAGTAGCAAAGAGAAACAGCAGGCAATACTTCCTGTGGGCCCAACCAACCATTTAATTGAAAATGTTATGACCTTTACAACCATTAAAAAGAAAAAATACAACTGTATAATATAACTGGGATGGTTTATTAGAAAATGAGCCCGGGAGCAGTCTCTCTTCTCTTTGGCCTCCTTATCTCGAGAGACAATGGGTAAGTGCCTGGAGGTGGTCAGTGGTTTGTGAAGCAGCGCCTGGAGTGTCTATAAAGGCCAATTCTAGAGTGACAGGCTCTTCCACAGATGCTGCAGAAAAATTTGTTTGTTAGGGCTGTTACACAGTTGGCTCTGTCCTTGCGCCTCTGTCTTTTTTCCTGCCAACTACTAAGTCTCTTCGACTCGCCACACTTTAGCCCCGCCTTTATGGCTGCCCGCCAGCTCTGGCGAATGCTGGCAACTGACTCCCACGACTTGTGATCAATGTCACAGAATTTCATGTCGCGTTTGCAGACGTCTTTAAAGCGGAGACATGGACAGCCGGTGGGTCTGATACCAGTGGCGAGCTTGCTGCACAATGTGTCTTTGGGGATCCTGCCATCTTCCATGCGGATCACATGGCCAAGCCATCTCAAGCGCCGCTGACTTAGTAGTGTGTATAAGCTGGGGATGTTGGCCGCCTCGAGGACTTCTGTGTTGGAGATACGGTCCTGCCACCTGATGCCAAGTATTCTCCGGAGGCAGTGAAGATGGAATGAATTGAGACGTCGCTCTTGGCCGACATACCTTGACCAGGCCTCGCTGCCAGGACATAGGCTTGCTACACTCGGACTTTTTTGTTCCGTGTCAGTGCGCCATTTTCCCACACTCTCTTGGCCAGTCTGGACATAGCAGTGGAAGCCTTTCCCATGCGCTTGTTGATTTCTGCATCGAGAGACAGGTTACTGGTGATAGTTGAGCCTAGGTAGGTGAACTCTTGAACCACTTCCAGAGCGTGGTCGCCAATATTGATGAATGGAGCATTTCTGACATCCTGCCCCATGATGTTCATTTTCTTGAGGCTGATGGTTAGGCCACATTCATTGCAGGCAGCCGCAAACCTGTCGATGAGACTCTGCAGGCACTCTTCAGTGTGAGATGTTAAAGCAGCATCGTCAGCAAAGAGGAGTTCCCTGATGAGGACTTTCCGTACTTTGGACTTCGCTCTTAGACGGGCAAGGTTGAACAACCTGCCCCCTGATCTTGTGTGGAGGAAAATTCCTTCTTCAGAGGACTTGAACGCATGTGAAAGCAGCAGGGAGAAGAAAATCCCAAAAAGTGTGGGTGCGAGAACACAGCCCTGTTTCACGCCACTCAGGATAGGAAAGGGCTCTGATGAGGAGCCACCATGTTGAATTGTGCCTTTCATATTGTCATGGAATGAGGTGATGATACTTAGTAGCTTTGGTGGGCATCCAATCTTTCCTAGTAGTCTGAAGAGACCACGTCTGCTGACGAGGTCAAAGGCTTTGGTGAGATCAATGAAAGCAATGTAGAGGGGCATCTGTTGTTCACGGCATTTCTCCTGTATCTGACGAAGGGAGAATAGCATGTCAACGGTCGATCTCTCTGCACGAAAGCCACACTGTGCCCCAGGGTAGACGCGCTCGGCCAGCTTCTGGAGCCTGTTCAGAGCGACTCGAGCAAAGACTTTCCCCACTATGCTGAGCAGGGAGATTCCACGGTAGTTGTTGCAGTCACCGCGGTCACCTTTGTTTTTATAGAGGGTGATGATATTGGCATCGCGCATGTCCTGGGGTACTGCTCCCTCGTCCCAGCACAGGCATAGCAGTTCATGTAGTGCTGAGAGTATAGCAGGCTTGGCACTCTTGATTATTTCAGGGGTAATGCTGTCCTTCCCAGGGGCTTTTCCGCTGGCTAGAGAATCAATGGCATCACTGAGTTCCAATTTGGTTGGCTATATGTCCAGCTCATCCATGACTGGTAGAGGCTGGGCTGCATTGAGGGCAGTCTCAGTGACAACATTCTCCCTGGAGTACAGTTCTAGGTAGTGCTCCACCCAGCGGTCCATTTATTTGCGTTGGTCAGTGATTATGTCCCCTGATTTAGATTTGAGGGGGGCGATCTTCTTGATGGTTGGCCCAAAAGCTCTCTTAATGCCATCATACATTCCTCTGATGTTTCCGGTGTCTGAGGCCAGCTGAATATGACTGCATAGGTGTTGCCAGTAGTCATTTGCGCAGCGCCTGGCTGTTCTTTGTGCAGTGCTTCTGGCTGCTTTAAGTGCTCTGGATGTTAACTCGCTGGGGGCTTTCTTGTAGTTCAACAGTGCAATGCGCTTAGCGGCTATGACAGGTTCCAGCTCTTCAATGTGAGATTGAAACCAGTCTGCAATCAGCTTCACACGTTTGCCATAGGTGGCCATTGCTGAGTCATAGATGGCATCTCTGATGTGGGCCCACTTGGTCTCAGCATCGCCTGTGGGAGTGTTGTGAAGGGCTGTTACAAGTGAATTTCGAAATTTTTGTAACAGCTGTGGGTGAGAAATTCTGCTCGTGTTGTTGCGCGGGTGGCCCTTCTGCTTGGAATGATGCAACTTCTTTGGTTTGAGTCTAACCTTGCTGCACACCAGGGAGTGGTCGGTGTTGCAGTCCGCACTGTGGAAGCTGCGTGTGATTTGAACACTGTTTAAGGAGGCTCGCCTTGTGACAATGAGGTCTAGCTGGTGCCAACAACGCGATCTTGGGTGCCTCCATGAAACCTGGTGACAGGGTTTAGTGTGAAAGAACGAGTTGGTGATGCAGAGGTACACAACTCAAGCAGTCTCTGCCCGTTCTCATTCATCCTTCCAACGCCATAGCCCAAGGCAGGAGGGCCATGAGTCATGGTCGGCCCCAACCCTGGCATTAAAGTCCCCCAGGAGGAATAGGTGTTCGGTGTTGGGGATGCTGCTAATGATGTTATGGAGTTCCTCGTAGAACTGATCTTTAGCTTCAGGTGGGGAGCAGGGTGTTGGAGCATAGATGCTGAGTAGGTGTACTGGACCAGAGGTGGTGACCAGTCAGATGGACAGTATGCGTTCCGAGCCATTTGAGGGAGGCTCTATCATGCTGAGCAAGGAGTTTCTGATGGCGAAGTCCACTCCATGCTGTCTTGGTTCTTCAGGATCCCTGCCCTGCCAGAAGAAGGTGTAGTCTTGCTCTGCTAGAGATCCACTCGCGGGGAGGGGAGTCTCCTGAAGTGCTGCAATGTCTACATTGAGTCTACTCAGCTTGTTGCACAGTACGTGCATGTTTATCTGTATCTGAGTAGTTGTTATTGCTTTGTCCCATGCTACTAGAATGTAGATTACAGCTGGTCATATCAAACACTAGAATCAACTGGATTTCAGCAACACTACTGTGAATATTACACAAACAAAACAGATGGAATTTAATATTGGCAGCCATTTGCAAAAAAACAGATTTGTAGAATAGTGGTTCCGCGGTGAAACACAAATTATATATGAAGCTAAACAAAAGCATGAGAAGAATAAGTAATTATTAAACAATATACGATCACCATGGTCCAAGGCTTTCAAACACAGTCCTACATAATTGTACACAGCCGGGACTTTATAACAAAGCATGGTTAAAAAGTTAATTTATCAAACAACGTAGCACTCCAAGCTGCTTTTACACTGGTGTTAGAGAAGTGCCAGTTCCCAACATACAGGGAACTGTGTCCAGCCGCAATCCCAATATAAATTTGCCTGATTCATTAAAGCAGCCACTGAAAAGATGAGGTAAAGAAAACTAGGTTTTTAATTATTAGCTTGCTATGAATCCTCTGATCTAATAAATTTATTTGTCCTCTGCTTCACACTGCTTTCCTCTCCTGATGGTGGTGTCACATTCTGAGGCACAATTCCAAAGGTACTGGAAAATTGTTGCCAAGATGACCATTCTTCATGTGTGAAGTGGGTGTCAGCAGAGCAATTGTTGGGGAGATAAATGGTGAACCCAACTGCCAGACAGGTAAATCGCTAACTATCAAAAGTAGAAACCTGACTCTCCCACTCCCCACCCACGCAGGTCACCTGTAAGACCTCAGTTTAAAAAAGGATCAAACTGGGGCATATGATTTAGTACCATACTTGCAGCGCATTCAATTTTTGAATCGTCAGGGAACACTTTTATCATTAATTTAGTCTTTGTTCGATCCACTAGGGTTGACATATATTAATGACATGAGCGTAGAACAGTTTACTGAAATGGATGCAAATTGATATCACGTGAACTTCACTATCATTCCTACTCAGTATGGTAAGTAACAACGTGAGGAAAAGTAACCAGAAATAAGTAGTGGGTTATTCCTTAGAACATTATAGGAAGCTCAGGACAAAAAAAAAACTTGCTGACCTTGCCCATCTTACACAGCCATTTTCAAGGAATTTCCCATCTCTATTCTGCTAACTGTAAATACCTGCACTTTACAAACAACCCTATGGAATCCCAAAACCAATTCTAAAGAAATTACACAATACATTTGAAAGCGATTGCAGCTTGTTAAATAAGGTTATATTGTGTTGAATCAATTTACATTTTGGATTAAATTAACTGACAGAACAAATGATCACTTGAATTTTCACAGCTCTTATAACAAGAGGACGAGAGAAACGATGGCTGACGTGCCTTCATCACAAACGTTCGGAAAAACGTTTGAATGGTAATTTCTCATTCAAAATGCCCTCAGTCATGAGGAGTTGCAGCAGCGTGGCTTGACAAGATTTTCTGAATTTTCTTCTCACTTTCTGGAAATCAGCAAATTGGAAGCTAGAACAACTATTTATTACCAGGAAGTTGTGGGGGGTGGGTGAGGGCAGTGGTGAATCGATTAGAATTGACTGCCGATTCTTGGCTCTGCATACAAAGATGTAGTATATGAATGACCAAGGTTTAAAATAGTCAGTTCTAGTGATTTTCTGCATTGCTAACTTGATCCATAATATGTGGTGATTTATAACAAAAGAACTATTTGTGCTGAGAGAAGCCAAAGATTCCAGACTGAGTTGCAGTATCTCAGACTAAAGCAAATTTCTCAGTGGCCTTGATCATATGCTTTACTGGGTTATAATACCTATCAGTCATTAGCATATTTGTTAGCCACAGTCTTGGCTTACTGCTATCACTTTAATTTCTGAGTCAGAAGGTTGCAGGTCCTACTCCAGAAATTTGTGCACATAATTTGAGCTGACACTTCAGTGTAGTACCAAGAGAGTGCTGCAATGTCTGAGGTGGTGTCTTTCAGAAGACAGTAAGACAAGATCCAATCTGAAAAAGGTTCCATGTCACGATTTGAAGAACAGGGAAGTTCTTGCAGCCAATACCAACAAAATTATCTTGTCATTCATCTTATTGCCATTTATGGGATCTTGCTTTGCAAAAATGGCCTAATTTTGCTACATGACAACAGTGCTTTCCCTTCAAAAGTACTTTATTGGCTTTGAGAACATGTAAGACGCTACAATACAGTACTGTAACAAAGTGTATCTCGGACAATTGAAAATCCTGAATTCCAATGTTGTAGCAATGAGAGAACTAATGTTTATAAAGTAGTTCCACCGTAAAATTCCTGATTACTAAAAGGAATCAACCTCAGATTACTAAAACTTTTAAGTTCAACATTTAGTTCTATGAAATGACACTCATGAAGAATCAAGCAGCTATCATACCACTAATTAACACTTGCACTCTAGATAACTGCATGGCCAGAAATATATTCAACCAGTGTGGTTAAAGGTGATGGTGTACATAGGTGCGTGTTTTAATTTAATTGTGAAAATACACCTTCAGGAAACAGAGTGACACCAGAAATCATGTATGCATACTGTTACTTCCTTCAATTATAGTTTTGCCAAAGACTGGGACAACTTGATTACATTCTTCTGGACGGTCTCGAAGCTCTGGAAATTGGAGCTCAGACAAGTACCAAATCTAGAATATTCTTTACCATGGTAAGTAAGCAAAATGAAAACTAAAAAAGCAAAATCTACGCATACTAGTTCACATTTACTAAATGCCAAGTGACCTATCGAATTCTGATGACAATTGTTTACTCTTTAAAAAGCTTAAGTTCATCACAAATATGTGTGTTTTACTTCACCCTCCATCAGTAGTTTTGCACATAGCAAGATATTGACAAGTATCAGCTAAATTGGAAAAGTTTATTGTATTAACAACTAAGTATAAAGCAGAAGCAGAAAGGATAAACAAGGGTTTGTTTATTCAAGTGCAGTGTAACGCTGATTTGAAGATAAAATATCCACACTATACATCCCTTCTGGAGGACCAATTACCAGAGAAAAACATGAGTTCCACAACTCAAATAATCCACAGACAGCTATCACTGAAGGGCTCCTTGAAAATTCAATTGCAGTGGAGTGGAACTTCTCAATCCAATCAGTGCAGCAATGTGCCCCTTCTCTAAGTCACAGTAAACTATACTGAAAGCTATTTAATCCTGGACCCAGCAATATTGAATTTCTCTGCAGTGCGCCACTGGCTTCCAGTGTGCATGTCTGACAGTTCAAATTATATTGGATGCAATTCAAAAAATATGTGACCTGCCATTTATCTGACTAATATCCCAAGGATTTAAAAGCACCCCCATTTCTGGGGCCGAGAGAATATAAAAGTTTTCCTGTGGTAAAGCAAAACATCAAATAATTGTTTGAAATAGATTATAATGTCCATTTTCCACAATGGGAATTGTTAACAATACTGTGGCACAATGTGCTCCACGAGATTAAACTTAATTGAGCCACAGAAACAAATACAAATTAGAGTTCATAAGATGAGTCATTCTAGCAATTTCATGCTTTAGAAACAAATATTTCAGTGGATGCAATACTACAGTATTGGACTCTTGGTACAAAGAACTTAATTTGAATCTCAGCTTTGCCAAACTGCTATATTTAAAGATTTCCCCAAAGCACTAGGTTAACTTTTTTTTATTAAAACAAAAGATTTTGAAGGTTGAACTGCTATGAAATTCAACATTTGATCCCACAGGCAATACAGCAAATTATTATTGGCATCATAATGCAACATTTTCCATTATAACATGTTGGCAGTGCTAATATTGTATGAGCAAAAGTGCCACGAGAATATTATGAGAATGTGACATTTGTCGCAATGGTAGAATTCCTCACAGGCTGCACCACTGAGCAAGAAGGATGCAGCTCACCCATATAATCTTAATCGGGCTGTTTTCAGGGAATGGAGAAAGATACTTCCAAACAAGGTGGTTAGAAACAAATCTATTATACATCTTGTACTAACATTTGGGAGACTGGGCATCGGAAATAGATTAAGAGCTGGAACAAAAAAAAACCTAACGATTTGGAGTTAAGAATTCAATAAGAAGGCGATGCCAGGTTCCACATGTATGCTGACTACACCCACCTCTACCTTATCAAGACCTCTCTCGAACTCTCTACTGCCTGTTATCAGACTGCTTGCCCAATGTCCAGTCTTGGATGAGTCGTTTTTTTCTTTCAGTTAAAACGGGGAAGATTGAAGTCACTGAAGACAATGTCTTTGGCCCCTGCCACCAATTAATTCCAACTCCCCCTCCCCGGTCACTGTCTCAGGCTGAATCAGATTGTTTGCAACCCTAGTGTAAGCCGACTTCCAGCCTCCATTACACTACCTGCCTCAAACTATCTTCTGTTAAAATCCTCAACCATGTCTTTGTCACCTCCAGTCAGTTCCAATGCCCCCCTGGCTTACCTCTCAGCTCACACTCTCTATAAACTTGAGCTCATTCAAAATTTCTCCTGTCAGTATCCAAACCTGCACCAAGTAAACTCACCCATCACCGCTATGCTCCATGCCCACACTGGTTCCCAGTTCACTAAAGCCTCAAATTTAACACTCTCATCCTTGGGCTCAAATCCCTCTATAGATTCGCTCCCCACTATTTTTGTAACACTGACCTTACAATCCTCCAACGACTCTGCATTCCTCCAAATCTGGCCTCTTGCATCTGCCCCTTCCTTCGCCCCACCATTAGTGGCGGTGCCTTTGTCCGTCTAGGTCCTAAGCCTTGGAAATCCCTCTCTAAATCTCTCTGGCTTTCCATTTCTCGCCTCCTTTAAGACCCTAATTAAAACTTACCTCTTTGACCAAGCATTTTGTCACCCTTCCTAATGTCTACATCTTTGGCTTAGTGTCGGTTTTTATGTGATTAGGCTCCTATGAAGTACCTTGGGACATTTTTCTACACCTGGCCACAAGTATTGTGTGGATTCTGGAGACCAGAAGTGATGGAGAAAATTAGAGAGCAATATACCGTTAAACGAGATAGAAGTAGGGAGAAAAGAACTACACCTGCAATAATTGCAATGAAGTCTATGAACAGGACATTTCAGTAACAGAGGTGAGCAGATTGCATACCAACAGAAACACATCGAAATTGCCAATATTTTTTGTAAAATTTGCTTCCCTCACGTTCTTCAAATACCTGGTGTTAAATTCCAGACAGTTTGTTGTGGAAGGATAATGCTGGAGTCTATCTTTACACAGTTTCACATTTATTGTACAGAGTAAAATGATTACAAACATGTAGTTCCTCACTCAAACCCTCTCCAGTCTCAGCAAGAGTCTCCCTATTCGTGCCCAAGACAGACAGACCCCAGTTAATACCCTCCACCTACGACTGATAACACAATTAACAGATTCCCTTTTCTTTGAAAATAAAGGCATATGGTGTGTTAGCTTTTATTAGTAGGGGGATCGAGTTTCGGAGCCACGAGGTCATGCTGCAGCTGTACAAAACTCTGGTGAGACCGCACCTGGAGTATTGCGTGCAGTTCTGGTCACCGCATTATAGGAAGGATGTGGAAGCTTTGGAAAGGGTGCAGAGGAGATTTACTAGGATGTTGCCTGGTATGGAGGGAAGGTCTTACGAGGAAAGGCTGAGGGACTTGAGGTTGTTTTCGTTGGAGAGAAGGAGGAGGAGAGGTGACTTAATAGAGACATATAAGATAATCAGAGGGTTAGATAGGGTGGATAGTGAGAGTCGTTTTCCCTCGGATGGTGATGGCAAACACGAGGGGACATAGCTTTAAGTTGAGGGGTGATAGATATAGGACAGATGTTAGAGGTAGTTTCTTTACTCAGAGAGTAGTAGGGGCGTGGAACGCCCTGCCTGCAACAGTAGTAGGCTCTCCAACTTTAAGGATATTTAAGTGGTCATTGGATAGACATATGGATGAAAATGGAATAGCGTAGGTCAGATGGTTTCACAGGTCAGCGCAACATCGAGGGCCGAAGGGCCTGTACTGCGCTGTAATGTTCTAATCTTCTAATCTAATTCTAATCTAAAACTGAGAATAATATGCTCAAACAACATTTAAAAATAAATTTAATGTTATGCACAAAGTATTAACATGCTCAAAGAACATTAAAAAAAATCAAAATAAATTCCATATTAGGTACCAAGTATTACATTGCGAGATGCCCCTCCTCTAGCCCCCCTAACAATTTCTTTTTACTAACATTTCTTTTTATAAAACAATCGGATAGCTGACTACTTATATGTACCCATTTAAGTTTGGAGATTTCCATTCTCGCCAGCATTTCTTTCAATCCAGCAAGGTCAATACGTAGTCTTTTCTCACTCACACTTTTTGTTGAGTGTACTTTATCTACATAACAGTCAATTGGTATCCGATCTTCAGTATGTCCCTTGTTCAGAATTACACCTGAAATATTTGACAAATGGAATCCCATATCCACTGCCTCCACAAGACCCAGTGTTTCCGCAGCTACAGTGCTTTTAACGACCCTTTTTATTTTCTTTTTTCCCATTTTCAGCCATCAGAAATATTATGAAACTAGCTGCACTCAAATACCCATCAGGAAGATTAGCATGTGAAGCATCACTAAACATGGCTAGCTTCATGTTCTCTGGGTCACCCAAGGATGGGAACTTCAGTATACATTCCTCCAGATTTAACTTAAAAAAATTTTTTATTTGCCCTTAAAACATTCTCAACTTTCGGGTGTTTCATCATCGTACTTAGCTCTGGCACAACAAAACTAGCACCAGGTCTAGTCTGAGTGCACAACCAATTTAATTAACCAATCGAGTTTCACAATTGCTCAGTCTCTGCTTTAAATATATCATCTTTCTGCAATGACCGAGCACGATTAACAGAGACGCAAGTAAAACTCTCTAAATAGGATTGTTGGTTTCAAGTTATTCCAGACTTAGTCTGCTTAATATCTAAATCAATATATTTAAAGGCCCCACAAGCCTGACTCCCAATCTTAAATTCTGCCCTAATCTTATTAATAACATATTTCTCAAATTCCTTAGTAACACCCCATAAGAAATCATCAATGTGCAACATCAAGATGCCTGAAAGTTTTCCTTTATAATACCAACAAAACATGGCAGGATCTGCTTTTAGTTGAACACAACCAATTTTCAACAAACAGATGTGAGAAAGAAACACCACGCCCTAGAAGCATCATTAAGGTCATAGACATGTGTTCAATTTCTAGTTTTCTTTCTGCACCTGCTGCCTCTTTAGGTGGTTTCAGAAACACTTCTCTCTGAAAACTATCACCCTACAAAATGCGGCTTTTATGTCAATAAATTTACACTCCCGTGAATATGAGGCCAAAAGAGATAAAAAGATTTTCAAGATTACTTTTCCAGCTGTGGGAGAGTCCACGACAACATCGGTATCACCCAGTTGCTCTTCAAAACCCCTTGCAACTAGCCTCGCTTTAGCCTTATAAGTACCATCGGGAAGGACCTTTTCAGGACAAATCCATCTATATGACAAGGTTGGCTGTCCCCTATCTGGTACCTCAGAATAAACTCTAAACTCTCTCCAACTCTCTAATTCCTTATCCTCAAATTTATTGGCAGCCACTAAAATGTCATGGTCATGAGGACTTCTGCTTCTAGTTCTATTTCAAGACTGCTCTCTAACCTTCGTTTCATTGTGTAATCTGCTCAAACTACGGCCTCTATTAGCACTGTGATATCTTTTGGGACCACTGCTAGAAGATCTCCCTTGTGCACTACCAGAGACTCTTTCTCGAGTACTGGATTGTTTCCTGATGCAAGAGTCACTTCCAGAATCACGATTAGAACTTGCACAGTGCTTTCTTACTCTCCACTCTTTCACCCCATTCTGTCAGTCTATTGACCTTGCTGCTTGGCCATCATCTTGAACATTCAACCAATATTTAAACTTGTCAGTAGATTTTCCTGCGCGTCTCCCAATTGTTGCATCCCTCCATTTATTAGACCCCTCAAGAATATAAGTTAATGAGGGAAGGTGGGGATGTGGTAGGGAATATGAGATTAATGTAGGGTTAGTATAAATGGGTGGTTGATGGTCGGCACAGACTCGGTGGGCTGAAGGGCCTGTTTCAGTGCTGTATCTCTCTATGATTCTATGACTCTAATACCTACTCAGGGCTATTGTCTTTTGGATGCAATAGCTTTTTCAAGAGCGTCATGATCGCTCACATGACTATTCAACCCTTGATCTACCTCATTGCGTTCCCCAGGACCTTCATCACAAAACAGATGATCATTTGAGTTACAAGGTGCTGCATTCCCTCTATCAGTTGTAGTATTCATGACCATAATTTTCATGTTTTCACACGTCTCTGAACTCGTCACTGACAAATTCCCCTCCATTATCAGTCAGAAACTTAGCTGGTGGCCCAAGTCCAGACTCTCCATTTCTTCATGATTCTGAGATTTAGTAATCAACCCCAATTAATCGTGAGGAATGAACCTCAACAGTTTGATATCCATGCATGCTAACTACTGTCTTACCATCACGACCTATTACCTTACCAGGGCCCTTCCATTCCCTATGACCCTCTCTTTTATAATACACCAAATCTATTGAATTAAATTCCACCTCAGATTGCCTTATACGATGCCTTAAAGCTCTCCGAATTTTCTCATAGATCTCAACCTTACTGAAAGCCAGTCACCCTGCATGTAAAGCATTCAAATGTGCAGAAAAAAATGGAACTAATTGTAGTACCTTCTAGAGCAGGAGGACTGTCGCACAGTACAGAAGGTAATTTGGGATTCCGTCCATAGGCCAGTTGATGGGGACTATATCCCCCCAACCATCTGAAGTGAATTCTTTGCATGAACTGCCCATGCCACGGCAGTTATCAACTTGCAGTTTGGATGGTCAGTTAAGATTTTATGCAGCATTTCATCCATCACAGCTACGTGATTCCTTTCATAGAGCCCACTGCTGAAAGGACTTTCATGACCATAATTTTCATGTTTTCACACAAGTCTCTGAACTCGTTATTGATAAATTCCCCTCCATTACCAGTTAGAAACTTAGCTGGTGGCCCAAGTCCAGTCCCTATCCATTTCTCCAAGATTTTATCTATAATCACCCTTTTGTCCTTGCTATTTATTATTGCAGAAAGACTAAATCTAGTTGTTAGGTCGATAAAATGTAGAATGAAAACATTCTTGCCTTTGTCCCACACCTTTAAATCCATGGCAACTACCTTATTAAAGTCACGCGCCAATGGAAGGCTGACAACAGGACGCGATACTTTTTACAGATCTCACACGTTTCACTAATCCCTTCTATTATCCTTGTATACTCTTCATTAATCACACCTACATCAATAGTGATAAAGTGGCTTACTCCAGCTATTTTGCATGTAATTACGATACTCTTCAGTGACTTCAATGTATTATCATCACCAAACCTAAAGCTGGCTGTACTGCCAGGCAAGTTCCCCACCTGCCAAGAATGAGGAAAATTAATTTTGCCACGTGAACATTGATTTTAAACTGTTGATGAAGAAAGAACTTGCTTTAAAAACCATTGGAGACTTTGGATGGAGAAAAATATTTGCATAACAACAGACAGTACTTCAAGGGACAAAGCAGCTATTCCCTGTTCCAATTTAATCCACATTGGACTTTTGATTACCAGACATTCCAGGTTAACTGTCAAGATGGCCGAATATACAAACAGACGTGGCTGGACCAGTTTGGTCACATGACTGGCTGACCTGTTGGGAGTTTTTTGAATTTGAACGTCCAACAGGGATTTTGAACTCAGAAAGCTGTTTTCTCCTGGATTGAGAACACCTCTCTCCTGTCTGCTCTCATCTCGCTCTCACCAGCTTCGGAAACCATTGAAGACACATGAGCCCCAAGAGAGAAAAGTCTCCTACAGTAAACAAGGTTTCAGAAGAATACTGGGCCCCAACGAAAAGCAAGACTACTTACAAAAGGACTACAGTGAACTTGAAGCACAGTAAACAAGACAATCTTCTGATATTGCCTCAAACCTCTCCATTTTATTTTTTCTTCTGCTCTTTCCTGTCCCTATTTGCATGTGTATCGTGTGTGCGTGCTAGTGTGGGAGCGTCGTATATCCATAGGTGTTAACCATATTAGAGTTTAAGTTTAAGGTTTGCTAAATTTCACTTTTCTTCCTTTAACCTAAGAAAGCCTGTTCCTTTTGGGCCTCCTTATCTCGAGAGACAATGGATACGCGCCTGGAGGTGGTCAGTGGTTTGTGAAGCAGCGCCTGGAGTGGCTATAAAGGCCAATTCTGGAGTGACAGGCTCTTCCACAGGTGCTGCAGAGAAATTTGTTTGTTGGGGCTGTTGCACAGTTGGCTCTCCCCTTGCGCCTCTGTCTTTTTTCCTGCCAACTACTAAGTCTCTTCGACTCGCCACAATTTAGCCCTGTCTTTATGGCTGCCCGCCAGCTCTGGCGAATGCTGGCAACTGACTCCCACGACTTGTGATCAATGTCACACGATTTCATGTCGCGTTTGCAGACGTCTTTATAACGGAGACATGGACGGCCGGTGGGTCTGATACCAGTGGCGAGCTCGCTGTACAATGTGTCTTTGGGGATCCTGCCATCTTCCATGCGGCTCACGTGGCCAAGCCATCTCAAGCGCCGCTGACTCAGTAGTGTGTATAAGCTGGGGATGTTGGCCGCTTCAAGGACTTCTGTGTTGGAGATATAGTCCTGCCACCTGATGCCAAGTATTCTCCGAAGGCAGCGAAGATGGAATGAATTGAGACGTCGCTCTTGGCTGGCATACGTTGTCCAGGCCTCGCTGCCGTAGAGCAAGGTACTGAGGACACAGGCCTGATACACTCGGACTTTTGTGTTCCGTGTCAGTGCGCCATTTTCCCACACTCTCTTGGCCAGTCTGAACATAGCAGTGGAAGCCTTACCCATGCGCTTGTTGATTTCTGCATCTAGAGACAGGTTACTGGTGATAGTTGAGCCTAGGTAGGTGAACTCTTGAACCACTTCCAGAGCGTGGTCGCCAATATTGATGGATGGAGCATTTCTGACATCCTGCCCCATGATGTTCGTTTTCTTGAGGCTGATGGTTAGGCCAAATTCATTGCAGGCAGACGCAAACCTGTCGATGAGACTCTGCAGGCATTCTTCAGTGTGAGATGTTAAAGCAGCATCGTCAGCAAAGAGGAGTTCTCTGATGAGGACTTTCCGTACTTTGGACTTCGCTCTTAGACGGGCAAGGTTGAACAACCTGCCCCCTGATCTTGTGTGGAGGAAAATTCCTTCTTCAGAGGATTTGAACGCATGTGAAAGCAGCAGGGAGAAGAAAATCCCAAAAAGTGTGGGTGCGAGAACACAGCCCTGTTTCACACCACTCAGGATAGGAAAGGGCTCTGATGAGGAGCCACCATGTTGAATTGTGCCTTTCATATTGTCATGGAATGAGGTGATGATACTTAGTAGCTTTGGTGGACATCCGATCTTTTCTAGTAGTCTGAAGAGACCACGTAGCCTGTTAATGCTCATTTATTTGCCTTATAATTGGAAAGTGGTGAATAAGGATTCACCAAAGGGGGAGCTCAAAACACAGTGTGTTTAAAATTAAACCCTGTTACAGTAAGACCAGGTGAAGACAGTAAAAGATCCCTCTACACTTTTCTCACCTGGCTGTAACAGTACGGTTATACTCCTTAATCTTGCGTTGATCCTCACTACTGAGTGAATCCAGATAACACTGTAACCAATCTGTTGCACATACTGTTACGTGCAAGCACTATCTAATACAGCAGAGTTGAACGAATCCACAACTAACACGTTCATAACGGCACTAAAACTCCTTGTGACTAGTACAATTCATTCAGATTCATCAGTATCTTCCTCTTCTGCCTCAGAATTCTCTGTGTTGTGTGTTATTTCAAGGACTCTGCCTCTCCATCTAGGGTTGTTCATTGCATGATACCTGGAGTTACATCTGAAGCACCTATTAACTGCTCTTTGGACATTCCTGGGATTCATTTATCTATGATTGCTGTTCCAATTCTGTCTTCCGTTGGAATAGTCAGACCTGCTAAAGGTGCTTTCAACCTCATTCCTCCTGTCTTTAACTCTTCCATTGTACTTATGCTTGCATCCAGTATCTGGACCATTTTGAAATCCAGTAAACATCGAGTCCTCCATTCTTTGTGTCACCGCAGAATGCCCTGTTTGTTCTACAGGGCTGCAGGAAATGACCATTTCCCCAGGAATTTCTTTAAGGCAGCAGACATCTGATATAACAGGGAATCTTTTTCCAAGAACCAAACCACAGTTAGAACTAAGAACCTGTTCATATGTGACACCCAAGCACAATCTAGCAATTTAAATGGTAGCACTGAGCCAGGCATCTCCAAATTGAATTTCCTCAATCTTCTATACAGTCTGTTAAAGTCCATGATATATTCCTCCATTGAATAACCATCTGTTTTCCAAAATCAATCAAAGTCTGACCAAGCCTCATACGCATTCAATAGGTCATCTTTCATTTAAATTTCTCTCAAGAATTCTAACAGAAGATCCAAACCTTCATCAGTATCCAACTAACAAGCACCCGGTTCAGAAAACACTTCTGATTTTACTTTAGGTAGGAAGTGACAACGTCAAGGCCATACCTTGTTTCCTCTTTGGTAGGGACGTAACCCATATCCACATATCCACTTTATTCTTCCACTGATCATATGGTTCAGACTCAGAACAGCTAGGAATACCTTCTAATGTGTGCGCCATTGTCTGCATTTAGTCAACATAGGCCAAGAGAACTCAGTTCCTTGGTGCTGGATAGATGGGTGTAGGGGGGACAATGATGGCAGGGAAACATAGAGCTTCTGACAATTGTCAATATAGGGGTTGATGCATCAATGTACTGTGGCATGGAATGAGTAAGACAACGTATGTACCTGCAATTCCCCAAACATTTCCAAGTGTCGGCTATGTTATCTTGGAAAATTAGGAATCTGGAATGGGGAATAGCATGAAGAAATAAAAAGCAAAAAAAAATGAGGACATGAGCTCTTAAAATGAAACAGATTTGCACTGGATTATTTACCTGGATAGGTGCAGGTTACCTTTGTGTAGAAAAGGAATTCTAAAGCATCCAATAAACAAGGCTTCTGAAAATCTTGCTCTCATTAGAACTGGTGCATGTAACAATGAAAAACTTTTATGGCATTTCAGTGCAAAAGAGTTTCAGTTAATTTTATACCTTCCAAGGACAGGACGAATTTCCCATCAATTCTTTCATTATTGGCATGGGAAAGGATTTTTCAGTGTGCTTGAGGTAGAATGTGTAAGCAGAGCCTCTTTATGATGTGAAGATTTGTTTACACATCATAGAACTGTGTTGGTGATGATGTATTTTCCAGATATTGCAGTAACACAAATGACAGCAATGATTGGCTTCATCACTGAAGAATACACACAGGTGAAAAAACATCAGGAACATACAACTGACCCATTAAAAATGATCTAATTTTCCATCTCAGGCATACTCAAAATATCTATTACAATGCCATTACAAGAGATAATTATTTGATATGAAATTAGTTCTGTCCTTACAAGATATAAAACTGGCTGAAAATTTATTACAACAAACAGCCTTTAAATAAATCAATGATTAAATGTCAGGTTGATGAGAGAATTGGCAAACAGGGAAGTTGCTAATATAGAGACAACATAATTAGGCTTTGAGGAAGGATAATGATGGCGGTTGTGGGAACTGTAGCATAATTCATGCAATTCTGATTAGCTGTTGGCAGAAAGAATACACATCAGATGCACCGCTGATAATCAATACCATTGGCTATAATCCTGCCTCACCAGTTCAAAGTTATTAAATCTTCATTATAGACTAATTTAACATTCCAGAGACTTCCAAATATTCAAGAAAATGGCTGCTGAAATATCTGTCAGGGGATGTGAGATGGTGCAGTTTGGCAGAACAATGTGTATTCCTGTGTGGGAGCTGGCTTCCAATTAGGCTTAGGGTCTCTACTGTCTCAACACCTGTAAGCTAAATGGAATAGCTTTGGGTGGGTTCAAAGGCAATTTAACAGGTTATAAATTAAGGCAGTTACTTTGTTTCCAAGGTTTCTTGAATGGAGTTTTTACTGGATGACAGCAGTTTAAGGGTACCACGGTGACCAGAAAAAATTCTGCTCAGAGCCAATACTCTCAAAAACCATATTACCATGATTCTGAGGGTTCAATAAACAGTGCAGGAGCGCATGCCAGGAGTAGGGTCAGGCATACCTAAAAATGAGGTGTCAGCTTGGTGAATCTCGAACACAAGACTACTTACATGACAAACAGCAGAAGCAGCATGCAATAGACAGGCCACAACTAACGGATCAGATCTAAGTTCTGCAGTCCTGCCACATCCAGTCGTGAATGGAGGTGGACAATTAAACAACTGACAGGAGGAGGAGGCTCCACAAACATCCCCATACTCTACGATGAGGGAGCCCAGCGCATCATTGCAAACGACAAGGCTGAAGCATTTGCATCCACCTTCAACCAGAAGTGCCGAGTGGATGATCCATCTCTGCCTCCACCTGAGGTCCCCAGCATCACAGATGCCAGTCTTTAGCCAATCGATTCACTCCATGTGATATCAAGAAACTGCTGAAGGCACTGGGTACTGCAACGGCTATGGGCCATGACAACTTTCTGCCAATAGTACTGAAGATTTGTGCTCTAGAACTAGCCGGACCCCTAGCAAAGCTGTTCCAGTATAGCCACAGCACTGGCATCTACCCACCCATGTGGAAAATTGCCCAGGTACATCCTGTGCACAAAAAACAAATCCAACCTGGCCAATTATCGCCCTATCAGTCTACTCTCGATCCTCAGCAAAGTGATGGAAGGGGTTGTCAACAGTGCTATCAAGCGGCACTTGCTCAGCAATAACCTGCTCACCGATGCTCAGTTTAGGTTCTGCCAGGGCCACTCAGCTCCCGACCTTATTACAGCCTTGGTCCAAACACAGACAAAAGAGCTGAACTGTACAGGTGAGGTGAGAGTGACTGCCCTTGACACCAAGGCAGCATTTGACAAAGTATGGCATCAAGAAGCCAGAGCAAAACAGGAGTCATTGGGAATCGGGGGGGACACTCTCTGCTGGTTGGAGTCATCACTAGCAAAAGGAAGATGGTTGTGGTTGTTGAAGGTCAATCATTTCAGTCCCAGAATATCACTGCAAGAGTTCTTCAGGGTAGTGCCCTAGGCCCAACCATCTTCAGCTGCTACATCAATGACCTTCCCTCCATCATAAGGGCGGCACAGTGGCGCAGTGGTTAGCACCGCAGCCTCACAGCTCCAGCGACCCGGGTTCAATTCTGGGTACTGCCTGTGTGGAGTTTGCAAGTTCTCCCTGTGTCTGCGTGGGTTTCCTCCAGGTGCTCTGGTTTCCTCCCACATGCCAAAGACTTGCTGGTTGATAGGTTAATTGGCCATTATAAATTGCCACTAGTATAGGTAGGTGGTAGGGAAATATAGGGACAGGTGGGGATGTGGTAGGAATATGGGATTAGTGTAGGATTAGTATAAATGGGTGGTTGATGGTCGGCACAGACTCGGTGGGCTGAAGGGCCTGTTTCAGTGCTGTATCTCTAAACTAAACTAAATAAGGTCAGAAGTGAGGGTGCTCGCTGATGACTGCACAATGTTCAGCACCATTTGCAATTCTTCAGATACTAAAGCAGCCCACGTCCATAATGCAGCAAGACCTGGACAATTTCCAGGCTTGGGCTGATAAGTGGCAAGTAACATTCGCGTCACACAAGTGCCAGGCAATGACCATCTCAAACAAGAGAGAATCTAACCATCTCCTCTTGATGTTTAATGGCATTAACATCACTGAATCCCCCACTTTCAACATCCTGAGAGTCACCAATTGACCAGAAACTGAACTGGACCAACCACATAAATGCGGCGGCTACTAGAGCAGGCCACAGGCTGGGAATTCTACAGCGAATAACTCATCGCCTGTCTCCCCAATACCTGTCCACCATCTATAAGACAAAAGTCAGGAGTGTGATGGAATTCCCTCCACTTGCCTGGATGGGTGCAGCTCCAACAACACTCAAGAACCTCAACACCATCCAGGATAAAGCAGCCGACATGACTGGCACCCCATCCACCACCTTCAACATTCACTCCCTTTACTGCACAGTGACAGCAGTGTGTACCATCTACAAGATGCACTGCAGCAACTCAACAAGGCTCCTTCAACAGCACCTTCCAAACCCGCGCCCTCTACCACCTAGAAGGACAAGGTCAGCAGTTGCATGGGAACACCACCACCTGCAAGTTCCCCTCTAAGCCACACACCATCCTGACTTGGAACTATATCACTGTTCCTTCACTGTCACTGGGTCTAGATCCCGGAACTTCCTTCCGCACAGCATTATTGGTGTAGCTACTCCCGAAGGACTGCAGCAGTTCAAGAAGACAGCTCACCACCTCCTTCTCAAGGGCAATTAGGGATGGGCAATAAATACTGGCCGAGCCAGCGACGCCCACATCCCCTGAATAAATAAAAAAATAATTCCGGACAAGGAAACCTATCAGTGTCAAAACATTCTCCCTCTACAGCATGTTGATGAGCTGATTGATTCCATGCCAGCAGCTTTGAGAACCACTATTTCAGAAATCTGAAAATGGTCACAAGGAGGACTTCTCTGACTTTACCTGAGCATTGAGGATACCATTCTAGGTGGAGAAAAGACCAACTGGAAATTCATTTGGCAAGATTTCTATAGGGTGTCAAGAACCACACCAGGTTTCAGAAGGTAATCATAAACTCCACCCACAGACAGCCACATTGGTTAAAGATCCATTCACTTGGTAGGCCTTTTTTGCCATCATATGCTGCACCTGTCTATGAGCTGCTGAATAGATCAGTTTGATTATACAAGTTCCTAAATAACTCCAGGTGGGTCAAGGTAAAGATCCACTGCTCTCCTAGTTTCTGGCAGTCTTCAAACATCACTTACCATTACTAATCTCTGGAAGATCAAACTTGGTGAAGTCCCACCACTGGAGGCGATAAGTGATATTGGCAATATTACTGGCCACAGCAGACTGTCCGTCACCTATCACAGCACCTGCAATTAGAAACGAGAAACTCAGAAAAGGATGCCTTTTAGCCTTTATCACTATATTGGTTTATGTCAGCCTGTTGCTTACTTAAGAACTCACGGATGATTAAATTTTATCCAAGTTGCGAAAATATCGAATATTAAGTCATAAACAGGACGTTGAAGTGTAAAATGTGTTGAACTTTCAGGACATTCCACAACCTCATAAACCTTTAAGGGAATCTGAGAGACCAACAGAAGGGTTCAGATATCAGCGAAACACAGAACCAAATCTTGCACAATTGATATCCATTGAATGTGAAGACGAGACTTGGCGTTAATTACGGAATGTAGTATTTGGAGCTTAGGTGTACGATCTATTTATAAAAATCACCCCCATTTAAAGTACGTTCTTTCTAATGGACAGATAAATGCAGGGGACCTTTTTTGGTGCCAAATGTTTTTTCCACTTCTCCTTGTGGCTGCAATTCTTTCTGGCACAGGGCATCGCTAGCAAGTGGAAAAAAATATTAATTTTGTTTGAAATGTTAAAACACTGCTCACCTCTAACAATGCCATGCATGCACATGAACAACACTGACAAAATCTGTATTGCCAGAAGAGCTTAGTTAGGGAGATACATACACATTTCACTTGAATTTGGTCTCGTATAGTAACATTATAAACAGGAGTAGGCTATTCAACCCCTTGAGCTTGTTCTGCCATTCGAAGAGATCATGGCTGATTTGTGATCCACCTTTTCCCCATATTTCTTAATAGCATTGGCTAATAAAAATCTATCAATCTCAGTTTTAAAATTAACAATTGATCTAGCCTTTAGCGGTAGTGTGTTTCAAACTTCTTCCACCCATTACGTGAAAACATGCTTCCTAATTTCACTCCTGAAAGTTCTGGCTTGAATTTTTTGACCATGTCCCTTAGTCCAAGATTTCCCAACTAGCGAAAATAGTTTCTCCCAATCTCCCCTATCTATTCCCCTAAATTTCTTGCGCAGCCCCAATTTCCATTGCCCAACCATTGGGACCCAAGCCTGCAGCTGCCGATGCCCCAAGTACTGGAATTCCCTCCCTAAATTTCTCAAGTCACTCCAAAAAACCTAACTCTTTGACCAAGCTGCTAGTCGAAAAATGAAAGTTATTGTTGTTGACTTTTGACAACACCTTAAATTGGTGACATGCAAAAAAACTGAAACTACCAGCTTGGAAAGCAGGAACTTCCCCAATCTCCCCCTGACCATATACTAACTGACACAGTCAGTTTGAGGCAGTTGAATACACAATGAGATGATAGCCTTAACTCTGTAGTAACACTTTCGCCCAAGTCATAAGGTGACGGGTTCACACCCCACTCCAGAGACTAGAGCACATAAACTCAGCTGATGCTTCAGTGTAAGACGGAAGGAGTGCTAAGCTATTTCAAGTGCTGTCTTTTGGATGAGAGATGAAACCATCTGCTATCTCATGGTACTTTTTGGAGAATAGTGTATTTTAATCAAAACCTATTTGCATCAACTGTATTACCTGATGAAGTTCAGACATTAATACTACTTCCAGAATCAATACTACTTTCACAATCATTAGCACCATTTGCAAGATCAGCAACTAGGCCCAACCATCTTCAGCTGCTTCATCAATGACCTTCCTTCTATCATAAAGTCAGAAGTGGGGATGTTCGCTGATGATTGCACAATGTTCAGCACCATTCGTGACTCCTCAAATACTGAAGCAGTCTGTGTAGAAATGCAGCAAGACCTGGACAATATCCAGGCTTGGGCTGATAAGTGGCAAGTAACATTTGCGCCAGGCAATGACCATCTCCAACAAGAGAGAATCTTAACATCTCCCCTTGACATTCAATGGCATTATCATTGCCGAATACCCCACTATCAACATCCTGGGGATTACCATTGACCAGAAACTGAACTGGAGTAGCCATATAAATACTGTGGCTACAAGAGCAGGTCAGAGGCTAGGAATCCAGAGGCAAGTAACTCACCTCCTGACTCCCCAAAGCCTGTGCACCATCTACAAGGCACAAGTCAGGAGTGTGATGGAATACTCTCCACTTGCATGGATGGGTGCAGCTCCAACAACACTCAAGAAGCTCGACACCATCCAGAACAAAGCAGCCCACTTGATTGGCACACCATGCACTAACATTCACTCCCTCCACCACCGACGCACAGTGGCAGCAGTGTGTACCATCTACAAGATGCACTGCAGCAACACACCAAGGCTCCTTAGACAGCACCTTCTAAATCCGCGACCTCTACCACCTCGAAGGACAAGAGCAGCAGATGCATGGGAACATCATCACCTGCAAGTTCCCGTCCAAGTCACACATCATCCTGACTAGGAACTATATTGCCGTTCCTTCACTGTCGCTGGGTCAAAATCCTGGAACTCCCTTCCTAACAGCACTGTGGGTGTACTTACCTCACATGGACTGCAGCGGTTCAAGAAGGCAGCTCATCACCACCTTCTCAAGGGCAATTAGGGATGGGCAATAAATGCTGGCATAGCCAGTGACGCCCACATCCCATGAATGAATTTTAAAAAACTGCAAACAGCTGCAGATTTAAAGTTACTATTGTTATGAAAAAGCTTCTATTTTTTGTTAAATTTATTTTGAAGACTCATATTTAAATTGTGGAAATGGATTCATTTTGGAAGGCTGAAGATTTCATACATGCTGGACTTTGTTTTTTGTTGAAAATTCACTGAAAGGACATTAGATGTGTTTGAAAACAACCTTTACTGGATATCAGGTACCTCGAGATAAATAAACAGCAGAAACCTTGCTGACTTGGGGGAATCTTTACAGAGAAGTCATTTGAGAGAGTCAGGAGTTGGTTTAGCTTCTGAGATACTGTTTGGTTCAGTTGGGGTGTGGTCTGTTTTGAGTTAGTTGGAGATCAACCTGTCAAGAGAGAAACAGCCAGCTCATCTCTTCCCTCCTGTCTCTGTGAAACGTTGCAAAGATCCAGAGTGTGGGAGCTAAAATCCCTGATGCTGCATTTCTCCCGATAAGCTAGAAAAACCTGCCAGATTAATTCTTGACGTCGCCTGAAAAGAATTACTCCAGAAAAGAGAAACTAGAAAAGACAGTGCATTCCTCCCGCCTCGGTTGTAACATATAACTGGGGGCTCTGTGCGGGGTAACCCAAAGTTGATAACGTTGAATTGTAAGTGGGGTAATAATAATTGAGAAGAGGAAAAGGAAGAACCTGATTTCTTGTGCATTCGAGTAAAGTTTACGCTACCGGAATGGATTTGTCAGTTCCTATGACCTTTCTGGAGAAGGAGGATTTATCTCTGAGTGATTTGAAAATCTTAACTTAGGCTAATAGCATTGGCAGCAAAATTGGGGTTAGAGTTAAAACCAAGGGCTAAGAAAGCAGATATAATTGAAGTAATAGCACAGCATTTGCAATTGGGAGAAGAAAAAAGCAATCCAGATGGTAGTTCAGTGGAATTAGCTAGGATTCAGTTACAGATGAAGCAGCTTGAACTTCAAAAGGAAAAAGAAATAGAAATGAAAAAACTTGAACTACAGTTTCAAAGGGAGCAAGCAGAGTGGCAGGAAAAAGAATTGACAAAGAAGAAACTTGAACATGAAAGAGTGGAAAGGGCAAAAGAGAGAGCATTTCAAACAGAAAGAGAAGGAAGGGAATTCGAATTAAAAAAGCTGGAACTAAGACAAAAGAGTGGCCTTGATTCTAGGGAAAATTCTGGTGAGGAAATGACTCCAGCCCAGGACGGAGTAGAGAGCTGTTTAAATTTGTGCAAGCCCTCCCAAAGTTAGAGGAAAGGGACTTCGAGGCATTTTTCATTTATTTAGAAAAGACAGCCATACACATGAAGTGGTGAAGGAAAGCTAGACACTACTTATGCAAAGCAGGTTGATAGGCAGAGCTCATGAAGTTTATGCTATGCTTTCTGAGGAGGCTTCTACAAATTATGAGATGGGAAAAAAGGCTCTTCTCGCTGCTTGAGTTGGCCCCTGAAGCTTATAGGCAGAAATTTCAGAATATCCGTAGACAGCCCGGGCAGACTTGTACAAAATTTGAGAGGGTAAAGCAAATTAATTTTGATTGTTGGATGCGGGCACTAAAGGTAGAGGCCACGTATGAGGCCCTTGGGGAACTAATTCTGCTGAAAGAATTTTAAAATTCACACCCTCTGTTAATAAGAACCCATGTAGAAAATCAGACGGTTTCAACAGCCAGACAGGCAGCTGAGATCGTTGATTACGAGCTTGTCTACAAGCCCAAACCCTTTGTCTGCCACCCCCACAAACCCGAGAAAGATAGAAGGTGGGAGGGTGAAAGGAAGGCAAGTAACCGGGAACAAGAAGGGACAGCTAGGAACGCCCTGGGATCTTCTCCTCAGTCCAGAAAGGAAGATGCTGAGAGTGGAAGTAAGGTCCGCAAGCCTAACTGTTAACATTGTCAAGGTGGGACACCTTCATGCAGAATGCTGGAAGTTGCAGGGTAAACCTACGAAAGTTATTGGAGTAGACAAGGCCAATGCAGAGAAAGGGACCCTGCAGATCAGGCTGTAGCTCTGACTGCAGCTGTAAGACCAAGTACAAATACCACTGAGTGCGGGGGATGTGAATAAAATACCCAAGAGTTACAGGGTATTCTTGTCAAAAGGAAAAGTAACTCCTTATCCCGCAAGTGAGGCAGGTTATATTTAGCGATACAGGAGCCACCCAAACTCTTTTGCTGGGGAAAGACATAGCTTTTCCACCAGAAAGCGCACTGAATGCTAAGGTTTTGGCGAATGGTATCGGCGGGGAGTATACCTTTATAATCGGGTGCACCTAGAGTGTGACCCAATGTCTGGAATGCTAACTGCAGGAGTTGTCCATAGCTTTCCTCTAGACGGAGCTACTCTTGGGGAATGATTTGGCCGGATCGAAGGCAGTAGCTTCTCCAGTAGTCACGGAAAGACCAAATGAAGTCAAAAGAGACAGAACAATTGCAGGAAAAGGTTCCTGGAATTTTTCCTTCTTGTGTCGGGACCCGAGCAATGGCTAAACAAGTTCCATTATCAGAGGTAAAATTGGCACCACAGATAGATAGTCGAATATCTGAAACACTCTTTGAGGATTTGGATAATCTGAAGGAAGTGTTGAGCAAGTCTTCTTTGATCAAGGCTCAGCAAGCCAATCCAGAGTTAAGTAAAGTAGCACAATCGGCCCTAACGGAAACTGCGGCAAAGTGCATTCCGGAAGGCTACAATATTAAAAATGGGAATAAATGAGCAACTGGAGACCTCCTCACAGACCTTCAGATGAATAATGGACAGTTGTTCACTAGATAGTGGTAGCGCTCAAGTATTGCCGGGAAATATTAAGGATAGCCCATGAAATTCCTATAGCAGGACATGTAGAGATTTGGAAGACCCAATCACGTATAGGTCGACATTTTTACTGGCCAGGTCTTTCCAAGGACGTGGTGCAGTTTTGTAAAACATACCATATGCGCCAGATTGTGGGAAAACCATAATCTGCCATAAAACCGGCACTTCTAATTTCCATACCAGTTTTTGGGGAACCATTTAATAGGGTATTAGTAGACTGTGTGGGACCTTTACCAAAACCAAAAGTGGGACATCAATGTATACTCGCTATCATGGATATGGCTACTCAGTTCCAGAGGCCATTCCCTTGAGATCAATTTCTGCTAAGGTAGTGGTAGAGAAGTTAACCCAGTTCTTTGTTCACTAGATATGGATTACTGACTTAGATTCAGTCAGATCAAGGTTCCAATTTTATGTCCAACATTTTAAAGGAAGTTATGGATAATTTGGGTAAAACACAGTACGGTCTTCAGCATACCACCCACAGACACAAGAGGCTCTAGAAAGGTACCATCAAATCCTCAAAACGATGACCATGGTATACTGTCATGAATATCCCCATGATTGGGATAAAGGGCTAGAATTTTTTTGTTTGCCACTAGGGATTCACCTAATGAGTCCACCGGTTATAGTCCTTTTGAATTAGTTTATGGACATGAGATAACAGGTCCTCGAAAACTAATCAAAGAAAAGTTTTTAGGACAGAACAATGAACCTTCCATGTTAGATTATGTATCCGTGTTCCAGGAGAGGCTCACAATGAGCCTGCAAGGTGGCTCAGCTTCCCAAACAACCAAGACATGGGCAGACAAGCATGCAGAGACCCGAACATTTGAACGAGGGGATGATGTATTAGTATTACTGCCTTTACAGGGTGAACCACTGAAAGCACGGTTCAGTGGTCCATATAAAGTAGTCAAAAGAATTGGTAAAGTAAATTATTTGACTGACACCCCAGACTGCCGGAAAAAGAATCGGCTGTGTCATATCAATGTGTTGAAACAATATCATCATAAGCAAGAACAGGTAGGTCAGGTAATAAAGAGAGTGAAAGATGAAAGGGATAGTGAAGATAAGGCAGAAGGAGGCCTGGGCAATACTCAAATTGAACCCCCAATATCCAGTAAGCTAATACTGAACAGTTAGGTAGATTAGACACTATGTTTTCATATTTAGATGCAGAACAATGAGAAGACCTAACAAGGCTACTCACAGCATTTAAAGGCGTCTATAGGGACAAACCAGGGTGTACAACCTTAGCCGCACATGATGTGGATGTAGGGGAATCATTTCCTATTAAACAGCATTCTTATTGCTTAAGTCTAGAGAACAGGCCCAGGTGAAAGCAGAAATCCAATACATGTTGGAAAACCACTTAACTGAACCCAATCAAAGCAGCTGGAGCTCCCCAGTCACATTAGTTCCTACTTAATTTACTAAACATGTGACCAATTAAATTAAATGGCTCTGTAAAGTTTTTTAAAAAGTTATTTTCAATTATCTTGAATTTGGGGACTCAGAGCTGAAAGACCCTTAATAAAAATTCTTATTTTTGGTGATAAAATATTTTCACCTGTATTAATAAAACTGAACCAGGTTACTACTCAAACACATCATAAGTGGAAAGAGAAAAGAAACAACTGCACTATTTTATGCTCTCTTTTGCACAGGTTCGTGTTCAAAATGGAAACGTTACCCCTTGAATCCTTCCAGTGGCTCCTAACTGGACTGGCAAATGTTGACGTAGCTCAATTTAATATAACCCACTGTTTAGCGCCAGCCGTGGCTCAGTTGGTAACACTATCACCTCTGAATCAGAAGGTTACTGGATGGGATGTTAAATCGAGGCCCCATCTGCCCTGAGGTGGATGTGAAAGATCCCAATGGCAGTATTTTGACAGCAGAGGAGTGACACCTGATGTCCTGGCCAATATTTATACCTCAATCAATATCACAAAAACAGATTATCTGGTCATCATCACATTGCTGTTTGTGGGAGCTTACTGTGAACAAATTGGCTGCCACATTTCCTACATTACAACACTGACTACATTACAAAAGTACTTCACTGACTATAAAGTGCTTTGAAGCATCTGGTGGTCGTGAAAGGCGGTATAATTCTTTTTTAAAACCAGTGCATTTCCTACAATGGCTTCTCCTCCTGCTTCCAATAGTCACCTCTACAGTACTTGTAAGTTTGATCAAGTTCCTTATTTCTCATCTATATGCTTCCCTCAGCACCACAATCTGCTGTAAACATGGGGTTAGCTTCCAGATATATGTTGACAGCCAGCTTCAGCTCTCGACTGACACCTATGCACACCGGCTTACATTATCAAGCTGACCAACAGGTATATAAGAAGTTGTGACAGATCCCAAAAAGCTGACCATTCAAGAACAGTCCTGACATGTGAAAACATATAGCTACACAGACTTTGCAAATTAAATAGTCAATACACATAATGCTTATGCACTTGCATTGGTGAGAGGAAACACATAAGCCTGAAGGGGAAATAGGCACAAAATTAGTGGAGCACTTCTTCGGCAGTCCAGGGCATGCACTCCCATACGGTTTTGAAATTTTGCTTGTAAAATTGTGAATTCTGGTTAATTTTAAGCACTTTTATAATTAATAATTTTTATTGAAAACTAAATACCATGTTATCTTCATCAGGCAAATCTGACACAACTACTCACCTAAACGTTGCAACAGTCCCTCTCCTAATCACCACTATTCCAGTTTACAAAGGCACTCTACCATGTTCCAGATGCAATTCAGAGGCACAATATATTTTCAAACTCGCCAAACACACCTAAATCTTCTATAAGTTCCATTTGTACTGGCTTCCTTTCCCCCACCTGCCTCCCCCTCAACATTTCAACTTGGTTCTCTCCTCCGCCCATGTTCATACTCACAGTCCATTTTCAATTAATGTTCAGTGTTCTCCTTTCTCTTCCAATCCAAAGCAACATTCACAGCTTTTCTGGCCTGAAAACACTGCCCTCAGCATCTGTGTTTTTCCCCTCTTCATTACCATTTATTTCTTCCCTTTCATTGCCATCTATTTACCCTCTTGCATTAACATTCACCTCCCTGTAATCCAGTCCTGCTGCACCCCGAGACCAGCAGCTGGTACACTGGCATGCGTTGCCCTCTTCTCTCAACACCGTTCTGCACTTATGACAGGGATTGTGGCCTCTGTACATTAAATGGGAGAACCCTGGAGAACACAAATATTCTTGCTCAGTGTTCAGAAAGTGCAATCCCTGATGCTAAAGTGTGATACAGAGAGAAGGGGCCTGGTCTGGGGCATTAGCAACTAGATTCAGGGAGCTGCAGTACGAAGGAGATAGGGGCTTAACGTGCGCTAATCTTTGTCAGTTAACGCTGATCAGTACCCTGACCCTAATACTAACTAGCAGCATAAAATGCTGACAAGTAGACACATATGATCACACTTGGCTCCATGAGTGTTGTTATGCTTTCCGACATCAAGTTGTAGATGAGCCAGAACAATTTTTAGACTAAGACTGGCAAGACTGAAGCTATCCCATTTGTTTCCCACTAGAAACTGCAGGCTTTACCCAATCACATCTCCTTCTTTGGTTGCTTGCCCAGGCAGAAAACTGCGTACGTTGTATGATCTGAGGCTAAACGTCAAACTGTGTCGCCTATACGTCACCAGCACAATGCATTTCCACTTCTGCAACATAGCTTGCCTCCATTCATATTTTACCCAATTATGGCTAAAGCTCTGTCCACGCCTTTGTCAATTCCAGACACAATTTTTCCAATGTCCCTTTCAACAGCTTTCCTACTCTATCCTCTATAAACACTAATTCATCCTAACATCAGACACTTCAATCTTATCCCATACTGAATCCCTATCATCTATCAGACCTGCCCATCCTGAGCTCCAATGGCTCCTAGTCCCCAACATATTGACCTTAAAATTCTTATTTTCATTTGCAAATCACCTGACAGCTAACTTCCACTCCAACTTTGCAACTTTCTCCAGCCATTACCTGGAACTAACACTCTCCACTTTTCCGACTCTGGCCTACTGCTCAACCTCCCCCAACCCCACCAATGATAGTGTCTTCACCCCTCACTGTCCTGTAATCTGGAACTCTCTTAAACCTCTCTGCCGTGTGAATCTCTCCCCACCTACAAAAGTTTCCTCAAAACTGATCGGTTCAAACCCTCTCCTAACTCTTGCTTGGTTAAGTGCTTTGGCTCTTTTTGCTACGTTAAAGGCACTAATTAACCACAAATTGTTTCTGCAGCACTGATGTAGAAGCTACAGAGCAAATAACAAGCATTCAATCCCACGAACATGTTCTTTCAGCTTAACGACTCAATGGAAATCACAGCAGGAATTCCTGAGGGTAATTACCTTCCTACAAATATAAAAGCAAAATACTGCAGATGCTGGAAATATGCAATAAAAACAGAAAATACTGAAAACACTCAACAGGTCTGACAGCATCTGTAGTGAGAGAAACAGAGGTATTGTTTCAGATCAATGACCTTCCACTGGAACTGAAAAAAATGTTAGAGCTGAAACAGGCTTTAAGCAAGTACAAAAGCAAGGAAGGGGACAGGGAGCAACAAAAGGGAAGGTCTGAGATAGGGTGGGAGACAGGAGAGATTGAATGACAAAAGGAATAATGGTGCAAGGCAAAAGTAGATGATAATGGGACAGAAAAGAAATGTCCAGGGGAGGTGTAAATAGAAAATGCAAAATCATCAACAAAAGCTGCTGTCCAAAAAAAAAAGGGGTTATCTGAAATTTTTGAATTGAATGTTGAGTCAGGAAGGCTTTAAAGTGCCTACTCAAAAAATGTGGTGTTGTTCCTTGAGATTACGCCGAGCTACATTTAAACCATGTAGGAGACCAAGGACAGAGAGATTAGAATGGGAGTGGGGTAGAAAGAACTAAAATGACAGGTGACTGGAAGCTCAGGGTCACGCTTGCGGACTGAACGATGTGTTTGGTAAAGCGTTCACCTAATCCGAGTTTGGTCTTCCCAATGTAGAGGAGACTGCATTGTGAGCAGCAAATGCAGTATATCGGAACATAGGACCAGGAGTTGGCCATTCAGCCTGGCGAGCCTTACCGCCACTTTCCCGCACTATCCTCATATCCCTTGATGTCAATAGTATCCAGAAATCTACTGATTTCTGCCTTGAGCATGTTCAATGATTGAGCTTCCACAGCCCTCTGGGGTAGAGAATTCCACAGATTCACCACATCTGAGTGAAGGAATTCCTCCTCATCTCAGTCTTAAATGGCCTACCCCTTATTCTGAGACTATGCCCCCTGTTTCTAGACTCACCAGCCAGGGTAAACGTCCTATCTACTTCAACCCTGTCAAGCCCTGTAAGAATTTTGTAAGTTTCAAGACAATCCCGCCATCCCAGTGAATAGTCTGGTGAACCTCCATTGCACTCCCTCTATAGCAAGTGTAGTATAAGGGTTTGAAAGGGTTAATGTCTGGAACAGTGTGAGTAACAACTCCCACTGTGATGATATAAGAGATGGTATGGGAGAGCGACTTGAAGAAAGGAGAAGCAGCATGGAGTGGAGTGTAAAGCTGTATTTAGTTCTTTAATTTGTTATAAACTAGTTATTGTTAAAATTTACCGATGACTCAGTCATCTCTCCTAGCTAGACTAACCGAACATACATTATGGTGAACAGCAGTGGTTCTTTCCACACATCACAGCAGCTGTGAAGGACACAGAAAACTTTGAAAAACAACTTTAAGGAAGCTAGGAAAATCAGACCGGAAAAAAAAGGCGCCAAAACTGCAGAACTCGAGAAGAGGCTGTGAGGAGCTCCATGGCTACTCCATAGACGAAGTGGAGACAAGGAGAGTTGGCTTTCAGAGGCATTCAAACTGCACAACAGAGAAGCGGTGGTCTGTGAAAAAAATCTCAGTCCAGCGATTGCAGGCTTTGAGTCAGAGAACCAAGCAATTGTCGGGGATTTGGAGAGCAACCATTAAAAAGGGCAGAAAGTAGTTTTTAATGGCACACTAGGCAGGCAGCACCAGAAAAAACAGATCCATAGCAAGGGCAGATCCAAGGTCAGCGCCATTACACGTGGTGACCGCAAGGCAGCACGAAAAAAAAAGTGGCTACAAATACTCGATACGCCAGGGGAAGGGAGTGAAGAGACATTTGAAATAACGCTGCAAAGCTGTGTTCAAGAAATAAATACCTAGTCTGGCAGAGAGATTCCCCCAGGGCAAGACAGTGACTGCAGCGAGAGTTAGTACGAGGCTGAGCAGGGTGGGAAAACTTCCAATACTGGAAGGCAAATTTAAAACACCAAGAAACTATCTAGACATCTTAGAAAAGCCATGGATCTTAAATTTACATTACTAGAGAAGTTATGGCACATGGAAGGACCAAATCAAACTCAAAACTGGCCCCTTTGGAGAAAAAGATTTTTGAGGTACAGAATTGCTTCAAAATTATATAGCAAGTCTGAAGCAGAACAAGTCAACACATTACTTTATTCCATAGTAGCAACAGTAAACAATGTTATTGCAAGATAAGGCATTAATGAGATATCAGATAAATTTGAAGAAGTCTTAAAAGCCTTTAATAATTATTTCAACCCAAGGAGCAACAAGATTCTAGAAAGGGCCAAATTCAACAGAAGGGTCCAGAAACCAGGTGAAGCGGTAGATGCTTTTATTAATGACCTTTACCAGCTAGTTGAAGGATGCGAATATGGAGACCTAAAAGCAGAATACAAGACTGCAGTGTAGTTTGTATTGCTGATGAATCCATTTGAGATTTATTGCCATCTAAGCAAGACCTCACCCTGGAAAAAGCTGGTGAGACAAGCAGAGGTCCGGAAGCGGAACAGAGCAATCCTAAGAGGTGAAGAAAAACCTTGGTTCAGGAAACCTCCAGTGACCATACAGTTCCTTGAGCACAGGACTGCAAAAAGAAGCAGCAGAAAAGGAGGTTCACTTGGGAGGGAAAGTGCAAGACACCATCAAACCCTGCCAGCACTGTGGCTCCAAAAAGACCCACAGGCGCAAAAGGTGTCCTGCAAACAAAGCAGAATGCTTTCACTGCAACAAAGTTGCCCATATTGGGAAGATGTGCCAAAGTAAAACCTCTACTTTCACAAGTTCTAACGGAAAAGTCTTCACACATAGAGCTATTAATGAAGTTAAACAATCGCCATCAGAAGAGAAATCAAAAAACTTCCTTGGTGAGATCAATGATCCTAATAATGCGTTCTAGAATACAGATATATATGTCAACAGACATAGCACCAACTTTAAACTAGACATTGAAGCAACTGTAACAGTTTTATCAGACAACAAACCGTGGTCAACGCATTGCCTGCAACCAACAGAAACTCAGTCACACGGTCCAGGAGGGATTGAACTGAAAGTCAAGAGAAAGCTACAGGCAACACTCCAGTACAAGGGAAAGCAGATATTGGAAACACGGTATGTTCTTCAGAATCAAGAATTCTTTCTTTTAAGTAGAAGAGCTTGTATACACCTTAATCTCATCAAGAAAGTGGAAGAGGTTAAGCAGCTAGAATCCAGCAGTCACTTCCAAAGAGACTTTCTCAAATTATTTACTGGTTTAGGAAGACTTAAGACTGAATATAGTATTATTTTGCGAACGGATGTTAAACCTGTGTGTCTTTTCACGCCTCGGAAGATACAACACCCACTAATGAAGCAAGTCCAATTTGGATTAGCACCATCAGAACTGTTGATGGGAAGGAAGCTCTGAATGCAACTTCCCATCCTACCCAAAAAATTACTTACAAGGCTAGAAGTCCAGGATTATCAGAAAGTTCAAGACAGAAAAAAGTCTTATCAAAAACAACAAGCTTATAACTATAACAGGAGATATCACATCAGAAACCTACCCAAGTTGATGGAAGGAAAAAAGGTATGGGCATGGGACCAAGGCAGAGAAGGTGTAATGGTCCAGAGAGATAATCCTAGCTGCCCCTGTTACTTTCCTTTCTTTCACCATCTTCTATCCTTCTTGGGTTTGTGGGGGTGACAGACAAAGGGTTTGGGTTTATAAACAAGCTTGTACTCATCAGCGATTCCCGCTGCTTGTCTGGCTGTTGAAACTTTCTGATTCTCTACATGGGTTTGTACTAACGGAGTGAGTGAATTTTAAAATTCTTCGAGGAGAATTAGTTCCCCAAGAGCCTCATACATTGCTTCTACATTTAGTGCCCCCGCCCAACGATCAAAATTAATTTGCTTTACCCTCTCAAATTCTATACAAGTCTGCCCAGGCTGTCTCCGAAGATTCCAAAATCTTTGCCTATTAGCTTCAGGGACTAACTCAAAAGCAGCGAGATTATCCTTTTTTGCCATCTTATAATCTGCAGGAGCCTCCTCAGAAAGCATGGCATAAACATCATGAGATGTGCCCATCAACCTGCTTTGTATAAGCAGTGTCCAGCTTTCCTTCACAACTTCATCTGTCTGGCTATCTTTTCAAAAGAAATGAAAAATGCCTCTACATCCTTTCCTCAACTTTGGGAGGGCTTGCACAAATTTAAACAGCTCTCCAATGGGTCCTGGGATGGAGTCAGATCATTCCTTACCAGAATTTTCCTTGGAGCCGAGGCCACTCTTTTGACTTAGTTCCAGCTTTTTAAACTTCAAATTCACTTTCTCGTTGAAATGCTTTCTCTTTTGCCCTTTCCTCTCTGTCAAGTTCAAGTTTTTTCATGGCCAATTCTCTTTCCTATCCAAGCTTAAGTTTTTCCAATTCTTTTTCTTGCTCAAGCTTTTTCATTTCCATTTCTTTTTCTTTGTCAAGTTCAAGCTGCCTCATCTGTAACTGAATTTTAGCTAATTCAACTGCATGACCATCTGGTTTGCCTTCTTCTTCTAATTGCAAATGCTGGGCCAGTACTTCAATTAAGTCTTCTTTCCAAGCTCCTGGTTTTAACTCGAACACCAACTTTTCTGCCAATTCCTTTAGTCGAACCTTGGTTAAGTTTCTCCAATCACTCAGTGATACATCCTCCTTCCCCAGAAAGGTCATTGCAACAGACAAAGATATTCTGGTAGTGTAAACTTTACTCTAATGCACAAGAAACCTGGTTTTTTTACTTTTCCTCTTTTCAATTATTATTACCCCACTTACTATTCCACATCATCGGCTTTGGGTTATCCTGCACAGAGCCTCCAATTATATGTTATGACCGAGGTGGGAGGAGTGCACTGTCTCTTCCAGTTCCACTTCTTCACAGGTCACACATATATTTAAATGTTTAGTCAGTTACTGAAGCAGTCAATCATATATTCTACTCGTTACCCCAGAATAAAATACACCAACCAGGTTTCTTTAATAAACAACAAAATTATCACATTGTCACATTATCATCAAACAAGACTTAACCAGTAACGAGGCAAAGCATTGTTGCACAGATTGAAATGTGAAAATTCCCCTTTTTAAATTCCCCACACACACCGAACAAATACAGAAATTCTCTGCAGTGGTCGGTTACAAAAAAAAGCAAATACCAATACTTTGGTCATATGCTTGCTAATTCTTGAAGAAAGAAGAGGAGATCTGGAAAGATGTCATTTGTCCCTTTTTTGGTTTGGCATTGCAAATTCTCGTAGATGGCTGTCACTGGAATCTTTCTGGAGCAGTTCTTTTCAGGTGACGTTGAGGATCGGTTTGGCAGGTTTTCCAAGAGAAATGCGGCATCAGGAGTTTTTGGAAAGCTTTTCAGGAGAAATGCAGCATCAGCTTCTCTACTTCTTACACTTGATTCTCAGGAAGTTCTCAAAGAGATGGGAGAGGGTGAGCTGTTGATGGCTGCTCTACTGGCTGGTTTTCTCCAACTTCTTCAAAGCAGTTCACACCCCAGCACATTGTCCAAAACGAAACCAAAAATAATATCTCAAGAGTCGAGCCCCCTGACCCCTATAAATCTTGACCTGGCACTTCTCAGTAAACATCTTTCCCAGGTCACTAAGGTTTGTTTTGCTTATTGCTTAAAACACATGACTTCCAGCAAGGCTGTTTATAAACAATATCTCAGTGTCCTTTCAATGAGCTGTCAAAGACAAAGCAAGCTCCAGCATCTATGAAATCTTCAGCCTTCTCCACAAATCCATCTCCACAATTTAAATACGTCCTCAAAAACACATACTTAACATAATAAAGAAGCACTTTCGTAACAAGACAAAGACCACTGATCTTCCGAGTCTGGGGAGAGTTGTGAAGCCTCCTGATGTCAGAGACTTGGGTGAGATGGGGCAGTATGTAAAATTAAAAATGAATGTACACAAAATATATGGACAAAGCCTTGGGGTGGGAGGAGGGGGAGATGTATAAGGGTTTGAAAGGGTTAATGTCTGGGACTGAGTAACACCTCCCACTGTGATGATTTAAGAGATGGCATGGGAGAGAGACTGAAGAGAAGCAGCATGGCTTCAGTGGAGTTAGACTTACTTCTGTAAAGCTGTATATAGTATTTTAATATGTAATAAACTAGACTCAATTCTCTCCTAGCTATACTAACCAAACATACAACAGCAAGTATATCTTTCCTTAGATAAGGAGACCAAAACTGTACACAATATCCCAGGTGCAGACTCACCAAAGCTCTATACAATTGCAGCAAGACATTTTTACTTCTGTACTCAAATCCGCTTGTGATGAATGTCAACTTACCATTTGCCTTCCTAATTGCTTGCGCCACCTGCATACTAGCTTTTAGTGACTCATGAACAAGGACACCCAGTCCCTTTGGACATCAACGCATCCCAAGCTCTCACCATTTAAGAAATACTCTGCCTTTGTTTTTTTTCCTACCAAAGTGGATAACTTCACATTTATTCACATTATATTTCATCTGCCATGTTTATGTCCACTCACTTAGACTGTCCAAGTCCCCTTGAAGCCTCCTTGCATCCTCTTCACAACTTACATTCCCACCTGGTTTGTGTCATCAGAAAATTTGGAAATATTACATTTGGTCCCCAAATCATTTATATATATCATGTAGTGAATAGCTGTGGCCCCAGCACTGATCCTTGTAGTATTCCACTAGTAACAGCCTGCCCTTCTGAGAATGACCCATTTATCCCTACTCTCTGCTTTCTGACTGTTAACCAATTCTCAATCCATACAAGTATATTATCCCTAATTCCATGTGCTCTAATTTTGCTTACTAACCTCCCTGCGTGAGACCTTATCAAAAGCCTTCTGAAATTCCAAATGCACCACATCCACTGGTTCTCCTTTATCTATGCTACCAGTAACATCCGCATTGTCAAACATGATTTCCCTTTCATAAATCCATGTTGACTCTGCCCAATCATATTATTTGCTAAGTGTCCAGTTATCACATCCTTTATAATAGATTCTACCATGTTCCCTACTACTGACATCAAACTAACAGGTCTGTCGTTCGCCGTTTTCTCTTGCCCTCCCTTCTTAAGTAGTGGGGTTACATTTGCTACCTTCCAGTCTGCAGGAACCTCCAGAATTTTGAAAAGACAACCACCAATGCATTCACGATCTCTATAGCCACCTCCTTCAACACTGTGCTATGTAGCTCATCTGGTCCAGGGTTTTATCAAATATAAATCCAGTTCATTTTTCAAATACTACCTCTTTATTAATACTGATTTCTTCTAGTTCCTTATTTTCACAAGTCCCTTGGTTCCTGACTAGTTTTAGAAGATTTTCTGCATCTTGCTCCATGAAGAGACACAAATTGTTTAGTTTCTCCGCCATTTCGCTACTCTCCATGATAAATTCTCCTGTTTCCACCTGTAATGGATCCACGTTTGTCCTTGCTAAGCTTTTCCTTTTCACATCCCTAAAGAAGCTTTATGTTTCTTACTAGCTTTCATTCATATCTTCTTTTCCTTTTATCAGTGTCTTGATCAACCTTTGCTGGATTCTAAATTGCTCCCAATCCTCGGGCTTACCACTTTTTCTGGCGATCTTATAGCCACTTCCTTTGATCTAATGCAATCTTTAACTTCTTTCGTTAGCTACGGTTCATTCATCTTTCTGATTGAGTTTTTGCGTCTTAGAGGAACCTTTGTTGTAGACCATGTAATATTTCTTTAAATACTAGCCCTTGCCTGTCTACATTCAAATCTTTTAGTGTATTTTCCCAATTCACCATCGCTAACTTGTCCCTCATACCTTCATAGTTTCCTTTGTTCAGATTTAAGACCCTAGTTTCAGAATGAACCAAATCACTTTCAAACTTAATGTAAAATTCTATATTATTGTCACTATGACCTAATGGCTCCTTTACAGCAAGGTTACCAATTAGCCCTTTCTCATTACATAATGCTAAATCTAAAATAGCCCGATCCCCAGTTGGTTCTTCAACATACTGCTCCAGAAACCCATCTCGTACACACTCCAGGAATTAAACTCAAAGAAGGGCAAGTCAATTGCTGTTTCACCTGAAAGGAGTGTTTCATGCCTTGGATGGTGAGAAAGGAGGATGTAAAAGGGAAGGGGTTGCATCTCCTGTGCTTGCAAGGGAAAGGGAGGGTGTGATTGAGGAATGGACCAGAATGTCAGAGCCAACAGTCTCGTCAGAGGGCCAAAAGGAGGGAAAGGGAAGGTGGAACAACACTGGAGGTGGCAGAAATGGCGGAGGATGATCCATTGAATGTGGAGGCTGGTGGCGTAGAATGTGAGGACAAAGAGAACCCTATCAAGGTTCTGAAAGAGAAGGGAAAAGGCAAGAACAGAAAAATGGAAAATGAAATGGATCGGTCAACCACAGTGGAGGAACCCTCGGCTGAGGAGAAAGGAAGACACTAGTATGGAAGGTTGCATCGTTAGAACAAATACAACAGAGGTGGAAAGACTGGGAGAATGGAAGAGATAATATCCCATTACCATCTCCTTTTGCTTTGCACGGTCATCCCCTTTGTTATTTAATGTCTTTTGCCTTTTATCCTACCAGAGACCCTTTTGTTCCAATACACTTTCCCCATCCCCCCACTACATTACCCCGCCCCACCCCCTACTTTTCCGTGTTTTTGGACTTGCTTTAACTCTCTTACATGTCTAACATTTTACGGTTCTGATGAAAGGTCACTGACCCAAAATGTTAATTCTTTCTCTTGCCACGGGTGCTGCCAGACCTTCCTATGAATTCCTTTCCACACCACCAAAACCTCACCCCCCCCCCCTCCAATTATGTTATCTTCCCAAGGACCTCCTTCTCAAACTACACCATCTTTTATATAAAATATATAGCAGAGAAACAGGCCATTCAGTCCAACCAGTTCATAGAGTGGTTGATGCTCCACTCGAGCCTCCTCCCATCCATCTTCATCTAAATATCAGCAGAACCCTCTATTCCCTGCTCCCTCATATGCTTATCTAGCTTCGCCCTAAACGCATCTATTACATTTGCCTCAACTATTCCATGTGGTAGTGAGTTCCCCATTCTTTAGCTGTTAAAGAGCCTTCTGCTCTTAACATTACTCTTGGCTTACTGCAAGGATGCACATAATCTTGTTGAAGTTAAGCTATTTAGGGGTGAAATCAGGAAGCATTTCTTCACACAAATGGCAGTGAAAATCTGGATATTGGGTATATTGACACTTTCAAGACTGAACTCAATATATTTTTGTTAGGTAAGGGCATTAAGGGATATGGAGCAACAGCAGGCAAATGGAGTTGAGGCAAAAACAGAAAATGTTGGAAAGTACTCAGCAGGTCAAGCAGCATCTGTGATGAAAAAAAGAGTTAACGTTTAAGGCCAATGACCATTTGTGAGAACTGCAGCATGATGAAAGTTAACAACCTGAAATGTTAACTCTGTTTCTCTCTCTGCCTGACTTCCCAGCATTTTCTGTTCTTAATTTCGATTTCCAGCATCTGCAGTATTTTCTTTTTGGAAATGGAGTTGAGGCACTGATCAGCCATAATCAAATAGAATGGTGGTCAGACTTGAGGTGCTGAAAATCAAGGATTTTCTCAATCATTAAACTCATTTATCAAAATAATGCATTGTTAAAGAAGGGTAAATCACAAGATTTGGTGGTTCGCATGAGAAACAAAACTCACATGTGTCTAAGTACAGTTATGTCAGATGTAGTGGAATCAAAAGTCTGGTAGAGTGCCAGAAGTCTGCATCATCTCTAAAATGAAATCAACCAGCATTAAATATTCGGAAGATTAAATTGTTCTCCTTGAACATACTCAAGTAATAACTAAAGGATTTTGTTCAGTGATACAATCTCTTGTTCCAAACAACATTTGCAGACCCCAGAAACAGATTAAAGATCAATATATATGCCAATGTTTTTCATTACTCTCATACACAGTAGGAACAGCACCCATAATCGAAGAGTTAGAAACAGAAGTCATTATGGCAGCTGATAGGCTGGTTCTAACAGCAAGAACTTGACTTTGAATTCCTTTCATCTTGCAACCAATCACAATTTTTCCAATGTTGATCCCGTTTCTCTTCCCTTCCACTGGCTTACTTCCTTGACCTTTTTCAAAAGTTAACATATCACTACCAAATGTTTGTTACTTTTTATTTTAAATGCTTAGAGATCAAAAACAATTTTTCTAGTTCAAAAGATGTTACATTTTATTCAGAAAATGATTTATCTCTCAATTATCTTTAAAAAGTTATTCTCTCTCAGTTGGGAGAACTAAATGGATGAACCCGCCTGTAAACCCCAGAGCTCCAATACCCATCTGTTTAAGTGGAGCCGGCCCTGCTCATTTTTTCCTTCTTGAAATGATGGATGCTTTTGCCAACAACCATTATAAATTGGCTACCGACTGCAAGCTGCTGCAACAGCATAGTAAGGAAAGGTGCAGCTTTAAATATTCTATTCCCAAAATAGAATTTTTTTGATGATTGCTATAAAGAATACAAGTGGGTAAGTGGAGTTAAACTATAAAAAAGTGACAGTATCTAACTCAAAAAGGGACAGAATCCAGCTCTGTGCTCATCAACATCCCTGTCTTTGAAACATCTTTTAGTTTCCTCTCCCAAATCTCTTGCAATGGGTTGGCATATGCACTGGTTGGGTCACCTCTCCAAAGATTGTTTTTTCTATGTTGAGATTACTATATAAATACAAGTGGTCATGGTTGGGTTTTTATGGCCGCTTCCGTTTTTCTAAAAATTATATTCCTAACTTAACGTTTATGCAAAATAATCACTGCAGTTGGATTTAGTGCATATCTTTCTGGTAGTTTTAAGAATAAACATGCATTTATGCAGCACCTTTCACAAACTAAGGACATCCAAGAGTGCTTCAAAGCCAATGATATGCAGTTGCTGCTGTAAAGTAGGTAAAACACACAGTAACCAATTTGGGAGAGGGCGGTGCGGGGGCCTGGGAGCTCTCAATATTGACTTTGGACTTCATGAGAATGAGTGGCTTGGTAGCAATGCTACTGACTCAGCTGGCTGTCCTTAAGGACATATCCGCCAGACTGGGCCTGCGGCAGGTGGCCAGAGAACTCAACAAGAGAGAAAAATCTACTTGACCTTGTCTTCATCAATCTACCCATCACAGATGCATCTGTCTATGACAGTAATGGTAGGAATGACCACCGCACAGTCCTTGTGGAGACAAAATCACGTCTTCACACTGACGATACCACCATGCTAAATGGAATAGATTCATAACAGATCTAGCAGCTCAAAACTGGGCAGCCATGAGTCGCTGTGGGCCATCAGCAGCAGCAGAATTGTATTCAACCACAATCTGTAACCTCATGGCCAGGCATATCCCCCAAACTACCATTCCCATCAAGAAAGGGGATCAACCCTGGTTCAATGAGAAATGTAGAAGAGAATGCCAGGAGCAGCACCAGGCATACCTAAAAATGAGATGCCAACCTGGTGAAGCTACAACACAGAACTTCATGCATGCTAAAAAGCAGAAGCAGCATGCTTTAGGCAGAGCTAAGTGATCCCACAACCAATGGATGAGATCAAAGCTCTGCAATCCTGCCATGTCCAGTTGTGAATGGTGGTGGACAAACAGCTAACCGGAGAAGGTTCCAAAAACACCCCAACCCTCAATGATGGCAGAGCCCAGCACGTCTGTGCAAAAGACAAGCCTGAAGAAATTGCAACTAACTTCAGCCAGAAGTGCCGAGTGGATGATCCATCCCAGCCTTCTCCTGAGGTCACCAGGATCATAATTGCTGGTTTTCAGCGAATTCAGTTCGCTCCACGTGCTATTAAGAAACAGCTATAGGCCCGGAAGACATGTGCTCCAGAACTAGTCACACTTTTAGCCAAACTGTTCCAGTACAGCTAAACCACTGATGTCTACCCAACAATGTGGGCAATTGCCCAGATATGTCCTGTCCACAAAAAGCAGGACAAACCCAATCTGGCCAATTACCACCCCATCAGTCTACTCTCAATCAACAGAAAAGTGATGGAAGGTGTCGTGAAAGTGCTATCAAGCTTGACTTACTCAGCAATAGCCTGCTCACCAATGCTAAGCTTGGATTCCACAAGGGCCCCTCAGCTCCAAACCTTATTACAGCCTTGGTCCAAACATGGATAAATGAATTCCAAAGGTGAGAGGAGAGTGAGTGCCCTTTCCATCGAGGTAGCATTTGACAGAGTGTAGCATCAAGGAACTCCTGCAAAATTGAAGCCAATGGAAATCAAGGGGAAAATTCTCCACTGCTTGGATACTGAAGCAGTCCATCAGGCTTGGGCTGATCAGTAGCTAATAACATTTGGACCACACAAGTGCCAGGCAATGACCATCTTCAGCAAGAGAGATTCTAACCATCCCCCCATGGCATTCAATGCATTACCAAAACTGAATTCCTCACCATCAACATCCTGGGGGTCATCATTGAACAGCAACTTACTGGACCAACCATAGCTACAAGAGCAGGTCAGAGGCTGGGAATTCTGCTGCGAGTAACTCATCCCCAGACTCAACAAAGCCTGTCCACTATCTACAAGGCACAAGTCAGGAGTGTGATGGAATACTCCAAACTTGCCAGGATGAGTACAGCTCTCACACTCAAGAAGCTTGACACCATCCAGGACAAAGCAGCCCACTTGATTGGCACCCCATCCACCACCTTGAACATTCACTACCTTTACCACCGGCACACAGTGGCAGCAGTGTGTATAATCACCAAGCCTCCTTTGATAGCATCTTCCAAACCTGCAACCTCTACCAACTGGAAGAACAAGGGCAGCAAATGCATGGGAACAGCACCACCTGCAGGTTCCCCTCCAAGTCACACACCATTTTGACTTGTAAATGTATTGTCGTTCCTTCGGTGTCGTTGGGTCAAAGTCCTGGAACTCCCTCCCAAAGAGCGCAATGGGTATACCTAAACCACATGGATGGCAGCGGTTCACCATCACCTTCTCAAGGGCAATTAGGGATGGGCAATAAATGCTGGCGTTGCCAGTGATTCTCACATCCATGAATGAATAAAAAAAAATCTGGATTATTTTAAAATTGGTAAGCGTTGAGTCTTCTATTCTTTGTGTTGCAGAGAATGGCTCGTTGGTTCCATGAACATTACAGCATAGGAAATAGGAGCGGGAGTAGTCCATTTGGCCCTTCACGCCTGCTCTGCCATTCAATACGATCATGGCGGATCTTCTACAACTCCACATTCCCACATTATCCCGATATGCATTAATTCCCTGAGTACCCAAGTAACTATCTATCTCTGTCTTGAAGCTACTCAATGACTGAGCATCCACAGCTCTCTGGGGTGGAGAATTCCAAAGATTCACAACCCTTTGGATGAAGCAATTTCTCCTGATCTGAGTGGCCAACCTGTATTCTCAGACTGTGACCCTGCGTTCTAGATTCCCCAGCCAGGGGGAGATTTTCTCACCATCTATCCTATCAAGCCCCTTAAAAATTTTACGTTTCAACTGGATGTCCTCTCAGTCTTCTAAACGACAGGGAATATAGGCCTAGTGTACTCAATCCCTCCTCATCCCAGGAACCAGTTGAGTGAACCTTTGTTGCACTCCCAAGCTGTGATTTAGTTCTGCGACCACAGCAGTCTGGGCAGGACAAGTGCAAAATGTTAGAAAATGGGATGCTTTAACAAGGGTTTATTGAGGTCGGCACTATGACATTTCTAAGGGTACTTGCTAAGAACTTAAGAAATAGGAAATGGAGTTGGCCATTTGGCCCTTTGAGCCTGCTCCGTCATTCACACACTATCCTCATTTCCTTCAATTCCCTTAGTAACCGAAAATCTATCGACCTCTGTCTTGATTATACTTAAAAACAGAGCATCCACAGGTCTCTGGAGTACAGAATTCCTAAGATTTACAATCCATTATGTGAAGAATATTCTCATCTGCGTCCGAAATGGCGACCCCTGATTCTGAGACTGTGACTCAGTGTTCTAGATTTCCCAGGCAGAGGAAACATCCTCTCAGCATCTACCCTATCATGCTGCTTTTTTTACATGTTTCAATTAGATCACCTCTCATTCTTCTAATCTACAGGGAATATAGGCCTAGTCTACTCAATCTCTCTTCATCCCAGGAACCAGTCGAGCGAACCTTCATTGCACTCCCTCTAGGCCAAAGTATGTCCAGAGGCCAAAACTGCACACAGTACTCCAGGCGTGGCCTCACCAATGCCTGTACTATTTTAGTGTCATGCAGACCCCCCCCACCTGCCAAGAATGAGGCATATTAATTTTGTGATATGAAAATTGATTTTAAACTGTTGCTGGAGCAAAGAAATGACTTGTTAAACAGATCAGCTGTGGCTGGAAAAAACATTTGCATACTAACAGACAGTGCTTGGAGGGACAAAGGGGCTATTCCCTGCTCTAATTTAACCCACAATGGACTTTGAGCACCACGTATTGTGTGTAGGAAAAGACATTCCAGGGTCGGCTAAGACAAAAGAATCCACAAACAGGCATGGTCAGACCAGCGAGTCACATGGCTAACCCGCTTGGCAACCTGAGTTTTTTCTGAATTGTACAAAGAGTTTGAACTCAGAAAAGACTGTTTTCTCCTGGAGAGAGGAGACCTCTCCTGTCTGCTCCCATCTCTTTCTCACAAACCTCTGGACCCACTGAGGACACATGAACCTCAAGAGAGAAAAGTATCCTGCAGCGAACAAGGCTTAAGAATAATACTAGGCCCCAACGAAAAGCAAGACCTACCTACAATCAAGGACTCTACAGCGAGCTCAAAGAACAGCAACCAAAACCATCTTCAGATATTGCCTCAAACCTTTCCACTTAATTTCTTCTGCTCTTTTTTGTCTCTGTCTGCATGTGCGTATCGCATATGCATGCTCGCATGAGTGCGTCGCATATCTGCAGCGTTAACCGAATTAGAGATTAAGTTTAATAAAGTTCAACCTTTTTTCTTTAAACCTAAGAAAACCTGTTTGGCTGGTTTCTTTGCCTTACAATTGGAAAGAAGTGAACAAGGATTCACTAAGGGGGAGCTAAAAAATGGTGTGTTTAAAATAAAGCCCTGTTACGCTAAGAGCAGATGGAGGCTGAGAGGGAACCCTAGACCCCTTTCTCACCTGGTCATTACAGTAGTAAGACTTCTTTACTCTTATACAAATCACTTTGTAAAAAATCTAATCTATATTATATTTGCCTTCCTAATTGGTGTACCTCCATGTTAACTTTCTGTGATTCATGTACAAGATTACCCAATTCTGTATGAATGCAAACATTTCCCAGTCTCTCACTATCCAAAACTTGAAGGATTTGAAGTTTTAATTCAGAAACCAAAAGTCTCGTGAGTCAGCTAACTGCTTAACCTGCAAATCTGTTTCCCTCTCCACAGATGCACAGGTCCTTAACCGAATATTACCAGCATTTTCTGCTTTTAAATTCCAGATTTCCAGCACCTGCAGCCTCTTGCTTTTGTAGTGGCCTCTGCAGAGCTGTTGATTATGCAAATAATTGAGAAAGCCAATAATATCAGGAGAAGCAAGGCTGAAGGAAATGACTGTGCTCACAGGAATTTTTTTTAAGGCAGCGAACATCTGATCCAACAGGGCTAACTCCTCAAAGAATACAACTAGTTGTGGGTCCATATGAGACACCTTAGCAAAATACAGTAACTTAAATGCTAGTACTGATCCAGGAATCCTCAAATTGAAGTTTGCTAATCTTTTAAACAATCTGTTAAAATCCATGATATTTTCTTCCATGGAATGACCATTTGTTTTCTGAAATCTATCAAATTTTGACCATGCCTCATAGGCATTTAACGGATCATCTTTCTTTTCGATCGCTAATAGAAGGTCCAAATCACTATTCACCTCACAAGATACTTCTGATTTTACTTCTTGTAGGAAGCAACAACGCCAAGGCCATACTTTGTCTTCTCTTTGGTAGGGACATAACCCATGTCCACCTATTCACTTTATTCTTCAACTGTTCATATGGTTCAGACTCTGAGAGCATAGGAGCGTGATCATACTCTGACAATTTGGACTTACTTTCTGCCATTTTCCACGAATGCCACTAGTAGTTTGGCTGTCTAAACTTTTTTTTCTTAGTTCCTAACCTTTATGCAACCATTCTCTGCTATCTCGTTCCAATCTAGAAAGCCAGATGAAGGATAGAACTAGAGCCAATCTTTACACACTTTTATAAGCTTTTAATTACAGAGATACATATTACAAACATGCACCTCCTAACCTAGCCACCAGTTTCAGTCTGTTCCTATTTATAGGAGCACAAGTGAATCCCCAGTTAATGCCCAGCACCTGTATACAATTAAACACAATTAATACACAACTAACACTATGGCATCTTCTATATTCACCAGAACAGGAAGGTGGGGCCTTGGTTTAAGGTCTGATCTGAAAGATGGTAGCTTCAACAATGTAACGCTCTGTCAATATTGCACTTAGATGTCAGCCTAGATTATGTGCTCAGGTTTCTGGCAGTGGGGCTTCTAAGCATTGGTCAAAAGCCTGCAAACAGATTAAAAACGAAAGACTTGATAATCGGTTCTTGTGAAGTTGATTGAAGGATAAATATTGGCCAGGACACTGGGGATAACTCCCCTGCTCTTCGAAATAGTGTCATGGGATCTTTCACGTCCATCTGAGAGGGCAAACAGGGCCTCAGTTTAATGCCTCCAGCTGTGCAGCATTCCCTCAATACTGGACTGGTGTGCTAGCCTTTGATTTTTATGCACAAGTCCTGGAGAGGGACTTGAACCTGCAACCTTCTGACTCAGGCGAGAATGCTACCAACTGAGCCACAGCTAACATTGATATTAGGGCTTTTTTTTTAACAGTTGTGGGGAGGAAAGACTGGAATGGAAAAAGAATATTAAACATCAAAAAATCTGTGCATGTGGATATTCCTGATAAGGGTAAACATTTTAAATGGACAAAAAAATGGCACTTAGCAGCAACTTAAAAGCGTAAACCATTCTTCATGTGCAGTAATGTGTGACTAAAGAAGATAATCAATACTCAAAATAAAACCATTTGTTCTGTTTGGTGTCGTACAAGTTAACTTATATGTATACAGGATCCTGAATTAGAAAAATCAGCTTGACAGTGTTTAATAAAAATACACTGCCAACCATGCCTTTATTTATCATGATATAAATGCTACCAATAAACCTACGTAAACGTGTAAGTGGAAACTACTGGTGCATCGGATTAATTTAAGATGGTCAAATTCATGACAGAAGCTGCATACAGTTTTCAGGCATTTGGGAACTCCAGGATACAAATGCTGTGTGTGTCTAAATGGGAAGAATTTACAGACTCAAGTTGCAACTAAGAAAGCTTGCATGTTTTCTCAGGCAAGGAGGCAAAATATATGCTGCATTAAAAGTTTACAAAATACCTGAAGATACATAGAGTTTTATGCAATTTTAAATGTTTGTGTGGGATTACTTGAGTATTTATTTTGAGTATTGATTATCTTCTTTAGTCACACATTACTGCACAGGAAGAATGGTTTATGCTTTAAATTGCTGCTAAGTACCATTTTTTTGTCCATTTAAAATTACAGTTTGGCTGAAAATGGCTAATTATGCATATTTTCTTATTCTGGATTGCCCCTCACTCCTTTTCCCAGCTGAACCTGAAGTATCAGGGACAGAGTTATGACCAAAAAAATGCTGGCAGAAATTCAAGTTAAATTATCCTTCCACCAACTTGCATTACTGTCCTATATGCCCTTTGATCCGACCCACTTGCCTGTTCTGTGTAATGGGTATATTACTCTACAATTAAAAGTTCAAGGTTGGAGTTAAGTTTTTATACTTGCAGATTATGAGATGGTCGGGGGGGCGGGGGGAGGCGTGGGAACCAAAAACTTTGCATTTATTTACTACTCACGATGAGAGGAAGAGACTCAAGTTACTTTCTTCAAGATTACTACTCATGAAAATGCATATGAACAAGAGAGAAAAAGAATACAGTCCCTGACATGTAACAAGTCCTAACTATGTGCAGAAAGTTCTCTCTTTTCTTAGTGGTAGGTGGAATAATTCAAAAAGAATCAGCATCTCCTGTGAAAGAAACTGGATTTTCTGTGCACCATGACATTTATATAGTAGGCTTTTCTTTACTGTTCTGAGAATTTCACTTATGAGATGCTATATAATTTTCATGTCTCATACACACTTAATACATGCACAATGCATTTCTACCAGCTTTGCTTGTCTGAAGATATTCGTTTGCTATGATATTACCAAGACCTGTGGCCATTTTCTAAATATGGAACAGGTTGCACAAAAAAACATCTAATTCCATCTGGACTAGCATTAGAACCCAAGATCCTGAAGTGAATCAGCAGCCAATTACACCCAGTTCCATCAAAGATAGGACAGTGTGCATGTCATTTTTGAGTGGGGGGAGTGGGAACTTGTTATAAGTGCTTTACAATTTAACACCAATGAAGTAAAATAAATACTTCATAGAAAATATATCTCTTCATTTATAGTTTTCAACCTTGTGGAGACCTATCATTTTAGTTCTCTGGTAGTACCAGGCAGCTACCTTGCTCATATCAACTGTTGGGTACATCAGTGACAAGCTCTACAGTGACCGGCCAAGAAACCTCAGTGTACGTCATGTTTACTGGGCTACTACTGACTAATATTTTGTCAAGTTTTGTATTCAGGCTGTGCTATGTTAGCGCCAAGAAATGGAACAACTATCGATTTAAGGCACATATCAACATAAAAGACAGTACATCAGAGTTAGCAAAGCCAGTTACTTTTCATCAACATGCCTGGATTGCAAGCTCAGAAATGTACTTTTAATTGCAGCAATATGGCATTTTAATTTATCACTCCAACCAACCTTAGTAAGATTGCACACAGAGCCAAAGGTGGGGTAATTTGCTCGTGAGAGTCAATGACCACTGGGAATTGGGTTGATATTGCTCAAATCATATCATTTAGGACACTTACAATATGCAAGGAAGAAATAATTTGCATTTATAAAGCATCTTTCATGACCTCAGGACATCCCAAAGTGCTTTACAGCCAATGATTTTTTTTTGAAGTGTAGTCACTATTAGAATGTCAGAAATGCGTCAGCCAATTTGTGCATAACAACGTTCCAGACACAGCAATATCATAATGACCAGATAATCTGCTTTTCTAGTGATATTGATTGAGGGATGAATATTGTTTAGGATACCAGGGAGAGCTCACCTGCTCTTCTTCAAATAGCATCATGAGATCTTTTACATCCACCTGAGAGCGTGGAAGGGGGCCTTGGTTTCTCGTCTGATCCAAAAGATGGCACCTTTGCCAATGCAACATTCCATCAGTACTGAACTGGAGTGCCAGCTAAGATTTTGTACTGAAAAGTCTCGAAGTGGGACTCAAACCCATAATTTTCTGTCTCAGAGGTGAGCCTTCTACCAGTGAACCATGTCTGAGAGCTGCAAAGAAACACTAGCTTGGGCTAAACAAGAATTTGGGCCCCGGACTTTCAGCAGAATTAGTTCCTTGCGGACAGGATTACTGCGAAAACACTGACTGAGACAATCATAAAAGTTATAAAAGCAACTTGGTTGTTGTGCAAGAGCGGATGAGAAATCACAGATTTCAATTGGGTATAAATAAAATATTACGGTTATCTCTTAACCAATAGTATTTATAAAACCGTGATCGGGCTTCAGCTGGAGTATTATATTCAATTCTGGGCACCATACTCTAGGAAGGATGTCCAGGCCTTGGAGAGAATGCAGAAGAGATTTACTAGAATGGTATCTGGGATACAGAACTTCAGTCTCTCTCTCTCAAGGCTGATTCTGATGTAGAGCAACAACTATAATTTTCCAATCAGATGGTTGAGACAGATAATTGCATCAGGAGTAGTAGCATGTATCAATGTGATGCCTCCTTTATATTTGTGCAGAGACAATGAGTCGCTATATGTTCCATGGCCTGTTGCATGACGACAGTTGCATACTGGAGAATTTTTTAATTTTGCATTTGTGCACAAGATATTGGCATTTGTCATGGTTTATGCAGATATGGTGTTTATGGTTACCCATAACCTTCGTGGAAGATTGAAGTTAAAGACCTTCTGCAGTAGATCTTGCACGAGGTGTTTGTTGTGACTTCTTGTGAACTCCATCTGACTTTCCAAGTTTCATCAGAGTTGAAGTCACATTGTTGAAGGTTAAGCATGTAGGTCCAAAAGGGCTTTTGTGACTTCTACTGGTGTTGAGGGGCACCGGCCCTGGTAGATGGGGAGAGGTTAGTGGTCCTCGTTTTGCTGGATTTCCTGGATGGCTGTGACAGTGCAGCAAATGAATGGAGAAGCAACGTGAAACAGCACTGACAGTCAGGGTGTTGGATTGACTTGAGGGTTCCAGTGATACACCGCACTGCAATCTTCAGTTGACCATCAGCAAGTCGAGTGTGGCAACATCCGGTCTATACCAGTGAATAGTACTTGGCTAGAGAGTACACAAGGAACATAACTGATATTTGAAGATCTAACGCTGATGCTCCCCAACAAATGCTTGCCAGATGGGGACCAGAGTGACCCTGGTTTGCGCCTTTGTGGTTACCTTCTTCAGGTGGTTGTGGAAGGCTAGCGTGCAATCCAGCCCCACTGCGAGATAGGCTGGAGTGGGGTCATGTTGCACAGGTGACTTTAAGGGTGTATTTAGCATTCCTGTTATCAAGATGGAAGGTTGTGACTGTTCTTTTGTGAGGATTTGGCTTGAGCTTTCATTTCTGGAAATGTTCTTCTATGGTGTTCCTGTTCAAGGTGAACTCGATGTCGAAGGTGGCTAATGTTGCTAGGTCAAGGTCATTCACATATGCAAATTTGAGGCTTTGTTGGCAGCATGTTGCTCGTGTAGACGATGAAGAGCATCAGCGCGGGTACTGAGCCTTGCACCAGTCTGAGGATGACCTGACTGTCACCCAAAATGGACACATAGCGTCTTATTGCTCAGCATTGTTCCTAGCAGGAGTAGTGTTTTGAGGCAAGGAATGATACTGGCAAGCTGCAGCGTCAGTTCTTTAAACCAAAGTGTTGTCATAGGTTGATGACAAGTCTATAAAAGGCTGCACTGGCCTTGGATTTCTTCTGGAATCTGGTCTCGATATGCATTCTAAGGCCCTCCATGGCCTCACCCACCCCTATCTCTGTAATCACCACCAGTCGCCAACCCTCGGAGATATCTGTGCTCCTCCAATTCAGGTCTCGAGTGTCCCTAATTTTCATCGCTTCACCATTGGTAGCTGCAAAAAGGCCCTAAAGCTCTGCAATTCCCTCTCCTAACCTCTCTATCTCTCTTTTCTCCTTTAAGACATTCCTTAAAAACCTACCTATGACAAAGCTTTTGGTTATCTGACCTAATATCTCTTTATATGGCCTGGAGTCAAATATTGGTTTATAATGTTCCTGTAAAGGATCTTGGGACATTATTATGTTAAAGGCACAAGTTGTTGTTGTAGGAGCTTTGTACACGTTGGCAATGTGCACTTCCTTAGCTCCTTGATGTTTACTGTGGTGGTGTAGATGGATCTCGAAATCCGAGATGGTATTCTTCATGTATGTGGCCAAGCCACATTATGGGTGGCAGTGGCTATTTGTGAGATCGTATCCATGGACACCGTAGCACCTGGCTTGTTGGTCATTGGAGACATGGATTTCTTGGAGCATGAGGACTTTGATGTTATGCATCTTCAACATGTTAGCGAGATACTCGCACTTCACCCAAGAAAGTCTCTCAACATTGACTTAGAGGATACTTGTGCCAGGACCTGTCTGGAGTGTTGCTTGGCACTCAAGAGGATCATTATGATGGCTTGAGCTGCTGTCCCGATGACTGGGAAATTGATGATCAATGTTCTGTCGCTGGGTTGATGGCATTAGTCTTGATTGCTCACTTAACAGAGTGGGCCGTGCGAGGACTGCCATCGTCCACTCAATGTCTTTAGTTGCTCCGGTTTCCTCCCACCGCCAAAACTTGCAGGTGATAGGTAAATTGGACATTGTAAATTGCCCCTAGTGTAGATAGGTGGTAGGGAATATGGGATTACTGTAGGGTTAGTATAAATGGGTGGTTCTTGGTCGTCACAGACCCAGTGGGCCGAAGGGCCTGTTTCAGTGCTGTATCTCTAAATAAATAAATAAATAATAGAGGTGTTCAGAATCATGAATGGCTTTGATAGAGTAAATAAGGAGAAACGGTTCTCCGTGGCAGGAGGATTGGTAATTAGAGGACTCAGATTTAAAGTGACTGGCAAAAGAACCAGAAGAGCCATAAGGAAACATTGTCTTTAGCTCAGCAATTTGTTGAGATCTGGAACGTACTGTCTGAAAGGGTGGTGGAAGCAAATTTAATAGTACCTTTCAAATGCGAACTGGATTTACAGGGCTAAAGAGAAAGAACAGGGGAATGGGGCTAATTGGATGGCTCTACCAAAGAGCTGGCACAGGCATGAAAGGATGAATGGCCTCTGTCTGTGCTGCATCATTTGCTGATTTATACACCACAGTACAATTTTACTGCGAGGATAAACTGAGGACGCGTAGTTGCAATCAGCAGGTCAATGTCATGTGCTCTCTACTAAATTGAGTGAGTAGCACAATTTTGAACTCAGCAATATACCCAATATAAAAATCAGATAGGTGGAGCCCAGTTTTGAAACTATGCAGGAAGAAAGAAAGACTTGCTTTTTTTAAAAATTCATTTCATGGGATGTAGGCATTGCTGGCAAGGCCAGGATTTGTTGTCCATCTCTAATTACCCTTGAAAAGGTGCTGGTGAGCTGTGTTCTTGAACCACTGCAGTCCATCTGGTGTAGGTACACCCACAGTGCTGTTAGGAGGGGAGTTCCAGGATTTTGATGCAGCAACAGTGAAGGGATGGCAATATATTTCCAAGTCAGGATGGTATGTGGCATGGAGGGGAAGCTGCAGGTGGTGGTGTTCCCACGCGTCTGCTGTCCTTGTCCTTCTAGTTGGTAGAGGTCATGGGTTTGGAAGGTGCTGTCGAAGGAGGTATGATGAGTTGCTGTAGTGCATCATGCAGATGGTACACACTGCTGTCACAGTGCTCCGGTGGTGGAGGGAGTGAATGTTTCAGGTGATGGATGGGGTGCCGATCAAGTGGGCTGCTTTGTCCTGGACGGTGTCGAGCTTCCTGAGTGTTGTTGGAACTGCACTGATCTACGCAAGTGGAGAGTATGTCATCACTCTCCTGACTTGTGCCTCGTAGATGGTGGACAGGCTTTGGGGAGTCAGGAGGTGGGTTACTTGCCGCAGAATGCGCAGTCTCTGACTTGCTCTTGCAGCCACAGTATTTATGTGGCTGCTCCAGTTCAGTTTCTGGTCAATGGTAGCCCCCAGGATGTTGGTAGTGGAGGATTCAGCGACAGTAAGGCCGTTGAATGTCAAGGGGAGATGGTTAGATTCTCTCTTGTCGCAGATGGTCATTGCCTGGCAATTGTGTGGTGTGAATATTACTTACCACTCATCAGCCCAAGCCTTATTGTTGCCCAGGTATTGCTGCATATAGATATGGACTGCTTCAGTATCTGAGCAGTTGCGAATGGTACTGAATATCATACAATCATCAGCGAACATCCCCACTTCTGATCTTATGATGGAGGGAAGGTCATTGATAAAGCAGCTGAAGATGGTTGGGCCTAGCAGCTTCCATGACCCTAAGACATCCCAAAGTACTTTACAGCAATGAAACTCTTTTGAAGTGTAGAATCATAGAATGGTTAGACAGCACAGAAGGTGGCCACTTGGTCCATCTTGTCTGTGCTGGCTCTCTGCCAGATCAACTCAGCTGTTCCCACTCCCCCACCCTTTCCTCATAGACATGCAATTTTTTTTTGCTTCAGGTGCTTATCCAATTTCCTTTTGAAAGTCAAGACTGAATCTGCCTCCACCACTTTCTGGCCGTGCATTTCAGATCCAAGCCACTCGTAATGTAAAAAACATTTTTCTCGTATTGTCATTGGTTCTTTTGCAATCACCTTAAATCAATATCCTCTGGTTCTCAACCATTCCACCAATGGAAACAATTTTTCTTAATCTACACTGTGCAGACCCCTCATGATTTTGAACACGTCTATCAAATCTCCTCTCAATGGAGAGCAACCCCAGCTTCTCCAATCTATAAATGAAGTCCCCAGAACCATTCTTGTAAATCTGATCTGCACCCTCTCTAAAGCCTCCACATCCTTCTTTAAATGCAGTGCCCAGTATTGGACACAATACTCCAGCGCAGTCACTGCTATAATGTAGCAATTGTTACGACAATTGGAGTGCAGTGTCTTTTCTAGACTCACTTCTCCACAGGACACAACACATATTTTAAAAATGTTTACCCAGTTACCAATTCGGTCAATCTTTATCCCAGAATAAAATACACCAAATTATCAGTTTATTATCAAACAAGACTTATCCAGTAACGAAGCACAGCATTAACACACCGATTGAAATATGAAAATTCCCTTTTTAAATTCCACACACACACACACTGAAAAAAATACAGAAATTCTCTTTGCAAAGGTCGGTTACAAAAAAAGACAGAAAAGGAATACTTTGGCCAAATACTCACTAATTCTTGAAGAAAAAGAAGATATGGAAGGCAGTCAGTTGCCTCCTTTGGTCTGGGGTCTGGGCATACAGAGATGGGTCACTAGGATCTTTTCTAAAGCAGTTCTTTGCAGGTGGCGTTGAGAATTCATCTGGCAGGTTTTTCCAGCTTCTCAGGAGAGATGCAGCACCAGGGATTTTAGCTCTCCCACACTGGATCTTTGCAGGGTTTCTTCAAAGAGGTAGAGAAAGAGGTGAGCTGGGTGGTTTATTTTTCCTTGGCAGGCAAAACACCAACTGTCTTCAAAACAGTTCACACTCCAACCAGAAAGTCAACCTCCTGACCTCCATAAACCTTGACACGTGGCTTCTCTGCAAACATCTTCCCCAGGTCACCAAGGTTTCTGTTGTTTATTGAGCTTAAAGCACATGATTTCCAGCACAGGTTGTTTTCAAACAACATCTCAAATGTCCTTTCAGTGAACTTGGTAAAAAAAAAAACACATCCATGGAACGTTTTCAGATTTAACACAAGTCTTCAAAAGAATAAAATATTAAAAATAAGCACTTTCGCAACATAATGTACTTTTAAAAAAAGAAGCTGCCTGCAAGTTGTCTGGTATATCTTCTTGGTATGAAAGGACTTTATTCAAAGGTTTTTTTGGACACACACTCAATTTTTTTCAATCTAGTGTGTTAAGTAGTGGTGATAGTTTGCAGACAAAAAGGTGCAACAAATACAACAGCTCCATAGTCCAAACTGGGCATCACTTGCCTTTTACCCGATGCAGGCATGTTAATAGGAATTAAGTTTAAATGAGTAAACTAATGCTCGCTGAGGAATTGTGATTTGACACCAGGCAGCAAGAATACAGGAAAAGAAATAATAATGATTTGTGTAGGCACAGGGGAGTCCAAGGGTATGAAGCTGCTACTCACACAAATTCCTTTATCTCTGAAGTTAATGACATTTTGTATTCCTTCTATTCATAGGTTTCATATAGAAATCAATTGTACCTTCTTTTTTGACTTGTTCGCTGTCATAACAGGATCCTTAATAGGAAGGCAGATTTACTCTTCCACAAGGCTCTCAAAAGCAGCATTAAAACAAACTGATTTGTTTCAGCAGTGAGTTGAGCCGCCAAGTGTGACAGGTACTGTCCGCCTCCTCGCAGCCTAGATGAGCAACCCGACAGGCTATTGTACTGATCTATGCCTCCTCCTGTCACATATCCTCCAAAGCAGTTCTGGAGTTCACCGCAAAGCGCTGATGGGACAAATGCTGTGCGCTGACGCTGAATATATTTGTTTACGTTGATGTCAACTTTTGGTGGAATTAAAATGGAAAAAAAAAGAGCTACTTACAAGTAGAATCTCATTCAAATCAGCTGATTAAACACATGGTCATACAGTATTGAAAGGATAATCACAAAGTGCAGACACAAAATAGCTCCAATACAGCTCGACATACTGTTGAACCATGCATCTATATCTCACCTGGGTTCACACAAGTTCAGACAATAAAAGGTTGAAAACATTCCTTCCACTGACATAGACTTAACATCCTCTCGGAGCATCAAATTCAGATTTGAAAAAATCAATGTTCCAATCACAGCATCACTTGTCAATTTTTTCTTTCTCTTTCCTTCTTATTCTCTTGTCTCCTTCCACCCACCACCACCCCAACTTTTGGAAAATATGCATGTGGACAGTAGGGAAAAGCACACGAATGGGTTTGTGTATGACGTTTCTCATGATAAAATAGCCTACCAAGACTCATTGCCAAATTCATGCTTAAAGAATGCCAATTTCACTGTTGTATCGCCATCTGCAGAAGGGGGAGAAATAAAACCTTGAACTTGCAACAGTATTTTTTAAATTTTCCTTTCCAACACAACATCTTTTCATGATTGGTTTCATCCATTCATTTTTCAACCTTGCCTTTCTTTGTCTACCCCCTTTCTTTCACTCTTCTTCGTCACTAGCTCTTACTCAAACCATTTAATACTAGTTAAAGTACAGGTAAGGCTTCTACAGCAGTTTGCTAATACAATGGAACATTAGGAAGAGCCACATGAATGATGACAACTCAACTAGTTTTGGAAAACTGATTTCCATTGAATAAGCCAGCAAAGCACACAACTCTTTCTCCTCCCTGCCTCAAAAAGGCAGGATTTTGTTTTCCATGCTGACCAGACTTATCCTACTTCGGAAGGTTTGAAATATACCAATTCCGAAAAGTGGTTATATTATCTTTGCGCTGAGAAACTATTACATTTTTTGGAAAACTGATTTAATTAACAGCATTTGAGAATATTGTTATTGCAAATGTAATGAGGTTTTCAAAGCTCCATTAATAATCTTACAATGAAGAAGAAAATCAAATGAGTAGGAGTTTCTCTCTCTCACAAGTAATTCAAATAGGCTTAGTTGTCGGTACACTATAATCTAATTAAAGCAACAGTTCTGAAATATCAATATTCCTTGTATTGGCTAACACAGGGTTTTCCAACATAAACTGTACCCGGCTGTTTCTCCTCCTCGCTGCATGGTTTCTACCCGCGACCATTTGCTTTGCCCTTTCCATGAATTTGAATTTCAAACTTGACTCCACTTTAGCTCCACGCGCTAGCTACAGCGGCCGCTCCGGGGTCAAACCTGGCACTGCCAGAATGTCAGGCACCTCGGTGGGCAGCTACAGGTTTGTCAGGACCCCGCTCCCACACAACACGCTGGGCTCAGCGAAGAGGCCACGTTCATAGCCTGCCTCTATTATGCACATTATACATGGAGAGGGCGGGGAGAGAGAGACAGACCGACAGAGACAGACAGGAGTCAGAGACAGACAGACAGAGGGTGAGAGAGAGAGACGGAGAGAGGGGAGAGAGAGACAGGGTTGGGGAGAGATAGACGGAGAGAGAGGAGGAACAGGGCCAGATTTTGGCGGGCGGGGAGAGACAGACAGACAGACAATCAGAGAGAGGATGTGAAGAGAGAGACGGTTGGCGGGGCGGGGGGTGGGAGGAAGAGTTAGACAGATAGGGTGGGAGAGAGAGACAAAGCAGGGGAGACAGAGACAGAGGGGGATGAGGGATACAGACAGATAGGGGGACGGCAGAAAAGAGAGAGAGAGAGAGAGAAAAACAGGGGGGAGAGAGAGGGGACAGAGAGAGACAGACGAGGGAGGGAGACAGACAGAGAGGGGGAAGAGAGAGACAACAGAGAGGGGGGAGAGAGACAGACAGACAGAGAGAGTGGGGGGGGGAGGGGCGGGGGAAGAGAAAGGGATCATGATCATTCTGACAGATGGACTCCTGTACTCCACATCGCTGCATTAAGTGAGCGGCCAGAAATTGAGTACTTATATAAGCAAAAACAATGCCAGGTACGTCATATCAGTGCTCAACAAACTGACGAGAAAGTAAGTCAATAAATTAATCTTCTCATTTAAAGCTTCCTCACAAAAGTGCACGTTATTTTGATTAATAGTATGATAAATTTTTAATTCTTTTATCTTTCTGAAATTTTCTCACAAGCCTGCTATATAGAACAAAAATTGTGATGTGGTGCCCCACGTGAAAAGGTTCGACACCCCTGGGCTAACATAAGCAGACTTCAGTACCACATTTATATAGGACTCTCCTTCATAAGCACACAGCCAGCTGGAAAACACAAATTAATTCAAATGGCTGGCCATACTGCTGTGTACAAACTGCTATTGAACTGCAATCACAAACTTGTGATTGCTGCAGTCACAATCCATGATCAATAATGTGGTGGAAAATTAATTACCTGCAATGACGATTTTCTGGCATTAGAAGTTCTTACCATGCTTCAAAACGTAGCACCAGGAAGTCAAGTTTGCACATGGAGGATAGGGTGGGAGACATCTAAGTATTTTTTTACATGTTTAATTATTTACAATTTTGGATCCCTTGCTGGTTCTCCATGTTTCCATTCTTTTAATTTTCTATTGTTCAGCTTAATTCTCCACCTCTCCCGTTAAGTTTTGTACATGTTCAGAAACCAGTTAGAAGCCCCGTTTACAGTCAAGTTGATGGTCCCAAGAAAAGTAGTGCCCAAATGGAAACTCTGGGCTCAGTGTAAACACTCCACACTATTTACCTTTCTTCTGTAGCTTCTCAAAAATCGAGACCTGCGAGAGGTCAGAAAACTGGTCAATGGGCAGAATACATATGTAGCTCCTTATAACTTTGTAAATATTACATGGAGGGATTATGCTTGGACCACATCCAGCAAGATGATTCCAACATAGTACTTCTGCTCCACAGTATGTCCACATTTTATCGACCTATTTCTAGCCTTAACCACGCCCATGCATTCATGCCGAGTTCTCAGGCTTGAATATATATTTTTCAGTCTCTGGGGACCCAACATTTTTATTTTTCCAATTCACCACAGAACTGTTCAGTGATATTAGCTAAAGATACCTTCAGCAAGCAACTCCATAGGGCCCAGTGTAGTTGCTTTGTTTTGGTCTTACATGGCAACTGTGAAGTAAGTGCACTGGAAAATCCATTATCAGCAAAGATTAGTTCAAAACAGAGCAGCAGCAAATCAGACTAGAAAGATCGGGAAGGTCCAGATCAAAAACAAGGAAAGTGGCCAAAAAATTGCCAATGAGAAACTACTAGAAACCACATAAACATGGAGCTGTTTAAAACTTAAAGATGGATACCCACCCTCCTTTAATAACACCAGGATCACAAACATGTACAGTGAGGCACTGTGTATCTCAAACACTATGTTTGTCCACTGATCTCTACCATGAATTAACTTCATAACTATTTCATTTGCAAGTTTCCTTTATAGCCTGTGAAATCCTGTATTTGACCAACAGTTTTGTAGTGGTGTGGCGACACACCACCACCAACAAATTGCATTTATATAATGCAGTAAAATGTCCTAAGGCACTTCACAGGAGCATCATCAAATAAAATTTGGCACCAGGTCACATGAGGAGATATGAGGACAGGTGTCCAAAAGCTTGGCCCAGGTTAGGTTTCAAGGAGCACCTTAAAGGAGGAGAGAGGCAGAATGGGTTAGGGAAGGAATTCCAGAGCTTCCAGCATAGGTAACTGAAGGCACGACCGTCAATGGTGGAGTGATAAAAATCAGGAGTGCGCAAGAGGCCAGAATCGAAGGAGCGCAGAGATCTTGGAGATTTGTGGGTCTGGAGGAGATTACAGAGATAAGGAGGGGCGAGGACATGGAAACTCTTCAAAACAGAATCACAGAATAATACAATGCAGAAGAGGCCCTTCGGCCCATCGAGTCTGCACCGATGCATTAAAACACCTGACCTGTCAACCTAATCCCATTTGCCAGCACTTGGCCCATAGCCTTGAATGTTATGACATGCCAAGTGCTCATCCAGGTACTTTTTAAAGGATGTGAGGCATCCTGCCTGTACCACCCTCCCAGGCAGGGCATTCCAGACTGTCACCACCCTCTGGGTAAAAAAGTTCTTCCTCAAATCCCCCTTAAACCTCCCGCCCCTCACCTTAAACTTGTGACCCCTCGTAACTGACCCTTCAACTAAGGGGAACAGCTGCTCCCTATCCACCCTGTCCATGCCCCTCATAATCTTGTACACCTCGATCAGGTCACCCCTCAGTCTTCTCAGCTCCAGTGAAAACAACCCAAGCCTATCCAACCTCTCTTCATAGCTTAAAAGTTCCATCCCAGGCAACATCCTGGTGAATCGCCTCTGCACCCTCTCCAATGCAATCACATCCTTCCTATAACGTTGTGACCAGAATTGCACACAGTACTCCAGCTGTGGCCTTACCAAAGTTTTGTACAACTCCAACATGACCTCCCTGCTTTTGTAATCTATGCCTCAATTGATAAAGTCAAGTGTCCCATATGCCTTTTTCACCACCCTATTAACCTGCCCTTCTGCCTTTAGAGGTCTATGGACAAACACGCCAAGGTCCCTTTGTTCTTCGGAACTTCCCAGTGTCAGGCCATTCATTCAATACTTCCGTGTCACATTACTCCTTCCAAAGTGTATTACCTCACACTTTTCATTGTTAAATTCCATCTGCCACTTTTCTGTCCGCTTGACCATCCCATCTATATCTTCCTGTAACCTAAGACACTCCACCTCACTGTTAACCACTCGGCCAATCTTTGTGTCATCCGCGAACTTACTGATCCTACCCCCCACATAGTCATCTATGTCGTTTATATAAATGACAAACAATAGGGGACCCAGCACAGATCCCTGTGGTACGCCACTGGACACTGGCTTCCAGTCACTAAAACAGCTGTCGGTCATCACTCTCTGTCTCCTACAGACAAGCCAATTTTGAATCCACCTTATCAAGTTGCCTTGTATCCCATGTGCATTTGCTTTCTTGAGAAGTCTCCCATGTGGGACCTTGTCAAAGGCTTTGCTGAAATCCATATAAACTACATCAACTGCACTACCCTCATCTACACACCTGGTCACATGCTCAAAAAATTCAATCAAATTTGTTAGGCATGACCTCCCTCTGACATAGGCATGCTGACTATTCCTAATCAAATTTTGCCTCTCCAAGTGGAGATAGATTCTCTCCTTCAGAATTTTCTCCAATAGTTTCCCTACCACTGACATGAGACTCACTGGTCTGTAGTTCCCTGGCTTATCTCTACAACCTTTCTTAAATAGTGGGACCACATTAGCTGTTCTCCAGTCCTCTGGCACCTCTCCCGTGGCCAGAAAGGAATTAAAAATTAGGGTCAGAGCCCCTGCAATCTCCACCCTCTCCTCCCACAGCATCCTGGGACACAAATTGTCCAGACCTGGAGATTTGTTCACTTTTAAGCCTTCCAAAACCTCCAATACCTGGTCACTCCCTCTGACAATTTGCTCAAGAACCTCACAGTCTCTCTCTCTAAGTTCCATATCTACATCCTCACTCTCTTGGGTGAAGACAGATGTGAAAACAAGGAGGTGTTGCCTGACAGGGAGCCAATGTAGGTCATCGACACAAGGGTGATGGGTGAATGAGACTTGCTGTGAGTTAGGATGCAGGCAGCAGAGTTTTGGATGAGATCAAGTTAACAGAGGGTACAAGGTGGGAACTGGGCCAACAGTGTATTGGAATAGTTGAGTCTAGAGGTAACAAAGGCATGGATGAGCGTTGAGGAGCAGAGGTAAGGTGGAGACAGGTAATGTTCCGAATATTGTCTTGGTCACAAAAATACGAGTCTACGCTTAGAGACCTCTTCAGCATATTTAATTCCATTCCAAATCTCCTCTTGCAATCAAATCAGACAATCTCGATCACTATCAGCGCAATACTCAAACTAAACAAAGGTATCATCGAGGCTTCAAGAGCAGAATTATAGTCACACTTAGACGTCTTAGCATGAATTAAACAAATTAGTGGCACAATAGTCTGTCAATAAGCTGCTATTCGTGCCATGATAGCGTTAACATCTGCCAGAAAGGATCTTAGTTTGGACACATGATATGACACAATCTCTCCCATGGGCTCCATTTAACAAAATATGTCTCACTTGCCTGTGCAACACTGGCTGTACCCCTAAAAGTAAAAATTCATTGTGTAAATCACTTTGAAATCATTCATTGCAAAAGGTGCAAAAAATTTAAGCTTTTTAATGTATTAGCATATGTAAGAAATGGCTGTCTAATGGCTTTCTAAAATCTTAAGAAATTAACCACAGATTTTAGAATTAGTTCTCTCTTTTTCTCCCTTAAGATTCTATAGCAGCCTGTCAGAGCTAACAAGAACACAGAATAACACAGTCAAGATAGATTAGGTTTCACAAAGGCTGTTATCAAGCCAAAGACATGACTCCAGCACAGGGCCTGGTAGAAGACATTCCTAAACCTGATAAGGTGAAATCTCACCCATTTACCTAAAAACTCTTTGGGTGAAATTAACCAGATAGCCTAGCAAGAGATAAGGAGAAGACTGACCCTATGGACTCGGAGCTGGAATAGGAAGGGTATACTTTGGTTACATGTCCTCTGGTAGTTGGACAATTGTGTGGGAAGATGTAATTGAACGAGTGATTGGCATGAGACACTCACCAGCTCCTAAAACTCAAGTACAGAAACAGGCACCCGGGAAGGGAAAAACACAGATAAAGGAGGGAAGCTCTTTAGGGTTGCTAGCTTTGGCTAAACATCCTGATCCGCCTAAAGGCACGGAAGAGATAGTTATGGCAGGCAGCAGAGACTAGGCCATTCTGTCAGTCCGATTCAGGACCTGTAAACCTTCTCACCTGTCACAGGTCGTATGTTTATTATGTCTATTCTGATAATGTGTTGTATTTGAACTGTCACTGGTCAATAAACTGCTTTCAACCTTTAAACTAAATCGCTTGTGACTCCTCAACTCTTTTGAGTAATTTATTATCCCGATAAAATCTTACACATAATAGAATTACAAAGAAAAACCTAGAAGTGCTGGGGAGACAAAATGAAAAAAAACATAAAACTTTGGAAATAACAGTTAGGGCTGAATTTTATTTGGATTCCAGGCTCCGCGGCGGCACTCTTTGAACTCGGCGGGGTGCCCACATTCAGCAGTTGCCGAGGAGCCCCCATGATATTTTGCGCGGGGCTCATTTAAATAGTGGGGTTGGAGTGCCCATCCCCAATGACATAAGGGGGCAGCCTCCGCGTCCCCGACAACGGCGTCCGGCGCCACCACGCAGCCGCTATTTTTAATGGGCTTTTAGTCCTTACAATTTATTTTAATTTTTAAAGGCAAACCATTATTTATTTTTATTAAATATAAAATTAAGTGATGGAGACCCTTCCCCAAACCCCCACCACTGGTCATTTCATTGCCCAAAATGACCATCAATTGATTTTTCAAACACCCGAACTTTCCCCCAAACCTTCAATCTTTTGCCCTTCAACCCCTTCCCACCATCTCCACATTCAATAAAAATTGATTTCCCCGCTCTTCCATCCCTCCCACCCTGAAAACTTTATTACTCTCCCCTCCACATCAGGTTCTCGCCTAGCAACTCCGTGCAGAGTTCCGAAGGCGCGTGAAGGCCGAACAGAGGCCGTAAAATTGGCGTGGGACGGCAGATAAGTTTTTTTGAATATATTTCATGGCAATTTGCATATGGAGATGAAGCGCCCGCCACCAGAGGGCCGCACCGAAGTCCCCACGCCACCGGTAATATGCGGCGGACCGTTCTCAGGGTCGCCGGTCGAGGTGAGCTTCTTCCCACAGAATTTTACCAGCCCCCGCACCACAACCTGTGGCATCGAGGGGTTAGTAAAATTCAGCCCCAAGTATCTGAAAAGGAAGCCTGACATTTTGGATAGCGATCGATTCACCTGATGAAACACTGACCTATCTCCTCCTTTTCAGATGCTTAACAGACCTCCTGCGTATTTTCGTATTCTGGTTTTATCACCGTATACAGTGGGAGTCAAATCATCCAACTTGCTCTGGGTCAAAGAAATGCTCGCACCAACACTAGCTAAGTTTAGGATCAAAGAATCAATCTACAGAGGCCAACAAGGTGGGGCCCAGAGTTAGGTTATTAGCACATGCCATTTCTCACACCCATAGAAACTGGCAGTTGTCAAGATTGCACTGTGATAGTGGGTCACATTGCATGATTCGTGCTGGTGCACTCCATCATATTGGTGAGTCCCAGATTTGCAGCAGAGCAATTCGACTGGCAAAGCCCAGTGTTAAACCCACTTCAGAATCCCAGAGTAAAACCAATTTTTAAAAAATTTTTCACATCTGGTTGGACTTCAAAACATTTCATTTCACTTAAATAAGGTGGGGTAGGAGCATGAATTTTCCAAATTGTGAGGAAACAGGAGCCAAGCCAACCATGGCCCCTCAGGTAGAGCATAAATACCAGCAAAGACAGTTGGGCCAAATAGCCTGTTTCTGTGCTGTAATTCTATCTATGTAATCTTCTTAGGGTCAACTGAACATGATGGGAAGGGCCTTGGGAAAAGGTTTTCATTTGCTTTCTCAAAAAGAAGAATGGTACATATTATGGTGGTAAAAGAGACGGAAACGTACAGCACTAAGACTTATATTTTCTGTTAGACTGTTGTAAAATGAAGATGGTACTAAGTGTAGCAACCCACAAAAGCTCAACTAATCCACAGAACATCTACAATAAAACCAAGAATTACCAGTGGAATATAGGTTTTTGGCAACCCTATTTTTAACCACGACCAGCAGCAAAAAGTTTCAGTTCAGGTCTTCTAGCAAAAAAATGTTTTTTCTATCTTTGTCGGAATTCATGAACTTGACTCGGTCAATAAAAATGACAGGGCAACAGAACTGCAGCAATCAAGAAGTGTGATCAGTATCTGAACTGTACATAAAAAAGGATCCAGAATTATTTTTAGAAGCAGCAGATATGCTCCATTGCTGAGATTTGATTTTCAGTCTTTAATAAATATAGGCTGTAAACAGACCAAAAGGTTACTGTTAATTTACAACTGTCAAAAGAGAAAGGCTACTCATCAGGGTTTCAAGCTTCTCAATCTCACAATAAATTTACACTAATGATGTTGCTGGCAGTTGTTCACGAATCAGGAATTACAAAATAGATTACAATTTTTGACCACTTCCAGGGACAGCTGCCCATTGTTTATTTATGCATTGAGTTTTAAAATCGTGCTGAAAAGTTACATCAGCTTGTTGAAGTCAGACTGATATCAGCATGATGAGGTGACTGAATTTAATTCCCCACTGCGGCACAAGAGGAGCTTGGGTTACATGATGTAACTGAGGTATTAATATAAAGTTATACATGGAAAATAGATATGAAAAAATTATGAGCACTGATTAAAAAGATTTGAATTTAATTACTATCCAATAAAATACTGTTTGTAAAGAACTGCATGATCCTTCTCAAACTAACTGGACGTCAACTGCACAGTTTACTCACGCCACCAAACTTTATTCAGACCCCTTCTGTAGTTTTAAGCCATTTTTGCAGGGAGGTGGGGTGTGAGGGGGGGGCAGGGGGGTGGGGGTGGGAGTGGACAGTGGTAAGGCAGGGGGTTGGGGAGAAACATTGGAGGTGGTGGGAAACACCATCAAATCCAAAACTGATATCAATTTTTTTTTTATTAGTCATAGAAGATGAGCAGTAGATCGCAGACTTTACAATCCACCTAAAGAAATCCACTGCTTCATCCAGGCCACTGGCTGCTACTTCCCTCCACTATTCTTGGAACAGTTCAACACTTCTGAGCAAACGCCTCCATCCACTGCTTACCACCACTGTCTTCCATCATCATCTACTTATAACTACATTTAGATTCAACATGGCTTTGGAAAATGCATTGAATAATGTGATAGGTATCTTCTACATTAAGCATGAAATTAAAACAAAAGCAAATCCTAATGCAATGGAGCATCATGAAAGCAATCCTGTACCTGCTCTGTCATGGTAAGACCACATTCCTCCACCTAATAACAAAATGACATTCTTTGCGAAGACTGATAACTCTTTCTCATTATTCTCCAAAGAGGCCTCTGAGCCCATTCACCAGATCACACTCTTTATAACAAACTGTTATTGTATGGATGCAACTGAAGCTACCCTAATCAAGGATGTTTAAACTTTAATGATGAAAATTAGGCTGTGCTGCTTATAAGGGCAATGTAACACTTCTAAAAAGATTTCACACAAGCTCAATTCTGGGAACAGATAGGATGACGGTGTATCTTTGAGGGGAAAAAAAGCAAACAAATCTACAATGAGAAATCATTCTCAGCTTTGTCACATGGTATGGTATAACATGCAAGATAAAATTCCAAATAGCATGTGTGATGAAAGCAGAGCTTTTGGTTGCAGCTGGTAAGGAAAACTACCATAAATATTTTTCATCTTTTAGAGGCCAGGTACAAATTTGCTATCATCTAGCCTGTAACTGAAAATTAGCCATTTTGTCTCAGCAGTAGTGGACTATACACAAAACGGTACCAGAATAAGTGGAAGTGTATTAACAATAGGATTGGATTGTTTTACTTATAAATTAATCAGGGTGCAAAAGCTTTATTAGGTGCTAGTTAAATTACAACATAGTCAAAATCTTCGACAGATATGCAAGACCTGGATAAGTGTGACCATTTAATCATGAAATGATTCTATATACAAAATACTTCACTGTATCTTGGAACTTCAGTGCCATGTGTAATCATATGAACAGTACAAATTTCTCTCAGGTCTTTAGTTAACCTGCAAAGGTGAGCACTGTGAGATCAACCTAAGAATCACTGATCATGTACGGATATAACATCCTGAAAGTTTATGACTGATGCACCCATAAGTCTTGTAGATCATCAAACTGGGTAAAAATGCATTCTAAAGAGATTATTGCGATCCCTGACAAACTGTTTTTTCTTGATTTTTTTCTAAGTATTTGTACAATTGGTAACTTCTTGCTTTTACTGCCGTAAATTTACTTAAAAGTAAGCAAATGCATTATCTTTAGCCTGAACCAACAGTGTAACAATGTGGTATTTTACGCCTTTTGGAATAACCTGAGAGCACGTTGGGCACGCCAAGTAGATTCTGGAATAATACAACATAGTTAGATGATCAGTCCAGTGGCATGTGATCCCAGGTAAAGAGCTTGGCTCATTGATTGTTCAGTCGGCTTTTGGAAACTGTTGAGGTGTTTGGGTGGGTCCTCCAGTATATTCACTAGTTGCTTATTAGAATATGTGCTTAATTGAAAAATGCTTTGATGTAATCTCTAGATTATCTATACATATATATGTGTTCTGTTTTACCTTTGCATTCACCTAAGAGATCTTTATGCCTTTCAGGTGCAGATAAGATTAGGAAAGGGCTGTTAGAAGTGGAATACTTAAAAAAAAAGGTAATGCATAATATTGTGAACTAAACTACAAGTAGAACAGAAATAAAAAGAACAGCAAGCAGAGGTAGCTTCTTTCCTAGGCTTGGCACCTTAATTGGAATTGAATAAGGAATAGGAAGGACTGGTGTCCTGGTTCAAGACAGGATTGGTGGTGGGGAGGGAGGGTGCCTTCAGCCGAATCAGTAGACCACTAAGGCCAGTATAAAAGATACCCCTTTGTATTGTCACAGATGCACTGAAAGCAACTTCAGCAGTCAAAAAACAAATGATGTTAGGGGTTATTAGACTGAAACCTGAACAAAGCCAGGGCCTTGCGTACATACTATCCCTATAATTGGATAATAAGGTGATGGCTGTAAGTTAATGACTGGTCGAGTGAAATGTAGTGATTTTTGTATTCTAGAAAGGGTGGAGGGGCGCAGGGGCATCCTTCTTATAGAAGTGCTTCAAGAGAATGAGCCGGGCACTTGTTACCGCAACTTTCACCCAAGGCATAAAACGCGTAATGCAACTCAATTAAACCTTGTAAACTATTGCTCAGATACTGTAATGTATCAAATCTTGATTGTGCTGAATATCACTGCTACCAGTATGGGCCAACGTTGATTGGCTACGAAGGCTTATCGAAAGGAAAACTAAACAAATTGGTGACTGGCAACAGGACATGCAAACATACTGTTGTAGTCAAAATGAGTTAAGACCCATGTATGTTAAAAGGTTCCAGTTTCGTTGTAGTCAGGTAGGAAACCTCGTGGCTTACAGGTTATGGCGGGTGCATTTCGTCACTGAAACCAAAAACAAATGGCTGGTGCATTTTTAGGGAATAAGCTACAACCAATCTGGGGGGAAAATTAGGGATCCCCGGGGCCCAAGATGTGATTGTAATGATACAGTGTGTTGGCATGGACTCGATGGGCTGAATGGCCTCCTTCTGCACCATAATGACTCTATAAGTAGTTACTCTGAGATCTGGGATGATGTTGCATCCTAGGTACATGGGCAGAAAATTTTATTTAAGGAAGCCAGATATAGATCGGCTTAGGCTGCCCACTATTGTGTACAATGTGGTGATAGAAGGGTGAACAACTATCATAGAGATGAAAGAGGGGGAAAAAAGGAATGCCAGAAGCTAGAAAACAGGATTACTGATCTAAGCTGTAAGCTGGTAGCTGCAGTAAAAGCTCTGAGATCTTAGAAAATGAAGGAAAAGAACAGAGTTAGGGAACCAAAACGAGCCGCTGAGATGCCAGTTCAAAAGGAGAAAGAAAAGAAACAAAGTTGAAACCATCCCTGAAGCTGATAGCCAGCTTATGTGCTGAGACAACTGAGAATAACTGACTAAAGGAAACAAAGTATGCTGGAGTGTTAGTTTGTGTGAAAGCGTGTGTGAATTTGTGGACGTTTAAGTAGATATAGCATTTCTTTTGTTTGAAGTCTATCTTTGAAAAGTGAGAGAGATTGACTGGTTTGATTGTTGGCACCACCTACTTCTGTGCACAGAGCTAGAAGTTATTTAATCCTCTGTATGTTAGAATATACTGTTTTAAACTTGTTAATTGTTTCCTGCATGCATGTACTCGTGTATTTGTGACATAACTTGATTCAAGATTTTGGTTTAGAACTGGTTGAAACTAAATTTTCCTTGGGCTCAGAACTGGCTATATCATAAAATAATTGGCTTTCTGAATTCATTACAGGAATCAATATTTTCAACTTACATTAAAAAATGAGAGTCTGAATGATTGTTGAGCATTTTCATTGCAAAGTAAGATTGTGCACCCAGAATTGGGACAAAAAAACTGACTACAGTTGGACTACAGTTTAAAAAAAAAACTGCTATTGCTTTATGCAGTTTTAAAATAAAGATGCATGGTCTAACTGACCATTTTTCATTCCAAATTGAGGTTAAGTAGCAAACATCACAAAGTAAAAATCGATTTGAAAGAAAAAGGATAAATTAATAAATCTTGGGATGGAAACTTCTTAAAAATGCTAAAAAGTTTGGAAAAAATTGGAATGTAATCTAAAATGCTATCTTCCCGGAGGAGAATGTTTTCCTTTGGAGTTAATAATGATTGATAGCTGCTGTTTTCAATATTTAATTTAAAAAAATTCATCAATGTTAAGAACACTGGACTTGGGAACATGATTATGTCTTAATTGTGATTTTTTAAAAAAAGTTCAACGTGGAGTCTGAAAGGTCAAGTGACCTCACCATCACTCTGCGAAAGGTTACGAGGACAACAGAGAACACAGATCAAAGACTTCCTTCTGAAAAAAAGAGACTGCACGGTTAACACCTGAACAACAATGAGTTTTGCCCTCCTAGACGTTTGGGTCGTAAAACAAGGCGTCAGTAATTCAGAAGATGTAAATGTACTGGACATCTGTTAGCATCTGGGAACAATGGAAAAGCCCAAGTGGCTTTGTGAAACCAGACTGCTGGACTCTGCATTTTTGGAACAATACAATAAGCTATTGACTTCTGAGTCCAGATAAATTTAACAGACCTTTCTGAAGGCGAACAGGGTGTAAGAGAAGAAACCAACGGTTGTGGCTTCAAGGCAGGCTGCAACATGGGAACTCAGTGGTTGCAGCTTCACAGCTGGTTGCAAGAGAAGAAACCAGCGGTTGCTGGCATCGTGAGAGAGAGGAGACACCTGCTCTCGGAAGCCTGTTACAGTGAAACGCTGTGAAGCCTTGAACCTGTTTTGAAAGTCGAAGCTTGTGGAGAAGTAGACGACCAGCAGGATCACCAGGAAAGGTTTTATTCACAGACATCTAGGTCAAAAGTGAGCGAAGAGAACATTGATTTTTGAAATACTCTGGGAGATCCAACCCATTGCAATAGAGTGCGCAGAGGCGTGCCAGGAGCAGCACCAGGCATACCTAATAGAATGAGGTGTCAACCTGGTGAAGCCACAACACAGGACTACATGCATGCTAAACAGTGGAAACAACATGCAATAGACAGAGCTAAGCAATCCCACAAACAACAGACCAGATCTAAGCTCTGCAGTCCTGCCAATCCAATCGTGAATGGTGGTGGACAATTGAACAACTGACAGGAGGAGGCGGCTCCACAAACATCCCCATTCTCAGTGATGGCGGAGCCCAGCACATCAGTGAAAAAACCGGGCTGAAGCATTTGCAACCATCTTCAGCCAGAAGCGCCTAGTGGATGATCCATCTCAGCCTTTTCCTGAAGTCTACAGCTAATTCGATTCCTCCATGTAATATCAAGAAACGGCTGAAGGCACTGGATACTGCAAAGACTATGGGCCCTGACAACATTCCGGCAATAGTACTGAAGACTTATGCTCCTGAACTGGCTGCGCCCCTGCCAAGCTGTTCCAGTACAGCTATGGCATCTACCTGACAATGTGGAAAATTGCCCAGGTACGTCCTGTACACAAAAAGCAGGACAAATCCAACCAAGCCAATTACTGCCCCATCAGTCTACTCTCAATCATCAAAGTGGTGGAAGGTGTCGTCGACAGTGCTATCAAGCAGCACTTACTCAGCAATAGCCTGCTCACTGATGCTCAGTTTGGGTTCCACCAGGGCCAATCAGCTCCAAACATCATTACAGCCTTGGTCCAAACAAGGACAAAACAGCTGAATTCCCATGACCACCTCCCCATGACATTCAATGGCATTTCCATCGCTGAATCCCCCACAATCAACATCCTGGAGGTTACCATTGACCAGAAATTGAACTGGACCAGCCAGTGGTGCAGTGGTTAGCACCGCAGCCTCACAGCTCCAGGGACCTGGGTTCGATTCTGGGTACTGCCTGTGTGGAGTTTGCAAGTTCTCCCTGTGACCGTGTGGGTTTTCGCCGGGTGCTCCGGTTTCCTCCCACAGCCAAAGACTTGCAGGTGATAGGTAAATTGGCTGTTGTAAATTGCCCTTAGTGTAGGTAGGTGGTAGGGAATATGGGATTACTGCAGGGTTAGTATAAGTGGGTGGTTGTTAGTCGGCACAGACCCGGTGGGCCGAAGGGCCTGTTTCAGTGCTGTATCTCCAAATAAAAAATAAATATAAGTACTGTGGCTACAAGAGCAGGTCAGAGGTTGGGAATTCTGTGGCGAGTAACTCACCTCTTGACTCCCCAAAGTCTATCAACCATCTACAAGGCACAAGTCAGGAGTGATGGAATATTCTCCACTTGCCTGGATGAGGGCAGCTCCAACAATGCTTAAGAAGCTTGACACCATCCACGACAAAGCAGCCCACTTGATAGGCACCCCAACCACCACCAGCAACATTCACTCCCTCCACCACTGATGCACAGTGGCAACAGTGTGTACCATCTACAAGATGCACTGCAGCAACTCACCAAGGTTCCTTCGACAGCACCTTCCAAACCCAGGACCTCTACCACCTAGAAGGACAAGGACAGCAGATGCATCGGAACACCACCACCTGCAAGTTCCCAAGCCACACAGCATGCGGACTTGGAACTATATTGCCGTTCCTTCACTGTCGCTGGGTCAAAACGCTGGAACTCTCTTCCTAACAGTGCTGTGGATATACCTACACCCCAAGGACTGCAGCGGTTCAAGAAGGCAGCTTACCACCACCTTCTCAAGGGCAATTAGGAATGGGCAATAAATGCTGGCCTTGCCAGCAATGCCCACATCCCGTGAAAGAAAAAAAACTGGGAGGAGTTTGGGACTTTTAACCACAAAGGATTTCATAATCAAAAGGGTCTGTTTAAAGTATAAGTGTGATATGAAATTTTCAAGTATTTTTAAACAAGAGAACACCTTGCTTTATTTGGGCTATCAACCACTTACAAAGTACTATTTAGTTAACTGGGGATTTATTTTAGATTAATTGTTCAAATAAAAGTCTTTAAAACGTGAAATCTGGTCGTGTGCTTCTTGAAATTGGTCTGGGGGTTCATATCTCATATTTTTACATTAACGGTCTCACTGAGGTCGTAGCAAATTGAGGGCTCGGGTCCAGGATATGAATTCAAAGGCTGTAAAAAGGTACATTTAAATTTGCTAGAATTTAAATGAACAAGATTTCACAATTACTGTTGCTATACTCAGCATGTCTATTCTTGATGCTCAAGCGTTTGTGCAGAGAGAAGATTTGACTCTCAATGATTGTTGACAGTGGATGCATTAATGGCTATAACAGAGCACTGGGGGGTTAGTTTAAAATCAAAAGACAAAAAGGCAAAAATTATTGAAGTCTAAACCATTGAGTAAAAGCCTACTCTTGTGTTATCTTCCACCTTCCATGGGCCTCCATAGCTATTGCTATCCTTGATCAATTATCCACGTACAGCATCTTCCCTTATCTCATTTGGTCCCAGTTTCCCATAAACAGTTTTAAAATTCTCTTAAAATACATCATTTTCGACTCTCAAAGTTTCTTAGTTAAGAGCCCATCGTTAGTTTCTATCTGTTATTGGTTGTTTATGCTTAGAGCTGTTCGTAAAGCCAACTGTTCAGAATGACTGTTCTAATTCCTTATCAGACTATGAACCCTAGGATGATTCACTAAGTTAACTCCTGTTCAATTCTCACAGGTGAATTAACTTATGCATTTCAGCAAGCATCTTTATTAAGCAAGGTTAAATGAAAATCCAAACACAGCTTTATGTTATGATTATTTATTCTGCGTCTTCCCATTTATGGCCTCTTTCCTAGTACTAAGGCACGATTTAGGGACCAAGCAAATACTCTTTGCCGAATCAAAACTAAAAGTTAAATCAAATTCATCTTCAAACCTTCCTGTCACTCCGTTTGCGCTATTTGTCAGTTCTGAAGAAGGGTCGCTGACCTGACATGTTAACTCTGCTTCTCTCTCCACAGATGCTGCCAGACCTGCTGAGTATTTCCAGCATTTCTTGTTTTTATTTCAGATTTCCAGCATCTGCAGTATTTTGCTTTTATATTATTGCGTTATTCTCTGTCTTGTTCACCTTTTGTGGCTTCTCTTTCTTCTTGTAACTCCTTTTCTTTCTCCATGAATTCAAACTTTCTCAGTGCGAGTTGAAATTGTCTTTTTTCCTTTCTTCTTTTTCCAGTTGCTTCATTTGTAACTAAATTCGAGCTAACTCAATTTGCGAGCTACCAGGATCATACTTTTCTTCCTCAAGGTTAAAATGCTGAGCCAACACTTTAGGATTAAATGTTAGATGGGAGAATTCCCCTCGGAGGGCAAAGGGGGCATCAGTTTTGTGTGTCACCTGAAAGACAGTACCTCTGGGAATGGAACTTGAACCCAAGAACACTGGAAAGTGTTTGAAAAGTTAATTCTCGCGGACATCCAAACAGGAATTTTCACTTGTGAAGAGAGACCATCAAATTATAGAATAAAGCTAGACCTGCTCCCCAGCCCCTTCCCTGTCGCCCTGCAAATTTCTCTCTTCAGATAATTACCCAATTCCCTTCTGAAAGCCATGATTGAATCTGCCTCCACCACACGCTCAGGAAGTGCATTCCAGATCCTAACAACTCGCCCTTTAAAAAAGCTTTTCCTCATGACGCCGTTGGTTCTTTTCCCCATGTCGCCGTTGGTTCTTTTCCCATTCACCTTACATTGTTGCCCTCTGGTTCTGGACCCTTCCGTCAACAGGAACAGTTTCTCTCTTAACTATTCTGTTCAGACCCCTCATGATTTGATCACCTCTATCAAATCTTTCAACCTTCTCTTCGCTATGAATAGCCCCAGCTTCTCCAATCTAACCATGCAACTGAAGTCCTTCATCCCTTAAATCTTTTCTGCGCCCTCTCTAAAGCCTTCACATCCTTCCTAAAGAGTGGTGTCCAGAACTGGATGCAAAACACTTGAGCCGAACCAGTGTTTTATAAAAGTTCATCATGACTTCCTTGCTTTTGTACCCTATGACTCTATTTATAAAACCCGGGTCCTGTTTGCCTTTAAATTTAGCTCCTATTTATGAGTTTGTGCTCTGAACTTCAAACTAGTTAAAGACTGTGAGTGGCCTAATGCACTTCACTTGTGATCACCTTAGCCACTCTGAACTAGATCTGACCCCATATCCCAAACTTTCAAGAAAAGTCTTGTAGCACATTGCATTACTTTATACCTTGAACTTTTCCACAATAACATAATTGAAAGCAGTTTTAAGGAACAGCTCTTCTGACAAAAAGCCAGAAAGTACTGAACTAAATGAGATGGATTGGTTTCAAAATCACGAGGACTAGTTACAGGAACACCTCTTGAACAATCACTCTTGCCTGGTATACAAAAATGAGGCAAAAACAAGCCTTGCATTATTGAATTTTAATGTATTAGGTTTTTTTGAAAAACTATCTTCAAAGCTTTACAAAGCCATGAAAAATGTACGTTAAAAAAATCTTGAAGTCTAACACTTGCTTTAAAAATCCAATCTGTAGCAGTAAAATATTTTACATCAAGACTGATCAGAAACAGTGCACTGAATGCCATTAAATCTTAAGATGATACCTATGCTTTACAAATTAAATTGGAAATCCACAAACTATGAACTGCATGAATCCACTGCATTAATTCAACACCTTTTCTGTAAGTTACTGTAGAAAATCCTTGACAGCAAACTGCTACAAATTAATAATTTGTGATGGATAGTCATTGCTCAGCATTTTGAAGAAATTGCGGAAGCACCTACTCTGCTCTGCTTTGTGACTCACTCATCACTGACAAAGGGATACATGTAACTTTCGATGTCACTTCCAGGCTCAATTTCCAAAATGCTTACCTTCCTGGTTTCCTGAGGTCCAACTCAATCAGAACTCTATCGCCTGAATCTTATCCGGCCCTGGGTCCCACCCAGCTATCAACTGTATACTTGCTGATAGCAACTGCCACCCCCCCCCCCACCAATTCCCCAAATTATTGATTTCAGTCCTCAAGCAGCACTTACTCAGCAATAACTGATGCTCAGTTTGGGTTCCCACCAGGGCCAATCAGCTCCAAACATCATTACAGCCTTGGTCCAAACATGGACAAAAGAGCTGAATTCCCATGGCCAAACTCAACATCTGTAACAACCTCCAGCTCTAAACCTAAATCGCACCTTATGCTCAGAGTCTGAACTATTGTACAGCCCCCTGCCTTCTTCACCACAGAATTTCTAAACAAGGCCTTGTTCCCAAAACCCCACTGCCTTATTTCATCTTTTTCTACCTTCAAAAGCCTGCTCAAAGCTTATCTCTGTGACCATGTCATCTACCTCATCTAAATCTTCTCCAAACCTTTGCTCAGTGTCCAAACTTCTCTTCGGGGCTGGGACATTTTTCTGTTAAAAGTGCTACTTAAGCATAAGCTGTAGCCTATTGTTAAATTACCTTCACTGTCAACCTTCGGCCACATCAGTTGATGAGATGCTACCATATATTTCATAAGATTAGACTAAGATTCCCTAACAGAAAGCCAGTTATGAGCCTGTGTCATTACAGACTATGAGTATAGAATTCAGAAAACAAATCTATTTTCACCCATGCAGTTGTACAAACTTATTAACTGATCAGCTTGATTGCTGAGTCCTTTAAGATGAATTAGGCCTTTTCCCATTTTTCCACCTCAATATCCTGTGTTTCCTACAAAATGCTCTCCTCAGTATGCTACAATAGATTTCACTGCGTTACATCTGATTACTACTGTATTTCACTTTGACTTTACACCAGGAAATGCAATACTATTTTATTAACAAGCTTCAGGATGTACCAACAGTTTTTTTTTCAAGTATCATAAACTTTGGCTTGGGGCAGAATATCAGAATATAACTATATTGTACCTTGTATGCTACAGCATGAAAGTGGTAGCTATGCAACTTGCTGTGCGTCAGAGAAAATAAAATATTTTTTGTCAGCTGCAGTTCTTTCCTAGCAAATGACAGCATTAACTTAGCCAAGCTTTATGGCAATGGAGCAGAAATACATGCCAATGAATTTCAAAAATATGCAGCTATGGTTTCCAAGATGGTGGCAATGTAAAGTTCTGAAAAAAGGCCGATTTCATCATTTTGACATCAGTATTTGAGACACTTGCTTCGATCATTGGGTTTGGAGTCAGCATTACTCATGATTCAGTAATCAATGCGGCAGGATGTCTCAAAGTACGTTAGAAAGAATCAGGAATAAAACATTGCGACTATAAATATGGAACAGCATGAACTTGAGGATCAGCCTAAAATCTACTAAAACCAGGAGCAACATAAGAACAAAATAACATTAAAAAAAACACAAAGTTTATTGATTTTTGAAATTCCTTAAAAAGAAAATTAGACAATCATTTTTTTTCTTTAGTGTTGTTTCTGGCCCCATTTTCACTGTTAGCATGCACAAAGGGAAATATTATTTAGAAGCAAAACAAAGGCATCAAACACATGGCAAATTCCTGATGCCCATTTAGATAGTGGGCCATGCTCATCTGCTCTTTCACTCTCCAATTCCCCATGTTTGTCATCTCCACATTTGCTAAGACAACTTCAAACTGTGCCCTGCTGCTACTATATTACCACATGCTAAAAACAAACCGCCCATCCTGCACACAGAAGAATGTGCATTAACTCAATCACTGCTACCACTGTCACTGTAACTATATTAGTGTTAAATACTGACACCATAAGTAGATTAGGAAGAAAACTGAAAATCACAAATTAGATTTATTTTGCATTACCTACATGGAGATCATTTTCTAAACATATTAATGAACATGAAGGTTTTCCCCATGAGTAACCACACAGTGTTTAATGGACAGATTGATAACCTGGCATAGTACTAAATCCTCAACCTGAATGGTTATGGGTTTAATCCCGAACCTGTTAGGAAAACAGTGGTTGGGGGGGCTGGGGGAGGTTGGAAAATTAATTGATATTGTTCATGACACATATAGACAGATGTTTTCTTTGTCAACATGGCAACATAAATGTTTCAAACAGTTCATAAACAAATGAAGTATGCACTCTTTCATGCCATCATTTATTGCCGAGACAATTAGACGCAAACGAAGAAAAAACCTATCAAGTAAAAGGGAAAACATAAATAAAAGAGAAAAAAAACAGAAAGCACAAAGGAAGCAGATGAGCAACTAATGGATTCTCAAATGAGATAAAATGTATTTCGGCAAGAATGAGAACAAACGGACACAAAGGTGGCTGGAAGGCTTAGGCGGCAGAGTTATTCTCTTTTATAAGTGAACTACACTTAGACAATTAGGATTAACATTGTATTTCATGCTCTAAAAATCAGCTAACAGGCAGGAAGAACTAATGGCCAGACTAAATTCTCAGCAAGACAGAACTGAATGTCAAAATAGCTGGGAGCAAAAGGGACTTTTTAAGCACTATGTACAAGAGCTGAGGGCATCGAACTACCAGTCATCAAAGAATACAAAGCAAGTTAATACCCAACACCAATACTTAAATTTAACAAAAACAAGAAATGCTGGATTCACTCAGCAGGTCTGGCAGCATCTGTGGAAAGAGAAGCAGAGTTAACGTTTCGGGTCAGTGACCCTTCTTCGGAACTGACAAATATTAGAAAAGTCACAGATTATTAACAAGTGAGGTGGGGGTTGGGCAAGAGATAACAAAGGAGAAGGTGCAGATTGGACCAGGCCACATAGCTGACCAAAAGGTCACGGAGCAAAGGCAAACAATATGTTAATGGTGTGTTGAAAGACAAAGCATTAGTACAGATTAGGTGTGAATATACTGAATATTGAACATCAGCAAGTGCAAACCTGAAGAAAAACAACCTGATAAAAACAGTGGGTAAGCAAACTGAACAAACTAAGATGAAATGAAATAAATGCAAAAAAAGATTGTAAAAAATGTAAAAAGGAATGCAAAAAAAAGGAAGAAAAAATAACTAAAAATGACTAAAAATGAAAGTAAAGTGGGGGGCTGTCATGCTCTGAAATTATTGAACTCAATGTTCAGTCCGGCAGGCTGTAGTGTGCCTAATCGGTAGATGAGATGCTGTTCCTCGAGCTTGCGTTGATGTGCACTGGAACACTGCAGCAATCCCAGGACAGAGATGTGAGCATGAGAGCAGCGGGGAGTGTTGAAATGGCAAGCAACCGGAAACTCAGGGTCCTGCTTGCGGACTGAGCGGAGATGTTCCGCAAAGCGGTCACCCAGTCTGCGCTTGGTCTCCCCAATGTAGAGGAGACCACACTGTGAGCAGCGAATACAGTATACTACATTGAAAGAAGTACAAGTTTAACATATTTACAAGTTTAAATTTAACATATTTGTAAGATCAACAAATTCCTCACACTGGAATAGAATAGTTCCTCTCCTCTCAACACAAAGTGCTCTTAAGCAATTGTTTCATCAACTAACTGGTTAAGTTCACACAACGCAAGATGATCAGTGTCAGTTCACCCTCCCCCACAAGACAAAATATGCTTTCCTGCTGTTTATTTAAAGAAACTCATCCCAGCAAAGAGAGGCATATCTCATGAAAGGAAGTCTAAAACTCTCACACTGGCAGCAGGCTGGTGGTTATGGTATTTTTTTTTGACAGGGCAAGGAAGCAAAAACCACACCAGTCAATCATACAAAAGCAAAACACTGTGGATAGTTGGTTACCCTGGTTCTGATGAAAGGTCATCGAGCTGAAACTTGACTTTTGTTTCACATTCCACAGATGCTGCCAGACCTGCTGAGTATTTCCTGCATTTTCTATTTTTTTTTCAGTCAATCATAATTTTACTCTGGTGGAAGACTACTCTGCACATGCTCAGTATTCTGTTCTAACCATTTTTCAAATTAGAGAATGATCATTTTGTTCCCCTGAGTTAACCATATTGCAGTTCAGAAGATTTTATCGTTACAGGATGTTAGACATCAATGATTTGACATGGTGCAACATTCCATGAAATAACCTGTTAATTTTTATATGCACCACACGCAGTGTGTTTCATCACCCAGATAGTCACCTCTATTTTGCACTAGTTGTCCAGGCGGACAGTGAAAATGATGACTTCTAATAACAAGTCATTCTTAATTGTGTGATTATATGCAGGTGAAGGGAGTTAATTGGGGTATTAGTTAAGCACTTAAAAGCAGACACTCCCTGGGATTGGAACAGGGATTTGTGTGAAGAGCTACATGTATGTAATCCTTTTATTCTGCACAATAAATGTGAAACTGAGTAAATATAGGCTCCAGCCTTATCCTTCTATAACAGGCTTTCAGGAGTTTAACAATCATTTCCAAAGAATATTTCCCTAACCAATGACAAAATGGAACATTGTTCTAATTTTGGTGCATTAAGCCACCGAAAGAACCCTGCTCCCACTACCTGCAACAAAGAAACAAAATGTCCAAGGAAATTATGGACTATCTCATATAAAAAACCCAAAAACATATTTCCATAATTCTCTCAAGTTTTTACTTCAATTTGGTCACACCAGCTGATCAACTAATCCGACAGTGTTAGAATAACACTTATTAAAAATAAGTTGCAATACTGACTGATGTAGATTTAGAACAGTTTATTTTCACCACATGAAGCAAACATACAAATAATGCTAAATTTTTTTTGATAAGAGACAATTTCACAACTTCAGTGCAATAGGCTTTATTATACTGCTGAAACTAAAGCAAAATGCGACAGATGGTGGAAATCTGAAATAAAAACAGAAAATGCTGGAAACTCAGTTCTAATGAAAGGTCATCAGCATGAAATGTTAACTCTGTTTCTCGCTCCACAAATGTGACCTGACCTTCTGAGTTTTTTTTCAAGCATTTTCTGGTTTTATTTTATTTTACTACTGCCACTTCAGAAATTTCCATTCAATATGATGAGAATAAAATATATTTTACTTGAATGCCAGCCATGGCTAAGCAGCAAACTTGCCTCTAAGTTACAAGGTTCCAGGTTCAAGTCCACTCCAGGACTTGAGCATGAAAATCAAGGCTGACAATCCAGTGCTACATTGTCAGACGTGCCATCTTTTGCATAAGACATTAAACCGAGGACCCATCTACCTGCTTGGGAGGATATAAAAGATCCCACGGCACTATTTCGAAGAACAGCACGGGAGTTATCCCCAGTGTCATGGCTAATATTTATCCCTCAATCAACATCACAAAAACAGATTATCTTGTCCTTATCACATTGCTGTTTGTGACAGTTTGCTTTGCGCAAATTGGCAGCTGCGTTTCCTACATGACAACTGTGACTACACTTCGAAAGTATTTCATTGGCTGAAAAGCACTATATAAATTCCAATCTTTCTTTTTTTTGAACATTTAGTAAAAGTGTTTACATTCAGCATACTTTAAAAAAAGGGGACTGATTATATAGATGGGCATTCAAATGTCAGCAGTCAAAACATTAATTACTCCAGCCCCATTTACACAACAGCTGCTACTTCAATTTGGTGGTCTGTTAACAAAATGAATGGAGGTCCTATAAAATGGTGCAAGGCTGCCTGAACATCAAAATCATTGAGTCATTTACGGCACAGAAGGAGGCCATTCAGCCTATCGAGTCCATGCTGGTTCTTCACCGAGCTATCCAGTCGGTCCCACACCCCTGCTTGATCTCCATGGCCCTACATGTTTATTTTCTTCAAGTGGCCACCAATTTCCTTTTGAAGTCATTGATCGTCTCCGCTTCTACCACCCTTGTGGGCAGCGAGTTCCAGGTCATTACCACTGGCTGCGTAAAAAAATTCTTCCTTGCATTCTCCCTGCATCTCTTGCCCAAAACCTTCAATCTGTGTCTTCTACTTGTTTATTTGTTTTTTAAATTTTTATTTATTTATAGATACAGCACTGAAACAGGCCCTTCGGCCCACCGGGTCTGTGCCGACCAAGAACCACCCATTTATACTAATCCTACAGTAATCCCATATTCTCTACCACCTATCTACACTAGGGGCAATTTACAATGGCCAATTTACCTATCACCTGCAAGTCTTTGGCGGTGGGAGGAAACCGGAGCACCCGGCGAAAACCCACGCGGTCACAGGGAGAACTTGCAAACTCCGCGCAGGCAGTACCCAGAATTGAATCCGGACCCCTGAAGCTGTGAGGCTGCGGTGCTAACCACTGCGCCGCCCCCTTGTACCATTAGTTAATAGGAACAGTTTACTTGTCTAACTTATCTAAGCCTAATCTTGTACACCTCTATTAAATCTCCCCTCAATCTCCTTTGCTCTAAGGAGAACAACTCCAGCTTTTCCAACCCAACAGTGTATCTAAAATCCCTCATCCCTGGAACCATTCTGGTAAATCTCCTCTGCACCCTCTCAAGAACCCTCACATCCTTCCTAAAATGTGGTGACCAGAACTAGATGCAATACTCCAGTTGGGACCTAACCAGATTTTTTATAAAGGTTCAGCAGAACTTCCCTGCCTTTATTTATGAAGCCCAAGATCCCATATGCTTGACTAACCACTCCCTCAATATGCCCTGCCACCTTCAAAGATCAATACACATGCATCTCCAGATCCTCTGTTCCTGCACACTCTTTAGAACTGTGCCATTAAGTATATATTGCCTCTCTCTATTCCTTCTGCCAAAATGCATCACCTCACAGTCGATATTAAATTCCACGTGCCACCTCTCTGCCCGTTCTGCTAGCCTATCTATGCCCTGTTGCAGGCGGTTCATATTATCCTTATTGTGTGCCATACCTCCAAGTTTGGTGTCATTAGCAAGTTTTAAGATTCTACTCAGTATTCCAAGATCAAAGTCAGTTATATATAGCAAAAAAAGCAGTGATCCAAGCACGATTCTTGGGGAACACCACTGTCTACCATTCTTCAGTCTGAAAAACAATCATTTACTATGACTTTCTGTCCTTAAGCCAATTTAAAAAAAATCAAATTGGACACTGACCCTCCTATTCCATGAGCCTCATTTTTGTCAACCAGCCTTTTATGTGGTACCTTGTCAAATGCTTTATTAAAATCCATATAAATAACATCCACTACATTCCAAAAAGAACAAAGAACAAAGAAAATTACAGCACAGGAACAGGCCCTTCGGCCCTCCAAGCCTACGCCGATCCAAATCCTCTATCTAAACCTGTCGCCTATTTTCGAAGGGTCTGTATCTCTTTACTTCCTGCCCATTCATGTATCTGTCTAGATACATCTTAAAAGACGCTATCGTGCCCGCGTCTACCACCTCCGCTGGCAATGCGTTCCATGCACCCACCACCCTCTGCGTAAAGAACTTTCCACGCATATCCCCCCTAAACTTTTCCCCTTTCACTTTGAACTCGTGTCCCCTTGTAATTGAATCCCCCACTCTGGGAAAAAGCTTCTTGCTATCCACCCTGTCTATACCTCTCATGATTTTGTACACCTCAATCAGGTCCCCCCTCAACCTCCGTCTTTCTAATGAAAATAATCCTAATCTACTCAACCTCTCTTCATAGCTAGCGCCCTCCATACCAGGCAACATCCTGGTGAATCTCCTCTGCACCCTCTCCAAAGCATCCACATCCTTTTGGTAATGTGGCGACCAGAACTGCACGCAGTATTCCAAATGTGGCCGAACCAAAGTCCTATACAACTGTAACATGACCTGCCAACCCTTGTACTCAATACCCCGTCCGATGAAGGAAAGCATGCCGTATGCCTTCTTGACCACTCTATTGACCTGCGTTGCCACCTTCAGGGAACAATGGACCAGAACACCCAAATCTCTCTGGACATCAATTTTCCCCAGGACTTTTCCATTTACTGTATAGTTCACTCTTGAATTGGATCTTCCAAAATGCATCACCTCGCATTTGCCCTGATTGAACTCCATCTGCCATTTCTCTGCCCAACTCTCCAGTCTATCTATATTCTGCTGTATTCTCTGACAGTCCCCTTCACTATCTGCTACTCCACCAATCTTAGTGTCGTCTGCAAACTTGCTAATCAGACCACCTATACTTTCCTCCAAATCATTTATGTATATCACAAACAACAGTGGTCCCAGCACGGATCCCTGTGGAACACCACTGGTCACACGTCTCCATTTTGAGAAACTCCCTTCCACTGCTACCCTCTGTCTCCTGTTGCCCAGCCAGTTCTTTATCCATCTAGCTAGTACACCTTGGACCCCATGCGCCTTCACTTTCTCCATCAGCCTACCATGGGGAACCTTATCAAACGCCTTACTGAAGTCCATGTATATGACATCTACAGCCCTTCCCTCATCAATCAACTTTGTCACTTCCTCAAAGAAATCCCTTCAAACTTCTCTGTTACTTCTTCAAAAAATTCAATTAGTCAAGCACGATCTCCCTTTATAAATCTGTGCTGGCTCTCCTTAATTAACCCGAACCTCTCCAAGTGTCTGTTGATTTTTTTCCCTCATTATTGTTTCTAAAACCTTACCCACCACTGATGTTAAACTAACTGGCCTGTAGTTGCGAGGACTGTCCTTACTTAATTAAGGGTGTCACATTTGCCACTCTCCAATCCTCTGGCACCTCCCCTGTATCCAGGGAAGATTGGAAGATTATGGCAAGCCCTTCGGCTGTCTACACTTCCTTTAGCAACCCGGTATGCAAGCCATCCAAACCAGGTGACTTATCTACTCTAAGCATAGCCAGCCTTTTTAGTACCACTCTCCTATTCATTGCCTCTACTCTCTCCACTTCTGTGGGCGGCACAGTGGCGCAGTGGTTAGCACCGCAGCCTCACAGCTCCAGGGACCCGGGTTCGATTCCGGGTACTGCCTGTGTGGAGTTTGCAAGTTCTCCCTGTGTCTGCGTGGGTTTCCTCCGGGTGCTCCGGTTTCCTCCCACATGCCAAAGACTTGCAGGTTGATAGGTTAATTGGCCATTATAAATTGCCCCTAGTATAGGGAGGTGGTAGGGAACTATATAGGGACAGGTGGGGATGTGATAGGAATATGGGATTAGTGTAGGATTAGTATAAATGGGTGGTTGATGGTCGGCACAGACTCGGTGGGCCGAAGGGCCTGTTTCAGTGCTGTATCTCTAAACTATCAATATTTTGTCAGGTTCCACTTCCTTAGTGAACACAGATACAAAATACTCATCAAGAATATTCGTCTTGCCCTGTGCCTCTAAGTATATATTACCCTCTTTGTCCCCACTGTTTTGATACAGCTTTTCCTGTCTGTCTTTGGTTCCATTTTACACTGGCTGGATCCCTTCTCATCGCATTGAAATTAGCCCTCTTCCAATCTAGACATTCAACCTTATTTCATTCGTTGCTTTTCTGCATTACTAGTCTAAACCTTATGATACGATGATCACTCTTACCCAGCAGATATTTGGTCCATTTGACCGACCTCATTTCCCAGGACCAGATCCATCAATGCCTCCTTTCTAATTGGTTGATAACATACCGATCAAGGAAGTTCTCCAGAACACATTTCAGAAATTCCTCCCTTACCTTACCCTTTACTCTAAAATTATCCCTTTCAACATTTGGGCAATTAAAGTCCCCCAATATCACTACTCTATAGTTACCCTAATAGCGTGCTTATACTCTTATCTCAACACTTTGTTATACAAACCCCGAATGAATATTTTTAATTTTCCAGCTTCTAATTTGAGCCAATACCCTAGTTTAGAGAGGGAAAAAGAGAAAATACTCACCACTTACTTTCTTCCCTGTGACGTCACACTGCGATATACTTCAGAACGCAGTTGGTTGCCTCATCCCTGTTCCTTTATACTGCCACTGGTCTCACAGTGTTCCTTCTCAGGCCCGTTCCTTTACACTGCCGCCAGTCGTGCTGTGCTCTCTCTCAGGCCCGCTCCTTTATACTGCCTCCGGTCTCATTGTGCTCCTTCTCAGGCCCACTCCTTTACATTGTGGCCAGTTTCGCTATGCTCCCTCACAGGCTCACTCCTTTATACTGCAACCAGTCTCAGTGTGCTCCCTCTCAGGTCTACTCCTTTACACTGCCACCAGTCCCGCTGTATTCCCTTCTCAGGCCAACTCCTTTATATTGCCGCTGGTCTCACTGTGCTCCCTCTCAGGTCCACTCCTTTACACTGCCACCAGTCCCGCTGTGCTCCCTCTCAGGCCAACTCCTTTATACTGCCACCGGTCTCACGGTGCTCCCCTTCTGCCCGCTCCTTTATACTGCCACTGGTCTCGCTTATTAATTTTACACAAATCAACTGCAGCAGACTTTGTTGCACAGCTTTATGTTCATAGCAACTGGCATCTGTATACATGGTTCCCACAGTGATCTCTTATGAGGCAAAAGGGCGGTCTCAAGTTGCTGTGATCCATCAATAGAATGGAAGCATGCTAAAGAGAGAGAGTATTGTTAAACAATGTTGACAGGAAAGAGAAGTAAAGCTGCCAATTCAATCCTTGACTATGGACAAGAAAAAGGCAAAGAAGATACTAGGTACTGCTAACAGGGGAATAGTACACAAATTAGAAGTTGCTGTCCTGTGCAAGGCATAGGTCAGACGCCAACTGGAACATGTATAAAGTTCTTGTCCCCAAATCATAAGTAAGCATTTTTTGTTCTTACAAGGATACATGGGCAGGTAACCAAGGTTATTCTTGATATTGGGAATCTAATTAATTTAGAAAGGATAAAATAAGTTGGGCTTGTTGTGCTCTTTGGGTACTTCAGGATTTCAAGATGTCCTAATGAAAGATTTTGATAGAATGATGAAAGGTGATTCTGAAAAATTAGTGGAGTTAAGGTTCAAATACCAAAGGAGGGAGACAAGTTACAAATCTGAAACTAAGAAGGGAAATCTGGTGGACTTTTATACGAAGACATAACAAACATATTACCAGGATATGGGTTTAACGGGCAGCGAGATTGCTTTTGGAGAGATAAAACATGAAATATAGTCAGAAGCGGACAGTGGGGTGGTCAATAAAAAAAAAGGTATACTTGTGGCTTTACTGATTTTGTCTGCTCCTAAAAAATTTTGCATAGAATTTCATTCAATTTGGGGTGTATCTGAAATATAACAGGAAAGATTTGATTAGTATTGGTGGAATGAAAACAGAGTACAAAGGGATGTAGGAAGGATAAACTAGAAAGCATTTCCAATAGTAACTGGTCATGGGTTCTGAAGGTTCATTCGAAGTAGATCGGCTGAAAATGAATGTCAAAGTCCACATTCAACATGCCTTTCAACGAATAAAACTGGGATTTTGCATAACATCCTTTTAGGGTGTGTTTTGCTCCTGAAAATTAATTGAGTAAATCATTATTGAGTTTAATGTGTTTTGAAGGTGCAAGATGACATTAGGAGGCATTAGCCAGAATAGTAATAGCCTTTTGACTGTATTAATTACTCAGAATCAGCAACAATGTCTCAAAAGCCTGACAGATTCAGCCAAGTCACTCAGTAGCACTTTTTCTTCATTACGGTCAACAACCCTTAAATATTGCAACTCTAAGAACAGCAACTTCAGCACTGACAGTATAGGTGAGTACACTACAATTCACATTACAACACCTTTTTAAAAGGAAATACTAAAAAGGAATGGTTTCCCTCCAACTAAAATTGAAATCATGTATAACTCAATGGTTACTGCTACAATACAGTAATTATTTAAAAGAAATAGCAGTCAGATGACAGAACTATTTTAATGACCTCAAAAGCTGGTGCCTGGAATTGTTCCCATAAGTATGACCACAAACCCCGCCACCCCCCCTCCCCCCACCCCCATCATGATTCATGACTGCTTCTGGTTACCATAACTGTCTCCAGCTATCAGGGAAGGTAAGTTCAGAGATTTTATGAATAGGCTCAGACACTCATCTTACTGATGAATGAAGAATTTGCATTGAAAAAATAGCTTTCACAACCTCAGAACGTCCCAAAGCACATTGTAGCCAATGAAGTGTATTTGAAGTGCAGTTACTGTTGTGATGGAGGAAACCTGGCACCAATTTGCACACACTAAGGTCCCACAAACAGCAATGTGATAATGACCAGATAATCTGTTTTAGCAACGTTGTTAGAGATATAAATACTGGTCAGAACACAGTGCAGCTTTCCCAAAACCTGCCCAAAAGCAGTATTTTCAGTTAAACAATATGGCTCCCCAGATCAGGGAAAACAACACTTCAAAGCGAAACATCAAAGATGTCAAATTGACAATTCAGGCATGCAGGTGGAGGGAAATAATTTCAGTGATTTATAATAATAACTTACGCCTTTAAGAGCTCTGGAAATGGCCAACATGGCAACTCATAATTAATGTAAATCAGCACTCTGATGAGAAGGAAAATTATAGCTGAGGCTTTTTGTTTTAAAGTAGATAAGGGATTACTGGTGCTCTTGAATCCTCAATGAGCTGAAAAATAATTGCGACAGTCCATTAATTTAGTTAACTTACTGAATCTATTACAGGCTAGACTTTTTTTTTAGTGCATTCGTAGGACGTGGGCGTCACTGGCTAGGCCAGCATTTACTGCACATCCCTAATTGCCCTTGAGAAGGTGGTGGTGAACTGCCTTCTTGAAGCGCTGCAGTCCTTGGGGTGTAGGTACACCCACAGAGCTGTTAGAAAAGGAATTCCAAGATCTGACCAAGCAACAGTAACGCAACAGCAATATAGTTCTGAGTCGGGATGATGTGCAGCTTGGAGGGGAATTTGCAGATGCTGGTGTTGCCATGCATCTGCTGCCCTTGTCCTTCTAGATGTCACGAAGATGCTGTCGAAGGATCCTTGGTGAGTTGCTACAGTTTATCTTGTATATGGTACACACTGCTGCCACTGTGCGTTGATGGTGGAAAGGGCGAATGTTCAAAGTGGTGGATGGGGTACCAATCAAGCTGGCTGCTGTGTCCTGGATGGTGTCGAATTTCTTGAGTGCTGTTGGAGCTGCACCCAGCTAGGCAAGTGGAGAGTATTCCATCACACTCCTGACTTGTGCCTTTCTAGATGGTGGACAGGAATAGGGGAGACAAGTGGCGAGTTACGCATCACAGAATTCCCAGCCTCTGTCCTGCTCTTGTAGCCACAGCATTTAAGTGGCTGGTCCAGTTCAGTTTCTTGTGAATAGTAATCCCCAGGATGTTGATAGTGGGCGATTCAGTGATGGTAATGCCATTGAATGTCAAGGGGAGATGGTTAGATTCTCTCTTGTTGGAGATGGTCATTGCCTGGCACTTGTGTGGCGTGAATGTTACTTGCCACTTATCAGCCCAAGCCTGGATGTTTTCCAGGTCTTGTTGCATATGGACATGGGCTGCTTCATTATCTGAAGAGTCGCGAATGGTGTTGAACATTGTGCAATCATCAGCGAACATCCCTACTTCTGACCCTATGGAGGAAGATCAGTGATGAAGGGGTATTCAGTATTTAGGAAGGACAGACAAAAAACAAAAGGCAGTTGAGTTACATTGCTGGTTAAAGAAGAAATTAACGCAATAGTGAGGAAGGATATTAGCTCTAACAATGAGGAATCTATACGGGTAGCACTGAGAAACAGTAAGGGGCAAAAAACGTTACTGGGGGTTGCATATAGATCCCCAAACTGTAGCGGCGATGTTGGGAATGGCATTAAACAGGAAATTAGAGACGCATGCGATAAAGGAACATCTTAATTATGGGTGACCTTAATCTGCATATAGATTGGGCAAATCAAATTAGTTACAACACCCCAGAGGAGGAATTCTTGGAGTGTCTATGGAATGGTTTTCTGGACCAATATGTTGAGGAACCAACTAAAGAGCAGGCCATCCTAGACTGAGGAATAATTGACAATCTAGTGGTGCGACAGCCCTTGGGGATGAGCGACCATAATATGATAGAATTCTTCATCAAGATGGAAAGTGACGTAGTTGATTCTGAGACTAGGGTCCTGAATCTTCATAAAGGAAACTACGAAGCTATGAGGTGTGGGTTGGCTATGATGGATTGGGAAACGGTACTTAAAGGGATGACAGTGGATAGGCAATTGCAAACATTTAAAGAGCGCATGGATGAACTGCAACAATTGTTTATTCCTGTCTGGTGCAAAAGTAAAACGGGAAAGGTAGCCAAACCATGGCTTATAAGGGAAATTACAAGAGACAGAATTAGATCCAAGGAAGAGGCATATAAATTTGCCAGAAAAAACAACAGAACTGAGGATTGGGAGCAGTTTAGAATTCAGCAAAGGAGAACCAAGGCATTGATTAAGAAGGGAAAAATAGAGTACGAGAGCAAGCTTGTGGGGAACTGACTGTAAGAGTTTCTACAGGTATGTGAAGACAAAAAGATTGGTGAAGACAAATGTTGATCCCTTACAGTCAGAAACAGGGGAATTTATTATGGGGAACAAAGAAATGGTTGACCAACTAAATGCATACTTTGGTTCTGTCTTTACAAAGGAGGACACAAATATCATATCAGAAATATTGGGTAACACAGGGCTTAGTGAGAGAGAGGAACTGAAGGAAATCAGTGTTAGCAGAGAAATGGTGTTGGGGAAATTGATGGGATTGAAGGCCAATAAATCCTCAGGGCCTGATAATCTACATCCCAGAGTACTTAAGGAAGTGGTCCTAGAAATAGTGGATGCATTGGTGGTCATCTTCCAAGATTCTATAGACTCTGCAACAGTTCATACAGATTGAAAGGTAGCTAATGTAACCCCACTATTTAAAAAGGGAAGTAGAGAGAAAGCAGGGAATTATAGATCAGTCAGCCTGACGTTGGTAGTGGGGAAAATTCTAGAGTCTATTATCAAAGATTCTATAGCAGAGCACTTAGAGAACAGTGGTAGAATCGGGCAGAGTCAGCATGGATTTACGAAAGGGAAATCATGCTTGACAAATCAATTAGAATTCTTCGAGGATGTAACTAATCGAGTTGATGAGGGGTAGCCAGTGGATGTGGTTTATTTGGACATTCAGAAGGCTTTCAACAAAATCCCGCATAAGAGATTAGCATGTAAAATTAAAGCACATGGGATTGGGGGTATGTACTGCGATGGATAGAAAATTGGTTGGCAGACAGGAAACGAAGAGTAGGGATAAATGGGTTGTTTTCCGAATGGAAGGCAGTGACTAGTGGGGTACCGCAGGGATTAGTACTAGGACCCCAGCTATTCACAACATATATTAATAATTTAGATGAGGGAACAAAATGTAATATCTCCAAATTTGCAGATGACACAAAGCTGGGTGGGAGGGTGAGTTGTGAGGAGGATGCAGAGAGGCTTCAGGGTGATTTGGACAAGTTGAGAGAGTGGGCTAATGCATGGCAGATGCAGTATAATGTGGATAAATGTGAGGTTATCCACTTTGGTAGCAAAAACAGGAAGGCAGATGATCTGAACGGATATAAACTGAGAGAGGGGAATATGCAGCGAGACTTGGTGTTCTCGTACACCAGTCGCTGAAGGTAAGCATGCAGGTGCAATAGGCGGCAAAAAAGGCAAATAGTATGTTGGCCTTCATAGCGAGAGGATTCGAGTACAGGAGCAGGGATGTCTTGCTGCAATTATACAGGGCCTTGGTGAGGCCACACCTGGAATATTGTGTGCAGTTTTGGTCTCCTTATCTGAGGAAGGATGTTCTTGCTATAGAGGGAGTGCAGTGAAGGTTTACCAGACTAATTCCTGGGATGGCGGGACTGACGTATGAGGACAGATTGAGTCAGTTAGGATTATATTCGCTGGAATTCAGAAGAGTGAGGAGGGATCTCATAGTAGGCTATAAAATTCGCAGGAAGGATGTTCCCGATGGTGGGGGAGTCCAGAACCAGGGGTCATAGTCTAAGGATACGGGTGAACCTTTCAGGACTGGGATGAGGAGAAATTTCTTCACCCAGAGTGCTGAACCTGTGGAATTCATTACCACAGAAAGCAGTTGAGGCCAAAACATTGTATGTTTTCAAGAAGGAGTTAGATATAGCTCTTGGGTCTAAAGGGATCAAAGGGTATGGGGCGAAAGCGGGAACAGGTTACTGAGTTGGATGATCAGCCATGATCATAATGAATGGCGGAGCAGGCTCAAAGGGCCGAATGGCCTACTCCTGCTCCTGTTTCCGATGTTTTTATAAAGCAGCTGAAGATGGTTGGGCCTAGGACACTACCCTGAGGAACTCCTGCAGTGATTTCCTGGGGCTGAGATGATTGACCTCCAACAACAACAAACGACTTGCTTTGTGCTCGGTAGGACTCCAACCGGTGGAGAGTTTTCCCCCGGTTCTCACTGACTCCAGTTTTGCTGGGACATTTGATGCCATACTCGGTCAAATGCTGTCTCGATGTCAAGGGCACTCACTCTCTCCTCACCTTTGGATTTCAGCTGTTCTCTCCATGTTTGGACCAAAGCTGTAATAATGTCAGGAGCTGAGTGACCCTGGTGGAACTCAAACTATGCGTCAGTGAGCAGGTTATTGCTAAGCAAGTGCCGCTTGATAGTGACTATCGACAACAACTTGCATCACAATTCTGCTGATTGTGAGTAGACTGATAGGGCGGTAATTGGCCGGGTTGGATTTGTCCTGCTTTTAGTGCACAGGTCTTTCCTGGGCAATTTTCTACATTGCTGGGTAGATGCCAGTGTTGTAGCTGTATTGGAACAGCTTGGTATTGCCAGCATGTTGTCAGGGCTCACAGCCTTTGCAGTATGCAGTGCCTTCAGCTGTTTGATATAGCCTGGAGTGAATCGGTTTGGCAGAAGACTGGCATCTGTGGATGCTGGGGACCTCAGGAGGAGGCAGAGATGGATCATCCACTCAACACTTCTGGTTGAAGATCGATGCAAATGCTTCAGCCTCATCATTTGACTGATGTGCTGGGCTCCCCATCTTTGAGGATGGGGATATTTGTGGAGCCTTCTCCTCGTCTCAGTTGTTTAATTGTCCACCACCATTCACGACTGCATGTGGCAGGACTGCAGAGCTTAGATCTGATCCGTGGGATCGCTTAGCCCTGTCTATTGCATGCTGCTTCTGCTGTTTAGCATGCAAGTAGTCCTGAGTTGGAGCTTCACCAGGTTGACCCCTCATTTTTAGGTATGCCTGGTGCTGTTCCTGGCATACTCTCCTGCACTCTTCATTGAACCGGGGTTGGTTCCCATGGCTTGATGGTAATGGTAGAGTGAGGGATATGCCGGGCATGAGGTTGCAGATTGTGGTTGAATACAATTCTGCTGCTGCTGTTGGCCAAAGCGCCTCATGGATGCCCAGTTTTGAGTTGCTAGATCTGTTCAAAATCTATCCCATTTAGCACAGTGGTAGTGCCACACAACACGAAGGTGGGTATCCTCAATGTGAGGACAGGACTTCGTCTCCACAAGGACTGGTGCGGTGGTCACTGCTACCAATATGGTCATGGACAAATGCATCTGCAACAGGTAGACTGGTGAGGACGAGGTCAAGTATGTTTTTCTCTCTTGTTGGTTCCCTCACCATCTGCTGCAGACCCTGTCTAGCAGCTATGTGCTACCGAGTCACTCTCTGTGATGGACATTGAAGTCCCCCACCCAGAGTACATTTTGTGCCCTTGCTACCCTCAATCCTTGTTCCAATTGGCGTTCAACATGGAGAAGCACTGATTCATCAGCCTGGGCAGCAGGGGCGGGGGCAGGGGGCAGAAGGAGGTTTCCTTGCCTACGTTTGATTTGATGCCATGAGACTTCAAGGGGTCCAGAGTCAACTCCTGGGGAAACTCCCTCCCGACTGTATACCACTGTGCCACTTGTGGGACAGAACGTACCAAGGGATGGTGACGGTGGTGTCAGGGACATGGTCTGCAAGGTAGGATTCCGTGAGTATGACTATGTCAGGCTGCTGCTTGACATGTCTGTGGGACAGCTCTCCCAATTTTGGCACAAGCCCCCAGATATTACAAAGGAGGACTTTGTTGGGTCGACAGGACTGCATTTGCCGTTGTTGTTTCCAGTGCCTAGGTCGATGCTGGGTGGTCTGTCCAGTCTCATTTGCTTTCCTTAGACTTTGTAGTTATTTGATACAACTGAGTGGCTTGCTAGGCCATTTTAGAGGGCATTTAAGAGTTTACCACATTGCTGTCGGTCTGGAGTTACATCTAGGCCAGACCAGGTAAGGACAGCAGATTTCCTTCCCTAAACGGCATTAGTGAACCAGATGGGTTTTTACAACAAAGGTTTCATGATCACCACTAGACTAGCTTTTTTTAAAATTCCAGATGTATTAACTGAATTCAAATTCCACCATCTGCCGTGGATGGATTCAAACCCATCTCCCCAGAGCATTAGGGCTCTGGGTTACTAGTCTAGTGACAATGCCCCTACACTACCAGCTCCCCTAAAAAATATACATGATCGAGTCATTTTATTTTGCTGGTTGCGAGTTGATTCGATAGGTTAGATGCAGAGAAACTAATTTTCTGGTAGAGAAATCCAGAACAAGGCAGCATAATACAATTATAGCTTGGTTATTTAAGAGTGAAATCAGGAAACAGCTTTTTTCACACACAAGTGAGTAGAAATCTAGAATTTGCCCTAAAAGTCTGTGAATCAAAAATGAAAACTAGATTTTTGTTAGGCAAATGCACCAAGGGATATGGACAAAAGGTGGATAATCTGAGTTAAGGTACAGATCAGCCATGATTCAACTCAATGGTGGAATAGGCTCAAGTGCTGAATATTCCAATGATGAGAACCAGCAATTCTGCTTTCTGTCAGCATAGTAGAATTTTTTTAATACAATATATTAATGATCTGTCATTAGTTACACTGCATCTTATTGCATAAGAACTTTAACAAAAAAAAATGGAGAGATAGCCTACATTTCAAATGCTTTTGTCCAAGGGATGGCATTCCGACCTTCAACTCATTGCTGCACTAAATGTAGCTGCGTGCATTACACATCTAAGTAACGAGTTCCATGCCATTTTGCTTTCCAATATTCATTATTGTTGTTCAGACCCCTGCAGGTTGACTGCACACAGCAAAATGTTTTATGCCATGAAAATTATTTGTGTGAAATTGTACTAGATAAACAGTGTATTTGTGCAAAATATCTAAATGAGTCTTACAATATGTGAGGTCCAGAGGTTCAGGAGCCTCAAAAGATCTGCCACTAGGGTCTCCATCTATAATGTTTACTAAATTGCTTTACTACATAGTTGAATGCTAGATTCTGGGGCAACGGAGATTATCAGCAGGCATAACAAATAAAATACAAAATAGAAGAAAGCATGCCACAGGAACAGGTCAACAGAACAAGAGACTTGTTAATTAAGACAAAACGATGCAGTCTTGTCACACTTTTTGCGGTGGCGTAGTTAATCTAAATGCCTCCACAACTTAAGCACTTAAACAGCTGCTGAATTCTTAGTTTCCCCAAGTAAAACAGAACCAGTTATTTTCACATGCACAAAATTAAAATGCCCTTAATCCTATCACTATGATCACTTCCCACAGATAAACACACTTTGTACAGCATATCATTTGCACAGTTAATGCAAAGTCACCTGCCCTATAGCGCACCATGCATTCCCCGATTAAGGCAGCAGGCAAATGAATGTGCCAGTTTTACTCTAAATGCCATATTGTCGGGGTAAGCATTTACCCGACCTCCATAAATGGTGATTTCTGAATTCTTTCCCCTTTTGTTGTGGTATACAACATGAATTTCCATAGAAACTTTTTCCATTAAAAATGCAGTGAGTGATCCCATTTTGTTTAAATGCATTACTTTGGATGATGTACATGCAGGAAACTAACGATCTACAATGTTCACCTTTGTAAATGTTTGTGTGTTAACTGTCCCACAAAATGGTTCTATTAAATACTTCATTATATATTATTTGTCAAAGTTCAGTGGCAACGCCCTCCTAAACCTGGCCTGCGTGCCATTCTTTATGTGAAAACAACATTGGCAGGCTATTTAAGCACTGGATGCGTCACTGTAAAGACTGAGTATAGCTTTACCTGGCATTCACAACAATTCACTTTCTAGCAACCAGTGTTGGGCCAAAATTTGGCAGATGGAGTTTAACGTGGATAAGTGTGAGGTTATCCATTTTGGTCGGAAGAATAGAAAGGCAAATTATCTAAATGGAGAGAAACTTCAGAGTGCTACGGTGCAGAGGGATCTGGGTGTCCTCATGCATGAATCGCAGAAAGCTAGTATGCAGGTACAGCAGGTAATAAGGAAGGCAAATGGAATTTTGGCATTTACTGCTAAAGGAACTGTACAAGGCATTAGTAAGACCGCACCTGGAGTACTGCGTACAGTTTTCGTCCCCTTACTTGAGGAGGGATGCACTTGCATTGGAGGCAGTTCAGAGGAGGTTCACTATATTGATTCCAGGGATGAGGGGCTTGTCTTATGAAGAGAGATGGAGCAGTTTAGGCCTTTATAGAGTTTAGAAGAATGAGAGGAGATCTAATTGAGGTATATAAAATGATTAAGGGGATCGACAAAGTAGACGCTGAAAGGCTGTTTCCTCTGGTGGGGCAATCTAGAACAAGAGGTCATAGTTTTAGGATAAGGGGTAGCAGATTTAAAACAGAAATGAGGAGAAATTACTTCTCTCAAAGGGTCATGAGTCTGTGGAATTCATGACCCCAGAGTGCGGTGGATGCCGGGACATGGAGTAAATTTAAGGAGGAGAGACCAACAGATTGTTAAGTAGAAATGGGTTGAAGGGTTATGGAGAACGGGCCGAAAAATGGAGTTGAGATTGAGATGAGATCAGCCATGATCGTATTGAATGGCGGAGCAGGCTCAAGGGGCTGAATTGCCTACTCCTGCTCCTAGTTCTTATGTTATCGGGAACAAAGGTACATTGCTGATTTCACACTACCCACTCACTAATCCAGGAGCAGTACCCCTACGATATCAGTTAACTCAGGATGGGGATCAAAACTGGGACCTTCTTGGCAACATGACTCCGTGTGCTTGCAGCCATTGGAGAAGTTCCTTAATACCAACAGATTTGGACTTCAAAATGCTCCCGAACAGTATTCCAGGACATAGCATATGAAACTAACAGGAGCTTTTATTGATCTCGCAGCTGCTAGCCAAGGACAGAGGACTTCGCCATCATGTTCTCCCTTGTGCTAGAGCTCACAGTTGTTTGCCCATTGACAGGAAGATTGAATATTACATTTCTTACCTGGTCTAACTTTTTTTTTTAAAGTACATGCTGAATAGTTTTTTATATCCCTCTATCAGCTGCCTAAATAGTGAGAGCACATGATTGTTTAATTTAGCTCTGCCTAGTTACTTAATAAAATTCTGTTTGACTTTAGTACAGATGTAGAATATGCTGCTACATATAAGATATGCTATTTGAAGTGAAAAGAAAAGGAGGTTCCAAGGTTGACGTGATTGTCAATAGTGAAATTTAATAACTTTAGATATTTGTATAATGATTTTATTTCTGCACGAAGCTCAATACTTGAGATGAGATAGGCACATAGTAAGTTTAGAATCACAGAAGATAATCATTCAGTCCATCACGTTTGTGTCGGCTCTTCACCTGAGCAATCAAAATTCTATCCCCACTCAACTGTATTGTTATCATTTCCTCTGCTTCCAATGACTACCTATTCTTTGTTTTAAAATTGCATTGGTCTCTGTTTAAACTATTCCTTCTGGCAAAGCATTCCACGCTCCACTAATACTCTGCGCAGAGATTTTGTCTCATCACTCTCCTCACTCCATAGTGAGGATTTTAAATTGGTGTATTTAAATATCTTTTAAAAAAATTAGGGGAAAGTTTGTTTTTTGTTGAAAAAAAAACCTCTGGTGATAGGGCGAGTACTACTAGTGTTTTTTTTTTAAGGACTTTAGATTGGAGTGGGTAGAACAAGGCCCCTAGTGTAATTAGTATTTTTTAATTCAGGGAGTAACTAATTAACCCAAGGGTAAGTCATGACAGGAGCGCTCAGCCCTGTGATATGCTCCTCCTGGGCTAACCCCATCAAAACCCTTCATACTTTTAAATACATCAATTATAAACATCTCAGCTGTGATAGACAGAGCTAAGCAATCCCATAACCAACAGATCAGATCTGCCACATCCATTCATGAATGGTGATGGACAATTAAACAACTAACTGGAGGAGGTGGCTCCACAAATATCCCTATCCTCAATGATGGGGGAGCCCAGCACATCAGCGTAAAAGATAAGGCTGAAACATTTGCAATAATCTTCAGCCAGAAGTGCCGAGTAGATGATCCATCTCGGCCTCCTCCTGAAGTCCCCAGCATCACAGATGCCAGGCTCCAGCCAAACCGATTCACTCCACGTGATATCAAGAAACAACTGAAGGCACTGGATACTGCAAAGACTATGGGCCCTGACAACAATCCGGCAATAGTACTGAAGACCTGTGCTCCAGAACAAGCCGCAACCCTAGCCAAGCTGTTCCAGTACAGCTACAACACTGGCATCTACCCACCCATGTGGAAAATTGCCCAGCTATGTCTTGTACATAAAAAGCAGGACGAGTCCAACCTGGCCAATTACCGCCCCAGTGTACACTCAATCATCAGTAAAGTGGTGGAAAGGGTCATCAACAATGCTATCAAGAAGCACCTGCTTAGCAATAATCTGCTCAGTGACGCTCAGTTTGAGTTCTGCCAGGAACACCCAGCTCCTGATCTCATGACAGACTTGGTTCAAACATGGACAAAAGAGCTGAACTCAAGAAGTGAGGTGAGAGTGACTGCCCTTGACATCAAGGTAGCATTTGATCGAGTATGGCATCAAGGAGCCCTAGCAAAACTGGAGTCAGTGAGATTTAGGGGGAAAACTCTCCGCTGGTTGGAGTCATACCGAGCACAAAGGAAGATGTTTGTGGTTGTTGGAGGTCAATCATCTCAGCTCCAGGGCATCACTGCAGGAGTTCCTCAGGGTAGTGTCCTAGGCCCAACTATCTTCAGCTGCTTCATTCATTACTCATAAGGTCAGAAGTGGGGATGTTCGCTGATGATTGCACAATGTTCAGCGCCATTCGCGACTCCTCTGACGACTGAAGTAGTCTGTGTAGAAATGCAGCAAGACCTGTACAACATCCAGGCTTGGGCTGATAAGTAGCAAGTAACATTCGTGCCACACAAGTGCCAGAAAATAACCATCTCCCCTTGACATTCAATGGCATTACAATCGCTGAATACCCCATCATCAACATCCTGGGGGTTACCATTAACCAGGAACTGAACTGGAGTAGCCATATAAATACTGGGGCTACAAAAGCAGGTCAGAGGCTAGGAATCCTGTGGCGATTAACTCACTTCCTGACTCCCTAAAGCCTGTCTACCATCTACAAATCACAAGTCAGGAGTGCGATGGAATACTCTTGACTTGCATGGATGGGTGCAGCTCCAACAACACTCAAGCAGCTCGACACCATCCAGGACAAAGCAGCTCGCTTGATTGGCATCCCATCTACATTCACTCCCTTCAGCACCGATGCACAGTAGCAGCGGTATTTACCATCTACAAGATGCACTGCAGCAACTCACCAAGGTTCCTTTGACAGTTCCTTCTAAACCCGCGACCTCTACCACCTAGAAGGGCAAGGGCAGCAGATTCATGGGAACACCACCACCTGCAAGGTCCACTCCAAGCCACATACCATCCTGACTTGTAACTATATCGCCGTTCCTTCACTGCTGCTGGGTCAAAATCCTGAAACTCCCTTCCTAACAGGGTGTACCGACACCTCAAGGACTGCAGCAGTTCAAGAAGGCAGCTCGTCACCACCTTCTCAAGGGCAATTAGGGATGGGCAATAAATGCTGACCTAGCCAGCAATGCCCACATCCCATGAATGAATAAAAACTGCTTTTCCTGCAGTCACAGCGCTCGCAACTCTGCGTCAGAGGTTATGGCTTTAAGCCACTCTCCAGCATTTGATAAATACTCCAGATGGATAATTTACTGCAGTCCTGAGGAACAGCTACATCATTGACTGTGCTGCCTTTCGGACAAGACAAGATCCCATCTGCCTGAGCAGCTGAATGAACAAATTGGAGTCACGTCACTGGATGGAAGAGTGCTATTAACACTCACGGTTTCAAAACAAGATAGATGCGGGTTCCATGTCAACACCGGTTCACATTGTGCTCCAGTTATATCTGCTCATATCTAAATACACTGAAATAAAGAGTTCTAATTCATATTTCCTCTCAATAGTTCTCACCAATCTACCTGCATCAGTCCATGACAGTATTGGTCGGAGTGACCACTGCACAATCCTTGTGGAGGCAAAGTCCCAGCTTCACAATGACAACACCTTCCATGTGTTATGCAGCTTTACCACAGTCCTAAATAGGATAGATTCAGAACAGATATAATAGTTCAAAACTCAGCATTCTTGAGGTGCTGTTGGCCATCAGCAACAGAACTGTATACCACCACAATCTGTAACCCATGGCGTTGGCATATCTCTCTCTACCATGACCATCAAGCCAGAGGACCAACACTGATTCAATGAGGAGTGCAGGAGAGCGTGCCAGGAGCAGCACGAGGCATGCCTAAAAATTAAGTGCCAGACTGGTGAAGCTACACATATGACTTCATGCGTGCTAAACATTGGAAGCAGCATGCGAAAGACAGAGTTAAGTGATCCCACAATCAACACCAGCAACATCCACATCCCAAGATTGAATAAAAAGCTTTGTGTTGACTTGCAGAGTCAACTTGCCAACCAATCAGCGCCCTTTTCTCATGCAGTATAAATTGTTGCTTCCTTTGCAGTTTGGCATTCTTGTGTCTGTCCTGATGAGTGCAAGACAAAAAACTTCGAGAGCATGCCTTTTTTTCAGCAATATTCTACCTAATACAAAATGGGATGGAAGGGGGAACTCTTCTGTGTAATGGAATCAGCAAAGTTCCCTGGGGTTTTCTCAGAATGAAGTAGAAAACTTATTGCTGCTTGCTCAACCATATCTGATAACAGGCTCGATTGTTTTGTAATCTAATGATAAAAGGCAGACAATCTGTAAAAGGAGCATAATGTCTTGTGCACATTCAGAAATAGGAAATAAAAAAAAATCCTTTCTGCCCCAACTGAGCAATGTAGACAAAACACCAAGTGCATAGTTAGAAAGTTGCAGTGAGCAGTTTCTTGTGAACTTAAGGAGCTGACAGAACTACAGAAAATGTGACCTTGGTAATTTTCTAGTTTAATGTATTATAATATTATGATTTTAAAAAGAGCGGAAGGTTGCAAAAGTACCAGTCTACTGGTGCCACAGGGAGAAGGGAAAGGGTCAACTGATTGTAACCGCAATTGAAACAGACAATCAGTACAGCAAAATAAGAAGCAATCACCTATTATGACTTCATAGTAAAGGAGAACTGGCATATCAAGAGCTCACTATGGATTGACAACATGGCACTTACCCTATAAGAAAAGCTATGTTCGCCCAGATTTTGCTTTAGCAATGACTGTGAAATTGTTGGCGTTCACTGTCATTTCTCCGAGACAGACAGCAACTTCTGGAGTCCGCACATGCACAGTCCAACACGAAAATCAAGAAGCTGCTGTCAGTTATTCTACACCTGCCCTACAGGGTGTGCTACTGAAGTTCCCCAAGACTGCAATGAATAGAAATCACTAAACCGATGAAAATGTGCCCTTTTAGGCCAATAGTCTTACTGTCAAAACTCTGTTATACTTTGTTGAATGAGGTGTAACTGGGTTTTTAAAACAGCAACCAGGCTCATAGCTACTAAATAGCCTCATTGTCCCTGAAAAACTAATTTTATATTTGTGGAATGTCAAATTTCTCCACGATGATCTAAAAATTTCACATTTAAAACAAAGACGTTTCCTTAAAATGTTTATGATATTTCAGCTTCTACTTTAATTCCATGTGTACGTCCTAATGATTTAAATTAAGAACTGAAAAATTCCTGGTTTGCTGTCTGTGAGAATATTCTAACGAGACTGGCTGCTTACCCCACTCCTTGGCATTACTGTTACTGGACGCCTGAAGATCAGTTTGTTATGGTGCCAGATTCAAACTGACATTGGAAAAGGGGAAATCCATGCCACAGCAATCACTAGATTTTTATGAGCAGCTTTCTATGAGGTCACTGGCAAGCGCTGTCGCTTCGCCGTTGACTGCGAAATTTGGGTTTTGATTTTTTCATCTTCTGATGCTGGAACAAGGATCAGAGAGCATTCTGAAACTTTCATGTGGATGACTACAGATAGAAAATGAGAACTACTGAGTTTATTCTGGGATTTAGAACTTCTACAGCTAATCTATTAGCCAATGGGATCAAAAGGGTTCAATAACGTATCTGCTACTTTTCTATTTATGACAGATGTGACATTTATTTATTTTTTTTAAATACATGAATAACGCTAACTATTGTCAATGTGACATTGAAAATCATGTTAAATACATTTTTCACAAATTCAACACTCCTCCAATTCTGCAAAGAACATTTGTTTTTCAATTTTATTGCAAGGAGTTTTGTGTATCCAACCGGAGCTCATTGTGGGCATTACTTCAATGCAAAAAATGTAATTGTTTTTCTCCCACTAATAATTCTTCACACAATTTATTTCAAAATAAAAACCGACATACAGGAGTTGGTGAGAGGTATACAATCAATTTGTACAAATATTAAACAGCAAATTCTTTACATAGCATAGGGTGGTTCTGTCACCCAGGCAATTTGATAAAGACATTAGTTTGCCTTCATCTATCACACGTTAGTGAAAAGAATGAACAGCACCTATTTATATGTAAATGCTAATTTTCATAGTTATATTAATATTCCCTACTATGGGTACTTATATAAAAGGTGATTAATGAGCTGTCCCTTAAATGACTGCAAACTTTGATTTTAATCGAAATACAAGCTCTTTGAAATCATTTTTGAAGCAGGAAACAATTACTGATATATAATATAACTGCTCCCTAAATACAGCACTGTATTTAATTGGGTACACCAGGAAAGCTTTCATTCAAGGACACCTATTCCCAATATATCCGGAAAAAAATAACTAACTCAGCACAAAAGATGGAGGCATTATTTTTTTCTTCCAAGTAACAATTTTACAGCCTTTAAACCTGCTGTAATTCTTTGATTTAACCAATCATGGGGCTGTAATTTTAATTTCTAGTTTTTATTTCTGATCCTTTTAACTGTAATTATTAATTTGTATATTGGTTATGTTTGTCTATAGCCTCAAAAGGAGCAGATGCAATTATGTAGATGTTATCACTGACATGAAGCACAGGATATTGGGAAACCTCAATGAAATGAAGCGAATACAAACTCCAAGTGATGATTCCTCAGTGGTTTATCTATATCTATGTGAATACAACATGTGCAGCCAGTTTGATGCTAATGCAAGTTCTGTATTGCTTGTGAGGTGCCTATTTACTCGTACATTTAATATTGGAGTCGCCAGAAATTGTTCGCTTCCTTTTAATTTCAAGGCTGGCTAATGTCCAACAATAAAATGGCACATTAACTGACTTCTGAAATGTATTCTTCATATACCAGATGAAGTGTCACACCAGAGTTGAGTCTTTATAATTTAGCATCGAACCCTTGATTCAGATTGCAGTAAAATATCAACCTGTCTTTTTTTAGGTTAGCATCTCTACAATGTCATGCCAATAGTATTATGATTAATAGGTATGGTATTAATTACTTTGCTAAAAATTGTTGAGCACAGATTTTCTTCTGCAGATGAAAGGTTGTCGGTAGATTCAGTAGAGTACTAATGCTAGAACAATGGGCTAATAAGTGGGATATGATGGTGGATGCCACCAACTGCAGCATTATGCCTCAGAATAGCAAGAGATTTGGATTGGAAGATATAAGGGATATCTATCCCAATTGTTGACTCATATCAGCATCCAAGTGTTATGGTGGAAATCAACATTAGCTAGGCCCCGTTCTCAAAACAGTAAGGCCTCTTATCTCTCTTTCAGCTGAATCCCAATGCAGATCGAGGGCTGTATTTTATCAGTGGAAGGGCCTTCTCAGCATCATGGGTCGAGGTGTGCCGCTCCCACTAGCATTTTACGGGCCTCCCCGTCATGACCCAAGGCTTCAAGGGGCTGGTAAAATTCAGCCCCAAGTTTCTACCATACAAGTCCAAACAACTTTTCACCATTTGAAGCTCCTAGGCATGCAACAGTAAAGGTTTCTGCAGTCCACATTTAAAATACAGTAACAAATTGTGAGGTTGATTTGTGGCAGCAATAGGAATACGCTGCAGGAATAAAGGACATTAGTGCACACTGGCCTGTTGCATTGCACCCTAGCAGGGAAGATTATCTCGAGAGGCACACCTTTTCCTGACATCTTTGTGTACAATCTCCTGCATTTAAAACATTCAAATGGGCAGTCATATATATCGGTCTAACAGTGAAAACCATTATCCTTTTGCATTATCAATTTCAAAGTTGCGGTTATAGTGTCGTAAGTATTCCATTTATTTCAGCAAGAAACAGCTGTGCTTACTCACTAATTTGGACACTTTTAAAGTTTCCCTTTCATTCATTCACATTCATGCATCCAAGGTAAAATGTGTCTAACTTGGCTGGGTCACAGAAAAGCCAGCAATTGCTCACGTTTCACACCTCTGGCGGAATCATCATCTGATGGGAGATGATTTATGATTATGCAATGGTAAGGCCGATTGTGGCAATGCACTCAAACATTTTGCACTTGAGCTTTGCTGTTCACCATTTTGTTCTTGGATAACTTTCTGGCACCTGCTGTCCACCTAAAGGAAACTTAAACCCAGCGATTAACTATTCTCCTTGGCAAAAATTGAGCTAGCTCCATGGGGGCATGAGCAATGATAAGAAGCTAGCATATGTCTAATCCTCTGCGCTTTATCCTCTTATCTATATTGTGCCAATCAGCTTTCAAAGTGGCACAGTGGCGCACTGCAGCCTCACAGCTCCAGCAACCCGGATTCGATTCTGGGTACTGCCTGTGTGGAGTTTGCAAGTTCTCCCTGTGACCGCGTGGGTTTTAACCGGGTGCTCCGGTCTCCCACAGCCAAAGACTTGCAGGTTGATAGGTAAATTGGCCATTGTAAATTGCCCCTAGTATAGGTAGGTGGTAGGGGAATTGAGGGAAGATGGGGATGTGGTAGGAATATGGGATTAATGTAGGATTAGTATAAATGGGTGGTTGATGGTCAGCATAGACTTGGTGGGCCGAAGGGCCTGTTTCAGTGCTGTATCTCTTTAAAAAAAAATGTATTTTTTGAACTCCTTGCATTTAACTGTTTAGGAACTAAAGCCAATTTTTGAGTTAATACCTTGATTTGTGGGTTATCAGATGAAAATCAAAATACCTCATACATTATATTCAATCAGCAACAGGGAACAGATGTCACCAATCAAATGGCAAATAACAAGAAAGATATAAAGCTTCACATATATATGAACATGTTAATCTTCACAGTGGAACAAATCAGTCATGTCGCTCAAAGGAACAATGCTGCTGATTATATTAAGGAAACAAACTATTTTAATCTTTTGATTAAAGATACAATCTGATTCTTAAGTAAGTGAAACAAGCAGCACACTTTATCACTAGTCTCCTACAAGCTGTGTAAATTCGTTCTTCAGTGACTACAGAAACTTTTAAGACCACTGGCCTAGGAATAGCAGTGACGATCTGTTGCAGGCTTTCTGCCGTTCCATATCGCCAACATGCAACATAAGATTTGAGGATAACTCCATCATTAAGTGCTATTTTTGGGCAATTGGAAATAGCTGTCATTGAGCAACATGAACATTACAATCATAAATATAAAAAAACTGAAGCCTAGACATAGGAAGACAGAAGATTGCATAAATCCCTCTTGTCCTGAAAAGATGGGACAATCATATCGCCAATCTTGATGCAACCCGACTAGCTACTAGATTTTGCAGGATCAACTTTCTGTCTACTTTCTCCCTTCCTGACTCCCTTCTTTGTTACCTGTGTGTGAACTGCCATGGGACATTTCTTATGTTAAACCCCTATACAAACATAATTATCTTGTTTGGCTCAGGCGATTCACCTCTGACAGCCGAGCTCGGTTGGTAGCAATCTCACCTCTGAGTCAGAAGGTTGTTGGTTCAAGGTCCACTCCAGAGACTTGAGCACATAAATCAAGGCTAACACTCCAATGCAATACTGAGGGAATGCTGCACTGGCAGCATTCAAAGGAGATGTTGAACCGAGACCCCCGTCAGTCCTCTCAGACGGCTGTAAAAGCCATAGCGCCATTTTGAAGAAGGACAGAGGACTTATTCCTGGTGGCTTGGCCAATATTTATCCCTCAATCAAGATTAAAAACAGATTATCTGGCCATTTTCCTATTGCTGTTTGTGGGAGATTGATATGTGCAAATTGGCTTCCACATTTCCTAAATTACAACAGTGACTGCACTACAAAAGTACTTCATTAGCTGTAAAGCACTCTGGATGCCCTGTGGTCATACAAAGCTTAATATAAATGCAAGTCTTTCTTTCTGACTGACTGACCCTCCCTACCTGACAGATATACCGATTCACATCTGGTACAAAGCAGACTTTGACAAATCAGAGTACATATGGTGTTACTGTTACATATCAAGCTGAGAAAAACAAATGACAGCACAGCTCGTTAGGTGGAGTCACTATTGAACTCAAGCAAGTTGCATTCCCAACTGGTTGTATGGCATGACTCTCTGGCTTGCATGGAGGCAAAGGCAGGTCTGCATGTTGTCTACCATTTATTTGCAAGGCAAGCTCTCCAGCATGGCTCATATTTTTCCATGGGGGTGGGGGGAAATTGGCTAAGAGCAAGTGTCACTTAACCCACAATTTTATATGGGGGCCAAGTCATGGGGAAAAAAAAGTCGCTGGAAATATTAGTTTATTTCAGAACGACACATAAATGACGCTGATTTCTAAAGCACCCAACCTTAAGGGTAACCTTAAAGGTACGATAGGATGAGTGAGCTGCAGAGATATTCTAGATGTATAACCATGAATGTTATATTCCATCAAGAAATGAACGCAACCAGCAAGGAGAAATTGCTAACAAGAAACCCACTATGAATATTGTTTGGTCATGGGAAACCTTCTGGTAAGTAAGGGTTAATGGGGAAAGCGGAAATAAATCTGAAGTATTTCAGAACATTGAACTTTGTTTATTATTCTGACAATTAAAGGTAAGAAGCATTTACAAAAATGATCAAAATGTTCTTCTATGCCCCGCACTATTTTGACTTTAAATAGACTGAATATGATATAAACTTACTGTCCCCTAGTGGACGTTCATGTTACTTAAAATATTTACTGCTGCAAAATCAACCAGTATATTGCAATTTCTTTTTTTTTGGGGGGTGGGGGGGGGGGGGGGCGGTAGAATTATCCTTTTCATTTCAAAATTAGCCCTTTTCAGATGAGCGAGAGCCTGGCTGCTCCAAGTTCATTAAATGCAGCAATCAGTTTTCATCAAAAACTCTCAACCAGAGAACCTGTAGTTTCTTCAAACATTCCAATAGACTGATTCATCTTTTCATACTTTTAAGAATGTTTTGTGGTGACTGTGTGGCCAATTACTGACAATTTCCAACTCTCCCTAAAATGATGAAACATTAAAAGAGAACATATTTTCATGGGAAATAATATGAGCTTACACAAGGAGCATCAACAGGCTATTTGGAGGTGGGGCAGCTTAACCAAGCTCGACCTTGACCAGGATGTTGCCTGGTCTGGAGGGCATTAGCTATGAGGAGAGGTTGGATAAACTCGGATTGTTTTCACTGGAACGACGGAGGTGGAGGGGCGACATGATAGAGGTTTACAAAGTTATGAGCGGCATGGACAGTGTGGATAGTCAGAAGCTTTTTTCCAGGGTGGAAGAGTCAGTTACTAGGGGACATAGGTTTAAGGTGAGAGGGGCAAAGTTTAGAGGGGATGTGCGAGACAAGTTCTTTACACAGAGGGTGGTGAGTGCCTGGAACTTGCTGCCGGGGGAGGTGGTGGAAGCAGGTACGATAGCGACGTTTAAGAGGCATCTTGACAAATACATGAATAGGATCGGAATAGAGGGATACGGTCCCCGGAAGTGCAGAAGGTTTTAGTTTAGGCAGGCATCAAGATCGGCGCAGGCTTGGAGGGCCGAATGGCTTGTTCCTGTGCTGTACTGTTCTTTGACCTTGTCCTTGTTCAATTTCCATATGCAGACACCCTCCAGCAGGGGTCACTGGCCAGAGGTGAGGAACAAAACAATGCCCCTGCCGAAGCCAAGAGAGTAAGCCCAAGCATCGTACTATCTCACTATCCTGGCCAAGAACAACTAGTGCGTTAGAGGCAAAGAATTAAACCTCGTATTCTTTTAGACCGTGTGGCTCAGTTCCACATCGGCATTGCACTTTCACATTGAGTTATTGCAGGAAACCAGAGTTCAGATAATCTCAAACAGCAAGAATTAAACTTGAATAAAAAGAATTAAACTTGAGCAGTTCTTCCCGTTCACCAAACAATTAACCTAAGTAGTCTTTAACTATAGGCAATGGCAGCGACACAGGCAACTGCCCAATTCAATAAACTGTGAGAAAAACAAAACACTGCAGATGCTGGAAATCTAAATTAAAACAGAAAATACTAGTAATACTCAGCAGTTCAGCAAGCATCTGTGGAGATAGAAACCTAGTTTCATGTCGCTAACCTTTCATTGGAATTGGAAAATGAAGTCAGTTTTGTGCATTGATCGCTCCCCTCACAAAAAGCAGAGGATTCCATTTTCATCACACAATTACCTTATCTCATGTCATGTAAAGATATAACACACAAATCTTGCCACAGACATTCTTCAATAAGATTGAGATTGATAAAAAAAAAAGGACCAAACATATCAGCTTTCTTTATAGCAGAACTAGCAACTGAACAGTCAGGATAAAAAGATTCCTACAAGTCACAAGAAACCACTTTAACAAGAGAACAGAAAGAGTAGGGAAGGGACAGGAAGTTAACAGCTCATTTTCAATACAAGTATATTTAGCGACTCTGAAGACTACACAAATAGAGATAATGGTGGCTTGAGATGCTGTAACCTGATCAAGCTGCTAGGTGTAATAAGGTAACATGTCTAGTAGAAGCACAGACACACAAGCATGATTAAACAAAGATGTAATGCCAGATTTGATAGAAGGGGAAAGATATAAAGTCTTGGTTCATTTAGTGGCACAAATATAAAGATCACAAGTGAAAACAACAGTTCAACCAAGGAAAAGCAGCAAAGAAATTCTACAAGACCACCCAAACTGGTTTATTTTGTCAAAAGCCACAGGGCTAGTATGCAGAATGTGAATCACTGCAGGGTGTTCTGCAAGAGGCAGATTTCATATGACAATCAGGAATGGTGAGGTGACTGATGGCAGTACAAGAGTTAGGAATGTAGGGAAGGAAAAGACAAGAGACTAGTTGGATTACTGGGATACAGACAAGCTGATTGATGAGCTGTCTGACACCATTCATGATTGTAAAGGGCTAATATCACTTGTTGGGTAATAAATGGAGCTAGAATGTAATGTATGCAAATTTGCTGACGATACAAAAATAGGTGGGAAGGCATGTTGTGATGAGGACATAAGGAATCTGCAAGGGGATATAGATAGGTTGAGTGAGTGGGCAAAAACTTGACAGATGGCATTTAATGTAGGAAAGTGTGAGGTCAGGTGCAGCAAGTAATTAAGAAGGCAAATGGAATTTTGGCCTTTATTGCTAGGGGGTTGGAGTTTAAAAATAGGGATGTCTTGTTACAACTGTACAGGCTGTTGGTGAGGCCATACCTGCAGTACTGTGTACAGTTTTGCTCCCCGTATTTAAGAAAGGATATACTGGCACTGGAGGCAGTTCAAAAGAGATTCACTAGGCTGATTCCTGGGATGAAGGGGTTGACTTAAAGAGAACGGCTAAACAGGTTAGGCCTTTATTCATTAGAGTTTAGAAGAATGAGGGGTGATCTTATTGAAATGTACAAGATTCTGAGAGGGCTTGACAGGGTAGATGTCGAGAAGATGCTTCCACTAGTGTGGGAATCTCAAACTAGGGGACATAGTTACAGAGTTAGGGGACGCTCATTTAAAACTGAGATGCGAAGGAATTTCTTCTCTCAGAGGGTAGTGAATGACTGGAATTTGGGATTTCCTTTAATTCTAGCTGCCAGTCTCTCTTTTCATGCTCTCTCTTTGCTTCTCTTATTTGCTTTTTCACTTCCCCTCTGGACCTTCCAGATTCAGCCTGGTTCTCAATAGTATTTTCAACCTGGTATCTGTCATAAGCACACTTTTTCTTTTTTATCTTAATCTCTATCTCCTTTGTCATCCAGGGAGCTCTGGATTTGTTTGACCTACTTTTCCCCTTTGAGGGAACATACCTTGACTGTGCCCGAACACTCTCTTCTTTGAAGGTAACCCATTGTTCATCTACCAGTTTTCCTGCCAGCTTTTGACTCCAATTTAGTCACCCCAGCTCCATTCTTACCCCACTGAAGTTGGCCTTCCCCCAGTTAATTATTCTTACTCTGGATTGCTCTTTGTCCTTTTCAATAGTCAGCCTAAACCTTATGATACAATGAGCACAATCCCGTAAATGGCCTCCTACTGACACTTGGTCCACTTGGCCCACCTCATTCCCAAGAACCAGGTCTAGCAGTGCCTCCTTTTCCGTTGGACTAGCAACATACTGTTGTAGAAAATTTTCCTGGACACCCTCGAGGAACTCTTGCCCCTCACTGACCTTTACACTACTACTATCCCAGTCTATGTTTGGATAATTAAAATCCCCCATTATAACTACCCTACAATTTTTGCATCTCTCTGGAATTTCCATTACAAATTTGTTCCTCCACATTCTTGTCACTAACTGGTGGCCTATTGACAACACTGAATAAAATAACTGCACCTTTTTTGTTCCTTTTGATTCTATCCTCAACCCCTCTGGGACATCCTTTTTCTCCAGCACTGCAATGCCCTCCTTAATCAATACCGCCACCCATCCCCCTTTTCTCCCTTTTCTATCTTTCTTGAACACCTTGTATCCAGGAAAATTTAACACCCAGTCCTGCACTTCTTTGCGCCAGGTCTCGGTTATGGCCACAACATCATACTTCCAAATGGCAAATTGCACCTGTACCTCACCAATCTTATTAACCACACTCCGTGCATTCACATACATGCACATTAACCCTGATTTAGACTTCATTACTTTGTCCCTTATTCTGACCCCACCTAATAACTAATTCCCAACTCTTGTGCTATCTACCCCCCCAATATTCTGTGCACCTTGGTATTTTTCTCTGATACTTACTCCTGGTGCCCACACCCCTGACAAGTTACCAGTTTTGCTTTCCTCCAATCTGAGCTCCCTCTCAGGTTCCCAAACCCCTGGCAATTTAGTTTAAATTCTCCCGAACAGCACTAGCAAATCTCGCTGCGAGGATATTTGTCCCAATCCTGCTAAGATACAACCCGGCCATCTTATACAAGTCCCATCTGCTCCAGAACCGGTCTCAATGTCTCAGAAGTCTGATGCCCTCCCTCTTACACCAGGTCTCCAGCCACGTGTTCAATCGCTCAATTCTCCTATTCCTATGCTTATTTGCAAGTGAGACTGGGAATAATCCTGAGATTACTGTTTTTGAGGTCCTGCTTTTTAATCTTCTTCCTAGCTCCCTAAAATCTGCTTTCAGGACCTCATCCCCTTCTTAGCGAGGTCATTGGTGCCAATGTGGACCACGCCCTCTGGCTGTTCACCCTCCCCCAGAAGAATGTCCTGCAGCAACTCCATGACATCCTTGACCTTGGCACCAGGGAGGCAACACACCATCCTGGAGTCACATTTACTGCCGCAGAAACGCCTGCCTGTTCCCCTAACCAACGGATCCCCTATCACTATTGCTCTTTCACTCTTGTTCCTCCCCTCCTGTGCAGCTCAGCCACCTGTGGTGCCACAAACTTAGCTCTGACTGCACTCCTCTGAGGAACCATCATGCTCATCAGTATCCAAAATGGAAAACCGATTAGCGAGTGAGATCATATCAGGGGACTCCTGCAGCACCTGCCTGGTTCTCTTAGACTGCCTGGCGGTCACCCATTCCCCATCTGCCTGCATGCTCCTAATCTGCGTGTGTGACCACCTGCCTAAACGTGCTATCTACATAGTCCTCTGCCTCGCGGATGCACAGCAGTGACTTCAGCTGCCGTTCAAGTTCCGAAACCCGGAGGTCAATCTTCTGCAGCTGGTGACACTTCCTGCAGACGTGTTTGTCGAGGACACATGGTGCGTCCATGACTTCCTGCATACTGCAGGCTGTACATTCCAATAGGCCGAGCTGCCCTGTCATACCTTACTTTTACAGACTATTTATTATAAATGGAATAGCTTACCAGGTACTCACCAAACAGCTCTTTCCACTGTATTGAAGCAAGAGCCAAATACTGGAGGGTTAAAAAAGTAGGAAAAAAAACAGAAAAATGGAGCACCTCCTCCCCCTTCACCAAACTTGAATCTCCACAATCAGCTTGCAATCTGCACGACAGTTGCAGGCTGCATTCAGACCTCTGTATTTATACCTTTTCAAGCTGAAACTGCAGCAACCAGATTTGACTGGTCAGCTACTTGACTAATCAGCTACTCTGCAGTAGAGCCGGTTAATCCCTGCCTAACCGTGTAAGATACTTACTTTACTTTCTTAACCCTAATTTATCTAGAGGGTAAATCCCAATTAGATGCTAACTGCAGACCAGACCTTTGTAGCAATTACAACACTTAAAATCCCCAGTCATCAAACTCGAATCTCCACACTTAGCTTGCAATGTGCACTCCCCATCACTCTACATGACTCCTTTTTCCTCCACTGTATTTCTATATCAATCAGTGCTACGATTACTCAGCTTTGTTTCAGGAAAAACACAACATCTAAGTTAGACAATGAAGAGCAAAGAAACAGTGTGCATGGCAAACAGAAAAAGATACAGCAAAGTGCAGATTTTGAGAAAGAACGAGCGCAGCGTTGGAGACTGGACACAACCAGGTATCAGGCATAGAAAGGAAAGAAAAAAGGAAATGGAAAGGGTGAGAGAGCAAGAGAGACATGCAGAAACATTTTTTTGTCTGTGAGCAATGCCACAGAAGGTCAAGTGGTGTTAAAATTAATACAGCATGCCCCCGACAAAAATTAAATTGACCAACCTGTAACAGGAAATGATCTGAGAGCTGCACCCTACTGTTAGTATTATCAATTCAAATGTTTCCATCTTTGCCAATCACACAGCTTTTTCACTTTGATCTATCAGAGCTTTTTAATACATCAGAAGTTGGTCTATTAAAATTATCATGCACCCTTTCGAACATATTTTTCATAATGGACTAATACATCACTTGTAAGAGCTCAATGTGTTGCCTAAATTCTAAGGTTACACTTTTATTTCAGATTGATTTATCTCTATTTCAGATTCGAAGAAATACAGTTTTAAAGTTTGCTCTTTTAGACTCAATCCTCTGGATAAGAGATTGACAGTTATACAAAATACAAAGTTGAACATTCCATTTCTTTCAAAGTTGGCAATGTGGAAGAGTTCAAGATTATAACTTCACCAAGAACAAAGAATTTTTGAAAAATCCTCCAAGAAATTGGTATCACAGTTGACATGAAAGAAATTTACACATACCCAAACCGAACATAGGACAGAATTGCGATGGAACACTTTTGTTCATTTCTGATCCAAGTACAGTACGTCCCACAATTATTTTACTAAATGCTCAATAGCGGCCCTCTGAAATGGCTTACCAAACCACTCAGTTGTCAAGGGCAATTAGGGATGGGCAACAAATGCTGGCCTTACCAGCGGCACCCACATCCTACGAAAGCATAAAAAAAAACTACTGCAAAATTAGACTGGGTTCAACACATTTTAAAATCATTTCACATAAACTATAAATGCTCGTTATATTGAGTGTTTTCCATTTTATTTCAGTTAAATTTCCAAATGATCAATTGGGCAAATATTTACTTCAGGTATTAAAACATACATGCAAATCTAGAAAACTACGAAAAGCTGACCAACAGCTTTCAAAGAAGCTGATACAATTGCCAAAAATATGGCAACTAAACAGCCCTGATCATAACCCAATGATATTTGTGGGTGGAGCCAGAGGACATTGGTAGGGTGTTGAACGAATACTTCACATCTGTCTTCACCCAAAAGAATGAGGATGTAGATATGGAACTTAGAGAGAGAGACTGTGAGGTTCTTGAGCAAATTGTCATAGGGAGTGACAAGGTATTGGAGGTTTTGGAAGGCTTAAAAGTGGACAAATCTCCAGGTCCGGATGATTTGTGTCCCAGGATGCTGTGGGAGGCGAGGGTGGAGATTGCAGGGGCTCTGACCCTAATTTTTAATTCCTTTCTGGCCACGGGGGAGGTGCCCCCGTGGCCAGAACAGCTAATGTGGTCCCACTATTTAAGTTACAGGTTGGTCAATTTAATTTTTGTAGAGATAAGCCAGGGAACTACAGACCAGTGAGACTCATGTCAGTGGTAAGGAAACTATTGGAGAAAATTCTGAAGGAGAGAATCTATCTCCACTTGGAGAGGCAAAATTTGATTAGGAATAGTCAGCATGGTTTTGTCAGAGGGAGGTCATGCCTAACAAATTTGATTGAATTTTTTGAGCATGTGACCAGGTGTGTAGATGAGGGTAGTGCAGTTGATGTAGTTTATATGGATTTCAGCAAAGCCTTTGACAAGGTCCCACATGGGAGACTTCTCAAGAAAGCAAATGCACATGGGATACAAGGTAACTTGATAAGGTGGATTCAAAATTGGCTTGTCTGTAGGAAACAGAGAGTGATGACAGACGGCTGTTTTAGTGACTGGAAGCCAGTGTCCAGTGGCGTACCACAGGGATCTGTGCTGGGTCCCCTATTGTTTGTCATTTATATAAATGACATAGATGACTATGTGGGGGGTAGGATCAGTAAGTTCGCGGATGACACAAAGATTGGCCGAGTGGTTAACAGTGAGGTGGAGTGTCTTAGGTTACAGGAAGATATAGACAGGATGGTCAAGCGGGCAGAAAAGTGGCAGATGGAATTTAACGCTGAAAAGTGTGAGGTGATACACTTTGGAAGGAGTAATATGACACGGAAGTATTCAAATGAATGGCCTGACACTGGGCAGTTCCGAGGAACAAAGGGACCTTGGCGTGTTTGTCCATAGATCTCTGAAGGCAGAAGGGCAGGTTAATAGGGTGGTGAAAAAGGCATATGGGACACTTGACTTTATCAATTGAGGAATAGATTACAAAAGCAGGGAGGTCATGTTGGAGTTGTACAGAACTTTGGTAAGGCCACAGCTCGAGTACTTTGTGCAATTCTGGTCGCCACATTATAGGAAGGATGTGATTGCATTGGATGGGGTGCAGAGGCGATTCACCAGGATGTTGCCTGGGATGGAACTTTTAAGCTATGAAGAGAGGTTGGATAGGCTTGGGTTGTTTTCGCTGGAGCAGAGAAGACTGAGGGGTGACCTGATCGAGGTGTACAAGTTTATGAGGGGCATGGACAGGGTGGATAGGGAGCAGCCGTTCCCCTTAGTTGAAGGGTCAGTTATGAGGGGTCACAAGTTTAAGGTGAGGGGCGGGAGGTTTAAGGGGGATTTGAGGAAGAACTTTTTTACCCAGAGGGTGGTGACGGTCTGGAATGCCCTGCCTGGGAGGGTGGTACAGGCAGGTTGCCTCACATCCTTTAAAAAGTACCTGGATGAGCACTTGGCATGTCATAACATTCAAGGCTATGGGCCAAGTGCTGGCAAATGGGATTAGGTTGACAGGTCAGGTGTTTTTAATGCATCGGTGCAGACTCGATGGGTCGAAGGGCCTCTTCTGCACTGTATTATTCTGTGATTCTGATTCGGTGATATGTGAAAACAAATATTTGCATAGGCTTTGCAACTTAAGCTGTAGGTATATACAATATTCCTTCAAAATCAAAGCGACATTTTGATTTTCAACATACCAACTAGGCCATCTCTTCACCAAAGATTATCTCAATCACTTCCTTTCTGCTTCCAACTCACCTCCAGCCTCCAGGTCACATATTCACTGTACCCACTCTGAACCTGGGTCAGAGACTGGATACCATCTAACTCCACAGTATCTCTTCCTCCAACCATCCCAGTTATGCAGACACTCTGCTCTTTCTTCTCCCTACTCAATTTAATCTAGCATTATTTTCTCCTTCCAATCCAGTTCAAGCTGGCAATTCCCTCCCCAGTTCATGCGAACAATCTTCTTTCGTCTCCTCATCCCAAAGTACTATTCCCTGCCACCACCCTCCCACAAACCCCATCCTCTCCCCCACCTGACAACTAGGCACCAATCCCAGTTTCTCCTCTCTAATTGCCACCCATTTCCCCCCATTTCTTCTGCTGCTCATTCTTTCTTTTCCTTCCCCCACCTCATTCCTATCCAATTTTTTCATTGCCTCAGCACTGCTCCCAGCCAAGTCTAGCTGCTGCAAACTGTAGTGGCAGGAACTTCTACATGAATCTACCCCTACAGTACCCAGCAATCAGAAGCATTTCCATGAACGGTAGGAACACAGTAAGAGGTGAGGTACACAGTCCATGCTAATATTTTGTTACCAATGACATGCACACCAGGCCCTATAAAACTGACAACTGGCATGTGCGTGGAAATCCTGATCCAGATACAATGCTCATTCAAGCAGGACACTTCTGGTCATTTATCAGAATCTTACATGCTAAAGGAAGTAACAGTATCTGAATTTTATCTTACAAACTTTCCTTTTATGGAATAAGGGAAGAAATTAATTGTTTCTCTCTTATTAAGCCACGCAAAGATTGTGCATACAAAACCACATATTGGAGTAGCTGGGCTTTAGGTACAACTACAGTAATAGACATTATGCACTGAGTTGCAATCATTAGTGTGTTCAAAATACAAATTTCCCTTGTAGTGAACTTAAACAGACGTCTACCATTCATTGGCTGACACCATCTGCCCACTCATCCACCAACACACTCACTTGGAAGATTTAAAGCACATAATTAGCAAGGAGGTTTTTGAATAAAAATTAAGTTGCACTTTCATCAGGACCATTTTACTGAATATGACAACAGGCTGATGCTTACAATTTAGAATCTGATCAATTATGCAGATTAGCATAATACCTGTTAGGACTCTTAACTGTCTCTTAGCCAAACCGCATTAATTTACTTAACAGCAACTGCACTAACTGAGAGTAAATTGGCTGGGGGTGCTAATTCTATCCATTCAGCCCACTCACTCCAATATGAAAGCCAGACAGTTGGAATGAATGTTTCGACACATTCCCTAACTGAAGTGGTCCTGCAGCTGTGTTGAAAAGAAACAAAAATGTGTGGTTCCTGGTTACAGCAAGACATAGCTTCCCTGAGAGAAAAAAATGAAGTATTTTGTCTATGATAAAAAATGATACTTATAGGAACATAGGAGTTGTGCTGAATATGGTATACATAGGTTTAAGGTTATTTTCACCTTTAGGAAATGGTTCAATCTAGCAGATATGTACATCAGGAGACAGCAGTTTAGAAAGGTTTTGTTATGAGAATGTTTGGTGTCAACAATGTTTTTGAATGGGAAAAAATCTCACAGGACAGCCAGAGTACTTTGGCCAAAGCATTTAATTAAGACATATGATTTAAGGTAGTTCTAATTGTGCTTAAAAGTTTTGTTTAATTCCTCATTTCCCATTTAGCTTTAAAGAAGGATGTCAGAGATATATCTGGGATCAAAATGAAAACAAAAAGTGCTGGAAATATTCAGGCCAGGCAGCATCTATGGAAAGGGAAGCACAGTTAACGTTTCAGGTTTATGATCTTTCATCAGAACTGGCAAAGGTTAGAAATTAATTAGGTTTTAAGCAAGTGAAGGTGGGGGAAGAGGGCGGGGGGTTGATGGGGGAGAGAACTAAAGAAATGTGTGAGGACAGGATAGATTAAATAACAAAGCTGTCATGGACAAACGCAAAGAGCGTGTTAATGCTTGTGGTGAAAGACAAAGCATTAGTCCAGAGAGTGTTAATATCACAATAATGAGTAGCTCTGTCTACATGAAAAACAGGCACATGGTTAAAAAATAAAACAAAATAAAAAAAAGGCCAGTCATGCTCTGAAATTATTGAACTCAATGTTCAGCCCACAAGGCTATAGAGTACCTAATTGAAAGATCAGGTGCTGCTCCTTGAGCTTGCTTTGATGTTCACTGGAACACGCCAAGGACAGAAATGTGGGCATGAGAGCAGGGGGATGGGGACAGGGGGGGCGGGGGTGGTGAAATGTTGAAATGGTAAGCGACAGGAAGCTCGGGGTCATGCTTTCAGACTGAGCGGAGGTGTTCCGCAAAGCGGTCGACCAATCTGCATTTGGTCTCCCTAATGTAGAGGCGACCACATTGTGAGCAGTGAATACAGTACACTAAATTCAAGGAAGTACAAGTAAATCACTGCTTCACCTGGAAGGAGTGTTTGGGGCCTTGGATGGGGATGAGATTGCATGGGAAGGTGCCGTGGGAAGGGGACAAGGTGTCAAGGAGTGATGAAGGATGGACCAGGGTGTCGCGGAGGGAACAATCCCTTCGGAATGCTGACAGGGGAGGGGAAGGGAAGATGTGTTTGGTGGTGGCATCACGCTGGAGTTGGCAGAAGGATGATCCTTTGGACGTGGAGGCTGTTGGGGTGGAAAATCAGGACGAGGGGAACCCTGTCGCAGTTCTGGTAGGGAGGGGAAAGGGCGAGGGCAGAAGTGTGGGAAACAGGTCGGACACGGTTGAGGGCCCTGTCAACCATTGTGGGGGGGAATCCTCGGTTGAGGGAAAAGGAAGACATGTCAGAAGCGCTGTTGTGGAAGATGCGTCGGAGGCGGGGAAACTGGGAGAAAGGGATGAGGAGTCCTTACAGGAAACAGGGTGTGAGGAATTGTAGTCAAGATAGCTGTGGGAGTTGGTGGGCTGACAATGAATATTAGTAGACAGCCATTCCCAGAGATGGAGACAGAGAAGTCAAGGAAGGGAAGGGAAGTGTTGGAAATAGACCATGTAAAGGTGAGAGAAGGGTGGAAATTGGAAGCAAAGTTGATGACAATTTCCAGTTCAGGGTGACAGCAGGAAGCGGCACCAATACAGTCATCAATGTACCGGAAAAAGAGGTGAGGGAGGGGGCCTGCGTAGGACTGGAACAAGGAATGTTTGACACATCCAACAAAAAGACAGGCATAACTAGGACCCATGCGGGTACCCATAGCAACAACTTTTATATGAAGGAAGTGTGAAGTTGACGAAGAAGTTGTTCAATGTAAGAACAAGTTCAGCCAGGCAGAGGAGGGTGGTGGTGGATGGGAACTGGTTGGGCCTGTGGTTAAGGAAGAAGCAGAGAGCCCTCAGACCATCTTGGTGGGGATATAGAGAGATTGGACGTCCATATTGAAGAGGAGGCGGTTAGGGCCAGGAAATTGGAAATTGTCAAAATGACGTAGGGCGTCCGAAGAGTCACGGATGTAAGTGGGAAGCGACTAGACCAGAGTAGAAAAGATGAGTCAAGATAGGAAGAAATAAGTTCAGTGGGGCAGTAACAAGCTGAAACAATGGATCTACCAGGATAGTTCTGTTTGTGGAAGGAGGTAGAAGCGAACTGTCCGGTGTTATGGGACTGTGAGGTTGGAAGCTATCGAGGGAAGATCTCCGGAGGAGATGAGACCAGTGACAGTCATGGAGACAGTGGCTTGATGTTTGGTGGTGGGGTCATGGTCCAGGGGAGGTAGGAAGAAGTGTCTGAGAGTTGGCGGTCAGCCTCTGCAAGGTAGAGGTCGATACGCCAGACAATAGCACCACCCTTTTCAGCAGGTTTGATCACAATGTTGGGATTAGACCTGAGAGAACGGATTGCGGCAAGTTCAGAGGGCGACAGGTTACAGTGAGCGAGGGGAGTGGAGAAAATGAGATGGCCGATGTCACGCCAACAGTTCTCAATGAAAAGATCAAGAGTGGGTAACAGGCCAGAGGGAGGGGTCCAGGTGGAGGGAGAATACAGGTGGTGGGTGAAAGGGTCTGCTGGTCGGGGGTGGGGTGGGGGGGTGGGGAAGACTCCTGGTCAAAGAAGTGAGCCCAGAGACGAAGATGACGGAAGAGGAGCTCAACGTTGTGCCGAGCACGAAATCCACTGAGGTGGGGGCATAAGGGGATAAAACTGCTTTTATTATATATCTGGGATCGTCGACCTCCGAAGCAGCAGTCATTCCCGTGCCGTCATAAATAGATGGCCAGAGATTCTGTGATCAGTCAGCTACATATTTTTGCATATTAGCCTGTGTTTCTGAAGCTCAGTTTTATATTGAGTGTTAAAAAAGGTAAAGCAGATTCATGGTTTTATTTATATCTGAGGAGGTTTAGCAAAGTGCACAATTGTTCTAGGTCTTGTGTTTGGTCTTACTAGCAGTTATCTGTTTACTGTTCAATAAATCTATTTGGTAGTTCATAAGCTCAGACACAATTAAACAGAATTTTTCTCTTCCACTTTTCCAAAGCCAAGAAATCCACATTGATTGAAATGTAATGAATCTTTGTTCAATCCCTGAGCTTATCACCTTTAGCTAGATATTAGGCAGGTAGAGACAAACTGTGATTGTACGGAACCACAAATTCATCTACAGGAACAGTCAATAACATTGAAAACAAGGTAAATATTGTGTAAACCAAAAATGTAACCTTTCTCCTTGGCCCGTATTTGGTTGAGTAAAAGGACCCATCGATACCAAACCTGGGCAGCTATCAGCAAACTGAGCCATCTCTCTCCCACCACATTCCCTGCATTCCCCCAAGCTAAAACAAAGGTCTTTATGAAGAAAAGACATTAGTTGATTTGCCATTTGAAAAGGATTATTCATCAATTTATTTTTCAGCCAAGTACAGATGGCTATACCTTTGATGGCGACACACTCGTTGATTTGTTTTCTTGATAGTTTGTTAATCTGCACTGGCTAACATGCTGAAAATTAATCAAACAGATGGCAAGAAAACCTCATTAGTTTTCTTTCATGCCAATAACATGTGAAACTTGATTTTCTGATCATCAAGTAGGTCAACTTTAAAGATCCAAAAACTCGCACCACAACCATTCGCATATCACAGTCAATCTTAATACAGTTAAGATCTTGTGTACACACAGATGTTTCCAGATGAGAAAATAAACTTGATTGTTTAAGAATGAGATCAATAGGCTGACTTCATTCTTCACAGCTGTCAGTCTAATTGAAAGGAAACTTCTCAATTTACGTAATGAATTTCACTTCCTCTGGAACAAATAGCCAATTTTAACTTGCTATTCAAGACAGTGTACAAAATATTGCATTGTTCAAGATATTGCCATTTAACAGGTGTTTCAAACTGAGGTTCCTAATTCCCAGATCATTACATTTCTGTCTCTGTGACATCATATTTTCAGCCCCCACACACCCCTTCCTTTCCTTGCTGACTTTTCACAGGTTAATTCTATTGCTGTAAACAAAAAAAATTCTGCAAAAAAAAGCACCATCTATAGCATGGTCTCATTTTGCAATCTAGCATGCTGGACATCAAAAAGGAGATGTTGTCTTTTCAATTCAGTCGAGATAAAAGACTGTTTTTAAAAACAGAGGAAGGAAAAAGATGTTATTGTTATATTACATTGCATTAAAAGGCAACTCTAAATCCTAAAGAAAACAACAAAAAGAATTTTTCAGACAGATATTTGGACATTTGAGTTGTCACTTCAGCATTAATAAAGTGACAGCAAGTAATCCCTTGGACATTAAGTGAAGCTTTGAAATTCATTTTACCAAAAACCCGTGACACCTGCATATTGTTGCTGTTTTCTGGGCTCTTTCCAGAAGTTGCTCATTAATAGAATAGCCAATGTGCATGTCTACAGAATAGATATTTTTCATCACAACAGTATTAAAGCAAATGATAGGTATAACTGGTATCAGAATGATCTGATTACATATTGGTGTATTTGCAGTGATGCTATTTTTCACTTTTTAGAACTACAATGTACCATTTTCAAAAAATAAACCATTCGCTTTTGTGGTATTTTTGCAATAATTATTGGTGGATTAGGTACAGTTAATTCCCACAATGTTTTTGTATAATTATTGGGTTAAATAACAACGATTTGTGGTTTGAAGCATTTCTGCAGAATTTACACATTTTTAATTGATGACAGCTATTTCAACAGCGGCAAACAAATTGCTAGAGTTACTGACTGAAAGCAACAAACCCACCTTTACTCACAAACACATATCTACACAGAGAACTTTTATTACTGTTAAATATCTGTATATTTGTTAAATCTTGTGAGAGATCAAATGGAAGCTTTAGAAAAAGACTGAGTAGAATGGCTAAACTGCTTCTGATCCAATATTAAACTGTTCATTGGCACTGTTACAGAGGACTCGCAGACCAGCTAGCTCTACAGCTAGTGCCATTCAAAAGGCTCGCTAACAGACTTGCTTCAGAGATGACACACCGTAATTCAGAACCCTCACTTGCAAAATTGACAATAACCATGAAGCACTGTCATTGAAGGGAGTTCACTAATGGACAGGTGGTACAGTAGAAAGTGTCAGGATGCACACAGGTGGCCACACATTATTGTAACTATTTTTAATTCAACATAGGATAAGTAACACTCCTATATAAACATTTACAGCATTAAAAGATCTTGAGGTTCATTGCTGCATTAAAATAAAGTGTATGGAATTGTATCTCCATTTGAATGAAATGAAAGAAGCGGCAAGAGTAAACTGGAGGGTGAATAAACCAACAGCACACTTGGTTGTGTGCTGATCATTGACTCAAGAGCAGCAATTGCAGTGGCTCAAAAACCACCATCTTTGTCAGGAAAGACCGAATACCATTAGAGGGTCGAGGCGCAGGAAACAATAGAAGGGAGAGAATTAGAATAGATCTGCCAAAAATAGGAGAAGTTGACCAATTAGTCACATCATATAATGAGAATACAATCCTTGCAATCTTAGACCCTTGGGTTACTGGCCACCCCCAAGTATTATACAACGTAAGGTGACATTTCTTTCTCTGGATTCTGGTCACCCTGGCAAACACAATGCACTTTGTGAGGAAATGTCTCTTGACCTGTTTGTTAATGAGATCCCAGCAGATACAGATAATGTTTACCTGCCAAGGCTCTATTGACAGAGGAATGAGTGGCTAATCCAGGCTGTCCTCGCTCATGGAAGATGCCTGCGTAAGGAAGGTACTCGGGCAGCAGAAATCGCCTGCAGAAAGTAAAGTATTCATTCAGATATAAAAGACCAATAACATTCTTACATAAACCATCAATTCTTTTCACAGTGAGCAGCAATTTAATGAAAACATACAGTGTGCAAGAACTGAATTTTACAATGCAACTTATTTGATAGATGTGCATCATTTACATCACCAGCTTGAACCAAAATTCAAACAGCTTCCAGTCTGGTTGGGGCAGGGGGAAGGCTTGGAAGCTGAATTTTGAAAATCTACTGTCAGGTATTCCATCAAGTCTCAGAACAAGAGGATGAAAGGCAAAAGGGCTGAAGCATTCATTTTGCTGACAGCTTATGAGTCCCCTTGAACAGTATCACATTTCAACACCAACTCTATAAATTTGTTTGATAGCTAAAACATTAATTTCTCTACAACTACTTCACAAGGCAGCAGTGCGGTGTTACGATCAGGTGAGGAGGGATCGAAAAGCTCCCCTCTTGTTCCTCTCCTTGTTTGACTGCAACTGAATTTACTTCTTTTAAACAGTGAATGCGCTTCCCAATTCAATGAGTGTTCAACCCTTTTTGTGCTATGATCATAAAGAGCCAATTGGACAGGTTTTCTTGATTTTAAACAAGAAAGAGGTTAGTTTATTGTATTTAAAATCAAAACCCGATCTATGTAAAAATAATAAACTGTGCTCCAACTTTCACACACACATAGGTTTCAGTGACGAATAGTTTGGTTGGATTAGAGTCCACAGAACAAATAAAGTAATATACAGTGTGTGGAATCTGGGAATTTAGTTGTCTTCCAGCTGAAATAGTGATCCTGAATTTTGTGGTTGGTAGAAGTGGCCACCTGATTCAGGGTTTTCTTGGAGACTGATGTAGATGGTTTTCTCCTCGGAGTCTCTGTCCGCAGCAAGATAGACTTGGATGTTTTGCAGTCCACAGCCAGGGTTCGAAACCTACAGTATTACCTGGAGAATGAGAGAGAGAGAGAGAAAGAGAGAGAGAGAAAGAGAGAGAGAGAAAGAGAGAGAGAAAGAAAGAGAGAGAGAGAAAGAGAGAGAAAGAGAGAGAGAGAAAGAGAGAGAGAGAAAAAGAGAGAGAGAAAAAGAGAGAGAGAAAAAGAGAGAGAGAAAAAGAGAGAGAGAAAAAGAGAGACACGACAGAGCAAGCGAGTGACTAATGGGGTCCTGCACTGGTTAGAACTCAAAGCTTGTCTGATGTATTCAGAAGAAACTCCAAGTTTTCACAGAGACTGGGGAGACTGTCACATGATTCTCCCAGTGTATGCTCTTTTGTGCTTCAATGAGATCTAAGTCTAAGAATTTCAATCTCTCTCAGATCTTGTTTCAATGATTATCCCCTTGAAGTTCATCTCCATTTTAATGTTCCAAGATGGCTTTGAATGTCTTGCTAATGAAGGTGATACCAGGTAGCATTCAAACTGCTTCAGCCATTGTTCTGGATGGTTGCTATTCAGACATGTGTCTCCACCTCGATATCTTGGAATGTGAGGCATTTCAATGCAAATTGCGGTGGCCATATTAGCTGCTGTCTTTTTAGAAGTTGAATTTAGGATTCCAGTTTTCTTTTTAAAAGTTTAATTTAGGTTCCAACTGATGAATTAAAAATCATCATTCAGCAATGCATGTTTTCATGACAGTAGAAAATAACGTTTTAAACTGCACTGTCATAACCCTTCATTTTACTTCAGCCTGCATGTTCTTCTTTGACTGTGGGATATTGCCTGAGCGCTGAAAAGCAAAGAAATTGTAGATGCAAACCTGAATCCTGCCATTCTCTCATATAGCGTGTCTGTATACCAACACTACATCACCATGCCTCATGTAAAGTAAGGATTTAAAAAGGGAACAAAATATGTGACTCAAGTGGATTTTTTTTTGTTCAATGCACTCTTCATCTGCTCCCCACCATCTCTCCCATGGCAAGTGATCTGTTAAATTGCATATTTAAGTGGTGTATTAATTTTAATGGATGGGGGGGGGGGGAAAGAAGAGAGAGGAGTCACATGCCATTTGTGTGGAGAGAGGAGAGAAAGTGGGGGGAAAAATTTTTGAAAATGTTTTTTCTTTAAAAAAAAAATCGAACCATAATATTGAACTTGGGAGTCATGCAGTGGGTTGTCATCCATGAGATAATTTGCTTGAACATGCACTCTCAATCATTCAAGTTGTCTGCCAATTGCACTTTTGCAACTCCATTAACTTACAATGAATGCTGTAAGTACATTTCAACAGGCATTGAACTTTAATAAATGGTTTACAGAATCACAGAATTGTTACAGTACAGTAGGCCATTTGGCCCATCGTGTTTGCACCGGCTCTCCAATTGAGCAATTCACCCAGTGCCACTCCCTCACCTTCTTCCTGTAACCGTGCACATTCTTCCTTTACAGATAACAGTCCAATTCCCTTTTGAATGTCTCAATTGAACCTGCCTGCACCGCACTCTCAGGCAGTGCATTCCAGAGCTTAACCACTTGCTGCATGAAAAAGCTTTTCCTTTTGTTGCCATTGCTTCTGTTGGAAATTACCTTAAATCTGTGCCCTCTCATTCTTGATCCCTTCATGAGTGTAATAAGTTTCTCTCTATCTACTCTGTCCAGACCCATGATTTTGAATACCTCTATCAAATCATCTCTCAGCCTTCTCTTCTCCAAGGAAAACAGTCCCAACTTCTCCAATCTATCTTCATAACTGAAGTTCCTCATCCCTGGAACCATTCTCATCAATTTTTTCTTAACTCTCTCCAATGCCTTCATATCTTTCCTAAAGTGCGGCGCCCAGAACTGGATGCAATACTCTAGCTGAGGCTGAATTAGCGTCTTATACATGTTCAACATAACCTCCTTGCTCTTGTACTCTATGCACCTATTAATAAAGCCTAGGATGCTGTATGCTTTATTAACCGCTCTCTCAACCTGTCCTGCTACCTTCAATGAATTATGCACATATACACGCAGATCCCTCTGCTCCTGCACCCCTTCAAAGTTGTACTCTTTATTTTATATCGTCTCTCCATGTTCATCCTACTAAAATTAATCACTTACATTTCTCTGCATTGAAGTTCATCTGCCACTTGTCTGCCCATTCCACCAAGTTGTCTATGTCCTTTTGAAGTTCTACACTATCCTCCTCACAGTTCACAATGCTTCCAAGTTTCGTATCAACCACAAATTTTGAAATTGTACACCAAGGTCTAGGTCATTAATATATATCAGGAAGAGCAAGGGTCCTAACACTGACCTCTGGGGAACTCACTACAAACATTCTCCCAGCCCAAAAAACATCTATTAATCACCACTCTCTGTTTCCTGTCACACAGCCAATTTTGTAACCATGTTGCTACCGCCCCTTTTACATCCATGAGCTATAACTTGGCTCACAAGTCTGTTGTGCAGCACTGTATCAAATGCCTTTTGGAAGTCCATGTACACATCAATAGAATTGCCCTCATCAACCCCCTCTGTTGCCTCTTCAAAAAACTCCAGCAACTTCATCAATCACAAATTTCCCTTAAAAATCCATGCTGGCTTTCCTTAATTAACCCACATTTGCTTATGTGCCTATTAATTTTGTCCAAAATTACTGTTTCTAGAAGTTTCCCCACCACCAAAGTTAAATTGACTGATCGGTCTTACCGGGGAACAAAACGTCCCAGTGATGGGGCAGTCATTCTTGCATTTCTTGGAGCTCGGTGGCGTGACCTCTCCCCTCCATCCCTTTAACAGACAGAAGGAAAGGAAGAAAACATTACATTTTTTGAATGCCAAATGAAATAGTTAATAATGGTATTCATTTAAACTCGTCAAAAGGCTTTTCTGGTGTTCGCTTTTTCCATTTAAGAAATGCAATGTTTCATGTACCATAAAGTAGATGTAGAGAAAAAAGAATCAGAACTTTAAAATGGGGGCAATGTGGCATTATAATCATAAAATTCGACAACCAGTTATTTGTTGTTTGGGAAGGGAGAAGAGCAATGTGTCATTTTTATTAGGAGACAGCAAGCTGACAGGGTACATTTCAATATAATTCACATCTTCACAATGCAGGTTTGCAAACGCACAAGAGGTTTGCTAAACAAATTCGCAGACACAAATCATAATTTGACTGAATTTTTGATCTTGGTGCAGAAATTCTCCAAAAATCTTGAGTAGGGTAGAATCTACTGCTGCTGTCTTTATAACTTAAGAATTTTCTGCTGCAACTTACTTCACATGCATATTCAAATTGATTCAGGCTCTGCAAAGGATATGGAATAGATGTAAATGTACTGTTGGGTTTAGGTGGTATTATAAAGAGTTATTTATTCTCTTCACTATATTATGCCACATGCCAAGACTTTTTTTTTTCCTTTTGAGCTATTAAAGGTGAACATTGGTCAGGAGATGGGCCAGGTGCTTGGGGTGGGGAGGCTGGCGGGGAGGGGGGGGGGGGGGGGGGGGGTTGGTGGTTTTGGAAGAAAGTGTGGAAGCATTACTTTAAGACTCTCCTACCAAACAGATGAACTGAGAGATGCAGTGTAAATGGAAACTGATGCTCACACAAACATGTATACATGGTGTTGTTCAGGATGAATTGGAGGTTTTATGAAAACCAGGCTGTTATATGTTATAACATAGTTCCATTGTATTTACAGCACAGTAACAGGCAACTCAGTCCAACAGATCTATGCCAGTGTTTATGCTCCACACCTTTCATCCTTCTTCATCTAACCCCATCAATATATCCTTCTATTCTTTTCACCCTCGTGTTTATCCACCTTCCCCTTAAATGCATTTATGCTATTCACCTCAACTACTCCCTGTGGTACTGAGTTCCACAATCTAACTACTCTCAGGGTTAAGAAGTTTATCCTGAATTCCCTATTAGGTTTATTAGTAACTATGTTACATTCATGGCTGCTAGTTGTGGTCTCCCTGCAAGTAGAAACAACTTCTCTATATCTACCCTATCAAACTCTTTCATAATCTTAAAGACCTCCTTTAGGTCACCCCTTAGTTTTCTCTCTTGTAGAGAAAAGAGCTCCAGCCTGCGCACTGATTTATCAGCATTAGGATTTGTTGTGGGTGCACAGGGAAGGTGGACAAGCATCTTCAAGTACTCAACTCTATAGCAGAAGTTTGAATGGCATCTGGGTCTGGGAGCAATGGGAACTTCAGCATGGCAAAGAAAGGTTCTGGGAACATTGATGTACTCCTGGGATAACTAGCCAAGGAGGCCCTGGATGTGTTCGCATTGAGGAAAAACAGAGTGCAGTTCTGGGATTAACAACAACTTGCATTAGTATAGTGCCTCTAACCTAGCAAAAAGTCCAAAAGTGCTTCACAGCAGCAATTATCAAACAAAATTTGACATTAAGCCACATAAGATGATATTAGGACAGGTGAACGAGCTATGTTTTAAGGATTGTCTTAAAGGAAGAAAGAGGGGGTGGGGTCTAGGCAGCTGAAGGCATGATCACCAATGGTGATGAAAACTGAGAATGCGCAAGAGGCCAGAATTGGAGGAGCGCAGCTATCTCGGAGAGTTGTACGGCTGAAGGAAGTTGGAGAGATAGGGAGAGGGAAGCCATAGAGGGATTTGAAAACAAGGTTGGGAATTTTAAAAGTGAGGCATTGCCAGACTGGGAGCCAATATAGATCAGAAAGCACAGGAGCGATGGTTAACAAGACTTGGTGCGAGTTAGGATACAAGCAGCAGAATTTTGAATGAGCTCAAATTCATGGAGGGTGCAAGGTGGGAAGCAGGCCAGGACAGCACTGGAATAGTCAAGCCGAGAGATTTAAAAAAAGGCATGGATATTTCAGCAAAAAAGCTGAGGCAGGGGTGAAGATGGGCAATGTCACAGAGGTGGAAGTGGCTGGTCTTGGTGAAGGAGAGGATATGAGGGAGCATGAGCAGCACACAGAGTGGGAGTGCTGATAATGCAGTCTAGGATTTGACAGCACCAAGAGGGGGCCTGCAATATGGGAATATGGGTAGGAAGCCCAATGGAGAGGTGTAGGGATATTCTCGGGTCCAGGCGTACTCAGGACGTTTGGGGCTTTTACCGAAATTTGGGGTAGCGGGAAAACCAGAGTGTACCAGTTTTGGAGGGCCGTTAGGATTTAGTATGTTGGATAGCAGCATCCAGCAGCCTTGTGGGAGTGCTCAGACAAATAAAACCTGAAACTCCCATTATCCCTTTTAGATGATCAAGCAGCAGCTCCCAACATATTCTAACCAAACCACCAATGTAATCATGGAACTCTGGAATCCAGGAGCATAAGAAGCAGTATATGAGACTGGGAACACTTGTAATGCAGCCTTGGGCTTGTGAGGAATAAGAGGGTGCTCACACCCTGGGAATTAGGGAGGACTTTCTATGGCGAGGCTACAAGAAAAAATCAATGCAGCGCGATGGGAAAAGTGTTTCAGTAAGTGATACTTAGAGGAAGTGTGTGATCATAAGAAATAGGAGCATGAGTAGGCCATTTGGCCCCTCGAGCCTGCTCCACCATTCAATATCATGGCTGATCTGACTGTGGGCTGAACTCCACTTTCCCACCTGCCCCCCATAACCCTTTACTCACTTGTCGATCAAATATCTGTCAAGCTCAGCTTTGAATCTTATCAATGGCCCAGCCTCCACTGCTGGAAAGGAATTCCATAGATTAACAACCCTCAGAGAAGAAATTCTTCCTCATCTCCATTTTAAATGGGAGACCCCTTATTTTGAAACCGTGCTCCCTAGTTCCAGATTCCCCCATGAGGGGAAACATCCTCTCAGCCTCTATCCTGTCAACCCCCTCAGAATCTTGTATTTTTCAATAAGATCACCTCTCATTCTTCTAAATGCCAATGAGTATAAGACCAACCTGCTCAACCTTTCCTCATAAGACAAGCTCTCCGTCCCAGCAATCAGCCTAGTGAACCTTCTCTGAACTGCTTTCAATGCAAGTATATTGCTCCCTGATTAAGGAGACCAAAACTGTACACAGTACACTAGGTGCGGTCTCAACAATGCCCTGTAAAGTTGTAGCAAGACTTGCCTACTGTTATACTCCAACCTCCGGACAATAAATGACATTCCATTTGCCTTCCTAATCACTTGCTGTATCTGCATGCTAACTTTTTGTAATTCCTGCATAAGGACATCCATATCCCTCTGCATTCTCTCTCCATTTAAATATGATTCTGCCTTTCTATTCTTCCCGCCAAGTGGACAACCTCACAATTTCCCACATCATGCTCCATCTGCCAAATTTTTGCCCATTCATGTAACCTACCTCTATCCCTTTGCAGACACTGTGTCCTCCTCACAACTTGCTTTCTGACCTATCTTTGTACCATCAGCAAATCTGGCTACAATTCCCTCAGTTCCCTCATCCAAGTCATTAATGTAGATTGTAAATAGTTGAGGCCCCAGCACTGATCCCTGTGGCACTCCACTAAATACACTTTGCCAACCTGAAAATGACCCAATTAACCCGAATCTCTGTTTCCTGTTAGTTAGCCAATCCTCTATCCATGCTCTTATCTCGAGTAGTAATCTTTTATGTGGCACCTTATCGAATGCCTTTTGGAAATCCAAATACACTACATCTACTGGTCCCCCTTTTTCCACTCTGCTTGCTACATCCTCAAAGAACTCTAATAAATTTGTCAAACACTATTTCCCTTTCATAAGACCATGCTGATTTTGCCTGATTGCATTATGATTTTCTAAATGTTTTCTACTAGCCTTAATAATGGATTCTAGCATTTTCCCAATGACAGATGGTAGGCCTTTGTTTCCTGTTTTTTGTCTCCCTCCTTTCTTGAATAGAGGTGTTACATTTGCTATTTTCCAATCTGCTGAGACCTTTCCAGAATCTAGGGAATTTTGGAAGATTGCAACCAATGCATCCACTAGCTCTGCAGTCAACTCTTTTAAGACCCTAGGATGCAGCTATAGCAATTTTTTTTAAAAAACTAGCACAAAGAATTCAGCATGGAACTAAAAATACCCACCAGTCACAGTAGCAGGTCTAAGAGTATGATCTAGGAAAATATTTACCTGCCTATTGTGAATCGTTCATTTTGCACCTCCTCAACCACCAACCTGCGATAGGGATTCTCAGCATTAAATGTACGTTATTACTCACGAGAGCAACCTGAAGTTACTCTAGTTCATTATCCCAATATCACACTCCAAAACATTTGTTGTGCTGTTACGATAAGTAATTGAAATGGGATTAAGCTCTATTTTATAGCCCCTAATTGGAATGTCAACCTGTCAAGCTGGTTTAATGCAACAGATGCTGGAAATATGAAATAAAAACAAAACAAGCGCTGAAGATACTCAGCAGGTCTGGCAGCATCTGCGGAGAGAGAAACAGAGTTAGTGGTTCAGGTCTGTGACCTTTCATCAGAACCAAAAGTATAACTTTGTCACATCTTGTTCTCAGTTCCAGGTGTTTTGCTCCAACAGAAAAATGTGCAGTTCCCTTCCGAGGTACATTGGATGGAAGTTCCTTCTATGCTGAGCTTTCAGACTGTAGTTTAACTGTCATCTCTGATAGAGGTAATAATGCTAAAACGACTTAATGAATAACATCGAAGATCAGTCTTCCTCTCATGAGCAAAGAAAAGCTAAACTCAAATTAAGCATATCTGGGATCCCATTATCTCTCAGTACACACTGACTCTCTACTTTGAACAGACAGTTCATCTAATTCCATAGCAAGATCCTTGCATTCTCAAAACAGTGAAGAATTTGAAACAGGTTTTCTGAGAATGGAAAAGGTACATAGCCTGCTCTCAGTTCATGTGGGTTCAGGTATCAACTACTCTAACATGCAAACTTTGACTTGTTCAGGAAAAAAGGCTTTTTTTCCCCTGAACTGGGTAAGTAATTCAAAATTCCCCACTTCTTCTTTGGCCTCCTTGTCTCGAGGGACAATGGGTAAGCTCCTGGAAGTGGTCAGTGGTTTGTGAAGCAGTGCCTGGAGTGGCTATAAAGGCCAATTCTAGAGTGACAGACTCTTCCGCAGGTGCTGCAGAAAAAATTGGTTGTCGGGGCTGTTACACAGTTGGCTCTCCCCTTGCGCTTCTGTCTTTTTTCCTGCGAACAGCTAAGTCTCTTCGACTCGCCACTCTTTAGCCCTGCCTTTATGGCTGTCCGCCAGCTCTGGCAATCACTGGCAACTGACTCCCACGACTTGTGATCAATGTCCACAGGACTTCATGTCGCGTTTGCAGACGTCTTTAAAGCGGAGACATGGACGGCCGGTGGGTCTGATACCAGTAACGAGCTCGCTGTACAATGTGTCCTTGGGGATCCTGCCATCTTCCATGCGGTTCACATGGCCAAGCCATCTCGAGCGCCGCTGGCTCAGTAGTGTGTATATGCTGGGGATGTTGGCTGCCTCGAGGACTTCTGCATTGGAAATACGGTCCTGCCACCTGATGCCAAGGATTCTCTGGAGGCAGCGAAGGTGGAATGAATTGAGACGTCGCTCTTGGCTGGCATACGTTGTCCAGGCCTCGCTGCCATAGAGCAAGGTACTGAGGACACAGGCTTGATACACTCGGACTTTTGTGTTCCGTGTCAGTGCGCCATTTTCCCACACTCTCTTGGCCAGTCTGGACATAGCAGCGGACGCTTTTCCCATGCGATTGTTGATTTCTGCATTGAGAGACAGGTTACTGGTGATAGTTGAGCCTAGGTAGGTGAACTCTTGAACCACTTCCAGAGAGTAATTCAAAATTCCCCACTATGTATTAAATATATACTGCAAATGTAAACAGACAAACCAGTGAAAGCTGAAATTGAGTACAGTAAAACAAAGATTTGAGTTGCTTACAACCATTTTAGTATTTATTGCATGTTCGCCTAAATGGTTATAAACTGAAGGTATTTTCATCAAAATACTTTGGAGTCAAACAGAAAATGTCAAACTCCCAACAGTAGATACTTGCTGATGCTAAAATAATTACTAACCATACATTAGATAAAATGATAAAAATTGGAAAAGCAGTTAAAAAGTAGATGTCAAACTTCTAGGTAAATTTTCCCATGCCTTTGGGAGACTGTAACTCAACTGCAGATAAATAAACAAAGCATTTTCAGGAATCCACATAGAGCAAAACGAGAGAATGAAAGTTGCCTGTGGAGTAAATGGGAAAGTAAGAAGTCTGACAGACACTGGGGTGAACTGAAATGGAGGGAATTACTAAAACAGAATAAATGGAAGTTGAAGAGTTGAGGAGACAGATAAACTTCAGGAGTCCTTGAAACTCTCACTTAAGTTTCTTTAATGACTGTAGACTGTAATATAGACATGAGCCCAATTCCTCCACTCACTGTTTAACTAGTTTTAAATCTAACAGCATATGGGTTCAAAAAAACCTTCTGAAACAAAAAATGCCCACAATCAACAGCAAAGCAGATTGATTTCTATTTTCTCTTATTTACTGTAATTTCTTGCTCTCTGCTGTCTATCCCCACATATCTGTGTTCTTTTTCTGCTTATTCTACTTTTACTCAACCATCTTAGAATCACAGAATCATTTGGACCAACTCTCAAAAAATCACCTCATTTTTCAATTTTCCCCACTTGATTTTTAAACTGTCAATTTCAATTTCTTCACTTTTCACACAACAGTAACAAGTTGGCTACCAAGTGTTAATGCTAAAAACACTGTTATGCTGCACACCCATCATGATATCATCTCCCACACTTATACCCTCAGTGTCTCCCCACATCACAATTTGCAATGTGGGAGATATTACAGATCATTTATTTTCAAACTCCCAAAATTGTCTTGAAGAAAACTGTATAATTAGCAGACAGACTAACACTGCACCAAATGCTATCTAGTTCCATCGGCTACTCTGAATTTCTGACTCGTGCTAAAATAAAACTACAAGCAGCTTAAATACAGTGTGTGCTACTTAAAAGCCATTAAACTACTTCTGCCCCATGTCTGACTTAAATTGGCAGAATTTGAACCCAGGACTTAAGAGATCAAGTCGGTAATATAGGTGACTTCTCCACTCAAACCCTATGAAGAACTGTAATTTAAAAGCTGGAAGAATTTCTCAGTTTCAGATTGCAAGGGGCAAAAGCCAAGTAAGAGGCTACAGGAGTGTCTACGTTAAAAATGCTGTTAATTTTTTTTTTAAAGGCAGCCTCCAACTTCAGTTACTTTTATCCTTTCTATTGCTTTCAAACTTCTTTTCCATTGCCCCCAGGAAGTTGAAAGTTCCGTTGTTTGAGTCCAATGATGGAACGAATTAATCGATCATCAGATACAAGAACATAAGACATCAGGTACAGATGAGAGACTGCTAATAACGAAATACTACTGCTATTAGCTGCAATAATGGAGGGGGGTGCCTGATAAATAACTGAAATTGGCAGATAACAAAGTCCCCAAACTTTGATTCAATATGCCTACTTAAAAGACAACTATGTTATAACAAATATAGACATTTCTAGATCTGTGAAGATGATTTATGTTGTACAGGAGGAGGCTGGCGTAAATAAGTGCAATGTACCTACATCTGTTGCAATGTTCTGTCCCACGAAAATCCGAGTTGATAATGGGGAAGATAGATAATTGCAGCATGGATGATTGCGGTTGTACTGCAGTTGCAGTCAACAGCCAAGATGTGCTCCTTTTGTACCTTATATTACATGTTAACTTGGAAAAAGAGCTAGAAAAACACATCTATCAAAGATCACAGAGTTAACATTTCAGGTCAGTGACCCTTCTTCAGCACTGAAGAAGGGTCACTGACCTGAAACGTTAACTCTGCTTCTCTCTCCACAGTATTTCCAGCGTTTCTTGTTTTTATTTCAGATTTCCAGCATCCGCAGTATTTTGCTTTAATCTATCAAAGATAACTTATGTCTCTGAGGAAAAAGATCAGCAACTAGATTACCATGGGCATATTACTATGGTTGTCCATCATTTGGATTTGGCGGTGGTTATTCCCAGGTGCTGCTGATATAACAAGCTTTACCGCATATATAAATGGTGAAGGGTTACCATTCTGAATTTCCCTGAAACAATACAACAGTAAAGCTTGGACACTAAAAGTACACTCATTAAAAGCACACTCTTTAAAAAAAAAAAGCCTGAAGAGGCAAAGCACATACTTCAGAGAAAAAGAAAACTTTAAAAAATGGACATAACAATTATCTTAACAGTGCTGTCAATGTTACCAGGATTGATGGTTCTCAAGCTATTCCAATTCAAGGCTTTCAGCCAATTAGCACAGTGAATCAATAACGAAAAACACATGGTCTTATGCACTATGCAGAACAGATGATTTATGTTTTTAATGTAACATATGCTTTAGAATACTGAAAGGAGAAGAAAAGGGAGAAGTGCAAATATGTTGCCATTACCAAGTGACCCGCCACACCACTAAAAAGCTAACAGCAGAGGATGATAAAACCCTGCAGTAATGATAAGCCAATAGTAAAGAGCACTTCAACAAAAAAAAGCAGCATTATTTTTCTGGTGAATTGTGTGATGATAGACAATTAGCAGAGATTACACCAACCCCATACGCCCACACAAATAAATCACAACAGCGTTACACAAGCTTCCTGAATCCATCAGGACTTGAAGCCAGGGAGACATTTACATTAGTTGTGAACTTTCTAGCTACATACTTGGGTATTTCATCAGATATTAGGTGGTACTTAAGTGTCTGTAGTTAAGTAGAGACCAAGGAAAGAAGACAATATAAAATGGACTGTAAAATGTTACTCATAAGTAGCAGTCCAGTTTTAAAATGCTCAAGAACTGAATTTCTTTGTAAAGGATGTTAAGTGCCGTGAAACCTGGTTACATGTATGATTTATCAAAATTCATTTGGATTCCTATACCTTCCAGTCCTGAGGCATGCTATGCATCTTCTCTCCCTCCACTTCACCATTGTTGAAAAACCTTCAGCTGATATTAAGTTTGGAAGACCCTTCTTAAACTACTTTTGCCATCTTTACAAACCTCATGAAAACCCATCTCTACAACACAGCTTTTTGTCACCTGCCCTAAATACTGCCTCTACCCACACAAACCCCACCACCACCTATCATTCTTTTTCTCTGAAGTGCCTTTGGATTTTTTCTACATTAAAGATGTTATAAAATTACAAGTTGTTTTTGTCCAAGGTTAAAGGAATATCCAAAGAGAAGAGATTCTTATGAACCACACTGGGAGTGATATGCCGATCCCTTGACTCAACATTGCCTAGCTATGTATGTACTTGAGAACACCGAAAACTTTCATGGCTCCTGGGAATGCAGAGTAGGCCACACTCAGGGGAGAACTGAATGAAGATCTGGAAAATAACAGCTATGACTTCTATTTGTAGCAGAATGAGAGGGGGCTCAACTAATCCCTCACAAACCAAGAAAATACACCCAACCCAAATAGATCAATGCTGCCAGAACTGTTGCACAAGGGCATATCCCTGCAAATATTTTGGTCCTGTCCCATCTATTAACCCTTCTCGACAAAGTTCCATGAGGCTGATGGAGTGACAATTGGGCCAGCCATTCCCTGACTGCAACTCCATGTTTGTGTGATCTGCTGCTGGCAGAGGAAAAAAGAAACCCCACCATTGGCAGGCTCACAGATTTCACCCAAGACAATCATACATCCCTCTGCTATGGTAAAACTGAACACGACACCCCCATAACAAACAGACGGATAGAGCAAATGTGGGAAATTTGTCAATCAGCCCTCCAAACTAGGAACAACCCCAACATCTAGGATCACCTGTACATACAGAACTGTATGAGCACAATGTCTTCACCAGCAAGTAGTGTGTAGTCTGTAACAAAATGAGACCATAGAGAGCTACATTTTACATTAAACAAAGAAAAATTAGGGTGACAGGAAAATAATTCAAACTGAGTGCGGGAGAAAGAGAATCAAAAATAAATCATCAATCAACCTGGCAGGGCAAACAGTTCTAACAGCCTGCATTAGAGCATCACACATGCAGATTTGTCTGTCTACAGTCTTGGTTGGGGAAAGGTGTGCGAGAACAATAAAAACACACAGAGAGACAGGACACAAAGGGGAAATAAAAATGACTTATTTATAGTTTCTGACCCATAATAGCTGCCCTTGGTATTGATAGAAACTAATTGTGTCTCTCTCTCCTTACACAACTGTTACTTCACTGAGCTGCTGGTTTCCTTTTGGGAATGAGGTCTCATTCGCAGCATTACAGAGGGAGAATTGAGCCATTTTCACTCTCTTTCACTGCATGACACTAATTGATTAACTAAGACACAAATAGATGGAACTAATCCTCTGAAAGGCTGCTCCTCTCTATCACTAAATATATAATTGTTTGAGCTGAACATAGTATTTATTAGTCCTCAATGATGCTCATATGGAACTACAGATACACACTCACACAGCTCACTTAGTTAAATGTAATAGATTATATGGGCGTTATGATAGAGTCACCACTCAAGAATGCAGCGAACTTCAACAAAAAGAGTCCAATAGGCAAATAGAGTAAAGGAACCTACAGTCCCCTGTGTTAAACTGCAATCTTAAATGATTGCACTGCAATATGCTTTCTACTACAGTACTTCCATATAACAAGTTCAGTTTAGTGCTTTGTTTCGACAGGGACGAAAGGTAATACTTTATATCATATATATATGGGCAAAATAGGCACACAGACAGTTCAGCACAAATGTAACTACTTTGGACAGCAAGACAGATAGAAAAGATCCAGGAGCAATTCAGATTGACATACTCCGTTTTCTCCACCTGTCAGTGAAAAACCTTTTAACAACTTCTCACCACTTATCATTAATGTTTGACTCAGACCATGAGTTTGCTCTGAGGAAAATCACAGACATACATCTTATTCTTGATGCTTGCATCACATAGCAAGATGGAGCATGAATAAACCATTTACTTCATTAAATTTCTATTGGTTTATAATGTGATTAAATAAGATTTTTTCCTATGCCCAAACCTAGCATTTTAACGTATGTGGATAGTCACCATGAGAGTAAGTTCTCATCAAGAAACACAAGTACCTTGCTCACAAAGTGATAGCACTTTACAAAATTGAATTCAAACCTAGTGACATTTGACCTCAACAGATTTCCACAAGATTACAGAAGTTAAACACTTTCCAAACGTGATTTGATAGAATTGTCAAACAACAGCCCATCTCCAGCTGGTAGCAAATTGTTAACTTTAAAATTAAAATGAAACAACTTCTGTAGAACTCATGTGATCATGGTCGCCTTTTGCAGATAAACAACCACAATTTTGGAAGAGTCACTATATGTTTAATCACTATTCTTAGAATCACTACAATGAATTTTTCCAGCATTTTTTGAACATGATAATATAATTAAAAACTAGAAGGTTGCACTGATTGGTGCAGGATTATTTCAGCACTCATGCTCCATCGGGTGATAGTTCAATACATACTATACACTGTATATGTACAGCTGATAAAATACAGTTTGAGAAACCACAACTACGATCATTCAGCCCAATTTAAAGGAAAGAACTGTAGATTGTCATGTTTAGCCAATTAATTAAATGGATAAGAGCCTGAGTAAGACATTAAAAAAGCACAGTAATGTGCACTATTTGTTTAAGCTGTTCAAGGGAATGGTACCTATAGTGGTTGTGTTAATGGACTAGTAATCTAGAGCCCTCAACTAACGATCTGGAGACATGAGTTCAAATCTTACCATGGTAGCTGGGGATTTAAAACTTAGTTAAATAAATCTGGAATGAAAAGCTATCAGTGATGGTGACCATGTAACTATCGGATTGTCATAAAAGCCCATCACATTCACTAATGTACTTTAGTGAAGGAAACCTCCTGTCCTTAACCAGTCTAACTAAACAAATACTTTGCGTTTGTCTTCACAGAGGAAAACCTCCCGGAAATAATGGAGAATGAAGAGACTAGTGTAAATGAGGAACTGCAAGATATTATTATTAGTTAAAAAAGTACTAAAGAAATTAATGAGGCTTAAAGTAGATAAATCTCCTGGACCTGATGATCTACACCCCAGAGTGTTGAAAGAGGTGGCTGTAGAGATAGTAGATGCATTGGTGGTCATCTTTCAAAATTCTATGGACTCTGGAATAGTTCCTGGCGATTGGAAGGTAGCAAATGTATTCCCACTATTTAAGGAAGAAGGGAGAGAGAAAACAGGGAACTACAGACCTGTTAGCCTAACATCAGTCATAGGGAAAATGCTAGAATCTATTATAAAGGATGTGAGAACAGGACAATTAGAAAATAATGGTATGATTGGGCAGTCAACATGGATTTATGAAAGGGAAATCATTTTAACAAACCTGCTGGAATTTTCTGAGGACATAACTAGCAGAATAGATAAGGGGGAACCAGTGGATGTGGTATATTTAGATTTTCAGAAAACTTTTGATAAGGTCCCACACAAGAGGTCAGTAAACAAAATTTGAGCACATAGGATTTTCAGGAATATACTGGCATCAATTGAGAACTGTTTAACAGACAGAAAACAGAGTAACAATAAATGGATCATTCTCAGGTTGACAGGCTGTGACTAGAGGGGTACTGCAAGTATCAGTGCTTGGGCCCCAGCTATCCACAATCTATATCAATGATTGGAATATGGGGATTAAATGTAATATTTGCAAGTTTATAGATGACACAAAACTAGGTGGAAACGTAGTTATGAGGATGATGCAAAGATGCTTCAAGGAGATTTGGTGAGGCTAAACAAGTGGGCAAAAATTTGGCAGATGGAATACAATGTGGAGAAGTGTGATGTTATCCACTTTGGTAGAAAAAAACAGAAATACAGCATATTTCTTAAATGGTGAGAGGCTGAGAAGTGTTGAATTTCAAAGGGACTTGGGTATCCTTGTTCATGAGACACTGAAAGCCAACATGCAGGTACAGCAAGCAATTAAGAAAGCAAATGGCACGTTGGCCTTCATTACAAGAGGATGAGAGTATAGGAGTAAAGATGTCTGACTGCAATTGTATGGACCCTGGGTGAGACCGCACCTAGAGTACTGCATACAGTTTTGGTCTCCTTACCTAAGGAAAGATATACTTGCCATAGAGGGAGTGCAACAAAGGTTCACCAAACTAATTTCTGGGATGGAGGGATTGCCCTATGAGGGACGATTAAATAGACTGGGCCTTCATTCTCTGGAGTTTAAAAGAATGAGAGGTGATCTCATTCAAACATACAATATTCTTACAGGACTTGACAGGGTTGATGCAGAAAAGATGTTTCCCCTGACTGGGTAGTCCAGAACCAGGGGACACAGTCACAAAATAAGGGGCAGGCCATTTAGGACTGAGATGAGGAGGAATTTCACTTAAAGGGTGGTGAATCTTAGGAGTTCTCTGCCCCAGAGGGCTGTGGCGGCTCAGTCGTTGAGTATGCTCAAGACTAAGATCGATAGATTTCTACATATTAAAAACATCAAGGGATACAGGGATAGTGCAGGAAAATAGCATTGAAATAGAAGATCAGCCATGATTTCACTGAATGGCAGAGTGGGCCCAAAGGGCCGAATGGCCTACTCCTGCTCCTACTTATGTTCTTATGAAACTTTACCCTTAGGATTAATTACATAACATAAGCTACACTCTGCATCAAATCCTTTACCCAACTAATATAATTGAACTTTTCTAATCGAGTGAGCACAGGGTTGCTAATTGGACAGGATTATGCTGGAGTCTTCAGGAATTAAAGACAAATCTCTTGGACATTGCCCCGAGCACGCCAGCAGAAAGATCATAGGGCCATTAAAGTGTTCGATCCATCTTCTGTGAAGACTTTTAGTTTATTTATTATAAAATATTGAAGATAGGAAAAACAAATAGGTGTTTGACTGGGTGAGGTGGTTGAAGGTGGGAGCGTATGTGACAAAATTTCCAGGAATATGTCCGGAGTTGGCAATTCTATGTGAGAGAAATTGGTTGTCCTGCAAAAACCCTTCAATGTTGACAGAAGCCAGGAAACATCTCCTCGAGTGAACTTGACCCTTACCGCCAAGGGAAAATTTATCACACTGGCCTGCTGACACATCACCATTAATCACACAGCACTCACAAAACTACAAGAGGAACACATGAAAACTGACCATTTTTGCCAGTGTGTGCTACACGATTGCACCATTCGTGATAGGAGAATCAGGTCAGTGCTGAAGTGTGCAGAAAACATCAGAACCCACTTGCATATTTTGTGAACTTGTTTCTTTGACCAGTCCTGTTAAACCCTGATACTGCAAGAAGGAAATAACAACTGGTATTTAATTAGTCCAATGCACATGCAAAAATAGTCCAAAGTACAGAAGTTATATCCATTGCAGATACCTCTATCACAACTAAACTATCAATTATTCAATTCCTGCATGGGAATTTCATTCTGATCAATTTTGCATTTACATCATTTTCTTCCCTAAGGCACAGATTTCTCACTAGGGTGCAACCCCGCGTACTATCTTTTTTTTTAAATTTCCAAAATATACTTTATTCATAAAAATCTGTAAAAATTACATTCCCAAACAGTTTAAAACAGCATCAAGTCAAAAAATACAAACAGTGCAAAGGTGATCAGTTTCCTTCTGTACAATCAAGAGTTGCCTCACAAATCTTCCATTTCATTGCCATGCCATATACATTCTTACATTTACAGCACACAAAATTTTCCCGATACAGTTCGAGGGGTTTCCCATGGATCCAGCCCCTCAGTTCAGCTTGGTGGGGGGACCTTACACTGTGGTCTTTCCCCACTGAGTCTTTGCTGCTGCTGCCCCGTGTACTATTATCTATCAAATTTAAGTAGTCATTATTGATGCATGGGTCTCATCAGTAAGTGCCAGCAAGCTATTTCATCACTGGCCACATCATAGTCAAACCTGTTGTCATCCTTGTCCAAAATAAAACCAGTGTCATTCAATTCGTGATTGTAAGCTACAAATCAGGATCGCTGACCCATCTTCTCTTGATGCTGAGGACAACTGTAGTACCCCTACTGTTACTTCAATAATTATTAACAATTCAACTCAGAGCAGAGATCCAGCCTGGGACCGTCTTAGCCTCTCGGGCTAAAACTTAGCAAACCTCAAGCAAGAACTAAGATTAGAAAAGAATATTCCCTCAGAGTAACAAACACATGAATTGCTATATTAACTAACTCCTTTAAAAAGCTGAACGGATATCTGATTATATAACAGACTGAAGATTATTGCAATGTTAGGACTTGGGTGATCATACACTCCACAGCAAAAGCCTGTTAGGATCACAGGAATATCATCAGTAGATGGTCAGCATTGAACAACATACAGTATATGATAATGCTAAGATTAATATCCAACTGCTCTCGCTCAATAGTCTTTAAGAATGAGGGGAATTATTTCAATTTTCCATTGCAAATATTAACAATGGCTATTTATTCCCTCAGAAAATGTAAAACATTGAGGAGAATTAAAAAATTTGTTCTGTTTAGACTGACATTCGATAAACCAGATTGCTTTCTCTCATTCCATTTTGTGTTATCTTAATACTGCCTACAGCAAATGACATTTCCTCAAGTCTGAAAAAATTTGTCAACTCTGTTATACTTCAGATAGCTTGTTGTTGAAGGATTATGCTGGAGCCAATCTACTCAGTCTTACATTTATTTTACAAAGTAAAAACATTACCAACATGCAGCTCCTCACTCAAACCTTAACCCAGTTTCACTAAGGGTTCCGATGAAGGGTCACTGACCCGAAACGTTAACTCTGCTTCTCTTTCCACAGATGCTGCCAGACCTGCTGAGTGGTTCCAGCATTTCTAGTTTTTATTCCAGTTTCAGTAAGTGTCTCCTTAAATATACTCAAGGAAGACACTGAATAACACCCTCCATCTGCAGATGATTAAACGTAATTAAACTCAAGTAAAGAAAGTATCTGTCCAGTAGCTGCCCTTTAGTGCAAGTAAAAATTATTCTTCACCCAACCCCCGCAAATCAAACACATATTCATGGCAAGTACATGAAAAAAATCAAGTTTGTACTTGAAAAGACAGAAATCTAAAAGGAAGGTACAAATGGATGCAAGACGCCCTGAAAAGCTCTGACTGATAAGACAAAGTTAAAATTGTGCTTTTCAACACCTAATGGAATATTGAAAAACATCCTGTTGAAATCTTGAGGGTTACATTTGGCTATGGTGAACTCAGCAGATGCTCACATCCTATGCTGGTCCCAAGCAGCAACATTTCCTTGATTTCAGACAGCTTTTCAGAAATGCAATCTTTTCAAAACACTTCCAGTTCTAAACAATTTTAACTTTTCTTTTATAAAGGAAGTTCAATTCTCATCCAAATACTTGACTGAACGTAGAGGGATCAATACCAATTTAAAAATCATCTTTCCATAACATATGGCAAGTCACAGCCATGTTAACAATAGAATTGATGACAAAATAAAAAAAGCAAATTGGGAAAATACCTAGCATTCTGGTGACTTACTAGCTCAAAGTGGGAGGTGTCAGTGCTAGAAAAAAATCCACTTTTTGGATTCAGTATTTGCATTAGAGTATGCATTCAAAGAAAAGTTTAAAAAGTTGAAAAATGGTTAAAACACTGCAAACATTTGTTGAAAGATGGGAGATGCTCATTTATCTGCTCTTTTCCATTACTGACCACAAAAGAAAGGCTGGGGGCAAGAGGCAGCTCAGTCCATTATTACAATTATTGGAGGCTCCAATGTAACTCCGTTTGCTAATGTCCTCAATGTTTAAGACAGACCTGAATTCATTCCCTGCTAAGAATTGGTGTTCAAAAGATCACTGCCATGGAAAAACTGCATTTAAATGCCATGAGAAAATGTTAATGCAAACATGAAGTGTCTTAGTCACAGATGAAGGAAAAATCCTCTGCACTCCGTCGCACCCACAATTGGCCATCCTTGAAATTTCAATGTCATACACAAGCCATTCTCATGGCCTCTCAGTCACAGCCAGTTTAATGTTGTGTTCACTTAAGGTCAGTTTTCTACTGTAAACTCAGGGACAGGAGTGTGCAACTATAACTGACACAGGTATGGGGATCCAGAAGGAAGCAGAGGAGGAGCCTCGACCTCTGCACTTGACCAGCAAGTACGAGGTTCTTGCAGCCTGTGTGGATAGAGCAGGGACTGCAGGGAGGATGAACAAACTGACCACAGCACCGTAGTACAGGAAGCCATTCAAGTTCAAGGAATAAAAAGGAATTTAGTAGTAGTAAAATATTGTATAGCTCGAGGGATGGATACACCAAAAGCGCGACTCCCGAAGACAGAGTTGCTTGCTCGGTGCCAGGGTTATGGACATCTCCTCAGGGCTGGATAGGAAGGAGCCAGTTGTCGTGGTCCAAGTATCTGCCAACGGCATAAGTAGGACTAAGAAAGAGGTTCTGCTATGAGAGTATCAGCATCTAAAAGGCTAAATTAAAATGCAGAACCACAAAGCTAATCATCTCTGGATTACTACCTGAGCCATGAGCAAACTGGCATAGGGTAAATAAGTTCAGAGATTTAAATGTGAGACGCAAAGATTGGTGTGGGAGAAATGGGTTTCGATCCATGGGGCACTGGCACCTGGGAAAAGAAGGAGCTGTTTCATTGGGATAGGCTCCACTTTAACTGCACTGGAACCAGTGTCCTCACAAATTGAATAATGAGGGCTTTAAAGTAAATAGTGGAGGGGGAAGGATTCAGGCAAGGGAAAATTGAGAAAATTAGAGAGAAAGGACAAGACAAAAATGCAGGGTAGCCATATGGGTAATGATAACCAGAGTGTGACAGGAAGGGACAGAGCATACAAATATAAGAGTGCATTCGCAAATATGGTCAGAGTAGGAACAAATGATAAAAAGACAGAATTAAAGGCTCTTTACCTGAATGCATGCAGCATTCCTAACAAGATAGGTGAACTGATGGCACAATAGAAAAAAATGGGTATCATGTGACAGCGATTACAGAGACATGGTTGCAAGGTGACTGAGGCTGGGAACTGAATATTTCAAGGGTATTTGACATTCCAAAAGGATAGGATGAAAGGAGGAGGTGGTGGGGTAGCTCTGTTAATAAAGAATGAGATCAGTATAATAGTGAGAAATTATCTTGGCTCAAAAGAGTACAGACAAGGCAAGGGAGAGAGGTATTAATATCAGAAATGATAAACAGACCATGACAGGAAGGGACAGAGCATACAAATTTAAAAAGTAAATCAGCAGTCAAGGCTGGACGTTACAAAAATAATAAAAGGACAAAACTAAAGGCTCTGTATCTGAATGCATGTAGCATTCGAAACAAAACAAATGAACTGATAGCGCAAATACAAATAAATAAGTATGATCTGACAGCCATTACAGAGACATGGCTGCAGGATGACATAGATTGGGACCTGTATATTGAACAGTATATGACATTTAGAAAGGAGAGGAAGCTCGGAAAAGGTGGAGGGGTGCTTCTGTTAATTAATGATAGTATTAGCACATTAGAGAGGGATGACCCAAGTTCAGGAAACTAGGATGTAGAAGCGATTTGGGTAGAGATGAGAAATGATAAAGGCAAGAATTCACTTGAGGGAGTGGTGTACAGGCCCTCTAACAGTAACTACACAGTAGGACAGACTATAAAAGGAAGAAATAATGGAAGCTTGTCAGAAAGGTACATCGATAATCATGGGGGATTTTAATCTACATATAGACTGGAAAAATCAGATGGGCAAAGGTAGCCTAGATGAGGAGTTCATAGAATGTTTTTCTTAGAACAGCACATTCTGGAGCCGACCAGAGAGAAGGCAATACTAGACCTGCTATTATGCAATGAGATAGGATTAACTGATGACCTCATAGTGAAGCTAGGTATAAATGCATTGGAAGCAGTTCAGAGAAGGTTTACCAGACTAATACCTGGACTGGGTGGGCTGACTTATAAGGAAAGATTGGACAGGCTAGGCTTGTATCCACTGGAGTTTAGAAGAGTAAGAGGCGACTTGATTGAAACATACAAGATCCTGAGGATCTTGATAGGGTAGATGTGGAAACGATGTTTCCCCTTGTCAGAGAATCCAGAACTAGGAGTCACTATTTAAAGATAAGGGGTTGCCCATTTTAGACAGAGATGAGGAGTATTCTTTTCCTCAGAGTCATGAGTCTTTGGAACTCTCTTCCTCAAAAGGCAGTGGAAGTGGAGTCTTTAAAAAGATTTAAGGCAGAGGTAGATAGATTCTTGATAAGCAAGGAGGTGAAAGGTTATCAGGGGTAGGTAGGAATGTGGAGTCGAGGTTACAATCAGATCAGCCATGATCTTATTGAACGGCGAAGCAGGCTCAAGGGGCCAAGTGTCCAAATCCTACTCCTAATTCGTATGATTGTATGTAGAATCAGTTTGGGTGGAGATAAGAAATAGCAAAGTAAAGATGTCACTCGTAGTAGTATTTATAGGCCCCCTAACAGTAGCTACATTGTAGGACAGAGTATAAATCAAAAAATAGTGGGGACTTGCAAGAAAAGTACAGCAATAATCATATAGATTGAACAAATCAAATTGGCAAAAGTAGTCTTGAGGACAATTTCATGGAGTGTATTCGGGACAGTTTCTTGGAAAACAAACGTTGTGGAACCAACCAGGGAACAGGTTGTTTTAGGCCTGTAACATGTAATGAGGTGGGATTAATAAATGACCTCAGAGTAAAGGATCCTCTTGAGAGGATCGTAACATGATAGAAATTCACCTTTAGTTTGAGGGGGAGAAAGTTGGGTATGAAACTAATGTCTTAAACTTAATTAAAGGCAATTACAAAGCTTTGAAGACAGAGTTGTCTAAAGGGGACTAAGAAAATAGCTTAAAAAGTAAGATGGTAGATAAGCAGTGACAAATATTTAAGGAGATATTTCAGAACTCTCAGCAAAGATATAACCCATTAAGAAAGCCTCCACAAGAAGGATGAACCATCTGTGGCTAACTAAGGAAGTTAGAGATGATATCAAATTGAAAGAAAAGGTGAACAATGCTGCAAAGATTAGTGGTCGGCCAGAAGATTGGGAAAATTTCAGAAGCCAGTAGAGGATGAATTAAAAAAAGGAAAAAATTAGAATATGAGAACAAACTAGCAAGAAATATGAAAACAATGAAAGTTTCTACACATATATAAAAGGGAAGAGAATAGCTAAAGTAAATGTTGGGCCCTTAGAGGATGAGTCTGGGGAATTAATAATGGGAAACAAGGAAATGGCAGAGGCTTTGAACAAGTAATTTGTATCTGTCTTCACAGCAGAAAACATGAAAAGCATCCCAAGAATAGTAGAAAATCATGGGGCAAAAGGGAGACAGGAACTTAAAACAATCACAATAACTAGAGAAAATGTACTAGCCAAAACTATTAGGACTAAAGGTTGACAAGTCCTCTGGATCGGATGGCCTGAATCCTAGGGTCTTAAAAAAAAGTGGCTGCAGAGATAGTGGATGCACTGGCTGTAATCTTCAAAAATTCCCTAGATTATGGAAACGTCCCAGCGGATTGGAAATCACAAATGTATCACTCCTATTCAAGAAAGGAAGAAAACAGAAAGCAGGAAAATATAGGAAATATTCAGGAAATAGTAGCCGGACATTTAGAAAATCATAACACAATCAAGCACAATCAGCATGGTTTTATGAAAGGGAAATTGTGCTTGACAAATATATTAGCATTCTTTGAGGATGTAACAAAGCAGGGTGAATAAAGGGGAACTAGTAGATGACGTGTATTTGGATTTCCAAAGGGCATTCAATAAGTTGCCATATAAAAGATTACTACACAAGATAAGAGTTCATGCTGTTGGGAGTAATATATTAGCATGGATAGAGAATTGGCTAACTAACAAAAAACAGAGTTGGGATAAATGGGCCATTTTCAGGTTGACAAACTGTAACTAGTGGAGTGCCACAGGGATCAGTGCTGGGGCCTTAACTATTGACAATTTACATTATTGACCTGAATGAAGGGACAAAATGTATTGTAGACAAATTTTCTGACAATACAAGGTTAAGTTGGAAACCAAGTTGTGAGGAGGACACAGAGTGTCTGCAAAAGGATATAGATAGGTTAAGTGAGTAGGCAAAAATTTGGCAGATGGGAGTATAGTGTGGGAAAATGTAAGGCTGTCCATTTTGGTAGGAAGAATAGAAAAGCAAATTATTTAATTGGAGACTATAGAATGCTACGGTACAGAGAGATCGGAGTACCCTCAGACATGAATCACAAAGTTAGCATGCAGGTACAGCAAGTAACTACGAACGCCATTAGAATGTTGGCCTTTATTACAAGGGGGATGGAGCATAAAAGTAGGGAAGTCTTGCTACAACTGTACAGAGCATTGCAGAGACCACGCCAAGAGTACTGCATATAGTTTTGGTCTCATTATTTAAGGAGGGACAAACTTGCATTGGAAGCAGTTCAGAGAAGGTTCACTAGGCTGATTCCTGGGATGAAGGGCTTGTCTTATGAGGAAAGGCTGAGCAGGTTGGGTCTATACTCATTCAAGAATAAGAGGCATTCTTATTGAAACATGTAAGATTCTGAGGGTGCTTGACAGAGTAGATACTAAGTGGAGGTTTCCCTCATGGAGGAATCTAGAATGAGGGGGCACAGATTCAGCATAAGGAGTCTCCCATTTAGGGTCGAGGTGAGGAGGAATTTCTTCTCTTAGAGGGTTGTTAATCTTTGGAAATCTCTACCCCAGAAAGCAGACCCACTTGGTCATTGAATATATTCAAGGCAAATTTTGACCTACAAGGGAATCAAGGGTTAGAAACATAGAAAATAGGAGCAGCAGTAGGCCATTCGAGCCTGCTCCGCCATTCATTATGATCATGGCTGATCATCCAACTCAGTAACCTGTTCCCACTTTCCCCCCATATCCTTTGATCCCTTTCACCCCAAGAGCTATATCTAACTCCTTCTTGAAAACATACAATGTTTTGGCCTCAACTGCTTTCTGTGGTAGCGAATTCCACAGGTTCACCACTCTCTGGGTGAAGAAATTTCTCCTCATCTCAGTCCTGAAAGGTTTACCCCGTATCCTTAGACTATGACCCCTGGTTCTGAACTCCCCCACCATCGGGAACATCCTTCCTGCATCTAATCTGTCAAGTCCTGTTAGAATTTTATAGGTTTCTATGAAATCCCCCTCACTCTTCTGAACCCCAGCGAATATAATCCTAACCGACTCAATCTCTCCTCATACGTCAGTCCTGCCATCCCAGGAATTAGTCAGGTAAACCTTCGCTGCACTCCCTCTATAGCAAAAGCATCCTTCCTTAGATAAGGAGACCAAAACTGCACACAATACTCCAGGTGTGGCCTCACCAAGGCCCTGTATAATTGCAGCAAGACACCCTGCGCCTGTACTCGAATCCTCTTGCTATGAAGGCCAACATACCATTTGCCTTTTTTACCGCCTGTTGCACCTGCATGCTTACCTTCAGCAACTGGTGTACGAGAACACCCAGGTCTCACTGCATATTCCCCACTCTCAGTTTATAGCCATTCAGATAATAATCTGCCTTCCTGTTTTTGCGACCAAAGTGGATAACCTCACATTTATCCACATTATACTGCATCTGCCATGCATTTGACCGCTCACATAACTTGTCCAAATCACCCTGAAGCCTCTCTGCATCCTCCTCACAACTCACCCTCCCACCCAGCTTTGTCTCATCTGCAAATTTGGAGATATTACATTTAGTTCCCTCATCTAAATCATTAACTGCCTGCCATTTGGAAAAAGACCCGTTTATTCCTACTCTTCGTTTCCTGACTGCCAACCAATTTGCTATCCATCGCAATACACTACCCCCAATCCCATGCGCTTTAATTTAACACGCTAATCTCTTAGTGGGACTTTGTTGAAAGCCTTCTGAAAGTCCAAATAAACCACATCCACTGCCTACCCCTCATCAACTCTACTAGTCATATCCTCGAAGAATTCTAGTAGATTTGTTCAGCATGATTTACCTTTCGTAAATCCATGCTGATTCTGTCCGATTCTACCACTGTTCTCCAAGTGCTCTGCTATAAAATCTTTTAGAATGGACTCTAGAATTTTCCCCACTACTGACGTCAGGCTGACTGGTCTATAATTTCCGGTTTTCTCTCTACCTCCCTTTTTAAATAGTGGGGTTACATTAGCTACCCTCTAATCTGTAGGAACTGTTCCAGAGTCTATAGAATCTTGGAAGATGACCACCAATGCTTCCACTATTTCTAGGGCCACTTCCTCAAGTACTCTGGGATGTAGATTATCAGGCCCTGAGGATTTATGGACCTTCAATCCCAATTTCCCCAACCCCATTTCTGTACTAATACTGATTTCCTTCAGTTCCTCCCTCTCACTAAACCCTGTGTCCGCAACATTTCTGGTTATGGAGGGCAAGCAGGAAAGTAGTGTTGAGGCCACTATCAGGTCAGCCATGATCTATATTGAGCAGCGGATCAGACTTGATAGGCCAAGTAGCCTACTCCTGTGGCTATTTCTTATTTTTTTTTTTAATTTATTTTTTATTTAGAGATACAGCACTGAAACAGGCCCTTCGGCCCACCGAGTCTGTGCCGACCATCAACCACCCATTTATACTCATCCTACACTAATGCCATATTCCTACCACATCCCCACCTGTCCCTATATTTACCTACCACCTACCTATACTAGGAGCAATTTATAATGGCCAATTTACCTACCAACCTGCAAGTCTTTGGCTGTGGGAGGAAACCGGAGCACCCGGAGGAAACCCACGCAGACACAGGGAGAACTTGCAAACTCCACACAGGCAGTACCCAGAATTGAATCCGGGTCGCTGGAGCTGTGAGGCTGCGGTGCTAACCACTGCGCCGCCCTTCTGTTCTTATGACTTACTAATGCATCTGCAACTTTGTCATTTGAAAACATATACAAGTTACAGGACGTTTACAAAGTCCTTGTTCGACTTTAAAATTTAATAGCTTTGGATGGACATATGATGGAAGCAAACTGTGAATGGCAAATTAAATTATAATTCATAAAAATGTATTAATGTTTATGTTATGTTAACGATACTGAAATTGATTGAAAATGGCAACAAAGATTAGAAAATCAGATTGAAGGCTGTCACAAATTTGAATTGTACTGCATTAAAAGTTTATGAATTACGCTTTTATATGCCACTTCCAATTTGCTTCTAGCATGTGTACATCCAGTTATTAAAGTTGCAAGTTGCACAAGGACTTTATTAACGCCCTTTATTTGTGAAATTCTCAAATAATGACTCAATTCTGGAAAGCAAATCCCAATCTAATCCTTAAACAAGAAACAAGCAAATCACAAGTGTTTCCTACCCTTGTGTGCTAATAATGCTGACTTGCACTGAATACTGTTAAACAATGCCAGCAGCCCCATCGTAACTCAACAGTGATTTTTGATTTGTGTGCCTCAATCGATCATTCCACTCCAAATAAATGTTTGATATTTCTGCCCTGCTAGCACACCAGTTGCTTGCTACCCTTGCCAACATTCACCTGTCAAACAAAATGCTTCATTGCTTATGGGATGAGTGGTGCAGTGAGTTGAGGTTTAAGGTGGTTGATGGCATGTCAATAAAGTGGGTTGCTTTGTCCTTTTGGTGTTGAGCTTCTCGAGTGCTGTTGGAGCTACATTCACCCATGAAAGTGGAGGTTATTCCATCCTGATTTGTGCCTTTTAGATGGTGGAAACGCTTTGGAGAGTCAAGAGCTGAGTCATTCACTGCAGAATATCCAGTTTCTGATCCGCTCTTGTAGCCACAGTATTTGTGAGGCCACACCAGTTAAGTTTTGGTCAATGGTGAACCCCCCGCCAACCCCCAGGATGTTGTAAGAGGAGGATTTGGCAATGGTAATGTCGTTGAACGTTCAATACCAAGGGGAGATGGTTAGACTCTCTCTTTTTGGAGCTGGTCATTGCCTAGCACTTGCATAGCACGAATGTTACTTGCCACTTATTAGACTAAGACTGAATGTTGTCCAGGTCTTGTTGCATGAGAGTGTGGACTGCTGCATTATCTGAAGACTTGCGAATGGAAATCAATGCTGTGCAATAATCAATGAAAATTCCCACTTCTGACCTTCTGGAGGAAAGGTCATTGATGAAGGAACTGAGGATGGTTGGGTCTAGGACACTGCCCTGAGAAACTCCTGCAGCAATGCCCTCAGGCTGAGATGAATGGCCTCCAACAAGCACAAGCACCTTCCTTTGTGGAAGGTATGACTCCAACCAGTGGAGAGTTCTCCCGATTCCCATTGACTTCAATTTTCCAAAGGCTCCTTGATGTCACACTCGGTCAAATGTTGCCTTGATGTCAAGGGCAATCACTTTCATCTCGCCTCTGGAATTCAGCTCTTTTGTTCATATTTGGACCAAGGCTGTAACGAGGTCCAGAGCCGAGTGGTCCTGGTGGAAGCCAAACTGTTGAGCAGATTGTTGTGAAGTGCTAAGTGCAGCCTGACAGCACTGTCAACGACAGCGTTCATCACTTTGCTGATGATTTAGTAGACTGATGGAGTGGTAATTGGCCAGATTGAATTTGTCCTCCTATTTGTGAACAGTGCATACCTGAGCAGTTTTCTACTTTATCTGGTAGATACCAGTATGGCAGCTGTAGTGGAACAACCTGGCTAGAGGCGCAGCTCGTCTTCAGTACTACAGCTGGGATGTTGTTGGGGCCCTAGCTTTTGCTGTACCTAGAGTGGTCAGCCATTTCTTGATATCACATGGTCTGAAATCAAATTGGCTGAAAACTGGCTTCTGTGATAGTGGGGACCTCAGGAGGAGCCAGAGATAGATCATTCACTCTGACTTCTGACTGAAGATGGCTGCAAATGCTTTCAGCTTTATCTTTTACAGTGGCATGCTGGGCACAGCCATCACTGAGGATGGAGATGTTAAAAGAGCATCTTCCTCCCATTAGTTGTTTAATTGTCCACCACCATTCATTCATGATGGAGTGTGGCAGAACTGCACAGCTTTGAGTCGATCTATTAATTGTGGAATCACTTAGTTCTGCCTATAGCATGCATGTAGTCCTAAACTGTAGCTTTACCAGACTGGCACCTCATTTTCAGGTACACCTAATACTGCTCCTAGCATGTTGACCTACACTCACTGAGCCAGAGTTGCTCTCCTGGCTTGATTATAATGGTAGAGTGAGGGATATGCCAAAATATGAGGTTACAGATTGTGGTAGGATATAATTCTGCTGCTGCTAATGGCCCACAGTGCCTCATGTATGCCCAGCTTTAAACTGCTCTATCTGTTCTAAAATCTATCCCATTTAGCATGGTGGTATCACACAATATCATGAAGGGCATCATCAGTGTGAAGACAGGACTTCTTCTCCACAAGGACTGTGCTGTGCTCACTCCTACAGTACTGTCATGGACAGATGCATCAGCAACAGGCAGATTGTTGAGGACAAGGTCAAGTTGATTTTTTTTCCTCATTTTGGTCCAGTCTGGCAGCTACACGGCTTGTCAGCACAGTCAGCAGTGGTGTTACCAAGCCACTCCTAGAGATGGAATTGTAGTCCCCCCACCCATAGTACATTTTGATCTCTTGCTACCCTCAGTGTTTCTTCCAAGTGGTGTTCAACATGAAGGAGTACTAATTCATCAGCTGAAGGAGGGCAGTAGGCAGTGGTTACTTGAGAGAAGCGTGAATGTTGTCCAGGTCTTGCTGCATACAGACATAGGTTGAGCAGATAGTGAGTGGGACAAGTGTACCAGGTTGAACCAGCAACAGTGCTCTTGAACTAATAACCAGTTTTCACTAAAATTAAGCTCTCAATTCTGGATCAACTTGATCTGAGGCTGAATACAATACTGTAGTGTGTACAGTCACTTACTTCAACCCGTTCAACACAGCATCAAACTGGAACTGAGCACCTATGCTGATTAGTTTTCTTAAGCATGAAAGGACATGGGAGAAATGAATCCAACTAAGTTATACAGCTGGGAGTCAAATCACAGTGTTAAACTGGCATGGAATTTTTACTCTAATCTAAAATATAAATAATTTACATCTGTGTGAAAAATTGATTTTACTACAAATCTGCAAAGTGGACAACTTACAGCAGGGGCTAGTAACAGTTGCTTTGTTACAAAATTCAATAATGGAGCCCCGCACACATTAACTGATCATCAATTTTAAAAAAGTCTTCAAGCTTTTCCAAAAACGATCACCATTGCATGGGTCCCAGCATGGCTAAAAGTCACAGGTCGATCATTGTTGTGATTAGAAATGTCATCTCCCATCTCCTGAACTTATCTTATTTTTCTTAAAATGAACCATATTTTTCCCTTTAAAGTGGGCACACCAAGAAAACTTAAGGTGCTACGCACATCTCTGATCAGGCTAGCTGAGAATAGCAGAAGCCTAGGATTAGTCAGTGAAGGCACAAAAAGTTCACCCGTCCCAAAAGAATGATATTGTCCAAGAGGTTAAATTGTTCAAACAGAAGTTGTGATGGCACTTAAATGATCCAAAATTACAAGAAAATGTCTTCTTTTTAATTTGCTTCAAGTTTTTCAAATTCTTATACTTTTCAGACTAACTACTAGGGTCTCAAACTGAGAACACAATGAAAATTGGCCAAGCTCAATTCTCTCAGCTGGCAGAAAAAATTAGGCCAGGATAATGCTCAGGAAAGGCAATGTCCCAAATCACTCAATCATCTAGGTCTGATTCTTCCACCATCTTTGAAATTGTGCGTGAATAATACAATATGAATAAAGTGGAAACAAGCCCATTCGATTTCCCAAATCATTTAGCCTGTATTATGGACCTAAACTCCATAGCTTAGCTCACTCCTGTCATAGTCCAACAGGGATATACATTGTAAACTGGGAGCTTACACAAAATAAAACTAAACGGCACCAGCTGAAGAACTAAGAAGTGTAACAGGCTGCAGCAAAAGCGATTTATTTTCCATAAATCATTGGTCAGACTTGCATTCCATTTATCTGCAAGACAATGTTTTCAAAAATTTTACCACAATTTTGCCTTTATGACCATTTCCTGTCACATTTATTTTGGTATAGAGTATACCTCTGAGGGACGGCCACCTTCCCTTATCAAAAATACACACGATTTTTGCCATTGAATAAATGATCTAATATATTTTTTAAAATACCAGCGGTCACTTGGGGGAAATATAAATGACTGCTTTGGACTCCGTTTATTACACAAAAGTGAGAATCGGCATCCTTCTGCTTTCTGCCGAATTTGTGAAATTATGGGATCAACATGAATTTTTATTTCTATATTTGCTGATGGAATTTAAATTAAAATCTAAATGAATAGTAGAATATAAATGGTGGTTCCTTTTGGGCCTCCTTATCTCGAGAGACAATGGATACGCGCCTGGAGGTGGTCAGTGGTTTGTGAAGCAGCACCTGGAGTGGCTATAAAGGCCAATTTTACAGTGACAGGCTCTTCCACAGGTGCTGCAGAGAAATTTGTTTGTCGGGGCTGTTGCACAGTTGGCTCTTCCCTTGCGCCTCTGTCTTTTTTCCTGCCAACTACTAAGTCTCTTCGACTCACCACATTTTAGCCCTGTCTTTATGGCTGCCCGCCAGCTCTGGCGAACGCTGGCAACTGACTCCCACAACTTGTGATCAATGTCACAGGACTTCATGTCGCGTTTGCAGACATCTTTAAAACGGAGACATGGACGGCTGGTGGGTCTGATACCAGTGGCAAGCTCACTGTACAATGTGTCTTTGGGGATCCTGCCATCTTCCATGCGGCTCACATGGCCAAGCCATCTCAAGTGCCGCTGACTCAGTAGTGTGTACAAGCTGGGGATGTTGGCCGCCTTGAGGACTTCTGTGTTGGAGATACGGTCCTGCCACGTGATGCCAAGTATTCTCCGGAGGCAGCGAAGATGGAATGAACTGAGACGTCGCTCTTGGCTGGCATACGTTGTCCAGGCCTCGCTGCCATAGAGCAAGGTACTGAGGACACAGGCTTGATACACTCGGACTTTTGTGTTCCGTGTCAGTGCGCCATTTTCCCCACACTCTCTTGGCCAGTCTGGACATAGCAGTGGAAGCCTTACCCATGCGCTTGTTGATTTCTGCATCGAGAGACAGGTTACTGGTGATAGTTGAGCCTAGGTAGGTGAACTCTTGAACCACCTCCAGAGCGTGGTCGCCAATATTGATGGATGGAGCATTTCTGACATCCTGCCCCATGATGTTCGTTTTCTTGAGGCTGATGGTTAGGTCAAGTTCATTGCAGGCAGCCGCAAACCTGTCGATGAGACTCTGCAGGCACTCTTCAGTGTGAGATGTTAAAGCAACATCGTCAGCAAAGAGGAGTTCTCTGATGAGGACTTTCCGTACTTTGGACTTCGCTCTTAGACGTGCAAGGTTGAACAACCTGCCCCCTGATCTTGTGTGGAGGAAAATTCCTTCTTCAGAGGACTTGAACGCATGTGAAAGCAGCAGAGAGAAGAAAATCCCAAAAAGTGTGGGTGCCAGAACACAGCCCTGTTTCATGCCACTCAGGATAGGAAAGGGCTCTGATGAGGAGCCACCATGTTGAATTGTGCCTTTCATATTGTCATGGAATGAGGTGATGATACTTAGTAGCTTTGGTGGACATCTGATCTTTTCTAGTAGTCTGAAGAGACCACGTCTGCTGACGAGGTCAAAGGCTTTGGTGAGATCAATGAAAGCAATGTAGAGGGGCATCTGTTGTTCACGGCATTTCTCCTGTATCTGACGAAGGGAGAACAGCATGTCAACGATCGATCTCTCTGCACAAAAGCCACACTGTGCCTCAGGGTAGACGCGCTCGGCCAGCTTCTGGAGCCTGTACAGCTCTAATAAGCTGAAAAAATAATTTTCCACAAAAAAGCTTTGCTGCAGCATAGAATTTTCTGGAGACTGACTCTTCAAAGTTTTGTGCAGTATGCATATAGTACTGCATCAGTCGCATAAAATTTGTTTCAATTATTAAGTAAATCAACTAAATCTAACAGGCATCAGCAGAAAAGATATATTTTTCTAATTGCCCATTCATTGCAAATACTGGCTCCATTTAAGATAGAATCATTTGAATATAAGCACTATCATGCAGAGATCAGCATTTCTGGATGCAAAATTAGAGGAAAAAATCAAAGCAAACTGAACACTATAAGTGTACAGTTGTAGATTGTACTACGAGCAGAATTCTATAGCTAAGTAATACTTGAAAAGGAGGGTTGAATACTTGACAAGAAGTTTCAGTGCAGGGGTAGAAAACAATGTTCTGCCTAAAATTTCTATGGCAGCAGCAACTGGTTTTATTGCCAATAATTATAAATGTTTGGGCTCCATCTTATCAAGGCTGCAATTATGACGAAAAATCATCTATACATACCATTGTGTATACATACATACAAACATAATCAAGCAAAAAATATACAGGACATAATACAATGCACCCACTTTAAATAGTCATACAGCACAGAAACAGGCCCTTCGGCCCATCATGTCTGTGCCAACCATCAAGCATTGTAATCCCATTTTCCAGCACTTGGCCTGTAGCCTTGGAATACTATGGCGTTTCAAGTGCTCATCTAAATACTTCTTAAATGCCGTGAGGGTTCTTGCCTTTACCATCCCTTCAGGCAGTGTGTTCCAGATTCCAACCACCCTCTGGTTGACACCTCTGCTAACGGAAAAAGTTTCTTCCTATCTACGCCCCTCATAATTTTGTATAACTCAATCAGGTCCCCCCTCAGCCTTCTCTGCTCTAAGGAAAACAACCCCTAGCCTATCCAGTCTCTATTCATAGCTGAAATGCTCCAGCCCAGGCAACATCCTGGTAAAAGGGTCATTGACCTGAAATGGTAACTCTGCTTCTCTCTCCACAGTTGCTGCCAGACCTGAGTATTTCCAGCTTTTCTTGTTTTTATTTCAGATTTCCAGCATCTGCAGTATTTTGCTTTTGTTATAACATCCTATTGAATCTCCTCTGCACCCTCTCCAGTGCAATCACATCCTTCCTATATTGTGTCAACCAGAACTCTACACAGTACTCCAACTGTGGCCTAATTAGCATTTTATACAGCTCCATCATAACCTCCCTGCTCTTTTATTCTATGCAATAAAGGCAAGTATCCCATATGCCTTCCTAACCACCTTATCTACCTGTGCTGCTGCCTTCAGTGATCTATGGACAAGTACACCAAGGTCCCTTTGACCCTCTGTACTTCCTAGGGTCCTACTATCCATTGTATATTCCCTTTGCCTGGTTCTTCCTCCCAAAATGCATCACCTCACTTTTCTCAGGATTAAATTCCATTTGCCACTGCTCCGCCCATCTTACCAGCCTATCTATACCGTCCTGTAATCTAAGACTTTCCTCCTCACTATTTACAACACCACCAATTTTCGTGTCATCTGCGAACTTACTGATCATACTTCCCATATTCACGTCTTAATAATTAATTTACACTTCAAACAGCAAGGGTCCCAGCACCAATCCCTGCGGTACACTACTAGTCACGGGCTTCCACTCGCAAAAACAACCCTCGACCATCACCCTCCGCCTCCTGCCACTTCGCCAATTTTGGAACCAATTTGCCAAATTGCCCTGGATCCCATGGGCTCTTACCTTCTTAACCAATCTCCCATGCGGGACCTTATCAAAAGCCTTACTGAAGTCCATGTAGACTACATCATCTGCTTTACCCTCACCTACACATCTAGTCACCTCCTCGAAAAATTCAATCAAGTTTGTTGGACATGATCTCCCCCAAACAAAGCCATGCTCACTATCCCTGATTAATCTCTGCCTCTCCAAGTGGAGATTAATCCTGTCCCTCAGAACTTTTTTTCAAATAGTTTCCCTGCAACTGATGTTAGATTCACTGGCCTGTAATTACCTGGTTTATCCCTGCTACCCTTCTTGAATAATGGTACCACATTTGCTCTCCTCCAGTCCTCTGGTACCTCTCCTGTGGCCAGCGAGGATATGAAAATTTGTGTCAGAGCCCCTGCTATCTCCTCCTTTGCCTCACACAGCAGCCTGGGATACATCTCATCTTATCCACTTCTAAGCTCACTGAAACAGCTAATACTTCCCCCCTTTCAATGCTAATTTGTTCAAGTATATCACAACCCCCCCTTCCTGATCTCTACACCTATATTGTCCTTCTCCATAGTGAACACAGATGAAAAGTAATCATTTAAAACCTCACCTATGTCCTCCGGCTCCACACACAGATTACCACTTTGGTCCCTCATGGGCCCTACTCTTTCCCTGGTTATCCTCGCCCTTAATATACTTATATAACACCACGGGATTTTCCTTTATCTTGCCTGCCAGTGTTTATTCATGTCCCCTCTTCGCTCTAATTACTTTTTTTAAGTACCCCCGACACTTTCTATACTCCTCTGGTGCCTCCACTGTTTTCAGCACTCTGAATCTGCCATGACCCTCCTTTTATTTCCTTACCCAATCCTCTATATCCCTTGACATCCAGGATTCCCCTGGACTTGTTGGTCCTACCCTTCACCTTTATGGGAATATGTTGGCCCTGAACTCTCACTGTTTCCTTTTTGAATGACTCCCACTGGTCTGATGTAGACTTTCCTTTAAGTAGCTGCTCCCAGTCCACTTTGGCCAGATCCTATTTCATCATATTGAAATCGGCCTTCCCCCAATTCAATACCTTTATTTCCGGTCCATCTTTGTCCTTTTCCATAACTACCTTAAATCTTAGGGTTATGGTCACTATCCCCGTAATGCTCCCCCACTGACACTTCTACCACTTGTCTGGCTTCATTCCCTAAAATTAGGTCCAGTACCGCCCCTTCTTTTGTAGGACTTTCTACGTGCTGGCTCAAAAAGCTCTCCTGTATACACTTTAAGAATTCTGCCCCCTTTAAGACTTTTGCAATAATACTAATCCAGTTGATATTGGGGAAGTTGAAATCCCCGACTATTATTCCCCTATTATTTTTACACCTCCCCGAGATTTGCCTAAATTAAATTGTTATAAATTGAACTGTGGGATGCTTTCTTCAAAAAAAATATTTTCACGGTTATTTTGATCCTGTGGACAAACCCATTATACATCCAGTAGTACCAATTACATTTAGAAGCGACACCGATCTCGCCACAGATTCACTCAGCATGGTACTAGTAGAGTTTCAAATTTCAAGTCCTTCTGTGAAAGGTAATGCAAGTTACAATAGCAAACTTATTTTCATCAATTTTTCTAACCCTCCCTGCACCGGACAATACAGGCTTCCAACAGAAAAAGCTCCAACTTTACCACAGTTATGAAGTCTGCGCACCTGAGCGTACAGGCCAACACCATTCACTGAAATGAGGACATCTCCTTTCAACTAAATTGCGCCATGAAATATTCTATATCCTGCAAGCCAAGAACTTCAAGGCCTGGAAAAAGCAAATTCAGGCACAGTGGCGCAGTGGTTAGCACCGCAGCCTCACAGCTCCAGGGACCCGGGTTCAGTTCTGGGTACTGACTGTGTGGAGCTTGCAAGTCCTCCCCGTGTCTGCGTGGGTTTCCTCCGGATGCTCCGGTTTCCTCCCAAATGCCAAAAGACTTGCAGGTTGATAGGTAAATTGGCCATTATAAATTGCCCCTAGTATAGGTAGGCGGTAGGGAAATATAGGGTGGGGATGTGGTAGGAATATGGGATTAGTGTAGAATTAGGAAAATGGGTGGTTGATGGTTGGCACAGACTAGGTGGGCCAAAGGGCCTGTTTCAGTGCTCTATCACTAAACTAAACTAAATCTCCCACTGAAAATAAACTGAGTGGTGGGAATGCTCAATTCACCAATTCTCTCAAGCCAAAGTTTCAAACATGCCGAGGTGCTGTTATGCCTTTCCCACCAGTCCTTAACCATCCCTTGCTGTGAACCCCCATCTTCCATCTCCTATTTCTTCCCTTTTCCCTAATCCAGATGAGAGGAAATTCAATCCCAGCATCCCTGTCCACCAAGAAGGATTTCAGACCTTGTTGGGGGATACATTGTAGGTTAGCACAAATCTCAGCTCCCCCATTCCTTCCCAGCCACATTCAGAGCAATTTTGGGACCTGGGGCAAGGAAGGATTAATGCCCAGATGTAAATACAGCCTTACACTCCTACTTAAATAGCTTCCTTGCTCTTTGCCCCCTCCATAAGTCCTGGATCCCTCTACCCTCCCCTCCCACTTTCCCAGTTCAATCATTCACCTGTGCTCTAAAACGCTGCTTGACCTGAATATTGCATTGACTCGCTGTTTGCAATGGGACAAGAGATCAAATAGTATGTATAAAACTTTACAAGTGTCCATAACACGCTAGATGTCATATATAAAAACAAGAAATGCTGGAAATACTCAGCAGGTCTGGTAGCATCTGTGGAGAGAGAAGCAGAGTTAACGTTTCAGGTCAGTGACCCTTCTTCAGAACTGGCAAATATGAGAAATGTAAAAGGTTATAAGCAAGTAAAGCTGGGGTGGGGCAAGAGATAACAAAGGAGAAGGTGTAGATAGAACAAGGTCACAGAATAGCTGACCAGAAGGTCGTAGAGCAAAGGCAAACATTCACTCCCCCCACCACCGACGCACAGTGGCAGCAGTGTGTACCATCTACAAGATGCACTGCAGCAATGCACCAAGGCTCCTTAGACAGCACCTTCCAAACCCGCAAACTCTACCACCTCGAAGGACAAGGGCAGCAAATACATGGGAACACCACCACCTGCAAGTTCCGCTCCAAGTCACACACCATCCTGACTTGGAACTATATCACTGTTCCTTCACTGTCGCTGGGTCAAAATCCTGGAACTCCCTTCCTAACAGCACTGTGGGTATACCTACCCCACATGGACTGCAGCAGTTCAAGATGGCAGCTCACCACCACCTTCTCAAGGGCAATTAGGGATGGGCAATAAATGTTGGCCAGCGACGCCCACATCCCATGAATGAATAAAAAAAAGCAATATGTTAATGGTGTGTTGAAAGACAAAGCATTAGTACAGATAGGGTGTTAACGGACTGAAAATTGAACAGCTGCAAGTACAAACATGAAAAAAAAGTGGGTAAGCAAACTGAACAAAGATGTAATAAAATAAAATAAACGCAAAAAAATGTTTTTAAAAAAGAAAAAAAATAAAAGTAAAATGGGGGGGGGCCAGTCATGCTCTGAAATTATTGAACTCAAAGTTCAGTACGGCAGGCTGTAATGTGCGTAATCGGTAAATCAGATCCTGTTCTTTGAGCTTGCGTTGATGTATACTTTAGATGTCATACTTTGTATGATAACAATGATAACTAAACAATCTTAAAAGACACAAAGACAAAGGAGCCCAACTAATTCTGACCTTGAGATAACAGAGAGGTTGTGGAGATAACAAGAAGATAAACCTAATAGTAACCAATGTAGAGAAACTTCCAAAAACTATTATTCTATAATCAATTTTCACATTTACAGACCACTTCCCCTCAGCACTAGCCCTAAAGGAAGGCTAACCGGTTAGCTGCTAAATATTATACCCATATTACAATTCTCAGACATTTGTACAGAACATAATGAGACATAAACAATATACCATACTTGGCAATTGTGGTATAGAACTCCTTATGTTATCTTGATGTTCATACCCACCTCTACTATGTGTCAAACCTGCAGCTAATTGGTTCAAATTTTGCATTCATAGAAGAGTAATAAATCAGCTATGAAACCAATGAATCAAACACAAGGAAACAAGTAGATAAACTTTCAAATAGAAATTAATAAAAGCATTTAAAACAAACCAAGCCTGAACAGTCAACAAAATCTACCAATAAAATTGGAACAAACAAAATCACTGCCAAAACTCTTGAGAAAACCTTTCAGCCTTTATCTTGCTTTCTCCATTATGCTGCACACTTGTATCAGAATCCTAAGTTTTAGGAGTAAGAAATACATAGCATTCATGAAAATTCAACAAAATTATAGTGGAATTTTCTGTATTTGAAATATCAGAAACCTGTACAAGACAGCCTCTAGTTTGTGCCAATTTTGAACTCTGATTAACCTGAAGCTGTTTGCTTAATTGGACATTGCAACTTCGAATGGATGCAGTTTCTCCTTAGAATAGAATATTTTGTATTATATTACATAACACTCCAATTCTTAAGAAAAATGTACTTTGACTTTTTGCATGTATCTCATTGCTCACACTATGGGCTGGATTTTGTGGAGGTGGGACTCCTGGAGCCGGGCCGAAAAGTCAGGGGCAACCCTGCCACTGCATTTTTTCAGACCCCTGGCGCAATCCTACAGTGTTTTGGGGTCAGGGTTTAAGGAGACAGGATCCCCGTCCCTTTAAAGACGTTATCGGGATGGGGATCCCACCTCCAAGAACTGCCGGGCAATCAGAGGGACAGCTGCTCAGTAGCCGGCCAATCAGAGGGCCAGCTGCTCAGCAGCATCGGCAGTGCCATCGGGAGCGGTGGCCACTACCAGTACTGCAGAGGGCTCGGACCCAGGCCTAGAGCTGGAATGCAGGTAGGTGAGGCGGGGTCACTGGGGTCAGTCAAGAAGGCCCCAGCGAGGAGGGTGGGTGTTCAGTCCAGGGGAGTATACAGTTGTTCCGGGTGGGGGTCGTCCATGGGCCACAAATTGCCCACAAAGGAGGGACCTCCCCCCCAACACCCACCTCACACACCTGCAGGGAGGTTGCCACTTTTTCCAAGGCATCCTCCCCGCCACTGGTAAGATCCCAGAGATGGCGGGTAGAGACCCTTATTTGGCTTCTGGTTGGGAAGCTCGTCGTCAGCCTATCCCACCCCCGGGAGAATCAGAACTTGGATTCCAGGCGTTGGGTTCCATGACAGGCGATTCTGCCCTGATTCTCCGGCTCCCCCGCCACAAAGCCCGCCGTTGGGATGGAAACAAAATCTGGCCCTGTGTGTGCAGACAATTTGTTCATTCAGAATCAGTTGGAGGTGGGACTCCTGGAACCGGGCTGTTCCGAAGAAGGGTCGCTGACCCGAAACGTTAACTCTGCTTCTCTTTCCACAGATGCTGCCAGACCTGCTGAGTGATTCCAGCATTTCTTGTTTTTGTTTCAGATTTCCAGCATCCGCAGTATTTTGCTTTTATATAGTCTGTTTCTTCAGTTTTTTTTAAGCTGAGTAGCTGACCTATACTGACTAAACAAGTTAATTGAGAAGGGAAGCCTCACCTGTCAGATTCATTCAGGAAGCTGTCATTAAGAATGATTTGGAGTGAAATAACCAATGTACCACTAAATCCCGTTTTACCTTATTCCCTGAAAAAATATGGCAAGCTATCCAGAGAAAAACAAGCACTAAACTGAAGAAAAAAAAAACTTAATTTAAAAAGCTTATAAATTTCACCCTCTGTTTCATCATGAAGTAAATATCACACTCAGTAGCCTTAAAGGTAATTGCTCAATACATCTCACAAGGCGGCAGAGTGGAAAAGTCAAGCCCAATAACTTTCTTTTCTCTGTAGTAGATTAAATTACACAATAAACCTCAATGGCATCCTATGATGATAATACTGAACATAATCTCCCACAAAATACAATTTACTGCTCTTTGAAGGATAAATTGTAAACCTTGATCCTACAATTAAAACCTGCTAACCTCAAAATGTGGTCCATTATTCTTTATAAGTGGTATAACAATAGAATGCAAACAAAACTACAAATTAGGATTTTGCACTCACTGAAAGATACGAACTAGATGTATTTCTTTGATGTGGGTTGCCATAAATGTAAAGCAGTGTATAATAACACGAGTCGCATTACTCCCTGTAAAAACAAAGTGAAACAAAACTGAAAAGACTCCTCTGGTTCAAAGAAAGAAGAAAGGTTTGCATTCATACATTACCTCATGAATGTAATACATCATGTTAGAATCAGCTCGAAAGTGCTTGAAATACAATTATCTTGAAGTGCAGAGACAATTATGTTAGCAAACTCTGCAGCCATTTTATGCACAAGATTGTACAAACAGCGATGAATGAGTTTTTAATGGTGTTGAGGGAGTGCTCTACTCCAAACAATGCCACAGGATCATTAGTGTCTACCTGGACCACTGGAGCAGATAGACAAGGCCTCGGTTTCATGTCTCCCTGGTGCAGCACTGCTAAGATTCAGGCACTCTCCGGGTACTTTTTCTCATTCCCATATCCATAGGCAAGCCCATACTTCCAATGAACTGAAATAGCTTTATTTACAAAGTAATATAGGAGGTAGGATGGTCAGGATGATCCCTTATGCAGCTGATAAGCTCTTGAGAAATAGTATGAAATGACTTGTACATATAACAGATAAGCAACACTGACAGTCCATAAATGTCAGGTTATAATTCAAGGTTTACTAAGAAATAAAATTAGCAAGAGCAAACTTGGCAGATTGCACCAGAAAAACTTACCTAAAAGCTACACATAAGAAATAAGAGCAGGAGTCGGTCATTCGGCCCCTCAAGTCTGCTCCCATTCAATAAGATCATGGCTGATCTGATTGTGTCCTTTCCTGCCTGCCCCCCATAACCCTCGACTTCCTTGTAGTTCAAAATTCAGTCCAACTCAGCCTTGATCCAATGTTTCAGCCTCCACTGCTCTCTGGGGTAGAGAATTCCAAAGTTTAACAAAACTGAGACAAGAAATTCCTCCTCATCTCCATCTTAAATGGGAGACATCTTATTCTGAAATTGTGTCCCCTCGTTCTAGATGCCCCCATGAGGGGAAACTTCTGCTCAGCATCCACCCTGTCAAGTACTCTCAAAACCTTAATTGCCTCTCATTCTTCTGAACTCCAATGACTATCGGCTCAACCTTTCCTCATAAGACAACCTCTTCATCCCAGCAATCAGCCTAGTGAACCTTCTCTGAACTGCTTCCAATGAAAGTATATCCTTCCTTAAGTAAGGAGACCAAAACAATACTCTAGGTGCGGTCTAACCAATGCCCTGCACAGTTGTAGCAAGACTTTACTACTTTTATACTCCATGCTCCTTGCAATAAAGCCCAACATGAAATTTGTCTTCCTAATTACTTGTTGTAGCTGCATGCTAACCTTTTGATGCCTGTACAAGGACACCCAGATCCCTCTGTACTGCAGCATTCTGTTCATTTGCCAAAATAATGTCTGGTTGCTCTGTGCAGTTACTACTTCGAACTTGGGTTGACACAAAATGAAGTTTCTACAATGTCATGGCTGCTAACACTCACCCCAGTATTCATGACTGCAATTTGCAGCCACTCTAAAATAAGTCGTCACCTCCGACAACAACTCTCTCAAGGCAATATAAACCAGTGCTGCAGATAAAAGTAGGGCTCTTAGTTTTCCTACCATCTCAAAACATCAAGCTACGCTTTGTGGCTACACAATAGAATGGTAGCAATGTTCCCTCTGAGCTGCGCTCCTGCGCGGCCATGCAAAAATATTTAAATGTTACCGTGCATTCAAATAAACAGGCGTGCAGCAAAGAAAATTTAAGGGAAATCACTGCATGGTAGTTTTTTATTCTGCAACAGTTCATAAACCTAAATTGTCAAATAATGCTCATTCTAATGAATGCAGATATCTGTACTTTCACTGGGAACTCAAGTCCTCCCTTGTCCAAACTAGATTTAAAATTGCAAATCAGAAGCTGCCAGAGAACAGATCTTTCCATCTTCACAAACAGCTCTTTTTGTCTTTGCTTTTTGAAAGAAATTTACTTTAGAAGTCATTATGTTAATGAGCACTATTAACATTTTGGGTAGCAGGGTTATTTGAGACTAAGGGGGTGGTGATCCCTACCTTTTGCAAGTCACCCCAGGTCCAGGTAAAGGTATGAGCCATGGCCAACAGCAGAACCAGCTGCGGTGATGGCGGAAGAGCTAGAAGCTCAAGGGAAAAGGATTTGAGTTTCCTTTAAAACACACATCAGGAAGACACTGGGATACCACCTCATGTACTTTTTCCCTAGTCATACTACTCATTTCTCATGGAAGTTAAAAAATGGAGGCTCCTACGAGCAACTGAAAAGGAAAACGCAGGACCGTGAGGCATGGAGAAAAATCTGCCCTTGGGCAGATCACCACTACTATTAAAAGTTGCAGGCCTATTATCGTTTTGCTTCTTTACCATACATTTCTCGGTTTTTAGCATGATGCAGGCAACACCACTTTCTTTACCTTCATCTTTTGTTTATTGCCTTGTGTATAACGATGTATCATGGTCAGATGGACGCAAAAATCTAATTACAAGCTCTCCAAATTAGCACTGGCATTATTCACACCCACTTCAGTAATTGGTTTCATGTTGGTGTCAGTTCTTCATACTATAGATGAAACTTATGTTCGGCTTTTGATTTATTTTTTCTCAGAAGGGCTCGGACAGTCCTCTTCCTTATTTTCCACACGATTCTACCACCAGATCGCTTGGCAAATTACTGACAAAATATCCAACAAGGGTACATACAAAGCATGTCCCTGCACATTAATTAAAAAAAAGTAATATAATTACTTATTCAATATGGCTGCAATATGCAAATCTCCAAAAGCCACAAGATTACAGCATAAATTTCGTGCAAAATTTTATAGAAATTATCAATATCTTTGCTGTTTTTCCAAGTGAATGAGATTTTTGCAGAGTAAGATGTTCCCTTGCGCTATTAACCAGATGATTGAAGATACCAACAGATTAACCAATGGGAAAATTTCAGCTGTAAACACAAACAATGTTTATCTATTGTCAAGGGCTTTCAAATTGTATATCAGCCAAATATAATCCTCTGTATTACTTGATTAAGAAAAACAGTATTTAGCTTCCAACAACGATGGCTACTTCCCAACTGTAGTTCTGTATTGGTACAGCACAACACCAAACACAAAACTTTCCCACTGTGAGATCAGCAATTGCACAAGAAAAGTTTAAGCAAAGAATGTATGCAAACAAAGAAAATTCAGAAAAAGTGGTACAAGAGATAAAACTAACCAGCCGAGGTAGCTTGCGACAGAAATGCAAATTATTCATTCAGCAAACAAAGATGTATGTTTACAACTGCATGGGAAAAGGGTGCTGATTGGTTGGCAACTTGACTGATTGGTCGAGACATTGCCACTGAGAATGCACCAGGGAAGTACTGTTCCCCCACACTTTTGTTTCACAAAAGCTTCAACATGTCTCTTTTTTTCAGTGACAAAAAGATGGCAAGGGGACAGAAGTAAAAAGAGTCAAATGTAAATGGGTGTTGCCCGGATTAAGGAAATGCAGGTCATATGTTGGGATGACTTTTGTTTCCATTTATACAAATGATTTGGACATAGGCACAAGATATATTGAAGTTTCCAGATAACAAATTAGTGGGCATGACAAAAAACAATGCGTCACTGTAGGTGGTTATGTAGGTAAATAGAGTGAAAAGTACCTTGAGAAAGTAAATAGTGAAATATTGTGTCCATCAGTTGGTGAATCAGTAACAAGGGGAAAAGCAACTCAGTCGATGACACAAGAGCAAAACAGGAAGCAAAAATAAATTTATTCACATCACACCACCGAGAACTTGCATTTATATAGCATATTTAACATAGAAAAACATCCCAAGGCACTTTGCAGCAGCACTAATAAAATTTGACACCAAGCCACATAAGGAGATAATAGGGCAGATGACCAAAACCTTGGTCAAAGTAGTAAGTTTCAAGGAGCGTCTTAAAGGAGGAAAAATAGATAGAGGAGCTCAGAGGGAATTTCAGAGCTTAGGGCATTGCCAGCTGAAGGCATAAAGTTGCCACAAGGATCAGAGCTAGGGCCTCAGCTATTTACAATATATGCTCATAACTTAGATGAAAGGAAAGACAACAATGTGTCCAAGTGTGTTGACGAATAGAAACTGGTTGGAAGAACAAGGAGGCAATATAAACTAAAGGGTAAAATTCTGAAGGGGGTGCAAGTATAGAGACACCTGGCAGTATATATGCACAAATCATTGAAGGAAGCAGTGGAGGTTGAGAAAGTGATTAAAAAGGCCTATGGGATCCAAAGCTTTGTAAATTGAGGCAGAGTACAAAAGCAAGGAAGTTATGATAAACCTTTATAAAACACTGGCTTGGCCTCAAATGGAGTATTGTATTCAATTCTGGGCACTACACTTCTGCAAGGATGTGAAGGCTTTAGAAAGGGTGCAGAAAAGATTTACGAAAATGGTTCCAGGGATAAGGAACTTCAGCTACAAGGATAGACTGGAAAAGCAGGAGTTGTTCTCTTAAAAGAAGTGAAGGTTGAGAGGATATTTGATAGAGGTGTTCAAAATCATAAGGGGTATAGACAGAGCAATTAGGAACTGTTCTCTTTGGCCGAGGGATTTAGAACCAGAGGACACAGATTTAAGGTGACTGGCAAAAGAACCAAAGGCAACATGAGAAAACATTTTTTTACTGCAGCATGTAGTTAGGATCTGGAATGCACTGCCTGGGAGGGTGATGGAGTCAGATTCAATTGAGACTTTCAAAAGGGAATTGGATAATCACGTAGATAAAAAAACATTGTAGGGTTACAAGGAAAGGATGGGGTAGCAGGATTAGCTGAATTGCTCTTACAGAGAGCCAGCACGGACCTGACTGGCCATATGCCCTCCTTCTGTGCTGTAACCATTCTATGATTCTATACACAGCTAAGTGGAAAAGTGAGATGTGACAAGGGCATGGTGTCTGCAAGGGGTAAAAAGAAAGACTTGCATTTATATAGTGCCTTTCAAAACTTCTGAACATCCCGAGCTTCACAGCCAATGAAGTACTTTTGAAGTAATATAGGAAACGCGGCAGTCAATTTGCACACAGCAAGATCCCACAAGTTGCAAAGTAATCACAAAATTGTTACAGTGCAGAAGGAGGTCTTTCAGCCTATCATGTCTGCACCAGCTCTCTGAAAGAGCAACTCCCTCAGTTCCATTCCCCAGTCTTTTCCCCGTAACCCTGCACATTCTTCCTTTTCATATAGCTGTCTAATTCCCTTTTGAATGCTTCAAATGAACCTGCCTCCACCACATTCTCAGGCAGCACATTCCAGACCTTAATGACTAGATAATCTGTTTTTGTGATGTTAATTGTGGGATAAATGTTGACTAGGACACTGGGGAGAACTCCCCTGCTCTTCTTCGAAATCGTGTAAAGGGATCTTTTACATCCATCTGAGGGGACAGACAGGCTTCGGTTTAACTTCTCATCCGAAAGCCAGCACCTCCAACAGTGAAGCATATTCTCTCATTAGGGCACTGCCTCAATACTGCACTGGACTGCCAGCCTAGATTTTTGTGCCTAAGTCCTGGAGTGGGACTTCAACCCATAACTTTTGACTCAGAGCCACGGCTAAAGGAATAGAGATAGATTCGGCAAGTGGCCAACAAGGTGGCAGATGGAGTGCAATGCAGGGAACTGTGAGGTTTTTCACTTTGATATGAAAAATTGAAAAACAGAATATTTTTTAAGTGGTGAGAAACTATTAAATGTTGGCATCGAGAGGGATTTGGTTGCCCTTGTACACAAAATGCAAAGTTAACAGGTACAACAAAAAGTTAGGAAGGCAAGTGGTTTGTTGGCCTTTATTGCAAGGGGGTTGGAGTACAAGAGTAAAGAAGCCTTGCTGCAACAGTACAAGGCTCTGATGAGACCACACGTGGAGTAATGTTGTTAGAAATTAGGAATATACATAGAATCACAGATGGTATTTACCTTGGAATAAGGTAGAGGATTAGAAGATGCTGTAAGTTGTGTTTTACTAGAAACAAGTGGAATGAGTATATTGACATAAGACAATTGCCCAGGTGCAGAAGAACCAATAAGCCAGAAGATAGGGCATGGCAAGATGATGCCTCTGCAGTAGTGGAAGAGTAACTGGATAGATATCTAAATAAACATTATGAAGATGTGTTTGAATTGTCTTTTAACGTTAACAAAGCTGTTTGCTAAAATGCCTAAGGTAAACAATGTGCAAAAATAGAATAGGAGGCGTTTTTGTACACAGTGAATCATTCTGTGGTAAAATAATTTGATAAGGAAGTAGAACAGTCCGATTGGACAACTGGCCGATAAGTAGCTCAAAGCACAACAGATAATAGACAGAAATGAACAATAGGGTGTTGACTGAGTAACTGAAGGCTGGTGTGGCTCTAGAAAACTGTGAAACTGATCAGGGAAAAAGCACAGAATTGATTATGGGGAAGAATTCTTAGCATGCACCAAGAGCATGATTATGGTGTTCTGAAGATGCTTCTATATTTTTTGTTCAGTATTTTATTGAGGACTTATATTTAAATTGTGCAGATGGATTCATTGGAAGGCTGAAGATTTCATAAATGTTGGACTTTGCTTTGTTGTTGACAGTGGCAGCAGTGTGTACCATCTACGAGATGCACTGCAGCAACGCACCAAGGCTCCTTAGACAGCACCTTCCAAACCCGCAACCTCTACCACCTCGAAGGACAAGAGCAGCAGATGCATGGGAACATCACCACCTGCAAGTTCTCGTCCAAGTCACACACCATCCTGACTTGGAACTATATCGCCATTCCTTCACTGTCGCTGGGTCAAAATCCTGGAACTCCCTTCCCAACAGCACTGTGGGCGTACCTACCTCACATGGACTGCAGTGGTTCAAGAAGGCAGCTCACCACCACCTTCTCAAGGGCAATTAGGGATGGGCAATAAATGCTGGCAAAGCCAGTGACGCCCACATCCCATGAATTAATTTTTAAAAAGTTGTTTGAGAACAACCTTTGCTGGAAATCGTGTGCTTTGGGCTCAGTGTAGAACAGAAACTTTGATGACCTGGGGAAGATGTTTACAGAGAAGCCACATGTCAAAGTTTATGGAGGTCAAGAGGTTGACTTTCTGTTTGGGGTTTAGATATTGTTTTCAGTTCAGTTGCGGTGTGAACTGTTTTGAAGAAAGTAGGAGATCAAATTGCCAAAAATAAACCACTGAGCTGACCTCATTCTCTACCTCTTTGAAGAAATCCTGCAAAGATCCAGTGTTGGGGAGCTAAAATCCCTGGTGCTGCATCTCTCCTGAGAAGCAGGAAAAACTTGCCAGATTAATTCTCAGCACCGCCTGAAAAGAACTGCTTTCTGTACACCCGGACGCCAGACCAAAAGGGACAACTGACTTCCTTCCATATCTTCCCTTTTTGTCTTCAAGAATTAGCAAGTATTTGGCAAAAGTATTCTTGTTTTGACTTTTTTTTTTGTAACGTACCTCTGCAGAGAGAATTTCTGTATTTTGTGTGTGTGTGTGTGGGGGGGGGGGGGAATTTAAAAAGGGAACTTTCATATTTCAATCTGTGTGTTAATGCTTTGCTTCGTTACTGGATAATCTTGTTTGATAATTGATAATTTTGCTGTTTATTCAAGAAACCCTGTCGATGTATTTTATTCTGGGATAAAGAGTAGAGCATATGATTGACCGAATCGATAACTGGGTAAATATTTTTTACAATATATGTTGTGACCTGATCAGAAGTGGGACTAGAACAGACAGAGTACTCCTCCCACCTCAGTCGTAACAATGGTCAGCTTTTCTCCATAGTTTGAACAAAGAACTTGATTTACTATTGGGCGTCTTGTATCAAAGGAGAACCTCTACAGGACAATGAGGCCTTGTCAATATAAACCCCAGGTCTTACCCCAAAAAGAGTATAAAGGGAAAGGTTTGGAAGGGCTCCAGTGCAGAAGGCAGTGAAGAGGAGGACTGTCTCCAGAGAGAATCCATGCTGACTTCGGTTTATGACTCTTGCGCAGATCGGAAGACTTCAAGAAGAACCAAGGCACCGAGAAGCAAAAGCAAGAGAACAGTTGTTCACACTTGCCAACCATCCTGCCCAACCTGGATAGGCACTCATTACTTGTCATGGTAGTATGTTTTTGCTGTATAATTTGTGTGTTATATCCCATTTTGTATCCTGACTAAACTCAATGTATCCACCATACTGGCTGCAGTCAACCCTGTGTTTCAAAGAGTTAAAAAAAAAGCAGTGGGTACAATGTTGGTCTCCATACCTAAAGAAGGATATACTTTCTTTAGAGGGGATGCAACAAAAGTTCACGAGATTGATTCCGGAGATGAAGGTTTGCCCTATGAGGAGAGACCGAGTAGAATGGGCCGATATTATCTGCAGTTTAGAAGTATGACAGGTGATCTTATTGAAACATATAAGATTCCGAGAGAGCTCGATGGGGTGCATGCTGAGAGGATGCACAGTCTAAAACTAGGAGACATGTTCTCGGGATAAGTGGTCGGCCATTTAGGAATGAGGAGGAGGAGAAACTTCTTCAGACGGTTGTGAATCTTAGGAATTTTCTACCCCAGAGTCCTGCAGATGCTCAGTCATTGTTCAAGGCTAAGATTGATAGATTTTTGGTCTGTAGGGAAATCAAGGAACTGGGAATTGGAGAAAAGTGGAATTTGGTTGAAGATGATCCATAATTGTACTGAATGGCACAGCAGTCTCACAGGGACGTATGGCCGACTCACAATTATTTATGTATTTTGGGTTTCTTGCGTCCCTTGGACTTAATGAAGTGGAGATGAGGGCCATTCTAGGGGGAACAGCCAGGGTGAGAGAAAGTCATGGCTTCTAATGGGACTGGAGCATCACAAGTAAAATTGAGGGTGCGGTTGAGCAAATTTGGTAGCTGCAGAAATGTAGTGGTGAATATTTGGACATCGGCTAAACAATTGGGATTTTCCAAGTAAATTAGGAGAGAGATTTTTCCAGAGACAGACACAGAAGAAAGGAAGTTTGGGAGGGGAACCAGAATGTGGGTAAAAAGCGATACAAGAAATGATCAAAGATAGGCTAATTTGTAATTGATAAGATGGGAGTAGTGAGATAGTAAGGTCAAGGGGGTGGCTGTGAATATGGGTTGGGAAGCTTATATGGGGGCAGAGATTCAGGGAGGATAGGAAGACAATGAACTCAAAAAACAAGAGCATGATGAATTGAGATGGACATCAAAATCACAGAGGGTGAGAAGTTGCAAAATACTGCCACTGAGGAAGGAAAGCACTGAACTTTATGTTACTTGGGTGAGTGGTAAAGAACCAAAATTTTAAGCGAGTGATGAGAAGGGTGGAACAGGTTGAGATGCTCAAAGGCGGAGGAGGTGAGACAGTGAAGCAGTAGGGAGACAGCCCAAGCTGTGATTTAGTGAGGTGAGCCATGCTGCTACAACAGTCTGGGCAGGGCAAGTGCAAGTGTTAGAAAATGGGATGCTTTAACAAGTCTCTATTACTTGTTAAGAACTTAAGAAATAGGAAACGGAGTAGGCCATTTGGCCCTTCAAGCTTGCTCCACCATTTAACAAGATGATGGCTGATCTAGCTCAACTCCACCTTACCGCACAATCCCCTTAATAACTGCAAATCTATTGACTTGTCTTGACTATACTCAAAAACTGAGCATTCACAGCTCTCCGGAGTACAAAATTCCAAAGATTCACAATCCATCAAGTGAAGAGTTTTCTCCTCATCTGTGTCCTAAATATCAACCCCTTATTCTGATACTGTGACCCAGTGTTCAGATTTCCCAGACAGAGGAAACATCCTCTCAGTATCTACCCTATCAAGAATTTTCAACGTTTCAATTAGATCACCTCTCATTCTTCAAAACTCCAGGGAATATAGGCCTAGTCTACTCAATCTCTCCTCACTGAGCAATCCCCTCATCCGCAAGAATCAGTCTAGTGAACCTGCTTTGCATCCCCTCCAGGGCAAGTATGTCCTTCCTTAGGTAAGTACAGTACTCCAGATGTGGCCTCACCAATGCCCTGTATAACTGTAGTAAGACTTTACTCCAATACTCAAACCCTTTGCAACAAAAGCTAACACACCACTTGTCTTGCTAATTGCTTGCTGTATCTGCATGTTAACTTTCTGTGATTCACATAGAAGGGCATCAGGTCCCTCCGAATGCAAACATTTCCCAGTCTCTCTCCATTCAAAAAAAAATCCTTTATTTTTTCCTACTGAAGTGGTAACTTCACACTTGGCCACATTGTATTCCATCTGCTATGTTTCTGCCCACTCACCACCTGTCTGTCTATATCCTCGTTGCATCCTCATCACTGCTCACTTTCCCCATCTAACTTTGTACCGTCATCAAACTTGGATACACTACACTTGGTCCCCTCATCTAAATCATTAATGTACATTGTAAATAGCTTAGGCACAAGTACAGATCCTTGCTGTACCCCACTAGTTATAGCCTGCCAACCCAAAAATGTCCCATTTATTCCTACTCTTCGTTTTCTCCCAGTTAACCAATCCTCAATCCAAGCTAATGTATTCCCCAATCCCATGAGTCCTAACATTGTCCAATAACTACTTAAAGATTTGAAAGGAGCAATATAAAAAGATATGAGGAAAAGGTGAGGATAGGGTTAGGAAATGGGAAGCAACAGCTAATTGAAAAGTAAGCAATGACACAAGCTCAATGAGACCAATGACCCTCTGAACATCTATTTTGTACCCCGATTTTGCTTTCTGTAGGCAAGACATTGGCACTTTTTGGTGTTGATTTCAATTTCATAGTTCTGCCTACCTGATTATATTGTCCAAGTCCTTCTACAATTCTTTAATAGCTTTCCATCTCTTCTACTCCCTGTGAATTTGAGTGAATTACCTTTAGTTTCTGAAGCCTACTAATTTTTGTAGATCAGAAACTAAAGGCCTCCCAGCATCAATCCCTTAAGCATTTCACTCAGTACATCTTCACAGTCCAAAACCACTTGTCTCTTATTGTCAGATAAACCTTGGGTAAGTAATTTACTAAGATACCCAATGTCTCAAGCCAGTATCGCAAATTTTTATTTGGAACTTCACAGAAACATTTTATTTTTGAAGTAATCTACATTGACTTAGGGGTGGCACAGTGGCTCAGTGGTTAGCACCACAGCCTCACAGCTCCAGTGACCCAGGTTCGGTTCTGGGTACTGCCTGTGTGGAGTTTGCAAGTTCTCCCTGTGACCGCGTGGGATTCCACCGGGTGCTCCGGTTTCCTCCCACAGCCAAGGTTGATAGGTAAATTGGCCATTGTAAGTTGCCCCTAGTGTAGGTAGGTGGGAGGAGAATTGTGGGGATGTGGTAGGGAATATGGGATTACTGTAGGGTTAGTATAAATGGGTGGTTGATTGTCGGTGGGCCGAAGGGCCTGTTTCAGTGCTGTATCTCTCTATGACTCTATGACTGTCTGAGGGCTTTCTAAAATCCACTTGAAATATTCCTTCCTTGAGATTTTTGTGGACAAAGGTATCAAGCAATGTAGGTCAAAGGTGAGCAAATGGAGTTGAAACATAGATCATTCATGATCTGATCGAATGCCAAGTAGCTGAATGGCTTACTCTTGTTCCTATGATGGATGGACATGTTACTTCTCCAGTGTATATTTCCAGGAAGCAACCATTTAGAATGTCGGTTTTCGGTTCATTTGCAGTTTCAACCCAATTTGCAACATTACGAAATGTCAATTCTTCTTTGATAACCTCTTACCGTTAGAATACTGGGAAAACTTCTAAATTTTATTCGGCTTCTACAGCTATGCTAATTTCTGATTCCTTTTTGCCCTTATAACTTCCGTCTTCTTACATTTTTGGAGGTGCCTCCAATTTTTCCAGTATTTTTCCCTCATCTTTCTCATGTCTTGTAGAAATTACTCTTCTTGCTTATTTCTTTTTGTCTTGTCTTATGAATGCAAGCTTTTTAGTTCAGATTATGAACTTATTATGTTTACCGAGTAGAATGCCCCTGAAGGTATTAGATTTGTCATCAACTCTTCATGACTACTATTAACTAACCCATTAACTAGATTTATTTAAGTTCTTCCCTCATTTCCTTGAAGCTGAGTATTCAATTCAACAAAAGTGTCAGATTGGCTCATGTTGCCTGAGTCAAGTGGTCATAGTTTCAAGGCCAAATCCAGGACTTCCAAGCTAAGACTTCACTCCAGGATTGAGGGGCCATCTTTCATATGAGAAGTTAAACGAAGGCTCTGCCTACTTGTTTAGGATGGGTAGAGGTATGAGTGGAGCATGAACACCCATATGGACTGATTGGGCTGAATGGCCCATTTCTGTGGTGTATATTCTATGTAATTCGAAGAAGAGAAACTCTCCTGGTGCATTGACCTACACTTATTCTCCGAACCAACACCACTAAAACAGATTAGCTACCAGTCATTTATCTCATTGCTGTTGGTCATTTTTGCCTAGTGTTCTCACATTTACCTGCAGAATAGTAAACACACTTTAAAAGTAAAAGTAATTTATTGAGTGAGAAGTGCTTTGGGATGTTCTGAGAATATGAAAGGCTCTATGTAAATGTTGTCATTGATTTGCAGTATTGGTTTATCCCTATATCATGTCTTAATTTTATCATGTAATTTTTACTTGTATTCCCAGTGGCTCAGTGGTAGCAGTCATGTCTCTGAGTCAGAAGGTTGCCAATTCAAGTCTCACTCCAGAGACTTTAGCACATAATCTAGAATGATACTGCAGGGCAGTACTGAGGGAGCACTGTACTGCTGAAGGTGCTGCCTTTCAGATGAGATGTTAAACTGAGGTTGTTCTCTCCTCTTGAGCAGATGTAAGAGAGTACATGGCACTATTTGAAGAAGAGAAGTTCTCCCCTGTGCACTGACCAATATATATTTGGCCAACAAAAACAAGAAATGCTGGATTCACTCAGCAGGTCTGGCAGCATCTGTGGAAACAGAAGCAGAGTTAACGTTTCGGGTCACTGACCCGAAACGTTAACTCTGCTTCTCTTTCCACAGATGCTGCCAGACCTGCTGAGTGAATCCAGCATTTCTTGTTTTTGTTTCAGATTTCCAGCATCCGCAGTATTTTGCTTTTATACATTTGGCCAACATCACTTAAAAAAATTATCTGGTCAATACCTCGTTGTTTGTGAGACTTTCTGTATGAAAAATGGCTGCTGCATTTCTTGCGCTTTTAACATAGCAAAACATCCCATGACACACCACAGCAGCATTATTAAACAAAATTTGATACCAAGCTATATTAGATATTAGAACAGCTGATAAAAGCTTGGTCAAAGAGTTAAGTTGAAAGGAGCGTTTTAAAAGGAGGAGAGAGTTAGAAAGTAGGAGAATTTTAGGGAGGGAATTCCAGAGCTTCAAGCTGAGGCTTTGCAGTTTCACGTGCAGCACTTGTGGCAGAACCTGCCTCTCAAGGATTGGCCTTCATGGCTATCAACAAAGGTGCACCAAGAGAAGACATCCCACCTAAATGGATTGTTTGCTGCGTGTCCCTCGTCCTTCGTAGACAGAAGGATGCCAACCCAAAGCTTAAGCAGCTGTAGGCAAGGCTGCCAATGTTGGAGTGAAGAAAATTGGTGATGCACAAAAGGCTAGAATTGGAGCAGTGCACAGATTTGAGGATTGTAGGGCTGGAGGATATTACAGAACTAGGGAGGGGTAAGGCCATAGAGCGATTTGAAAAGAAGAAATTAAAGTCAAAGCGTTGCTGGGTCTGAAGCCAATGTAATACAGCGAGCACAAGGATGTGGGTGACTGGATCTTTGAGAGAGTTAGGATATGGGCAGCAGATGTTTGGATGATCTTAAATTAACACTAATTACACTTCAGAAGTACTTCAATGACTGTAAAGCATTTTGTGATGTCCTGAAGTCAGAAAAGGCGCTATGTGAATGCAGTTCTTTTTTATCTGTATCATTTGCCACAAGGACAAAACATGAGATAGCCCTCGTAGCATCCCTAATGCACTCAATAAGAAAGCAATCATGCACCAACTGAATTAGAGAAGCTTTCCACCATCCAGGACAAAGCAGCCCATTTGTTACCCCATCCACTACCTTAAAAGTTCACCATCTCCACTCAACATCTACAAGATACACTGCAGCAACTCGCCAAAGCTTCTATGACAGCACCTCCCAAACCCACCATTTCTACCATCTAGAATGACAAGAGCAGCAGGCGCGTGGGAACACCTTCACCTCGAAGTCACACGCCATCCTGACTTGGAAACAGATCACCATTCTTTCATTGTCACTGGATCAAAATCCTGGAATTCCCTACCTAACAGGAACTGCAGTAGTTCAAGAAGGCAGCTCACCACCTTCTAAAGGGCAATTAGGGATAGACAATAAATGTTGGCCTTGCCTGCAACAACCACATCCCTGTGAATGAATAAAAAAATTAACTAGCTCAGATTCTAGAGCATTTACTCATTCATTTCCCATTTGTTAGGGTGGTTAAAGTTCCCACTGGCATTACTTTTCTCCCCCATGTATATACTTCTCTAATCTCTGGGTAACTTGTCCTGCTATATTATATATGGCAATGAGTAATCTGAATACCAATAGATCACATTTATAAACTGATGACTGTTCAGGAATTTATGCAACCTTCCAATTATTCCTAGGCATCCTATATTCACCCTATAATCCAAGTGTTAAAGCCATGTTGCATTTTTTATTACAGTGATCTTCCTCAAAGATTTAATTCCCATTATATTACAAAAGTGAACTTAATATAAAAGATCAATGAGCCCAATCAGACAATTTCAACAGTGTACTCCTACAATGAATGCACAATTTCTTCTTTGGCTTTGTGATTTGGATTTTTTTTTTTATTTCACACACAAACAAGCAAACTGCTCCTTTCCCCAGCTGAACAAAAGCAACCAGAAAATTTTATTGGTTAAATAATGCTGCTCCTTATTGCCTTATAAAATGCATTTTCAAATTGCTTCACTTTCAACCAAACTGCAGACAGCTGAGTGTATCAATAGATTCTTCCCTTGGGTTTTGTAGTTATGAACCTTTGTGATGTACCAATAAAGATTACAATACATTTAATTTCACTAAGATTAACTGCACTCTGAGCAGAATAATATTCATTTGTAATAATTGACATCAGCATAGATATTTTAAACAGTGGTTATGTGCCATTGACTTCATTATAAAGTGTCACGCTCACGAGAAATGTAGCGATGAAAATACAAAAAAAACTGAAGAGTTAAAAAAATTAGAATAACTTTAAAAGACTGGTACATTTGTTTTCAACAAGATGGAGGACACAATCACATGACAAATACCACCTCCTGCACTACAATACACATCCATGTCTAATAGATCTAAAACCAATTAGAACCATAAGAATTAGGAGCAGAAGGAGGCCATTCAGCCCCTCGAGCCCGCCTTGCCATTCAATAAGATCATGGTTGATTTGTTTGACTCGAATTCCACACTTCCATCTACCCCCGATAATCTTAGATTCTTGTTGGGCAAGGGAATCAATCTACCGCTGCCTTAAAAATATTCAATGACCCTGCCTCCACCTCCTTCGAAGGCAGAGAATTCCAAAGTCACATAACCCTCAGAGAAAAAATTTCTCCTCGTCTCTGTCATAAAAGGGCAACCCCTAATTGTAAAACAGCGCCCCCCCCAGTTCTGGATTGAGCCACAAGAGGAAACATCCTTTCCACATCCACATTGTCAAGACCGTTCAGGATCTTATATACTTCAATCAAGTCTCCCCTCACTCTTCCAAACTCCAGTGAAAACAAGCCCAGCCTGCCCAACCTTTACTCATAAGACAACCTGCTCATTCCAGGCATAATCTCGTAAGCCTCCTCTGGACTGCCTCCAATGCATTGACATCTTTCCTTAAATAAGGAGACCAACCTGTGCACAGTATTCGAGATGTGGTCTCACCAATGCCCTGTTTAAATGAAGCAAAACATCCTTACTTTTATTTTCAATTCCTCTCGTAATAAAGGATAGCATTCCATCAGCCTTCTTTATTACTTGCTGTACCTGTATACTAACGCTTTGTGACTCATGCACTAGAACCTAGATCCTTCTGCACCTCTGAATTCTGCAGTCATTCTCCGTTTAAGTAATACTCTGCTTTTTTATTCTTCCTGACAAAATGAACAACTTCACATTTTCCCATGTTATACTCCATCTGCCAGATTTTTGCCTACTCACTCAACCTATCTACGTCGGTCTGTAACCTCCTAATGTCCTCTTCACAACATACTTTACTACCTATCTTTGTGTCATCTGCAAATTTAGCTACCATACCATCGCTCCCCTCAGCAAAGTCATTGATATAAATTGTAAAAAGTTGAGGCCCCAGCACAGATCCCTGCAGGATTCCACTTGTCACCTGCCAATCAGAAAAGGACCCATTTATGCATAATAAAAACAAGAAATGCTGGAATCACTCAGCAGGTCTGGCAGCATCTGTGAAAAGAGAAGCAGAGTTAATGTTTCGGGTCAGTGACCCTTCTTCGGAACTGACAAATATTAGAAAAGTCACAGGTTATAAGCAAGTGAGGTGGGGGTGGGGCAAGAGATAACAAAGGAGGTCTAGATTGGACCAGGCCACATAGCTGACCAAAATGTCACGGAGCAAAGGCAAACAATATGTTAATGGTGTGTTGAAAGACAAAGCATTAGTACAGATTAGGTGTTAATACACTGAATATTGAACAGCAGCAAGTGCAAACCTGAAAAAAAAAAGTGGGTAAGCAAACTGAACAAACTAAGATGAAATGAAATAAATGCAAAAAAAAAAGATTGTAAAAAATGTAAAAAGGAATGAAAAAAAAAGAATAACTAAAAATGAAAGTTTATGCATAGTCTGTTTTCTGCCAGCAAGCCAATCTTCTATCCCTGTCAATATGTTACCCCCTACACCATGAGTGCCTACTTTGCGCAATAATCTTTTATGTGGCACCTTGTCAAATGCCTTCTAGAAATCCAACTACAGTGCATCAACGGGCTCCCCTTTATCCACTGTGCATGTTACTCCTTCAAAGAACTCCAATAGAGTGGTTAAACATGATTTTCCTTTCACAAAACCATGTTGACTATTCTTGATTACCTTGAGTTTTTCTAAGTGCCCAACTATAGCTCCTTAATGATCGATTCTAATACGTTCCCCATAACAGACATCAAGCTAACTGGCCTATAGTTACCGGTTTTCTGCCTCCGACCCCCTACTTGAATAGAGGGGTTATATTTGCTACTTTTCAGTCTGATTAAACCTTTCCAGAATCTAGCGAATTTTGAAAAATTAACAGCAATGCATCGACTACATCATGAGCCACCTCTTTTAAGACCCTAGGATGAAGCCCATCAGGACCCAGGGACTTGTCAGCCCGCAGCTCCGTCAATTTGGTCAGTACCGCTTCCCTAGTAATTATAATTTCACCAAGTTCCTCTCTTCCTTCCACCTCCCGATTGCTGGAATGTTTTTTGTATTCTCTCGAGTGAAGACAGAAGCAAAATGTTGGTTCATTTCATCCGCCATTTCCTTATTATCTAATATTAACTCCACATTCTCAAGAGGACCAACACTCACTTTACTTACTCTTTTCCTTTTTAAATACCTGTAGAAACTGACCACCTCCAGGCGCGTATCCATTGTCTCTCGAGATAAGGAGGCCCAAAAGAAAGAAAGAAGAAACTCTTGCTATCCGATTTTACATTTCTAGCTAGCTTCCTCTCATACTCTAAACTTTATCACCTGATTAATCTTTTAGTCATTCTCTGCCGTCCTTTATATTCTGACCAATTATCTGAAATGCCACTCAACTTTGCACAATGATATGCTTTTTCCTTAAGTTTGATGCTTTCCTTAACTTCGAGTTAAATACCGATGGTGAGTCCCCTTAGAATTTTTCTTTAGACTAGGAATATACTTTGAGTCTTCTGAAATATCCCCTTAAATGTCTGCCACTGCTTCTCTATTGATATATCTCCTAGCCTAGTAACCCAGTTCACTTCAGCTAACTCAGCTTTCATGCCCACATAGTTGCCCTTATTTAAGTTTAAAATATTAGTCTTAGACCCACTCCTCTCTCAATAAAACTGGATGTAAAATTCAATCATATTGTGGTTGCTACTACCTGGAGCTGCCTTTACTCTGAGGTCATTAATTAATCCTATCATAATGCACAATACCAAGTCTAACACAACCTGCTCTCTGGTTGGTTCCAGAACGTGCTGCTCTAAGAAACTCTCTCGAAAGCATTCTATGAATTCCTCATCCAGGCTACCATTGCCAATCTTATTCTTTCAGTATATCTGTAGATTAAAATCAGCAACGATTATTGCAGTCTCTTTATCACAAGCACCCAATATTTCTTCTTGTATACGTCATCCTACATTTTGATTGCTGTTCGGGGACCTGTAGACCACTCCCACTAGTGACTTCTTTCCCCTACTATTCCTCATCTCCACCCAAACCGATATTACATCCTGACCTCCTGAACCAAGGTCATCTCGAACTCTTGTGCCAATGCCGCCCTTAATTATCAGTGCTCCCCTTCCACCTTTACCTAGCTTTCTCTTCTTCTTGAATGTTATATACCCCTCAATATTCAGGACCCAATCCTTGTCATTCTGCAGCCACGTCTCCGTAATGGATATTAGATCGTATTTATTTACTTCAAAGTGCACCATCAGTTTGTCTACTTTGTTATGAATGCTACACACATTCAGATACAGAGCCTTGAGTTTTGTCTTTTGTTATATTTGTAACATCTGGTCTTGACTGTTGGTGTGTTCTTAGGTTTTTTCTCTCTGTCCCTTCCTGCCATGCTCTGGCCTTCATTTCCCATATTACTGAACTGCTCTCCAGCCTTGACTCTACCCCTTGATTTGCTACATCTACCCAAGCTTGATCCCTCTCCCACCTTGATTAGTTTAAAGTCTTCTCTACTTCCCTAGTTATAAGGTTTGCTAGAACACTGGCCCCAGCACAGTTCGGGTGCAGACCGTCCAAACAGTACAGCCCCCACTTTCCCCAGTACTGGTGCCAGCACCCCACGAACCGAAACCCACTTCTCCCACACCAGTCTTTGAGCCATGGATTCAGATCGCTCATCTTTCGTGCCCTGTCTACATGCAAATGAGACAGCTTATCACACATGGATTTGAGCTATACACAAAATGAGCTAAAACAAAGACACTCCCAGATTCTACGTCTCCAACTACCCTTCACCACAACACAGTGTGAACATGGGGCCATCAAAAACCATTGTACCAGCCCACCAAGAACTGAGACCTAAAGTCACATGGGCAAAACTAACACTCAATGAGTTTCCCTTTAAAGGTAATTGTTTCAACAAACAAAGGAGTCTTTCCAGTTCAGCCATTAAGTTGTCAATATCAGTCTGATCTCTCCAAACACAATCAGTAGCTTGTCTTGTTCACACATCAGTCAGATTCCCTGTACAGGGTGACAAGCTGTTTTGGATTTCTAATCACCCCAATTCAAGTGCAAAAGCCTATAGAAATTCTAAGCAAGCATAAATGTAATCAATGTCTAGCGCCGTTCGTTCGCTGCTAACCGCAAAATCCGAGCCTATGAATCTTCTTGACAGCCTATTTTGTGAACTGTTTTTAACTCTCCCTTTCATTAATCTAGCTTTTTTGGTATTGGTGGTGTACTGTGTTAAACATTGGGCGAATGGCTATCACTTATTTTGTTTAGCTGAAACAGGCGCAATATTTGTACATATTTTTTCTGTCTGCAAAGAACAGGGCCCTGTGTATTAATATATGTAGCTTCCAGTATGCGCAAATGCGCCACACTGCAAGCCCTACTGACTGTCAAGAATATGTACAAACAGTGCGCCTGTTTCAGCTAAACAAACTAAGCGATAGCCATTCACTGGTTCATTCCTCAGGGCAATGCACTGACCAATCAGAGACAAGCTGCCTGGTTTAAATTTCAAACAAAGCTTGGCAGTTAACTGTCAGTCACCGTTAACTGGTGCATTCTCTATGGCAACGCCTCTACCAATCAGCATTCACTTGCCAATCAGGACTCTCTTCTCATTCGGTATAAATTTGTTGTTCTCCTTTACATTGGTATTGTTGCGGATTGTCCTGATGAGTGCAAGCCGAAAAGCTTCAACATAATGTCCCTATTTTCAGTAATACTCAATTTAGATTGATTTAATTTGGCATCTAATACAAATACACATTATAATGATGCACGCACACACAAATACAAGGCTTATATTGGTGCTGTACCTGTGCACGACACCTACATAAGCCACAGAGCTCAGGGCATGGCAGAGGTCCAATGCTGCAGGCACAGCAGACCGCATCGCTCTTTCCTTCAAGGAAAGCTATTAAAAAGAAAATAAAGGGGAAAGATCTGGCAGAGAACTCTTGTAAACAGAAAGTTTGGACACCATGACCACAAAATACCCAGTCATGAGCTGAACGGTTCCAGATATCCTTCACGAATTCCAACTCTTTCTACAGCATATGGAGTAATGCACTTTAGATCTTGCAGTGTCAGAACCCGACAAGCAAGCAATTAAGATAAAGATTACAGTTGGCAATGAAGGACTCCATTGCAACAACATTTCTCAACTGTCAGATGCAGACCAGAAAGACCCATGCAAAATCTGGACAACGTTAGAAGACCAACCGAAGGTCAAGGTCAACTTCAGGATCCATCAACCAGAAGTGATGGCCTACAGACAACAGCCCAAAGAAACTATTGATCAGTCTGTCAGCAGATGCTGGGAAAAGGGGAAAGACTGTGATTTTTCAGAGGCAGAACTATCCAAGAGGATGATGGAGCTGGTAATCGCATCAACTCCAATAGAGGCATTCCAAAAAGGTCTCCTTGATAAGGAAAAAGGATTCAACACCGAAAGCCTCCTCTAGGTTGGTAGAAAGTGCGAAGCAAGCAGGCAGTACATAGAAGTGCTTGGAGCAGCAATTATCATAGATGAGGACAGGACAAGGCATGCGGCAAGTGCGGTCTAATGCATCAGCCAAAAAAGTCCTGCATTCAGGGATGCCTGCAAGGCATATGGTCTAAAGGGACACTGGGCAAGACTGTGTAGAAAATCTGGCAATGTAAAAGTGGTCAGAAGCCACAGTTCAATAAGAAACAGATATCACCTAGTGGCAAAAACAGAAAAAAATGTTCAGCAAATACCAGTTCAAACACAGGTATGTGCATGAGGTAGACAACGACCTGGACGGCAAGGAAGGTACTGAAAGGGAACACGCTCTCCGCACGGTGACAGTCACACACCACATGGATGCAATCACACAAGTGGAAACCTACACTACATTCAAAATCATATGCCCAAACACAGTGGCAAGCATAAGCTTCAACAAGATACTGGGGCTAGTGCCAACATTTTACCACTGTGGATACTTAAGCATATGTACCTAGCGAAGTGGGAATCTATGTTGCAGCCAACAAGGGCTACACTCACTGCATATAATGGTTCACCAATATGCTGCTTGGGAGCATTGATGTTGGAGTACAGATATGGAAATGCTGCATCGTTGCCACTAGTCTTCTATGTTGTTGACACCAATGGTCCAGCAGTAGCAGAACAACCAGCATGCAGTGAATAGTGATGATTCACGAGATCAGTAATATGCCAATGCTACACAATCAAGGAAAAATGTAACCCCATTGAGTCCATTCAGGAATTACAACAAGATGTAGCCATTAGATTTGATACTATGGGCAGTTTTAAAGGAGATGCTGTTCCTCATTTGAAAGACGACGCAGTTCCCTCCGTAGGTCCACCACGGAAATACAGTATCCACATCAAGGACAAGCTAAAAGCTGAGCTTGGCACGATGGAACGACATGGGATTATTCTCCGTATTCAGCAACAGACTGACTGGTGTAGCTCTATAACCATGGTGGTCAAGAAAGATGGTACTATGAGATCATGTCTAGATCCTAGAACGTTAAACTGAGCACTCAAAAGACGTCCCCACAAAACTACTTTAGATGAGTTAAATCCAACATTTCCAATAGCCAAGCTTTTCTCCAAGTTGGACTCGAAACATGGATTCTGGTCAGTCCACCTTTCTGAAGATTCACAGGAAGTAATAACTTTTAGAACACCATTCAGGAGGTATTGTTTTCTTCAGTTACCATTTGATCTGCATTCCATTGACATAGCAGTCATGGGAATAACCAGGAAGAAGCATAACAAGAATCTTCACATCTTAATGGAGACAGCCAAAAGAGAAGGTCTCATGTTTACTCGCAAAAGCGTGCTATCAATGTGAGCTACATCAACTTTCTCAGGTCATCTACTCTGACACTGGAATACAACCGGATCCCAGTCAAGTTGAAGATGTGCAATCAATGTCTATTCCTCAAGACAAGGAAGACTTAGAGATGTTTAGGTTTGGTTAACAATTTAGCATCATATATCTCGAATATTTGGGAGAAAGCATCATCACTGCACGAACTTCTCCAGAAGATACTCCATTCCTACGGCACAAAGATTGTCAGCATACATTTGATTTGCTAGAACAGTCACTTTCTGCAGAAGCAAGCTTACAATATTATGACCCAAGGAGAGAAACTACACAAGGTAGACGCTACACAAGAGTCTTGTGAGCATGTCTGTTACAGAAGGTAGACCAATTGCATTCGGTTCAAAACGTTTGTCAGCCACTCAGGCGAACTATTCAATCATAGAACGAGAGACATTAGCATTAGTATTTGACATCACCAGATTTCATACATATCTAATCGGTAACGCTTTGTTGTTGCGACTGATCACAAGCCGTTGGCAATGATTTGGCAAAAACCACTCACCAGTGCGCCACCTCGACTACAAAGGCTATTAATTAAGGTACAGGGGTATGATTGAATATACATTTGGAAACCTCATGGTTACGTCTGACACACTGAGCAGGCTACCCAACCAAGAAACTAGAAAACATGCTGCTAGATGTACAAGTAGACAACGCAGATGTAGAGCTGGAAGATGTGAACAAAATTGACCTAATGCCATTTGGACAAAAGAAACGCAAAGAGTTCCAAGAGACTTCCAGAGATCCTGTCCTAAGGGCATACGGCAGATCATCAGTGGCTGGCAGGACACAATGCAAGAGGTTCCCACAGACTTCAGGACCTTTTGGCCATATCCTGACAAATTAGGAATATCCAATGACATCATTTTTAAAAAGTAGACAAGCGTTGATTACAAAAACACTTCGTCAAGATATCCTTACACAATTACATCAAGGCCACGTGAGCATTGAAAAGTCAAGACAACTTGCACATGAGGCAGTTTATTGGCCAGGAATTAATAATGACAGAGCTAAAGCAGTGAAGATCTGAGATGCATGTCAAGAGCAACAACCGAGCCAACACAGAGAACCACTTCATTCTCATGATGGTTATCACATCCATGGTCAAGAATAGCCACTAACTTATTCACTGTCAAACGAGACGATTTTCTACCCATCAACTACTTCCCCAAATTTCCTACCGTTCGCCAATTGAGGGAAACATCAAGGTTTTTTTATTTGTTCGTGAAATGTGGGTGTTACTGGCTAGGCAATTGCCCATTGCCCTTCCCTTATTGCCCTTGAGAAGGTGGTGGTGAGCTTCCTTCTTGAACCGCTGCAGTCCTTGGAGTATAGGTACACAAACAGCTGTTAGATAGGGAGTTCCAGGATTTTGACCCAGCGACAGTGAAGGAACGGCGATATAGATCCAAGTCAGGATGGTGTGTGGCTTGGACGGGAACTTGCAGGTGATGGTGTTCCCATGCAACTGCTGCTCTTGTCGTAGAGGTCACAGGTTTGGAAGATGCTGTTGAAGGAGCCTTGGTGAGTTGCAGCCGTGCCATCTTGTATATGCTACACAATGTAGCCATCGGTGGTGGAGGGAGTGAATGTTGAAGGTGGTGCATGGGGTGCCAATCAAGTGGGCTGCTTTGTCTTGGATGGTGTTACAACCAGGTGAGGAAGGGGTATCAGGCTCCCCTTTCATTCCTTCTCTGGCTTGACTGCAACATGGTCTATCCTTTTAACATAGTGATTTAAATTATCACCTCAGTGAGACTTGCTCCTGCTCCTCTAATTATAATTGTAAACGAATCAATCAGGACAGGTTTTCTCGAGTTTAAAAAAGATGTAAGTTTATTAACCTTATCAATCTAAACCGGTTAAAAATATTAAAATACGTGACGTATCCACACTCCCATTCCTACGAGAGGCACACACGCACACAGATAGATACAGACGGGAAAAGACAGAGTTGGGAGGTTGGAGTAGAGTCCTTAATAAAAATGGAATTTAAATACGGAAGTTTAGTCCTGGTGTCCTTAGTTGAAATTGAAGTCTTGAGGTCCTCGCTTAGCCACATGCACAATTCAGGCTTGCTTCTCTGGTTCCAGAAGGCCGAAGAGAGACTTAATTTGTCCTCCTTGTTGATGACTGCGAGGATCTGTAGATTTGAGATTTAGCTGCAGCTGAGGCTTTCTTGGGACTTTGCTGGACAGGGAGAGAGAGAGATCTTCCTTCTTTGGAGTTCAGTTGCTGCCACCTTTCTAAGGCACAAATCACAAACTCTCAGTTACACAGGTAGTTATGTCATGTGACCAGCTCTTTGCTTGCAACAGAAGTTTCTGGAATGACCTTTGAAATTCAAGGTTCAGACATACTTGGTGAGGGGGTGGGCGATTTGGCTATTTCAAAGTCAATAGGTATCGCTGGATTTTGACAACCAACATTGACAAAACCATTCTAGGTGACTGAATCAGAGCGCACCCCTATTCTTCTGGCTAGACTGGGTAATCACTTCTGTCTCCCATATGCAAATTGTGCATGGCCATCTTTATCTATTCTGTTATGTTTTTAAAAAATTATTTGTAATAATGCCCAGTAGAAAAAAGTCTCATAACGAAATTAATATTTTCCAATTGGCATGTGGCTTTTTCGTCACAATGGTGTCGAGCTTCTTGTGTGTTGTTGGAGCTGCACCCAACCAGGCAAGTGGAGTATTCCATCACATTCCTGACTTGTGCCTTGTAGATGGTGGATAGGCATTGGGGAGACAGGAGGTGAGTTACCCGCCACAGAATTCCCAGCCTCTGACCTGCTCTTGTAGCCACAGCATTTATTTAGCTGGTCCAGTTCAGTTTCTGCTGAATGGTGACCCCCCAGTATGTTGATAGTGGGGGATTCAGCGACGTCATTGAATGTCAAGGGGAGATGGTTAGATTGTCTCTTGTTTGAGATGGTCATTGCCTGGCACTTGTGTGGCGCGAAAGTTATTTGCCACTTATCAGCGCAAGTCTGGATTTATCTAGGTCTTGCTGCATCTGGACATGGGCTTCTTCAGTACCTGAGGAATTGTGAATGGTGCTGAACATTGTGCCATCATCAGCAAACATCCCCACGTCTGACCTTATGATGGAGAGGTCGTCATTGATGGAACAGCTGAAGATGGTGGGACCTAGGACACTACCCTGAGGATCTCCTGCATCTGGAGCAAACATGATGAGTGCAATTTTTAGTCTTTTTGGTTCCCTGGAGAGAATACTGTTGGATAACAGTCCATAGTAAACCATTTCAAGATGTGCGCAAAATGGGCTGTAAATCATGTTACATCATCTTGTATCATCCAAGGTCAAACGGTCTAGGACATAGGACTTAGGAGCAGGAGTAAGTCATTCGGCCTTTGAGCCTGCTCTGCCATTCGATAAGATCATGGCTGATCTGGTTGTGGTCTCAACACTTGCCTGTCTGCTCCCACGACCCTTGACTCTCTTGTCTATCAAAAATCTATCTAACTCAGCCTTCAATAAATTCCAGGACTCAGCCTCCACTGCTTTCTAGGGAAGAGAATTCCACAGACGAACGACTCTGAGAAAAATTTCTCCTCTTCTCTATTTTAAAAGGGAGACCTCTTATTCCTAAACTGTGTCCCCTAGCTCTGGTCTCCCCCACAAGAGGAAACATCCTCCTGGTATCCACTCTATCAAGTCCCCTCATAATCTTATAAGTTTCAATAAGATCACCCCTCATTCCTCTAAACTCCACTGGGTATAGGCCCAACCTGTTCAACCTCTCTTCACAAGATAAGCCCTTTATCCCAGGAATGAGTTGCGTGAACCATCTCTGAACTGCTTCTAATGCAATTATATAGTTTTTCAAATAAGGGGAGCAAAACTGTGCACAGTACTCCAGATGTGGTCACACCAAGGCCCTGTACAGCTGCAGTAAAACTTCCCTACTTTATATCTGATTCTCCTTGCAATAAATGCCAACATTCCATTTGCCTTCCTAGTCACTTGCTGTACCTGTATACTACCTTTTTGTGATTCATGTACCAAGACACCCAAATCCCTCTGTACTGAGATCTGCAATCTTTCTCCCTTTAAATAGTATACTGCTTTTCTATTCTTCCTGCCGAAGTGGACAAGTTCACATTTTCCCACATTATACTCCATCTGCAAAATTTTTGCCCACTCACTATCTATATCCCTTTGTAGACTTGTTACCTCCTCTTGACAATTTACTTTCCCTCCTATCTTGGTGTCATCAAGCTCCCACACATTCGGTCGCTTCATCCAAGTCTTTGATATAGATTGTAAATAGTTGAAGCTCCAGCACTGATACCTGTGGCACCCCAATAGTTACAGCTTGCCAACCTGAAAATGATCTCTTTATCCCTACTCTCTGCTTCTTGTTGGCCAACCAATACTCTAGCCATGCTAATAGGTTATTCCCTAAACCATGTGTTCTTATCTTGTTTAGTAACCTTTGATGTGGTACCTTATCAAATGCCTTTTGGAAATCCAACTACACCACATCTACAGATTTCCCTTGACCCACCTTGCTTGTTACTTCCTCAAAAAAGTCTAATAAATTAGTAAAACATGATTTCCCTTTCACAAAACCATATTGACTCTGTTTGATCTAATTATGATTTTTTTAAGTATCCTGCTATAACCTCCTGAATAATAAATTCTAGCATTTTCCCTAAGACAGATGTTAGGCTAACTGGCCTATAGTTTCCTGCTCTCTACCTCCCTCCTTTCTAGAATGAAAGGTCTTATATTTGCTATTTTCCAATCTGATGGAACCCTTCCAGAATCTAACGAATTTTGGAAGATTATAACCAATGCCTCTACTATCTCTACAGCCACTTCTTCTAAGATCCTAGGATGCAGGCCATCTGGTCCTGGAGATTTGTTGGCCTTTAGGTCTAATAGTTTTCCCAGCACCTTTTCCTTGGTAATGGTGATTGTTTTAAGTTCCTCCCTCCCTTTCACCTCTTGATTTTTAAGTATCTTTGGGAAGTTTTCTAAATCTTCTACAGTGAAAACAGCCACAAAATACCTGTTCAACGTCTCTGCCATTTCTTCGTTTTCCATTATCAATTCCCCAGACTCTCTCTCCAGAGGACCAACGCTAGCTTTAGTTACTCTTTTCCTATTTAAATACTTGTAGACCCTCTTGCTATCTGTTTTTATATTACTATCAATTTCTTTCAATTTGATACTATATTAACTTCCTTATTTAGCCACAGATGATGCATCCTTCTCAAACAGTCTTTCTTTCTCACTGGGATAAATCTTTGTTGAGCATTATTAAATATCTCCTTAAAAGTCTGCCTCTGCATCTCTCCTGTCATAGCTTTTAACCTAGTTTCCCAATTCACTTTAGCTAGCTCTACCATCATACCCTTATAATTACCTTTATTTAGGTTTAAAACACTAGTCTTAGGCCCACACTGTGCCCCTTCAAACTGAACGTGAAATTCTATCACGTTATGATCGCTGTTGCCCGGAAGCTCCTTTGCCATGAGATTATTGGTTAATTCTGTTTCATTGCACATTACCAGGACTAGAATAGCCTGTTCCCCAGTTGGCTCTAGAACGTACTGCTCTAAGAAACTGTCCTGATTGCATTCTATGAATCCATTTTCCAGACTACCTTTGCCAATCTGATTCAGCCAATCTACATGCAGATTGAAGTCACCCATGATTATTGTGGTACCTTTCTTACACGCTCCATTTATTTCTTCCTGTATACTCTGTCCTACAGTGTAATAACTATTCCTAGGCCTTTAAACTACTCCCGCAAGTGAATTCTTAACTTTCCTATTGCTGATCTCTACCCAAACTGATTCTACATCTTGCTCTTTCGAGTTAAGGTCATCGCTCACTACTGTACTAATGACATCCTTAATTAACAGATCTACCCCACCAACTTTTCCTAGCTTCCTGTCTTTTCAATATTTAGGTCCCGGCCTTGGACACCTTGCAACTATGTCTCTGTAATAGCTATCAGGTCATACACATTTATTCCTATATGTGCTAATAATACATCCCTTTTGTTACAAATGCTGTGCGTATTCAGATGCTGAGCCTTTAACTCTGTCGTATCATTTCTGCAGTCTCTAGCCTTACCTGCTGGTGCACTCAAGTTTGTATGTTCTATCCCTTCCTACCATACTCTGGTCATCATTACCCAAATCACTACCCTCTTCTATTACCTTGTTCTTTCCCTTCGCTTTACATCTCCTCTCACATGATCCCTTCCCCAACTATGTCTGCAGAAAGGATGGTGCATACAGTAAAGTCACGAATTGTGAATTGTAGAGAAGCCAATCAAGATATCCAAATAGCAATATTGCACCTACGAACAACCCCCCCAGATACATGATTGCCATCCCGAACAGAGATCATGATCGGAAGGCAAGTCAGGTCAACTCTTCAGAGTCATCACTTGATAAGATCATCAGCCCAAGACAAATTATTGGGAAGACAAGAAGAAATGAAAATCACATATGACAAGCATGCAGGCGTGGAGTTACCTCATCAACAAAATGTCCGTGATCCACCCGCAAGAGAAGACATGGTTCCCTGTGCGAGTCTCAAAGATCTATAATGAGCCACGGTCATATGAAGTAATCACCCCACATGGAGCGACATTGAGAAGGAATGGATGTCAGCTGCGTTATCCAACATCATCATGCCTGACAGTCCTATAGCGTCAAGAACACATTCACATTTAAACTCTAAGAATGGAATTCAGAAAAATGACACGTACAAAGCTCCAGTACAAGATAACTGTCAGTCCAAATCTACGAGAAAAGAACTGACAATTCCAGATCTCAGAAAAGTTTCAGTTACAAGATCAGTTCAAGTCAGCAGACCACCTGTATGTTCCAGAGACACTTGATTAATGAATATGAGAGTTAATATGTGTAAATATTGTTCGCAACTATCCTATTTCATTATGTACATAACTTATAATTTATGAAATTTCCATTTAAAGAAAGGGGGATGTTGTGATATTGTGATGGAATGCTCTCCACTTGCCTGGATGGGTGCAGCTCCAACAACACTCAAGAAGCTCGACACCATCCAGGACAAAGCAGCCCGCTTGATTGGCACCCCATCCACAAACATTCACTCCCTCCACCACCGACGCACAGTGGCACCAGTGTGTACCATCCACAAGATGCACTGCAGCAATGCACCAAGGCTCCTTAGACAGCACCTTCCTAACCCGCAACCTCTACCAACAAGAAGGACAAGGGCAGCAGATGCATGGGAACACCACCACCTGCAAGTTCCCCTCCAAGTCACACACCATCCTGACTTGGAACTATATCGCCGTTCCTTCACTGTCACGGGGTCAAAATCCTGGAACTCCCTTCCTAACAGCACTGTGGGTATACCTACCTCAAATGGACTGCAGCTCACCACCACCTTCTCAAGGGCAATTAGGGATGGGCAATAAATGCTGGCCTGCCCAGCGACGCCCAAATCCCATGAATGAATTTAAAAAAAATACCCTGACCAATATTTCTCCCTCAATCATCACTGGCAAAAACAAACTAACTGATCAGTGATCCCATTGATGAAATGTTGCTGTGACCAAAATGGCTGCTGGATTTGTAGACACAACAAATCACTGCACTGCAAAGTAATCAATAATACATGGAAGTGCTTGAGGAGTTTAAGATATGCGGTGGGATGCCAGCCTATGATCTACAGGTGTCTAGAATTGTTGATACATTAATAAGAATGAACTTGGTGCTGATCTCAAAGAAAGCTGCTCACAAAATTCTTGAATCCAGCGCCAAGTCATGAGGATCTGCAGACATTCAGTAAAATCGATGTTATCAAGCAGGGTAAGCAGCCAATCATATTGAAGTATTATTAGACAGCAATCCAGGAAGTAAAATGCACTAAATATTTCACTTTTAGTTTTAAATTTTACAGACAGCGAAATAAATGATTGGGACATACACAAGGTTAAGGTGGAAGCTAAAATATCAAACAAATTTTCAAGAAAAAAGTAAAAATAATGGAATTTTATGATAATGAAGAAATTTGACATGTTACAAATGTAAAATTACTCTTCCAAGTTCAGTGAGGCTATTTATCTTTAATTATGAACTTAGTACACTGTTAAAAACCCAGTTACACAACAGGGAACAAGGTGCAACTTTTACAAGAGTTCTTACAGCAAGACTAATGGCAAAAAAGAGTGGAAGTTCACGTCAGTTCAGTGGTTTCGAATTGATTGCATTCTGGGGGCAATACAACAGTGCACCTTCTGGAGAAGCATAGAAACATTGACAGCAACTTCTAGACTTCTGCACTTAACTGCACATGTGCAGATTTCAAAAGTTGCCATCAGATTCAGAGGACTAACGACAGCAAATGCTGACAATTTCACTGTCGCACTCCTGAAACATCCAGGCTGAGCACAAAAAATAATTAATTGTAAAGCTCTTTGAGACGTTCTGAAGTCATGAAAGGCGCTAAGAAACATAGCAGATGGAGTTCAATGTGGAGAAATGTGAAGTGATACACTTTGAGAGAACTAACATGGAAAAACAGCATACTATAAATGGCAGTATAAACAGATTTTGAAGAGAGTAGATGAGCGGGGGAAACATGGTGTCCATATACACATATCTTAAATGTGACAATTGGTAAAGTGGTTAAAAAAAGCATATGGGCTTCTTGGGTTTAGAAATAGAAGCACAAAATATAAAAGCAAAATCATGCTAGAACTTTATAAATCACCAGTTGGGCCTCACTTGGTGTGCTGTGGACAATTCTGGGCACCATACTTCAAGGAAGATTGCAATGGTCCTAGAAAGGATATAGAGGAGATTTACCAGGATGTTACCAAGGATGAGGGTCTCCAGTTAGGAGGAGAGGTTGGAAAAGACTATTCTCCTTAAAGCAGAAAAGATTAAAGAGGTGACCTAACAGAAGTTTTCAAAATGATGAGGGGTTCTGATTGATAGAGAAAAACGATTCCCTCTTGAGAGTGGTTCTATACCCAAAGGTCATTGATGTAAAATCATTGCCAAAAGACCTAGAGAGGAAATGAGGAGCATTTTTTTTTCCCCAAGGAGTTGTTGGGATCTGGAACAAGACCTGAAAAGTTGATGGAAGCTGATTCCATAAATAATGTTAAAAGGAAATTGAACAGCTTGAGGATGAGGAATTTACCAAGTATGAACAAATATTGGGATGCACAGAACTAAGCACGACTATACTTTCAAAAAGCCCAGCGCATGCACAATGGTCGAATGGCCTGCTTCTGTGTTGTAAGTTTCTATGTTTCAATATACGGAAGCATGGAGTATTTGCTAGGTTGCACAGTTTTCTCCAAAGCAATTCCTCCAAAAGCGGCCATACCAGAGCAAAGGATCTTGAAAGTTCATATTCAAATTACATTGAGCAAAAATTTAGTTTCCACAATCTTTTATGCTAGTTTAAAAAATATTGCACTCAAAGATGGTCAAGCCACAAAACTTACCACACCCTCAGATAGAATTAATCACCATTGCGAGTTTACGCTAATTACGCCCATTTGCATGCCTTCAAGGAGGTTCTGCAAATTAAGCTGGTTCTTTTAGGCACATGAACATCTTAATTAGTTCAAATTTTTTTATTTATTAAAAATCTGAGTACTGTACACCAATATAACTAGAAAACAGTTCTGTAGTTTTTTAAAAGCCATTTTCAGTTATTTAAAATCAGTTTACAGGTAGCAGACTAGACACTGAATAAAAATGGTTATTTTTGTGTCAGTTTTATCAATCAAATGGCACTGTTACCATTCTTAACTACGTCAAGGAATATTTTATGAAGCAAAAACTGTATTTCTTTTAAATTATGTTCCAAAATGCTGCCCAACTGCGCTGATTCATGGCAGAGTTTACCTCTGGCAATATGAAAATGAGTTGGAGGGAAGGGAAAAAAATTCTCCAAATTAGCACATTTTGCACCCTGATCGCTGATTACAACCAAAGCAGAAACTCTCCTTCAATATTTGCAAGATTTTCTTTATATAATGAAGAAAATATCACACCTCAAAAGTTATGGCGGTAATATCAGCCAACACAGTAATGGCAAAACAAGACAGTAATGGCAAAACAACAATCCTTGGAGCCTCATATCACAACAACCAACTGTTGGAGCTGATGGCCCTCGAAGCCATTACTTTAAGTAGACAGGCTATCATTCAAAAGCTTAGGACAGGTATTGCACCAAATTGACATTTCAGTCAACAGATCTGCAATTATAGCATTACCAAAAAAATCTTTAAGTGCTTCATGGAGATAGCACCACATGACATAAATAGGAGTGAACTGTAAACAAGAGACTCAGATGAAACTTCTATCTAGATTAAAATTATCATGGCACAGGAATTTCAGTTTCTGATATTTCACATTTTAATAAGTCCATTACGACAGTTATTTTCCTGAAAGTACAGAAAAACATTTTTTTCCAACTCTATCATAAAAAGTATTTTCAAAAATCTCATTTGCACACGTGTGAGGTGGAGGAGAGAGGAGGCTGTATAGTGCATCAGAAGATAGTTACAGAACAAATAGAATATAGTTCCGGAGCAAAATGTATATAAAATTGGCATTGTAAAAAAGATGCTAGTTTCAGTACTGGTACAATATTTGCAATAAGAATTTTTTAAGACCCTTACGACTATGGTCCATTAAAGAGTTTTGTGACTCATAGAAAGCTGTGTCTTCATGGGATTATAAATCTACCTTAAGATATACTTCTGAATTCGCTGTTACTTACACTTTGCCTCATTTCCCCCTCCTATTTAGTAGACCTAGCCATCCATTCTCGAAGGAGAGACAAAGTGGTGTTAAGCTTCCTTGTGATTCTGATGTCAATGGCATTCCACAGTTCAAGTGGCAGGAGCATTCCATGAAAGGAAGGGAGAAAAGAGAGATGGGGAGAGGGGTAACATGGATCAAGTGTATGTTTTTAACCACTATAGTGTAAAGCTCCACCTAGTGACCATATTCAGCAGTTACTGCAAGAGGTCACCACCACAGCCATGCCATGTGTATCAGATAAAAATTCAATCTGTACTTACTCAAAATCATCAAAATCCATATCAGCACCATCAATGGGCTGGGCAGGACTGCTTGCTGAATTTTCCAAACTGGCTCGCATTCGGTTTGGCTGGTATCGCATCGAGCGCTGTCGAATACTGTCCCTACGTGACAGGTACTGGATAATCCGATGAGCGTAATAGGCAGGGGATAACCTGAAAAGGTACAGGTATAGGATTTCAATTTAATTCAGTCCACTAGCGCAGGTGCAGCTAATAATTCATCAATCCACTAGAAAACTGAATTTACAAACACAGGGCATGAAATGAGGAATGCACATAAGGCAGCACACATCTCAAACATGGAAGCACAATAATAAGTAGCATTACAGGATCACAATATGAATATTAAGCAGACAAAATGAACAGCAGGTATTAGTGTATTAATACAGTAGTCAGAAAGAGTATAGCAACCTCTGTCATTTTGGAAAGATTTATTATCCGAGTACAGTACCATTGAGTTCATGTCCTAATACCGTTCAAAGGTTGGCAGGAGTGCTTTGTCCAATTCTTCAACTCAAATCACTCTTACTTGTATGCAAACTTGTAGATTACTAATTTTGGTCCTGCCCTCAGAAGGAAATGAAACAAACCACCACTTCATCACATCATAGAAGAATCCAGCTTAGAAAGAGGCCATTCCTGCACTGGCCAACACGACACTTTGCAAGAGCTACCCAATTGGTCCCATTCCCCAGCGAATTTTCCCTTTTTACATATTTAATTCTCTTTTGAAAGTTACTATTGGATCTGCTTCCACTGTCCTTTCAGGCAGTGCTTTCCAGATCATTACAAGTTAGTGCATAAATAATTTCTCATTTCCCCTCTGGTTCTTTTGCCAATTACCTCAAACCTGTGTCAACAGTTTCTCCCTATGTACTTTACAAATCCATCATGATTTGGAATATCTTCGTTAAATCTCCCCTCAATCTTCTCTGTGCTGAAAGGCACAATCCCAGATTTTCCTATTCTCTCCACACAACTGAAGTCTCTTGTCGCTGGTACCATTCTAGTAAATCTTCTCTGCCATATCTGAGTCATTAACATCCTTCCTAAAGTGTGGTGTCCAGAGTTAGATGCAAAATATCAGCTGAGGCCTAACCAGTAATTCATACAGTTTAGCATGACTTCCTTCCTTTTGTACTCTTTGCCTCTATTTATAAAATCAAGGATTCTCTGACATTTTTAAAGAGTCTCATCAACCTGTCATGCTACCTTCAAAGATTTCTGTAAGCAAACCCCAGGTGGTTCTCCTGCACCCTTCTTAAAATTATACCATTTAGTTCATGTTGCCTTTAATCCCAAGGGCTTCAATTATGATTAGATTTAGATTAGAGATACAGCACTGAAACAGGCCCTTCGGCCCACCGAGTCTCTGCCGAACATCAACCACCCATTTATACTAATCCTACATTCCGACCAAACATCCCCACCTGTCCTTATATTTCCCTACCACCTACCTATACTAGTGACAATTTATAATGGCCAATTTACCTATCAACCTGCAAGTCTTTTGGCTTGTGGGAGGAAACCGGAGCACCCGGAGAAAACCCACGCAGACACAGGGAGAACTTGCAAACTCCACACAGGCAGGACCCGGAATCAAACCCAGGTCCCTGGAGCTGTGAGGCTGCGGTGCTAACCACTGCGCCACTGTGCCGCCCAAATTATGCTAACAAGCCTATTATGTAGTAGTTTATCAGACATCTTTCAAAAGTCCAGATACACAAACGACACTACCCTGATCAATCTTCTGTTACTTCACATAGATGGAAAAACAAAAGGGTGGAAAAGTTAAAGAAAAGTCTGATTGGATGAAAGGCAAGGCTTGGTGCAATGGGCCAGAGAAAGGGGATACCAAAATGATAAGACAATTGAATAGACAGGGCACAAGTTGCACTTGCAATGTGCTCCAAAAGAAAAACAGAACATATTAAACAGTAGCAGGAGCAGCCCAGTTGGCCCTTTGAGCCTGCTCTGCCATTCAATAAGATCATGGCTGATCTTCTACCTCAGGTACACCTTCCTGCATATGTCCATATCGTTGGATTTCTTGAGTATCCAAAACACTATTGAGTTCTGACTGGAATAGACTCAACGACTAAGCATCCAAAGCTGTCTGGGGTACAAAATTCAAAAGGTACACAACCCTTCAAGTGAAGAGACCCCCCCCCCCCACCCCCCCTGTTCTAGACTCTCCAACTAGGGGAAACATTCTCCCAGCATCTAAGTTGTCAAGCTCCTTAAGAACTTTATATGTTTCAATGAGATTACGTCTCATTCTTCTAAAATCTAGGGAATATAGGCAGTCTACTCAAACTATTTTCGTAGCACAATCCCATCATCCTGGGAATCAGTCTAGTGAACCTTGTTGTACTGTCTCCAAGGCAAATATATCCTTCCTTAATTGATTCCAAAACTGTACACAGTACTCCAGGTAAGGTTTCACTAAAGTCCTATACTATTGCAGTAAGGCTTTTTTTACTCATGCTCCAAACCCTTTTCAATAAAGGCTAACATACCATTTGCTTTCCTAATTGCCTGTACCTGCATGTTAACTTTGTGATTCATGTACAAAGACACCCAGGTCCCTCTGAATACCAACATTTACCAGTCTCTTAAAAAATATATGGATAACTTCACATTTCTACACATTATATTCTGTCATGTTCTTGCCCATTCAAGATGGGCCGAAGGGCCTGTTTCTGTGCTGTATAACTATGACTCGATGACTCATTTAACCTGTCTAAATCCTTTTGCAGTAAGTCCTCCTCACAACTTACTTTCCCAGTCAGCTTTGTATATATTAAACTCAGTCGCCTCATCTAAGTCATTGATATAGATCGTGAACAGCTGAGGCCAGAGCACTGATCCTTGCAGGAGCCCATTAGTTTCAGCCTCCCAAATCAAAAATTACCCATTTATTCCTACTCTCTTTTTACTGTCCATTAACCATTCCTCAAACCATGCTAATATATTGTCTCCTAACCCCATGAGGCTAAATGTTGCATCATAACCTCTGTGTAGCACCTTATCAAATACTTTTTGAAAATACAAAGATACTACAACCACTGGTTGCCCCTTACGGTGTGTCAGCTGTGGCTCAGTTGGTAGCACACTCATCGCTGAGTCACAAGGTTATGGGTGCAAGTCCCACTCCAAGACTTGAGCACAAAATCAAAGGCAGACATTCCGGTGCAGTACTAATGGACTGTTGCACTGTTGGAGGTGCTCCCTTTTGGATGAGGCATTCAACGGAGGCCCCATCTGCTCTCTCGGGTGGAGGTAAAAGATCCCATGACACTACTTTGAAGAGTGGAGTCATCCCTGGTGTTGTGGCTGATATTAATCCGTTAATCGACACCACAAAACCAGATTATTTGGTTATCACATTTCTGTTCATGAGAACTTCTTGTGCGCAAACTGGTTGCCACATTACCTACATTACAACAGTGACTACACTTCCAAAGTACTTAATTGGCTGTAAAGAGCTTTGGGAATTCTGGTGGTTGTGAAAGGCACTACATAAATGAAAGTGTTTTTTTTCTTAATCCACGCTGCTAGATCGAACCTCAAAAAAAGTATAACAGCTTTGTCAAACACAATTTCCCTTTCATAAATCCATGTTGACTCTGCACAATCATATTATGATTTCCTAAGTGGCCTATCACATCCCTAATAACAGATTCTAGCATTTCCCTACTGCTGATGTCAGGGTAACGCGTCTATCGTTCCCCATTTTCCATCTTTCCCCCGCCCCTTTCTTGAATAGCGGGTTTACATTTATTCTTGCTAATCTCTTTTTACATACATATAGCAGCTTTCACAATCTGTTTTTATGACTCTAGCTAGTTCTAGCTAGTTCACTCTCATTTTTTTCATCGATTTCTTGGCCACCCTTAGCTGGATTTTAAAATCCTCCCAGTCCTCAGCCTTACTACTCTTTTTGGCATTGTTATAAGCCCTTTCCTTGAATTTAATACTATTTTTAACTTCTCGTTAGCCATGGTTGGACAATTTTTCCCATGGGTTTTTATTCCTCAAGTGAATGTATATTCATTACAAATGATGGATTAATTCCTCAAATGTTGGCTATTGCTTATCTATAGTTATGTCTAGTTTCCCAATCTACCTCAGCCAACATCCCCCATACCAATGTAGTTTGCTTTGTTCAGATTTAAGACCCTTTTTGGACTTAACTAAATTGCTCTCAAAATCAATATAAAATCCATCATATTATAATCATTCTTCCCCAGAGACTCATTTACTAAAAGGCTATTAAATAACCCGTCTCATTTCACAATACTAGATCTAAAGTAGCCTGTTCCCCAGTTGGTTCCTCAATGTAATAATCCAGACAGCGAACTTCAATGCATTCTATGAACTCGCCCTCCATGTTATTACTGAAAATTTGATTGTCTAGTCTATAAGATGATTAAAGTGTCCCGAGATTACAGTATTAGCCTCGTTACATGCATCCATCATTTCCTGACTACTCTTCTCGACACTACAACCACTGTGTGGGGGCCTATAAACTACTCTCATAATTGTTTTCTGCCTTTGGTTGTTTCTGAGCTCCATGCAAATGGATTCTGCATCTTCATTTCTGAGCCAACATCGCGTCTCTCAACTGTCTTTATCCCGTTCCCCTTTTCCATTTTGCACATCTCTTCTGAAAGTCAAGTATCCTGGACCATTTTGTTCCCAACTCTGCAGGCACGTCTCCATTATGGCTATTACATCAAGTCCATTCATTTCTATCTGTGCCATTAATTCAGTGATTTTGCTGCAAATGCTTCATGCAAATATTTTTCCTTAATGCCACTTATACACTAATGCTCCATAACCTTTGTTAAGCTCTGTGTCTCTTGCTGACCAACTCAACTTTTTTTTTGTAATCAAATTTCTCAACTGTTCTAAAACCTCAACATTTCTCTTCACCTGCTCATTGATGCTCAGTTTGGGTTCCAGCAAGGTCACTCAGTTCCTGACCACATTACAACCTTAGTTCAAACATGTCAAAAGAGCTGAACTCAAGAGATGAGGTGAGAGTGACTGCCCTTGACATCAAGGTGTATAGCATCAAGGAGCCGTAGCTCAACTGGAGTCGATGGGAATCAGGGGGAAGAGTCTTCTCTGGTTGGAGTCGTACCTAGCACAAAGGAAGATGGTTGTGGTTACTGGAGGTCAATCATCTCAGCTCCAGGACATCACTGCAGGAGGTCCTCAAGGTAGTGTCCTAGGCCCAGCCATCTTCAGCTGCTTCATCAATGACCTCCCTCCATCATAAGGTCAGAAGTGGGATGTTTGCTGATGATTGCACAATGTTCAGCACCATTCGTGACTCCTCAGATACTGAAGCAGTCTGTGTAGAAATGCAGCAAGACCTGGACAATATCCATGTTTGGGCTGATAAGTGGCAAGTAACATTCGCGCCACACAAGTGCCAGGCAATGACCATCTCCAACAAGAGAGAATCTAACCATCTCCCCTTGCCATTCAATGGCATTATGATCTCTGAATCCCCCACTATCAACATCCTGGAGGTACCATTGAGCAGAAACTGAACTGGAGTAGCCATATAAATACTGTGGCTGCAAGAGCAGGTCAGAGACTAGGAATTCTGAGGCAAGTAACTCACCTCCTGACTCCTCAAAGCCTGTGCACCATCTACAAGGCACAAATCAGGAGTGTGCTGGAATACTCTCCACTTGCCTGGATGGGTGCAACACCGACAACACTCAAGAAGCTCGACACCATCCAGCACAAAGCAGCCCGCTTGATGGTTTGTGGATGGGATGCCATTCACTCCCTCCACCACCCACACACAGTGGCAGCAGTGTGTACCATCTACAAGATGCATTGCATCAACGCTCCAAGGATCCTTAGGTAGCACCTTCCAAATCCTTAGCCTCTACCACCTAGAAGGACAAGGGCAGCAGATGCATGGAAACATCACCACCTGCAAATTCCCCTCCAAGCCACACACCATCCTGACTTGGAACTATATCGCCGTTCCTTCACTGTCGCTGGGTCAAAATCCTGGAACTCCTTTCCTAACAGCACTGTTGGTGTACCTAACCCACATGGACTGCAGCAGTTCAAGAAGGCAGCTCACCACCACCTTTTCAAGGGCAATTAGGGATGGGCAATAAATGCTGGCCTAGCCAGTGATGCCCACATCCCATGATCGAAGTTTTTTTAATGAGATTCTGTTTTAATTTTAACCCTGGCTCAAGCTTTCTTAATAGAACCTCGTTCTTAGCTCTATCCCCATCTTACAACTTCCTTTTAGAAAGTTGTATTTTAATCAAACAGTTTAATTTTTGTTTCTATCTGAATAGATGACCATAATTTCACAAACCTTCTATCAGGTTAAGCTGGGTATCACCACGGAAAATTACTACAGTAATCGGAGGCTCACATTTTCCCTAAGATTCGCGCCAATATAATGGTGTATCTATGCTATTGAGACCTTTGCATTGGGGTGTGCATCACTTCTGGGGCTCCATATTTTCCTGCGACTTTTATGATGCCTGGTCATTAGCCAGCATTGATAATAATTGCAAGTTAATTTTCATAGCTCTGTCCTCCAGCGAAAACAATGGCAATTGTAATTCTGCTGGTTTCTTACAATTTTTCACACTGCTGCCAGTTAGATTTTAAAAGTAATGGTACTGATAGTCTGGCAGCACTGTGTTTTATAGCTAACAACTTTTAAAATAAATCACTCAAACAATTAAACATGGGCTTAGAGAACAGATTCAGCTTACCCCTGAATCTCCATACTTATATTCTTGACATGCTCTAAATGGCAGCAAGCTGGCCAATTCCACCAAGAGAGTAGCCTAGTGAAAGTAGCACTTTGGACAAGTGCTATATTTGGGATTTGCATTAAAAGACAATTTTAAAACTTAAAATTTCCATCCAGCTGGTGTATTCACGGAATTGCTGGGAGAAAATGGCCATATTGCCTCTACCTAGCCACCATCTTCACTGGCATATTCCTATTATAAATACAGGAAACTATAGAAGAAATTATGGACACTGAGGTTGATATGCAAAATAGGAAAATTTACAGTCTAAGTTACCAATCTCTGCGTTGCAGGAAATTATTATTCTATAGGTGGCAAACCATTGAATTTTAAAAACTTAATTTTCTGTAATTATTTTTCCTTGGTGATTCATTAGAAGTATGCACATTCTTAGTTCAGTCATTTTCAGTAGTTGAATGAACCATCAAAAACAATATTAGCTTCAATAATCCTTACAAACTAACAGTGACTTTATATGAATATGAGAACAACAAGCCACTAAACTTGATAAAAGGTTGGATGTATTTTCTTCCCCTCTCACAGTGAATACGCCGTTCAGTGCAGGCAGCTTACAAATGTTTCCCCAGTATGGGTGCCAGTGCCCCATGGATTGAAGCCAGGGCCTCAATCTATGCTCAATGCAATAGATTAGAGATACGAGCCAAATAATCCTGAATACTGTATGTGTTACCAACTTGTACATGTGGACCAGATGGCAATGCAAAAGGGAGCGCAAGACAGAGACGGGGACAACCAGAGAAAGAGTCGAGACAGAGACAGCCAGAGGGAGAGTGCAAGATGGAGACAGACACAGCCAGAAACAGAGACAGCCAGCGCGAGTCAGAGACAGCCAGAGCACGCAAAATGGAGAGAGACAGCCAGAGAGAATGCACGACGGAGACAGAGACAGCCAGACAGAGAGCACAAGATGGAGACAGAGACAGCCAGACAGAGAGCACAAGATGGAGACAGAGACAGCCAGAGTGAGAGCGAGTGCATTGTGACACAGTGGCGCAGTGGTTAGCACCGCAGCCTCACAGCTCCAGCGACCCGGGTTCAGTTCTGGGTACTGTCTGTGCGGAGTTTGCAAGTTCTCCCTTTGACCGCGTGGGTTTCCGCCGGGTGCTCCAGTTTCCTCCCACCGCCAAAGATTTGCAGGTTGATAGGTAAATTGGCCATTGTAAATTACCCCCAGTATAGGTAGGAGAATGGTAGGGAATATGGGATTAATGTAGAATTAGTATAATTGGGTGGTTGATGGTCGGCACACACTCGGTTGGCCGAAGGGCCTGTTTCAGTGTTGTATTTCTCTATGAGACAGAGGCAGCCAGAGCACGCAAAATGGAGACAAAGACAGCCAGAGAGTGAAGAGCGAGACGAAGACAGAGAAAGCTGGAGAGTGCGAGACAGAGACAGCCAGGGCGAGGCAGAAACAGCCAGACATGAGAGCAAGAGTGTCAGTGAGAGAAAACAAGCCTGCCAGAAAGTCAGCATAGTCATGTCGCAATCTTAAAGGGACTGCAACCATCAGATGGTGCACAACAAAGTAATACGAGCATTAACATTGGTTTCCAACCTAGGGTATTAAAATAAGTGAGGTGATTTCAGATGCATTAGTAATAATCTCCCACAGCTCTCTTGATTCAAGGTTCATACCATTGGACTGGAAAACTGAAAATATCTTTCCATTATTTCAGAAGGGAGGGAGGAAGAAAGAAACCAGGTAACTTCAGATCTGCCGGTTTAACGTTAGTTTCTTTGTTCTCCCATTCATTCGTAGAATGGGACATCACTGGCAATGCCAGCATTTATTGTCCATCCCCAATTGCCCTGGAGGTGGTGGCGGTAAGCCACCTTTTTGAACTGCTGCAATTCATGTGGTGTAGGTACACCCACAATGCTGTTATGGAGGAAGTTCCACAGTTTTGACCCAGCAACAGTGAAGGAACAGCAATATATTTGTAAGTCAGGACTTGGAGGGGAACTTGCATGAGGTGACATTCCCATGTCCTGGTGTCTTTGTTCTTCTAGGTCAGAGGTCTGCAACCTGCGGCTCTTTAACATCTCATTTGCGGCTCCAAACCTTTACCAGTTGGATCACATCATCATGAAAAAAAGCCTAAGATATTAAGTTAAGAAAAATAAGCCAAGATTTTAATTTGGGAAGAAAAGACTAATAATTATGCTGCACTTCATAAAACATAGAACAATTACGGCACAGAAGTCGGCCATTCAGCCGTGTCCGTGTGGCCGAAAAAACTAGCCACCCAATCTAATCCTACCTTCTAGCACCTGGTCCATAGCCTTTCCAGGTTACATCTCTTCAGGTGCATATGCAGGTACCTTTTTAAAAGAATTGAGGGTTTCTGCCTCCACCACCATTCCTGGCAGTGAATTCCAGACACCCACCAGCCTCTGGGTGAAAAAGCTTTTCCTCATTTCCCCTCTAATCCTTCGACCAATCACATTGAATCTGTGTTCCCTGGTAACTGACCTCCCCGCCAGAGGAAACAGGTCCTTCCTGTCCACTCTATCTAAGCACCTCATAATTTTGTACACCACAATTAGGTCTCGCCCAGCCTCCTCAGTTTCAGGAAAAACAACCCTAGCCGATCCAATCTTTCCTCCTAGCTGCAACTTTCAAGCCCTGGCAACATTCTTGTAATTCTCCTGTGTACTCTCTCCAGAGCAATTATGTCCTTTCTGTGTAATGTGGTGACCAGAACTGTATGCAATACTCCAGCTGTGGCCCAACCAGCGTTTTATGCAGTTCCAGCATCACATCCCTGCTTTTGTATTCTATACCTCGTGGTTTAAAATGATCATTTTAAGGAAAAATATCACTTTGCTCTACATTAAACTGTTCAAATGGTATAGCTACACCATTGTTTTAGATAATGCCTTTGGCTTGAGAAGCAGGTTTTAGGGTTGTGACTATTATTGTTTTTAATATAACAGACAATAAATTATTCTGAATGTGCTATTAGAAGCTATTTTTTAATCATGAGAATAAATATCAGAAAAAAGTCAATCCTACGATTCTTAAGTTAAAATTTGTTTTAAAGATGACTTTATTGACAAAATTATAGCAAATAAATTCCATTTATGATCAGATCTTTGATAAAAACAAAAAACATTCTCTCAGTTTTATATGTAAATTTATTACTTTTTTTATTCAAAGTGGAAACGTGCTGATTTCCCATTAAATTAATGTGGTTCACCATTTTTCCATTTTCTTTTCAAACATAAATAATTCATGCAAATAGATGCGTAAAACGTGAACATACATATACTGGAGCTATGAAGAAAAAAATAAAAAAAGATGCAAAAATCGCCAGAAAAAACGATAATTCAGTTAGGTCCATTTTAAATTCATTTTTTTTTAATTGATACATAAATTCAATATATATTTTATTATATATACAAATTATGTATTCTACTGGAGACACTTGGCAATTTGCCATGTATTTGGTTTAGAAATCCCAAATTTGTGTCTTGCAGCTCCCAATAGTATTTATTTTTGGTAATTTTTTTTTAAACAAGACTCAAAACTAAAAAAGGTTGCTGACCCCTGTTCTAGGTGTTAAGAGGTCACAGGTTTTGGAGATGCTGTTGAAGGAGCCTTGGTGAGTTGCTGCAATACATCACAGAGATGGTTGACACAGCAACCACGATGTGGAAACAATGAACATTTAAGGTGGCGAATGGGGTGCCAGTCAAGCGGGCTGCTTTGCCCTGGATGGTGTCGAGCTTCTTGAGTGTTGTTGGAGCTGTACTCATCCAGACAAGTGGGAAGCATTACATCACACTCTTAACTTGCATCTTGTAGATGGTGGACAGGCTTCAGGGAGTCTGGAGCTGAGTTACTCACACAAAATTCCTAGCCTCTATCCTGCTCTTGCAGCCACAGTATTTTTGTGGCTGGTCCAGTTATGTTTCTGGTCAGTGGTAACCCTGAAGATGTGGTTGATGGGGGATTCAGCGATGGTAAGGCCATTGAATGGCTAGTGCAAATTGTTGGAAACAGCCTGGCTTTTGTGCGGCGCACATGTTGCTTGCCAGTTATCAGCCCAAGCCTGAACGTTGTCCAGGTCAGGCTGCTCCATTATCTGATGAGTTATGAGTGAAACTGCACACTGTGTAATTATCAGCAAACATCCCCACTTTTGATCTTATGATGGAAGAAAGGCCATCGAAACAACTCTCGCAGCGATAAGAACTTGAAAATAAGAAATAGGAGCTGGAGTAGATTATTTGAGCCTGCTGTGCCATTCATGGCTGATCTTTCACCTCAACTCCAACTTCCCGCACCATCCCAATATCCCTTAATGCGCTTGGTACCCAAAACTCTATTGACCCGTCTTGAAAATACTCAAAAATTGAGCATTCCCAGCTCTCTAGGGCAGAGGATACCAAAGATTCATAACCCATTGAGTGAAGAAATTTCTCATCTCTGTCCTAAATGCTGACCCCTTATTCCAATTCCCTAACTTAGGGAAGCATTTTCTCACCCCCTGAAGAACTTGCTGTGTTTCAATTAGATCACCACTCATTCTTCTAAACTCTAGAAGATATTGGCCTAGTCTACTCAATCTCTCCTCATAAGACAATCCTCTCATCCCAGGATCCAGTCTACTGAACCTCTGTTGCACTCCCTTTAGAGCAAGTATCTCTTTGCTTAAGTAAGGAGACTAAAACTGCACTCAGTACTCCAGGTGTGGCTTCATCAATGCCATGCAGAATTGTAGTAAGACTTGTTTACTCCAATTCCTTTGTAAAAAAAAAACTAACATGCCATTTGCCTTCCTAAATGCTTGCTGTACCTACATGTTAACTTTCTGGGATTCATGATTAGATTAGATTAGATTAGATTAGAGATACAGCACTGAAACAGGCCCTTCGGCCCACCGAGTCTGTGCCGAACATCAACCACCCATTTATACTAATCCCATATTCCTACCAAACATCCCCACCTGTCCCTATATTTCCCTACCACCTACCTATACTCGTGACAATTTATAATGGCCAATTTACCTATCAACCTGCAAGTCTTTTGGCTTGTGGGAGGAAACCGGAGCACCCGGAGAAAACCCACGCAGACACAGGGAGAACTTGCAAACTCCGCACAGGCAGTACCCGGAATCGAACCCGGGTCCCTGGAGCTGTGAGGCTGCGGTGCTAACCACTGCGCCACCCTCATGTACAAGGACATCCCAGCCCCCCTGAATGCCAACATTTCCCAAGCACTCACCATACAAAAAATATACAGATTTTTTATTTTTCCTCTCAAAGTGCACAACTTCACACTTCGGCACATATTATTCCATCTGCCATGATCTTGTCCGCTCACCCAACCTATCTAAATCCCTCTCCAGCCTCCATACCACTTACTTTCCTACCTAATATGGTATTGGAAGTAAACATGGATATATTACACTCAGTCCCCTCATCCAAGTCATTAATATAGATTGTAAATAGCTGAGGCCAAGTATTGACCCTTGTGATAGCCCTCTGGTTCTTCATGCCGCCCACCCGAAAATGTCCAGTTTATTCCTACTCTCTGTTTTCTGTCCATTAAACAATCCTCAATTATTGCTAATATATTACCCCCAATCTCCCAGTTAAGTAGCATGAACTCCAGCTTGACTGAGTACTGCTTCAGAGTCCTTAACTTGCAAAATCTGGTGAATGAGGGAATTTGGCACAGTGAGGGAAGATGTGCTGTTCTGGTCTTGTACAAAACAAGGAGCGGTCTGAGTGAGGCAGCGTGAGACAGCGAGACCTGAAAACTGAAGTCTAATGGCATTAATTAGGTGAGCAGGAAGATGTTCATCTATATTACAGAGAGACTCACCATCAGCAGCAGTGGCAGAGGACCTAGGCAGAGACTGAGCGCAGCAATCAAGGAGTTAAAGCCAGGGAGAGAGCCTCCAGGGAAACCTCAGACAACAAAAGCAATATCTGCAGAACAGCTACAGTGACTTCCTAACTGGGAAGCAGCCGACTGGTGAGTAGCTGGTAAGTGTTTCGAGGTAATACTCTAGAAAGCGGCAGGGAACTTCAGCTCCGTGGAACGCACATCCTGTGCCATGTAGGAAATTCTGGACACTTCTCGTGGCCTGAAAGATCACATGTGCAGGAAGGGTCACCAGTTAGAGCAGCTCGAGCTTAGGATTTTGGAGGTTGAGCAGTGGCCTGTGTTAGTGTCTAATACGTTCTGTTAATGGATGTTAAATACCTAGTTGTTATAAGTAATAGGGTGAACAGGTGTTGGGTGTTGATTGGTTAATTGTATTCAGATGTACATATAAAGAAGAGCCAACCAGCACTGGTGGGGTATTGTTAGGAGTGGAGAAGTAAGCTCTGTGGCAAGCAATAAACAGTGTCCACCAAAGCATTCTAGTCTCAGTATCTTCTTCACAAACAGGCTTGGAAGTTTCTCTAACATTGGTAGCAGAGTATGGTTGCCTGAAAGTAAAGAGTGGAGACTAAGATTTGTTTTCAGACAAGAGATTAGAAAACCAGGAGTAAGGTGTCAGGATATGATTTTCCACCGCTGTTTTGTGAAGGCAAACCTTCTGATCAATGCAAGAATGAAGCTGATCTATGGACACTGGTTACATCTTTACCAGAAAGGAAGTAAGGAACAGCTCTTGCACTTTCACTTCCCGCCAGAAAGGAATAGTAGAGCTTTTGAGATGACATATGACGTGGAAGGTTTGGAAGGTGTGGATGACGCTACTGATCAATCAGAAGGAATGGTCACGAGAAACTTGAGTCCTGTAATGAGTGTCCCAATCGCTGATTCGTTCAATTGCATGGTACTCGACAATGGGTATATGTCTGTGGTATGTGGAGTGGACTGGTTAAGGTGTTACATGGATTCTTTAAATAAGGAAGACTGAAGTAAAGTCAAAGAATATGACAGTTCTACTGTTTGGGAATGAAAGCATGTTGAAATCACAAAAAAAGAGTGTGCAAAATAGCAGGGGTCAACCATTATTAGTACAGATGTAGTATCCAGTGAAATCCCTTTGCTGTTAAGTAAACCATGAAAAAAGCTCAGATGAAATTGGATATGGAACATGAGGCGATTGTCTTGGGGAATTCTGTAGCTTTGCAGTATGCACAGTTGGGACATTATTAGGTTTCGCCAAAGGAATACATCATCTCTAAGCAAGATGTTAGAGGTATTAATGGCATCTGAGGTTAGGGACTTAAAGGAGAAAAGGCAAATTATTTCAAAACTACATTGACAGTTTGCACATCCATCTTGTCATAGTTTGAGGATTCTGTTACAAGATGCAGGGGTAATAGATGACGACTGACTAAACTTAGACGATATCAGTGAAAAATGTGATCTGTAAAAAAAAATACAGGAGGATGCCATCGCAATCTGTAGTGAGTCTCCCACTAGCAAGGGACTTTTAATGAAACCATTGCGATGGACTTGAAGGTATGGGATAAAGACAAAAATATTTTTCTTCGACAGTTTATGGACGCAGCAACTAGACTCAGTCTGTCAACAGTAATTTATAGTAGAAACAAAAAAGTAACAGTGGACAAGATAATGGAAAAGTGGACAGGAACAGGACTGGGAGCTAGATTTCGAACTGACAATGGAGGAAAATTTGCCAATGAGGAGTTCAGGAGTATGTGGGGAAAATATGAATATTGTAGCAATGCACACGGCAGCAGAAAGTCATTTTAGTACTGGGATTTGAGAGAGAAATCACGCCATAATTGACGAAATGCTCCGAAAAAAAATTTCAGCTGACCAGCCAAATTGTAAATGACGTCTGCTCTGGCATAGGCAGTTTATGCGAAAAACACGCTCCAAATGGTTGGGGGCTACCAGCCCCTCTCAATTAGTTTAGAGCAGGAATCTGCTAATACCTTCGGTAATGTGGGATCATCCCCCTGCTTTAGAGGGGACTACAATTAGTTCAATTTTTATTTATTTATTTAGAGATACAGCATTGAAACAGGCCCTTCGGCCCACCGAGTCTGTGCCGACCAACAAACATCCATTTATACTAATCCTACATTAGCCCCATATTCTTACCACATCCCCACCATTCTCATACCACCTACCTACACTAGGGGCAATTTACAAAGGCCAATTTACCTATCAACCTGCAAGTCTTTTGGAGGTGGGAGGAAACCCACGCAGACACAGGGAGAACTTGCCAACTCCGCACAGGCAGTACCCAGAACTGAACCCGGGTCGCTGGAGCTGTGAGACTGCGGTGCTAACCACTGTGCCGCCCAACATTTACGGAACATTTAATTGCCATGCATGCAGTGAGAAGAGCATTTATTTCAGGCAGAGGTTTCAAAAGAAAATCAGGAGATCTTTGAGGTATTGGATCAAGCCATCAGAAAAATTTTTTAATACCAAGGGCATTGTGTATTACAAAAGGGAAAGGCAGAAGGAATGGAGGCCCAGAAAAAGTTATAAGCGCTGATGGCAAAATGGTAGTTCTGCAACATAGCAACCAAACTGTTTAGAATACATTCCTCACGGCTTACTGGCATGGATTACATATTGAGACAATCTGAACAGATGATGGACGCTAATGATGCACCATGTACTTCACATGCACATATGTTGGATCTTTACGAGCAACAGATTGTGGCAGATAATGGGCTAAGAGTGGACCAAGTATAGTGAAGATCAAGATAAAGCCATTTATTCCAAAGGTCAACTACTGAAAGTTGGGACGAGTGGCGTATATGCCAGATGGAGCTAGTGAATGGAGGGAAACCAACATTAAAGGAAGGGCAGGAAAGACCACAGGGAAATACAAACATTAGCTGAATGTGCAAGACAAGGGACAGGATATCACACCTATAGACTGGCAGAAGGAAGTGAAAATGTGTAAGACCAGAAAACGTAGTATAAGTTAAGACAGTGGGCCTGAAGATAATCATAGTCCAAGGAAAAAGATCATGAACTTGTGAAAGGAAGTCTGGTTGTAGGAGGGATAGGAAATCTAGTAGGGGACGTGGTTTCACAAGAGCAAGGATCAGAGAGCAGGTGAGGAGCGCCACAAGAAGTAGGAGCCCTTACAATCGAAGTTATAGTGGCTACCAACATGTTAGATGGTAAGTTGGTAAAGGACGCAAAACAAAAAGAGCTTGACAGATGCAAAGAATTTGGCATATACACGGAGGTGTCAGATAGAGGACAACCAACACTGTCCCATAGATGGATCTGTACATAGCTACGGCCAGACTTGGAGCTCGGCAAATTGAGGAACAACTAGGTGACCAAGAAGTTAGAGTAGACTCCCCAACAGCAGGAAAAGTAAGTTTGAGGATTTTCCAAGCCCTTTTAGCGACACACTCATGGGAATGCAAGTCCATTAACATTAAAGCAGCATTTTTGCAAGGGGAGAAATTTCAAAGGAAAGTATTTTTAAAGCCAACAAAAGCAGCTGGAGATGTAGCAGGGAAATTATGGAAGCTGAACAAGTGTGTTTACAGGCTAAACAGAGTCTGGTATTTTTCAGTTAGGTCCATCCTACTAAAAGCTGGTTGTATTCAGCTGAAAGTAGATCCAGCAATGTTATATTGGTACTATGAAGAAAATCTAGCAAGCATTTTCTTGAGGCACGTAGACTATTTTCTGTGAGGAGGATCTGCGGTATTTGAGAAATTTGTGGTAGATATGTGGAGGTTGTTTAGGGAGCACATGCTGCGACTGCTGGATAGGTTTGTCCCGATGAGGCAAGGAAGGGATGGTAGGGTGAAGGAACCTTGGATGACAAGAGATGTGGAACAGCTAGTCAAGAGGAAGAAGGAAGCTTACTTAAGGTTGAGGAAGCAAGGATCAGACAGGGCTCTAGAGGGTTACAAGGTAGCCAGGAAGGAATTGAAGAATGGACTTAGGAGAGCTAGAAGGGGACATGAAAAAGTCTTGGCAGGTAGGATTAAGGAAAATCCCAAGGCTTTCTACACTTATGTGAGGAACAAGAGGACGGCCAGAGTGAGGGTAGGGCCGATCAGGCATCGCGGAGGGAACTTGTGCCTGGAGTCGGAGGAGGTAGGGGAGGTCCTTAATGAATACTTTGCTTCAGTATTCACTAGTGAGAGGGACCTGGTCGTTTGTGAGGACAGCGTGGAACGGGCTGATATGCTCAAACAGGTTGATGTTAAGAAGGAGGATGTGCTGGAAATTTTGAAAGACATGAGGATAGATAAGTCCCCGGGGCCAGACGGGATATACCCAAGGATATTAAGGGAAGCGAGGGAAGGGTTTGCCGCGCCTTTGGCGATGATCTTTGCGTCCTCACTGTCCACTGGAGTAGTACCAGATGATTGGAGGGTGGCAAATGTTATTCCCTTGTTCAAGAAAGGGAATAGGGATAACCCTGGGAATTACAGACCAGTCAGTCTTACGTCGGTGGTGGACAAATTATTGGAGAGGATTCTGAGAGACAGGATTTATGATTATTTGGAAAAGTATAGTTTGATTAGAGATCGTCAGCATGGCTTTGTGAGGGGCAGGTCATGCCTCACAAGCCTTAATTAATTCTTTGAAGATGTGACAAAACACATTGATGAAGGAAGAGCAGTGGACGTGGTGTATATGGATTTTAGCAAGGCGTTTGATAAGGTTCCCCATGGCTCATTCAGAAAGTAAGGAGGCATGGGATACAGGGAAAGTTGGCTGTCTGGATACAGAATTGGCTGGCCCATAGAAGACAGAGGGTGGTAGTAGATGGAAAGTATTCAGCCTGGAGCTCGGTGACCAGTGGTGTTCCGCAGGGATCTGTTCTGGGACCTCTGCTCTTTGTGATTTTTATAAATGATTTGGATGACTTCGAAGGCTGGGTTAGTAAGTTTGCCGTTGACACGAAGGTTGCTGGAGTTGTGGATAGTGTGGAGGGCTGTTGTAGGTTGCAAAGGGACATTGACAGGATGCAGAGCTGGGCTGAGAAGTGGCAGATGGAGTTCAACCTGGAAAAGTGTGAAGTGATTCATTTTGGAAGGTCGAATTTGAATGCAGAATACAGGCTTAAAAGACAGGATTCTTGGCAGTGTGGAGGAACAGAGGGATCTAGGGGTCCACGTCCATAGATCCCTCAAAGTTGCCGCCCAAGTTGATAGGGTTGTTAAGAAGGCGTATGGGGTGTTGGCTTTCATTAACAGGGGGACTGAGTTTAAGAGCCGCGAGGTTATGCTGCAGCTCTATAAAACCCTGGTTAGACCACACTTGGAATATTGTGTTCAGTTCTGGTCGCCTCATTATAGCAAGGATGTGGAAGCTTTAGAGAGGGTGCAGAGGAGATTTACCAGGATGCTGCCTGGACTGGAGGGCATGTCTTATGAGGAAAGGTTGAGGGAGCTAGTGCTTTCTCATTGGAGCGAAGAAGGATGAGAGATGACTTGATAGAGGGGTACAAGATGATGATAGGCATAGATAGAGTGGATAGCCAGAGACTTTTTCCCAGGGCGGATAGGGCTATCACCAAGGGGCATAATTTTAAGGTGATTGGAGGAAGGTTTAGGGGAGATGTCAGAGGTAGGTTCTTTACACAGAGAGTGGTGGGTGCGTGGAATGCAGTGCCAGCGGTGGTAGTAGAAGCAGATAAATTAGGGACATTTAAGCGACTCTTGGATAGGTACATGGATGACAGTAGAATGAAGGGTAGGTAGTTAGTTTGATCTTAGAGTAGGTTAAAGGGTCGGCACAACATCGTGGGCCGAAGGGCCTGTACTGTGCTGTACTGTTCTACGTTCTAGATAAAGTTCTACAGGAATTTAAAATTGGAAGTCTGGCTTCCATGTATTTTAAAGGAACACTTGCATAAGGAGCAACCGGAGAAATGTTTTCCTATAGATTATTATATAGATAACCATTCTCTCTGGGCCAATGTCATTCGACAAAGTGTCACGGAAAAGAGGTTGAGGATTGAACTTGCAAATATAAAGAAATATTGGGAAGAAAAGAAATTTCCAAAATAAAATAGGTCAACGCAAGTAATCAGATTGTTTTATGAAGAGAGGTGCTTGCTCAAAGAAATTGTTGGGATGTCCTCGAAGAGGGCCACCTTGTGTAATGATGAGTTAGAAAAACATGGAAATGTTTTGATAAGATCGTTGTAATTTTTTAAACAAGTTTTTTTGTTAAAGTGGGAATATACAGTATGTTAATGGCTGGTGCTACTGAAGGTTGATGTTATAATGTAAGAACAAGAAAAATGTATTATTTAGTGTCTCCTTTTTCATTTTATATATGTATTTAATTTAAACAAGAGGGGAATCTGTTAGTGTCCACTAAGTTCTGTTAATGGATGTTAAATACCTAGTAGTTGAAGGTAATAGGGTGAACAGGTGTTGGGTGTTGATTGTACTCAGATGTACATATAAAGAGCCAGCCAGCTCTGGTGGGGTGTTGGGAATGGAGAAATAAAAAGTAAGCTCTGTGGCAAGCAATTAACAGTCTCCACCAAAGCATCCGAGTCTGTGTCTTCACAAACCAGCTTGGACGTTTCTCTAGCAGTTGGAGTAACTAAGGGGACCCACGAGGCTGAGAGTGTGGTGGATAGCACAGTTCTGAAAGTGGTCACCCCACAGCTTAAAAATGTGCAGGCAGAGAGGGAATGGGTGACTGCCAGAAGAACAAGTGGGACCAGGCAGGGCAGGATCCCATGAATGCAGCTCATTCCCCAACCAGCATTCACTGAGAGTAATAGTTCCTCTGAGTGCAAGCAGAGCCAAGTTCACAGCACCATGAATGGCTCAGATGTACAGTGGGGGAGGAACAGTGGAAGAGATATAGTGGTAGGGGATTTGGTGGTGAGGGGGAAAATCAGGTGATTCTGTGGCCACAGACGTGACTTCAGGATGATATGTTGCCTCCCTGGTGCCAAGGTCAAGGATGTCACTGAGGGGCTGCAGGACATTGAGGGGGGAGGGTGAACAGCCAGAGGTCGTGGTCCATATTGGCACCACTGACTTAGGCAGAAAGAGGGATGAGGACCTGAAGGCAGAGTTTAGGGAGCCAGGAGAGAGATTGAAAAGCAGGAACTGAAAGGTAGTAATCTGCAGATTACTTCTGGTGCCACGTGCTATTGAGTACAAAAATAGGAAGATAGAGCTGATGAACAAGTGTTTGGAGATATGGTGCATGAGAGAACTCCGACCAGCTTGAGGAGCTTCTGGAGCAGCTGGAACCTGTACAAGCCCGTTAGTTGCACTTCAAGGCCAGGACCAATATCTTTGCAGGGTTCTTTGCTACAGCTTTTGGGGTGGGTTTAAACTAGCTTGCCAGGTGGATAGGAACGTGAAAGTAGATTTAGAAGGGGGGACAAGAAAAGTTGGAAATGGAAAGTAGAAAATTATTAAGCAGGTTTAGAAGGCAGAGGAAACAAAGGCTAGAAAATAAACAAGATAGGAGTTTGGCAGTGCTAAATAGTATACACTTCAATGCAAGAAGTCTAGGCAATAAGGCAGATGAGCTGAGAGGACAGATTGACATGTGAGAGTATAATATTATAGCTATTACTGAGAAATGGCTGAAAGGAGGGCAGAAATGGCAGTTCACCATTAATACGTAAAGAGCAAGAGGATAGGGCCTGTTAGGGACCATAAGGGTAACCTGCATATTGTGTCTGTGGACATGGGTATGGTTCTTTAATGAATACTTTGCGTCTTTTTTCACGAAATGGATGATGCTGACATAGCAATCCAGGAGGAGTGTGAAATATTAGATTAAATTCACATAGTGAGAGGAAGTATTAAGGGGTTTAACATCTTTAAAAGTGGATAGATTGGCAGGCCCAGACGAAATGGATGCTCGGATGTTCAGAGAAGAGACAGAAGAGATAACAGAAGCTCTGATAATCATTTTCCAATTTTCTCTGGCTACAGGTGTGGTGGCAGAGGACTGGAGGATAGCTAACTATGTACCACTGTTTAAAATGGGAGAAAGGATAGTTTGAATAATTACATGCCAGTCAGCCTAAACCTCGGTGGTCTGAAAATTATTGGAAAAAATTCTGGAAGACCTAACTGAATTGTATAAAATTGAAGGATCTAGATAGTGGATAGGAAGGCCCTACCCCCTTGGTTGAGGGGTCCATAAACAGGGCACAGATTTAGGAAATTTAGTGGGGATTAGAGGGGAAATTGTTTCACCCAGAGGGTGGTGAAGATTTGGAACTCACTGCCTGAAAGGGTGGTAGAGGCAGAAACACTCATAACATTTAAAGATTACTTGGATATGCACTTGAAGTGTCCTAATCTGCAAGGCTGGGGACCAAGAGCTGGAAAGTGGGATTAGTCTGGTAAACTACTTGTTGCCACAATGAGCATGATGGCCAAATAGCCTCCTTCTGTGCTGTAAGTTTCTATAGTCGGTTATACAGCACAGAAACAGGCCCTTCGGCCCACCGTGTCCACGTCAGCCATCTATTCTAATCCCATTTTCCAGCAGTTGGCCCATGGCCTTGTATGCTATGGCATTTCAAGTGCTCATCTAAATACTTAAATGTTGTGAGGGTTCCTGCCACTACCACCCCTTCATGCAGTGTTCCAGATTCCAATCACCCTCTGGATGAAAAAGATTTTCCTCAATTCCCCTCTAAATCTCCTGCCCCTTACCTTAAATCCAAGCCCCCTGGTTATTGACACCTCACTAAGGGAAAACGTTTCTTATCTGTGCCCCTCATAATTTTCTATACCTTAATCAGGTCCCCCCTCAGCCTTCTCTGCTCCAAGGAAAACAACCCTAGCCTTTTCAGTCTCTCCGTGACTGAAATGCTCCAGCCCAGGCAACATCCTGGTGAATCTCCTCTGCACCCTCTCCAGTGCAATCAAATCCTACCTATAGTGTGGCAAACAGAACTGTACACAGTACTCCAACTGTAGCCTAACTCGTGTTTTATACAACTCCATTATAACCTCCCTGCTCTTATATTCTATGCCATGGTTAATAAAGGTAAGTATCCCATATGCCTTCCTAACCACTTTATCTACCTGTGCTGCTGCCTTCAGTGATCTATGGACAACTACACCAAGGTCCCTTTGACCCTCTGTACTTCCTATGGTTCTACCATCCATTGTGCATTCCTTTTCCTTGTTAGTCCTCACAAAATGCATCACCTCACACTTCTCAGGATTAAATTCCATTTGCCACTGCTCCGCCCATCTATATCGTCCTGTAATCTAAGGCTTTCCTCCTCACTATTTACGACATCACCAATTTTCGTGTCCTCTGCGAATTTACTGATCATACCTCCTAAATTCACGTCTTAAATCATTAATGTAACCTACACACAGCAAGGGTCCCAACACCGATCCCTGCGGTACACCACTGGTCACAGGCTTCCAATCGCAAAAACAGCCCTCTACCATCACCCTCTGTCTTCTGCCACTAAGCCAATTTTGGATCCAATTTGCCAAATTGCCCTGGATCCCATGGGCTCTTACCTTCTTGACCAATCTCCCATGCGGGATCTTAGCAAAAGCCTTACTGAGGTCCATGTGGACTACATCAACTGCTTTACCCTCACCTACACACTTAGTCACCTCCTCAAAATTGAATCAAATTTGTTGGACATGATCTCCCCCAGACAAAGCTATGCTGACTATCCCTGATTAATCCCTGCCTCTCCAAGTGGTGATTAATCCTGTCCCGCAGAATTTTTTCCAACAGTTTCCCTACCACTGATGTTATTCTCACTGGCCCGTAAGTACCAAGTTTATCCCTACTACCCTTCTTGAATAATGGTACTACATTCGCAGTCCTCCAATCCTCTGGCACTTCTCCTGTGGCCAGAGAGGATTTGAAAATTTGTGTCCGAGCTGCTGCAAACTCCTCCCTGGCCTCACAAAGCAGCCTGGGATACATCTCATCTGGGCCTGGTGATTTATCCACTTTTAAGCCCACCAAAACTTCCTCCCTTTCAATGCTAATTTGTTCCAGTATATCATAATTCCCCCTCCCTGATCTCTGCACCTACATTGTCCTTCTCCATAGTGATCTTTTGAAACCTCACCTATGTCATCTGGCTCCACACACAGATTGCCACGTTGGTTCTTAATGGGCCCTACTCTTTCCTGGTTCTCCTCTTGTTCTTAATATAGTTATACAACTCCTCGGGATTTTCCTTTATCTTGCCCGCCAGTGTTTTTTCATGTCCCTTCTTCGTTCTCCTAATTACTTTAAGTAGACCCCCAACTCCCACACACTTTCTATACTAGGGCCGCTGCTGTTTTCAGCGCTCTGAATCTGCTATGACCTGCTTTTTTTTTTCCTTATCCAATCCTCGACATCCAGGGTTCCCTGGATTTCTTGGTCCTACCCTTCACCTTTAAGAGAACATGTTGGCTCCGAACTCTCACTGTTTTCTTTCTGAATGATTCCCACGGGTCTGATGTAGACATTCCTACAAGTAGCTGTTCCCAGTCCACTTTGGCCAGATCCTGTTTCATCATATTGAAATCAGCCTCCTCCCTTTTCAGTACCTTTATTTCTGGTCCATCTTTGTCCTTTTCCATAACCACCTTAATTTTTTTTTTTTAATAAAAGAGTTATGGTCACTATCACCGAAATGCTCCCCCACTGACACTTCTACCACTTGTCTGACTTCAGTCCCAAAGATTAGGTCCAGTACCGCCCCTTCGCTTGTAGGACTTTCTACGTGCTAGCTCAAAAAGCTCTCCTGTATGCACTTTAAGAATTCTGCCCCCTTTAAGCCTTTTGCACTTAGACTATCCCAGTTAATATTGGGGAAGTTGAAATCCCCTACTATCATTACTCTATTATTTTTACACCTCTCTGAGATCTGCCTACATATCTATGATTTTATGATTCTAGAACCTCATGAGCGCTATCTTACAAGGACAGCTTAAGGCCACACTTGGTCAAATGCTGCCTTGATGTCACTTTGAACTCCCCTCTGGAGTTCAGCTCTTTTGTCCATATTTGGACCAAGGCTGTAATGAGGTCTGGAGCTGAGTGGAATTGGTGGAACCCAAACTGCATCAGTGAAGCGGTTATTTGAGCAAGTGCTGCTAGTCGACAATACCTTCAATCACTTTGCTGATGGAGAGCAGACTGACGGGGTGGTAATTGGCTGGATTGGATTTATCCTGCTTTTTGTGGTCAGGACATACTTGGGCAATTTTCCGCATTGTCGGGTAGATGCCAGTGTTGTAGCTGTACTGGAACAGCTTGGCTAGGGGTGTGGCTAGTGTTGGGGCCTTCAGTACTCCAGCTGGGATGTTGTCTGTGCCCATAGCCTTTGCTATATCCGTGCGTTCAGCAGTTTCTTGATATAATGTGATTGAATCGAATTAGAAGACGACCGGCATCAGTGATGCTGGGGACATTAGGAGGACGAGGAGACATATCATACAAATCAGCACTTCTGGCTGAAGATGGTTGCAAATTCTTCAGCTTCATCTTTTCTAACTGACATTTTGGGCTCCACCATCATTGAGGATGGCAATGTTCGTGGAGTCTTCACCTCCCATTAGTTGTTTAATTGTCCATCACCCTTCACGATGGATGCGGCAGGATGGCAGAGCTTTGTTCTGATTCCTTGGTTGAGAGATTGCTTAGCTCTGCATGAACAAAATATCAGTAGAAGCGGAGAGAGTAAAGTTTAAGAAATTGAGGGCGAGTAGGTACTGGAACACCTGGCTATGCTTAGGATAGATAAGTCACCTGGTCCGTATGGCTTGTATCCCAGGTTGCTAAAGGAAGTGGGGGGGGGTGGGGGTTGGTGAAGAGAGTGGAAGGGCTTGCCATATACTTCCAATCTTCCCTAGAAATGGGGGAGGTGCCGGGGGATCGGAGAATGGCAACTGTGACACTATTCAAGAAAGGGTAAAAGGACAGTCCTAGCAACTACAGGGCAGTCAGTTTAACATTGGTAGTGGGTAAGGTTTTACAAACAACATTCAGGGAAAATAGTCAACAGGCACTTGGAGAGGTTTGAGTTAATTAAGGACAGCCAGCACAGATTTGTAAAAGGCAGATCACACTTGACAAGTTTAAGTGAATTTTTTGATGAAGCCAACAGAGAAGATTGAATGTAATGCACTGGATGTTGTCTATATGGATTTTAAAAACCATTTAACAAAGTACCACACAAATGGCTGGTTAACAAAACTGAGGCTCATGGAACAGGAGGCTCCGTGTCCGATTAGATTTTTAAAAATTGGCTTATAGACAGAAAACGGAGTAGTGATAAGTGGTTGTTTTTCAGACTGGAGGATGGTAGACAGCGGTGTTCCACAAGAGTTAGTGCTCGGACCACTGTGTTTTTTTGCTATCTATAAATGACTTGGATATTGAAATACAGAGTACAATTTCAAAATTTGCCGATGACACCAAACTTGGAAGTGGCAATCTGGGAAGATGATAGGAATCATTTGCAACAGAACCTAGATAAGCTAGCAGAATGGGCAGACAAGTGGTGGATGGAATTTAACACTGACAAGTGTGAGGTGCATTTGGTAGAAGGGACAGGGTGAGGCAATATATACTTAAGGGCACAGTTCTAAAGAGTGTGCAGGAACAGATGGAGGTGCATGTTACAACCATCACAGATGCCAGTCTTCAACCAATGCGTTTCACTGCACGTGAAATAAAGAAACAGCTGAAGGCACTAGATACTGCAAAGGCTATGGGCCCTGACAACATTCCGGTAATAGTACTGAAGACGTGCTCCAGAACTAGCCACATCCCTAGCCAAGCTGTTCCAGTACAGCTACAACACTGGCATCTACCCGGCAATGTGGAAAATTGCCCAGGTATGTCCTGTGCACACAAAACAGGACAAATTTAACCTGACCAATTACTGTCTTATCAGTCTACTCCCGATCATCAAAGTGATGGAAGGGGTCATTGACAGTGCTATCAAGCAGCACATGCACAGCAATAACCTACTCACTGATGCTGAGTTTGGGTTTTGCCAAGGCCACTCAGCTCCGGACTTCATTACAGCCTTGATCGAAACATGGACAAAAGAGCTGAACTCCAGAGGTGAGGTGAGTCACTGCCCTTGCTATCAACGCAGCATCAAGGAGCCCTAGCAAAACAGGAGTCAATGGAAATCGAGGGAAAAACTCTCCGCTGGTTAGAGTCATACCTAGCACAAAGGAAGATGGTTGTGGTTTTTGGAGGTCAATCATCACAGTCCCAGGACATAACGGCAAGAGTTCCTCAGGGGAGTATCCTAGACCCACCATCTTCAGCTGCTTCAGCAATGACCCTCCCTCCATCATAAGGTCAGAAGTAGGAATGATTGTTGATTATTGCACAATGTTCAGCACCATTCGCAACTCCTCAGATAATGAAGCAGCACATGTCCATATGCAGCAAGACCTGGACAATATCCAGGCTTGGGCTGATAAGTGGCAAGTTACATTTGTGGCTCACAAGTGCCAGGCAATGACCATCTCAAACAAGAGAGAATCCAACCATCTTCCCTTGACGTGCAATGACATTACCATTGCTGAATCCCCCATTATCATCCTGGGGGTCACCATTGACCAGAAACTGAACTGGACTCACCATATAAATGCTGTGACAAAAAGAGCAAGTCAGAGGTTGGGAATTCTGCAGCGGTAACTAATCTCCGTACTCCCTAAAGCCTGTCCATCATCTACAAGGCACAAGTCAGAAGTGTGATAGAATACTTTATACTTGCCTGGATGAGTACAGCTCCAACAATGCTGAAGAAGCCCACTTGAGTAGCACCCCATCCACCACCTTCAATATTCACTCCCTCCATCACCGATCACTGCAGCAACTCACCAAGGCTCCTTCGACAGCACCTTCCAAATCTCTACCACCTAGAAGGACAAGGGCAGCAGATTCAGGGGAACACCACCACCTGCAAGGTCACCTCCAAGCCACACACCTCCTGACTTGGAACTATATCACCGTTCCTTCACTATTGCTGTCAAAGTCCTGAAACTCCCTTCCGAACAGCACTGTTGATGTACCTACACCTCAAGGACTGCAGTGGTTCAGGAAGGCAGTTTACCACCACCTTCTCAAGGGCAATGAGGGATGGGCAATAAATGCTGGCCTAGGCAGCAATGCCCACATCCCCCGAACAAATAAAAAACAAACTGCAGCAATCTTTGAAGGTGGCAGGATACATTGACAGTGGTTAGCGAAGCATATCGGATCTTGGGCTTCAAAAATAGAGGCATGGAGGACAAAAGCAGGGAAGTTATGCTGAGCCATTTAAAAAGCTCTATGACTCTATGGGGGATCTTAATCACAAGGTTAGGCTGGAAAAGCTGGGGTTGTTCTCCTTGGAGCAAAGGAGATTGAGGGGAGATTTGATACAGGTGTATAAGATTATGACAAGCTTCGATAAGTTAGACAAAGAAAAATTGTTCCCAATACCTAATGGTACAAGGACTAGGGAACACAGATTTAAGGTGTTGGGCAAGATATACAGGGGGAATGTGAGGAACAACAACTTTATGCAGCGAATGGCAATGACCTGGAATTCGCTGCCGAGGGTGATGGAAGCAGAAACAATGCTTTCAAAAGAGAATTTGATGGGCACGTGAAGGAAATAAACTTGTAAGGCTATGGGGATTGGGCAGGGGAACGGGATTGACTGCGTTGCTCCATGGAGATCTGGGGTGGACTCAATAGGCTGAATGGCTTCTTTGTGCTGCAAATGATTCTATCTATAGCATACTGCTTCCATTGTTCAGCATGCATTTAGCTCCATATTGTAGCTTCACCATATTGGCACCTCATTTTTAGGTATGCCTGGTGCTGTCCCAGGCCTGCACTACTCATTGAATCAGGGTCCCCTGGCTTAATGGTAATTGTAGAGTGAGGGATTTGCCAGGTCAGGCGATTACAGGTGGGAGGAGTACAATTCTGCTGCTGATGGTCTACAGCGTCTCATGGATGTCCAGTTTTGAATTAGTAGTTCTCTTCTGAATCTATCCCACTTGGTATGGTGGTAGTGCCACAGAACGCAATGAAGGGTGTCCTCAGAATGAAAATAGGACTTCGACTCCACAAGGACTGTGTGGCGGTCATTCCAACCAATACTGTCATGGACAGTGTTACGACCAAGGTGGGAAGAGTGCACTGTTTATTCTAGTTCCACTTCTCCACAGGTCACAACATATATTTAAACTTTTCCACTTAGTGATACAGTCAGTCAATCACATACTCTATTTTTCCCAGGATAAAACCAACCAGCTTTCTTTATTAAACAGCAAAATTATCAGATTATAAAACAAGTCTTAACCAGTAATAAAGTAAAGCATAAACACACAGATTGAAATATAAAAGCTCCTTTTTTACCTTAGCCCCTCACACACACACATACACCAGTTAACCGGAAAAATAAAAGAGAATTTTGCTTTAGAGACAAAAAAAAAACATTTAGGCTGAATACTTTTTCATTCTTGAAAAAGATATGAAAAGATGTCCTTCGTTTGGTTTGGCGTCCAAAATGTGTATAGACGGCTGTCACTGGGATCTTCCAAGAACAGTTCTTTCCAGGCGATGGGTAGGCTTTCCAAGAAATGCAGCTGCAGAGGCTTCAGATAGGCCTCTGGCAGAAATGCGGCAACAGGGGTTTCAGTTCCCATACCTTCAAAATGCAGGGTTTCTTCAAATACAGGAGGAAAGAGGAGACTGACACACTGGATATGCAGGGTTTCTTCGCGAGAGCAAGATAAGCTGGGGTTACTTGCCAGGCAAAAAACCAAATGTCTTTTTTAACAATTCAAAATGAAACCAAAAACATGCCAAAAGTAAAGTCTCCTGACTACAATAAATCTTGACCTGTCACTTCTCTGTAAACATCTTCTCCAAGTCAAAACAAGAAGCTCCCTGCTGGTATTTTATCTGAAAACAAGTGCCTTCCAGTAAGGGCTTGTTTACAAGCCATGTCCAAGAAGCCTTCTGGTGACCTCTTTCAAGAAAAAACATAATGTTCAGCATCTCTTTAAGCTTCCAGAAGAACCAATGTCCATAATTCAACTATAAATCCTTAAAAAATTATTTTATAAAAGAAGCACTCTCGTAACAACAGATGCATACTTGGCAGGTAGATTGGCGAGTAGATTTTTCCCTCGTGTTGGTTCTCTTACCCCATCGCAGGTCTAATCTGGCAAGTCCTCCATGACTCAGCCAGCTCAGTCTGTAGTGCTAGCAAACCACTCTTGGTGATGCACATTGAAGTCCCCCACCCAGAGAAGATTCTATGGCCTTTCTGTATCAGGCTGTTGCTTGACTCATCTGTGGGACAGATTTTTGGCACAAGTCCCCAAATGTCATTGAGGAGGACTTTGCAGGGTTGATGGGCAGTATGTGTTTTTATTGTATCTGGTATTTAAGTCAATGCTGGGTGGTCTGTGAGATTTTATTATTCGACTTTTCCATAGCAGTTTTGGTACAACTGAATGGCCTGCTCGGCCATTACATAGGGCAGTTAGGTTGCTGTAGGTCTGCAGTCACATGTAGACCAGGATGGCAGATTTCCTTCCCTAAAGAACATTAGTGAACCAGATGGGTTTTTACAATATTGTGGTGGTTTCATTAAAATCTGTTAGTAGGGGAGTCAGTTGCTCTGTAAAGACTTAAGTGACGTGTGACTAATTTACTTGATTTTTTTGAGGAGGCCACTAGCATTGTGATCTCATTAAACCATATTGTTAAGGGACTTGATTGGCTACATGCTGGGAAGATGTTTCCCCTGGTTGAGGAGTCTAGAACTAGGTTTCAGAGTCTCAAAAAAAGGGGTCGGTATTTTCAGACTGGGATGAGGAGAAATGTCTTCACTCAGTGTTATGATTCTTTGGTATTCTCTACACCAGAGCCTGTGAATGCTCAGTTGTCAAGTATGTTCAAGGCAGAGATAGATTTTTGGGGACCATGGGAATTCTGGGAATGGTGCAGGAAAGTGGAGTGGATTTGAGGTAGATCAGCAATGATTATACTGAATGGTAGAGAAGGTTCCAAGGGCCTACTTATGCTCGTATTTGTTATGTTCATATGAGCCCGCCAGAGAAAGAAGTGAGACAGACTGAGAGAGCGTGCCACTTGTGAGAAGAGGAGCGCGCTGCGCAAGAAGAGCACTGCAAGTGAACACAGGGCTGTGTTCTCTCTGACAGTTGGGGAGTCGATCACAGTCACCCAAAGCCCAAACCCTTCAGAGGACAAGCTATATTGTCAGCACATCTAGTGGAAATCTAGAGAAGCAGGAGTGCTCCTCCTAGCTTCACACAATCCTGCAGACCACTGCTAGCCTGAGCTCACCCTACCCACCCCACAACTCCCATTTACCTTCTCCCTCCATCCCAGGACTTAACTGGAGACAGAAACAGAGTGAGAGAGGGGAGCACGGCGGGAGCAGAGGTTTAAAAACCACGCCAAAAGCCCAGAGTCGGAGACCAGAGACAGAGAGGGGAGCAGCAGGAGCGGAGCAGGGAAAAATCGAACAGTGACAGAGTGACGTCACAATCAACAGTGAGAGCAGGGAAACAGAGCCCCACTGGCGTGAGTACACAGTTACGCTTTTAATTTAATTTAAAACAAACATAGCATCAAACATCACAGGCAAGCAGGTGGGTGATTGGTTTGAGAAGAAGCTACCTGTTTGGTGAGTATCCAGTAAGTGATTAAGGTCCATTCTAATCCTAACATTTAAAAGAGTAAAGGAACTAGTGGTAAGCTTAAATATATTAAAAAAAGGAAAATAAAATAAATAATTGAATAAAAAATTTTAGTTAATTAAAACACATTAAGGATGGCAGGACAGGTCACGTGTCACGGCTGCAGCATGCAGGAGCTCCTGGATGCCAGTGTTATCTAGGGCAAACACGTCTGCAGTAAATATTTGCGGCTCGAAGGGCTTTGGCTTGGAGTCACTGAACTTGAGTCCTAGCTGCAGACACTGCCACACATCAGGGAGGGGGAAAAGTTACCTGGACATTTTGTACCAGGAGGCGGTCACACTCCTTAGGATAGGGTCTTCTGATTGGTCAGTGGTCAGGGACAGGAGAGTGTGGCTGCAGCTGAGGCAGGTAAGGGGACTCAGAGCAGGAGCCTCAGCCTTTGCGATTGTCCAACAGGTTTGAGGTTATTTCAGCTTGTTTGGATGAGAGTGGGGGTTGCAGGGTGGATCAGCAACCTGACCATGGCACCATGGTACATGAAGCCATTCAAGTGGAGGCAGAAAAAAGGAATGTAGTGGTAGCAGGGGACAGTATAGTTAGGGGAATTGACACTTTTCTCTAGCCAAGAGCAAGAATCCAGAAAGTTGTGTTACCTGCCTGGTGCCAGGGTTCGGGGACATCTGCTCAGGACTGGAGAGGAACTTAGTGGGAGGGGAATGATCCAGTCATCGTGGTCCATAGAGGTACCAACGACATAGGCAGGACAAAGAAAGAGGTTCTGCATAGTCAGCATGAGGAACTAGGTGCCAAATTAAGCAGAACCTCAAAGGTAATAATTGCTGCTTCACAAACCACTGACCACCTCCAGGCGCGTATCCATTGTCTCTCGAGATAAGGAGGCCCAAAAGAAAAGAAAGAAAGAAAATAAGATTAGAGAAATTAATGCGTGGCTCAAAGACTGGTGTGGTAGAAGTGAGTTCTGGTTCGTGGGACACTGGCACCAGTACTGGGGAAAGTGGTGGCTGTACCGTTGGGACGGTCTACACCTGAAACGTGCTGGGGCCGGTGTTCTACTGAGCCGCATAACTAGGGAAGTAGAGAGGGTTATAAACTGAATAGTGGGAGCAAGGGATCAAATTTGAGAAGATAGGGTAAATCAAGGAGTAGAGACAAGGCAAGAGAGAAAGGTATTAATATGGGAAATGGTAAACAGGAAGGGACAGAGGGCACAAATCGAAGAGTAAACCATCAGATAAGGCTGGAGGTTACAAAAATAATAAAAGGACAAAACTAAAGGCTCTGTACCTGATTGCACATAGCATTCGAAACAAAACAGATGAACTGAGAGCGCAAATAGAAATAAATAAGTGGTCATTGGATAGACATATGGATGAAAATGGGATAGTATAGGTCAGATGGTTTCACAGGTCGGCGCAACATCGAGGGCTGAAGGGCCTGTACTGCGCTGTAATGTTCTAATTCTATAAAAAATAAGTATGACCTGATAGCCATTACAGAGACATGGCTGCAGGATGACATAGATTGGGACCTGAATATTGAAGGGTATATGGCAGTTAGGAAGGACAGGAAGCTAGAAAAAGATGGAGGGGTAGCTCTGTTAAATAATTATGGCATTAGCGCAATAGAGAGGAATGACCTAATTTCAGGAGATCAGGATGTAGAAGCAGTTTGGGTAGAGATGTGAAATCATAAAGGCAAGAAGCCACTTGTAGGAGTGGTGTACAGGCCACATAACGTTAACCACACTGTAGGAGGGGATAAAGCAAGAAATAATGACAGCTTGTCAAAGGTACAGCGATAATCATGTGGGATTTTAACCTATATATGGACTGGAAAAATCAGATGGGCAGAGGTAGCCTAGATGAGGAATACATAGAATGTTTTCGGCATAATTTCTTGGAATACGTTCTGGAGCCAACCAGAGAGCAGGCTATACTAGATCTGGCATTGTGCAACGAGATAGCATTAATTAATGACCTCAGTTACGTCGGCCGTAGGTAGCAGCAATCATAATATGTTTGAATTTTACATTCAGTTTGAGGGAGAGAAGAGTGGGTCCAAGACTAGTATTTTAAACTTAAATAAGGGCAATTATGAGGGGATGAAAGCAGAGTTAGCTAAAGTGAACTGGCAAATCAGGTTAAGGGAAAGGTCAATAGAGATGCAGTGGCAGACATTTAAGGGGATATTTCAGAATACACAGAATAAATACATTCTAATGAGAAGGAAAAATTCCAAGGGTGGGACCCGCCATCCGTGCTTAAGTAAAATAGTTAAAAGAAAAAGCCTATAATTGCGCAAAGATGGGAGGCAGGTCAGAAGATTGGGACAGAGTATAAAAAACAGCAAAACTAAAAGATTGATAAGGATGGTAAAATTAGAGTATGAGTAAAAGCTAGCTAGAAATATAAAGAGTTTCTATAGTTAAAGAATTAACAAAGTGAGCGTTGGTCCTATAGAAAGCGAGTCTAGGGAATTAATAATGGATATGGGGATGGCAGATGAATTGAAGAGATATTTTGCATTGGTCTTCACTACTGAGGATACAAGCAACATCCCAGTATTAACTGCAAGTCAGGAAATGGGAGGGAGGGAGGAACTCAAGAAAATTACAATCACCAGGAAAGTGGTACTGAACAAATTGCTGGCGCTGCAGGCTGACAAGTCCCTGAGTCCTGATGAACTTCATCCTAGGGTGTTACAAGAAGTGGCTAGTGAGATAGTTGATGCATTCGTTTTAATTTTCCAAAATCCCCCAGATCCAGGGAAGGTTCCGTTAGATTGGAAAATAGCGAATGTAACTTCTTTATTCAAAAAAGGAGGGAGATAGAAAGCAGGAAACTGCAGGCCAGTTAGCTTAACATCTGTCTCAGGGAAAATGTTAGAAGCTATTATTAAAGATGTTCTAGCAGGGCACTAGAAAAATTCAAGGTAATCAGGCAGAGTCAACATGGTTTTGTGAAAGGAAAATCATGTTGAACCAATTTATTGGAGTTCTTTGAGGGAGTTACATGTGCTGTGGATAAAGGGGAAACGGTGGATGTATTGTACTTAGATTTCCAGAAGGCATTTAATAAGGTGCCACATCAAAGGTTATTGCAGAAAATAAAAGCTCATGGTGTAGGGGGTAACATATTGGCATGGATAGAAGATTGACTAGCTAACAGGAAACAGAGTAGGCATAAATGGGTCATTTTCTGGTCAACAAGATGTAACAAATGGTATGCCACAAGGATCTGTGCTGGGGCCTCAACTTTTTACAATTTATATAAATGGCTTAGATGAAGGGACCGAAGGTATGGTTGCTAAATTTGCTGATGACACAAAGATAGATTGGAAAGTAACTTGTGAAGAGGACACAAGGGGGCTACAAAGGGATATAGATAGGTTAAGTGAGTGGGCAAAGACCTGGCAAATGGAGTATAATGTGGGAAAGTGGGAAATTGTCCACTTTGGTAGCAAGAATAAAAAAGCATATTACCTAAATGGTGAGAGATTGCAGAGCTCTGAGATGCAGAGGGATCTGGGTGTCCTAGTGCATGAATCACAAAAGGATAGTATGCAGCTACAGCATGTAATTAGGAAAGCGAATAGAATGTTATCGTTTTTCGCAAGGGAAACTGAATACAAAAGTAGAGAGGTTATGCTTCAACTATACAGGGCATTGGTGAGACTACATCTGGATTACTGTGTACAGTACTGGTCTCCTTATTTAAGGAAGGATGTAAATGTGTTGGAGGAAGTACATAGAAGGTTGACTGGACTAATACCTGGAATGGGCGAGCTGTCTTATGAAGAAAGATTGGACAGGCTAGGCTTGTATCCACTGGAATTTCGAAGAGTAAGTGGTGACTTGATTGAAACATACAAGATCCTGAAGGGTCTTGACATGGTGGATGTGGAAAGGATATTTCCCCTTGTGGGAGAATCTAGAACTAGGGGTCACTGTTTAAAAATAAGGGGTCGCCCATTTAAGACAGATGAGAAGAAATTTTTTTCACTGAAGGTCGTGAGTCATTGGAATTCTCTTACACAAACGGGGGTGAAAGCAGAGTCTTTGAATATTTTTAAGGCAGAGGTAGATAGATTCTTGATAAACAAGGGGTGGAAAGTTAACAGGGGTAGGTGGAAATGTGGAGTAATCAGTTCAGCCATGAACTTATTGCATAGCAGAGCAGGCTTGAAGGGTTGTGTGGCCTACTCCTGCTGCTAATTCGTATGTTCGTAACTGCAGGTTGATTGATTTCAGAGACCACTGAAATTTGAAGGCTGCCATTTTCTCCAGGGTGCCTAATTGGCACCTGCTGCTCACTGGATTTATTCCAGTGAGGCCCAAGGATAGATTTAGGAATATCCTTGGCCCTTTCTCATCTTGCGTGCAAGTCAAGCCCACCGACCACTTCACACATTATCGGGCGCTATTGAATTCAGGCCCCAAGATGTCCTGCAGTTAACCTTTTTGCAATGCAGTTTAATAAACTGGTATTAGCTTTTTCAGCATCATAATGTGAATATCATTTGCACAGCACACATTCAAACAGTAAAATTTTTCAACGACTTCGATGATTTGGTGCTACTTTAAAAGGCTAGGCACATGCTCGGGCGCGCGTGAACGTGCACAGAAGCACTTTTACAAGAAATCACTCCCATTTTGGAATGCCTGTGAAAAATCCCAAGATTTCAGAGCTCTGTCAAGATCACAAATGAGTCTTTCATTTAGCTAGAAATCCCGTTTCTCACAATGAATTCTTAAGAGTTTGCATGTCTTAGCCGTATCCATATGAAAAACTCAACACATCTGTATTGAGGGAACTGACATCAATTATTTTTCAGGTTTAATCTGTAATCAGTAAAATAGGGATTGGGTTAACTTATGATCCCCGTAGAGACCACCAAACAAATGGAATCAAATCACCAACTGACCCCAATTTAGGAAACCAAACAGGCAAGATATCACTTATAAATTTTTGTCTCTTTCACTGGGCAATCCACCCAGAATATATGGCACCAAATTAGTCTCTCAGTTCTTCACAACTGTCGATCCTCAGGTAGATTTTCAGCTCCTTTCTCTAAGGATTTAGCCGCTATTCTTCTTCCGAAAGCAGTTCCCTCTCAATCTGAATTCCACAGGTGCGGGACTCACCGTAAGGCACATTTGTCCAGAACCTCCTCAGTTCTACTCACGACAGTCCTGATGGCACAGATTTACCAGTCTTCCCCTTATTGGAGTCCTTCAGTGAACACCTGTGCACTGTATGGCTGTGTCTGGTTAGTCGGCTACTTTAAGTTACAGAAACAGCTCCTAGATTTGGTCTTCACTTTCTTCTGTTTGCCGGTGCTCCACTCCTGGCTGGTCTGGGATGATTCTCTGTCTCCTTTTATCTGGTTCTAACTTGTGTCATTTTCCCTGGAACCCAGAAGTTGTTTTACCAGTTTTGGTTTCCTTTTCTGTTTCAGTTCTAGTTTTGATTTCAATTCTAGTTTCCCTCTCAGAGCCTAGAAAAAACAAGCTTTGCAATCACTGATTCATTCACATAGCAGGCAGGGAAGTTTTTTTAAAAATTCTTTCACAGGATGTGGGTGTAACTAGCCAGACCAGCATTTATTGCCCATCCCCAATTGCTTGAGAAGGTGATGGTGAGCTACCTTCTTGAACCGCTGCAGTCCATGTGGTGTGGGCACACCAACAGTGCTGTTAGGAAGAGAGTTCCAAGATTTTGACCCAGCAACAGTGAAGGAACCGCGATATAGTTCCAAGTCAGGATGGCGTGTGGCTTGGAGAAGCTCATGCAGGTGATGATGGTCCCATGCAACTGCTGCCCTTGTCCTTCTAGGTGGTAGAGGTCACGGGTTTGGAAGATCCTGTCGAAGGAGCCTTGGTGAGCTGCTGCAGTGCATCTTGTAGATGTTATACACTGCTGCCACTGTGCGTCGGTGGTGGAGGGAGTGAATGTTGAAGGTGGTGCTTGAAGTGCCAATCAAGCAGGCTGCTTTGTCCTGGATGGTGTCGAGCTTCTTGAGTGTTATTGGAGCTGCACTCATCCAGGCAAATGGAGAGAATTCTATCACACTCCTGACTTATGCCTTGTAGATGGTGGGCAGGCTTTGGGGAGTCAGGTGGTGAGTTACTTGCCACAGAATCCCAGCCTCTGACCTGCTCTTGTAGCCAAAGTACTTATACGTTTGGTCCAGTTCAGTTTCTGGTGAACAGTAACCCCCAGGATGTTGATAGTGGGGGATTCAGCAACGGTAATGCCATTGAACATTAAGGGGAGATGGTTGGATTTTCTCTTGTTGGAGATGGTCATTGCCTGGCACTTGTGTGGCACAAATATAACTTGCCACTTATTAGCCCAAGCCTGGATGTTGTCCCGGTCTTGCTGCATATGAACATGATCTGGTTCAGTATCCGAGGAGTCGCGAATGGTGAACATTGTGCAACCATCAGAAAACATTCCCACTTCTGACCTTAGGATGGAGAGGAGGTCATTTATAAAGCAGCTGAAGATGGTTGGATCATGTCAAGAAGGAAAAAGTCTAATTAACCATGCTTATTAAATTATCCACACTACTGTTACTTGCAGGGCAGAAGGAATTATTTTTAATATGAAAACAGAAAATGCTGTAAATACTCAGGAGGTCAGGCAGCATCAGTGGAGTTAAAAACAGAGTTCACGTTTCAGGTCTGTGACTTTCATCAGAATCTGAAACGTAAACTGTTTTTCTCTCCAGAGGCTGCCTGACCTGATGAGCATTTCCCGCATTTTATGTTTTATTTCAGATTTCCAGCATATGCAGTATTTTGCTTTTGTAGTAGGAAATATTTTTATTGGTCTTTGGTAAAATGAAGAACTCATAAGATACTGCTCTATTGACTTTTTCCTCCCGCAGACAATGGGCCAAAATGGGAAAGAAAATTGATATTTTTTCAGACAAATTGCAGATGTTTATATTTGCGATTTTACAAAATCAAACTAACTATTAGTGGAGTATAAAAACCACACTGTTGTGCAGTCAATAGACAACATTCATGATTAAACGCACAATGCTATTTCTTCTCAAAATTACAAAAACATACCGCACAATTCATTTGAAATTCCATCAACACCAGTTCAATTTATTAACTTTAATCAGAGCTACTGTATTCACAGCATTTCTTCCATAAACCACATACAGTTCCTTTTTATTCACCAGGGTATAATTGGAAGGAGTTATTTAGCAGGGGTAAAGGTTATATCCCTGAAGTTTTCTATTCTTTTGTACTGTGCCACTTCATTAGTACAGCATTTTCAAATTTCAGCTGCATATTTAAAATATTTTAAAATCAGTTTTGCAACAGGGTTGATGAATTAACATGCAAAGAAGAAAATCCTGTGATGAAATCAGAGACCAACACCAATATGTACCTGAAAGAATTTCGGATTTTAAAGGCAGGGAAATGAGAAGGCTCCTCACATCATATCGAGACAGCAAGAGTCCATCTGATCATTTACTAAACTATATTGAGAAAACTAACACCCTCATTCTTCTCAGTTTAAAATAAATCTAAAGTTAATTCTATTTGTGAGTTGTCCGTGTATTGTGCTGTTAACTGAAAAGCAGAAAATGTTTATGGGCGGCACAGTGGCGCAGTGGTTAGCACTGCAGCCTCACAGCTCCAGGGACCCGGGTTCGATTCTGGGTACTGCCTGTGCGGAGTTTGCAAGTTCTCCCTGTGTCTGCGTGGGTTTCCTCCGGGTGCTCCGGTTTCCTCCCACATGCCAAAGACTTGCAGGTTGATAGGTTAATTGGCCATTATAAATTGACCCTAGTATAGGTAGGTGGTAGGGAAATATACAGGGACAGGTGGGGATGTGATAGGAATACGGGATTAGTGTAGGATTAGTATAAATGGGTGGTTGATGGTCGGCACAGACTCGGTGGGCCGAAGAGCCTGTTTCAGTGCTGTATCTCTAAACTAAACTAAACAGAATGCGAAAAAAAACAAAAAACACTGGAGCTCATTTCACACCATGTCTAAGGCTAGCAAAATAACATTCATTTGAAAACTGCAAGCTGCTAGGTTTCAACTAAGGAGCTACATTGCAATGCACATCAGTACCCTCCAAAAGAGACTCTTAACTACATTACAGCAGCTTCCTAAAAAAATAGTTGATCAAGTCTAACGTGATCTTGGACTGTCTCTACATGGACAACCAAGGACATGGGTAAGCAAAGTTATGGTTGAGATCAAAAGCATTTAGTAAGCAAGAGAAATTACTAGACATATGCAAAAGACAGAATAAAAAATAAAGAAAAGCAAAAACCGCCACACATGTTCCCAGCATTGATTATGATAAATAAATAAAACATCTTAAAATGATTGAAGAGAAAAAATTTTGACCACAAAATAAATTACATGTACTTCAGCTTTCAGGAAACAGAATCAGTGAACTTCAATCCAGGAGATATGGTGAATTCAGTTGAGTGAAAGAGACAATGAGCTCTCTCAGACATTTATTTCAAAAAGGTTGTATATATCTTCCTCCTTGTAGCAAGCAACATCAAGTCCTCCCATTTGCCTCTACCACTGCAGTCATTTACATTTTATTCAGCAGCAAAACAACAAAGAAAGCTGCCCACAAAGATACAGTAATCTCTTTCTTGATGGCAGTTTAAATCTGGCACCAAGTCAAGAGGATCTCTCGGTGTGCAGCAGTGATGTCGGCAAGTAGAGTAAGCAGCCAATGGCATTTAAGTATTCTCAGAGATAGTAAATCATGAAGTAAAAACCACTGAATCCCTTGGCTTTTACTTTAAACTTCCAGGTAGCAAAATAAATGATGATTGGATTCAGAAGCTAAAATAAAGATAAACATTGGGGGGAAAAAAAACATTAAAAAGTGTATTTTCTATCAGAATGGAGAAATTTGACATTCAACAACTAGAAAATTAAATTCTCAGGGCCAGTGACGGTGTTTAGCAGTACTTATGAAGTTAGTAAGCTGTGAAAAATCCAGTTACACTTCATTCAACAAGGTGTAGCTTTTTTCAGGGTTCTTACAGCAAGACCAACAGCGTAAGGGTGGAAATTCTTATCAGCTCAAAGATTTCCCATTGATTCCGGAGTAGGAAGGTGGGGTAGGAGACACCTCACTCGGGCACTTCAGAAAGGACCTCAATCTTATTAGATTGGCAGCCTTCCACGGCATTAACATGGCACTTCAGCTAATTCCCTCACGACATCCAACGGTATAATTAACCAGTTAAGCTTCACCTACAATGAGCACCTGCTCCTGCTAACTGAACTGAGGTCAGGAAATCAGCATCTGTCAAACTATATTCCAAAACACACCTTCCCTAAAGATTCAATATTGCACCTCATCATTCAGTCACATTGGGATGTAAATATGCCATGCCGGTGCATCACTACAAATTTAGCAGTTCCTAAAGCAGACCAAAAACTAACCTACATTCCTAAACAGGAATTAATAGTTAATTATATATATTCAAAATACAAGCGTGCGGACACCAGCATATTAAGCCAGCAGACTCCCTGGGATATGAATCCTCAAGATATGACTCCTCTTTTTGTGTTGCTGAGAAGCTAAAGTCAATTGAATCAATGAAGTAAATTTCAAATCATATTTGTGCTTACATGTTGTTCAAACATTTCACGGGCGTAAATTGTTCTTCTTTCAGCTTTCTTTTAGGAATTACAGGAAGTCACATTAAAATGTAGGTACTGCATTTGTCAATTTAAGGACAGCCAAAATAGAACAGGAGGGTAATTTATTGCTGAAATTGAGAGTATGGTAAATATAATTTATTTCAAACATTTCAGAAGCTAACAAGAGCTGGATTAGCCACCAAGTGACCAGCTTTTGCCCAATTCAAAATTGGGCATTTAAAGTTCATTTACACCACAAGTTTATCAATAAGAGACATTTTTGGCTTTACAAGGAGGCTAACCTCATGTAATGTAAGACCTAAACTGACTGCAAAACGAAGCAGCACGAGACTCCCTTCTTCTAAGGAGTCTCAGTCAGCTTTGCTCCAGCAAAGCCAGATCCTGACTTGGATGCCTTTTGGCCATGACCATAACATTACTGTGAAGAGAAAGTACTTCTCACTGACACTTGTCCAAGTACACACACGTGCATCTAAAGCAACCATTTAGGGTCCATGACACCATATAAAACGTACTCACTCTCAAATACGTGCACAATGTTTTCAGTGTACTGTACCAATGGAAAATTGTACTTCTACTGCCTTACTTTTAATCACCATCAACTTATCATTACTGTAACTGGACTGTCCATTTGTAACCAAACTGATGGTTAGAGATTGGGTTTCTTTTACCATTACAAAAGAAAAGCCAAAAAACTTTACAGGAATGAATTGAGAATATACAATTTCAGCATTGAACACCCAGCAGTGCCTTAACTCCTGTTGGGCATTCTAATTAACCCTCTTTACATCTCATACAGTATCTTCTGAAGTCATCAACATTCATTGTTGCAACAATTAATATATTTAGTCAAGTAAAATGTATGAAAGTAACTAAGTTTTTTTTAATATTATACATATATATATAAACTGGTGTTGATTGTGACATTTCTGCTTTAAAGCCAGATAATTCTGTAAACACCTATCACATAGCAATGAAGGATTCTCACGGAACAGAGAATTGTGTACATTACTCCTGGAAACAAACTATATTTGAAAAAAATTCTTGTCTCATGACTATGGTACAAGGAATAAGAGTACAAATTAAATCTATAGAATAAATGCAGTCCTAAATGAATTCAATGCTATCCAATATCTGCAAGGTTTCAAATAACATAACACAATCTTTTCTTGGACAGTCATGAAACCTAATGTTGAATTTCTTTCTTTTAAAAATATATTTTTATCATGCATCACTCAGCAATTGAGTGGAGCAGAAAAACATATGATTGCTAGTAAAAGTACTGCAACTCAATGTTTTCTCACCCTGCTTGCATCTGAGATTAATGAGTCACCACACAGAGAATTGCACGAAGTGAATCCTCATCAAACTGAAGTAGTATTATTGCAGTACCCTCAAACAATGGAATTCTCAGGACTGCTCCTGTGCACATACACAAGGAATTAAACACAGTATTTGTAATGGAATTTCAAATAACATCACTGAAGTAATAATTTTTTTTACTGGTGAGCTGAACTCGTGGCATTGTTCGTGGATAGACTGTAGCAAAGTTATGATATTTAGCTTGTGAAATGGTCTTAAAGAATCGGAGCAAAGCAGGGAGGAAGCTTGAGGGGGAAACACAGCATGAATATGGGAACCAAGAAATACAACACAGCATGCAGGGGGAGGGTAATAGAGGGACTACCAGTAAGTGGCATGTCGTAGGGGTGGTGCCAAGAAGTGGAGTACAATAGGGACAAGAATGGGAGAAAACCAGGAACAGAACAGTGTAGCAAGCAATGAGTAGCTGAAAAAAAATGTTAAATGTAAGCAACTGGACTACAACAGCTTACCTAATTAAGTGTCGACAACGTGCCGAATGACGACAGGAGTGCTGAGAATTATGTTCCTCTGGATCTGATATCCAGTCAGAAAGAGGTATCAGAAAAAGTTGACCGTTTGTCCCATTAGGAGATGGAGATGAGTCATTAAAGCAACATGATTTTTTTTTTAAAGAAGTGATTGACATGGCATCTGGTGGGATTTAAATTCAATTAAAAAATCTGGAATTTCAAAAAAAAAGCTAGTCTCAGTAATAGTGACCATTAGACCACTGTTGAATATCATAAAAACCCATCTGTCCTTTAGGGAAGGAAATCTGCCATCCTTACCTGGTCTGGCCTACATGTCACTTCAGACCACAGCAAAGTGGTTGACTCTTAAATGCCCTCTGAAATGGCCGAGCAAGCCACTCAGTTGTACCAAACCGCTAGAGAAAAGTCTAAAAGGAATGAAACCAGACAGACCACCCAGCATCGACCCAAGAACCGGAAACGACAACGGTCGGCCCTGCAAAGTTCTCCTTACTAACATCTGGGGGCTTGAGCCAAAATTGGGAGTGCTATTCCCAAGTTGCTAATCAAGCAACAGCCTGACAGTCATACTCACTGAATCATACCTTACAGACAAAGTCCCAGACACCACCATCACCATTCCATCTTAACATGGGTCTGCGGCAGACAGTGAGGGTGTCAACAAGGGGGAAATTCCTACTTGACCTTGTCCTCACCAATCTACCTGTCGCAGATGCATCTGCCCATGACAATATTGGCAGCAGTGATCACCACACTGTCCTTGTGGAGACAAAGTCGCATCTTCACATTAAGGATACCCTCCATCGTGTTGTGTGGTACTACCACTGTGCTAAACTGGACAGATTTCAAACAGATCCAGCAACTCAAAACTGGGCATCCATGAGGCGCTGTGCGCCATCAGCAGAATTGTATTCAACCACAATCTGTAACCTCATGGCCTGGCATTACCCCCACTCTAACATCAAGCCGGGGGAATGAACCCTAGTTCAATGAAGAGTGCAGGAGCGCATGCCAGGAGCAGTACCAGGCATACCTAAAAATGAGGCGTCAACCTGGTGAAGCTACAACACAGGACTACATGCAGGCCAAACAGCAGAAGCTGCATGCAATAGACAGGGCTAAGTGATCCCACAACCAACAGATCAGATCTAAGCTCTGCAGTCCTGCCACATCCAGTCGTGAATGGTCGTGGACAACTAACTAACTAACAGGAGGAGGAGGAGGCTCGACAAATATCCCCATCCTCAATGGGGGAGCCCAGCACATCAGTGCAAAAGACAAGGCTGAAGCATTTGCAACCATCTTCAGTGTCAAGTGGATGATCCATCTTGGCCTCCTCCTGAGGTCTCCTGCATCACAAATACCAGTCTTCAGACAATTTGATTTACTCCGCACGATATCAAGAAACGGCTGAAGGCACAATATACTGCAAAGGCTATGGGCCCTTACAACATTCCGGCAATAGTACTGAAGACTTATGCTCCAGAACAAGCCGCGCCCCTAGCCAAGTTATCCCAGTACAGCTACAACATTGGCATCTGTCAGACAATGTGGAAAATTGCCCAGGTATGTCTTGTCCACAAAAAGCAGGACAAATCCAACCCAATCAATTACCGCCCCATCATTCTACTCTCGATCATCAGCAAAGTGATGGAAGGGGTCGTCGACAGTGCTATCAAGTGGCACTTGCTCAGCAATAACGTACTCACTGACGCTCAGTTTGGGTTCTGCCAAAGCCACCCAGCTCCAGAGCCCGTTACAGCCTTGGTCCAAACATGGACAAAAGAGCTGAACTCCAGAGGTGAGGTGAGAGTCACTGCCCCCGACATCAAGGCAGCATTTGACCGAGTGCGGCATCAAGGAGCCCTAGCAAAACAGGAGTCAATGGGAATCAAGGGGAAAACTCTCCACTGGTTGGAGTCATAACTAGTACAAAGGAGTTCTGAAGAAAGATTATAGACTTGAAACGTTACCTCCCCTTCTCTCTCCACAGATGCTGCCTGATCTGCTGAGTATTTCCAGCACTTTGTTTTTACTTTAGATTTCCAGTAACTGCAGTATTTTTCTTTTATTCTAGTACAAAAGGAAGATGGTTGTGGTTGATGGAGGTCAATCATCTCTGTACCAGGACAGCACTGCAGGGGTTCCTCAGGATAGTGTCCTAGGCCCAACCAACTTCAGCTGCTTCATCAATGACTATCTCTCTGTCATAAGGTCAGAAGTGGGGATGATCGCTTATGATTGCACAATGTTCAGCACCACTGACTCCTTAGACACTGAACCAGTCCGTGTCCATATGCAACAAGGCCTGGACAACATTCAGGCTTGGGCTGATAATGGCAAGTTATAACCACGCCACACAAGTACCAGGCAATGACCAACTCCAACAAGAATGAATCTAACCATCGCCCCTTGACATTCAATGGCATTACCATCGCTGAATCCCCCACTATCAACATCCTCGGGATTATATTCAGCACAAACTGAACTGGACCAGACACAAACATTATGGCTGCAAGAGCAGGTCAGAAGCTGCAATTCTGTGGCGAGTAACTCACCTCCCAACTCCTCAAAGCCTGTCCACCATCTACAAGGTACAAATCAGGAGTATGATGGAATACTCTCCACTTGCCTGGATGAGTGCAGCTCCAGCAAGGCTCAAGAAGCTCGACACCATCCAGGACAAAGCATCCTGCTTGACTGGCACCCCATCCACCACCTTCAAAATTCACTCCCTGCACTACCATTGCATAGTGGCAGGAGCATGTACCATCTACGAGATGCACTGCAGCACCACAACAAGGCTCCTTCGACACCACCTTTCAAACCCGCAACCTCTACCACCGAGAAGGACAAGAGCAGCAGATGCGTGGGAATACCATCTTGCAAGTTCCCCTCCATGTCACACACCATCCTGACTTGGAACTATATCACTGTTCATTCATTGTCACTGGGTCAAAATCCTGGAGCTCCCTTCCTAACAGCACTGTGGGTGCACAGACACCACATAGACTGCAGCGGTTTAAGAAGGCAGCTCACCACCGCCTTCTCAAAGGCTATTAGGGATGGGAAATAATTTATAATGGAGCTTGTTAAGCATATTATTTAATATAGGCTATGACTGTAAAACTACACGATGCATGGACAAACTGTTGATGCCAAAAGCTAGCGACAAGAATTTTTTTTTACTGCCCAAGAATAGTGGATATATGAAATACACGGTTCATGTTACGGCTTGGAAAATTATGACAGTTCTCAGAAATGCCCAGTCAACTGAAGCTGAATGAAATTGGTTGAAAAACAGATACCTCCCCCCACCCCTTGCTCCTTGGTTTGATTTCTTTAATGAATAGTCTAGTTCATTTTCAACTATGTTTGGCTGCTATAAATATAAAGTTGTCTTCTGGGTAGAACACACAGGTTGCTTTGAGGTTAGACATCCAATCTATTTTGGTTTATGCCATCCAAGAGCATTTAGAAGGGATTACCACAAAGTGTTCACAGCAACTGCTTCTTCATTCGTCGATGGCTGTCTAATCCTTCGCAGAGGTGCTGAAAGGAAATCCTTGAAAGAGAACAATGAGATCTCTTGCAAGAGTTACTTGAAGTTAAATATATGTATCAGTTTTAAAACGTTACATAGTCAGCTTGGGTCAGCTCATAAAATGCTCAAGGTCAGGGATAGTCATTAACACTTGGTAGGTTTGGTTCGGCTAGAATGATTAGAAGGGGGAATGGGTAAGCTTGTGGGGTTTTTTTGCCTTGAGTTTTAACTTTTGTGTTTATTAATGCGATTTTTATTTTAAAGGTAATATAGGAGGGTGAATGAGGTACTATAATGTGGCCATTTGAAAGAGATAAAGTTAGAGGGCCGAAATAAATGGGTTGGAGTGTCAGGCTAGACGAGTTTGCAAAAATCAATCATGGGCAGTGAATTGCTTTGGGACATGCTGACAATATGGAAAGCGCAATGTAAACACAAGTTCTTTCTTAACTTGCGCATCAGTTACGTTTATATTGGCTGTCGTTTTCAACTCTATAGCTGGTTCTTTTCTGCTTTCATTGTCCTATTAGTCATACTTTGAAAAAAATCTTACTTCCACAAACAAGAAATTCCCCAATCATATCACAACAAAAAAATTCCCTTTCAAATAGCCACATTATATAGCCACTCACCCTACTATATCACCATCAAAATAAAACAAATCACGTCAATAAACACAAAAGGTAAAACACAGGGCAAAAGAGAAAAGAATCACAAGCGTATCCATTCCACCTAGTAATCATTTCAGTCTAAGCCAACCTGCCAGATGCGAATGAATACCCCTGAAATTAAGCAATTTATGAGCTGACCCAAGCTGAATATATCGCATTTTTTTAATTGATTCCACACTGAACTCCTGCAACAGATCTCATTGTTCCCTTTCAAGGATAATTTTTTTTACATCTCGGCAAATAAAACAAAATAGCTAACTTGCAAGCTATTGTTGGAGTGCAGGAGAGAGCGTACTGCAGTGCAGCCTTGCAACTTCTTTGATAACATACATCAATTAAACAGTCTGGAGACCATGACTATATAAAATGCACAACAAAATAAACTACACATTAATTTATGCTCTGCCCACATGGCAACTTGCTCATCCAAAGGCAAAGTGTCCCATTATCAAACTGTGACCATCCTAATCTTCAACCTTCAGACAAACCGATATCCCAGACTCCCTCCAAGTCTGGAATTTCTTTGTTTGAGGCTAATTTACAATAACACACACAATTATAATTCTTGTCTGATTTACAACTTAAATTTAGTCTATTTAATTCCATAACTCACTGATACACAAATTTTATTTTTGTGACTTTGCAGAATTACCATAATATCTCAATTACAAATTCCAATGCTGTATAAATTATTCTAACTTTTATAACTGCCATCAACTCTTCAAAAAAAAAGCTATATATCCTCTATTTGAGAACTCAAAAACATAATGCAGCTGTGTTATATTCAGATCACATTAAGTGGGATACAACGCACATATCCAGATTATATCACTTATTAGTTATACCTAATTGAAGACAAGCGTATTACATTTTTAATTGATACACAGAGATTAGATTTACTTTAATTACAATTGTTACGCCCAGGTGAGACAGGTGTCTAGGGTTCTCTTTCAGCCTTCACCTGGTCTTATTCTAACAGGTTTTAATTTTAAACACATTGTTTTGAGCTCCCCCTTGGTGAATCCTTCTTCACCACTTTCCAATTATAAGACAAAGAAATGAGCATAAACAGGCTTTCTTAGGTTGAAAGAAAAGTGAAATTTATTAAACCTTAAACTTAAACTCCAATTCGGTTAGCACCTACGGATACATGCCGCACCCCACGCTAGCATGCATATGCGATAGGCACAAGCAAATGGAGACAGAAAAGAGAAGAAAAATAAAGTAAAATAGTTTGAGGCAATCTCTGAAGAGGGGTTTTTACTGTGCTTCGAGCTCGCTGTAGTCCTTGATTGTAGGTAGTTTAGCTTTTAATTGGGGCCCAGTATTCTTCTTAAACCTTGTTCACTGTAGGAGACTTTTCTCTCTTGGGGTTCATGTGTCTTCAGTTCCGTGAGAAAGAGATGAGAGCAGACAAGAGAGAGGTGTTCTCAGTCCAGGAGAAAAGAGCTTTCTGAGTTCTCTCAGCAAATGCAAATTCAAAAACTCCAACAGTCAGTCAGTCAGTCATGTGACTAAACTGGTCTAATCACTACTTCTGTGTATTGGGGAAGCAAGGACTGGGTCCTTTGTTCCAACACTATCTGCTAGCATGCAAATATCTTTTCAGTCAGGGGCTTGGCAATTCCCTGTGATAGGCCCTCTTTTCTTCCCAGCGACAATTTTAAGTTTTAATTTTCATGTAGCAAAATAATGGGTGCTTCAATCTTGGCAGGTGGGGGCCTGCATGAAAAAATCTTCTACTGCTCATATTAACACAAATGCATTTTATACTGTATTAAATTATATCCATTGTTGTGCAAACTTTATACTAACACCATGTATGCTGTATGTAGTTTAAACTCACAAGCAAGAGGAAAAAAGTTAGTTTCAGTCAATGTAGCGATCGAGCAGGTGACATTTTGTATGAGGGATAGAAACCTTTCAAGTTTGGGGTGTAGAGTCATGCAACCTTAACATTGTTGTAGAAAATACAACTATATGAATTAAAGAAAATTACTTTATATTGTAGAGTATATTCTTTCATCTTTCCACAGCCTCACTGCAATTTACTCAGTCATGTGTGCCGCCTCCAGAATTCTTTAATCCTCTGACTCTTGCCTTTTGTGCATGCCCTTTGCAAAGCCGACAGCTGCCCTGAATTCCCACCATAAAATGCTCCACACTTTTTTTTTAAAAATGGCATTTACAAATCCCTTTGACCAAGCTTTCAGTAAGCCCTTCAAATCTCTCACTTCCTGGATGAGTATAGTTTCCCTTACTTCGGTGATTGGTGAACTGCTTTCAGATGTTTATCTTACATTAAAGACATTATATAAAGTTCTGCTTATGTTCTTCAGTTTGGGTCAATTCCTGCAATACATGCTGCTCCTTCTGTACTTTGGGAGCTGCCCAGGAAAAGGTAGTCTGGAGAAATTTAAATTTATGCATAATCTCTTAATGTGCGTAAATTATTCATTTTGTGTTAAACATGTTATAAATTTTATTTTTATAATAGCATAATGCGCGAGGAATTATAACAATGGCTGCATGTTGAAGAAATGTTTAGGTTGTAAGGGGCTGAACAGAAATTTTGCGAAGGGGCAGCAAGAGTGGAAAAAGATTTTAAGGAAATAGATGAAAAACAAAAAAATAAGCAACTCAAAAGAAAAAGAGCAAAGGTCTCCCAGAAAACTGGGAGACAGAGGTTGAAGACAGTACATCTGTTACATAAGTTTTCCTTTGTAATTTTTTCCCCCCACCACTGTTAGTTAAATGGCTTTTGCAGTGTAACAGTGAATGCAAAGCTTCTTCTCATAAAAGGAAAAGTTGCAGCCAATCTACCTGATATGATACTGTTCCTTGATAATTGCTGGCATTAGAATCTTGAGCAATCCAGTTCTCTGTACCAAGTACTGTGATCTGGTTCTGCAGCAAAATTGGTTACAAGAAAGAACAGCCTTGGATGAACCCCATGGTGGACCTTTTGGTTCTTCTCCTTTCATCTACTCAGGAATTATTGCCAAGTTCTCAGGTAATCAACGCATGCAGATCTAATTGCTAACCAGAGCAAGGGCTCCAGGGACAACAGCTCCAGTGATTTTATTTTTCCTCAACTTTGCTCCTTAATATCAAGATTAAAATTGAAACTAACATTTCCTACAGTAACTGTCATCTGCTGTCAAAGCTGATGCAAATGGGGAGCAACAAATACTCTATGCTGGCTACTAATTTGACGTTGAAATAAACAGGACAGCATGCGTTCGGAAAAGCAAAGTGGACGTTGGAGTTGCAAAATTCAACACCAAATTTAGAACTGAAAACTAGAATAAATCAGGCATAATGTCTTAATGCATTCGCAGATCTAACGAACAATGGGCAATCATACAGCAGGTGTAATACAAGCACACTCTGTCATTGCATCTTTGAACCATTAGAATGTGGCCATTTCCTCAAGGCTTTCACTTCGTTTTAATTCACTGTCAGCATTCATTGCCCAGAGTTGCCCAAGGTGGTAATGATGGAATGACTTCTAAACTGCTGCAGTCTGTGTGGTGCAAGTGCTTCCATAATGCTATTTGGTAGTGTTTTCCAGGATTTTGACCCAACAACGAAGGAACCATGACAATATATGTCCAGGTAGAACGTTGTGTGACTCGGAAGCACTGGTATTACCATGCACCTGCTGGCCTTGTCCTGCCAGTTGGGAAGTGCTGCCAAACACCTTCTGCAGCCACAGCACAAGATCATGGAGGGGGGTTAGATGTTCAGGCTCATGAAGTGCCAATCAAGCTACTTTGTCTCGAATGGTATTGAGCTTCTCGAGTGTTAGAGCTTTACCCATACAGACAAGTGGAAAGTACGCCATCACACTCCTGACTCCTGCCTCAGAGGCTTTGTGGAGTCTGGAGGTGAGTCACTCGCCACTGAATACCCAGCCTCTGACCTACTCTTGCAGCAGCTGAGTGTGTGGCACTGGTCTAGTTCGCTTTTTAGTCAATGGTGACCATCCAGGATGTTGATGGCGCGGGAATTCAACAATGTTAATGCCATTGAATATCAATGGGAGGTGGTTTGGCTTTCTCTTGTTGGAGATGGTCATTGCCTGACTTTGTATGGCGCAAATGTTAATTGCCACTTACTAGTCCAAGCTAAGCTGCATGTGAGCATGAACTGCTACTTTATCTGAGGAATTGCCAATGGAACTGAACACTGTACATTGAGCAGGAAACGGGCTGAATTTTGACGTTATGATGGGGGGGGGGGGGGGGGGGGAAAAGAGTCATTGATGAAGCTAACAGGACTTAGGACACAGCCTGATAAACTCCTGTAGCAACATCCTGGGATTGAGATGGGACCGCAACAACCACATCTTCCTTCATGTCAGGTCTAGCTCTAGCCACTGGAGAGTTTTCTCTCAAAACCCCAATGACTTCAGTTTTACTTGGTCTCCATGGTGCCACACTCTGTCTAATGCTGATTTGAGGTTGAGGGCTATCACGCTCACCTTATGTCATGAATTCAGCTCTTATGTTACCTTGAACCAAAACTGTAATGAGGTCTGGAGCCAAGTGATCTTGGTGGAACCTAAACTGAGCATCAACAAGCAGGTTATTGGACGAATAAGCAGTGCCTAATGGCACTTATTTTGGGAGAGAGACGGGTTTCTGCCAGTATAATGTCATTCTTTCTTTTAAACATAACACAAGGCAGTAACATCAGAGGACAAGATCTATAAAGACAATTAAATACCTGTAACTAGAATTTTACAACCCTCAAGATGACTGTATGTTCCTCGAACAGCCGAGCTTCATATCTCCTGACTGGCAAGTTCAAGTTCTATAAGGGCTATCACTCCAATGCAAGCTTCAAACATGTAAACAGCATCAACTTATTGGAAGCTATTTCTGCAACAAAAAAAAGTCGCTGCATTATTTCCCAGTAATGAAATGCTGATGATTCTGCAGGGATCCTGTAACAATTAATGCTTCAACAAGGCCATCATTCTATACCAATACAGAATGGACCGATTACATTTCTTTCACACCAGATTTTATGACATGTATAAATTATATAGTCAAAAATGAGTAGACAGTAACTTGAAAGTTACAACAGGTGTAGTGTATATAAATTTTCAGAAGGCACTCAACAAGATGTCTTATAACAGGTTTGTTAAAAACATTCAGAAGAAATGTAACATTTGTAGAAGGATCATTGACGGACATGAAAGGAAGAGTTAGGGTAAATGGGTGTTGTTTGGATTAGACAAAGGTTGGGAGTAGTGGGCTCCAGGGACTAGCAAAGGGTTCACTTCAATTGTCTGTATGGATAGATGATTTAGACTTGGGTATAATCTCAAAATGTGCTGATGACACAAAAGTAGGGGGCTTGCCAAACAGCAGGAAGAACAATAGGAAAATTTGAAGAAGGCACACTGGCTATTGAAATGTGCAGTTGCAAGTGTGAGGTGATATATTTTGGGGGGGGGGGGGGGTGCGGTGGGGGCAGACAAGGAGTTGGAGCACACACAATAAAAGAGAAGGGTGTGGATGAACAGACTTTAATGTTCAAATACATAATTTCTTGAATGCACAAATGCAAGTAAGTAAAGCTTTTTAAAAAAAAAAGTACAACAGCATTTGTGTTGTTATAAAGAAATGGGGCATGAGAGTAATTTCTTTATGCAGAGTCGTAGGTAGTAAAGAACGTTTTGCCACAAGGAGTGGTTGAACTCATTGCACCTTTTGTGGAAATTGGATAAACATTTTAAGCAGAGGAGATACAGGGATATGGGGAAAGATGGGGGGGGGGGGGTAATAGGATGCGTTTGGATTGCTCTACTACGCTTATTATAATCTCATTTTGGATTCAGATGATTATAAGCTGTTTCAGCTTGCTCCTCTGGTTTATCAGCCTCTCAAAAAAAATGAATGCCTTTTAATCACTACCTATTAATTTTCTGAGCCCCTAATGTATTTATTTTGTACTACTAAAAATAAAAACACATGAAAACTACAAAGTTAACGTTTCGGGTCAGTGACCCTTCTTTGGAACAGTTCCAAAGAAGGGTCACTGACCCGAAACGTTAACTCTGCTTCTCTTTCCACAGATGCTGCCAGACCTGCTGAGTGATTCCAGCATTTCTTGTTTTTGTTTCAGATTTCCAGCATCCGCAGTATTTTGCTTTTATGAAAACTACAAAGCTTGCCACACATTACAGTTTACCTTTTTTAAAAAAGCAGGCAATTATCTTAGCTCAAAGTTTAATATTCTTGCACACAGCCACACTGCATAAAACAAAGCAGCACCAACAGCAGGACAACTCCAAAACCTGCCTCATATTGAGATGGGCCATTTAATTATTCAGCAAAGTAAGCAAACATTTTCCTGTTAAAATCTACAAAACAGTTTTTACCCCCTTCCCTGAATGGTCATAGTGTGTGGTACAGCATGGGGCATGCAGGCCAGACAGGTTTCAAATCTGATCCATGCTCTGTGCAATGCTTCCTGACCTCAGTAGTAATTCAATTCGTCTTTCTGGGGAGACATCACAACCGAAGTTCCCATTCCTAGAAGTGTGCAGATACTGTGATAACAGGATCAAGTTCAATTGCGGCAGCCCTAGTTAAACAGTCCACCAACATTCACTCTCCAGGCCTGTGCACAAAGAACAGCCACAAAGTATCAAAGCCCAGTGTGGTTGGTGGAGCTATATCCTAATCTAATTGCCTTCAGATGAGCAAGAAATTCTAGAGAGAACTAGAGTCAAAAGTAAAAGTTTCCAAACATTTTTTCAATTAAACATTGAATAATGTCCTCTGAAATTGTTCATTGTTGACTTTATTCTACTTGTGAGAAAGACCTCCAAATTCATTCCTACATACACCATAAGGCAGCATTTCCATTTGGTTATTGGAGTTTATCCGACTAAGCCTTCAAAAGCACCAAAAGGTGTGAAGCAGTCTGAAGGATTCATTTTCAAACAAACTGCAAGGTTTGCATGCACCATAGCAAACAAAGATTATTTATGAAGTCAGTTGAAAAATGGCAATAGCAGCAGTGTGCCTGGCAAAACAGTGTGCCTGGCTTTCCTCCCTGTTTATTGAATAAATCACAAAAAAAATTTTTGAAGTGCAAAAGCAGGAATGTCACCCCATGCTAATCAGAACACCAAAGTAAGAAGACTTGGCAGACAAAAAGTTCGAATGGCAACAGACAGCCTATTATTGCATCTTTAATTATGTCACATCTTATTATTGTTCTACTTTACACCTTGGCAAGTTTAGCAGGGGAATAGTTTCATTAATATGAAAAATTTCATGCATCATTCATTACAGAACAAACTCAAGCTACACTATATCTTGCACCTGAGAAATTATGCATATGACAATCGTACTTATACTTGCCAAATTATAGGAAGACAGAACGTACAACAGTATTTATTTAATGTCTTCAGTCCCTCAGGAGCTCATTGTTGCTTTTTGTCGAGCTCTTGTAAATAGAACCAAAGGGCAGCAAATTAATGGCCTTGACCATGTATTACGCTCAGCCTCTGGCTGAAGACACAAACTTGAGGCACACAACCATCAATAGATGACTAAAATATATCAATAACCATAATATAAACTGAAGCACAAGTTCTACTGACCCACACATAGCTGAGATTAGGGGAAAAAAAATTAAGAACTGTCCGATAGGTTTAACCAATCCTAAATTCTGAATGTTTAATTGTGCATTGATGCAGAGCTCCAGCTGGCACAGGATTAAGCAAAGTAGTTGCAGAGGCAAGAACATTTTCTATACTGGAGTTTCAGGTCAATTCAATGAAAAGCACAAGAGTGGCATGTTTGATGCACTGCAGGACGGAGTAAGAGTATTCACAAATACAATTCTCCAAATCACAAATTCTAGATCTCAAGTCACATCATCAGGAAAAGTGTCAAATGGCACTCACCCAATAGATCACCAATATGCAAAATAAAATCAGAATTCAAGCTATTCCAGGCTGTTATGAGCATCGAACAGCCGATCATAGTTCGTTCTGGAGAGCCCTTAAAAGTCTTTTTTTTTTTAAAAAGACATAAGAAATGGGGTTGGGAGTGGTGCAGAAAAAAAAACTTAGAAATACAAAACGTATCACAGATCAGTTGCTTGGTGTCTCAAAAAAAAGCTTCCCCAAGAGATTTTTAAAATCTTTGCAGTTATAGCTAACAGTAACATGCATATTGATAACACAGGAAAAAATATTTTTAGACATTGTCTTTCTCCAAAGGTCAAGTGAAAAAAATTAGATTTGGTAGGAGTTAGCAAGGCAATCAATTACACACAATGCTAAGCATTTTCCTTTTCAAAGTCTTAACAATCCTCGCACTACTGCCTGCTGTCTTGCAGCAAGATGGACACTGTTTTGTACACAACAACCGTGAAGTCCAGGCAGTTAAAACATGAAAAAACAAATGAACTGAGCCCCCCGCCCCCCCCGCAAAGTTTGGGGCACCATTTTGGATTGTGTGAAAGTGATGAAACACATCTGATATCATGGATTGAATATTTTCTGTTGGAGACATAAGGCACCAGATTTTTACTTTGAGGTATGATTTGAAGACACAATTAGTACAATATGATATAAAATCTTTATTCGACAATCTTTTCTTCCTTTGTATTCTTTTAGGCTCTCCATGTTCAGGCACACAACCTTCTCTAATGCTGTTGCCAATCTTGTTTTAATGACAGTGACACTAAAATATTTGTGAACATATTCAAGAAAAAGCACAGCCAACCAAGAATCATCTTTTTTCTCCCTTTAAGGAAGCATCTGGACTCTGCTCAACAAAGTCATTACACCTGTAGGTCAAATGACAGACAGCAACTCACACCTTAATCTAGAACACTGCAGCCTGCGATGTTGCACCTCAATGCCACCTCACAACATCTTGTGAAACTCCGTTCTTTAAATACATGTACCAGATATATATCAAATTCAAAGTGGAGTATAGTGCAGTACACCTATGAAGGGAGACAGCAGACCAGAGGATTTTGCATGGACCCAAGTCCAGCTTCTACAGTCTAATAGTGGTGATATATAGCTATTAAAAGTGCTCCAATAGCTTTTAGTTCCACATATTATCCATTCACATCACAGACCTGCCTTCTCGTGCCAGCGGTCTAACTTTTAGGAGCTCACCCACTTTAAATTTTCTAAATCAAAGACAAAACAATTTCACAGGACACTTTTGGGCTTTTAGCTGTGAAGCAAATTATGGAGTCTTGACACTAATGTCACAGCTTTCAGAATAATACTAGGATATGTAATTTAATTCTGCAGAGAATGAGATAGCTCTACCTACACACATAGATGGCAATCACACTGTGACCCGAACTGTCACACCAATTTCCATGTACACAGGACACATTAACCTCTTTGCTGTTGCCCCCACCCCATACCTCTTAAAAGCTGCACAAGCACAAAATCATATTTTGACGCAATCAGCCAAAATAGTACCAACTTGACTCATGGTAGGAAGCGGTGAATCAAAAACAAATTTATTTTAATACTGAGACACAAGTGTTTCCATTATTACAATTATCATGAAGTTATTAGTCAAATAGTAACAATTATAACACCTTTAATATTGAAAAATATCCCACAGTTCTATAGAGTTATAATCAAAAAAATGGACATCAAATCAAAGGAAGTACAAGTAGAGTTGACCAATAGTTAGGTCAAAGGTGTGGGATTTAAGGGCAACCTTAATGGAGAAGGAATGGAGAGGTGGAGGGATTTAGGGAGGGAATTCTAGAGCCTTTAGGAAATCAGTGGCTCATGTCACCCTGGACATTGAACAAGTAGTCTGACATCATGGGTAGTGGAATATTTGAGAGGGGAGATTTAGAGTTGGGTGCTGTCAGCATACATATGGAAATTGACCCTATACCAACAGATGGCGTCACCAAGTGGCAACATGTAGATGAGGAAGACAACAGGGCTGTGGGGATCTTTGGGCGACTCTAGGTTAACTGCAGGGGCAGGAAGAAAATTAATTACCAGAGATACCAAGAAGGGTAGTAGGGATAAACCAGGTAATTACAGGCCAGTGAGTCTAACAACAGTGGTAGGGAAACTATTGGAAAAAATTCTGAGGGACAGGATTAATCTCCACTTGGAGAGGCAGGAATTAATCAAGGATAGTCAGCATGGCTTTGTCAGGGGGAGATCATGTCTAACAAACTTGATTGAATTTTTCGATGAGCTGACTAGATGTGTAGATGAGGGTGAAGCAGTTGATGTAGTCTACATGGACTTCAGTAAGGCTTTTGATAAGGTCCCGCATGGGAAATTGATCAAGAAGGTAAGAGCCCATGGGATCCAGGGCAATTTGGCAAATTGGATCCAAAATTGGCTTATTGGCAGGAGGCAGAGGGTGATGGTCGAGGGTTGTTTTTGCGGTTGGAAGCCTGACAAGTGGTGTCCCAAGGGATCGGTGCAGGGACCCTTGCTGTTTGTAGGGTACATTAATGATTTAGACGTGAATATAGGAGGTATGATCAGTAAGTTTGCAAATGACACGAAAATTGGTGGTGTTGTAAATAGTGAGGAGGAAAGCCTGAGATTACAGGATGGTATAGATGGGCGGAGCAGTGGCAAATGTAATTTAATACTGAGAAGTGTTAGGAAATGCATTATGCGAGGACTAACAAAGCAAGGGAATATACAATGGATGGTAGAACCATAGGAAGTACAGAGGGTCAGAGGGACCTTGGCGTACTTGTCCATAGATCACTGAAGGCAGCAGCACAGGTAGATACGGTTGCCTTTATTAGCCGAGGCATAGAAATCAACAGCAGGGAGGTTATGATGGAGCTGTATAAAACGCTAGTTAGGCCACAGCTGGAGTACTGTGTACTGTTCTGGTCGCCACACTATAGGAAGGATGTGATTGCGTGGAGAGGTTGCAGAAGAGATTCATCAGGGTGTTGCCTGGGCTGGAGCATTTTAGCTATGAAGAGAGACTGGATAGGGTGGGGTTGCTTTCCTTGGAGCAGAGAAGGATGAGGGGGAACCTGATTGAGGTATACAAAATTATGAGGGGCATAGATAGGAAGAAACATTTTCCCTTAGCGGAGGCGTCAATAACCAGCGGGCATAGATTTAAGGTAAGGGGTACGTGGTTTAGAGGAGATTTGAGGAAAATGTTTTCACCCAGAGAGTGGTTGGAATCTGGAACACACTGCCTGAAGGGGTGGTAGAGGCAAGAACCCTCACAACATTTAAGAAGTGTTTAGATGAGCACTTGAAACGCCATAGCATACAAGGCTACGGGCCAAGTGCTGGAAAATGAGATTAGAATAGATAGGTGCTTGATGGCCGGCATGGACACGATGTGCCAAAGGGCCTGTTTCTGTGCTGTATAACTCTATGGTTCTATGAGATGCTGTCTACAATCAGGAACCAAGTGAGGGAAATCCCACTAGGGTGAACAGAGGAGAGATGTTGGAGGAGGTTCGTGTGGTTGATGGTGTTAACGGTTGCAGAGAGGTCAAGGAGCATAGTCAGTGTTGTAGGATGTCACTTTCGATTGAGCCATTTTGGTGCTGTGAAAACGGTAGAAATCAGATTAGAGACATTTAAACAGGGAGTTGCAGGAAAGACAGACACAGATTTGGGAAGCAGCAACACATCCATGAACTTGGGAAAGAAAAAGAAATGTTGCAGATGTGATGGTAGTTTCCAAGAACAGAATAGTTGAGCATTTTGTAAAGGACAATGATGATGGCTGTTTTGCATGAGGAGAGGGAACCATTTGCATCGTCACCTAATGTTGTGGGGCTAAAAAGGGAAGTTGAGCACTTAGCAGAAATATGGTCAAGGGAGCAGATGAGTTTATATCCCGAGAAGCAAAGAAGGAATCATGTCAATAGCCACTTGCCATGTTGCTGCAGTTCCATTCAAAGGCTGTTTGTTTTCTCTGGTTTCATCAATTTTTAGTCCATCTTAGTAGCTCCAGTTGCATGTCTTCCTACTTTGTGTGATGAATTATTTGTTTGGCACACTATTAAAGGCCTTGCTGAAAGCTAACTTTGTTGTAGCCATAAAATTTCTGGTCAACATGGCATGTGATCTAGAATTAAAATTCCAATATATTTGTATGGCAAGACAATGGTTCAGCCTCAACAGGAGTACTGTGTCCACTTCTGGGCACCATACTTTCGAAGGATGTGAAGGCAATGGAAAGGGTGCAGAAAAGATTTACAAGACTGATTCTGGGAATGAGAGAATTCAGTTATGTGGATAAATTGGAGAAGTTGGGGTTGTTCTTCTTAGAGAAGGTTGAGAGGGGATTTGAGAAACGTGTTCAAAATCATGACGGGTCTGGACAAAGTAGATACGCAGAAACTGTTCCCAGTGGTGGAAGGGTGAAGAACCAGAAGACACCGACTTAAAGTGAGGGAAACTTTTTTTTTTAAACGCAGTGAGTTGTTAGGATCTGGAATGCATCGGCTGAGAATGTGATGGAGACAGATTCAGCTGTGGCTTTCAAAAGAGAATAGGATAATTTTCTGAAGAGAAAAAATTTACAGGGCTTTGGGGTAAAGGCAGGGGAGCAGGACAAGCCGAGTAGCTCTGAGAGAGACAGCACGGACATGACAAGCCGAATGACCTCCTTCTCTGCTGTAACCATTCTATTGATAAGACCTCCCTTCCATAAATACATGCTGGCTCGTTTGGAATGCTTCTAAATATTTTATCCATAACAGATGTTAGGCTCAGTGGTCTGTAGTTTCCTGAATCATCCCCGTGTCCCTTTTTAGCAATTGATGTTATGTTCGCTGTTTTCCAGTCTTTAGTAAAGCCTCCAGTACAAATGGCTACTTAACATGCAAAGCTACCAGTTGGTCAGGTGACTAAGCCTTCAGATTGCTGTCCGACTACAGCAAGAGATTCTAACACTTCTGATCGTCATCTCCTACCCCCTCCATCCTCGCCTTCAAAAACATGCAACAACCTTATGGATTCCTTTATCACAGAGATTGAAACCATCTGTCCATGCTGCTTCAAAATTCCCTCTAATTTTTTTTTGTGTGTGGCCTGCTCATTTAAATGCATTGGCCCTTGAAATTCTTTTCATGACCGTTGTGGAAATGTCTCTTCTGTTAAAAACATTTTTTTTTTTTTTAAACAGAAAACGGGATTTTGAGTAAGCTAAATAAATGTTTGATCAAGGGGACAGTGAGGACTGAATTGCAACAGTGTGATGGTTTGTCACCTGGTTCAGGCTAAACTTAAGGCAGAAACCACGGTAACAGGAGCAGAAAACTGACAAACACTCTTGGATTGGACAAGTAGTAGCAGGCACAGAGCATCTGGGTGGAAAACTGCCAAGCTGTTCGGCTGTTAGTCAGAGAGTGCGTGCGTCAAGTCTGGAAAGAAAGAAAAATCAAGCGCTGCTAAAGTGCCCAAGGACGACAGAAAAAGCAAAGAATTCAAGGAAGAACAGAAGATTGTAACCCATCTCATTTTCTTGTAATTCCCGAAAAAAATCAGTGAATTTCAATACGTCATTTCATCTTTTTCCTTCATTTCAAAGAAGGGTTGCTAAATTGCTTTTCAATGCCGCCTGAATACCAGTTTGGAACAACATATCTATCGGCTTTTTACTGTCAAAGAGCTCCGATATAAAAATCCTTTTTTTGCCACTTTTTCCGGTCAACCAATTTAGGTATAAGAATAAATATATGTGTGTGTGTGTGTGAGACTGTGAAGGGACTAAGGTTGAAAAGAGGACTTTTTAAAAAAATGAATGATGGATATTTAAAAATTTGATCTATGTGCTATTGTTTTACTTAGTTACAAGTTAAGACTTGTTTTATGATAAACTGTTAATTTTGTTGTTCAGTAAAGAAACCTGGTTTAGTGTGTTCTACTCTGGGGAAAAATAGCAGTATCCGATTAAATTTTCCACTTGTCGCAACAGTCAAAAAATATGTTGAGAGTTGGGAGAAGTGCGACTGAATTAACTGTGCACTCCTCCCACCTTGGTCGTAACATATTTAATTAGGGGCTCGTTTTTTCCAGGATAAACCCAATGCTTACGACGTTCAATCGCAGAGGAATTGGCCATAATTTTTCAGTCTTCCTTAGACTCAGGGGTGGTGCCAGAGGACTGGAGAATTGCAAACATTACACCCTTGTTCAAAAAAGGGTGTAAAGATAAGCCCAGCAACTACAGGCCAGTCAGTTTAACTTTGGTGGTGGGAAAACTTCTAGAAAAAAATAATTAGCGACAAAATCAGAAGTCACATGGACAAATGTGAGTTAATTAAAGAAAGCCAGCATGGATAAGGGAAAATCATGTTTAACTAACTTGCTGGTTGATGAGGGAAATGCTGTTGATGTGGTGTACGTGGACTTTCAAAAGGCATTTGATACAGTGCCACACAATGGACTACACAATGGAATAAAAGGGACAGTAGCAACATGGTTAAAAAATTGGCTGAGTGACAGGAAACAATGAGTAGCGGTGAATGGATGTTTATCGGGCTGGAGGAAGGTTTGTAGTGGAGTTCCCCAGCGATCAGTGTTGGGATCCTTGCTTTTCCTAACAGAGTCAAGCAGCACAGAACCAGTCTAATCCCATTTTCCAGCACTTGGAACATAGCCTTGTGTGCTATGGTGTTTCAAGTGCTCGTCTAAATACTTCTAAATATCGTGAGGGTTCCTGCCTCCACCACATCTTCAGGCAGTGTGTTCCAGATTCCAACCACTCACTGAGTGAAAAACATTTTCACCTACATTCTTGTTGCAGGAGCTCATCCCTTTTCCTACCAATGTCGTTGGTACCAATGTGTACAACGACCTCTGACTGTTCACCCTCCCCCTTCAGAATGTCCTGCAGCCGCTCCGTGACATCCTTGACCCTAGCACCAGGGAGGCAACATACCATCCTGAAGTCACATTTGCGGCCACAGAAATGCCTATCTGTACCCTTTACAACAGAATCCCCTATCACTATAGCTCTTCCACTCCTTTTCCTCCCCTCCTGTGCAGCTGAGCCGCACGTGGTGCCAAAGACATGGCTCTTGCTGCATTCCCCTGAGAAGCTATCTCCCCCAACAGTATCCAAAGTGGAAAATCTGTTAGCTAGGGAGATGGACCCAAGGGACTCCTGCACCACCTGGTTCTTCTACTCTGCCTTGCGATCACACATTCCCTTTCTGCCTGAGCAATCTTTACCTGTGGTGTGACCACCTCCCTGTACATGCTATCCACAATGATCTCAGCCTCGCGGATGCTCCACAGTGTCCCCAGCCGCTGCTCCAAATCTGAAACACGGATTTCGAGTAGCTGCAGCTGGAGACACTTCCTGCACACCCGTTAGCCTTGGACACTGGAAGTGTCCTAACTTCCCACATTGCACAAGAGGAGCACTCCAACTGCCGAACTGCCCTGCCATGACTTACCCTTAAGTTACTCAAAAAAATTGAGACACTAGAGACCTTGATTCCCTAAAAATCACTCCTTACTATATATTAAAAAATTAGTAATAATTACACTCAATAACCAGGGGCATAGATTTAAGGTAAGGGCAGGCAGTTTAAAGGGGATTTGAGGAAAAAATGTTTCACTCAGAGGGTTGTTGGAATCTGGAACACACTACCTGAAGGGGTGGCAGAAGCAGGAACCCTCACAACATTTAAGAAGTAGTTAGATGAGCACTTGAAACACCACAGCATACAAGGCTACGGGCCAAGTACTGGAAAACGGGATTAGAATAGATAGGTGCTTGATGGTCAGATTCTCTCTCGTTAGCGATGGTCATTGCCTGGCACTTAAGTGGCAAGTAACATTCGCACCACACATCAGCCCAAGCCTGGATATTATGCAAGGCTTGCTGCATTTCTACAGGGACTGCTTCAGTATCTGAGGAGTCACAAATGGTGCTGAACATTGTACAATCATTAGCGAACATCCCCACTTCTGACCTTCTGATTGAAGGAAGGTCATTGATGAAGCAGCTGAAGATGGTTGGGCCTAGGCCTTCTTGTGTAGTAACCTGAGCAATGGCTAAACAAATTCCATTGTCAGAGGTAAAACTGGCACCATGGTCAGATAGCCAAGTATCTGAAACTTTCCTTGGGAATTTAGATAATCCAAATGAAATATTTGACAAGTCTTTTCTGATCACAGCTCAGCAAGCTGACCCAGAGTTGTAGAAGGTGGCACAAGCAGCTCTAACCAAAGCTGAGGTAAAAGAAGGCTATTAGATTGAAAACAGAGTTCTGATGAGGAAGTGGAGACCTCCTCACAGACCTTCGAAGACTCGACAGTTGCTCGTCAGATTAGTGGTGCCGCCAAAGCATCAATGGGAACTATTAAGGTTAGTGCATGGGATTCCTCTAACGGGACATATGGGGAGCGGAAAACCAAAGCACGTAGAAGTCAACAGGATTACTGGCCAGGTCTTTCCAAGGATGTAGTGAGAAAGGAAGCTGAGGGGCGTGATTGCCTCCGGGGCTTTCAGCTCACCCACTCGCTTGGTGGTGGTACTGGCTCTGACATGGGCACACGTATCAGTAAAATCTGTGAGGAATGCCCTGACAGAATCATGAATACTTTTAGCATTGTGCCTTCACCAAAAGTATCAGACATTGTAGTAGAGCCTTATAATGCTACTCTGTCCACCAGCTTGTGGAAAACACTGATGAGACCTTCTGTATGGATAACGAGGCTCTTTATGACATCTGCTTTGATATCTTTAACCTGACAACATCTACATATGGTGATTTGAACCACCTAATGTCAGCCACCATGAGTGATGTAGCAACCTGCCAACATCTCCCTGGTCAACTGAACACGGATTTGAGTAAACTAGCCGTGAACATGGTCCCATACCCCAGCCTACATTTCTTCATGGCAGGCTTTGCTCCTCTGACCAGCCGCGGTAGCCAGCAGTACCGTGCCCTCATTACCTGAGCTTACCCAACAGATGTTGAAGCCAAGAGCATGATAGCTGCCTGCGACCCTCGGCAAGGCCGCTTCCTGACTCTTGCTGCCATTTTCCGAGGCCATATGTCCACGAAAGAGGTGGATGAGCAGATGCTGAATGTACAAAATAAAAATAGTACCCATCTTGTTGAATGGATTCCCAATAATATTAAGGCTGCTGTTTGTGACATCCCAGCTTAAGGCCTAAAGATGTCTGCCACCTTCATAGGTAACATTACGGCTATCCAGGAGCTGTCTAAACGCATCTGAGTAGTTTACTGCCATATATCGAAAGAAAGCCTTCTTGCATTGGTATAAAGGTGAGGGTATGGATGAGATGGAGTTTATTGAGGCTGAGAATAACATGAACGCCCAAGTATCTGAGTACCAGCAATACCAGGATGCTACAGTTGGTGACGAAGGTGAATTTGACAAGGATAAGCAAGCACAGGTATGTCAGGTAGCAGGGACAGTGAAGGATGAAAGTGATAGTGAGGATGAGGCAAAAGGAGGCCTAGACAATTCTCAGATTGAACCTCCTACAATCCAGTTAGCTAATACTGAATTGCTAGGGAAATTGGACAACACGTTTTCATATTTAGATGCAAACCAACAAGAAGACTCAACAAGGCTGCTCATGGCATTTAAGAGAGTCTGTAGGGATAAGCCAGGATGTACAACCTTAGCCACACACGATGTGGATATGGGGGAATCCGTTCCTATAAAGCAACATCCTTACTGCTCAAGTCCAGGGAAACAGGCCCAAGTAAATCCGAAGTCCAACTCATGCTTGAAGTCCAACCCAGTCAAAGCAGCTGGAGTTCACCAGTAGTATTAGTGCCTAAATCTGACAGTTCAGCTAAATGTTGTGCAGATTATAGAAAAGTCAATGCAATAATAAAGACAAACTCCTACCCAATTCTTGGCTTGGAACAACTGGGGGGCTCTATTTGGAAGGTTGCAGTTGGCTGATTTGGTGATAGTCTTCATTGAATTTTTTTTTAAATCAGAATGTCAGACTACTCTGATGGGGTTTACTATTACAATCTTATAAGTTAAAGATCATCCACATTGCAGGTAAAAATAATGTTATTGTGGATGCTCGATCAAGAATTTAACTTGGTTCAAGTTATTCGAATGAAGAGTGAATGAACGAGGGTGAAAATGTGTTTTCTATTTTTTCACACTTTGTAATGAAATGCATTTTTTTTAAAATTGTGTTTCATCCCTCTGAGGGTGGAGGTGTTATGAAAGTGACTCTGCTCTGTTAATAAAGGGAATTTTCATCAAGGGGATAGTAAGGGCTGAAACACAACAGTGTTACGGTTTGTCACCTAGTTCGGGCTAAGCTTAAGGCAGAAAGCATGGTAACAGGAGCAGAAAACTGACAAACACTCTTGGATTGGACAAGTAGTAGCAGGCAGAGAACATCTCGGTGGAAAACTGCCAAGCTGTACTGCTGTTAGAGTGTGCGTGCATCAAGTTTGGAAAGAGATAAAAATCAAGTGCTGCTAAAGTGCTGAAGGACAGAAAAAGGAAAGAATTCCAAGGAAGAACAGAAGATCATAACCCATCTTCTCTTGCAATTCTCAAAAAGATTCGGTGAATTTCAGTGTGTCATTTCATCTTGCTCTTGTATTTCAAGAAGGCTTGCTAAATTGCTTTTCAACGCCGCCTGTAAAAGAACTTTTTTTTTTTAAAAAGACCTGTCTATGTGCTCAGAAGGTTGGTCTGAATACCAGTTTGGAACACATATCTCATCTGCTGTTTACTTCAAGAAATGAACAAGTGATCTATTTGGGTTTTTTTTCATCTCAGTCACAGAGCTCTGATATAAAATCCTTATTTTTACTTTTTCCAGTTAACTGATGTATAGGGATATATATATATATATATATATATATATATATATATATAGTTCATTTAATAATTCCAAAAAACTGAGTGACCAATAAAATAATTTGGAAGATAAAATTTCTGCAGTTATCATGTAGCATCGAACACTTATCTTGTACAATACATTTTCCACCCAAATTTAAAATATACTTTCTCCACCTGCCGAATGCAACATCCAGCGCTACTATGATGTGGGACACAAATTTCCATCATGAAGAAATGAGTAGAAGTGCTTCCCCAGAGTAAAGCAATGGCTGGTACAGAGCCGTGGAGTTGGAGGTTTATGAGGTCTCAAGTTTATTCATCCTCCATAAAAGATAAAGGCACCATAGACATTTAACCTACTCCTAAACTTCGGCCATTAGGAGTCATACAAGACTTCACAGGGCATTAATTTCAAAGTCGGCAGATGCCATGAAACTCAAAAATCTAGTCAACAGAAGAGGGATAGTCGCAGACTTCAGCAGAACACAGACAGACTGTTGTAATGGGTAGGTACATAGCAGATAAAATGTAACTCAGATGTGTGAAGTCATGCATTTTGGAGGGAAGAATGAAGCGATTAAAATAATTTAAAAAAAAAATAACAGTATAATTTCAAAGCAAAGAACAGAAAGACAGCTTCGGGTTTGCATACAAGGAGACGGGACAAGTTGATAAGGCTGTTTAAAAAAAAACATATGGGATCGCTGGCTTCATAAATAGAAGCATCAAACTTAAGCCAAACATTTAAAAATCGCTGATTTGGCCTCAGTTAGAGTATGGTGTCCAATTCTGGGCACTGCACTTTAGAAATGTTACCAAGGGTTTAGAGAGGGTGCAGAGGACATTTACTAGTTATAGGACCAGGAATGAGAGACTTTACTTATATGGAGAGACTAGAGAAGTTTGAACTGTCCTCGCTGGAACAGAGAAGTTTAAAGGGGAGATTTAATTCAGCTGTTCAAAATCATGAAAGGATTTTACAGAGTCAGTAAGAAATTTTTTGACTGCATAATGGTTGGCTGATATCACCACCATGGTCCGAACTGCGCACATGCACAGAACATATTCATCCTTGCGCACGCGCAAAATGCACCTGAGCTTTGCCAGATTGCTAGTACTGATGCGTGCATGCGCGTAAATACGTCATCATGCAAGGGACGTCCGCCTCCAGCGCAAGTTTTGGAAAGCGGCCTCAATCCCCGCCTCTCTTCCCCGCTCCCTCTCACTGTTCTCTCCCGCTCCCACCTGCTCGCTGCTACATTTCACCGCTTGCTTTCCGCCTCGCTGCCAGCACCCCGCTCACACCCCCTCCCCCCACCAGCCTGCCGCTTCACCCAGTGAGCGGCAGGAGGGAGCGGCAAGAAGACAGGCGCGGGAGGGAGCAGGAAACAATGCGGTGATTGAGACAGCGATCGCAGGAGGGAGCAGCGAACAGAAGTGGCAATCGCAAGAGGGTACTATTGAGGAGGTGGGGGGATGGTGGCAGCGATCAGGGCCATTGAGGGGGTTTGGGTTCATTTTTTTGTGTGTTAAATTGAGCAGCACCATCTTTATTACTGGCTGCTGCCTGATACGTCAGACGTTTCTGTCGACAAGGCTGCATTTGCACGTGTCAGTACTGCACCACCTAGTGGTTGCGTTGTCTCCAAAAGTAGCCTAGTAATAAAGCACAGAAAGCTGAAACTTGCTGGCCATTCCTTCAGAGCATATGAGGAACCAGTTTCAGAATAATTCTGGGAGCCAAAACAATGAAAGAGAGAGAGGGAGAGAGAGAGAGACTGGCCTGGCATCAAGAACAATATTTAACTTGAATGGAATATAGAAATTTCCACAGAAGTACTCCCATTATGAATAAAGAGGTGTAGAGGACAATCTTAGGAACTCCAATGATCATGATTGACAATGTTGACTGGAAATATGTATTCTTTTCCAATTCCATTCTGTATCATTTTAAAAAAACGATATGGATATTTGGTGAACATGAAAAACAAATCAAGTGCTTAGCACACTGCATTGACAAATACTGGGATTTTCAACAGGGTGTGGCAGATCACATGCTAATGTCATCTCAAAGTACACAAAAAGGCAAGCTTCCATTTCAATACTGTGAAATTTTCAAAAGGATTTAAAAATCTCAAGTTATTTGTATTTCATACAAAGTAACTGTGGCAAGATTTCAGGCAAATGTTGGGTCCGTTAGTTTTTACTTTTAAGGCTTAAAATGTCTTCTTTGAAATATCTAATTTTTGAAACAGAATTAGTTTGAATTTTGACTAATACATCTATTGTACAATAAGATGCAGAGTGGGTTGAAATATTGTAACTGAAAATACAAAGAAACTCTTTGTCAGGTCACATCTGAGAGAACAATGGATAGAGTCAGAGTGTCATTTTTGGCACAAAAGGAGGCCATTCTGCCCATCGTCCATGTCAGCTCTCTGTAGAGCAATCTAGTCAGTCCCATTCCCCCACTCTATCTCCCTAGCCCTACATGTTTATTTCCCTCAAGTGCCCATCCAATTTCCTTTGAAATCATTCATCCTCTCCCCTTCCACCACCCTCCTTATAGGCAGCGAGTTCCAGGTCATTACCACCCATTGGCTAAAGTTTTTCTTCATATTCCCCCTGCATCGCTTGCCCAAAACCTTAAACCTGTGGCCCTGAGTCGCTGCACCAACAGCTAATGGGAACAGTTTTTCTTTGTCTACCTTATCTAAACCTGTCAATCTTGTACACCTCTATGAAATCTTCCCTTATCTCCTTTGGTTCAAAAGAACAACTTCAGCTTCTGCAACCTAACCTTGTAGCTAAAATCCCTCAACGTTGGAACCATTCTGCTAAATCTCCTCTTCACCCTCACATCCTTTCTCAAGTGTGGTGACCAGAACTGGACACAATACTTGTGGCCTAACCAGAGCTTTATAAATGTGCAGCATAACTTCCCTGCTTTTGTACTCAATACCTCTATTTATGAAGCCCAAGATCCCAAAAACAGTAAAAGCTTTATCAGGCATGTGCCAGGTCCAAGAGGTGCCGGATAATCAAAAATTCGGGTTAATCAAGAATTGTATGTGGAACTCCGGAGCAAAACGCCTCTGACCCCCAGAATCCTATTGTAGTGAATGGGAAACCAGTCACGAGGCAAGGTAGCATTTCCACCCACAGATGGCAACCTTAATTCCCATAGTTTTTGGTGGTCCAACCCGACTGGTTGAGAAGTCTCCCAACCGGCTACCCTGTGTCCGACCGGGTTGGTTCAAGTACTATTGGATGCCCTTTCAGCCCCGCTACTACTGACCGGACGAAGGTGGTCAGCCTCGGCCTTGAGGATTCAAGAGACAAAAAATGGTTTCCGCCTTTCCTGATGTCAGTTAGTCAGGCAGAGGTGCAGCCATGGGGCACTGGTACTGCCCACCGCACCTCACTGAGCTCCATCACCTGCCATTGTCTGCATGGAGATCAGATCTCCGGAATTTATTGCCGGAGGACCAAAGGGTACACAGGGCCCGGCACTGGGAAGCCAATTTTCAATTTTCCCTTAATCCTTTGGGGTCGGTGAACCAACATATCTGTAGTACATGTGAGACTCAGTCCTTTCGATAGAGCACCACTAACTGAAGTCCAAAACAATCGAATGCACTCGGGAATACTTGGCCTGAGAGCGCTTTGGGAGATTTTGGAAATTACAGATAACATAGAGCTTGTTGGATGGAATAGTGCCAGATAACAAAGCTTTTACTGTACTTTGCTAACGACACTCTTAATCTGTCCTGTCACTGTGAAGAATCTCTGTGCCTGACCCCCCCCAAGTTTTTCTGTCCCGCACACTCTTTAGAACTGTGCCATTAGGTATATATTGCCTCTCCCTAGCCCTTCTGCCAAAATGCATCACCTCACTTCTCTGTATTGAACACCATCTGCCACTTGTCTTCCCATTCTGCTCGCCTATCTATGTCCTGTTGCAGCCGAGTGGTATCACCCTCACTGTTTGCCACACCTCCAGGTTTGGTATCAACAAATTTTGAAACTTTACTTGGCATTCCAACATATAAATGTGTCACAATTAAACTGAAATAGCTGTCAGATCTGTAAGTGCCCAAGGTTGACACCACAACCCCCTCTGCCACTGCCTGCCCCCCCCCCCCCCCAAATAACAAATCCTCTCCGGTATCTTTTTCTCCACATGCAACAGAATAAGCCATGGTACAGTAGTTCCCCCTGCACACTCTCATTCAACAATGGAATCGGCCTCAGTGCTTGGAGATTATCCCTAAAACAATCCCTTTTTTAACTCCCTCAAAGTGGCAAAACAAGCACTGCTATATCACAGTTCACCTCACTCACCAAGACTCAAATCTGCAGGACAGAACAGCAGTTCAATTCCTCTCTCATGTGGAGAGGAATATCCAATGTCAGTGAAATGAAGGGGAACCTCCCCCCTAACAACAGAATAAACTAGTTATGTGGAAGTATCAGCTCAACACAATCTCCCTAACGGAGATGAAAATTTCACCTTGGTGGAGGGAAAGAGAATTGCGACCATTCCTGGGACATTTTTCCAGCCTTCCGTCCTTGTTTCTTTGCCTTATTTCGCCTGTCCCTCTTCCCATTCACTAACCATCCCTATCCCCCTCTTCTATCTTACTTCCCGCTTACTTCTGCTCTCCCTTCCACCCTCCCCTTACCCCATCACCCATGAATCAATATTTAGGCTTAGCCTAAATATTGCATTTGGTCTTGCATCACCCCCACCTCAGCCCCCCACCAAGGCACAACACCACAGGTTTGATGTAGACATTTTTTATAGCAATTTCTGGATCTTCTTACTCATGGTCTCTCTCTCTCTAATTCACGAGTTTCTATTTAAAAAACATTGAAAAGAAACTGGTTTCTTGCCATATACCATTCTTCATGTAACTCACCCAATCGAAGTGTGAAGAACAGAATAGGTTACTTTTGTTAACTAGAAACCTGAGAATAGTCTTAGTTCAGGACATCCTTATGCGTCTGTCAAGTGCTTTGGGATGTTTTCCTATTTTAAAAGTGCTATATAAATGCCAGTTCTTGTTAGTAGTCCTGTAGATTCCCCTAAATTAAGAGACTGAATAATATGTGGGGTTGATGTGCGTTATCCGATCTCCAGTTTTTATCTTGTGTACGGTTAATGTGGGATTACTTTTAAGTATTATTTGACAAGTACTTTTTTTTTAAATGGGGAGAGAACGATAAAAGGAAAAAGTCGATAAGCAAGGAACTTCTTAAAAAGTTCTAAACTTCATGAGATTACTGTACACATTTTTTATAGTGATTTTCGGATCTTGGTCATGACAACAAGAAGCCATTAACTGGCCCAGCACCACCTTCAAACACTGAAGGATTTGCTCACTCATGAATACAATTACACCAGACACAATGAGAAACTAAACTGACTAGTTGATGATTACATATCCAAGTAATACACCGAGCACAAAAAAATCTAAGTCAAAGAGAATTCTTCCTAAACGAAAAAAGGAACCTCCCAGATTATGATGTTTCATATCTACTCCATTAAGACACAAAGACCTTCATGTATTGGCTACAAGCAATTTCTACTGTTCAGTATATGAATTAAATGTTAACTCAAAATTATGGCATCTCACTGTGCTTCACAGATTTGATAACTTCAGATACAACAGCAAATTGATTTGCATTAATCAAAAAACTCAATCCTTTTATTATTTCTCATCTTTTTTTTTATTACTCATCTTTTTTATTTCTCATCCAATTGAGTAATTAATGAAAATTCTTTTAGAATGGAGAATCCTTCATCCAAAAACAGAGAAAGAGAAAATTAAGCAAAATGAAAGTAATTTAAAATTTGGCATGCAGGTCAAAAGGCATAGTAGGTAAAGCACATACCATCACTGCATATAAAAAATAAAACACACTTACCAGAATTAGCAGATTAATACATAAAAGTGGCTGCAGTGTAGCAGCTAGCCTTACCTGGCTGGATCTGGGTATATCGGGTGCTCTCTTGATCCAGAACCATCATTTCGAGACAGAGAAATAAGCGAGGACTCCAACAGTCGCCTAACGAGTTAAACAAAGCAATTTCAGGTGACTTTCTGAATAAATAGAAATGCAACTTACTATAAAAAATCTAATGCTTAGTAGTTTAATCTCTCTCTAAAACACCCATTGCTCAAGTGCTCAAAATATTATCCCAAGTTAAATTTCCAAATTTTAAAAGGGTCTACGTACAGTACAATTGATTTTTTTATCCTCAGGCTCTACGCCATTGAAGGCACCAGTAGCTTCACAGCTACTGCCAGCCCTCCCAATACTTTGCACAATGGTTATTCTTTTGTGTGAGAGCTTTGGTTACTTTGGCAGTATCACAACCAACCCCTATATTTTCCTCATCCAACACTATACAGCAATGAGTAGTAATGCTTGATAATTTCCTCCTCCCCTCCCCTGCCCAGGAGCACCGAGGTTAATTATGGTATTGCCATCTGTGCCTGGAGTGACCTCACCAAAGGGGACTTCCTGGCCTCTGTCGTTTACCACCACATTCAACAATAGAACTCAAATGTTTTAACACAAGATCTAAACCTGAAACAATACTCACCTGTTCTCTCCATCAGTGCTGACTGACCCGCTGTGTTTGCAGCATTTTCTGTTTTGTTTCAAAGTACATGTGTGTTTGCTGCCACAAGAATTTCAATGATCTAACATGATTCAGTGCACCGTTATTAAGTTACGCCTCAAAAAAAAATCACTCATTTTAAAATGTATAACAGTCAGCTATTTATAAGTAGCAAAGTGAAACAGCCAGTGACCTCTTCATTCAGATTGAACACATTTTATTCAGAAAGACATAATGCAAAAAAAAGTCTACTGAAGTAACAGGTGGAAGAAAGCTAAAGGAGTTTTCAGTTCTATTCTGTCTCCAAACTATTGAATTTGAAACTCCACATTCTCAAATCCCTCTATGGCTTCACGCCATCCAACCTCTGAAATTCACTCAACTTTTCATTCCCTCCCAGAACCTTTGCTCCTTTTGTGCATTCCTTCCCTTCTTTGTCCAACCACTGATGGAAAAACTTCCTTCCCACGTCTCTCCTTTCTCTGCCATTAAAAAGCCTTCTTTTGGACCAAGATTTTAGTCACCTCTCCTGTCACAACATGGTTAGGTGTTTATTCCTTCATTTTTTTTTAAAATGTATTTATTGTCCACCCTCTTTACAGCACAATGGGACTTTATCTATTTTAAAGGCCTATATAAACATAGTTTTTAGAACGCCAAAAGCAACCAAGACAGAAAAACTTAAAAACCACAACAAAGCTGGGAGTTCATAATTTTCCACATATTATGAGACATAAAAAGACTAAAAATATAAATTAGGTTAGTGTACTTCATCAGCACATAAATGGTGTTTAGACTGACTGAATTATCTTTGTTTACACAAGACGAATTCAAAATAAATCGCATCTTAAAATCACAGTTGAGCCTGCAAGGCGTGGGTGTTTGTTAGGTTTCTTTAAAATCAAATTCTCCAATATACACTGTGCGTCAGTTCAGTTTGATGAATAAGCAATTTGGATTGAATTCAAATGAATTATATCTGCTTAAAGCTTTTTGTTTTAAGCAAGAAATGCAACCAGAGCTAGCATTATTGTGCTTTGTTCACTGCAACGCTAACAAAACAATACTTCCAATGAACAATTACGCAAGGAACTTGCAAAAATAATAAGTGCAAATATTAATGAGCTACTCTATTTACCATAGTCTTTATTGATCTTTCTCAGTCGGCAGTGGCTGATTCATGAAGCAAACAATCTTCAACACCTGTGGTATCTGGTAATTGGTGCCAGATCTATACAATATGATACCTAGCCTGAAAATCATCAACATGCAACCATCAACATCCTAAGAACATAAAAACATAAGAACAAAAGAATAGGAGCAGAAGTAAACCATTTGGACCCTCGAGCGAGCCTGCTCCACCAGTTAATAAGATCATGGCCGATCTGATTGTGACCTTAACTCCACTTTCCTGCCTGTAGATCAAAAATCTGTCTAACTCTGCCTTGAATATATTCAATGATCCAGCCTCCACTGCTTTCTGGGGTACAGAATTCTAAAGATTAACAACCCTCTGAGAGAAGAAATTCCTCATCTCCGTCTTATTTTGAAGCGTGCCCCCCTGTTCTAGATTCCCTCAGGAGAAGAAACATTCTCTCAGCATCTACCCTGTCAATCACCCTCAAAATCTTATGTTTTAATACATTCGCCTCTCAATTTTCTCAACTCCAATGAGTACAAGCCCAACCTGTCCTCATAAGACAACCCCTTCATCCCAGGAATCAGCCTAGTGAATCTTCTCCGAACTGCCTCCAATGCAAGTATCGCCCTCAAGTAAGGCAACGAAAACTGTACACAGTACTCTAGGTATGGTCTGCTAATGCACTGCACAGCTGTAGTAAGTCTTCACTACTTTTATACTCCAGCCCCCTTGCAATAAATGCCAATATTTCATTTGCCTTCCTAATTACTTGCCGTACCTGCATGCTAACTTTTTGTGATTCATATACAAGGACATCCAGATCCCTCTGTACTGAAGCATTCTGCAGTCTCTACATGTGAATAATACTCCGCTTTTCTTTTCTTCCTGCCAAAGTGGACAACCTCACATTTTCCCACATCATACTCCATCTGCTAAATTTTTGCCCACTCACTTAACCTATCTATATCTCTTAGCAGACACTATGTCCTCCTCACAACTTGCTTTCCTACCTATCTTTGCTACAATACACTCAGTCCTTCAGCCAAGTTATTATTATAGATCGTAAATAGTTGAGGCCTCAGCATTGATCCATGTGGCACTCCACGAATTACAATTTCCCAACCTGAAAATTACCCATTTATCACAACTCTGTTTGCTTTTAGATAGCCAATCCTCTATCCATGCTAATAAATTCACCCCAAACATCATGAGCTCTTATCTTGTGTAGTAACCTTTTTTGTGGCACCTTATTGAATGTCTTTTGGAAATCCAAACACACTACATCTACTAGTTCCCTTTTGGGGTATAGAGGCTATGCATGTCTGCACCTCCTAAAACTATGCACAGCGAACAAACAAAGGTAACCTTTCGGCTTAGAAGCTGGAACGTGAGGACTATGTGTCCTGGAATGAACAATCCACACTCCGCTGCTCGTGTACGCAGGACAGCCCTGATTGACTGCGAGCTACACATGCTTGGTGTCGACATTGGTACTCTATAAAAAAAAAAACCAGATTAACCGACACAGGCTTTATTCAACAGGCTAATTACACCTTGTACTGGCATGAAAAGAGTGCTGAAGATCGCCATGAGCATCATGTTGGGTTTGCAGTGAGCAACTAGCTGACAGTCAATTGAGCTACCAGTAGCAACTTCAGAGTGCCTCATCACTCTGAATGCCAGATCAAGAGCATTTCTATGGCTCCCGAGGTGACATTCTGAGGAATATCCCAAATGGCGAGAGGCTATTCAGCCTGGGGGCTTTCAACACACGTGTTAGGGCAGTGATTCATGGCCAACATGCCTCGGTCGTCATGGGGTGGGAAAGATCAATGATTACAGGCAACGCCTTCTTCAGACACAGCCTTCTTGAGCTTTGTGCCCAGAATGAACTCTGCATCACCAACACCTTCTTCCAGGGCAGACATTGTCACAAGGTATCATGGGGTCACCCAAGGTCTGGACATGGGCAACAACTAGACCTAGTCATCACGAGGAGGCACAATCTGCCCAGTGCTCTGCACACCCACATCTCTACCATAGTACAGATTGTAACACTGACCACTCTCTTAGCAGCAGAATGAAGGTGTACCCCTGTAAGTTCCACAGCTCCAAACACGACGGCCTGCCACGCATCAACATCCCTTGCATAAGCAGTGATGCTGAATACCAGCACTTTGCACACTCGCTAGAATGCCTGCTACCCATCAAAGGTTGAACGGGAAGCACCGATGCTGGCATCAATGAAGCTTAGACGTCACTAAGCTCAGCCATCTATGAAGCAGCTGAGGTAAAGGCAGAACCCACAGCAAGGGCTGGTTCGAAACGTACTGAGCTGAGAGGATGTGTCATTGATGCAAAAAACAAAGTCTACATGATGGATAACATAAACCCAACAGCTAAGATACTGCATGACCTGAAAGTAACCAAGACAGCCATGCAAAGGAGGGATAAACTGCACAAACACTAGATCAGCTTATGTCAAGAAATCCAAACTACATGGAACAAAGGAAATCTACGAACTATGTACGAAGGGATCAAGGAGGACGCTTGGTCCTGCAACCAACAAAGTTACTCCCCTGAAGTCTGCAGATGGTAAGTATTCACCGACAAAAGCAGATGTCCTGCTGGCTGAACACTACTATGAGCTGTACTCCGAGAATTGGACATCTCCCAGTCTGCGCTTGACGCTCGCCCGCCACAGATGATTTAGAGGAAGAACCCTCATCACTGGAGCTTGAGAAGGCCTTAGACCGCCTAGTGAACAGAAGGGCACCTGGCAAGGACGGAATTACAGCCAAACTGCCCAAGCATGCAAAGTCCCAACTATTGCCACACCTTTGTGACCTTCTCCTTCTTCTCTGGAAAGTAGGCTCTGTACCACAGGAGATGCGTGACACCAAAATCATCAGACAATATAAAACAAATGAGACAGAGGAGACTGCAACATAATATGGGCATCTCACTCCTTAGCATCACAGAGCAGGCCTTTGCTAGGGTCACACTTATAAGACACCATTTACTTGCAGACCAAGTGTACCCAGAAGCACAGTGCGGTTTCCTTGCCAGCAGATCTACTGTGGATATGATCTTCTCCAGATGCAAGAGAAGTGTAGGGAACTGAGTATACCCCTTTACCTTACTTTCGTAAATCTCATGAATGCATTCGACATCGTCAGCAGAGCAGGGATCCACAAGGTTTTGGGAAAAACTGGCTGACCATCAAAGCTCCTCAATCTCAACCGCTCCTTCCACAACATGCACTGCACTGTACAATTTGATAGCTCCACTTACGACAGTTTCGGAGTGAAACAGGGTTGTGTCCGAACCCCCACTGTTTGGCATCTTGTCCGCTATGCTCCTGACCTTCACCTTCCCTGCAGATAGGGAAGGAATCCACTTGCACACTAGGTCAGACAGCAAGCTCTACAATCTATCAAGGCTGAAAGCGAAGACAAAAACATATCATGTCCTGATCAGAGAACTCCTCTACGCTGATGATGCTGCGCTAGTCATGAACACGGAAACTCGGCTACAAATGCTCACAGACTGCCTCTCCCATGTCTGTAACTTGTTGTCCTTGACTATAAGCGTCAAGAATACCACGGTCATGGGACAAGGTGTTGCATCACCACCACTGATCACACTAAATAACACCCCACTGGAAATGGTCAGCAAATTCTGCTACCTTGGGTCCACGGTAACAGACAATCTATCCCTTGATGCAGAGCTCAATACAGGCATAGGGAAAGCAGCTACCACCTTTGACCGACTCGTGAAACATGCATGGGATAACACCAAGTCGACCCTTCTGACCAAGCAGATGATTTATAAGGCCTGAGATCTCAGCACCTTGCTATATGGCTGTGAAATATGGGCAACCTACAGCTACCCGGAAAAGAACCTCAATAATTTCCATCTTCGCTGTCTCTGACATATTATGGGTATATCCTGGCAGGACAAAATCATAAATATGGCAGTCCTCTCTAAAGACAGAGCTCCCAAGTGTGTTGGCACTAATCAAACTGAGGCAGCTACGGTGGATCGGACACATTTACAGGATGGAAAATGGTCACAACCCAAGGCCTTCTGTATGGTGAGGTAGCTGGGGCCAGATGACCAGTGGGGCACCCAAAGCTCCACTACAAGGATGCTTGTAAATGTGACAGGAGGGCCCTAAATGTCAACTATCGCAGCAGAGAGTCACTAGTTAGCGAAAGAGGGAAATGGTGACACATCCTATGGACTGGTGTGCACAACCATTTGCTACAGCAGCTTGGCAACAGGCACCATCAAAAACAACTTGCAACGTCACTTGGTAGCTTCATGTGCAGCACTTGTGGCAGAACCTGCCTCTCAAGGATTGGCCTTCACAGCCATCAGCAAAGGGACACCAGGAGAAGACAGCCCCCAGCTAAATGGATTGTTTGCTGCCTGTCCATCATTTTTTGCAGATGGAAGGATGCCAACTTCCACAATTTCCACCGGTTCCCCTTTATCCACCCTGCTTGTTACATCCTCAAAGAACTCTAATAAATTTGTCAAACATGATTGCCCTATCATAAAACCATGTTGACTCTGCCTCACTGCATTATGATTTTGAAAATGTTTTGTTACTACTGTATTGATAATGAATTCTAGCATTTTCCCAATGACCAATGTCAGGCTAACTGGCCTACAGTTTCCTGCTTTCTGTTGCCGCACCCCCCACCCCCCCTTTCTTGAATCGAGGTGTTACATTTGTGGCTTTCCAATTCGCAGTGACCTTTCGAGAATCTAGAGAATTCTGGAAGATTACAACCAATGCATCCACTATCTCTGCAGGCACTTCTTTTAAGACCCTAGAAAGCAGACCATCAGGTCCAGGGGACTTGTCAGCCATTAGTCCCATTAGTTTTCTGAGTACTTTTTCTTTAATGATAGTGATTGTTTTAATTTCCTCCCTTCCTTTTGCGTCTTGATTTTCTGCAATTCTTGGGATGCTTTCTGCTACTGTGAAGACAGATACAAAATACTTGTTCAAAGTCTCTGCCATTACCTCATTTCTCCTTATTAATTCCCCAGTCTCATCTTGTAAGGGAACAACACTTACTCTCGCTTTTTATATATTTTTTTAAAATATATTTTTATATATTATATATAGAAGCTTATACTGTTTTTACATTTCTTACTAGTTTACTACTCGTATTCTAATTTCTCCCTCTATTATTTTTAGTCATCCTCTGCAGGTTTTTTAAATTTTCCCAATCTTCTGGCCTAACACTAATCTTTGCAGCGTTATACCCCTTTTCTTCCAATTTGATACCATCCTTAACTTCCTTAGCTAGCCACGGATGGTGCATCTTCTCATAGTCTTTCCTTTTCAATGTAATATATCTTTGTAAAGAGTTATGAAGTATCTCCTTAAATGGCTGCCACTGCTTCTCCACTGCCTTACCTTTTAATTATTTTTCCAGTTCACTTTAGCCAACACTATCTTCATACCCTTGTAATTAGCTTGAAGTTTAAGACACTAGTTTCAGACCCAACTTCTCACCTTCAAACTGAATGTTATGATCACTCTTGCCAATTGGGTCCTTTACTAGGAAGTCATTTATTAATCCCATCTCATTGCCAATTGCCTTAAATCTGTGCCCTCACATTCTTGATCCTTTCACGAGTGGGAACAGTTTCTCCTGATCTACTCTGTCCAGACCCCTCACGATTTTGAATACCTCCATCAAATCTCTTCCCAGCCTTCTCTTGAAGGAAAATAGTTCTAACTTCTCCAATCTATCTTCATAACTGAAGTTCCTCATCCCTGGAACCATTCTCCTGAATCTTTTCTGTGCTCTCTCCAATGCCTTTACATCTTTTCTTAAATTTTTATTTATTTATTTTTGTTTAGTTTAGAGATACAGCACTGAAACATGCCCTTCAGCCCACCGAGTCTGTGCCGACCAACAACCACCCATTTATGCTAATCCTACATTAATCCCATATTCCCTACCACATCCCCATCATTCTCCCACCACCTACCTACACTAGGGGCAATTTACAATGACCAATTTACCTATCAAACTGCAAATCTTTGGCTGTGGGAGGAAACCGGAGCACCCGGCGGAAACCCACGCGGTCACAGGAAGAACTTGCAAACTCCGCACAGGCGGTGCCCAGAATTGGATAAAATACTTTAGTTGAAGCCAAACCAGTGTTTTAGACAAATTTGATATAAGCAACTTGTTCTAGCACTTTATGCCCTTATTAATAAAGCCTAGGATACTGCATGCTTTATTAACCGCTCCCTCAACCTGTCCTGCCACCTTCAATGACTTATGCACATATACACCCAGTCCCTCTGCTCCTGCACCCCCTTTAGAGTTGTACCCTGTATTCTATATTGTCTCTCCATGTTCTTCCTACCAAAATTAATCATTTCACACTTCTCTACATTGAACTTCATCTGTCACCTGTCCACTCATTCCACCAACTTGTCTATGTCCTTTTGAAGTTCCACACTACCTTCCTCAGAGTTCACAATGCTTCCAAGTTTTGTATCATCCGCAAATTTTGAACTTGAGCCTTTACACCAAGGTCTAGATCATTAATATATATTCGGGAAGAGCAAGGGTCCCAACACTGACCCTGGGGAACTCCACTACAAACCTGCTTCCAGTCTGGAAAACATCCATTAACCACAGCTCTCTGTTTCCTATCACTCAGCCAATTTTGTATCCATGGTGCTGCTGTCCCATTTATTCCATGAGCTACATGTTTGCTCACAAGTCTGTTGTGTGGCACTGCATCAAATGCCTTTTGGAAGTTCACGTATACCACATCAAAAGCATTATCCTCATCAACCCTCTCTGTTACCTCCTCAAAAAACTCCAGCAAGTTAGTTAAACATGATTTCCCCTCAAGAAATCCATGCTGGCTTTACGTAATTAATGCGCATTTGTCCAAATGACTATTAATTTTGTCCTGAATTATTGTTTCTAGACGTTTCCTCACCATTGAAGTTAAACTGACTGGCCTGTAGATGCTGGGCTCATCTGAACACGCTTTTCTGAACAAGGGTGTAACATTTACAATTTTCCAAGCCTCCGTTACCACCCCCAAGACTAAGGAAGACTGGAAAATTATGGCCAGTGCCTCCGCAATTTCCATTCTCACTTCCCTCAGTGTCTTTGGATGCATCTCATCCAGTCCTGGCACCCTGTCAATTTTAAATACAAACAGCTATCCAACAGCTCCTTCCTTATCAATTTTAAATCCTTCTAGTGTATTTCACCGTGACCTGGGTCGCAGCTATGCCTCCTGCCTCCATGTATTGATCCCCTTTTTGGTCCCTAATCGGCCCCAGTCCTCCTTTTACCACCCTTTTACTATTTATATACCTGAAAATGATTTAGGGATTCCCTATTACAATAGCTGCCAGTCTCTTTTCATTCTTTCTCTTGGCTTCTCATTTGCTTTTTCACTTCCCCTCTGAACCTCCTATATTCAGTCTAGTTCTCCATTGTATTATCTACCTGATAACTGTCATAAGCACATTTCTTCTTCTTTATCTTAACCTCCATCTCTTCCGTCATCCAGGGAGCTCTGGAATTTTTAGTCCTACCTTTCCCTCTTGAAGGAATATACCTTGACTGTGCCCGAAATATCTCTTCTTTGAAGGTAATCCATGGTTCAGGTACTATTTTTCCTGCCAATCTTTGATTCCAATTTATCTGGCCCAGTTCCATTCTTACCCCATTGAAGTTCGTTTTCCCCCAGTTAATTATTCTGGATTGTTCTTTGTCCTTTTCCATAGTCATGATACTTATGACATAATGATTGCTGTCCCCTAAATGGTCTACTACTGACACTTGATCCACTTGGCCCAACTCATTCCCAAGAACCAGGTCTAGCTGTGCCTCCTTTCTGGTTGGACTGGAAACATATTGCTGTAGAGAATGTTCCTGAACACACGTCGGAACTCTTGCCCCTCTCTGCCCTTCACACTACTACTAGCCCAGTCTATATTCAGATAATTAAAGTCATCCATTATAACTACTCTACAACTCTTGCACCTCTCTGCAATTTCCCCCACATCTTTCCCAATAGTTGCTGGCCTATAGATACAACGAGCAACGTAATTGCACCTTTTTTGTTCCTTAGCTCCAGCCAAATAGATTCGATCCTTGACCCCTCTGGTAATCCTCTCTCTCTCCAGCACTTCAATGCTCTCCTTAGTCAATACCGCCACCCCTCCCCCTTTTCTTCTTTTCCCATCTCCTTGAACACCTTGTATCCAGGAATATTTAATATCCAGTCCTGCCCTTCTTTGAGCCAGGTCTATGTGGTAGCCACATCATGTTTCCACGTGGCAATCTGCACCAATCTTATTTACCACACTCCATGCATTCACTTACATGCACAGTAACCTTAATTCAGACTTTAATACTTTGTCCCTTACTCTGCCACCACCTAATAACTTACCATTCCCTACTCTAGTGCCATATATCTCTCCTAGTATTCTGTGCACCTTAGTGTTCTTCTCGGATATTACCTCCTGGTTCCCACACCCGTCAAGTTAGTTTAAAATCTCCCCAATAGGACTAGCAAATTGTCCTGCAAGGAACTCAGTCCCAGCTCTATTTAGGTGCAACCCATCCAGCCTGTACAGGTCCCATCTCCCCCAGAGCCAGTCGCAATGTCCCAAGAATCTAAAGTTCTCCTTCCTACACCATCTTTCCAGCCACACATTCATATGCTTTATCCCCCCATTTCTAGGTTTACTTGCGTGTGGTACTGGGAGTAATCTGGAGATTTGTACTTCTGAGGTCCTGCTTTCTAATTTCCTACCTAGCTCCCTAAATTCTGACTACAGAACCCCATCTCTCGTTCTGCCTACGTCATTCATACCAATGTGCTAGCTGTTCACCCTCCCCTCTCAGGCTGCTGTGCCACCATTCAGTGACATCCTTGACCCTGGCACCAGCAAGGCAACACACTATCGTGGATTCACATCTGTAGCCACAGAAACACCTGTCTATTCCTCTATCGAATCTCCTATTACTGTTGCTCTTCCAGTCTTTGTGCTTCCCTGCAAAAGCATGAACTTGGCTCTGGGTGCACTCCCCAGATGAACCATCCCTCTCATCGGTATTCAGAACTGAACACCAGTTGGACAGTGAGATGCACTCAGGGGTCTCCTGCACTACCTGCCTGTTTCTTCTTGGCTGCCTGCTGGCCACCTATTCCCTCCCTCCCTGCATATTCTTAAACTGCGGGATGACCATATCTATAAACGTGCTAACTACCAAGCTCTCAACCTCACAGATGCACCGGAGTGATGCCAGCTGCTGCAACTAACAACACTTCCTACACAATGTCCTAGAGTTCCCAAATGGCACAGGATGTGCTCTCCAGAGGTTGGAGCAGCCCTGCCATTCCTCAATCTATTAGTTAATAAATCTTGCTTCTGCAATAAACCTTAATCTGCTAAATGCTAATAAATCTTCCTACTGCTAATAATAAAACTCACTACTATTAATAAACCTTACCAATACTCACCATTATTAATAAACCTTACTTATAGCAACAAACCTTATAGTAAAAAACCTTACTTAAAAATCAAAGACTCACCAGCTACTCACTTGTTACTTGTTGTGAATACTTAATATTTTTAACATTTTTAAACTCCCAGTTGTTTAGACTCAGTCCCTAAGCAGCAATACTCACCAGCCAATCAACTCATGACTTGCCTGTGATGTCAGTTTGTTTCTATTTTTCTTTTTTTGCCCCAAACTACGGCTTGTAGGGGTTCCTTGCAGGTGTGCCGCTGCCTCTCCAGATTTCCTCCAGGTAAGTGGAAGGCCCCAATCTGGGTCTCGCTTTATTTTCTCTCCAGTAGGTTCCGCACAGGTCCGCCACTTCTCCCGACCCCTTCGAGGTAATTGTGCGGATTTGACGCCAGATTAAGTCGGTATATTCAGTATCATGGTAGAGTAAAATGTGTAAGTCCCAAACCAAAGCTTGACAAACACCACTACTGGCTGGGAAATAAGATAAAAAGCTAGCACATGACCCAGGTCAAATGGCCCCACTCCGTGCTGTAAAATTCTGCACCTAAATTTCCACCTTGATGTGTTACACTTAAATGCAGCAATAGGTAGATCATTTTGGACTTGATTTCAGAATTACTTGCTCAAACCACGGGAGTGGTGGAGTGGATTAGTGCAGTACTGCTTCAGTGTAGACATCTAAATTCAAATCTAGCCCAGATCAAAAAAGCCCCATCTCAGGTGGTCTTCTCGTTCAGACATAAAATGCCTTCAGGGTACAAACACATGTATTGTGGGTGAGTTTAATACATAGGACAGGCTATAATTTGCAGTACAGTGATACCCTTACGCAAGGTGCTTGGTTCGGGATTTGGAAATAATGTTGGCACCGTAATGGCTGATCTTCTGTAAGTTGAGTCAGAGTTGAAGGCACTTTAATGTACTCAACTCCTACACTCAACTTAGATGTATCTTCTACTAATAATGAATACCCCCAGTAGGCATTTTGAGGAGCTCAAAAATGTGCCTGTAATTTAAAATGAGTCAAACTGTTCAAACAATGCTTATAGGTTGAACACAGAAGCCACAACTTAGCAAGATGCTGAGTGCACAATAACCAGACTTACACAATGCATAAACCGCTACGTAAGGAAAAAGACAAAAACATATCATGCTTGTAGTCCTTTTCAGTAGTTTTTGATGGAAATTGGAGATGACTCTCACAAAGTCTCTATCAGCCCCTCAAAGAAATATAGAATCTCATTTTATCACTTTACTGAAGCACATGTTCTTAGGCTTCAAATGGACACTATATCTAAAGTTTTTGATTTATCACCTCAATTCTGTTGAGCCTTGAAAATTTCTTTACTTAGCTGCTTTTTTTTGGGAGAACGAGAAAAGGAACAATGGTATTGGCCCCAAAATTCTCTTGTCATTATGATCATTATGAAATTGTTGAACTTCTACCCATTCAACATCAGCTAATTTTTCTCAATATTAAATGGTAGATTTAAGACTTTCATTTATATCTTAAAGTCACCCAAAATATAAATTTCTAATTCTGAATTATCATAAACATACAAAAACATACTTATGACATCTAGTTTCATTGTATGTGAAGCAGATTATAGCTCTGGATTGGGCAAGAGCTGTTTTGTTAGCAGTTCTGTTGAAATTTACATTGAAATCACTGGATCTCAAGTGCATACTTCTTTTTCACATTTTATTAAAAAGACGAGAGGAACATTTACTTGCCCACAAAGGCTGTGGGTGCTACTTTTTGTGTGCTTTGTTTGTATTCTCATTTTCAGTTGACAAATTTTTGCCTTCATGTATGTACTTCAACAGTGAATATCTCTCATTTTCTCAGGCAACAGATATTCACCGAACAGGTAACACAAAGTAAGCAGATGACAGAGTGCTTCAAGGACTGAGTGCTACGTCGGGATTTTGGTGAAGGTGGGAATTTGGTGCAGAGGGGGAAAGAGATGCTGCTTTTCATAACTTTTTGTTCAACCTCCAGTAAGTGAGTGTTCTTTTGCCTGCAAGCTCGGGACTCTAACTTGCTATTACTTCAGCTGAGTAAGTTCATAACTACCTGACAAATTAAATAAATGTGAGCCAGACACGGCATGGATGATGGTGTGCCGTTGAGAGCAACATGTGGGAATCTGTGGAATGTACTGCAGTCCTGGACAATCATATCTGCGCTAAGTGTCTGCAGCTGGAGCAACTTCGGCTCAGAGTTACTGAGCTCGAGTCTGAGTTGCAAACATTGTGGAGCATTATCTGGACATTTTATTCCCCAAAGCAGTCACACTCATTTGGTTAATCAGAACTTTAGACTTGGTCAATGGTCAGGAAAAGGCAGGTATGAGGATCTAGCATGACTCAGCCGCCGACTTTGACCAAGTACGAGGTGTTTTCTACCTGTGCAGATAAGAAAAAGGACTGTAGAGTGGCTGAGCAAACTGACCATGGCAGCATGGTGCAGGATGCCATTCAAGTGGGGACAGCGAAAAGGAGCATGGTAGTGATAGGGGACTGTAAAGTCAGGGGGACAGATAATCTACTCTGTAGCCACGACAGTGAGCTCAAGGTTTTGTTGGCTGCCTGGTGTCAGAGCTTAGGTCATCTCCTTGCAGCTGGACACAAACGTGGAGTGGAAGGGGAAGGATCCAGTTGTTGTGGTCCAGGTGGAAAACAACAACATAGGTAGAACTAAGAAGGATGTTCTGCTGAGAGTTTGAGGAGTTAGGGTCCAAATTAAAACGCAGAGTAATCATCAATTGCTACTTAGCCACACTCCAATTGCCATAGGGTTAAGCAGATTAGAGAATTAAATGCGTGGTTCAAAGAGTGGCATGGGAAGAGGAGGTTTCAATTACTGGGGCACTAGCACCAGTACTCAGGAAAGAGAGCACCATTTTGTTGCAATGGCTCCACTTAAACCAGGCTGGGAGCAGTGTCCTGGCGAATCATATAACTGGGGCTGTGGATAGGGCTGCAAACTAATGGGGTGGGGGGAGGATTCAGGTGAAGGAAGATTTAGAAATCCGAAGAGAAAAGTCAAGACAATAGAACAGTCTAGCGATGTGGGTAAAGACAAGCACAGTGAGACAGGAAGGAACAGAGAGTTTAACAGTAATTGTGCATCAGTGAGTAAGGTCCATGCAGGGAATAGCAGTAAAAAATTACATTAAAGGTTCTTTATCTGAATGCACAAAGCATCTACAATAAAGTAGATGAACAAGTGGCACATATAGAAATAAATGTTTAGATCTGATTGTAATTACAGAGACATGGTTACAAGGTGACCAAGATTGGGAAATAAATATTCCAGGGTACATAATATTTCGAAAGACAAACAAAATAGCAAAGGACATGGGGTAGCCCTGATAGTAAAGGATGACATAAGGGCATTAGTGAGAAAGAACCTTGGCTCAGAAGATCATGAAGTAGAATCAGTATAGGTAGCGATTAGAAATAGCAAGAGTCAGAAAATGCTAGTGGGAGTAGTTTATAGGCCCCCGCCCCCCCCCCCCCCCCCAACAGTAGTTATACCATTGGACAGAGCATTAAACAAGAAATCACTGGAGCTTCTTATAAAGGCAATCTACTAATTGTGAGGGACTTTAATCTTCATATAGACTGGACCAATCAAATTGGCATGGGTGGTCTAGAAGATGAGTTGGTGGAATGTTTTCATGACAGTTTCCGACAGCAATTCTTTGTGGAACCAGCTAGGGATAAAGCTATTTTAGATCTAGTATTGTGTAACGAGGCAGGATTAATTAGTATCGCACAGTAAAAGATCTGCACGGAAATAGTGATCATTATACAACTGAATTCCATGTTACATTTGAAAGTGACATAATCCAAACACAAACAAGAATCTTAAACTTAAACAAAGCCAATTACATCGGTATTAGGAGTGTGTTGGCTGAGGTTGATTGGGCAAGTAGACTAAAAGGTATGGCAGTAAATAAACAATAGGAATCATTTAAAGAAACATTTCAAAATGTTCAACAAAAATCCATTTCATTAAAAAATAAAAACTCAGCAATAAAGATCCATCCTTGGCTTACTCATGAAGTTAAGGATAGTATTAGATTAAAAGAAGAGGCTTATAATGTTGCAAAGAATAGTAACAAGTCTGAGGATTGGGAGTGTTATGGATGCCAGCAAAAGGCCACCAAAAAGTTGATAAATAAGTAAAAGAAAATTGAATTCAAGCGTAAACTAGCGAGGAATATTACAACAGACTGTAACAGCTTTTACAAGTATTTAAAAAGGAATAGAGTACCTAAAATAAACATTAGTTCCTTACAGGCAGAAACAAAAGAAATTATCATGGGAATGAGCAAATGGCACTGATATTGAACAAACATTTTGTGTCTGCCTTCACAGTAGAAGACACGTGATGCATACCAGAAACAGAGGATAACCTGGGGGCTAAAAAGACTGAGGAAATTAAGGTAAATAATATCAGCAGAGAAAAAAAACTGGAGAAACTTAAGGGATTAAAATCCGAAAAATCCCCTGGATCTGATGGTCTACATCCTAGGGTTCGAAGACATAGCTGTAGAGATAGTGGATGCACTGGCTATGATTTTCCAAAATTCCCTAGCATCTGGAACAGTCCCAGCAGATTGGAAGTTAGCCAATTGCAAGTCTAACACTGCTATTCAAGAAAGGAGGAAGAGAGAAAAGAGTCAACTTCAGGCCAGTTAGTCTGATATCAGTCATTGGGAAAATGCTGGAATCTCTTAAGAAAGTCTTAACAATGCACTTAGAAAAGTACAGTATGATTAGGACAAGTCAACATGGTGCTACTAAAGGGAAATCCTGTTCAACAAATTTATTAGAGTTTTTTGAGGATGTAAGTAGTAGGGTAGATAAAGGGGAACAAGTACATGTTTCTTAATTAATTCATGGGGTGTGGGCATCGCTGGGTAGGACAGCATTTATTGCCCATCCCAAATTGCCCGAGAGGAGCTGGTGAGTCGTCTTCTTGAACCGCTGCAGTCCATGTGGGATAGGTACACCCACAGTGCCGTTAGGGAGTTCCAGGATTTTGACCCAGCGACAGTGAAGGAACGGAGATATAGTGCCAAGTTAGATGGTGTGTGGCTTGGAGGGGAACTTGCAAGTGGTGGTGTTCCCGTGCATTTGCTGCCGTTGTCCTTCGAGATGGAAGAGGTCACGGGCTTGAAAGGTGCTGTCCATGGAGTCTTGGTGCGTTGCTGCAGTGCATCTTGTGGATGGTACACACTGGTGCCACTGTGCGTCGGTTGTGGAGGGAGTAAATGTTTGCGGATGGGGTGCTAATCAAGCGGGCTTTGTCCTGGATGGTGTCGAGCTTCTTGAGTGTTGTTGGAGCTGCACCCATCCAGGCAAGTGGAGAGTATTCCATCACACTCCTGACTTATGCCTTGTAGATAGTGGACAGGCTTTGGAGAGTCAGGAGGTAAGCTACTCGCTGCAAGATTCCTGGCCTCTGACCTGCTCTTATAACCATGGTATTTATATGGCTACTCCAATTCAGTTTCAGGTCAATGGCAACCCCAGGATGTTGATAGTGGGGGATTCAGCGATGGTAATGCCATTGAACATCAAGGAGAGATGGTTAGATTCTTTCTTGGTTGAGATAGTCATGGCCTGGCATTCGCGTGGCATGACTGTTACTTGCCACTTATTAGCCCAAGCCTGGATTATTGTCCAAGTCATGCTGCATTTCTACATGGACTGCTTCAGTATCTGAGGAGTCGTGAATGGTGCTGAACATTGTGCAATCATCAGCGAACATCCCCACTTTTGACCTTATGATTGAAGTTAGGTCATTGATGAAGCAGCTGAAGATGGTTGAGCCTAGGACACTATCCTGAGGAACTCCTGCATTGATGTCCTGGAGCTCAGATGATTGACCTCCAACAACCACAACCATTTTCCTTTGCGCTAGGTAAGACTCCAGCCAGCAGAGGGTTTTCCCCCTGATTCCCATTGACCTCAGTTTTGCTAGAGCTCCTTGATGCCATACTCAGTCAAATGCTGCCTTGATGTCAAGGGCAGTCACTCTCACCTCACCTGAGCTGAGCTGGTGAAGCTGCAGCTCAGGAATGCCAAACTGCGTAAGCAGCATGTGATTGACAGAGCTACGGGATCCCATAACCAACGGATCAGATCTAAGCTCTGCAGTCCTGCCACATCCAGTCGTGAATGGTGCTGGACAATTAAACAACTAACAGGAGGAGGAGGTGGGTCCACAACTATCCCCATCCTCAATGATGGACGAGCCCAGCACATCAGTGCAAAGGATGACTGAAGCATTTGCAACAATCTTCAGACAGAAGTGCCGAGTGGATGATCCGTCTCACCCTCTTCCTGAAGTCCCCAGCATTGCAGATGCCAGTCTTCAGCCAATTCGATTCACTGCGCGAGATATCAAGAAACGACTGAAGGCACTGGATACTGCGAAGGCTATGGGCCCTGACAATATTCCGGCAATAGTACTGAAGATCTGTGCTCCAGAACTTGCTGTGCCCCTCACCAAGCTGTTCCAGTACAGCTGCAACACTGGCATCTACCCGGCAACGGGAAAATTGCTTAGTTATGTGCCGGCCAAAAAAGGATCCACCCATTCTAATCCCACCTTCTGGCATTTGGTCCATAGCCCCGCAGACCTGAAACTGAATTGGAGTTGCCATATAAATACCATGGTTATAACAGCAGGTCAGAGGCCAGGAATCCTGAGGCAAGTAACTCACCACCTGACTCCCCAAAGCCTGTCCAACATCTACAAGGCACAAGTCAGGAGTCTGATGGAATACTCTCCACTTGCCTGGATGGGTGCAGCTCCAACAACACTCAAGAAGCTCCACACCATCCAGAACAAAGCTGCCCGCTTGATTGGCACCCCATCTACAAACATTCACTCCCTCCACCACTGACGCACAGTGGCAGCAGTGTGTACCATCTACAAGATGTACTGCAACAATGCACCAAGGCTCCTTAGACAGCACCTTCAAAACCCGCCACCTCTACCAACTAGAAGGACAAGGGCAGCAAATGCAAGTTCCCCTCCAAGTCACACACCATCCTGACTTGGAACTATATCGCCATTCCTTCACTGTCGCTGGGTCAAAATCCTGGAACTCCCTTCCGAACAGCACTGTGGGTGTACCTACCCCAAATTGACTGCAGTGGTTCAAGAAGGCAGCTCACCACCACCTTCTCAAGCACAATTAGGGATGGGCAATAAATGCTGGCCTAGCCAGCGACACCCACATCCCTGAATGAATAAAAAAAAAGCTTGACACCTCATTTTTAGGTATGCCTGGTGCTGCTGCTGGCATGCCCTCCTGCCCTTCTTTGAACCGGGGTTGGTCGCCCGGCTTGATGGTAATGGTAGATTGGGGAAATATGCCCGGTCATGAGGTTACAGATTGTGATTGAGTACAATTCTGCTGCTGCTGATGGCCCACAGCATTTCATGGATGCCTAGATTTGCATTGCTAGATCTGTTCAAAGTCTATCCCATTTAGCACAGTGGTAGTGCCACACAACATGATGGAGGATCTTCAATGTGAAGACTGGACTTTGTTTCCACAAGGACTGTGCGGTGTCACTCTTACCAATACTATCATGGACCGATGCATCTGCGGCAGGCAGATTGGTGAGGACGAGGTCAAGTATATTTTTCCCTCTTGTTGGTTCACTCACCATCTGCTGAAGACCCAGTCCAGCAGCTATGTCCTTTAGGACTCGTCCAGCTCGGTCAGTTGTGGTGCTACCGAGCCACTCTTGGTGAAGTCCCCCACCCAGAGTACATTCTGCACCCTTGCAACCCTCAGTGCTTCCTCCAAGTGCTGTTCAACATGGAGGAGTACTGTTTCCACAGCTGAGGGGGGGCTGTAGGTGGTAATCAGCAGGAGGTTTCCTTGTCCATGTTTGACTTGGTTCAAGAAGGCAGTTCACCACCACCTTCTCAAGGGCAATTAGGGATGTGCAATAAATGCTGGCCTTGCCAACAACGTTCACGCCCATTAACGAATAAAAAAATTTGGAATTCTTTGAGTATTTATACAAATGTGTAGGTTTGATATTTTAATTTCAGAAGGTTTTTGGATAAGAAGCCACAAAACATCAGCGACTAAAGTGCAAGGTCTTAAAGAAAATCAAGGATTAATTTGGTTAAGTTGTGGGAAATAAAAAGGCAGTGATCATCAGTAGCAGTTGTAATGGAAAAGAAAATACACAGCAAAATGTGTGGCAATATGCAGTGGTATCAAGGCTAACAAAAGTGACATCAAGATTCAAGATATAAAAACTGATAACAATTATCCATCCTCACATCTCCTCCATTTCAATCTGTCCTGCTGCCCTCCATATCTGCATTCCTCTCAGAAACACAGGAATTAATTTTTGATCATCTCAGTCTACAACTATCCATATAACGCTCAATCCTGATCCTCAACAGATATTTATTAGTCTTCACGTTGAAGCATCAATATTGTTGGAAGTCTGCCTACATATCCACTGCTCAGTAAGGAAAAATGTTTTCCAGTATCAAGACCTACAAACGTAATTAGTTTTAAATCTGTGCATTCTAATTCTTTGCTCAAAGTCAAATCGTCTGCTGAGAATTTTGAAGAACGAGATCACACCTTGCTTCAATTTTCTTCCCTCCAATGAAAACAAACTCAACTCTGCAAATCAGAGGCCAGAAAACTAATTCTGTCTTTACTGATAAAATGTTTGATATGGAGCAGACCTAGAATAGATTTATAAAATTACAAAGGAAATCAATCAGGTGGATGTAAAAAGGCAAAACCAGATAGGAGAATCAAACAATTTTAAGCTAAAGGAGTCATAGACTTGATGTTAGGAATACCATCTACATTTTTACAGCAGTTTTATCTCTCAGTCCCAAAGGAGTAGTAAAAGATTTTAGTATCAGACTTCATGAATCGTCAAAAACAACCAGCCATATTTATACAACATATTTAACACAATAAAACATCCACTGGGGCATTATCGAACAAAAGGTTACACTAAACCACTTATGGAGATATTGGGGCAGATGACCAAAAGCTTGGTCAAAGCAATAGGATTTAAAGAGCATCTTAAGAGAGGAAAGAGAGATAGAGAGGCAGAGAGGTCTAGGGAAGGAACTGTAGAGGTCATAGCCTAGGCAACAGAAGGTGCGATCGCCAATTTATTTTATTTATTTCAAGATACAGCACTGAAACAGGCCCTTCAGCCCACCGAGTCTGTGCCGACCAACAACCACTATACTAACCCTACAGTAATCCCATATTCACTACCACCTAACTACACTAGGGGCAATTTACAATGGCCAACTTACCTATCACCTGCAGATCTTTGGCTGTGGGAGGAAACCGGAGCACCCGGCGAAAACCCACGCAGTCACAGGGAGAACTTGCAAACTCCGTACAGGCAGTACCCAGAATTGAACCAAAGTCCCTGGAGCTGTGAGGCTGCGGTGCTAACCACTGCGCCACCCTGATGGTGGAGTGATTAAAAATCGGGGATGTTCAAGAGGCCAGAACTGGAGAAACACAGATATCTTGAAGAGTTTCAGGGCTGGAGGAAAATACAGAGATAGGGAGGTGTATGGCCATGCAAAGATTCAAAAATAATATTGAGAATTTTAAAACCAAGGCTTTCCTTAACCGGGTGCCAATGTAGGACAACAAGCACAAGCGTGTTGGGCAAACAGGACACAGTGCAAATGAGGACATGGGCAGAGTTTTGGATGAGCTCAAGTTTACAGAGGATTGTATGTGGGAGGCCAGCCAGGAATGCACTGTCAGGTTTTGAGGTAACAAAGACATGGATGAAGGATTTAGCAGCAGCTGAACAGAGGCGGGGTCAAGTCAGGCAACGTTACAAAGGCGACAATAGGTGGACTCAATGAGGGCATGGATATGTGGTTGGAAGTTCACCCCGGGGGAAAATATGACACTAGGTTGCGAACAGCCTGGTTCAATCAGTTGCCAGGGAGAGAGCTGGAGTAGGCGGCTAGGGAATGGAGCTTGTGGCAGGGACCAAAGGCAATGGCTTTTTCTTTCCAATGTTTAGTTGGATGAAATTTCTGCTTATTAAGTACTGGATGTTGGATAAGCAGTCTGACAATTTAAAGTCAGGGGAGGGGCCGGGAGCTGGGTGTTGTCAGCGTTCAGGGAGGAAACTGACGCTGTGCTTTCAGAGGATGTTACTGAGGGGCAGCATCGAGGCGGGAGGAGTGCACTTCTTTTTTCTAGTTCCACTTCTTCACAGGTCACAACAAATATTTAAATGTATACGCAGCTACCAATATGGTCAATCACAGACTCTATTTTTAATCTCAGAAAAAAATATGCCAACCCAGTATCTTCAATCAACAATATCAGTTTATTATAAAAAAAAATTAACCAGTGTCATGCAGGCCCCCACCTGCCAAGAATGAGGCACAACAATTTCACCAGATGGACATTAAATTTCAAATTGTTGCTGGGAAGAAGAGGAGGCCTGTGACAAGGGGTGACCAGGCCCCTGGCTGGAAAGAATTTTTTTGCATATTAACAGACAGTGTTTGGGAACAAAGGAGCTATCCCCTGCTCCAATACAATCCACAAACAGAAGTGGTCAGACTAGTTAGTCACATGACTAGCCTGCTTGGCAGTCTGTGTTTCTTTCTGAATTGTACAGTTTGAACTGAGAGCCTGCAGAAAGCTCTTTGCTCCTGGATTGAAAAGACCTCTCCTGGCTGGCTCGTCACAGCCTCTCCTGTCTGCTCCCATCTCTTTCTCAGACTCCAAATCCACTGAAGACACATGAAACCCAAGAAAGAAAAGTGTCCTACAGCAAACAAGGTTTAAGAATCATACTGGGCCCCAACGAAAAGCAAGATCCACCAATAATAAAGGACACTACAGTGAGCTCGAAGAACCGTAAAAAACCTCCTCAGATATTGCCTCACACTTTTCCACTTTATTTCTTCTGTTTTCATTCTGTCTCTATCTGCACGTGTGTATGCATCGTGTGACCATAGGCGTTAACTGAATTAGAGTTTAATAAAATTTCACCTTTCTTCTTTAAACCCAAGAAAGCCTGTTTGTGCTCGCTTCACCTTATAACTGGAAAACAGTGAACAAGGATTTACCAAGGGGGGAGCTAAAACACTTTGTAAATAAAACCCTGTTACAGTAAGACCAGGTGAAAGCTGAAAGGGAACCCTAAACCTCTTTCTCATCTGGTCTTAACAGCCAGTAATAAAGCAAAGTATTAACATACTGATTGAAATATGAAAGTTCTCTTTTTAACTTAGCCCTTCTCTCACACACACACGTAAACCAAAAATAAAGAGATTTTCTCTTTTGAGCTGTGTTACAAAAAAAAGACAAAACAAAGTATTTTGGCCAAATACTTGTTAATTCTTGAAAAAAAAATATGGAAAGATGTCAGTTGTTCTTTTTTGGTTTGGCATCCCAAATACGCGTAGACGGCTGTCACTGAGATCTTTGTAGAACAGTTCTTTTCAGGCAAAGTTGGAAGGTCAGTTTGGCAGGTTTTCCAGGAGAAATGCAGCATCAGTTTCTCTATTTCTTACACTTGATTCGCAGGAAGTTCTCAGAGATGAAAGAGGGTGCTGATGGTGACTGCTCTCTTGGCTGGTTTTCGCCAAGTGCCTTCAGAACAGTTTACACCCCAACACACTGTCCAAAGCGAAACCAAAAACAATATCTCAAGAGTCATGCCTCCTGACCCCTATAAATCTTTATATGTAACATCTGCAAACATCTCCCCCAAGTCAAAAAGCCCCTGCTGGGTATATATCTGAAGATAGGTGACTTCCAGTAGTGGTTGTTTACAAACCAAGTCCAAAAGACATACCAATGACCTCTTTTCAATGACCAATGAAAACAAACATCCATGGAATAATTTTTAGTTTTCCCAACTAAAACAAAGTCCATAATTCTAAAATACGAGTCTTCAAAAAAACCTAACAAAAAATATAGAAGCACCGTCACAAGACCTCCATCCTTGGAGGAATGAAACTCCATTTTTAAATGCATTTCATTACAAAAAGAGTGGGGGAAAATGAAAGATATTTTGAAACACATTTTCACACTCATACGCATTCACTCTTTACCTAATACAGTTCTGCTTTGTACCATCTTTGCACTCAGTTAACTCAAAGCAAAGTTAAATCCTAGACTACACATCCGCAAACACATTATTTTTTCCATCGAAATAGTCTGTCATTCTGGTTTTTGAATTTTTCCACAAAGGCTAAGGGACGATGATCAGTAGACACCAGTGCCTCTCTGTAGTCGTGGTGGACAAAGACCTCAAAATGCTGAAGAGCTAGTAATAAGCCTAGGGTTGCTTTTTCCACGGTTAAATATCTTTTTTTGATGTCAATTTAGCTTTTTGAAAAAGTATCCCACTGACCTTTCTGTGCCTGATTCATCGTCTTGGAACAGGATTGCACTGACCCCCAAGTCATCGCATCAATTGCTACCTTGAAGGGCCTTAGTGAAATTTTGAGCAACCAACACTGGTTCATTAATCAAAATGGCTTTCAGCCTCTCAAAAGACGCTTGGCATTCCCCTGACCACACTAACTTGGTTTTCTTTTTCTGTACCAAATCTGTCAGTGGAGCAGCTAGTCCTAAAATTTGGTACAAACTTGCGATAGGAACCACACATTCCCAAGAACGTCATGATTTTTCGTTTAGTCCTAGAGGTAGGGAATTCCACCAATGCTTGTACTTTCACTATTCTTGGCAGTACTCGTCCTTTCCCTACTCTATGCCCGAGGTAGGTTACTCGGGTTTTTGCAAATTCACTTTTGGCAAAGTTTATCTCTAAATTAGCCAACTATAATTTTCTAAACAGAGCTTCTAGTTGTTCCAGGTGGTCTTTCCAAGTGTCACTGTATACCAGCACATCAAGATAAACCACACAGTTAAGAACACTGGCAACCACTTGGTTCATTAGTCTCTGAAAAGTGGCTGGGGCATTTTTTTTAGCCCGACTGTCTGGTGTGACAAAGACCGGTATTTCTTTAACTCGGGGTGTAAAGGAAGCTGCCAGTATCGCTTTCACAAATCTATTTTTGTAAGAAACATGGCACTACTCACTTTGTCAAAACAGTCTTTCAAGTGAGGAATTGAGTAGAAGCCTGCCTTTGTTGCTGCAAAACCTTTCTGTAGTCTATGCAGAATCTAGTTAAACCATCAGGTTTAGACATTAACACCACTGGGGAACTTCAGCTGCTCTGACTGGGTTCAATTAGGTGGTTTTCCAGCATTTATTGGATTTCTGCTTTTACTTGGGCCTGTTCCTCCGGACTAAAGTGATAAGGATGCTGTTTTATAGGAAAGAATTCCCCTACATCATGTGTGGCTATGGTTGTACATCCTGTCTTATCCCTACAGACTCCTTTAAATGCATTGAGTAGCCTTTAGGTCTTCTAGTTGTTCCGCATCTAAATATGAGAGCATAGTATCCAATCTCCCCAACAATTCAGTATTAGCTAACTGGATAGTAGGAGGTTCAATGTGAGAATTGTCTCAGTCTGCTTCTGCCTCACTTTCACTATCCCTTTCATCTTTCACTATCCCTACAACTTGACATACCTGTGCTTGCTTATTCTCCTCCCGGCGATGATATTGTTTCAACATATTGATATGACACAGCCGATTCTTTTTCCAGCAATCTGGGGTATCAATCAAATAATTTACTAATTCTCTTGACCACTTCATATGGACCACTGAACCGTGCTTTCAGCAGTTCACCCTGTAAATGCAGTAATACTAACACGCCATCCCCTGGTTGAAATGTTTAGGTCTTGGCATGCTTGTCTGCCTATTTCTTCATGGTTGTTTGGGAAGCTTTAAGATGTTCCTGAGCCACTTTGCAGGCTCTCAAGAGCCATTCCCGGAACATGGATACATAATCTAACACAGAAGATTCGTCCCTCTGATCTAAAAACCTTTCTTTAAATAGTTTTAGAGGATCTCTTATCTCATGTCCATAAACTAATTCAAAAGGACTAAAACCGGTAGACTCATTACGTGAATCCCTAGTGGCAAACAAAACAAATTCTAGCCCTTTATCCCAATCATGGGGCTATTCATGACTGTATGCCCTAATCATTTTGAAGGTCTGATAACTCTCTAAAGCCTCTTGTGTCTGTGGGTGGTATGCTGAAGACCGTACTGTGTTATACCCAAATTACCCATAACTTCCTTTAAAATGTTGGACATAAAATTGGAACCTTGATCTGATTGAATCTCAATCGGTAATCCACATCTCGTGAAGAACTGGGATAACTTCTCTGCTACCACCTTAGCAGACATTGTTCTCAAGGGAATGGCCTCCGGGAACCGAGTAGCCATATCCATGATAGTGAGTATACACTGGTGTCCCACTTTTGTTTTTGGTAAAGGTCCCACACAGTCTACTAATACCCTTTTAAATGGTTTCCCAAAAACTGGCATGGAAATTAGAAGTGCCGGTTTTATGGCAGGTTACGGTTTTCCCACAATCTGGCACATATGGCATGTTTTACAAAACTGCACCACATCCTTGGAAAGACCTGGCCAGTAAAAATGTCGACCTGTATGTGATGTGGATCCGGAAGACCCAACATGTCCCGCTATAAAAATTTCATGGACTATGCTTAATATTTCCCAGCAATACTTGGGTGGTACCACCATCTAGTGAACAACCATCCATTCTTCATCTGCAGGTCTGAGGGAACATCTCCACTTCATCAGAATCCAATCTTTGATGTAGTAGCCTTCCAGAACTCCCTTTTCTCTTCAGCTTCAGTTAGAGCTGATTGTGCCACTTTAGCTCTGGATCGACTTGCTGAGCCTTGATCAGAGAAGACTTGCTGAACATTTCCTTTGGATTATCCAAATCCCCAAAGAAAGTTCCAGATATTCAACTATCTGACCGTGGTGCCAATTTTAACTCCGACAATGGAACTATTTTAGCCATTGCTCGGGTCATTACGCATGAAGGAAAAATTTCTGGAACCTTTTCCTGCAACTGTTCTGTCTCTTTAACTTCACTTAGTTTTTCCGTGACTACTGGAGAAGTTAATACCTTCGCTCTGGCCAACTCAACTCATTTTTAGGAGTAGGTCAACTCCGTCTACAGGAAAACTACGGACAATTCCTGCAGTTAACGGCCTAGACATTAGGGCACACTCCAGGTGCGCCTGATACAAAGTACGGGCATATACTCCCTGCCAATACCACTCACTGAAACCTTGGCATTCGGTGCGCTCTCTGATGGAAAGGTTATGCCTTTTCCCAACAGAAGAGTTTGGATAGCACCTGTATCCCTAAGTATAATAGGTTTACCTACCTCACTTGAGGGAAGAGGAGTTACTTTTCCTTTTGACAAGAATTCCCTATAACTCTCAGGTATCTTATTCACATCCCCCGCACTCTCAGCAGTTTTTGTACTTGGCCTGACAGCTACAGTCAGAGCTGCAGCCTGATTTGCCATACTTTCAGTCAGGGTCCTGTTCTCGACAGTGGGCTTGTGGCCCCCAATAAGTCCCATGGGATTACCCCGCAACTTCCAGCATTCTGCCAAAGGTGTCCCACCTTGTGACAATGGTAACATTTAGGCTTGTGGACCTCACTTCCACCTTTAGCATCTTACTTTCTGGCCTGAGGAGGAGATCCCAAGGCATGCACGGCTGTCCCTTCTTGCCCCCGGTTACTTGCCTTAGTTTCACCATCCCACCTTCTATCCTTCTCAGGTTTGTGGGGGTGACGGACAAATGGTTTGGACTTATAAACAAGCTTGCAATCATCAGCGATTTCTGCTGCCTAGCTGCCTGTTAAAACCTTCTGGTTCTCTACATACATTCTTACTAACAAAGGGAGTGAATTTTTAAATTCTTCCAGGAGAATTCGTTCCCTAAGGTTCTCATACATGGCCTCTACCTTCAGTGCCCGCATCCAACCATCAAAATTAATATGCTTCAACCTCTCAAATTCTATATAAATTTGTACAATCCATCCCGAAATTTGAGAAAAGGGACAAAGTTTTAATTGGAGTCAAGAACACCCCTTCGTCTTAGTCCCATCTTTTGAATTCAAATTCCCTTCCTTCTCTTTGACTTTCTCCTTGAAATTCAAGCTCAAGTTTTTCCAATTCTATTGCTTTTTCTTTTTTTTTACATTAGAACATTACAGCGCAGTACAGGCCCTTCGGCCCTCGATGTTGCGCCGACCATCTGACCTACACTATTCCATTTTCATCCATATGTCTATCCAATGACCACTTAAATGCCCTGAAAGTTGGCGAGTCTACTACTGTTGCAGGCAGGGCGTTCCACGCCCCTACTACTCTCTGCGTAAAGAAACTACCTCTGACATCTGTCCTATATCTTTCACCCCTCAACTTAAAGCTATGTCCCCTCGTGTTTGCCATCATCATCCGAGGAAAAAGACTCTCACTATCCACCCTATCTAACCCTCTGATTATCTTGTATGTCTCTATTAAGTCACCTCTCCTCCTCCTTCTCTCTAACGAAAACAACCCCAAGTCCCTCAGCCTTTCCTCATAAGACCTTCCTTCCATACCAGGCAACATCCTAGTAAATCTCCTCTGCACCCTTTCCAAAGCTTCCACATCCTTCCTATAATGCGGTGACCAGAACTGCACGCAATACTCAAGGTGCGGCCTCACCAGAGTTTTGTACAGCTGCATCATGACCTCGTGGCTCCGAAACTCGATCCCCCTACTAATAAAAGCTAACACACCATATGCCTTCTTAACAGCCCTATTAACCTAGGTAGCAACTTTCAGGGATTTATGTACCTGGACACCAAGATCTCTTTGCTCATCTACACTACCAAGAATCTTCCCATTAGCCCAGTACTCTGCATTGCTGTTACTCCTTCCAAAGTGAATCACCTCACACTTCTCCGCATTAAACTCCATTTGCCATCTCTCAGCCCAGCTCTGCAGCCTATCTATGTCCCTCTGTACCCTACAACACCCTTCGACACTATCCACAACTCCACCCACCTTCGTGTCATCCGCAAATTTACTAACCCACCCTTCTACACCCTCATCCAGGTCATTTATAAAAATGACAAACAGCAGTGGCCCCAAAACAGAACCTTGCGGTACACCACTAGTAACTAAACTCCAGGATGAACATTTGCCATCAACCACCACCCTCTGTCTTCTTTCAGCTAGCCAATTTCTGATCCAAAGCTCTAAATCACCTTCAACCCCATACTTCCGTATTTTCTGCAATAGCCTACCGTGGGGAACCTTATCAAACGCCTTACTGAAATCCATATACACCGCATCCACGGCTTTACCCTCATCCACCTGTTTGGTCACCTTCTCGAAAAACTCAATAAGGTTTGTGAGGCACGACCTACCTTTCACAAAACCATGCTGACTATCGCAAATGAACTTATTCTTTTCAAGATGATTATAAATCCTATCTCTTATAACCCTTTCCAACATTTTACCCACAACCGAAGTAAGGCTCACAGGTCTATAATTACCAGGGCTGTCTCTACTCCCCTTCTTGAACAAGGGGACAACATTTGCTATCCTCCAGTCCTCCGGCACTACTCCTGTCGACAATGACGACATAAAGATCAACAACAACGGCTCTGCAATCTCCTCCCTGGCTTCCCAGAGAATCCTAGGATAAATCCCATCTGGCCCAGGGGACTTATCTATTTTCACTCTTTCCAAAATTGCTAACACCTCCTCCTTGTGAATCTCAATCCCATCTAGCCTAGTAGGCTGTATCTCAGTAATCTCCTCGGCAACATTTTCTTTCTCTACTGTAAATACTGACGAAAAATATTCATTTAACGCTTCCCTGATCTCCTCTGATTCCGCACACAACTTCCCACTACTATCCTTGATTGGCCCTAATCTCACTCTAGTCATTCTTTTATTCCTGATATACCTATAGAAAGCCTTAGGGATTTCTTTGATCCTATCCGCCAATGACTTCTCGTGTCCTCTCCTTGCTCTTCTTAGCCCTCCCTTGAGATCCTTCCTGGCTAGCTTGTAACTCTCAAGCGCCCTAACTGAGCCTTCACGTCTCATCCTAACATAAGCCGCCCTCTTCCTCTTGACAAGCGCTTCAACTTCTTGAGTGAACCCTCGCTCGACAACTTCCTCCCTACCTTGCCTCATCTGCAACTGAATTGTAGCCAATTCAACTGTACTACCATGTAGTTTATCTTCTTCTAATTGCAAATGCTGTGCTATTACTGCAATCATGCCTGCTTTCTTAGCTCCTGCATTTAAATTCTGCCAAATCCTTTAGCTTTGTCTTGGTTAAGTTTCTCAAATCACTCAGGGATATATCCTCTTTCCCCAGAAAGGTCATAGCAACTGACAAATACATTCCAGTAGTGTAAACTTTATTCTAAAGCACAAGGAATCAGTTTTTTTTTTAAGACCACTTTTCAATTATTATTACCCCACTACAATTGCACGTCGTCGGTGTTGGGGTATCCAGCACAGAGCCCCCAATTGTATGCTACGACTGAGGTGGGAGGAGTGCACTGTTTTTGCTCGTTCCACTTCCCCACAGGTCACAACATATATTTAAATGTGTACCCAGTTACCAATATGGTCAATCATCAATTCTACCTTGAATCCCAGAATAAAATACACCAACCAGGTATCAAACCAAATAAAATCCCATGGGATCCAGGGAAATGCAGCAAGGTGGAGACAAAAATGGCTCAGTAGCAGGAAACAAAGGGTAATTGTTGACAGGTGTTTTTGCGACTGGAGGGCTGCTTCCAGTGACGTTCTGCAGGGCTCAGTAGTTGGCCCCCTGCTTTTTATGATATATATTAATGATTTGGACGTAAATGTAGGGGCAAGATGAAGAAGTCTGCAGACGACACAAAGATTAGCCGTGTGGTAGATGACGGAGGAGGATAGCTGTAGGCTGCAGGAAGATATTGATGGTCTGCTCAGATGGGCAGAAAAATAGCAAATGGAATTCAACCTGGAGAAATGTGAGGTGATGCATTTGGGGTGGTCAAACAAGGCAAAGGGATACACGATTAATGGGAAAATACTGAGAGATGTAGAGGAAGTGAGGGACCTTGGAGTAAATGTGCACACATTCAGGGGAATGTAGCAGACAGGTCAATAAGGCAGTCAAGAAGGCATATGGAATCCTTTCCTTTATTAGCCGAGGTATGGAATACAAGATCAGGGAGGTTATGCTGGAACTATATAAAACATTGGTTAAACCACAACTTGAGTACTGTGTGCAGTTCTGGACACCTCATTACAGAAAGGATATAATTGTACGAGAGAGGGTGCAGAGGAGATTTACGAGGATGTTGCCAGGACTGGAAAAATGCAGCTGTGAGGAAAGATTGGATAGGCTGGGATTGGTCTCCTTGGAAGAGAAGGCTGGGGGGAAATCTGATCAAAATGTTGTACATTTCAAGGGGCCTGGATAGAGTGGTGGCGAAGGGCCTATTCACCTTAGCAGAGAGGCCAGTGATGAGGGGGCATAGATTTAAAGTGATTGGTAGGAAAATTAGAAGGGAGGCGAGGAAACATTTTTTCACCCAGAGGGTAGAGGAGGTCTGGAACTGACTGCCTGAAAGGGTAGTTGAGGCAGAAACCCTCAACCGTTCAAAAGGAATCTGGATATGCACCTCAAGTGCCATAATCTGCAGAGCTACAGACCAAATGCTGGAAGGTGGAATTAGAATGGGTGGATCGTTTTTCCGCTGGCACAGACACGATGGGCCAAGTGGCCTCTTTCTTGTGCCTTAAACTTTCTATGATTTCTGTAAGTAGCAGAGGCAGCTGATCAGATGGTCTCAAGCTTAGTGACAAAGAAGTTAATGACCTCCTCACACTTCTTGTTGGAGGTGTGGGTGGGGAAAAACATGGAGAAGGGTTTAAGAAGTCCATGTATAGTAGAGAAAAGAAACCGGAGGTCATCTTTGCATCCCGGGATAATCCTGGAGTAGCGAGTAGTTTTGGCAGACGAGAACAAGAATTTATTCATACAGATGGGGTCTTGGTCTCCAATTATAAACAAGAATGGAGGGAAAATTGAGCGGCAAAAAAAATTGATACTTTTAATTAGCTTGCTTTGCAAATTATTAAAAATGATTTTTCAAGTCCGAACAGAAATCTTCGCAGAGAACTTAATTAAATTAATTTAAAACTGCGGCTCATAACGCATTCAATCTCAGTAAAGTTTAAGTTATAACATGATTAATTTTGTGTAACTGCTAATGGGAAATGATACCAAGTTCTTTCCTGGAGGCTACAGAAATATTAATTTTACTGGCCAATTTTTACACAGTATGAGCTCTTCCTGGAAAATATTAAAACATTTAAACTTTTTACATTATTAGAATAATATAATTGTCAGCACATACGTTTTAAATTAGAATTTTCAAGTGGCAATAACCGTTAATAAAACTAAGCATTAAATGAATGCTGGTACATCTCTTGTGGACTCATTTATGTTGTCACAGAACTGTATTTTTTTTCTCCTCTCTTTGAAACAATGTACCTTTAAGACAGAGAGAGAAGTTTTAGATTTCTGAGAACAGTGTGACAGCTAAACTTGTTACCAAGGCAACAGCAGGAGAGTGAGGTTGTCAAATGGTATAAATGTTTCAATTTAACTGTGTGGAAAAAACAGCTAAAACCAGTTTTTCAGGGACAGACATCAGCGAAGCGTGCTTATTTCTCTCAGCAGAAACTCTACAATGAGCTACAGGCTGTGTTAATTGCCCATGGAGGGAAAAAACCCTTTGTAGAGACCATTTGTGTATTGCCGGAGGTAGCAAAATTCCTTTTCTTTACTTCCAATCCAAGAAGTCTTTGCTTCAAGATTGAATCTCTCTTGACTGATTATGTTTTCAGGAACTCACAGTAAAGTTTCGACTGAGAGACTGTCGGTTTTAAAATCTGAGTGGACCCATTCTCGTTTAAAGAACTATTTGACGCCTGCTGCAGCCGAAGTGCTTTGAACGCCTAACTATTGAAGGACTGTTTCATCAAATCCACGTGGAGACTTAAGAGTGGCATTTGATTGTTTTTTTCACTAGGACACCTCACCCATCAGGAACGTAACCCACAAAGACTTATAACCCAGTTATTTATTTATTCTTAAGCAACAGCTAATTTTTAAAACATGATTCTTGAAAAGAAAAACAGTTAACCCTCGATTTGAGTGAGAGAATGGGGGAGTTAGGTTAGTAGTTATAAGGTCTTTAGACATAGGTAAACCTTAATGGTGTTTACAATTATTTTTTTTTTTTAAAGAGTCAATTTGTTGTTGTCTAAAGATACCTGGTTTGGTCTGTTTTATTCTTGGGGGGTGGAGGGGTCTGTTTTCCAGTTGGAAAACAGAAATAGTATGCTGTGACCTGTGGAGCAATGGGACTGGATTGACTGTGCGTTGTTCCCGTCTCGGTCATAACAATGTAAAGAACTTATTTCTGCTTGATCGCTGTTGACTGGACATGCTTTATTACCTTTGATGGGTAACTCCTCACAAGAAGAGTTATTTGGTTTGACCACAATTTTTTTGCCCTCAGGAAGTGTAACGTCATGAAGAGTGGTGTCCAAGGCCAAAGTTATGATGCTAGACAAGACTTTTAATTGTACAGATTATCTAAAAGTTTCAGCAAAAGGTGTAACATTAACTTCCAATCTTGTTCCGGCTATACACATCTCAACAGGAGACACTGTGGATGCATCTTCTAATTCAAAATAATACTTTCTTATTGGAACTTCAACTAATATATCAAAAAGCTCAACTGAAGAGCTAAGCTCAATTACAACATGACATAGTAGCAGGGAAAAGAAGCCTCCATTATTTTGCAAGCTGAAAATTTGCACAGCTGTCCACAATTTCTATTAACTCTGGGAGGCTGGGGACTGGTCAGTATGATTCTATGGATGATGCCATGGCTCAGACATTTGCCCATGCACTTTTGGGACTTACGTTCAAATCCAGCTTAGACTGACAACATCACCAACAACTTGTGCTTAAATAGCACTTTTAATGTAATAAAACATCACAGGGCAGTTCACAGGACACTAATGCAAAATGCAAAATTCAACATTCAGACACATAAGGCAATGTTAGGGCAGATGGCCAAAAGCTTGGTCAAAGATGTAGGTTTTAAGGTGCGTCATATAGGAGGAAACAAGAGTCGAGAAGTAGAGCAGTTTAGGGATAGAATTCCAGAGCTTCGGGGTGAGGCAGCTGAAATCCAGCAATGGTGGAGCAATAAAAAAATGATGCTGAAGAGGCTATAATTAAATGAGTGCAGATATCTCACAGGGTCGTCAGGATGGAAGAGAGTAGAGATAGGAAGGGGTGAGGCCATGCAGGGATTTGAAAACAAGAACTAGAATTTTAAAATCAAGGTGTTACTTAACAAAGAGCCAATGCAGGTCTGCAAGCAGAGGGATGATGGGTGAAAGGGACTTGATGCGAGTAAGGAGATGGGCAGCAGAGTTTTGGATGACCTCAAGTTGACGGAGAACAAAATGTGGGAGTCCCTCCAGGAATGTGTTGGAATAATCAAGTCCAGAGGTAACAAAGGGATGGATGTGGGTTTCAGCAGCAGATGAGCTGAGACAGAGGCGAAGTTAGAGGTTCAAATAGGCAGCATTATTGATGGAGGGAATAAGTGGTCAGAAGCTCAACTCGGGGTTAAATATCACAAGCAGGTTGTGAGCAATCTGGTTCGGCCTCAGATCGTTGCCGAGAAAAGGGATTGAGTCAGTAGCTAGAGAATAAAGTTTGCAGTGGGGACCGAAGACAATGACTTCAGGCTTCCCAATATCTAACTAGAGGAATGCTCTGCTCACCCAGTACTGGATGTCGGACAAGCAGTCTGATAATTCAGTGTCGTGCCTAGTAAAGACACATCATATTCCAACTTTTAAGATACAGACTTTATTGAATATGGAATCTTTGAAATTGGCTTTTCCTTTAAAAAGTGGTCACTGTGCTGCAAGATGGCCACTGGTCTGCTAACTTGGCCTGTATATTCAACTGTCTCAGTCTCAAAAGGACAAAAGGATACATTCCAGATTAAAAAGGGTCAATTACACCCATCCTGAAACCATCAAGAGATATCCCTTAAACCCCCACCTCAATGAATTTCACACACGGCATGATGTTGAGTTCTTCTTCCGTTGCCTTCGCCTCCAGGCTCACTTCTTTGACCAGGAGTCCTCCCCCTGACCAGCAGATCCATTCACCCGCCTCCAGCATTCTCCCTCCACCTGGACCCCTCCCTCTGGCTGATTACCCACTCTTGATCTTTTCATTGAAAACTGTCGGCATGACATTGGCCGTCTCAATTTCACCCCCCACTCACTCTAACCTGTGTCTCTCTCACTCCGTTCTCTCAGCTCTAACCCCGACATTGTCATCAAACCTGCAAACATGGGCAGCACTGTTGTTATCTGGTGTACCGACCTCTAACTTGCAGAGGCTCAGCGCCAACTCTCAGACACTTCTTCCTACCTCCCCTTGGACTAAAGGCCTGCTCAGGTCTGCAAATGAGACCAGACCCAAGCCCAACCTGGCCAGAGTCTTTTCATTTTTTCCTGCGCCCGACCATCAGTTAACTTACCTTAAGTTTTTCACTTTGTTCCTTACCTGCAGAAGCTTAAAATAACTAACAAAATCACCTTTAAAGTCCAAAAAGTAAATTAACATTAGAGTCACTTACCTGAGGTGGTGATGGAGCATGTCCGATCCAGCCCGACCCAAGCCCAAATGCCGGACCAGGAAGTGCGACCCGACCCGAACAAGACACGTCGTCGGGTCCCGTCGGGTTCGGGTCGGGTAGCAGGCCTTTACCCTGGACCATAACCTCACCACCGAACATCAAGCTACTGTCCACAGGGCTGTCACTGACCTCATCTCCTCTGAAGGAGATCTTCCCTCTACAGCTTCCAACCTCATAGTCCCGCAACCCCAGAGAGCCCACTTCTACCTCCTTCCTAAAATTCACAAACAGGACTGTCTTGGTAGACCCATTGTTTCAGCCTGCTCCTGCCCCACTGAACTTATTTCTTCCTATCTTAACTCTATCTTTCTCCCCTGGTCCAGGCTCTTCCCACCTACATCCTTGACTCTTCTGACGCTCTACGTCATTTGGACATTTTCCAGTTTCCTCGCCCTAACCGCCTCTTCTTCAGTATGGACGTCGAATCTCTCGACACCTCCATCCCCCACCAGGACTGTTTGAGGGCTCTCCCCTTCTTCCTTGAACAGAGGCCCAACCAATCCCCATCCACCACCACCCTCCTCCACTTGGCTGAACTTGTTCTCACATTGAACAACTTCTCCTTCAACTCCACTCACTCCCTTCAAGTAAAAAGGGTTGCTATGGGTACCCGCATAGGTCCTAGTTACACCTGCTTTTTGTGGGATATGTCGAACATTCCTTGTTCCAGTTTTTAATCAGGCCCCCTCCCCCAAATCTTTCTCCGGTGCACTGATGATTTTATCGCTGCCGTTTCCTGCTCCCGCCCCAAACTGGAATACTTCATCAACTTTGCTTCTAATTTCCACCCACCTCTCACCTTTACATGGTTCATCTCCGACACTTCCCTTCCCCGACTTCTCTGTCTCCATCTCTGGGGATAGGCTGTCTACTAATATTCATTATATGCCCAACGACTCCCACAGCCACCTCGACTACACTTCTTCACACCCTGCCTCGTGTAAGGACTCCATTCCATTCTCCCAGTTTCTCCGTCTCTGGCGCATCTGATCTGATGATGCAACCTTCCATGATATGTCTTCCTTTTTCCTCAACCGAGGATTCCTCCCACTGTGGCTGACAGGGCCTTTAACAGTGTTCGGCCCAATTCTCGCACCTCTACCCTCACCCCTTCCCCTCCCTCCCAGAACCACGACAGGGTTCCCCTTGTCCTCACTTTCCACCCCACCAGCCTCCATATCCAAAGGATCATCCTCTGTCATTTCTGCCACCTCCAATGTGATGCCTCTAACAAACACATCTTCCCCTCTCCTCCCCTGTCAGCTTTCCAAAGGGATTGTTCCCTCCTTGACACCCTGGTCCACTCCTCCATTACCCCCAACACCTCGTCCCCTTCCCACAGCACCTTCCCTTGCAATCGCACTTTTACCTCCTCTCTCCTCACTATCCCAGGCCCCAAACACTCCTTTCAGGTGAAGCAGCGATTTACTTGTACTTCTTTCAATTTAGTAGACTGTATTCGCTGCTCACAATGTGGTCTCCTCTACATTGGGGAGACCAAATGCAGACTGGGTGACCGCTTTGCGGAACACCTCCGCTCAGTCCCCAAGCAGGACCCCGAGCTTCCGGTTGCTTGCCAATTCAGCACACTACCCTGCTCTCGTGTCCACAAATCTGTCCTGGGCTTGCTGCAGCGTTCCAGTGAACATCAATGCAAGCTCAAGGAACAGCATCTCATTTACCGATTAGGCACGCTACAACCTGCCGAACTGAACACGGAGTTCAATAATTTCAAAGCATGACGGGATCCCCTTTTTATTTTCTGTTTTTTTTTTCTTTTAATTTTATTTCAGCTTGTTTCATCATTAATTTTTCTTACCATGTGCTTGCCCACTTTTTTTTCATGTTTGTGCTCTGGGCCATGGCTATTCATTTTTCTGTCCATTAACACCCTCTCTACAGTAACGTTTTGTCTTTCAACAGACCATTAACATACCGTTTGCCCTGGCTCCATGACCTTCAGATCAGTTATTCTCCGTGATCCTGTCCTATTAACACATTGCCTTTTGTTATCTCTTGCTCCACCCCTGATTTATTTGCTCAAAATCCATTACATTTCTAACCTTTGACAGTTCTGAAGGAGGGTCACTGGCCTGAAACGATAACTCTGCTTCTCTCTCCACAGATGCTGCCAGACCAGTTGAGTATTTCCAGCATTTCTTGTTTTTATTATATTATTTAAGAGATATTCCTGAATTGAAAGTGTTCTTCTGAAACAAAGAAGGTGTGAAGTAGCTACATCATAACAGGATTATACCCATCCAGCCATGAATGGGTCGCCATGGATTCCACATCCTGATCCATTGTGTGGTCACACCAGGGGTGTGGAAGCTGTGGAAGCACCCAGTCTAAACAAGAAGCAGCTGCTACCCTGCTGCTGAATTTTACACTTCATCTTGGTGCAGCAGAGAACTGAAAGTGACCACCATCTCCAATCTGAAATCTTAACCACCGGAAATCTACAACACCTCAACAAGTACAAACAACACAGGCCTACATCTTTAAAAGAAACTGTTCTACTTAGAAGATTCAACAGATTTATCGTAAACCATGAACACCTACTACAACTTGCACTCTTACCCTTTAGCTTCTATCTATCGTCTCTTGGGAGTACATGCGAGAGTGAATGTTTGCATGAATGATGTTGCAAACATTTCGGTAATGAATATTGTTCTAAAAATAGTCAATTGCCTGTTTTAAACCTACAAGAAAACCTGTCACTGTTTGTTTATTTGACAAGACAGACACTCAGGCTAACTGATCATTTTAAACAAAACACAATTGTGATCAGTTGGGAGGTGAACAGTGGGAACCACCAACACCACTACCACCTGTCCGTAACATGAGCGACATAGAGGGGTCAAGCATTGTGGTCATGAGAGAGCGCTGCATATTGTACATGTGAAAATTGACACGGTTTTCAAATAATATCGCCAAGGGGCGGAATCTAGATGTGAAATAGAAAGGGGTCAAGGATAGATGCTTGGGTGGCACCACAAGTAACAGTGCAGAAGTGGAAGAAAGCCATTGCTGGTGATACTCTGGCAATAATTAAATAGACATGAACGAAACCAGGTGAGTGCTGTCTCACCAAGCTAGATGACGGTGGAGCGACATTGGAGAAGGATGGTGTGGTCAACCATGTCGAAGACTGTCGGCAGGTCAAGAAGGACGCCGAGAGAGAGTTTACCTTTGTCACAGACAAATAGGACATCATTTGCGATTTTGATGAGAGCCGTTTCAGTAATGCATCAGGGGCAGCAACCTGATTGGAAGAATTCAAACATGGACTTCCGGGAAAGATGGGCACAGATTTTGGAGGTGACAACACATTCGAGGACGGTATGATAGTCTCTCTTTGCTGACTATATAGACCCTAACCAATTGAGCTTCAAGCAATCTGAATCCAGTCCTTCGTGGGCATGGACTCAAACTGGCTCTAAACTGACAACCTCACTCAGAGGTGCCAAAGACTGGCTCTTGTGAGAAATGGGGGAAAATGTCATATTGGTGCTGCATGCAGTGTTCTTCTGAGGAAAGGGCTGTTGGGGCATATTAGAAATAGCTCTACTAGGTACCTAACCACACTGCACCTGATCTGGAAATGGTACCCAACATTTGTCACCTTGAGCAGCACAAAATAATAAGCTTTCTTTTCAGATTTCCAGCATCCGCAGTGTTTTGCTATTAGCAGATTAATAAGGCTATAAAAATGTTTGGGATATCAAGATTTTACAAAACTATTTTCCATTAGCAATTTTTTTCAAAACTTGCAAGGAGATGCAATTTATAAACTTACATGAACTCACTGAATGTACTGTTAGACAGAAGCACAGGAAATTAAAGCCAATACTAATTTATTCAAATTACACAACAGTTCAAAGTAAAAAGTCCCACTTTCTTGAAAATGCTCAAATCATCTTATTAGAAAGAATTCAATATTGATGCACACTGAATGGAAATAAGCCGATAGAAGAAACTATCCTTGCAATTTCCTTCTTTCATATAACAAGCAACACCGAAAAAAAAATTAGATGCCACAAGCTCATTAACATGCAACTGCTTCAGCCAGCACACTGACATATCACAACAATTATCCAGCTCAAAACAGCACTTTCCTTTCCTGCAGCCTTCTGTAATTAAAATCATTCACGACACTGTCAAACCTCAAAAGCACAATTTTGTTATTTAAATGTTAACTGTGATCAGTAATGAAGAACTTAAGCCAAAATATCTCGGTCAGAATAAAATTACAAACAGAAAATGCTGGAAATGCATAACAGATCCATCAGCATCTACAAAGAGCAATAGGTTAAAGTTGCAGGTGTAGACCTGATAAGCTGCGAGTCCCTGAATGGGACAGAACAAAATGGGGAGAGAACACAAATCAAAGACAGGTAAATGTCTCGAGTCAAATGCTGAACTCTGTCACAGGAATGGCTTAAATAGGTTACATGACCAAGAAAATAAAAAGCTGTAAAAGGTGAAAACTGATGGAAAATATACACAGGTCATTTTAAACAAGCAATTAAACAAAAAGGATGTGAAAAGAGCCAAGTACAGCATGACAAAGATACATAGAAACAAAGCAGTATGGGAATGGGAGGAGTAGTTTACAGAAAAATCGACAAAAGGAGCAGAAATGTTACTGCACACCAAATGGAGGTATTCAACATATGAACACCTGATCTATGTTTGGTCCTCCAAGATAGTGCTCAATAGTTTGTATAAATTGCTGTTTCACAGGGAAGGCATTCATTCCCTTTATGCTATAATGAATTAGCAGACTAATTTACCTCTATGACATATAGTCTTAAAAAAATCTAACATTTGCACAAACTGCCAATTTTTTCCATTATAAATTTCCGTGTCCACATTTACTACCTATGCAAACTCGTGCTGTAATTCTATCCCCTTCAATGGTGGGGAAGGTTGTAATTATAGCCATTATAAAGCTGGACACAGGAATTCATAACAGCAAAATGCCTAATAAAGACTGAATGCATGATTTGAAACTGGAACTGAATTATGTTAGCGCACCCTGGACGACTGAAGAGGTAAAGAATAGCAAAAAACTAAAATCATATAAAGATGCAAAAAAAAAGAATTTGGTGAATGGGGGAGATACAAAGAACAGCAAAGGGTGAGAAAACACTATGAGCTACACTAAGGGCATACATGAAAAGAAACTTACAAGGGGTATCAAAAATCAGCACAAAAACTTTTACCATTATATTAGGAAGGTTGGAGGGCGGGGGTGGTTAAGAGTAATGTGGGCTCCTTAAAAACCGACTGTATAAATGAAAAGAAGAATGTTAAATAATTACCTTGTTTCAATGTTTAGGAGGAAAAGAATAGTATGCCAGACATCAAAGGAAACTAATACCAAGACAGAGACTCACCAATATTAACCTAAGCAAATTAACAGTAATTAAGAAAATAATGGCATTGAAGAGTGACAAATACCCAGGACATGTTTTTCATTCCATGATTTTAAAGGAAACAGGACAGAATATTGCAGATGTCCTAAACTATGATCTTCCAAAGTTCAAGAACCATTCATTTAGAGTGGAAAATTACACACTTCACCCCACTAGTTAATAAAGGTGTGGGGAGAAAACAGTGAATTATATACCAGTTAGTTTAATGTGTGTTGTCAGGAAATTTCTGGAATCTACAATTAAGGACACATTGAAAATTTTCTGATCAGAGATAGACAGCATAGATTTGTAAAGTGCAAATCATGTCTGAGGAAGAGGTAACTAAAGTTATGGACAGAGAATGTCTATGAATGTTATTTACATGGACTTCCAGAAAGCATTTGATAAAGTACTTCATAAGAGATTAGCTAAAAGTTGAAGCTCATCAATTTGAAGGCAAAATACTGATCTTTTTAGAAATTGACTGATTGGCAGGAGATGGAGTGTAGAGTTACTGGGACTAATTCTAGCCACTGCATACTGTTGGCAGGAATTCTCGCAACAATGGGAATTCCCACCTACAGTACACAGCAATCAAGATCCTTTCCACTAAACAGTGATTAGGTAGATGGAGTAGTGAGTGTAAAGGGAAGTGGGTGTAAATAGATGGCAATTAGAGAATAATTGAAAGGGGACATGTTACTCAGCTGGATAGACAATACAGGTTCATGGGAGCACATCACTAGCCCAGCCACTTAATTGCTGAGTGCATTATTATACAAGAGAATGTAAGGGAAAATAGATCAATTTAATGCATCAATTTATATATAAATTCCTAGAATCAATATGCTTCACTCATGGAAAACAAACAGCATACAAATGAAGTCAACACTTTTTTTTCTGGTCAGGGACATGCCATAATTTTCCGCTGAAATATTTGCACTCAGTCTACTTTTGCATCTACCTCAATTTTTGGCAGAGTTTTATAATCATAAATGCAGCATTGTGAAGATATAAGGCGCACCTATTGGAGGCAGCAGCAGCGGTTGATGAATCAGAGCTGAGGAACAGCGGACCCGATTGGAGGCAGCAACTGCGGCTGCTGATGAATCAGAGCAGACCTTCCACGGTGTTTTCCGAAAAAAAGAGTGACACCAGAGGACAGCAGGTAGTTGATTGGCTGGTGAGTTTTAAGGTTTTTGTTTTCTCTCTAAACTGGGGCAGTAGTTTAAACTAGCACCAGGAAACTATAAAGTACGGTATTAAATTTACAGCTTAGCTAGTTAAATCAATAAAATTTCAATTGGGTTAAGTAAATTAATAAGAGTATTAGCACAGAGCAGGTCTAGAAGCATTAATTAAAATTAATTATTTATACAAGGTACGAACTAGATTATAAAAGAGGGAAGACAGATCTTTTTCTTAAATCATAGATGGGCAGCTGAGACCCGTTGCTTGTAATTCCTGCGCCAAGTGGGAACTTAAGGACATTTCATGTGTGTGTTCGAAGTGTCTCCAACTGCTTAAGCTCAGGATTTCTGAGCTTGATGGGCAGCTGGAATCACTGCAGAGCATCAGGGAGGATGAGAGTTTACTAGATCATACATTCCAGGAGATGGTCATCCCACAGGCAGAGAGAGTTCAGGATTGCAGATGGGTGGGCACTCAGAAGAGTAGGAAGAGGCAGGAGGTACAGGAGTCTTGGGGTGTATGCTGCTCTCAAACCGATACTCAGCTTTGGAGACTGCTGAAAATGACGACACCTTGAAGGAGTACAGTCCAGACCATGGTACCAATGGGCAAGCGACTGCACAGGAGGGAGCACCAAAGAGTAGAAATGCAGTTGTTATAGGAGATTCCATATTTAAAGAAACAGACAGGCATTTCTGTAACTGTCACTGAGAGTTCAGCATGGTGCGTTGCCTCCCTGGTGCCAGGATAAAGGACATCACAGAGAGGGTGCAGAATATTTTGCAGGGGAAAGGGAACGAGCCAGAAGTTGTCATACACATCAGTACCAATGACATAGTGAGGGCAGGCATTGAAAACCTAGGATAAGATTTTCAGGAGCTAGGGAGGAAGTTAAAAGTAGGACCTCAAAGGTAGTAATCTCTGGATTAATCCCCGTGCCACATGTTAGCGAGAGTAGAAATAGGAAGATAAGGAGGATCAATGCATGGTGCAAGAGGGAGGACTTCAGATTCTTGGGACACTGGGATCAGTGCTGGGCCAGGGGGCACCTATTCAGAGGGATGGGTTGTACCTCAACAGGACTGGGACCAATGTGCTTGTTGGGAGGTTCACTGATGTGGTTGGGGAGGGTCTGAATTAAATTGGCAGGTGGGTCAACCAGCATATAGAAGTAGAAAAAGAATAATAAGGTGCATAAAAAGGAATGAGTGTGTTGGATAGAACTAGAGAAGGAAGCAGCACCATGTTGGGTCAGAGCAGACTAGGGAGGACTATGAGGAATACAAAGACAGGTTTACAACACATGTATATAAACACATAAAATATCATGAATAAAGTTGGTGAACTGCAAGTACAAATAGCCAAGTAGGAATGCGATATAGTGGCAGTAACAGAAACATGGCTTAAAAATGCTGAGGACTGGGCGCTTAATATTCAAGGATACAAAGTATGCAGAAAAGATAAGGAAGGGAAAAAGGGAAATTTGTGGCAGTACTGATTCGGGAAGACATTGGAGTGTTGGAAAGAGAGAATCCCTTGAGGGAACCAAGAGAGAATTCATTTGGTTAGAGTTGAGAAGCAACAACGGGATGATCACGCTACTGGGGTATTCAAAAGGCCTCCAAATAGTGAGAAAGAAATAGAGGAGCAAATCTGCAGGGAAATCACAGATGTGTAAGCACTATAGAGTGGTGATACTGGGGGACTTTAGTTACCCAAATATCGATCAGGATAATATTCGAGTAAAGGGTAAGGAGAGCAAAGAGTTTCTGAACTTGTGTTCAGGAGAACTTCCTTGTCTAGTATGTTCTCAAACCAACTAGGAAGGAAACATTGCTGGATCTTTTGCTGGGGAATGAGGTGGGACAATTGGACTAAGTGCCTGTGGTGAAACACTTGGGTAAGAGTCATCATTGTATCAAAGTTTAGATTAGCAATGGAGAAGCACAAGGAACAATCAAAAGTAGAACTTCGAAATTAGGAGAGGGTTAACTTCAATGGGATGAGGGGGGATCTAGCCAGGGTAAAATGGAACCAAAAGATTGACAGGAAAACTGGACCGGAACAATGGGTGATTTTTGAGGAAAGGTTTCAGGTACAGCTAGGTAGATTCCAACAAGGGCAAAAGGTAAGGGAACCAAAGGCAGTGCTCCTTGGATGACGAGGGAGATACAGAATATGATGAAACAAAAAAAGATGTATGATACATGTCAGGTGAATTCTACAAGCAAGAACCAGGCCAAATACAATAAGTTGTGAGGGGAAGTGAAGAAGAAAATATGACTGGCAAACAGAGAATGAGAATAGAATGGCAGTTAACATAAAAGGGAACCCAAAAATTTTCTACCAGCATGTAAATAGTACGAGGGGATGGGGCCTATTAGGAACAAAAAGGACAATTATATGCTTAGAGACGCAGGGCAAGGCCAGAATACTTAATGAGTAATTTGTATTGGTGTTTACAAAAGAAAAGGATGCTGATTTTAAAAAAGAAAAAGATCAGTAGAAGCGGAGATAGTAGAGGTAAAAGATGGGTAAAAATTGATTGGAAGGTTATACTGGAAAGGCTGGCTATGCTTAGAGTGGGTAAGTCACCTGGTCTGGATGGCTTGCATCCCAGTTTACTGAAGGAAGTGAGAGTAGAGATAGAGGAAAGGCTTGCCATAATCTTCAAATCTTCCCTAGATACAGGGGAGATGCCAAAGGATTGGAGGATGGCAAATGTGTCCCCCATATTCACAAAAGGGTGTAAGGATTTTCTTAGTAACTGCAGGCCAGTCAGTTTAACATCAGTGGTGGGTAAGGTTTTAGAAACAATAATCAAAGGGAAAAAAATCAACAGGCACTTGGAGAGGTTTGAGGAGAACCAGCATGGATTTGTAAAAGAAAGATCCTGCTTGACTAATCTAAATGGAACTTTTTGAAAAAGTAACAGAGAAGTTTGATGAAGGGAAAGCAATGGATGCTATTTACATGGATTTAAAGGAACCTTTTGTCAAAGTACCACATGAAAGGCTGGTTAACAAAATTGAGGTTCATGGAATAGGCTGGTCAGCATTAGCTTGGATAAAAAATTGGCATAAGGACAGAAAACAGAGAGTCATGATAAATGATTGTTTTTCAGACTGGAGAATGGTAGGCATTGTTGTTTCCCAAGGTTCCGTGCTAGGACCACTACTTTTTTTGATACATAAATGACTCTGATATCAGAATAGAGTAAAATTTCAAAATTTGCCAATGATACCAAACTTGGAGGCACGACAGACAGTGAGGGTGATACCAATACATTGCAATAGGACCTAGGTAGGCTAGTAGAATGGGCAGACAAGTGGCAGATGGAATTTAATAGAGAGAACTGTGAGGTGAGGTGAAGTGATGTATTTTGGCAGAAGAGATAGGGTGAAGCAATATAGACGAGATGGCAGAGTTCTAAAGAGTGCGCAGGAACAGAGGGACCTAGGAGTTCAGGTGCATAGATCTTTGAAGGTGGTGGGACATATTGAGAGAATTGTTAGCAAAGCATATGGGATCTTGTCTTCATAAATAGAGGTATTGAATACAAAAGTAGGGGAGTTATGATGAACCTTTATAAAGCTCTGGTTAGGCCACAACTGGAGTACTGCATCCAGTTCTGGTCACCACACTTCAGGAAGAATGTGAAGGCACTTAAGAAGGTGCTGAACCATTTCAGAATGGTTCCAGGAATGAGGGAATTTAGCTACAAGGTTAGGTGGCAGAAGTTGGGGTTGTTATCCTTGGAGCAGAGTGGATTGAGGGGAGATTTGATAGAGGTGTACAAAATTATGACATGTTTAGATATGGTAGACAAAGAAAAGCTGGTCCCATTAGCTAATGGTACAAGGACTGGGGGGACAGATTTGCAATTTTAGGCAAGAGATGCAAGGGAGATGTGAGGAAGAACTTTTATACAGCGAGTGGTAATGCTCTGGAACTCGCTGCCTACAAGGGTGGTGGAAGCGAAGACAATTTACTATTTCATAAGGGAATTGAACTTGCAGGGCAACGAGGGATAGAGCGGGGGAATGAGACTGATTGGTTTGCTCTAGAAAGAGCTGGCATAGACTCCATGGGCTAAATGGCTTCCTTGTGTGATGTAATGACTCTATTACAGCACTTAAGCACTAAAGAACAATGCAATTATGACTCTCATATAATCTTTCTAAAATCATGGCAACATGTAATTAGCATTTGTGCTTCACTGTAAAACATCCATTTAGGTAGGAGTCAAAATGGTGAAAGTACTGAAATCATTTTCCACCTGCTTAAATGTCGAGTTGCACATTATAGGTGATTGTCTTTCATCAGCACACATTAATTTTACTTCAAGTGTTGTGTTTTGCATTACATTAATTGTACATATGCAAAACACTTTGCAAAGAAGCACTCTAAATTTATGCCCCCATGGAAAATAATGATGTAATTTTTCTGATTCTGAAACGATGACATGTCACTATGAATATAAGCGCAGCATCATTGATCAAACCACTGCACTATCAGTCACTGAATATTAGGATATTTACCTCCATTGGAAAGCACTCATTATAGCTGTGAAGTATTGCAATTATTTGTTGCTTTATCTTATTCAAATAAGCAATGGTTTCAAACTAAAATAAAAACAAGAAATGCTGGAAATACTCAGCATCTGCGGACACAGAAGCAGAGTTGTTTCAGGTCAGTGACCCTTCATCAGAACGGTTCACCAACCTAACCTTGTAGTTAAAATCCTTCATCCCTAGAACCATTCTGGTAAATCTGCTCTGCACCCTCTCAAGGACCCTCACATCCTTCCTAAATTGCAGTGACCAGAAATGGATTCAATACTCCAGATGTGGCCTATCCAGAGCTTTATAAAGGCTCAGCATAGCTTCCCTGCTTTGGTACTCGGTCAAGCCCAGTAAAGACATATCTTATTAATACTTTTAAGGTATGAACTTTGTTCAAAGTGGAATCTTTGAAATAGACTTTTCCTTTTAAAGAAGTGGACAATGTGCTGCAAAGTGGCTGCCGAAGGTCAGATGACCTGGCCTGTGTATTCAAAGACTGTCTAACTGTCTCGAGAGGACAAAAGGATGCATTCCAGACTAAGATGTCAACTACACCCATCCTGAAACCTTCAAGAAAAATTCTTGAATTGAATGGATTTCTTCAGAGACAAAGAAGGTGTGAAGCAGACACATCATAACAGGATGATACTCATCCAGACATTAATGGATGGCCATGGATTCCACATCCTGGTCCATTGTGTGATGACACCAGGGAAGACGGCCATATGTCAGGTACCAGAAATGCTAATATAATGAATTGTGACCTTAAAAGGTAATCCTCTGGAGAGCGAGAGCAAGATCACAGCAACATCATGGAGAAGGCAGTCCAGCCAAGGGGCCTGTGGAAAGATACAGCCTAAACAAGACGCTGCCGCCCTGCTACCTATTCTACACTTCAACTTGGTGTAACAAAGAACTGAAAGTGACAGTCACCTCCAATTTGAAACCTTAACCATCAGAAATCTAAAACACTTCAACAATTTCAAGATGACAAACACCGAGGCTTGTATCTTTAAAAGATACTGCCCTTAGAAGATTCACCAGGTTTACCGTAAACCACGAACACCTACCACACCTTGAAATCTTACCCTTTTCTTTCTATCTATCTTCTCTGAAGAGTGCATGCGAGAGCGAAGAGGTGCATCAGTGGTGTTGCGAATATTTCAGGGAATAAATGTGTTCTATAGTTAATCTTTTGTTTTAAACCTACTAGAAAACCTGTCACTGTCTGTTTATTTGGCAACTAAAACACTCAGGGGCTAACTCATCATTTTAAACATAACATGACTACAGTCAGTTGGGAGGTGAACAGTGGGAACCACTCACACTCCTTACCACCTGTCCGTAACAACTGAATATCTCTATAAGAAGACAAGATCCGTATGCCTTGCTACCCACTCTCTCAATATGTCCCACCATCTTCAAAGATGTATGTACATGAACTCCCAGGTCCTCTGTTGCTGCACACTCTTTAGAACTCTGCCATTAAGTCTAATCCATCAAACCATGCACCCAAAGTTCAATTAAAAATATTTTGATGAATTTTGTTCTATAACTCATTTTGGAGAAAGTTTTCTGGTTATTTTTTATTTTTTAATCTTTTAGTACAGTAGTTAAGGGGAAAACCCAATTGCAGAAGGCACTTTGTACCCAAGGTGACGAAAGGCCAACGAAAGACCGAGTGATGGGAAACTTTCTGGGATATTTGCGCCTGCCTTTGGTTTTAGATTTTTCAGCAATATATCACTGAAACTCACAGCACAGAAGGAAGCTATTCTTCCTATCGTGCCAGTGCCAGCTCTTGAAAGAGCCATCCAGTTTAATCCTGACCCCCAATTTTCTCCCCATCGCCCTGCAAATAGATGTCTACCACAATTTCAGGTAGTGCGTTACAGATCAGAGAAATAATTTCTCATTTCCCCTCTTTCTTTTGTCAATTATTTTAGCTCTATGACCTCTAGTTATTGACCCACTTGCTAGATAGAACAGTTTCTTCCAACTTGCTCTTTCAAAACCCCTCATAATTTTTAATACCTCAGTTAGGTTTCTCCTTAACTTATTCTGCTCTGAAGTGCGCAATTCCAGCTTCTCCAAACTCTCCACATAACTGCATCACTTATCATTGGTATCATTCTGGTAAACTTCATCTGTATCCTCTCCAAGGCCTAGGTATCCTTCCTAAAGTAAGGTGCCCAGAATTGGGCAGGTTACTTCAGCTGAGGATTAACTAATGATTTTTTTAGATGTTTAGCATGACTTTCTTGTTTTTGTAAATGGAACATTGAATGCAAAGCCAAATATCCTGTATGCTTTCTTAACTGCCTTGTCAACTTACCTTGCCACCTTCAAGGATGTATGATTAACCCAGAACCCTCTGCTCTGGTACTCCCCTCAAAATACCACTTAGATTATATTGCCTCTCTACATTGTTTTCCCAAAGTATATCACTTCACACTTGGCCACATGAAATTGCATCTGCTATGTGTCTGCTCATTTCACCAACCTATGCCCTCCTGTAGTTTGCTACTAACCTGCTCACTATTTACTCCATTGCCAAGTTTTGTATCATCTGCAAACTTTGAAACTGTACTCCCTGAACCCAAGTCCAGGTCATGTATGTATGACAAGAAAAGCAATGGTCTTAATACCAACCCTCAGGGAACTCCATTGCATACTTCTCTCCTGGCAGAAAAACATCCATTCATCGTTGTATGCTTCCTATCCCCTAGCCAATCACATTCCCAAGTTACCACAATCCCTTTAATAATGTGTGCTTCTACTTTCAGAATGAGTCCATCATGCAGTACTATATATACACAATATCTACTACACCACATTCATCAATTCTGTTACTTCAAAGAATCCTGAAATGTTTTCTCAGGCACGATTGACTTTATCAAATCCATGCTTCTCCAAGCGAAAATTAATTTTTTCCTTGACAATGGTCTGTAGTAGTTTTCCAACCACTGGCGTTAGGCTGATCGGCTTAACCCTCTCATCTTTTATGAGGGGTGTGTAGCATTTGCAGTCTTACATGCAAGCAGGATTGAAAAATTGCAGTCAGAGCTTCTGTTATCCCCACCTTAGCTTCCCTCAGCTAACTAGGATGCATTCCATCTGAATCATGAGCCTTTTTACACTTTGGATGATGACAACCTATCTTTTTTTTAATCCTCTCAAACATCTCTACCACTCCCTCCTTTACTGCAACATTAACTTCATCCTCTTCTTTTGTGAAAACAGGCACAAAAGTAAGCAAGTACCTCAGCGACGCCCTCTGCCTCAATAAGATTTCCTACTTTTGTCCCTAATTGGAAAAACAATTCCTTTCTATACCCTTTTACTTTGTATATGCTTATAAAAGATTTTTAGGTTCCCTTTTGTTATCCACAAATTTTTTCTCAGTCTTTGCCCTCATTATATCCTTTTTTAATCGCCCCCCTTGTCTTTCCATATTCTGCCTGGTTTTCAACTGCATTCTGTACCTGACATTTTTCATAAACCTTTCTTTTTATTTTCATTTCTATTTTCTTTGTCACCAAGGGAACTCAAGCTTTCTTCCTTGAGGTAATATGCTTGGTTTCTCCCTGAAGTATCACCACCATCATTGCTCATTTACTGTTTTCTTAGCTAATTTTTGTTTGCAATCCACCTGTGCTACATTACCTTCTCAAGTCACTGAAATTAGCTATCTCCCAGTTGGGTATTTCCACCTTTGATTTTTTTTCTTTGTCCCTTTCCATAACTATTTTAAATCTGATCATTACTATCCAGATGTTTAATTTTTTTGATTGAGATACAGCACTGAAACAGGCCCTTCGGCCCACCGAGTCTGTGCCGACCATTAACCACCCATTTATACTAATCCTACATTCCTACCACATCCTCACCTGTCCCCTGTCCCTATATTCCCCTACCACCTACCTATACTAGGGGCAATTTATAATGGCCAATTTACCTATCAACCTGCAAGTCTTTGGCATGTGGGAGGAAACCGGAGCACCCGGAGGAAACCCACGCAGACACAGGGAGAACTTGCAAACTCCACACAGGCAGTACCCAGAATTGAACCCGAGTCGTTGGAGCTGTGAGGCTGCGGTGCTAACCACTGCGCCACCCATGTTCTCCCACTCAACACACTTGCCCAACTTCATTCCTCAATTATCTAAATAACAGCTATTAATATTACTTATCCACTTTGTTCTTCGTTGGCCTATACTGTGAACAAAGCTTTCTTGAAAAGTGACAAGGCACAAATGTTTGAATTAACCTTAAAATGACAGTCTTGCATTTTCCAAAGCATCATACGGAAATCTAAACTGAATCCACAGGAGCCCAGGGATTGTTCAGTTGGCAAATGCAATGCCTGGTCCATGCAATGTTGCTTGATCTCAGGCAGGTCAGTATTCAGGGCACTACAATTAGCCTCAACGTCATCAGGCTTTGGGGATAGAAGAGGGCAGAGAGGAAAAAGGAAGTTCCATGACCGACTGCCATCAGAGACACCAATGCTAAGTGCACATATACACGTCAAATGAGAACACAGTCAGGTCTGTTCACATAATTGAATAGCTTCACTAAATGTTCACTAATGTCCTTTAGGGAAGGAAATCTACTGCCCTTACCTGGTCTGGCCTACATGTGACTCCAGACCCACAGCAATGTGGTTGACTCTTACAAGCCCTCTGAAATGGCCTAACAAGGCACTCAGTTGTATCTACCCGCTACCAAGTCACTAAAAATGAATGAAACCGGACGGACCACCTGGCATCGACCTAGGCACCGGAAACGTCAACGGCAAACCCAGCCCTGTCGACCCTGCAAAGTCCTCCTTACTAACGTCTGGGGGCTTGTGTCAAAGTTGGGAGAGCTGTCCCACAGACTAGTCAAGCAACAGCCTGACATAGTCATACTCACAGAATCATACCTGACAGACAAAGTCCCAGACTCTGCCATCACCATCCCCGGGTATGTCCTGTGTCACTGGCAGGACAGATCCAGCAGAGGTGGCGGCACAGTGGTATACAGTAGGGAGGGAGGTGCCCTGGGAGTCCTCAACATTGACCCTGGACCCCATGAAGTCTCATGGCATCAAATCAAACATGGACAATGAAACCTCCTGCTGATTACCACCTACCACCCTCCCTCAGCTGATGAGTCAGTACTCCACCATGTTGAACAGCACTTGGAGGAAGCAGGGTGGCAAGGACACAGAATGTACTCTGGGTGGGAGACTTCAATGTCCATCACCAAGAGTGGCTCGGTAGCACCACTACTGACTGAGCTGGCCGAGTCCTACAGGACATATCTGCTAGACTGGGTATGCGGCAGGTGGTGAGTGAACCAACCAGAGGGGAAAACATACTTGACCTCGTCCTCACCAATCTACCTGCCGCAGATGCATCTATCCATGACAGTATTGGTAGGAATGACCACCGCACAGTCCTTGTGGAGACGAAGTCCCGCCTTCACATTGAGGATACCCTCCTTTGTGTTGTGTGGCACTACCACCATGCTAAATGGGATAGATTTCGAACAGATCTAGCAATGCAAAACTGGGCATCCATGAGGCACTGTGGGCCATCAGCAGCAGAATTGTACTCAACCACAATCTGTAACCTAAATGGCTCAGCATATCCCCCACTCTACCATTACCACCAAGCCAGGAGATCAACCTTGGTTCAATGAAAAATGCAGGAGAGCATGCCAGGAGCAGCACGAGGCATTCCTCAAAATGAGGTGTCAACCTGGTGAAGCTACAACACAGGACTATCTGCGTGACAAACTGCATAAGCAGCAATGCAATAGACAGAGCTAAGCGATCCCATAACCAACGGATCAGATTTAAGCTCTGCAGTCCTGCCACATCCAGTCGTGAATGGTGGAGGACAATTAAACAACTAACTGGAGGAGGTGGCTCCACAAATATCCCCCCCATCCTCAATGATGGGGGAGCCCAGCACATCAGTGCGAAAGATAAGGCTGAAGCATTTGCAACAATCTTCAGCTAGAAGTGCCGAGTCGATGATCCATCTCGGCCTCCTCCTGAAGTCCCCAGCATTACAGATGCCAGACTTCAGTCAATTCGATTCACACCGCGTGATATCAAGAAACGACTGAAGGCACTGGATACTGCAAAGGCTATGGGCCCTGACAACATTCCGGCAATAGTACTTAAGACCTGTGCTCCAGAACTTGTGCCGCACCCCTAGCCAAGCTGTTCCAAAACACTGGCACCTACCCTGCAATGTGGAAAATTGTGTACAGGTATGTCCTGTACACAAAAAGCAAGACAAGTCCAACCCGGCTAATTACCGCCCCATCAGCCGACTCTCAATCATCAGTAAAGTGATTGAAGGTGTCATCAACAGTGCCATCAAGCAGCACTTGCTTAGCAATAACCTACTCAGTGACGCTCAGTTTGGGTTCTGCCAGGGCCACTCAGCTCCTGACCTCATTACAGCATTGGTTCAAACATGGACAAAAGAGATGAACTCAAGAGGTGAGGTGAGAGTGACGGCCCTTGACATCAAGGCAGCATTTGACCGAGTATGGCATCAAGGAGCCCTAGCAAAACTGAGATCAGGGGAAACCCTCCGCTGGTTGGAGTCATACCGAGCGCAAAGGAAGATGGTTGTGGTTGTTGAAGGTCAATCAACTGAGCTCCAGGACACCACTGCAGGAGTTCCTCAGGGTAGTTGTCCGAGGCCCAACCATCTTCAGCTGCTTCATCAATGGCCTTCCTTCAATCAGGTGGTCAGAAGTGGGGATGTTCGCTGATGATTACACAAAGTTCAGCACCATTCGCGACTCCTCAGATACTGAAGCAGTCAGTGTAGAAATGCAGAAATGGAGACTTAGACAATATCCAGGCTTGGGCTGATAAGTGGGCAAGTAACATTTGCACCACACAAGTGCCAGGCAACGACCATCTCTAACAAGAGAGAATCTAACCATCTCCCCTTGACATTCAATGGCATTACCATCGCTGAATCCCCCACTACCAACATCCTAGGGGTTACCATTGACCAGAAACTGAACTGGAGTAGCCATATAAATACCGTGGCTACAAGAGCAGGTCAGAGGCTTGGAATCCTGCGGCGAATAACTCGCCTCCCGACTCCCCAAAGCCTGTCATCCATCTACAAGGCACTCAGGAGCGTGATGGAATACTCTCCACTTGCCTGGATGGGTGCAGCTGCAACAACTCAAGAAGCTCGACACCTTCCAGGACAAAGCAGCCCACTTGATAGGCACCCCATCTACAAACATTCACTCCCTCCACGCACAGTGTGCACCATCTAGAAGATGCACTGCAGCAACGCACCAAACAGCACCTTCCAAACCCTCAACCTCTACCAACTAGGACAAGGGCAGCAAATGCATGGGAACACCACCACCTGCAAGTTCCCCTCCAGGTCACACACCATCCTGACTTGGAACTATATCGCCGTTCCTTCACTGTCGCTGGATCAAAATCCTGGAACTCCCTTCCTAACAGCACTGTGGGTGTACCCACCCCACATGGACTGCAGTGGTTCAAGAAGGCAGCTCACCACCACCTTCTCAAAGGCAATTAGCGATGCCCACATCTCATGAATAAATAAAAACAGTCTCAGCTCACATATAAACAATAGTCACTTTGGAGAAGAGAGCTGCAGGTGCCAGCATAAGTCAGTGGCTTCAACAGTGCCAGCAGAAGCTTTTTAAATACAAATGCAGAAAAAATACATAACAAGCACTAATTCCAAGCAGAAATAGCTTTCCTCAGAATACTAAACTTCCTCCATTTTGTCTTGGAAAAACTTCCTCAACTTGGAGTCCTTGAAAAAGAAAATTGTTCCTTTCACAATAATGCTCAACACAATAGCACCACCACCTGGAGAAAGAAAATACAGCCAACTGGTGCAGGCTATACAGTCATGTGTACACAATCTCATTGCATTTAGATAAACTAAAATATTGTTTACACAACACACGTATCCCAAAATGGAACATATGCAGGCAATCTCACTCTTGTGAAGAGAGTTTTTTTTTGCTGCAACTGTGTTTCCTGGTAATGCACTATAAATGAAGTGGTTTAAAAAAAAATCTGCATTCACGATCACCTGACGTCTAAAAGTTGATTACAGCAAAAGAAGTATTTTTGAAGTGTCTTCACTGTTATAGGAAATGTGGCAGCCAATTTATACACAGCAAGCTCCCACAAACAGAAATGTGATAACGACCAGATAATCTGTTTTTGTGATGTTGATTGAGGGATAAATATTAACCAGGATACAGGGGATGGTCTGAAAGTCATAACAGCATAGAAGGAGGCCATTCATCCCATCTTCTGTGAAATAGTGCCATGGAAGCTTTTACTCCTAACTCAGAGAGAAGACGATGGTTTAACGCCTCATCTTTAAAGGCAGCACCTCCAACACTGCAGCACTCCCTCAGCATTGTACTGGACTGCCAGCCTTGATTTTTGTGCTCAAGTCCTGGAGTGGAACTTGAACACGGAACCTTCTGAGTAAGAGGCCATGGCTGACACAGATGTTTGAGAAGGCACTATATAAAATTCTTTGCTTTACTCCTTGCACTAGAAACAAACTGAAATTTCATGGGTTATTGATAGCTTACAAAATAAATCAAATGATTGTTTGCACTCTTCAACATGCACCTATTATAACCATGGGGTCTTCCTTGCCTTGCCTACTCTGCACATCCGAGGCATCAACATGACAAATGTATTACAAAACTGGCAAAAAAAAAACAAAACCAGAGATGAGAAAAAAAAAAGAAAAGCTGGGAGAGAATGCGGTGCTCAGAAGTGAAAGGTTCCAGGGGAGTGGTGGAAAACTTTGTAATACTACTAGAAAAACAGTTTGGGCAAGGCAGATAATGGGAAATATAGCCAGTTGGGAAGGCTTCACTAAAGGACTGAGCTGCCCTCCTCCCCAATAAGCCTGGATTGTGTCAGCGACAGGATGTTAATAGGTTCATTGACAACAAAGTTACAGAACTTTGTGCAGGGTAGTCAACGGTCTGGAGGGCATTAAGGAGCAGGGTGGTAATTAATGATCGACCAGCAGTTTCTTTTTTAGATGGTGGGTGGCAGCAGAAGAGGGGTTGGAGGAAGTTAAAGAGAGTAACCCAAGCTGGAGAAAGTGGCCATTTTGGGGGGAAAGAACGCCAATGGAGGCACAGAACAAGAATGTGGGCTCAATAAAGAAACAGTGAAGCCTGGGACTGCAAGAAGGTAGCCTGAGGAGTAATGACAAATGGGTGGCAGAAGGATTGATCCTGAAGAAAAGGGAGCTGAAAAAGGGACTGGCTGGAAGAAAGAGAGGGGTGCAAAGAGCAGAGCTGGACCTAAAGATGACCAAAATGGAAACTGGAATAGAGGACTCAGTGTCCAGAGCTGGAGCCAATATGTGCAAGTGAATGAATGCAAAGACACTTAGACCTTAAAGACCAGTAGCATAAAGCTAGGCATAGCAAGGAAAGTTCTCAGGGAAATGTAACCAGTCGAATATTAGAAGACTTGTTAAGGGAGAAGCCTGCATCAGGGACCAGCAATGGAGAAATGTCCAGCTGAGGAAGCAGCAAAGGAGTGGAGTTTCAGCCTGGAGCAAGCAACATGCCAAGAACACGCAACATCCAGCAATATACTAGCGTTTTTAAATCCAGACTGGTTACTTGATTACTTTTAATTTCTCATGTTTTTGCTTCCTCTTTATAACCTTGGTGATGTTCTGCACTTTGAGCCTTCACTACACCTTTCTCACCCCACTTGGTTTTTGAACAAAAATTCAGCACACCTTAATCAGATGTTTAAACATATTTAACATTTCTAGGAAATAAATATTCCCAAGTATTGTCTAGCTTGGCCAACTAAATACTATCCCACAAAGAACAAAAGGACTAGCATATTGGACTCAAAGTTCACTTATTGCACATAAGCTTATTTAATTTTTGAACCTTTAATGTTTGCAGCTTCTGAGACTGTGGAGGAAGGAAATCGGAATGGGAAGGTAATTTGTATCACACTTGAAGACTACCCACCAGCTAAATGCACAGGGCAAATCCTTGGAAAAAGACTGAAAGCTCAACAGTCAAGGAATGGCAAGGGGCATAAAAAACTTAGAGGTACAGACAAACATGTGCTGTTCTGATGAAGGATTGCATCCAAACCATTAACTACCTTCAACTTTTTCAAAACCCAGTATATCAAATGTGCATTTCCAACAATATCTGGGGGAAAACAATCTATGAACCATTATGTTGTGGGCCAGACTGTTGATGATCTGTCACAAACAAATACAAAACGGGCTCACCTTCACAATCGCACACAGAGGCCAAATCTCTCTCATGCCACTATGAGAAGGAGTGAAGGGAAAAGTTACTTATGCTACTGCACATATAACAACTGGGTTCAGAAAGACATTGGCACAGCCTGAGAGGAGGCTGACTATCTGGAAATGCTACACCCTTTGGGTAGACCAAGAAGAAAAAACATTAAAAGGAGGACCTCTCATGCTCAATAAAAACTGTTTTATTTTGACAGTGACTTAACAATTTATCATGTATGGGATCCCAAGACAAAAAACGTTAATTATGTACACCCAGTACAAGTTAGTACTTTAGTTTCCCAGTTAACAAAACTTTCCTTTTCTAGCCTCAGCCCATCAAGATTCCTCTGCATCCCCATCCTGCGCAGCCTCCTCCCCCATTTATTACTGAACCTTTGTATTCTGGGGGGCTTCTAGCACTGTTCAAACCTTACGTTTGAGAATACTAAAATATCCATTTCCTTAAGCTCAAGTAACAACAAATCATCTAAACGATCTCCAACAGTCTTCTCAAAAGTAAATAATTTGTACAAGCTTGCTTTTAAATAAAAAAAAGTTGAGGATGCAGGCAAACACCATAGGTATCTGACAGCGTGAAAAAGGACACCTCAAAGTCAGTTAAGACCTTCAATTTCAAACACTGCAACTTTTGTAGATTTCCAGAAAGATATTCAGGGGATTTTCAAAAAGCTCCGAGATATTATGTCTCCTTTGGTTTGTACCAGCTTGCAAAAAAAGTCATCTCTGTGACAAAATGTGTCATTATTATTTGAGCATTTTCCAATATTTTTCATCATTTTCTAAATTCCATCTCTCCACATCTAGTATTCCTCAGCTAAAGGAATACAGGAGACCTGTTCTCATGCTCCTGCCAATGTCATTCTTTAAATCAAGTTGTCAGCTTGGCTCAGTTGGCAGTATTTTCAACTATAATCAGATGGTTTGTGATTACAAGCCTCACTACAGGACTTGAGCACATAATCTTAAACTGACCTACCGGTGAAAAATAAAGGTGAATATTGGTGAAGGAAGAAAATCTTGCACAGCTTTTTTGATGTTTGAAAGGATTTTTGGAGTACTTGGCTGTATAAAGCCATTCAAGTGTTCAATCGGAGAGAGATTACTTTTTTGCAAGCTTGTACAAACCAGGTGGCACAGTGGCGCAGTGGTTAGCACCGCAGCCTCACAGCTCCAACGACTCGGGTTCAATTCTGGGTACTGCCTGTGTGGAGTTTGCAAGTTCTCCCTGTGTCTGCGTGGGTTTCCTCCGGGTGCTCCGGTTTCCTCCCACATGCCAAAGACTTGCAGGTTGATAGGTAAATTGGCCATTATAAATTGCCCCTAGTATAGGTAGGTGGTAGGGAAATATAGGGACAGGTGGGGATGTGGTAGGAATATGGGATTAGTGTAGGATTAGTATAAATGGGTGGTTGATGGTCGGCACAGACTTGATGGGCCGAAGGGCCTGTTTCAGTGCTGTATCACTAAACTAAAACAGGCATTACATTGATTCACAGCTTTTTGAAAATTCCTTGACTATTTTTCTGGACGTGCATTTCAGCTGCATTATAGGCCCATTTTGTCCTGATTGACTTTGAGGTGCCAAATTGGCACTATGTCAGATGCCTATGACACTTCAATGTGGCAGTACTGAGAGTGCTGCATTGTCAGAGGTACCATCATTCAGATAAGGCACTAAACGGAGGCCCTGTCTGTTCAGATGGATGTAAAAGATACAGTGGCACTTTTTTTTTGAAGAGAGTGTTTTCCTGGTGGTCTGGCCAACATTCCATAACTCAGCCAACCCCAGGAAAATCAAATCATTCTAGCCATTCATCTCATTGCTGTCTGTGCGGCCCTGCTGTCTGCAAAATAGTTGCTGTGCTTGCTCACTTAACAGTAACCTCAAAAGTAACTCATTGGTTGTAAAGTTCTTTGGGAAGATTGGAGAATGTGAAAGGCACTATACAAATATAAGCTTGTTCTTTCTTCAGTCTCAGAAAGCCTTGCCCAGGGAAAATCGATAGCCAATTTTTCATTCCTCCCTGTGCAGAGCTGACTGTGTTGCCAGTTCTGAGGTACAAGCCTGCTTTGTGGCTCTTCATGGCACAACTTCAATTTGGAACACCAACATGCCATCTTAACAAAGTATTTTTAAAACTTCATGTATTAAACATTCAGTTTAAATTCGACAAAAACCATATGGAGTTAAAAGCTGCATGGGGTGGGATCAATGCCGCGCCATTCTGGACTAATGCACTGTGACAGGGACTGGCAGAAAAAGTCTGACATGTCACTGCTAGATTGCTATCAAGTGGCTTCTAGTGGTGAGTAAACAAGGATGCTCCAACGTCTCAGTGTGTTTATCTCGTGAGCAACCGAGCCACAGAGACTATTAAGGCCCCAGGTTTGATGCCTACTATGCTGAGCGTATCTTAGCAGGAATAGTGGTAGCAGTTCCCTTGGTTAAGGAAGATAACACAAGCCACTAAAATAAAAGCAAAATACTGCGGATGCTGGAAATCTGAAACAAAAACAAGAAATGCTGGAATCACTCAGCAGGTCTGGCAGCATCTGTGGAAAGAGAAGCAGAGTTAACGTTTCGGGTCAGTGACCCTTCTTCAGAACAGATGCTGCCAGACCTGCTGAGTGATTCCAGCATTTCTTGTTTTTGTAACACAAGCCACTCCTCATTTCTTTCCGTCAACACCTGCTGAAACTGTACCTGTGAAGACATCATGTGAACACAGGCTTGCTTGCGACTGAATCACCCAACCACATTTACCATCAAGGATCGCATGTGACTAACAAGCACTTAGAACACCAAGGGCGGTAAGTGCCTGCACAGCCATACTCCAGTAAGCAATCAATATCCTTAGGGCATTGCAGAAACATGGCAAAAGGCAAGTGAGGCTGACCAAAAGCATTCTCTAAAAGGTGAGAAACCAGTCTGTCCTCAATGTGTTTGATAGCAGACATACAAAGGAAACTTGCGTATTTTTGGGGGGGGGGGGGGGGGAGGGAAGTGCTCTAAGATTGGCTAATTTGCATTCTCCATTATACTCTGTTAAAACCAGGGTGAACCTAGTACAGAAACTCAGTGGTAAGTCATAGGGGACTACAGTCAGAATACTACGCACCGCAACAGTGGCCCTCGGCTACATTGCTACAGAATACTCTCCCTCCTGCTCCTCAGCCACCAGAAAAACATTGTAGATGAGCAGCTAAATGCCGCCACGGGGACAGTGTTAGAGATGCTCAAGTCCACTCTAACTGAGCAGCTCCCAGTTCTGTCCTACATTGCCATTCACCACAACACCACTGTGCTCGGAGATGGAAAAAGTCATTACCAACTTCCCATTCACGAGCACTTAAAAAATCCCACCGTGTTTAAAACCATGCCAGCCATTCTAGGAAACAGCAGTTAAATTCATGCAGCTGGTATAAACCAACTATCCAGATGGACTGAACAGTGGGACTCATGCAGCATAAAAAAAAACTGATCATTGACTCAACAGCAAAAGGTCCCTGGTGTCAACCTCCTTCAAAGACAGTGGACAGTGCTCACCCGAATCTGCACAGGGTATTGTCAATGTGGCCACCTGCTCCATAAGTGCAAGATGAGGTATGGCCCAAAGTGCAATTGTGGCCTCGTGTCCCACACCGTGGAACACATCAAATCAACCTGCCCAATAAGATGTGTTTCAGGAGGTACCTCATTCCCCCCACTTGCCGTCTCAGGAGGCCATCGAATGGATGGCCAAAATAGACATCCCATTATAAAGCATTCCTATCTGATGAAAGTTGGAGTATATACAAACCATGTGAGCCCCTAAATTAGTGAATAAATACATTCAGTAAATGCCGGTTTCTGGGGATCAGGCAATATAAACAAGCATTAGAAATGTGAAAGAAAGACAAAAAATAGCAGTAGATCATACGACCCTTAGAGCCTGCTCTGCCATTCAATAAGATCATCGTTGAACTTCGACATTAAAATGTTTCCCTTAATTAAGAAGTCTTACAATAATTAGAATAACTTCCATAGAATAATTTCTGTAAATTAAATACAAGATTATATTTTTCACACATTTACACAGGAGGAATTTCTTTTCAGTGATAGATACCAGGCCTAAACTTAATACTTATTCTTTTCACATTGTTTTTTTTTGGGATGTGGGCGTTGCTGGCTCAGCCAGCATTTATTGCCCATCCCTAATTGTCCATGAACTGAATGGCTTGCTAGGCCATTTCAGAGGGCATTTAAGAGTCAACCACATTGCTGTGGGTCTGGAGTCACATGTAGGCCAGACCAGTTAAGGACGGCAGATTTCCTTCCCTAAAAGGACATTAGTGAACCACATGGGTTTGAACAACAATCGACAATGGTTTCATGGTCACCATTAGACTAGCTTTTTTTTTTTGTTTAATTCTAGATTTATTGATTGGATTCAAATTTCACCATCTACTGTGGGACTCAATCCCAGGTCCCCATGGCATTAGCCTGGGCTCTGGATTACTAGTCCAGTGACATTACCACTACACCACCGCCTTCCCAGCAAGGGACTTCATCTGGCTCTTGATTAGGTAGATCAAAAAGTGTAACATCCGCAACCCACCATTTAGCATGTGGAAAATTTGATTCTCATGATGTTACCATCCTGTACCTCATTCCTTGGCATCCATTATTGCAATCTGTAAATCATAGCAATCAATCACTCAAATGAATTACAACCTGTGACTTATTCCTGACTCTCCATTATTCTACATATAAACCATGAGAACCCCTCAATTAGATTCCACTAAATAACTCACCAATATTATTTATTCTACATACAAGCCTTCTGACTCCTTGATTAGATTACCCCCCAACTCATTTCTAAGTATTCATTACGTGGCATTCATTACAACCTGCTTTTATGAAGGGAACAAAAATAGCCAATCTTAGCAATGTAATACATGCAACTGAAACTTGAAGGAACCCTGCACCTTGGATTTATCTAATTAAAAATAAAATGATTTAAACAATTTCTTCGAGTTTTCCAATCCATGAAGACTGAACCACATGCAGGAAGGTGAAACTGGTCATGATAAAAATAAAATGGAGCTGATTAGTCCAGACCAAAACAAGTAGTACAGGTGATGGAGCAGATTATAAAAAGATACTGACACGGAAACACTGAAAACATGCAACGGTAAAGAATTATGAAAGAAAGACGTCACTTGTGTCACTGTTGTAGAATCTGGACCGCCACACTCAGTTGTGGATAGTTTAATACAAATCTGAAGGGCCGAATGGCCTACTCCTGTTCCTATGTCTTATGCTTCTATGTTCCACCATTACAGGTCAAATTTACTTGAAGGTTTCACTTGAATATATATAGTGGTTTCCATTGGCAAGTACACTTCTGAACAATGTGGGTGTGTCATTTTTTTTTTTGAACACAGCACTACTACATATCAAATCAACTCTAAAATTAGCTATAATCAAATAACTCACCCAAATTTGAAACAGTGCCACTGTAAATTAGGTGCTGTCTAGGAGTGGTTTATGATAAAATTGCCATGAACTTCTGACAATTGAATCAGGAAACAGACTATAAACAGAAAGCCCATGATATCAATCCCCATAACACATATGCAGAGGCACAGGCCCGACTGGCAAATTTCACATTAAAAATAAGAGGTTCATGGATAGTTGCCCTCTTCAGCATGTCCATAAAAGATTATTTGCACTAATTCATCCTGTGGTTCAATACTTGAAGCCTGCATTGCGCTACCCAGATCTCAGTGGGATAGATGCACACTTCAGCAACAAAACGTCAATTTTTTTTTTTAACTCAAACTTGTAAAGATTCTTTACCCCCTTTGAACTAAGTCATAACAATGCCAGGGTTATGCACTATAAAGAACTTGCTAAGAAATCTACATACAATCGCACAATGCACGTGTACATCATCCTGTATAGCCTATGAAGTTTATTAGGACTCAGTCATACTAGTTTTCTGTTAAATACATATTGGTTCAAATATTAAGTAGTGGGCTTCTTTAACTATCTCAAGGTATACGGCACCAAGTGCAATGTACCATTCAGAAGACATTCTACAAACAAAATGCCACATTTTCAGGATCTGATCATTGGGTTTGTGAAGGGGGCAGTAAGTAGGGTTTGTACCAGACTCCAGTACTGAGGGAGGGAAAAAGTTGAAGGTGACATAGGGCAAACGCAGAGAATTAAAATTATCCTCTAGCATAATAGTACCATGCATCCACTACAGTTATTTTTCTGTTCCATCTGCTATGGAATGTACCCTGAAATTTGGCAAGCACATTTCATTGCCTGAAGATTGTGAATCAGGATGGAGACAGGCACAAGCCTGGGAAGAATCTGAACGGGGATAAAGCTCTCTTGCAGAACATTGGAGCAGGTTGGATCAGCAGATGAATCTTCATTACAATTAATATGGCAATAAAAGGAAACATTGAAGGTACAACAGATCGTAATTTCCGATTTACAGCAACCATCTACAAGCAGTCTGAAAAAGTTGATTTTACACCAGATACACAGTGGTCATTTTGTCTATTATTCATACCTCAGGTTATGTTCATTGATGCCTCATTTGTGGTTTTATCAGAATGCACTATACTATAGGAAGCCTAAGGGAAAGTCTGTGTTTCTTTGGTTTGTTATAAAATTCCTTCTTATATTATTTGGCCAATTTCAGGTCAATTTCATACCACATGAAATCAATCCAAAGCTGTACCAGCCATTCACACTTGTTTTTTTATAGCTCTTGACAACAAGAAGCCACAAAGATTGTAATACCCAGGTACAGATTAAAGGCTTAAGAGGCAAATGATAATGCTTTCTGTAGGCTACATCTCAGTTCTTTCTCCACCTCCAGTCGAAAGTTGGACGTCACTTTAATGACAACTGAAAGCTGAGGTGCATTTCCAAACATCAAACACAAGTGCAAAACAACTGATTTAGTTTATATGGAAATATATGGAAGCAAAAATTGATTCGCAGAACAGCAGTAAAAATTTAGCTATACTGAATTTGATTAATTCTGTCACTGTAAATTAGTGGTTCTAACTTTGAGTGCATTATGAGAAATAGCATGCAAGGGAGAAAGAAAATGGTCGAATGAGAAAAATACATACTGTAAGCTAAATGAAAAGGGCCTCAATTATCCAATACCTTCAACAGGACAAATAGCTCAAGAAATACTGCAGCGAAAATACCTGCTACTGAATTAGCTCCATTTGTGGGCCAACCACTTGTTCACTATTTGAGACAAAGACCCATTAAAGTTATAAGTGGAACAATTCTGTAACTTGGGTTTCCTTTCAAGATAAAAGGCACAGATCTCTAATTATTTTGGTACCCCTTATATTTTAGGGATGAAAATTTGACTTTCCTTCCACGAGTGCAAGTTGCATTGGCACACCAACTGCATGCTGGGTAAACTGCAGCTGGAAGCCTCGTGCCACCAGTAAGAGCAGACGCTAGCTTTGCTCTTAATTAATCACATGTCACAATCCTGCTACTCATGCATTTTGCCTTGGAGCACAGTCTCAACCTACGTGTTAACAGTATAGCTACGCACACTATGTGAAATATAATTACACACACACGCAATACTATGTCCTGCCTCAAATTTGCTCATACTTTGATAAGCCCCGTAATGTGCCATCATCAGACAAGCTCAATATCATTCTTCTGATCCTTATGTCCAAATCATTTATATGAACGGAAAACAAAAAAAAATTGCAGCAGACAACCCTGGAGCACACTACTACCCAGAACTAACATTTTACTTATCCTTACTTTTTTTTTCTGTACATATGTCTTCATTTCCACAACCATTTAGTACCTTGCCAAAAGCCTTCTGAAAATCCACACACCCATCCATTGCATTACTTTTTTCTTGACTAATTTCACTGAAAATTCAATTTGATTCGTCAAGCACAACATACCTTATACAAAACCATGCTGTTAATAACATGCTTTTCTAGGCCTTCATGAATTGCAAAGGATTAGCTAGAATATATGGCACAGAAAAAGGCCATTCAGCCCAACGAGTAACTCCTGCATTTATGCTCGACTAGTGCCTCCTCTCATCTTTCCTCATCTAAATCTATCATAACCCTCTATTCCCTTCTCCCTCATACACATCTCGAGCTTCCCCTTAAATGCATCTGATATTATTCACTTCAACCATTCCCTGTGGTAGCGCGTTCCACATTCTCACCACTCTTGGGTGAAGAATTTTCTTCTGAACTTTCAATTGGATTCCATATCGCATTTGGATGGTCTCTAGTTATGTTCTTCCCCACAAGTGGAAACATTCTCTCTGTATATACTCCATCAAGCCTTTCATAATTTTGAAGATGTCTATTCGGTCACCCTTCAGCCTCTTTTTTCAGAAGAGATTCATCCTGTTCATCCTCTCCTGATATGTATACCCACGCATTTCTGGTATTGTCCTTGTAAATCTTCTCTGCACCCTCTCCAGTGCCTCTATATTATTTTTATAATCATGGCGACCAGAACTGCATGCAGAGTTCGATAAGTGTGGTCGAAGCAAGGTTCCATATAGGCCGAGCATAACTTCCCTACTTTTCAATTCTATCCCACTAAAAATAAAGCCTAGTGCTTAGTTTGCTTCTTTTAAGGTCTTGCTAGCCTGTGGTGCAACTTGTATTGATTGGTGCATTTGTACTCCGCGATCCCTTTCTTCCTCTACCCCACCTAGACTCGCATCTTCCAAGTAATAAGTGACATCCGTATTGTTCCTACCAAAATTCTTCCTACTGTACATTTATCTGTGCTGAACTTCAGTTATTTGTCCATTCTGCAAGTTTATTAATGTCCTCCTGTAATTTGTTGCAGTCCACTTCAATATTGACTATCCCCCTCATTTTGGGGTCATCAGCAAATTTAGAAATTGTGTTTTTGATTCCAAAGTCCAAATCATTAATGTCAATTGTGAACAGCAGTTGTCCCAGCACTGATCCTTGTGTAACACCACTTTCAACCTTCTAACACTATGAATAACTATCCTTTACTCTCATTGTGTTTTGTCTTGAAGCCAGCTAGCAATCCATTCGGCCACTTGTCCCGACTCTGCGTTCTCTGACCTTATTCATTAGTCGATTATGTTGCACCCTGTTATATAAGCTCAGCATTTACCCATAACTGAGACAAGAGCAACTGGCCGAACCTTCTGGCTTCTCTTTTTGGAACAATAGCATAACATTTGCTACTCTCCCAGTACTTGCGTCACAATTTCCATGTCACAGGTTCTACCTACTGTCTGATGGAACACACAAAAGAACTTCAGTTGAAGTTGTCACCCTGTCATGCAATGGAACCATCACCACCATGACATTCACGAGACCAGTGAAATTCTACTACTGTTTGAAATGTTTTAGCACCCCAATCCCTTTTAATGCACAAATAATTTAATATATAGAATGGCATTTAAGTTATTGAAATTCTATAACACAAGCCCATTCACAGCATATACACAACCACTGGTGCAAATTATAAACGGAGTTCTTGAATTCAAATTCAGCTCCTTAATTGAATCTAGACAAAATGGTCTCGATACAAACTTTTTTCTGTTTCTCAAACACTGATTATTACCATAATGTCTGCTCCTTTCTCCCAATTTCACCTCTACTTTCCTTAAACTAATGGCTCATGCTGCAACTTTCCTGCATTCCAGTACCTAAGTGGCTATGTGTGATCATGGATGGCAAGTATCAGCAGACTATTGTTCTAAAATTCCCAGTAAAGTCCAACCTTCACCCAATAGTAACATAAATAAGCCCTTCCAGATGGGAAAAGCAATCAGTAACAGGACTCCTTGATTTCCCTAGCTTGGAAACATTAAGACACTATCCTCAATCCTGACTACGGTCACCGAAGTGGAAAAAAACCCACAAAAAGTAATTCTAAGATTCCTACTATCAATTTGTCAAAAGGAAAAGCAGCACTTTGGTAGAAAGCAAACAGCCTGTTTGTGTACAATGGACCATTTCTCATATGGGTTTCAAAGTGGGTGAATTCCTCAATTTGAGAACCAAATTCCAACAATGTGAAACAAATAAGCACCATGCATTTTAAGCCCAAACCCAAAAAAGCCATTACTCCACCAACTCCACTTTCTATAACTGCCATGCTTGAGGTAAAAGTGAGGCTGCGAAACTGAATTATGGAGATAGTCATTTAGCGGACTTGTGACAAATGAACAATGGACTGAAATTGCTCAAGATTATTTCACTTAGGACTGTGGCAGAGGAACATAGGAACGGGAGTAGGTCATTTAGCCTCTCAAGCATTCAATGCGATCATGGCTGATCTGCGATCCCGGATATGATATCCCTGGGGGAGGCAGTGGTGTAGTGCTAATGTCACTGGACTAGTAATCCAGAGCCCAGGCTGATGATCTGGGGATATGGGTTCGAATCCCACCAGGGCAGATGATGGAATTTGAATTCAGTTAATAAATCTGGAATTAAAAGCTAGTCTAATGGTGACCATGAAACCATTGTAAAAACCCATCTGGTTCACTAATATCCTTTAGGGAAGGATATCTGCTGACTTTACATGGTCTGACCTACTTGTGACTCCAGACCCACAGCAATGTGGTTGACTCCTAAATGCTCTCTGAAATGACCTAGCAACCCACTCAGTTCATGGGCAATTAGGGATGGGCAATAAGTGCTGTACTCGCCAGCAACGCCCACATCCCACAAACGAATAAAAAAAAGCTTTGATTAAAGAAAATCTATTGACCTCCGATTTAAAATTTACAATTGATCCAGCACAACTGCCATTTGTGGAAGCGTGTTCTGAACTTGTACCGCTCTCTATTTAAAAGTGTTTCCTAATTTCACTCCTGAAAGATCTGGCTCTAATTTTTAAGACTATATTTGCAGTGCTAGACTCTCCAACAATCAGAAATAGTTTCTATCTGTTCCCCTTAATAGCTTGAAAACTTAAATCAAATCACTCCTTAACCTTCTAAATTCCAGGGAATACAACCCGAGTTTGTGTAATCTCTCATAAATTAACCCTTGGAGTCCAGGTACCAGTGTGATATAAATCTCATTTCAACACTCCCCTCTGCTCTCATGCTCACATCTCTGTCCTGGGATTGCTGCAGTGTTCCAGTGAACATCAACGTAATCTCGAGGAACAGCATCTCATCTACCGATTAGGCACACTACAGCCTGCCGGATTGAACATTGAGTTCAATAATTTCAGAGCATGACAACCCCCCATTTTACTTACATTTTTGGTTATTTTTTCTTTTTTATACATTTTTTACAATTTTTTTTTTTGCATTTATTTCATTTCATCTTATTAGTTTGTTCAGTTTGCTTACCCACTGTTTTTTTTCAGGTTTGCACTTGCTGCTGTTCAATATTCAGTCCGTTAACACCTTATCTGTACTAATGCTTTGTCTTTCAACACATCATTAACATATTGTTTGCCTTTGCTCCATGACCTTTTGGTCAGCGATGTGGCCTTGTCCAATCTACACCTTCTCCTTTGTTATCTCTTGTCCCACCCCCACCTCACTTGCTTTTAACCTGTGACATTTCTAATATTTGTCAGTTCCGAAGAAGGGTCACTGACCCGAAACGTTAACTCTGCTTCTCTTTCCACAGATGCTGTCAGACCTGCTGAGTGGTTCCAGAATTTCTTGTTTTTATTTCAGATTTCCAGCATCCGCAGTATTTTGCTTTTATGATATAAATCTATGCTGCACTCCAAGGCCATTAGATCCTTCCCAAGGTGTGGTGTCCAGAACTGCTCACACTACTCCAAAGCTTTGTATAGCTGAAGCACGACTTCTACCCCCTTGTATTCCAGTCTTGTAGATATAAAGATCAGACTTTCCGAATATTTTCAGTACATGTTCATGACACTTTAATCTATGTACCTAGACTCCAAGTTTCCTTGGACCTCCACTGTTGCTAGCTTTTTCACCACTGTTCTATCCTTCTTCGGTCCAAAGTGGATGATCTCAAATTTGCATACATTGAAATCCATTTACCACAGTTTTGCCTATTCACTTAGTCTATTAATATCATTGTAATTTTAAGCTTCTATCTACACTGCTTACAATGCCTCTTACTTTTGTCATCAGCAAGAGAAGAAATCCATCTTCCTTCCAAAAAAATTAGTAAACAGCCCTCGGCCAAAGCGCTACCTCGAATTTGATTGAGAATTTGCTCAGGGATTGCTGAACATTTCATGGAGTAAAGTAAAATCTCAGCATCATCCCAGATACCTCAGCAAACAGATATACTGCCCAGTGCAATACTGAGCCACACACACCTTTGTCCTTGTTTTGTACTGAATTACTTGATCTCAGAAGGTAGATGGGGGGTGGGGGAGGGAGGTACAGGGTGCATTAATTGGAGTGGCAGGTGAAGTGAAAAGTAAGGAATCCAACTCCCGATGACTGACCATCGACCGCACCAAGAAATGCGTGAGAAGATTATACTTAGTAAGAGCAGGATGAAACTCAACTCTGATGCATCTGGAGTAAAATATTCCATGAATACTCCCCGTCAAGGCACATGCATGATAGAACATATTTTTAACATGGACATCTACACAGATTTTATCAGCTCACCCAATCCATTTACATCACCCTCTTTAAATGGGGCACAATGAAAAATCATTGAAGTGATATCAGGGCTTAGAGTTAAATTGATAAGATGGGATAAACTTGGCTTGCATTCCCTTAAGCTGAGACGGTTTAGGTGTGATCGAGTTGAAGTGTTTAAAATGAAGAAGAGTTTTGATAGAGTAGATAGTTTTCTCTGGTGGGGGAAGCCAGAACAAGAGCACATCATCTTGAAGAACAGAGCTAGGTCATTTCAAAGTGAAATCATGATGGACATTTCTACACAAAGTGCAGTGGAAATGGATCACTGTCCCCTAAAAGGCTGTGGATGCTGAGTCAATTAAAAATTTCAAGTTCAACATGGACAGTTTTGTTAGATATGATGATTAAGGGATGCTGAGAACTTGTTAATTATCAATCACAAACTGTGATCCTGTACACACACAAGTGGGTGCAAAAGAAACAGAAGAGATGACCCTAACATGTACCGTTGAACATCTTAACTTTCTTCAGCTAGTTTGTTTTCCCTCACATGAATACCCATTTGGTGAACAGATGCTTAAGGTTGTTTTGAACTTAATATATTCTTAAAACTAAAAGCAAAAATTACCTTCTCAGCAAATTTTCTTCTGAGTTTTCTTCAGGCATTTCTTGGTTTAAGGCCTCTTGTGAAACATTCGATATTCTGTTTGATGTTGGTTGACTATACACCCGCTCCCAATGTCCTGTCTCGTTGTTAAACGTTAGACCCATTGTACGTTCCCCTTGCTGGCCAGAACCATGACGGGCAAATCTGCCTTCTGAGCCACTCAATCCATGAGCCCTACCCATAATCCCTCTACTCGGTGGGGTTGGGGATTGGCTGCTACCCTGCCCTAGTGGTTCATAATTGTTTGGCACATGCCAAGAGCTGCTCTCATTGGATGAAAAAAGTTGTGTGGTCCGTTCCCATCGCTGAGTGTCATGGTTAAAAGTCAAAAGGTTATGGCAGGCTCGGCAACGGCTAAGATGTCCACCTGATGAATTGGAAGTGTTTTCACCATTTTGCTGCGATGGCCCCGCCCTATTAGGTTCTATATTATTATTTAGGATCTCCTGCACCTGTTGGGATTGATTGGACTCGCTACTAACTCGCTGATCCACGTCCTGGAAGTTGTCCATCTCCATGAAATAGCGACTCAGGTTGCACTGGAGGACATTCCTGACAGAGGGCTGGTTGTTCGGTCTCTCCTCGCCTGTGCTGCTGTTAACACCAGTGTTCACACTACTGCTTGTGCCGGGGCTCGAGACACTGCTCCCCTCAGAGGCTAATGTGTAAACAGGTTGAGCGTTTGTCTCCTGCTGTCTCAGCACCGATAATAAGCTTACAGATGATGCACTAGTTCTAGGAGGTGGCATACTTTCCAACTCAGACCTTGGCGATATGTTCAGCATTGTTCTTGTCCAATCAGACCCACTTAATCTTGAACTCTGTTCCCTGTATCCTGGGGTGGAGTTAGATTGTTGAAATCCATCTGAATGGTATGCTGTGTGCCCTAATAAGCCCCTCCTGCTAGTGGCTGCAGATAAATTTCGGAGAGAATTGCCAGAGTTTTCATAGTTTACAGTACTGAATGCAGAAGGGCGGTCGGGAATATGAGGGTCAGGCTGGGATAAGGGCCTTTCTGGAGGAATGCGAGGCTCAGTCCTTGCAGATGTAGAGGTGGTGGCTGTAGAGGATGTTGAAGGCGTACTGTCTTCGCTGGGTACAGAAGAGGACGACGACCTTAGGGCAGAACAACGACTACAAAAACAAACCAATCCCATGTGGTGGACACACTCCTGTACAGGATAGCTGAAGCGGTCACGAAGCACAGCATATACCGAAGTCCTACCACTTTCACCTGCTGGCAAGGTGCTCTCCTCACTCTGGCTCTGATCTCCAGTCGTCGTACCAGATGACCGTGAGGACAACATGTGCAGAAAGTTGTGCAGCAGTGGTGTTCTACGGACAGGCTGAGATTGGAGGAAAGATCGCTGACGATATTGAGGAGTCTCTACGTTATCCAATGGAACTTCACCATCATCATCATTCTGGGGGGAAAAAAAATTAAAATACATAAAGCTGTAGAATCCAATGCGTCTCTTCTCGTCAAGAATTCTCTATCCCAAACTGAACACCCACCTTTAATTGCATTCCCACTTCACTTTATTTTGAGAGAGAGAATAATGGGAGGATTATTGAAAAAGGAAGGGAGATCACCAGGACATAGTTAGTGGCAACATTCCACGTGCATTTGTGCCTGTAGTGTAACTACTAGGCAACCAGACTCCATGGCCTAGAAACAGGCCTCCTCATAAAACCCATGTCTAGAGTGGAAGCCATGCTTCACTGCCAATTCCCTGTCCCAAAGTACCCTCAAATATAGCTCCCTAAAACACTTTTTATTACTAGTAATCCTGCCAACCTGGAAAGGAGCTAGAGTAACCCAGATGATCACCTGGGCACATGGATTAACAGGAAACTCTCAGAAACATCAAGCACATTCGGAAATACCAACAGTATCACCAGACTATGAACCAGATTGAGCTCTGCTAACAGTTTGCCAACAAACATCACCTCACTCAACATTTGCTATCTTTGAGTTAAAATTTTAACTCCAGAACAATTACTCAAAATATTTATCATGACCCACCGGAACTCGATCACCACATCCTAAAAGAACCCTTCCGAAATACCTCCACCCTGTCCGTAATGCTCACTTGCATGTCAACAGACACACAAAACTGAAAAGGGGGCCTAGGAACACCACATAGTTGATGAGGAATTGTCAAAAGTGTGGACGTAAATCCTCATGACCATCATGTGCACAGCAGGATGCAGGAAGGCCAACTTAAAATTATTCACGGCATACACCACATATCTTAGTAATTTTAAAATCCATCCAAGGGACTGTTGCAACATTTGCCCGCTTAGCATGCATTCTAGTCATGCCCCATCAATCCATGAAGCCCTGATCAGCCTCAAAAAGCGCAAGAAACATTTCCCAGGTCTCATGCTTGATGGATCTCTGCAATGAACAGGAAACACTAAAATAAGAACAGAAAATGCTGGAAATACTCAGCCGGTCTGGCAGTATCTGTGTAGAGAGAAACAGCGTTAACATTTCAGATCAGTGACTGTTCTGAAAAAAGGACCGACTTGAAACGTTAACTGTTTCTCTCTCCACAGATACTGTCAGACCTGCTGGGTATTTCCAGCATTTTCTTTATTTCAGATTTCTAGTATGCGCAGTATTTTGCCTTTGTAGGAGAGGAAACCCTGTCCACACAGTCTAGCACAAGTCTCCCATCTGTACAAAGGTGCACCTCCTTCTTCCCAACCAAACTCTGGGGATGAAATATCTATGGAGCACAATCAGTTGTTACTTTCAATGTATAGTTGAGTCAGTTCCAGGCTGTTCGCAGTCTGTCCCTGGCTGCTTAAACTAATTTTCCCACCTCAACAATAACTGCACGCACCTTCATGAAGGACACACAACTATAGAGTCTGAGAACATCAGCCCCAAACATTGAACCAAATGCTTGCTGCTGAAACTAAAATTCCAATGTATCCACTTGCCAGCACGATGCAAATATTTTCAGTAAATTCTCAAGTATCCATACTACTGTAAATGCTCCCTTTTTGAAAATAAAAATCCAGCTGGGTTACTTCAGAAGTATTCGGAAGTTATTTACAGCAAACAAATTGTTTTATTATACAGTCCCATCATCATATCCATAGTCACCCAATACTTGTAAATTGAAATCCTATGGTAGAAGCAAATGGAACTCCTTTATATAAATATATATTTATGGATCCAAGATATTTATTCACACACACACACCACAATCATGATACACCAACAGTGCAGTTGGATTCCGTAAAACACAAATTCTGGCTGTGCACAAATGATTTTCAACAAAACACAAATATGAACCAGTGAGAGTATAGATATTTTCAACTTAAAATAAGAGAGGCTCCACATCACCAATTAAGACAGCAACACTGAGCTGTAATATTGTCCTGATATATTTGAGAAAATCATACAAAACTTATAATGAAATGTGATAAAAACAGGAAAACTCAAGACACGTTTTGCGATAATACAATGTTACTTTGTTGCACCTTTCCCAAATTCTCCTAATTCTGAGGGCCCTTCCCCATCTCCTCCACTTGTGTGTGTTTCAATCTCATCTAATTTCTCACTTCCGATTCTCTTGCTCTAGTGCTTCATTCCTCTCTACTATCTCCCCTCTTTCTTCCTATCTGTCCTTTCCATTTTCTTTCATCTACTTGTTCTTCCATTCACAAGCATCAAAGAAATAGTATCGTTAACAATATCAGCTAACATGGGAGCCAGGAAAGGGAGTTGGGTGGTCAGCAGTTTATTGAGAAGTGAGTCAAGGGAGCAAGAGGTGGGTCTCAAGGACAAGATGAGCTCAGAGAGGACATGAGGAATGATGGGAGAGAAGTTAAAGAAATATGCAAGTTTAGGGTTAAGGCTGGGGAGAAACCTTAGAGAAAGTTTGATCCATGGACGTGGGAAGAGAAGGAAATAACGCATGTTGCTAATGGGATGATCTCAATCTTAGTGACAAAGTCGTCCATCAAGTCCCCACACTCGCTTCCAAGTGTGAGGGCTCCATAGATGACTTTGTCACTGAGATTGAGATCATCCCATCTGGCAATGAACAGCTAGTTATCTACTACAGATGTTCAAGTCTGTGTCCCTTGCACTTAACGGAAGGGAGATGAGAAACATTCCAAGGAAACATCCAAGGTGAGGGAGAGTAGGAACATAGGAATGGGAGTGGGCCTTTTCGCCACTCAAGCCTGTTCCACCATTCAATGAGATCATGGCTGATATACGACCCAGCACCACATACCCGCCTTTGCCCCGTATCCCTTAATAACATTGGCCAACAAATATCTATCAATCTCAGATTTAAAATTAGCAATTGATCTAGTATCAATCGTCATTTGCCAAAGCAAGTACCTAACTTCTACGACCCTTTTCATTTAGAACGGTTTCTAATTTCACTCCTGAAAGGTCTGGCTCTAATTGTTAAACTATGTCCCTTCGTCCTGGACTCCCAACCAGCAGAAATAGCTTCTATCACCCCATCCTGTTCCCCTTAATATCTTGAAAACTTTGATCAAATCAGCCCTCAACCTTCTAAATTCCTGGGAATGCAACCCTAGTTAGTATAATTCCTCCTTGCAATTTAACCCTTGGAGTCCAGGTATAATTCTGGTAAATCCATGCTGCACTCACTCAAAGGTCAATCTATCCTTCCTACAGTGTGGTTCCCAGAACTGCTGACAGTATTCCAGGTATGTTCTAACTAGGACTGCGGATAGCTGAAAGTACGACTTTTACCCTCTTGTATTCTATTCCTTTGGATATAAAGGCAGCATTCCATAGCCTTTTGAATTATTTTCTGTACATGTTCATGACATTTTACTGATCTATGTAAATGGACCCCCAAGTCTCTTTGGACCTCCACTGTTTCTAACTTTTCATCATTTAAAAATTATCCTGTTCTACCCTTTTTAGGTCTGAAGTGGATGACCTCTCATTTGCCACATTCACTTCCGATGAAGGGTCACTGACCCGAAACGTTAACTCTGCTTCTCTTTCCAACAGATGCTGCCAGACCTGCTGAGTGGTTCCAGCATTTCTTGTTTTTATGCCACGTTCACTTAATGGTTTTAATCATTACTAGGGCATTGAAGGTGAAGGTGAAGGATTGGGTAAGTAGATTGGTAGCTGCAGAAATGTCGTGGTGAATGGAAGGTCAAAAGCAAGGTAGTTGGGATTTTTGAAGTACTGCTGTAAGTGAATGGGAGAGAGCTTTTTCAAGGGACAGACACAGATGCAGAAATGAAAACAGAAAATGCTGGAAATACTCAGCAGGTCAGATAGCATCTGTAAAGAATGAAACAGAGTTAAAATTTTAGGTCGATGACCTTTCAACAAAACTGGGAAAAATTAGAAATGTAATAGATTTTAAGTTTAAAAAAAGGGGGGGGGTGGGGGGGGGAAGGTTTGTAAAAAGAACAAAAAAGGTCTGAGAGAGCATGGAAGACACTTGTCCCATTACCACTACCTTTTGCCCTGCAGCACCAACCTTTATGGCATTTAATCTCTCCTGTTTTCCACCCGATCACAGACCTTCCCTTTTGTTCTTTTACCAAACACCATTCCCCCCACCCCAATTTCACTTGCTTAAACCTATTATATCTCTTAATTTTCCCAGTTGCGATGAAAGGTCGCAGACCTGAAATTTTAACTGTTTCTCTCTCCACAGATGCTGCCTGACTGAGCATTTCCAGCATTTTCTGTTTTTATTTCAGATTTCCAGCATTCACAGTATTTTGCTTTTGTACAGAAGGAAGTAGGGTTGAGGAGGCAGATGTGGGTGGATAGTGATACAAAGAAGCAATCAGTGATGGTTTTATCTGTGATTGACACAATGGGAGCAGCAAGGCCACGTGAGAGATAGCAAGGTTAACAGGTGGCTGTGAATATAGCTTCAAAACGTTACTTGAAAAGAAAACCACTGAATAGGGATTTACATAAGATTTATTTAGCAAAGCTGATGAAATAATACAAGAGCGAAATGCATGACGTTTAATTTGTGAATCTCAAAAGGCGCAAATGGAAATCAGATAAGTTGAGCACATTTCATTTTTAGGCATCATCACAAGCAAGTGTGCAGCAGAATACCACAGAAAGCTAATCAAATATAGAAAACTGTTTGGCTGAAGTTTAATTTTAATAATTACAAGTTTGATTTCAACATCTCCCAACAGCACACAAACTATAGATATAATGCCCCTGCAATTTCATACCTGCAAATTTATTATGCAACAAAAACATCTCAAGTATTCAACACTTAACAGCAGTATCAGATTCACTCTCCAGCAAACTCAGCCGCACCATCAAAACAAAGTGCATTCAAATATTAGTTTTTGAAGGGTGCAATCATAGAAAAAACATATGCACCAAGAAGTACTGTAGCATTAGCTGCATGATTCTATGAATCTTTATGTTTTATACATTCAATTCATTAATTACGATCCATCAAGCCTCTGAAAAATTTGAAATGTAAGCAAGTCTATGAATAAGTCACAAAAATTCTTCAACCAAGAGGCAATTGTTTTTTTAAAGTAATGATGAGAATTAATACAGTCGACCTCCTGAGGCATTGCTGAGTCAAATAACACATTGCCTCTCTCGGCTGTAACTGTGCCTCTGCTTCTCTGACTCCTCGTTTATCTTTCTCCCTATCTACATTTGAATTTTCTCTCTCTGTATGGCTTAAACACTTTTCCCAGTGTGGTTCTTGTAGTTGATAGTATCCAACTTGGTGTTCATTCTTTATCTTTTTCAGTGGGTCTCTGCTTTCCTCTATCTCCTCCACAATTTCTGTGTGGGTCTCACACATGTTCCTTGATTGATGCTTTCAATCTCTGACTTATATAAAACCAGGGTGTGCAACAAGATAATGGCCAACATGGAGCAGGAATGAAATGGACCCCAGGGAGAGAGAGAAACTACAGTTTCATGAGCTGCTGCAACATGCACGGGAGAAAAGAAAACATAGCAGGGATATGGTTAAGAGGATTTTTTTTTGCGGGGTGGGGGGGCAGTGTTGCAGGGATGGTGGATGTCTGGGTTTGGCACATGCACGGAAGGTGCTGGTGTCAAAATAGCAGTTTCCCAATTCTAACAGGCTACAAAGTGCTTCAAACACTTACAAGCATGAAGTTCCAAAGAATTGGCACTCAATGCTCCACTAGGTGATCTAAGCTCTGAGAAAAACACGCGAAATGGATTTTGGGTGAGGTACCAAAGGGCCATCGGCATCTATGATACTATATTTCAGTGTACATTTGTGCCTTCACAGGAGGGGGGAAAGAGAAAAATTCTATCACTGGCGTTACGCCCGAGGTGGAAGGAGTGCAGTCTTTTCTAGTCCCATTTCTCCGCAGGTCACAACATATATTTTTCAAAATGTTTACCCAGTTACCAATTCAGTCAATTATATACTCCATTCTTTATACACCAACCAGGTTTCTTTAACAAACAACAAAATCAACAGTTTATCAAACTGTTGCGGCACAATGGCGCAGTGGTTAGCACCGCAGCCTCACAGCTCCAGCGACCCGGGTTCAATTCTGGGGACTGCCTGTGTGGAGTTTGCAAGCTCTCCCTGTGTCTGTGTGGGTTTCCTCCGGGTGCTCCGGTTTCCTCCCACATGCCAAAGACTTGCAGGTTGATAGGTTAATTGGCCATTAGAAATTGCCCCTAGTATAGGTAAGTGGTAGGGAAATATAGGGACAGGTGGGGATGTGGTAGGAATATGTAATTAGTGTAGGATTGGTATAAATGGGTGGCTGATGGTCAGCACAGACTCGGTGGGCCGAAGGGCCTGTTTCAGTGCTGTATCTCTAAACTTATCCAGTAACAAAGCAAACCATCAACACAGACTGAAATATGAAAGTTCCCTTTTTAAATTGCACACACGCATACACTGAAAAAAATACAGAAATTCTCTCTGCAGAGGTCCGTTACAAATAAAAAAAAAAATGCATGGGCCAAATACTTGCTAATTCTTGAAGAAAAAGAACAGATATGGAAGGAAGTCAGTTGCCCCTTTTGGTCTGTTGACCAGGTATACAGAGACGAGTCACTGGGATCTTTTCTGAAGCAGTTCTTTTCAGGTTGAGAATTCATCTGGCAGGTTTTTCCAGCTTCTTAGGAAAGATGCAGCACCAGGGATTTTAGTTCTTTGCAGGGTTTCTTCAAAGAGGTAGAGAAAGAGGTGAGCTGGGTGGTTTCTTTTTCCTTGGCAGGCAAAACACCAACTGTCTTCAAAACAGTTCACACCCCAACCAGAAAGTCAACGTCCTGACCTCCATAAACCTTGCCATGTGGCTTCTCTGTAAACATCTTCCCCATTTCACGAAGCTTTCTGTTGTTTATTCAGCTTAAAGCACATGACTTCCAGCACAGGTTGTTTTCAAACATCTCAAGTGTCCTTTCAGTAAACTTGGTAAAAAAAAAACACATCCATGGAATCTTTTCAGTTTTAACACAAGTCCTCAAAAAGACAAAATATTGAAGCACTTTCATAACACTGATAAGTGTCTGGTGACTAGGAAATGGAGAGAATTAGTTTCCAACTGCATCTTTGACACAAAGACAATTTTCTTTCGTTACAAGTCTCTGGTGAGAAACTTAAAATGCATTCTGTTGCCTTCATTACCAATCCTATTCAATGAAAAATATCAAATGTTACATATAGATACTCTTCATAATCTCCTACTGACTGAATTATTTCTTCATCATGCTAGATGTTCCTGCTTCTGGAAGAACTGCTTCTTTCCAACAGACTCCAGTAGTTCTGCCTGTTACCCATGGACACAAAGCGAAAAGTTGTAAATTCTCAGGTTTATGCTTTTGATCAAGTTTGAAAGATTGGAATCGCATCAGTAATCTTCCAGCCTTTGAGAGCCATCCCAACATCCAATGAGCTTTACGAGATTTCCAATACTGTACCTCTAATTCTTTATTTTAGTATGCTTGGATGCCACCTAGGACAGGAGCATTAACAATCTCGAAAAGCACCCATTTTCTTTAAAACAGTTTCACTTTTGAGTGCACATCTATTATTAGATATTTTATTTAATTACCTCTACACTATACATTTTTATCATTCTTTCTTTACTCTGTCCACATCTGCCTCCTTCTCCAGATTGCAGCAATTCCTATTGGGTTACTGTTCTGTAGATGCTATACCCTCTCATGCCACACCCACCACTACTGCATGAAACTACACATTGAGCTTTAGCAGGCGATTCAACAAAGTGATTCCTGACAACGCAGCCGGCCGCTGTAGTCATCTGGCTGCGCCAAGATGCGCACATGCGCAGACGGGCTCCAGCTCTCTGCACGTGCGCAGCGTTCTGACTTGCCACAACTGGTTAGAGCATGCGGCGACAACGTCATCACGTAACGTGTACCTCTTGGTGCAATGTGCCTGGTCGACTCCACTCCCCCTACCCCGCTGCTCTCTCCGGCCGCTCTGCTCCATCCCCTACCCCGCCGCTCTCTCCAGCCGCACCGCTCTGCTCCATCCCCACCCCGCTGCTCCGCTCCTCTCTATCCCCTACCCCGCCACTCTCTCCGGCCACTCCGCTCCATCCCACCACTCTCTCCGGCCACTCTGCTCCATCCCCCTGGCACCTGCTCTCTCCCCCCACCCCCCGCCCTCTCCCCGCTCCCTCCCCCGCCCCCTACTCTCTCTCCCACCACTCCCCACCCCGACACCCGCTCTCTCCTCCACCCCTCCAGACGCTAGCTCGAGGCTGCGCCGCTTCCCTCCTCTCTGCCACGTGCTCCTACATCGCCTTGCTTCTTACGGCGGTGCGGGAAGGAAGCAGGGGCCAGGGTGAGAGTGGCCAGAGCAGAATGGCACTGAAAACAATTAGAATTGTGCAGCACTGTCAGAGGTGCTGTCCTTTCGATTCCCATTGCCTGCTGCCCTAGGTTTACTTTGCCATTCTGTTATTATTTGAACAGCGCCATCTTTAGTCCTGGCAGCTGCCTTAACGTCGCGGACTGTGACGTTTAAGTGGAACAGGCTGCATTTGCGCATGTGCCAGTACAGCGCCACCAAGTGGTTGCATTGTCAGCAAATGCAGCCATTCAACAACGGAATCTTTATTGTCCTTTCCCAATATTCGCACATGAACACTTCCAGCATGGGTTTCCAAATAGCGATTAGGAGTGAAAACCCCGATTAACTTTCTAGCCCATGGGTATCGACACTAACTGTAGCATGTCTGCTGTCACCGTGGCTGAAGTTAAATAGCTCAGAAAAATTCAGTAATTGAACCTGGGTCTACATGGCGATAAATGACTTGCCAAAATGTCTACCAGGAAACTCAAAAGACTAATAATATACAAAGTCAGAAAATCACCTGCTGGTTTGAAGGATTGACAATTGCAGTCAGGAGGTTGTGTCCCAGTGAATCGAATCTTACCAGTCTGCAAAACATAACAGCATCAGTCACCTACTATAATGTGCACCTAATGGACAGAGGCAGAAATTGAGAAATTTGACAGTGATGAACATGAAAATGTTCTTCTGAAATTAGCTTTCAATAAATACTGAAGCAAAGAATGTCTACAAAATGAAGGAAAATAAGAAAACTACATACCAATAAATGCCACGGCATGAAATCTAGAGGTTTCTTTTGTCATCCTACAGAAATACCGAGCACAAGCCAGGACAAAGTAAAACGTGCCCTTCCTAAATAATCACTTGTTTAGCCATAGGTTCACACAAGCAACTGCAAGATATTTCCATTTCCCCTATTTATAGAATCATAGAATGGGCCAAATGGCTGCCTCCTGTGCTGTAACCATCGAGTCCATGCCAGCTCTCGACAAAAGCAATCGTGCCCCACTCCCCGGCACTTTCCTCGCAGCCCTGCAACTTTTTCCCTTCAGGTGCTTATCCAATTCCCTCTTGAAAGGCATGACTGAATCTGCCTCCACCACACAGGGAGCACGTAACCACTCGCTGCATAAAAATGTTTCTCCTCACGTCACCTTTGGTTCTTCTGTCAATCACCCCTTCCCCTCCCTCCCAGAACCGCGACAGGGTTCCCCTTGTCCTCACTTTCCACCCCATCAGCCTCCATATCCAAAGGATCATCCTCCGCCATTTCCAGCGAGATGCCACTACCAAAAGCATCTTCCCCTCCCTTCCAGTCAGCATTCCAAAGGGATCATTCCCTCCACGACACCCTGGTGCACTCTTCCATTAACCCCACCACCTCATCCCCTTCCCACGGCACCTTCCTCTGCAATCGTAGGAGGTGTAATACCTGCCCATTTATCTCCTCTATCCTCACTATCCCAGGCCCCAAACACTCCTTTCAGGTGAAGCAGCAATTTACTTGTACTTCTTTCAATTTAGTATACTGTATTCGCTGCTCACAATATGGTCCCCTCTACATTGGGGAGACCAAACGCAGACTGGGTGATCGCTTTGCGGAACACCTCCGCTCAGTCAGCAAGCATGACCCCGAGCTTCCAGTTGCTTGCCATTTCAACACTCCCCCCTGCTCTCATTTCTGTCCTGGGATTGCTGCAGGGTTCCAGCGAACATCAACGCTAGCTCGAGGAACAGCATCTCATTTACCGATTAAGCACACTACACCCTACCGGACTGAACACTGCGTTCAATAATTTCAGAGCATGACGGGCCCCCCATTTTACTTTTATTTTTAGTTATTTTTTCTTTTTCCTGGTGTTTGTTTTATTTTATTTGGTCTTAGTTTGTTCAGTTTGCCTACCCACTGTTTTTTTTCATGTTTGTACTTGCGGCTGTTTAGTTTTCAGTCCGTTAACACCCTATCTGTACTAATGCTTTGTCTTTCAACACACCATTAACATAATGTTTGCCTTTGCTCCATGACCTTCAGGTCAGTTATTCTCTGTAACCTTGTCCTATCTACACCTTCTCCTTTGTTACCTCTTGCTCCACCCCCTCTTTACTTGCTGAAAGCCTTTCACATTTCTAATATTTGCCAGTTCTGAAGAAAGGTCACTGACCTGAAACGTTAACTGTTTCTCTCTCCAGAGATGCTGCCAGACCTGCTGAGTATTTCCAGCATTTCTTGTTTTTATTTCAGATTTCCAGCATCCGCAGTATCTTGCTTTTACCTTAAATTCTTGACCCGTCTATCAATGGGAACAGTTTCTCTCTATCTACTCTGTGTAGACCCCTCATGAATTTGAATACCTCTATCAAATCTCCTCTCAACCTTCTCTTAGGAGAACAACCCCAGCTTCTCCAATCTATCCATTCAACTGAAATCCTTCATTCGTGGAACCATTCTCATACAGCTTTTCTGCACCCTCTCTAAAGCCTTCAAATCCTTCCTAAAGTGTGGTGCTCAGAATTGAACACAATATTCCAGCTGAGTCCTATCAATGTTTTATAAAAGTTCATCCTAACTTCCATATTCTATGCCTCTATTTATAAAGCCTAGGAGCCCATATGCCTTTTTAACCACTTTCTCAGCCTAGCCTGTCCTGTCACCTATGCATATATAGCCCCCAGGTTTCTTTGCTCCTGCAACCCCATTAGAATGGTATCGTTTAGTTTAGATTTCCCCTCCTCATCCTTCCACCCAAAACGTATCACTTTGCACTGCTCTGCGTAAAATTCCACCAGCCTGTCAATGTCCTCTTGAAGTTTATCACTATCCTCCTCACAATTCACAGTACTTTGGAGTTTTGTCTCACCTAAAATTGTGCCCTGTACACCCAAGTCTAGGTCATTAATATAAATCAAGAAAAGCAGCTGTCCTAGCATCGACCGCTGGGGAACTCCACTATATGCCTTTCTCCAGTCCAAAAAACAACCATTGGCCACGATTCTGTTTCCTGTCACTCAGCCAGCTTTGTATCCATGGTGTCACTGTCCCTTTTATTCCAAGGCTTCAACTTTGCTGGCAAGCCTGTTATGAGGCACTTTATTAAACGCCTTTTGGCAGTTTGACACATCAACGACGGTACCCTTATCTACCCTCTGTTACCTCAAAAAAACTCAACCAAGTTAGTTAAACATTATTTGCCTTTAACAAATCCTTAAGGAAATAAGGCTGGCCACCCTTAATTAATCCAAGCTTGTCCAAATGACATTTAACTTTGCCCCGGATTATCGCTTCTGAAGCTTTCCCACCACTGAGACTAAACTGACCAGCGTATTAACCAACATCTCACAATTAAACCTATAATTTATTTCTAAATTATGACAATTCTATACTGTGGGTTCACACTCTGAAGGAACACAGCCAAGACACCCCAAATACATGCAGGTGACAAAGAAGGGAGAAAAACACAGAAAAACACACATTGGATGATATGTGATTTTCTGCTGTGCAATATCAGAACCGCTCATTTATGGCAGTTAAAGGAGTCAAATTGTGTTTTTATTGCAGGAATGTTGGTGATATTTTTGATCTAAATTTTACAATGTCAGATTTGTAAGGAAACATTAAATCAGTGGCCTTACCATTAAAAGTTAATTCAACTATGCAGTTGATATGATTTCATTCCAGTTTTAAAAATTCTGGACACAAAGGATGTTTTCACTGTAAGTGGTAGGCTGAAGGAACCCCTTATAAGTTGGTTGAGAGGGTGGTACCGAAGTTTCAAAGAATGGGACATTAGGAGGATTCAAGTGCCTGGGGGAACAGAAAGAGGAATGACGGGAAGGTTTACAGTTTGAAAGTATGGTGGATTAGAGGGGGTGAAGGGTGAAAGGAAGGAAAATTGTCCTGCTAGGTACAATATGGAAAGGGAAGATGCAGAGTGACACATACCTTGGAGGTACAACTGGGGAGGTTTCAGAGCTATGAAGGCAATGATGCCATCTACCTTGTAGATTGCCATGAGAAGTAAATGAAATCAATAGGCAAGGTGAATTGTCTAACTCAGATGCTGTTCTTGCCCGATATCCAAATATGCGCGCTTCCCAGCAGAGCTTGTTGCTTGGCCATCAGGAGTAGGAACTCAGACTAAATTTTTATAATGTGTTAACGTGAATAAGAGAGACATGACAGGACTAAGTAATGAAGTGATATTTAATAGGGAAAAAGGACAACTATCACTGTATTCACAATATAATATGCAAACATTGTTCATGATCAGTATACTACTCTCACCAAATCAATCAACTGCACTACAAGGCTTGGTAAGGACTCACAACCACCAGTTATTTGCAATGTAATGATCCTGCAAAGTCAGTGGTAGAACAAATTGTGTCAATTACATTCTCTCTCTTCTAGATGGAACAGATATAAAGATTTGATGCACTGGCATCCAAGGCCATCCAATGATTGAACTAATAAAACACATCTTCCCAATAACACTCGATGGCACCCTTTATGATGAATTCACACAACCACAAACAACTTAGACAGCAAATAAAGGAGCAAATAACTTTTTTAAAAATCCAATGTTCTGTCAGTTCAGATACATGATTTTGACCGATAAGCCCCATTAGGTGCCGAAAGAGTAAGCATTTCCAGAGTTAGGAATAAATCTATTTACACATGAGATTGAACAAAGTTAATTTTCAAACAAAAACCTAAGCACAAAACACATTTGCACATCTTCTGGAAAATGCAACACACATTATAAAAATTTAGTCTGAGCTCCTGCTCCTGACAGCAAACCCATGACCTCTGTTGGGAATATGCATATGTGGATTTTGGGCAAGAATAGGAGCAGACTTAACTATGAATAACCCACTGCTTATTATGGACTGGACTCACACATTGAAAATGATTACCTGGGCAAAGTATCAAGGTATTGGCAGCACCACTCACTGCGTATCAATGTTTTCACGAGATAAGGCAAGAAGCCAATAGCATCTGGTTATCAAATTGTTAATTAAGGGTTGGAAATTTCTGTTCTACTACTTAGCAAGTTTCACAACGTTTTGTAACTAAAATAGGACATTACATGCCATTTGAGGGCTATAAGTGTTATATTGAAGGCCATGGTATACAATAACAGTTCTGCACTGGATCAGCAATCCAGAGATTGAGAGTTCAAATACCAACATTGCAAGATAGGAAACAGAATTTAAAAAATTTTGTGATTTGTGGGTTGGCACCAGCAAAACAAAAAGTGACAATCCAAGATCCCAAACTGCACTAACAGCCCAACTGGTTCACTGATATCCTTCAGAAAAGGAAACCTCCCACCCTTGCCCTTCTGTCCTAGAAGTCCCACACTACGTGGTTACGTCTGAAAACCCTCTGATATGCTCTTAGCAGGCCGCTCAATTATAAAAAAAAATCATCCACTGCCATCTTCTAAAGGCTTCCATGAATGACCAATTAAAGTGAGTTCTCCAACGTCACCTACCATCCAAGAACATATAATAAACTGATCAGAACGATGTTAGGCAGTTGTCACACAAGTTGTCTGCTACAGTGTACCAATAATCTGGCACTTAAATAGTGCTCACCTGGCCCATACAGAACACAGCACTTTGTTAGATTCATAAACAGAAAACATTTTTACAACCAGTTATCCACATGCCTTTAAACAGAGATGACTGCAAGTGATGTAGCTCTTTCCTTGTATTGAGGTTTAACTTGAAATTCTAAATATTTTTCCCACATCCCGACCAGCTGATGTCATTTTACCCCTTAGTAGCATTAACATGATGCAATTTCCTCATCTTCAATTTGCTTGTCGAAACAGCAACCTAGATGCACTCCATTGGAATCAGCCAACAGGATCCTTCAAAGTGCATAATTTCCTACCACTGACATTTGGAGTATCCAATGTGTATTTAATTATGAGAAGGCTTTTTTTTTGTGACCTTGCACTTAGTTTTTCTTAAACCTCATTCAGTGCAACAGCTTTCAGAAGTGCATTTTGTTGACATACGCCCTGAACTGAATAGAAGTATTTCAACTGTGAGCAAGGAACATTTTTGTTTTAAACAGACGACTCACATTGTCAGCTCAACTACAAAGAAAATAAACTTCATAAAACAAGATTCGCACACTAATACAGTAAGACACACTTCCGAGGAAACAACATATTTCGCTGAGAGTCAGCTTTGTGCACACTCACCTGACTCGCTCCATTTCACTGGCAGTTTTCACCACAGCAAATGGTTCCCGCCGACTCCAGTCCCAGAAGTGGATCTCATTTGCAGTAGCTATCAACAGGAGCTGTGCCATAGGATGGAAGGCTAAAGACGCTATGGCCACATTGTTCTCAGTAAACCAACTCTCACTGCCTCCCTGGAAGAACAGAAAGTGAGTAAAGAATATTCATTGTGTTAAGTGCAACACTGTCAACATCCGTTATCCAATGTAGTAACCCCAAATTTTATTTAGAAGCTCGAAAGCAAAACAAAAACATTTGAGAGATATTAATTTTATACTTAGAGGCAGATGGCTGGAGCTGTCCTTTCTTTCACCCCTGGTCGGCCAGTCACCAAGGTAGTGACCCACGGCAGTAACTCATGAGTAAAGGCTACAAAATACTAAATATGCAATTCTGTCTCTTCATCAAGTAATCATCTTTAAAATCTCATCAACAATTACTTTTTTTAAAAGCAGCTTTCCCTCATGTAAAAAGCGCACAGTAAACACTCTCCTGCTCATTCACTGCTGGCTGATTAGCTTAGACGTCATAATAGTGGCACTTGAATTATTAATAATCTTGTGTAAACCAATGAGCTTTTATTTTCTAACTTGTATAGTTTCTCTTGCACTCATCTGACCTGAGATTTTGCATACTTACATGTAAATCCCAGATTCGAACTTCCCCATCTAGACATCCAGATGCTACAAGCCCTTGGATGGTGGGGTGAAAAGTCACACACCAAGGTGTTCTTCTATGACCCACCAGTGAATGAATACATCTCCCAGACTTAACTTCAGTGATGTAAATATTGTGATTGACGTGGGTGGAGGCCATCAAAGTCCTAAATGGAAATTAAAAGAAGTAGTCAAGCACTGAATGGCCGTCAATTGTACTAGAGCATGGTTTGCAAACTAAACTTAAAAAGGGTTTTGACTCATCATCCATAATTCTTGGGTTTAGTGACTGAAAAATGCCAGAAATGGTCCAAATTTACAGATGTTCGATCGCGTGGAGAACACACTGGGGAAACACAGCTTCACACTTCAGAGTCTCAATTTCAACTGGGTTGGAGAAGCAGGGGAGAGGAGAAAGCACTGTGGAGCACAACAAGAAAGATCAATGATACATTTTGAAGCGACATGGAAAATTATTGAGGCTTGAGGGGGGTGGAAGGGGTGTGTGGGTCAGGATGTTATAGATTTTTGTAGTTATGGGCTGGACTGTCACCCCTCTTCCAGTGAAAGGAAGTTAAAACTGTAATGGTCCCCTCCATCACCTACAAGGAACATAATCAAAACAGACACTGCACAAAATGAAAGCTGGGAAACTTTTAGTATGCGTTATTAATAGGCCGAATGCTCAGAGGTCATTTTTAAAGAATTTCAAACAGTCCGACAGCAAAGAGCTATCTTAACCAATACTGAACTAAGATGGCAACAAGTATTAACTTCGAAATTTATTTCTCACAGAATATCTCAAACCAAATGTGATAGACACTGGCTGCTACACACAAATTCAGTCTGTCACTGTTAGCTTAATTTTTCTGCATGTATTGTAGTACAAAAAACCAACTTACTTGGCATATTTACCCTTACAGGAATGCCTAAGTTAACAATTGTTCAATCAAGCCTGGTTGACATACAAGAAACACAAAGTTTTATTTAAAAAGCAATCATGTCAAACCAAACAAAACAAAAAAAAACAAGTCTACAGGACCCACCAACTTTAAAGGTCTTTATTTCAAGGTATCTTTAAAAAAATGCAATTAAAATAATGATGCTGCAATTCGTTAATACTGATGGGCTTAACTGCTGGCAGCCCCATAAAACCAATGAGGAAATTACAATTTCTTACTTCTTTCTTTGGCCTCCTTGTCTCGAGAGACAATCGGTAACTGCCTGGAGGTGGTCAGTGGTTTGTGAAGCAGCGCCTGGAGTGGCTATAAAGGCCAATTCTATAGTGACAGACTTTTCCACAGGTGCTGCAGATAAAATTGGTTGTCGGGGCTGTTACACAGTTGGCTCTCCCCTTGCGCTTCTGTCTTTTTTCCTGCCAACTGCTAAGTTTCTTCGATTCGCCACACTTTAACCCCGCTTTTATGGCTGCCCGCCAGCTCTGGCCATCACTGGCAACTGACTCCCACGACTTGTGATCAATGTCACAGGACTTCATGTCGCGTTTGCAGACATCTTTAAAGCCGAGACATGGATGGCCGGTGGGTCTGATACCAGTGACGGGCTCGCTGTACAATGTGTCCTTGGGGATCCTGCCATCTTCCATGCGGCTCACATGACCAAGCCATCTCAAGTGCCGCTGGCTCAGTAGTGTGTATATGCTGGGGATGTTGGCCGCCTCGAGGACTTCTGTGGAGATACGGTCCTGCCACCTGATGCCAAGGATTCTACGGAGGCAGCGAAGATGGAATGAATTGAGACGTCGCTCTTGGCTGACATACGTTGTCCAGGCCTCGCTGCCGTAGAGCAAGGTATTGAGAACACAGGCTTGATACACTCGGACTTTTGTGTTCCGTGTCAGCGTGCCATTTTCCCACACCCTCTTGGCCAGTCTGGACATAGCAGTGGAAGCCTTTCCCATGCGCTTGTTGATTTCTGCATCGAGAGACAGGTTACTGGTGATAGTTGAGCCTAGATAGGTGAACTCTTGAACCACTTCCAGAGCGTGGTCGCCGATATTGTTGGATGGAGCATTTCTGACGTCCTGTCCCATGATGTTAGTTTTCTTGAGGCTGATAGTTAGGCCAAATTCTTTGCAGGCAGCCGCAATCCTGTCGATGAGTCTTTGCAGACACTCTTCAGTGTGAGATGTTAATGCAGCATCGTCAGCAAAGAGGAGCTCCCTGATGATGACTTTCCATACTTTGGTCTTCGCTCTTAGACGGGCAAGGTTGAACAACCTGCCACCTGATCTTGTGTGGAGGAAAATTCCTTCTTCTGAAGATTGAACGCATGTGAGAGCAGGAGGGAGAAGATCCCAAACAGCGTAGGTGCAAGAACACAGCCCTGTTTCACGCCACTCAGGATAGGAAAGGGGTCTGATGAGGCGCCGCTATGCTGAATTGTGCCTTTCATGTTGTCATGGAATGAGGTGATGACACTTTGTAGCTTTGGTGGACATCCAATCTTTTCTAGTAGTTTGAAGAGACCACGTCTGCTGACAAGGTCAAAGGCTTTGGTGAGATCAATGAAAGCAACGTAGAGGGGCATCTGTTGTTCGCGGCATTTCTCCTGTAGCTGGCGAAGGGAGAACAGCATGTCAATGGTGGATCTCTATGCTCGAAAGCCACACTGTGCCTCAGGGTAGACACGCTCCGCCAGCTTCTGCAGCCTGTTTAAAGTGACTCGAGCGAAGACTTTCCCCACTATGCTGAGCAGGGAGATTCCACGGTAGTTGTTGCAGTCACCGCGGTCACCCTTGTTCTTATAGAGGGTGATGATATTGGCATCGCGCATGTCCTATGGTACTGCTCCCTCGACCCAGCACAGGCAAAGCAGTTCGTAGAGTGCTGAAAGTATAGCAGGCTTGGCACTCTTGATTATTTCAAGGGTAATGCCGTCCTTCCCAGGGGCTTTTCCACTGGTTAGAGAATCAATGGCATCACTGAGTTCCGATTTTGTTGGCTGTATGTCCAGCTCATCCATGACTGGCAGAGACTGGGCTGCATGGAGGGCGGTCTCAGTGACAACATTTTCCCTGGAGTACAGTTCTAGGTAGTGCTCCACCCAGCGGTCCATTTGCTTGCGTTGGTCAGTGATTGTGTCCCCTGATTTAGATTTGAGGGGGGCGATCTTCTTGATGGTTGGCCCAAAAGCTCTCTTAACGCCATCATACATTCCTCTGATGAGGAAATGACAATTACATCCATACTAATCTTCAATTTTGTTTTTAAAGCAGGTCCTCCTACAAAATGACCTAAGCTCTTACTCCAATAAGAAGAACGAACAAAAGAACTCACATTCTGGCATTCTGCGCACCGCCGATTTCCAATATTACACCACTGATGGCCATGCCTGCAGCTTCCTGGGCCCCAAGCTCTGGAATTCCCTCCCTCGCCCTCTTTCCCACTCTCTCCTCCTTTAAGATACTCCTTAAAAGCTACATATTTGAACAAATTTATGCTTCCCTTTCCCAATATATCCTCATGTGGTTCAGTGTCAAATGTTGTTCGATAATTCTCCTGTAAATCTCCTTAGGACATTTTGCTACATCAAATGTGCTATATAAATGCAAGTTTCTGCTATTAAATAGCATCTTTAGGGTGTTTCAAACTACTTCACAGCCAAAGAAAGAAAAAGCTTGGATCATATCATGCCTTTCATGACCTCATGGCATCCCAAAGTACTTTACAATCACTGAATTACTTTTCAAGTGCAGTCACCATTATATAGGAAAACATAACAGCAAAGTTATATACGTTAAGATCCTACAAACACCAATGAGATGAAGAATAATTTATCAGTTTTGGATGCGCTTGTTGAGAAATAATCTCTGGGCAAACAGGTAGCTGGGAAAAACTCCCCACTTTTCTTCAAATAGTGCCATGAGACCTTTCACACCCACCTGAATAGGTAAATGGTAAACATCTCATCTAAAAGATGGAGCCCCCGAAAGCCCTCTCTTGCTACTGCACTAAAAGTGTCAGCTGAGATTACGTATTCAAGTCTTGGAATGGAGCTTGAAACTCCGACTTTCTCAGAGTGGCACCACTGAGTCAAGTTGCTACTTCAACAAGACAGTGAAATCCAATTAAAGCAATCAAGGAACGGAATCATTTCTGGCAAAGTTGTCCCTAAATGTAGATATAATAATTTTAAAACCTAATCATTTTTAAAAGTAAGGAATAGTTTCAGGAGTTAGCATAGAATCATTTTACTTTAAAGGCGCTCTATACAATCAGATCAATTATGTTGCCACCGACCTGTCTGGGCTAAATGCCAAGAGGAAAGTTGATCGGGGACTGTCTGGAAGCTCTACTTTCTGTAAAAAGAGAATAACTCAAATAAATCACAAGACTGAATACACTGGAATATTTCGCTCACATTAGTCTTTCAAGGCAATGCTGCATCACATCATTGTTCAGCACCATTGGTACAATCTTCCCCAACAACTGCAGTTTCTCCATTAGAAAAAAGAGTTGCAAAGCCCCCACGCATAGACCAGTGATCACCGCAGTATTGAACCTTACAGATCAGCAGGTCCTAATTTTGATTTTCCACCTATGCTGAGTTTACTGGTTTCAGCCAGGACAGGAGTCATGACATGACAATTAGCTTCAGTATCCCTGGACACACAAAATATTTTTTCAAAACATAGTCATGGTTCCTGCTAATGTCCATACATTAAACCCTTCTGAACCATAGGTATGCGTGACCAGCTGAGAAAGGAAACAGACTGTTCAGCTGTGATGCCTTCTGCGGTCGAAAAGATTGATGATTCTCAGATTGAGTGTGGAAACTTAGGTGAGATATTAGAGGTACCTGCCACCAGTGAAATCATACTGCACCATCAGTCAAACTTCAGGGGGCAGCAGGACTGACAGAAACAGGGAATAGAGGCGAAAAAAATAGTTGCAAGCAGCATCTCTGATTAGTTCATCAAAATACGTAGTGCAGTAGTCCACACTGACCCTGACCAATCTTGTGCAGCACAAACTGGTACCTAAATATCCCAATTTTATCTGTACCATTTCAAGGAAACAAAGGGCTAAAAGGAAAAAATTGCCAACTTTAAAAGGGAGCAAGAAATTGCCCCTATTACCTGCCAGAACAGCAGTTAAGAGTATTTGAGGTATTTCACCAAGAGTGGCTCAGTAGCACCACTACTGACCGAGCTGGCCGAATCATAAAGGACATAGCTGATAGACTGGGCCTGCGGCAGGTGGTGAGAGAACCAACAAAAGGGAAAAAAATAGTTTACCTCGTCCTCACCAATCTACCCGTCACAGATGCATCTGTCCATGACAGTATTGGTAGCAGTGACCACCGCACACTCCTTAAGAGTCATTGAGTCATATAGAGATACAGCACCGAAACAGGCCCTTCGGCCCACCGAGTCTGTGCCAAACAACAACCACCCATTTATACTAATCCTACATTAATTCCATATTTCCTCCCACATCCCACCATTCTCCTACCACCTACCTACACTAGGGGCAATTTACAATGGCCAATTTACCTTTCAACCTGCAAGTCTTTGGCATGTGGGAGGAAACCGGAACACCCGGCGGAAACCCACGCAGTCACAGGGAGAACTTGAAAACTCCACACAGGCAGTACCCAGAACCGAACCCGGGTCACTGGAGCTGTGAGGCTGCAATGCTAACCACTGCGCCGCCCCAAGTGGAGACGAAGTCCCATCTTCACATTGCAGATACCCACCATCGTGTTTTGTGGCACAATCACTGTGCTAAATGGGATAGATTTCAAACACATCTCACTACTCAAAACTGGGACCCTATGAGGCGCTGTGGGCCATCAGCAGCAGCAGAATTGTATTCAGCCACAACCTGTAACCTCATGGCCTGCATATCCCCCCTACTCCCATTACCATCAAGCCAGGGGACCAACCCTGGTTCAATGAAGAGTGCAGGAGGGCATGCCAGAGGCAGCACCAGGTGTCAGCCTCATGAAGCTACAACACAGAACTACTCGCATGCCAAACAGTGGAAGCAACATGTGATAGACAGGGCTAAGCAATCCCACAACCAACAGATCAGATCTAAGCTCTGCAATCCTGCCACATCCAGACGTGAATGGTGGCAGGCAATTAAACAACTAACAGGAGGAGCTGGCTCCACAAATATCCCCATGCTCAATGATGGGGGAGCCCAGCACATCAGTGCAAAAGACAAGGCTGAAGCATTTGCATCCATCTTCAGCCAGCAGTGTCGATTGGATGATCCATCTTGGCCTTGTCCCTAGGTCCCCAGAATCTCAGATGCCAGTCTTGAGCCAATCCGATTCACTCCACATGATATCAAGAAATGGCTGAAGGCACTGGATACTGCAAAGGCTATGCCCAACAACATTCCGGCAATAGTACTGAAGACTTGTGCTCCAGAACTAGCCACGCCCCTAGCCAGGCTGTTCCAGTACAGCTCCAACACTGGTATCTACCTGGCAATGGGGAAAAATGCCAAGGTATGTCCCATACAGAAAAAGCAGGACAAATCCAACCCATCCAATTACCACCCTATCAGTTTACTCCCGATCATCAGCTAAGTGATGGAAGGGGTCGTCGACAGTGCTATCAAGTGACACTTGCTCAGCAGTAAGCTGCTCACTGGCGCTCAGTTTGGGTTCTGCCAGGGCCACTCAGCTCCTGACCTCATTACTGTCTTTGCCCAAACATGGACAAAAGCGCTGAACTCCAGAGGTGAGGTGAGAGCGACTGCCCTTGGCATCAAGGCAGCTTTTGACTGAGTATGGCATCAAGATGCCCTTGCAAAAGTGGAGTCAATGGGAATCAACATCCAGGTTTGGTCTGATAAGTGGCAAGTAACATTCATGCCACACAAGTGCCAGGCAATGACCATCTCAAGCAAGAGAGAATCTAACCATCTCCCTTTAATGTTCAATGGCATTACCATAGATGAATCCCCCACTAACAACACCCTGAGGGTTACCATTGATCAGAAACTGAACTGGACCTGCCACATAAATACTGTGGCTACATGAGCAGGTCAGAGGCTGGGAATTCTGCGGCAACTAACTCACCTCCTGACTCCCCAAAGCCTGTCCACCAGACGGAAGGCACAGTGGCGGAGTGGTTAGCACCGCAGCGTCACAGCTCCAGCGACCCGGGTTCAATTCTGGGTACTGACTGTGTGGAGTTTGCAAGTTCTCCGTGTCTGCGTGGGTTTCCTCCGGGTGCTCCGGTTTCCTCCCACAGCCAAAAGACTTGCAGGTTGATAGGTAAATTGGCCATTATAAATTGCCCCTAGTATAGGTAGGTGGTAGGGGAATATAGGGACAGGTGAGGATGTGGTAGGATTAAGGGATTAGTGTAGGGTTAGTATAAATGGGTGGTTAATGGTCGGCACAGACTCGGTGGGCCGAAGGGCCTGTTTCAGTGCCGCATCTCTAAATCAAAAAAAAAAATCAAGTCAGGAGTGTGATGAAATATCCACTTGCCTGGAGGGTGCAGCTCCAACAACACTCAAAAAGCTCGACACCATCCAGGACAAAGCAGCTCACTTGACTGGCATCCCATCCACCACCTTCAACATTCATTGCCTTCACCACTGATGCACAGTGGCAGCAATGTGTACCATATACAAGATGCACTGCAGCAACTCACCAAGGTTCCTTTGACAGCACCTTCCAAACCCGCAACCTCTACCAGCTAGAAGAACAAGGGCAGCAGATGCATGGGAACATCACCACCTGCAAGTTCCCCTCCAAGCCACACACCATCCTGACTTGGAATTATATCGCCGTTCCTTCACTGTCACTGGGTAAACATCCTGGAACTCCCTTCCTAACAGCACTGTGGGTGTACCTACACCCCAAGGACTGCAGCTGCAGTGCATCTTGTATATGGTACACATTGCTGCCACTGTGCATCGGTTCAAGAAGGAAGCTCACCACCACCTTCTCGAGGGCAATTAGGGAGGAGCAATAAATGCTGGCCTGGCCAATGATGCCCACATCCCATGAGCAAATAAAAAAAGTTATTAAGTTGAAGGAAAAGCTGCCATTTTACAAGACTAGTACAAATTTCAGAGTCCATGGACTGGCAAGAGCAAAATGTGCTATCACAGATCAAATCACGAGGAGGAAACTTGTACAGTAGATGATGATCAAGGGCAGTGGACAGACCTATGGTCTAGTACTTCAGTCAAATTGTCCATCCAACAGATAGAATTATATTGTGGGAGTGAGAGAAAGATTGAATTTAATATTAACAAAACTTGAAAATTCAATGTATTTTGCTTTCTTCCTTCCCATTGCATTCTACCCAACTCAGGTCACCAAAATCCAAGTTGCCAACCCACTGTGTTGGCATCTTCTAAACTATAACTTAATTTGAGAAGCATTTGAAATTCTCATCATTCAATGGTTTCCAATGAAGAAGCGAACAGCCAATGCAGTTTCCTGCTGTGGCCAAGATGTCCTCTGCTCACATGGGAAGCTGTGCCTGTCATATGCCATTAGTACAGCCAAAGTAGGGATTGCACTATGTGCTGAGCATTGAAAAAATAAATCTACATCCCTCTAATACCTTAATATCATAGTGTCAGCAACCAGTTTTGGGTTAAATATGCTACCCTTCACCCGAAGCTCTCAGCCCCACTCTCCCTCAGCAGAGCAACCAACCAACATCTTCAAACCCACTGCCTGTATTTTTTCGCCCATGGTAATCACCTGCCAGCACTGGGAATGCAACCTTTCCCACTCCCAACAGCCTCAAGACCCATAATGCCTTATTAAAAAAAAAAGCAGGCCATTATGTTGGAAACTCGAACTCCACTGATAATGAGGATAGAACCTGGCTCAATAATCTTTATTTCTATATTTACTTTATTTCAAACAGTTGATGATGTCCAAGAGACAACTGTGAACAAAGTGCTAACCATTCTCCATGTGAAAAATAGATTGCCACTCTGCCGTACGAGGAAAATCCCAACCACTACTTCATGGCCAAAATACGATCAGCACTCTCTATAAACAATTTATTCCAGAAACCACTCGGGATAGCTTCTCTGTCCTTTATATAAGGAAAAACAGAACCCCCAGTCTGATATTTGTTCCAAAAGAAAAAAACCCAATTGCATTCCTTTCCGCAGCTTTTTTATTATACTTGACACCGAGATGAGCTTCCAACCACATATCCGCACCATCACTAAGGCCACCTGTTTCCACCTCTGTAACATTACCTAATTCTGCCCCTGCCTCAGCTTCTCTGCTGCTGAAAACCTTATTCATACCTTTGTTAACTCTAGATTGGACTATTCCAACGTACTCCTGGACGGCCTCACCCTCTTAAACTTGAGGTCATCCAAACCACTGCTGCCCATGTCCTAACTCACACCAAATCCTATTCATCCACCACCCCTGTGCTGGCTGACCTACGCTAGCTCCCGGTTAAGTAACGCCTCAATTTTAAAATTCTCATCCTTGTTTTCAAATCCCTCCACGGGCTCACCCTCTCCCTATCTCTGTAATCTCCTCCACCCAACAACTCGGTTATCTGCGCTCCTCCAAATCTAGCCTTTTGAACATCTCTTGATTTTAAATCATTCCACCATTGACAGCCGGGCCTTCAGCTGCCTGGGCCCCAAGTCCTGGAATTCCTTTCCTCAATCGCTCGATCTTACTTTCCTCCTTTAATACACTGCTTAAAACCTACCTCTTTGGCCAAGTTTATGGTCATCTAAATTAGTATCTCCTTATGTGGCTCAATGTCATATTACGCTTTAGAATGCCTCTGTGAAGTGGTTTGGTAGACTTTGTTATGTCAAATGCAAACTTGCACATATGTACAAGCTGTTGTTCTAAAAATGATGGCACTGCTTTTTAAAAAAAATTGTCTCCAGTGCTATATTAATTTTCTATATTATGCTGCTTGTTTTTATTGCCGTTGTACTGCTTTTCAATAGCAATTGTGGTGTTGCTGCTTTTCAATAGTTATTGTTGTGCTTTTTTTAAAAAAACTACTCCTATAACCGAATTTGTGAGACTATTTTTCATAGCTCCAGCCATGCTGCTTTGCTATATTCTGATGCTGATTCTGCATTTTTAAAATATTTTCAATGGTCATGCTACCTTTTTTTCTAATAAAGGTCCCAAGAGTTGACATAGCCAATCTCAGCTGGTTGGCAGTGGGGTTTTGGGCGAAAAAAAGCAATCAGGACTACAACTGCTGACTATCCAATGGTCGTCTGGACTTAGTCATTATTCCCTAAGGGCAATAGTGCTGAAGTATTCCGGATATCAAGGAAATAACCTGAAGTAAAGAAATATACCCAAGCAGAATTAAAGTTTTTGCATACCTAAGAGAGCCTGCAATCTAAATATGGAGCAAATTGGCTTCGTATTAAAAATGAAGTGTTATGATTTTGCTCACCTGACTTTCCCATTGCATCCATCGTGTCTTGTCCTCCACCAGCTCCTCCAAGCATCTGTGACAGCCCAGCTCCTGGGAGCCGCGTTCTCGGCTGGTCAAGATTTGGATTGCATTCTTGCGGTCAATGCTCTTCATCGCTACAGAGCTCAACCTTCTGTAAACTCTCAGCTTCCAGGGGCTGGGGACTTCAGATCACCAACTTCAGGTAGAGGCCATAAAGAACACGTTAGACAACGATCATTAAAAACTAGAAGAGAAAAAGAAATGCATAACATTAGCTTTAGATACAGCTGCAACGAACAGGATTAATGTCAGTTAGGTTCCATAGGTTTTCTTCTCCTTAAGTGGCGCAGTGGTTAGCACCGCAGCCTCACAGCTCCAGCGACCCGGGTTCAATTCTGGGTACTGCCTGTGTGGAGTTTGCAAGTTCTCCCTGTGTCTGCGTGGGCTTTCTCCGGGTGCTCCGGTTTCCTCCCACATGCCAAAGACTTGCAGGTTGATGGGTAAATTGGCCATTATAAATTGCCTCTAGTATAGGTAGGGAAATGTAGGGACGGGTGGGGATGTGGTAGGAATATGGAATTAGTGTAGGATTAGTATAAATGGGTGGTTGATGGTCAGCACAGACTTGGTGGGCCGAAGGGCCTGTTTCAGTGCTGTATCTCTAAATAAAATAAAAAATAAAAAATTTGCAGTGTTTATAAAACACAAAAACTGATCATCAATTCAATTAGAGACATTTATACCAAATGTTAACAATTTGCATTTATAGAGCATCTTTAAAATAATAAAACATCCCAAAGTACTCCCAAGTTTATCAAAAACAAACTTTGACACTAAGCCACGTAAGGAGATATTAGAACAGATGAGCAAAAGTATGGTCAAAGAGGGAGGTTTTTAGGAGCATATTCAAGGAAGAAAGTGAGGAAGAGAGACAGAGAGCCATAAGAAGGGGATTTCAGAGTTTAGGACTGGCAGCTGAAGACATGGCCGCCAAATGGTGGAGTTACTAAAGTCAGGGACGCTCAAGAAGCTAGCATTAGAGGAGAGTGGATATCTCGGACGGCTGTAGGGCTGACGGAGATTACAGAGGTAGGGAGGGGCGAGACCATGCAGGGATTTGAAAACAAGGATGAGAATTTTAAAATTAAAGCGTTGCTTAACTAGGAGCCAATGTAGGTCAGCAAACATGGGGAGATGGGTTAACTGGATTTAGTGCAAGTTAAAACACGGGCAGCAGGGTTTGGATGACCTCAAGAGGGTAGAATGTGGGACACCAGCCAGAAGTGCATCGGAATAGTCAAGGCTAGCTGTCACAAAGGTGTTGATGAAGATTTCAGAAGGTAAGCTGAATCAGGGCGGAATCAGGCAATGTTGCGAAGATGAAAGTCTTGGAGATTGCCCAGATATGTGGTCGGAAGCTCAGCTTGAGGTCAAATATGACACCAAGGTTGCGAACAGTCTGGTTCAGCCTCAGACAGAGAGTGACCAGGGAAAGGAATGGACTTGGTGGCCAGGGAACGGAGTTTGTGACAGCGACCAAATTTGGTCTTCCAAATATTTAGCTGGAAGAAATTTCTGCTCATCCCGTACTGGATGTTGAACAAGCAGACTGACAATTTAGAATCAGTGGAGTGGTCAAGAGATGTGATGGTGAGGTAGAGTTGGGTGTCATCACTGTACACTTAGAAACCAACAGTACATTTTTAGACAATGTCATCAAGGGGCAGCACATTTCGGCGTTTTCGTGCCAGATATTTTCTGGGATTTACAATTGCTCACCACTCACAAAAGCGGTGCTCACAACCTCATTGATCTGCAGTGCTCCTGTTTTTGCCACCATCCAATTACTGGATAGTAAACCCAAAGATCACAACAGAGAATACTTACTCAGTGCACTGGCAACTGGAAAGTGCCACTGTGATTTTCTTCTCTTCAAAAAGCAGACCGAATATGCGATCTTACCAGAACAAGACTCAGGTTCTGAACCAACATATGGTTTCATTTAATTACATCTCTCTACATTCGATAGGTAAAATAATAAAGACACCACGTACTTTGTCAATAAAAGATTTTAAACTTGCTGCAGCTTCAAACTGGTTTATCTCTTCTGCTGCAGTTTAAAAGACTGGCAGGTGCAAACCTCAATCACTGACCATTGGAGCTCAATCTAAACCCAAGATTGAAGACGTCGATTCCCAGAGCAGCCCATCAAAGAGTTCCACTGCCCAGTAAACTGTCTTGACTTCAAAAGGACTAAAACAGTTTTCAATCAAATTCACTACCCCAGAATGGCAGATTCTTTGATCTGTGCCAGCTTAGCGAGGGATGATCACTGCAGATGCATGCTTACTCACAGAAATATGCCATCAAAGTCTTTTGAAGTGAAAGTTGTCAACGACTGCATCTCAATCAGCACCCCATCCACTACCTGAAACGCTCAACTCCTCCACCACTGGCACATAGGGGCAGCAGTGTGTACCATGCAGTACAGCAATTTAACCAGAAACTTAACTGGACCACCATATAAATACTCTGGCTCCAAGATGGGAGTTCTGTGGCAAGTTACTCACCTCCTGACTCCCCAAAAGCTGTCCACCATGTACAAGGTGCAGTTCCAAGTCAGGATGACAGTGGCAGCAGTGTGTACCTTGTACAAGATGCACTGCAGCAACTCACAGGCCTCCTTCAACTGCACCTTCCAAACCTGCGACCTCTACCACCTAGAAGGACAAGGGCAGCAGACGCATGGTAACACCACTGCATGCAAGTTCCCTCTAAGCCACACACTATCCTGACTTGGAACTATATTTCCATTCCTTCACTGTCTGAGTCAAAAACTTGGAACTCCCTTCCTAACAACACTATGGGTGTATCGACACCAGATGGACAGCAGTGATTCAAGGTGGCGGCTCACCACCGCCTTCTCAAGGGCAATTAGGGATGGGCAACAAATGCTGGCCTTGCCAGCAACACTCATATCCTATGAAACAAATAAAGAAAGTCATCTATATTGAATGAACATCCATACTTAACAATGGCTAGCATGTTGGCATTGAGTGCGATTTGCAGTGGTCAATTAAACAACCAACACATTAGATATGCGCATGCCTTACATACATGCACCTTGTGAAAATTTTCATAGGAAATAGGAGGTGTAGGCCATTTGGCCGTCGAGCCTGCCCGCCTTTCAGATTACATCTGATCATCTACCTCTGTGCCATTTTTCCCCACTATACCTATATATCCCTCGATGTCATTAGTATCCAGAAATCCATCAATTTGTCTCTTGAACGTTCTCAATGATTAAACTTCCACAGCCCTCTGGGATACAGAATTCTACATTTACCACCCAGAGTAAAGAAATTCCTCATCTCAGTCTTAAATGGCCTGCCCCTTCTTCTGCAACTGTGTCCGGTGGTTCGAGACTCACCAGTCTATTCACATCTACCCTGTCGTGGCCTGTAAGAATGTGGCGAGTTTCAATGAGATCACCTCTCATTCTTCGAAATTCTAAACAACACAGGCCCAGTTTCTGCAATCTCTCCTCATTAAACAATCCCGCTATCCCAGGGATTAGTCTAGTGAACCTCTGTTGCACTCCCTCTATGGCAAGTAGATCCTTCCTTAGATAAGGAGACCAAACCTGTACACAATACTCTAAAGTGCAGTCTTAACAAGGCTTTACACAATTTCACCAAGACATCTTTACTCCTGTATTCAAATCCCCATGCAATGAAGGCCAGCATACCATTTGTCTTCTTAATTACTTGCTGCACCTGCATACTAGCTTTTGGTGATTCATGAACAAAGACACCCAAATCCCTTTGGACATCAATACTTCCCAAACTCTCACCATTTGGGAGAACTAACAAGGCAAGGGAATATACAATGGATGGTAGGACCCGAGGAAGTACAGAGGGTCAGAGGGACCTTGGTGTACTTGTCCATAGGTCACTGAAGGCAGCAACACAGGTAGATAAGGTGGTTGGGAAGGCAGATGAGATACTTGCCTTTATTAGCCGAGGCACAGAATATAAAAGCAGGGAGGTTATGATGGAGCTGTATAAAACGCTAGTTAGGTCACAGCTGGAGCACTGTGTACAGTTCTGGTCGCCACACTATATGAAGGATGTGATTGCACTGGAGAGGGTAGAGAGGAGATTCACCAGGAAGTTGCCTGGGCTGGAGCATTTCAGCTATGAAGAGAGACTGGATAGGCTAGGGTTGTTTTCCTTAGAGCAGAGAAGGTTGAGGGGAGACCTAATAGAGGTATACAAAATTATGAGGGGCATAGATAGGGTAGGTAGGAAGAAACTTTTCCCTTAGCAAAGGGGTTAATAACCAGGGGACACAGATTTAAGGTAAGGGGCAAGAGGTTTAGAGGGGATTTGAGGAAAAAATGTTCACCCAGAGGGTGGTTGGAACACACTGCCTGAAGGGGTGGTAGAGGCAGGAACACTCAACATTTAAGAAGTATTTAGATGAACACTTGAAACGCCATAGCATATGGGCCAAATGCTGGAAAATGGGTTTAGAATACATAGGTGCTTGATGGCCAGCATACAAGTCGTGGGAGTCAGTTGCCAGCGTTCGCCAGAGCTGGCGGGCAGCCATAAAGACGGGGCTAAAGTGTGGCAAGTCGAAGAGACTTAGTAGTTGGCAGGAAAAAAGACAGAGGCGCAAGGGGAGAGCCAACTGTGTAACAGCCCTGACAAACAAATTTCTCTGCAGCACCTGTGGAAGAGCCTGTCACTCTAGAATTGGCCTTTATAGCCACTCCAGGTGCTGCTTCACAAACCACTGACCACCTCCAGGCCCTTATCCATTGTCTCTCGAGGTAAGGAGGCCAAAGATAAGATGGCCAGCATAGACACGATGGGCCGAAAGGCCTGTTTCTCTGCTTTATAACTCTATGACTCTTTTTAAGAAATACTCTGCCTTTCTGTTTTTCCTACCAAAGTGGATCACCTCACACTTACATTATATTCCATCTGCCATGCTCTTGCCCTTTCACTTAGCCTGTCCGAATCTCTTGAAGCCTCCTTGCATCCTCCTCACAATTTACATTCACACCTAGTTTTGTCTCATTAGCAATTTGGAAATATTACATTTGGTCCTCACATCCAGGTCATTTATATAGATTGTGAACAGCTGGGGCCCAAGCACTGATCCTTGCAGTATCTCACTAGTAACAACCTGCCATCCTAAGAATGACCCATTTATTCCTACTCTCTGCTTTCTGTCTGTTAACCAATTCTCAATCCATAGCAGTATATTACCCCCAATCCCACGTGCTCTAATTTTGTTTACTAACCTCCTCTGTACGACCTTACCAAAAGCCTCTGAAAATCCAAATACTCCAAACCACTGGTTCTCCTTTATCTATGCTGCAAGTAACATCCTCAAAAAACTCCAACAGGTTTGTCAAACATGATTTCCCTTTCATAAATCCATGTTGACTCTGCCCAATCATATCATTATTTTCCAACTGTCCAGTTATCTCATCCTTTATAATAGATTCTAACATTTTCCCTACTACTGACGTTAACCTAACAGGTCTGTAGTTCTCCATTTTCTCTCTCGCTCCCTTCTTAAATAGTGGTGTTACATTTGCTACTTTCCAGTCTGCAGCAACCTTTCCAAAATGTATAGAATTTTGAAAGATAACCACCACTATCTCTATAGCCACCTCTCTCAATACTCTGGGATGTCGCTCATCTGGTCCAGGGGATTTATCAACTTGCAAACCAATTAATTTTTCGAGTACTACCTGATACTGATACTTCACTGATACTAATTTCTTTCAGTTCCTCACATTTACAAGTCCCTTGGTTCCCCAGTATTTCTGGGAGATTTGTCTCCCAGAATGTTGCAAAAAGGAGTAGCAAACTGAGGATTGGGATTGTTTTATAAACCAGCAAAGGACCACCAAAAAGTTGATAAAAAAAAGGAAAAAATAGAATGAGAGTAAACTGGCCAGTAATATAAAAACAGATTGTAAGAGCTTTTATAGGTATATTAAAAAAAAGTAGCTGAAGTAAACATTGGTCCCTTAGAAGCAGACAAGAAAAATTATCATGGGGAATGAAGAAATGGCAGAGGCATTGAACAAATATTTTGTGTCTGTCTTTACAGTAGAAGACAAGTTTCATACCAGAAAAAGACAGTAACCTAGGGACTAAAAAGAGTGAGGAAATTAAGGAAATTAATGTCAGAGAAAAAGTATTGAAGAAACTTAAGGGACTAAAATCTGCCAAATTCCTGGGATATGATGGCCTACACCCGAGGGTTCTAAAGGAGATAGCTGCAGAGATAGTGGATGCACTAGCTATGATTTTCCAAAATTCCTCAGATTCGGGAATGGTCCCATCAGATTGGAAGTTGGCAAATGTTACACCGCTTCTCAAGAAAGGGGGGGGAAGAGAGAAAACTGAACTACAGGCCAATTCAGTCTTCAGGAAAATGCTGGAATCTATTATTAAGGAAATATTAATGCACTTCGAAAAGCACAGTATGATTAGAACAAGTCAACATGGTGTTACTTAAGGGAAATCCTGTTTAACAAATGTATTAGAGATTTTTGAGGATGTAACTGGTCGGGTAGATAAAGGGGAACCAGTAGATATAATATACCTGGATTTCCAAAAGACATTCGATAAGGTGCCACACAAAAGGTTAACAGGCAAAATAAGGGCTTATGGAGTTGGAGGTAACATGTTAGCATGGATAGATGATTGGATAACAGACAGGAAACAAAGAGTGGGCAGAAATGTGACATTTTCAAGTTGACAGGCAGTGAATAGTGGAGTGCTGCAAAGATCAGTGCTGGGGCCTCGGCTATTTACAATCTATATTAATGACTTAGATAAAGAAACAGAGAGTAATGTAGCTAGGTTTGCTGATGATAAAAAGGTAGGTGGAAAGGTAAGCTGTGGGGAGGACACACAGAGGCTGAGAAGAGATATAGACAGGTAAAGTGAGTGGGCAACAAGATGGCAAATGGAGTATAATGTAGGGAAGTGTGAAATTATTCACTCTGGTCATAATAGAAAAGCAGATTTTTTTTTTAAAAAGGTGTGAAACTTTTAAGTGTTGATGCTCAAGGCGTCTTGGGTGTGCATATTCAAGGAACGCAAAAAGTTAGCACGCAGATACAGCAAGTAACTTGGAAGGCAAATGGCATGTAGGCCTTTATTGCAAACGGATTGGAATATAGAAACGAAGAAGTCTTCCTACAATTGTACAGGCTTATGGTGAGACCACATTTGGAGGACTGTGTACAGTTTTGGTCTCCACATTTAAGGGAGGATATACCTGCTTGGAGGCAGAACAGCAAAGGTTCACAAGATTGGTTCCTGAGGGATGTCCTATGATGAGAGGTTGAGTAAATTGGGCCCATACTGTCTGGAGTTTAGAAGAATGAGAGGCAATCTCATTGAAACATACAAGATTCTGAAGGGGCTGGATAGGGTAGAAGCTGAGAGATTGCTTCCGCTGGTCAGGGAATCTAAAACACGGGTACAGTCTCATGATAAGGGGCCAATCGTTTAGGACTAAGATGAGGGGAAATTACTTCACTCAAAGGGTTGTGAATCTTTGGAATTCTCTACCCCAGAGGGTTTTGGATGCTCCACTGTTGAATACTTTTAAGTCTGGGATAGACAGATTTTCTGTCTCTCAGGGAATCATGGGATATGGCGAGCAGGCAGGAAAGTGGAGTTGAAGCCCAAGATCGTACTGAATGGCAGAGAAGGCTCGATGGGCCATATGGACGTGGTCCTATTTCTTGTGTTCATTTCTGATATGTAACAAGGTGCAACACAAGTGTATCTTACTTTACTGGCAATGTGACTCTCGCCACAAAATAAATCACAAATCTTAAGCTTTCAAGAACCCTGACCTGTCCGATGATTCTGGAATATAAAACTAAATTGCACCAAAAGCCCAATGTATTAAATTACAGCAACTTGCTTCTTTTATAGGGAAGAAATTTAACATTTTATGAATCATTGTACTGGCAAAATAGTTATACCATCATTCTAAAACAAATATTTCCCCTTTTCACCACACAATAGCAGCCACGACCCTTCATCTCATTCGCTTATCTGATCACTAGCTGCACCATTGTCAACACTCAAGATGATAAGCATGGTAACCAGTCAAATCATTGGCAGATGTAATTATTTCTTTCCCCCACTATTTTCCATTCCAAAATTGAAGAATTAACTGGCTTAAATATTTGATTGGCTGTGGTTATATGGATTGCTAGCCCTGCAAATAATTTGCAATAACCAGATTAATCAGATTGATATTTCCTGCAAATATATAACAAGCATCAGTGAGTGATTAATCAAATATGGAGATATGATCAACCAAGGCAGCGGGAATTAGTCAGCATGAAAAATCCAAATTCATATTTTGCAGCCCATCATTTGAAACATCATCACTGTTAGGGAAGGCCCTCCTCCCCATTAATGATAAATACAAAGTTATTAAAAAAAAACAACTGAAGTCATACTAATTATGGTATCCAATATTTGTTAAGTCTTGTGTGTTCAGGTCCGAACAAGAAGAATGAATTGCTCCTCGATTGATATGTATTATTTTACATTGATGCCATCTCCTTACTTTGCCTGTTTTGAAAGCAGCATATCTTTCTACTAATAGTAGGAATGAACAACGATTTGCATTTACATAATATTTTATATCAAAAATGCATCCGTCACTTTATACAGGGAAAAAAAAGGAACAAACATCAAGATGTGGGAGAATGTAAAGTGGCAGCAAGGGTGCGAATGCAAACTTTGTTTTCAGGAGCCTTTTGATAAGGTAGAGAGGGAGAACCAAAGGGCAGAGAAGGGGGACTTAATGTAGGAGGTTTTAAAGCTTGGGTGCAGTAAGCAGTGAGGGATTTGAATGGTCGGAGGATTTTAAATTCAATGTGGGTAGAATGGGGGGGGGGGGGGCAGTGTACATCAATAAGTATAGACAGGAGAGGTTGTTGGAAATAGTAAGCAGGAATTAATTAGATACAGGGAGTAATTTTAGACAAGTTGAAGATTATGGAATGGGGAGGATGAGAGGCTTACATGGGAGAAATAGAATCTTGAGCTAATGAAAGAGTGGATGAGGGTATCAATATCGAAGGACAAAGGGTTAGAAGCTCAACCCCAAGTTGAACAGGATTTTGCACAGCCAAATTTAATCTGGCAAAGATTTGAGGGGAGGAAGGAGGCAGAATTAATCAGCAACAAGGGAGTAGAGTTTCCACCTTTCAGAATGAAATGCTAAACTGTGGCTCCATTTGTCCTCTCAGATGCACATAAAAAGGCCCCAGGGCACCATTTCATAAGAAGGGCAGGGGATTTCTGAGTCCTGGTCAATATTTATCTCTCAATCAAGATCATCAAAACAGATTATCTCGTCATTTATCTCTGTGGGAGCTGACTGTGCACAACCTGGCTGCCACGTTCCCTACAGTGATACCACCTGAAAAGTACTTGATTGGCTGCAAAGCATTTTGGGAAGTCCTGAAGGGCCCTACATAAACACAAGTCTTTCTTTCTATGGTGAAGACTGAAAAATATGCCTTTACAGTTTTCAATCTGTAGTTGAAGGAAATTCCGGCTCATTCCTGATTTATGCCAGACAGGCATCCTCATAGAATCATAGAATGTCTACAGCACAGAATGAGGCCATTCAGTCCATCGTATCTGTGCCAGCTCTCTGCAAGAGCAACTCATCTAGTCCCACTCCCTGGCCTTTTCCCCGAAATTTTTTTTCTCTTTATCCCTGAAAGCACAGAGGTGGTCGTGGGGTCAAGGGAAGTGGGGGAGAGGTAGAAATGAATGTCATATGACATGACTCCAGGCCTGCGGATATCACCACGAAGTAGCAGCATGTAGGAGGTACAGCAAGGGGCTAAAGACAGATTATGTGGCACAGGATGAGAAGGCATTGCTGGAGATTTACTGGCTGCATTGGGACAGATAGGAGTGGAACAACACAAGTGCAGTCCACAGAACAGTGGAGGTGGATGGTGCAGTCAACTATGTTAAATGCCCTGAAAGGATTTATGTGAACAGGAGGGATTATGCGCCAGGCACAGAGGATGCAAGCAGTGATTTTCATTAGGCCCATCTCGATCTTGTAGCAGGAAAAATGAACATAACTGAAGAGATTCAAGCTGTGTTTTGCAGGAGAGATGATACATTTAAGGATCTTGGGAGTAGGAGAGGTTAGAACTGGGGGTAATTGGAGAACACTTACAGGTCAAGGGTTAAGACTATGGTCTTGAAAGGGAGATGTGTCTGGAGCCATCAACAAGATCAGCAAGCAAGGAAACTAAGAAAAAAAATGAATAGTCAGTAGTTGAGTGTGGAGATTAAATCAAGGAAGATGTGGAAAGGTGAGTCTGAAGAGAAAGATAAGGGAAAAAGCACAGTGACGATGAATCAAAGGTAGGTGAGTGATGGATTAAGATTGAAGCCATTCATTCTGCTGCCTCTGTCACATCCCCCCCACCATTCCAAACCTCCCTGAAGGCAACTTCTTGAAGGCTCCCATCCTGAACTGAAGTCTTTTCTCAGTTTCTCTCCAGTTTCCCCTCATGCCCTCTCTGACCTCATCTTGTCCACAAGACCCACTATTGCCCTTTATCCCATTCCCACCAAACTACGTACCACCCGACTTCCTTTCCTGGTTTCCATGACAGCTGGCGTTATAACTAGTTCCCTCGATTCACACTGTCCCCAAAAAATTGCTTTCACATTCCCCTTCCTCAAAAAATCCACTCTTGACACCACTGTCCTTTCAAACAGCTGCCCCATCTCCAATCTTCCTTTTCCGTCCAAAGTTCTTGAATGGGTTGTCCAAATATATGCCCATCTTTCCCACAACTAAAAGTTTGCATCTCTTCATTTATATAGCATCTTCCACAATTTAAGATGCTCCAAAGTGCTTTATAGCCAATTCACTACTTTTGAAGAGTAGTCACTGTTGTAGGAAATGTGGCAGCCAATTTTGTGCACAGAAGATCCCAAAAACAGCAATGAGATAATGGTCATATAATATGTTTAGCGATGCTGTTTGAGGAATAAATATTGGCCAAGACACTGGAGAGAGATTCCCTGCTGTTCTCAAAAGTTGTACCATAGGATCTTTTACATCCAGCTGAGAGGGCAGAGGCAGCTTATTTAATGTCTCACACAAAAGATAGCACCTCCAACAGCGTAGCACTCTCTCAGTACTCCATTAGGAGTTTCGACCGAGATTTCGAGCTTAAGTTTCGAGCTCAAACCAACAAAGTTCCGAATCAGAGGTGTCACACACACCAGAAGTGCGATGATACAAATTATGGACTAACTCTGAAGAGTTATGAAAAACTGACTTTGTCTTTTAAAAATGCACTTTTATTTTCAAAAAAACAATGGTCCAAAATGGCCACCAATGAAAAAGGGATTGGTCTCTGTGTATTCAAACTGTCTCACAGGGAAAAAGGACAAATATTCAAAGCTACGAGGTGTCAATTGCACCCCATCCTAAAACATTCAGAAGACATTCAATTCTGGAAACAAAGAAGGTGTGAAGTAGCCACGTAGCCATTGTGCAATCACCATGGAGAAGAGATCAGAACATCTCCGACCGGGAGGTGAGAAGTAACATAGCTTTACCATAAAAAAAATACAGCCGAAAGAGAGAGGCCACAGAGAAAAGCACCATTCAGCAGTTTGTTTTCCAGCAAGCCAGAAGGCACATGCCCTGCTGCAGAATCCTACATCTACATTAGACAGCAGTGAACTAGAAGTGACCCACCATCTTCAACTGAACTTTCAATCAAGAGCGAAATTTACAATCATCTTAGGCCTGTACCCATCAAGAACTTAACTTCCAAGAAAATTCAACAGATTTATAATGACCTGTCCTGTTTCTCCACCACCCCCCCCCCCCCACCCCCCCCACCAATAAAATTAACTTTTTTTCTCTATCTGTCTGTCTGTTTCTTGTGTGCTCGCGCTCGGGAGCAAGCAAATGTGAGAATAGATGTGGTTGTGACAATTTCGGGATAAGTCTTATTGATCAATAAAAAATTGATTTTGTTTTTTTTTTAAAAACCTACAAGAAAACCTGTCGCTGTCTGTTTATTTGAAAAAAAAACACCAAGGGGCTAAACCCTAATAACAAAACACTTGCTGCGGTGATGTGGGGAGTTGAACAGTGAGAACCACCCACATCGCACAACGTGGCCGTAACAGAGGCAAGAGTACTATCAATGAGCCACAGCTGAAATTAGCTTTCTGCCACATCACAGCACTGAAGCTCGCCCCAACTCAAAGTTACAAATAACATCCTCTGCAACTGCAATCATGGTGCAATATTCCTTCTCATTCGCCTTTACTGCCTTTGACATGGTCAACCACACTGTCTTTCTACAGCACCTCTCCTCTGTTCTCCAACTCACTGAGAATACCCTCACTCGATTCAAATCATAGCCAAAGCAACTCCAGAAATGGTTTCTCTTCTTGCCCACTCACGGTTACAAACTGGAGTAGGACATCGAGGCCAGCATCGCACCTCAAGAGCTGTGCCGACTGAACTGACCTAATTCAGCAGACTCAAATACCTTTGAACTTCTGCTCTGCACAGTGCAGTGTTACAATGGACAGTAACTTTATGTAGGAGGCGAACAAGCCAGAACTCTCCTCGCTTTACTGCCCCTCCCAAAAAACATTAAGGAAATCAAAATTAAGTGGAGAAAAAAGGAGCCAAAGGGAGGGAGCTATTGTTAATAAACTTGAAAAATAAAAACCTATGATTACTGACAATTTTGATTCATCACTCAACGTCAGCGGCACTCAAATTTATATTCTTGGCGTCAGATGCAACTAAATGTATCAGCAGTTCTCAAATGCAAGTATAAAGGAACTCATCTGTCTCATTCTTACAGAATATGTGGCTCCAATACACTTGGCAGAAAGTCATTAATGACTTTGTTCAAAAGTGTTAACATCAGTCCTGATGTTATCTTTAATCAATTCATAGTTTTGTCTGTGCGTACAGTTGAGGTTTACTTTAAAATATAGTGCTTTGAATGAAATTGTTCTATTCTGCTCAGTATCTTGCATAAAAACCCATTCTTCCTTTCAACACCAAACCATCCAATATTTTCTCCCCAATCCTCCTAATTCTGCCATGTTCTGATACTCGGAATCAGCCCCTTTATCCTTCTCTAGACCAACTCCAAGGTTTGGATGCTTCTTTGCATTCCAGTGACCAGAACTGAAGACGGTATTCAAGGTGCAACCTGGCCCAAACACTTGTATAACAGGTGCTATTTACTACTCATCTGACAAGAAATCACAACATTGCATAACAGCAATAAATAAAACTAACAACTAAATGTGATAAACATAGAGTGCACTTATCCCTCCCAAAATTCCTTCAGCCTCTTCCCTCGCTATCAACACTGTTCATGGTTGAAGTGCCTCACCAATTATTTTCCCCAATGCCTCAGCTCATTTGCTGCAGAAACCCTCATCTAAGCACCTTTGTTACCTCTCGATGACTATTCCAAATCAGTCCTGGTCGACCTCCTACGTTCTACCCTCCATAAAATTGAGGTCACCCATAACTCCACTACGCATATCCTAAGGCGCACCAAGTTCCATTTACACATCACTCCTGTGCTGGCTGATCTACATTCGGTCCCGGCAAAGCACTGATATTAAAATTCTCATCCTCATTTTCAAATCCCTGCACGCTTCCCTATTTGTAGAATTTCCTCCAGCCCTACAACCCAGTGAGAGAGGTCAATAACTAGGCAGCATAGTGGCAGAAGAAATAAAGGGCAATTGAGGAATAATTTTTCCAACGAGTGGTGGGAGTCTGGAACTCAATGCTGAAAGGGTGCTAGAGTCAGAAAACCCACTAGATTTTAAAAATACTTGGATATGCACTTGAAGTGCCATAACCTACAGGGCTAAAGACCAAGAGCTGGAAGGTGGGATTCGGCTGGATAATGTGTTGCGGCAGGCGCAAACGTGATGGACGAAATGGCCTCCTTCTGTGCCTTAAATTTGTCCATGCTTCTGACCTCAAGATATTTGAACTCCTCCAATTCCAGCTGTTTGAGCATTCCCTATTTTAATCTACTCACTAAACAATTACATTTTGACGTGATGATTCAGATAGATCAGCAATGTAAAAATAAGAGCTCTTTGGAAATTATTAGGCCCACAAATTTCAAACGGGTCAAATCAGCAAATAAGAGCATTTGCATACCATCTCATCCTGATTCCAATATCCTTTCCAAGATTACAACAAATAAACTGGAATCCTGTCACAATCGAAGACACCCTGGCAGCGACAAAACTAGGGCAGAAGCTTCTAGTGTTCAATGTTAAAACAACTCTGGGTCTCTCTCACAAAAGCAGCCAGACTAAAACCCTGCAATCACTTTTCTTCACACAAGAAAAAAAAAAACTTATTTTACAAACATAATTTACAGTTATTTACAATAGCAAAACTATATGCAAACCACTCTAATAAATGAAGGGTACATGCAACTCCAGGAGGAATAGACTGGTGATTTGATGTCAGCTCTCTGCACAGTCCGGCAGAATGTGGTCTCTGTAAATTATCAGGATGCTGCAAAAATCTGTAGACAATACAAGTACACAGCAATATTCCTGTAATTCAAACTTTTTGCCGCTTTAACAGCGTGTCACAGAAGAATGTGTGTGTGTGTGTGTGGGGGGGGGGGGGGTAATTTAGTTTCTGAATTTCCCCTAATTAAGATTGCCATCCCTCAATTAAACCCACAAACCATTTTCAGCGCGATGAAATCTGGAGAACAATGTTCTGTACAGGAATGAAAGGTGGAGGGGGTGAAGAGTTTGGTGTGACATTTAACCAGGGACGATTTACCGCCTCTTGATGGTTCAGTATACCTGGCTGGACAGAGAGAGAGAGAAAGAGCATAGCACATGCACACTCCCACTCCCAGTGCAGCCGCCTAGCCAGCCGACATGGCAGGGAGAGTTTGCGCTCTGGCCCGGAGGGGTTCGTGGCGTGTGTGCTGCGCGGGATCACACGATTCCCGTCTCCAGCCGGGGCTGTTCTACGCGCCTGCCAGAGGCTCCGCTTGGCTCGACTCCCCCGGCTGGAGGATTGGGCCTACCGTTTACACAGGGAAAGCAGCTGCGGGTTCCCGCTCCGCCACACACACCTCCCAGCCTTATTCACGCAGGCTGGCGAGACCGAGTTCCGAGGATCGGTTGCTTCTTTGTTGGGTGTTTTGTTTGTTTTTTTGGGGGGGAGGTAGTTCCCTTCCCCTCCCCCCTCCTCCGACCACCAAGCAGCAGATCCAGAGAAACCAAGCGGGGCAGGCGGGAGCAATCGGGCAAGGAGCGTCAATCAGCATCACAGAGCCAGACCGGAGACATAGAGCCCAGAGTGCCAGCTGTGCATCAAGCAACGTCATTGAGACAGACAGCAGCAAACGATGGACGAGCATTCTGATCTCACAGCACCTCTGTATCAACCAGCTGATGGATCACTTTTTTATTCACTTACTTCCTGCAGATCAGTCACCATCAGTACTCACAATCTCCACTTCTATTACAACCACCCACCCTGCCAAGCCATGACAACTCAATCCTAATTGCATTTATCTTTCATTTGTGCAGGGAATATACCAGACAACAATCCTCCCCTAGCACTGCCAAAAAAAATGTTTATGTTGTTTGTGGGACCTTGCTGTTTGCAAACTGCCACTGCTCTTACCTACATGACACTTCAGAAGTACTCCATTCGCTACGATGCATTTTAATACAACTCAAGGATGTGCAACCTTAAATGCAAGATTTTTCTTTGGTTGTTGGGTTAGGGAGTTTTAATTTTGTGGACCTGCAGAGTTGTTTTTAGCAGCACTCTCTCCACAGTGAACAAATCCCAAATCTATTAGTATCACCAACTTTAAACATATGGAAATAAATTTAAACATTGTATGTGGCCAATCATGCTCCCGATATGCATCTGCAGGCCAAAAGAGAAAAGATTGGGCACCTTATACTCAATCCTGACCTGTTCCACACCTTTTAATCTAGCAATAGAATCTTATTTCAATTCTTCAAAGATGCAATTTCTTCCTGTCTCTCCCTAGTCTAAAACAAGGATTACTGCCTCCAACCTTTGATGCGTTACCCTTAGTCCTTACTCATATTTTGGCCTTACTATATCATGATATCCTTGGCTCACTGGTAGCACTCTCAACTATGAGGTAAAAACTCCTGGGTTAAAGCCCTACTTGAGCAGATAATCTAGGCTGACATTTCAATGCAGTACTGAGAGAGTGCTGCATGTTGGAGGAATTGTCTTTCAAATGACACCTGCCTGTCCCCTCAAGTGGACATAAAAAAATCCAGTGATACTATTCAAAGAAGGACAAGAGATGTCCTGTTGAACATTTATTGCTCAAGCAACAATAAGACAGATTATCTAGTAATTTATCAGTGTTGTTAATAGGACTTTGTTGGACCATATATTGGCTGTACCTTTTCCTACATTACAACAGTAAGGACAACTCAAAGGTTTTTCATTGGTTGGGAGGTGCTTTAGAACCATCTTAGAATAGCGATAGAATTTCAATTTTTACATGTTTTTCTTTCTTTCAAATGCAACTCCCACACTTGTTTTATTGCTGGTTACTTCCGAAAAAAATCTAGTTTTCTTTTTAGCATCCAACTCTTAACTCTGTACAAAGCCCATATCTATGGCAAAAAAGATTTGCATTTCCATAACACCTTTCAGGACATCCCAAAATGCTTTACAGCCAATGCAGCACCTTTGGAGTGTAGATAATGTCAGAAACACAGCAGCCAATTAGTGCACAGCAAGGTCCCACAAACAGCAATATGACAATGACCAGTAAATATGTTTTTCAGTGATGTTAATTGAGGAATAAAAATTAGCCAGAACACTGGCATAACTTACACAAAATCAAAATACTGCAGATGTTGGAAATCTGAAATGAAAACAGAAAGTTCTGGAAATATTCAGCAGCTTTGGACAGAGAAACAGAGTTAATGTTTCAGGTCTGCAACATTTTATCATAACTGGGAAAAATCAGAAATCTAATAAGTTTTGAGCAATGAAAGAGAGGAATGTGGGAAAAAGAAAAAAAGGGAATGTTTGGGATAAGGTGGAAGGGAGAAGAGATTAAAAGACAAAAGGGTTCATGGTGAAAGGCCAAAAGGGTAAAAGGACAAGTAAAGAAACAAAAAGTGAGTCTAGAGGAGGTGCGAATGACAGGATTATGTATAGCTGCCATCCGAAAGCAAAGAAAAGCGGGAAAATAAGAGAAAGAGAGGGGGGGAAAAAAGATTAAACAAAATGGGGGCAGAGGTTAAACTCTAAAAATTGTTGAACTCAATGTTGACTAGGCTGTAAAGTGCCGAGTCAAAAGATGATGTGCTGTTGCTCAAGCCTGCATTGAGCCTCATTGGAACGCTGCGGGGGTTCAAAGACGGAAATGTCAAAGTGAGAGTAAGGTGGGGAATTAAAATGACAGACAACTGGAAGCTCAGGGTCATATTTGCAGACTGAACAGTGGTGTTCTGCAAAGCAGTCACTCAGTCCGTGTTTGGTCTCCCCAGTGTCGAGAAGGCCACATCACGAGCAGCAAATAAAGTAATAACTTCCCTGCTCTTCGAAGTAGTGCCATGGGAATTTTTTTTTACACGCACCTCAGAGAGATGAAAAAATTAAATACAACTACTCTATCTTCAGAATTTGCTCTAACACTTTTCTAGCATTCTTGAATAGATTCTACGGAAAAGCTCATCATCAAATAGACTGTTCTTCTCTCATCTCTATTCTCCAACCACTTCATCTGTTTCTTTCAACCTTTTTGTCTTAATTTCAATATGTTACAGTAATTGTTCCATATCTTTCCCTTTCCTTCTCCTCAGTTCCAAATGTACAGTTGTGCATGTTCCTCCTTCCTGAAACCTGTGTTAAAGTAAAATGTTGGCCCTGAACTTCCTGAATATTTGCATTGTTTTGCTGCAAATTAAACGTAATGTTGACATTCAGCACAAAGGATTAAGGATGTTCAAACATAAGTGACCTGCATTAGTTTATAAGCTACATTTAAGTTTCACTGATCTTTTACACCAATTGTACAAAACCCATGCGAAAACACCATATTGCTTATTAACATAACCATGTCGCCATTAAAAATTGTAACTCATGAGAATTTCCTTAATTTAAGCCAGTGAGCAGGCTGAAAATTTACACTTAAACTTTTAGGCACAATTCCAATTGTACTTCTGGTATTTTATAGGGACTTTTTAATGCACTTGTTAAAAAATTCTCCTCATTGAGACTAACAATATATTTTCTGGGTCTTTGAATACATCTTTATGCCATCAGATTGTTTTGCATTAAAAACTGAAATTTTTTTAATTGTTATTTCTTCAACATGCTGTACCTAATGTCCATAAATAGTTGCATTTGGCTTCAGGGTTTAATTGTCATATATGAAGAGAAACTTAAAGAATGAATATGACAAAAGTTTGGCACTTTCCTAGGGCCCCAATTGTTTACAGTGATTTCCACTTTTTTTACACCTTTTTTTTCAGGCCTGTGTATGCCAGTAAGATTCAGGAATTTTCAGAATAAATTTCTGCTTAAAATGCCTGTTATGACACTTCAGGAATTTCTGGGCCATCTCAAATGTGGAACTCCTTACTGCCATCATTATTGTTCTCCTACAATCTTCAGGTTTTTAAAGCCCAAGGTTGACAGCACTGTTTGCTGACCTAACAGTAACTACACTTCAGAAGAAACAGTTTGGTTATTATGAAGCACATCGAAGTATCGTGTTAATGCAAGTTTTTTATCTTGTCTTATGGTTCAACTATTTTGAAATATGATCCTTTATCTGGGTTTCTCACTTTAATAAAATTACAACCTTAATGGGAAATGTCATTTAAAGGCCTATTAAGTGGGAAGTACATCAAACTAAATTAAAACATTATAAAAGGAAGCTAGTTTCCCATTTCCCAGCCTCACTCAATCATCTGTTACCCATTTTGTGTTTGTAAAATTGATGGTTAGACACAGCCAGGGAAGACATTTTGTTCGGGAGTCCCCCGCTTAAAACATCATTAAACTTCTCCACTAATGACACAGTGAACAAGGACAACGCTTCAGTCACCATGGGGGAATTTCAGTCGGGGAGCTAACTGTAGCATAAAACAGAAAAAGTCCCTGAGAGATACCATGACAACTTGTCTAATACACAGAATACCAGGTGCAATGTTCTGCAGTTTTGCCTCATTTACCTTTTGAGAAGACAAGTAAGAAGTTCCGGAGATCAAGCAGACTGGTTAGTGTCCATCACTGAGCAGAATATAATTGCGTCAAAAGAACAAGCTTTGCTGCGGCCTAAAAACCCTTCACACATTCCATGATTTCTTGTTACAGACAGCAATGGCTCTCCAGACCAGAGCGACTAACACAGAGCAATAGATAACATCAGATGGCCAGGCCAAAGCAATGGAATCCACAACATCGACCAACAACCTCGTTCACACCAACAGGAAGATATCACCAAGCCAGTGTCAGACAGCCAGGCCAGAGCAATTGAGATTGCTCAATCACTGTCTGCTCATGGAACTGCATTCAACACAAGATCTCAACATTGCACATAAACCTCGTTTATTGTTAAAATATGCATCATACATTACAGGCCTGTCAACATATTAAAAGGAAATTCAGCCTTCATATTTCATCTTGTGCAGTGACATAAAACTGCAAAATGGAATATATTTGTGAAGGTGAAGGCAGGCAAAGCAGATGTCAGAAATTTAATCTGACTGTGAGTGGACTGCGTTGCTTGCATAGGCATAATCATTCTGCCTCTTGGCCTGGTTTCTGCAATCAAATGAGGAACCAGTCAGCCCTAAGCCTTCAATCTTGGAATATTCCTTTTGAAGATATTGGCAAGCAAAATATGTTCACCTGTTTCCTCAACCTCCTAAAGGCAAGGTTTGGAATAAAGCGCATTTAAGTCCTGATCATTACAGTACCCTATAAAGAACAGAAGATCTGGTTCTCCTGCTAGCTTTGCAGTAGGTGCACCATCTGGTGTGATGTGGAGCTGCAGTGATCAGGGCCAAATGTTCAAACCTTGACGCGTACTGAATTAGTTGACCTTACCTAAAGTAATGCTAACAGAACTGCAATCTTATTAGGGTGGAAAATGAACAAACCTGTTTTGTTACAACACCTTTCACATCCTCAGGGCATCCCAAAGCTTCACACCTAATGAAGTACTTTTTGAAGAGTCGTTACAGTTAAAATTAAGGTAAACATGGCAGCCAATTTGCACACAAGGTCCCACAAACAGCAGTAAACTATCTGCTCAGATAGGGTCGGCACAGTGGCGCAGTGGCTCGCTCCGCAGCCTCATAGCTCCAGCGACCCGGGTTCGATTCTGGGTACTGCCTGTGCGGAGTTTGCAAGTTCTCCCTGTGAACGTGTGGGTTTTTGCTGGGTGCTCCGGTTTCCTCCCACTGCCAAAGACTTGCAGATGATAGGTAAATTGGCTGTTGTAAATTGCCCCTAGTGTAGGTAGGTGGGTAGGGAATATGGGATTACTGTAGGGTTAGTATAAATGGGTGGTTGTTGGTCGGCACAGACTCGGTGGGCCGAAGGGCCTGTTTCAGTGCTGTATATCTAAATAAATAAATAACCTGTTTTAGTAATGTTGGTTGTGGGATAAATGTCGGCCAGAACACCATTCTCTTCTTTGAATAATGCCACAGAATCTTTCAAATCCACCTGAGATTGCAGATGGGACCTCAGTTTAATGTCTCATCTGCAAGATAGCACCTCTGGCACTGCAGCACTCCCACAGTAACGCACAGAAATATATTATGTACTCAAGTTTCTGGGATAGGGGCTTGAACCACAGACTTCTGAGTCACAAGTAAGGGCCCTATCACTGAGCCAAGACTGACACCTATTTTGCCTGGTTTGCTACCAGGAGGGCGATTTAACATAAGTTTGGTGTCATTTGAGATGACATTCGTCGTGATCTACTATCATCATCCACTTCATCTAACTTCATGATTTGGTGTGTTGTACAGTATAATGTTCATTGAGCAGTTTTATTTCACATAACCTTTTGTCAGTTCAGAGCCCAAATCTTGGCTTCGTAAGAGTTTATGTTGTCCATCTTTCGAAACAGTTTCCACATCTGATCACAAACTTTGCTATAAAGTACACATGGCAATTGGATAAGGGCAGTAATGAGTTCAGCTAAAGGCCAGATAGTCTGCAGACACTCCATATCTTACCATGAAGAATGGTGAGTTGCGCAAGGTACCACAGAACTGTCAACATTTGTGGAAATGTAAACAAAACAAAATACGACAGATACTGGAAATCTGAAAGTTCCACAGGTACTGCTGAGTGTGTCCAGAATTTTCTGTTTTATTTGTGGAGCTGTATCCTGGCGGAATTATAAAGGAAGCGAAAAGAGAGGAAGATATTTTTGGCATTGGCAAATGAAGCAATTTTCACCTACCTCCTAAAAATGTGAATTGAAAAAATAATCCGCCCGTAGAATTAAATTCTTCTAAGTCATTTATAATTTCCCCTGTAACTTCAATTTAAATTTCGAAAACAAAGCAATGATATTTCTGGCTGGCTCCATTCTATAACTCCATTCTGAGAACTGCTGTCCAGCCTCTTGCAATCAGGCAGAATTTGGGAACAGCCTTTTGCCTGCTGGGGAATGTAGTCATTTCTGGGGATGGTGCATGCTGGTAGTTGTAGGCTGGAGCCGACTCCAAAAACTACTCAATGATTAACATTCGCACATTCACCACAACATGCTGTGTGAAATAAATTCTGAATTCCGTTACCGTAACAACAAGGCGCAGCAGAGAGCTGTATTTATTGGGGTATATTTATTGATGCCTGTTTTACTTCCACCCGACAGTTGGAGGGGGTGATGACGAATGTGCGTGCCTGACTTCGGTGCCTCTGTTTGCGGAAGGAGGCGGAGGTAAACAGAGGTTGGGAGCCGGCCTATCGGAGCTGCTTTGTTGTTGTGATTGGAGTTCGAGTGCTGCTACCATCTAGCCAGCCATCCATCCCTCTCTCTCTCATAGCCGGCGGGGTGCGAGACACGGGGCCAACACACTGCACCGCTCCGAAGAACGGCGCTGAATTGAGGAGCGAGAAGTGAAGGCCGTTACCGTGTCCGCTGGAATGTGAGGGGTATGTGTCCGCGGGAACTGGGCCCGGAGCAGCGATAGCACCAGGGTCTGGCTCGTCACCCCGCTACAAATGCGATTCCATCTCTTTCTTTATAGTTTTATGATAGTAATGCAGTATTGACATTTATTTTGAAAGTTTATTTCACATGTTTTACATTTTTAAAGTGTGGGAGTATAAGTAAAAGTTGTTTACTAATTGGACAACTCTTTCTAAGAACTGGCACAGAGACGGCGGACCGAATGGTCTCCTTTCTGTGCTGTAATGTTGACAAGCTAAGTGTATTTGTAGCAGGGAGAATAATATTGAAAGTTTATGAAATTTTAAATTGTCTGTAATTTAAACACAATGTGATTTCTTATAATGACTTAAACTGCATTTTACAGTGTGTTTAGGTGCATGTAGATGTAATGTATGATATAGTCAAGACTATGGAGACATGGCTGCAAGGTGATCAGGGATGGGAAATGAACAGCCAGGGATATTCAGTATTTATGAAGAACAGACAAAAAGCAAAAGGCGGTGGAGTTGCATTGCTGGTTAAAGAGGAAATTAACGCAATAGTGAGGAAAGATATTAGCTCTGACGATATGGAATCTGTGTGGGTAGAGCTGAGAAACACTAAGGGGCAAAAACTTCAGTGGGGGTTGTATATAGACCCCTAAACTGTAGTGGTGATGTTGGAAATGGCATTAAACAGGAAATTAGAGATACATGCGATAAAGGAACATCTGTAATTATGGGTGACTTTAATCTGCATATTGATTGGACAAATCAAATTAGTCACAATACCGTAGAGGCGGAATTCTTGGAGTGTATACGGGATGGTTTTCTGGACCAATACGTTGAGGAACCAACTAGAGAACAGGCCATCCTAGACTGGGTATTGTGTAATGAGAGAGGAATAATTGACAATCTAGTGGTGTGAGACCACGTGGGGACGAGCGGCCATAATATGATAGAATTCTTCTTCAAGGTAGAGAGTGACATAGTTGATTCTGAGACAAGGGTCCTGAATTTTAGTAGAGGAAACTTCGAAGGTATGAGGTGCGAGTTGGCCATGACTGATTGGGAAACGTTACTTAAAGGGATGATGGTGGATAAGCAATGGCAAACATTTAAAGAGCGCATGGCTGAATTACAACAATTGTTTATCCCTGTCTGGCGCAAAGGGAAAGGTAGCCAAACCATGGCTTGCAAGGGAAATTAGAGATAGCATTAGATCCAAGGAAGAGGCGTGTAAATTTGCCAGGAAAAACAACAGACCTGAGGATTGGGAGCAGTTTAGAATTCAGCAAAGGAGGACTAAGGGATTGATTAACAAGGGGAAAATAGAGTACGAGAGCAAGCTTGCGGGGAACATAAAAACTGACTGTAAAAGTTTCTATAGGTATGTGAAGAGAAAAAGATTGAAGACAAATGTAGGTCCCTTACAGTCAGAAACAGGGGAATTTATTATGGGGAATAAAGAAATGGCTGACCAACTAAATGCATACTTTGGTTCTGTTTTCACAAAGGAGGACACAAATATCATACCAGAAATGTTAGGGAACACCGGGTTTAGTGAGAGCGAAGAACTGAAAGAAATCAGTATTAGTAGAGAAATGGTGTTGGGGAAATTGATGGGATTGAAGGCCGATAAATCCCCAAGGCCTGATGGTCTGCATCTCAGAGTACTTAAGGAAGTGGCCCCAGAAATAGTGGATGCATTGGTGGTCATCTTCCAAGATTCTATAGACTCTGCAACAGTTCCGACAGATTGGAGGGCAGCTAATGTAACCCCACTATTTAAAAAGGGAGGTAGAAAGAAAGCAGGGAATTATAGTCCAGTCAACCTGACGTCAGTAGTGGAGAAAATTCTAGAGTCCATTATCAAAGATTTTATAGCAGAGCACTTGGAGAACACTGGTAGAATTGGACAGAGTCAGCATGGATTTACGAAAGGGAAATCATGCTTGACAAATCTACGAGAATTCTTCGAGGATGTAACTAGTAGAGTTGATGAGGGGGAGCCAGTGGATGTGGTTTATTTGGACTTTCAGAAGGCTTTCGATAAAGTCCCACATAAGAGATTAGCATGTTGGCACCACAGCCTCACAGCTCCAGGGACCCGGGTTCAATTCTGGGTACTGTCTGTGCGGAGTTTGCAAGTTCTCCCTGTGACCGCGTGGGTTTTCGCCGGGTGCTCCGGTTTCCTCCCACAGCCAAAGACTTGCAGGTGGTAGGTAAATTGGCCATTGTAAATTGCCCCTAGTGTAGGTAGGTGGTAGGGAATATGGGATTACTGTAGGGTTAGTATAAATGGGTGGTTGCTGGTTGACACAGACTTGGTGGACCGAAGGGCCTGTTTCAGTGCTGTATCTCCAAATAAAATAAAATTTAAAAAAAAATTGGGGATAGTGTATTGCGATGGATAGAAAATTGGTTGGAGGACAGGAAACAAAGAGTAGGGATAAATGGGTCCTTTTACGAATGGCAGGCAGTCAATAGTGGGGTACCGCAGGGATTGGTGCTAGGACCCCAGCTATTGACGATATACATTAATGATTTAGATGAGGGAAATAATGTAATATCTCCAAATTTGCAGATGAGACAAAACTGGGTGGAAGGGTGAGTTGTGAGGAGGATGCAGAGAGGCTTCAGGGTGATTTGGACAAGTTGAGTGAGTGAGCAAATGCATGACAGATGCAGTATAATGTGGATAAATGTGAGGTTATCCACTTTGGCAGCAAAAACAGGAAGGTATATTATTATCTGAACGGCTATAAACTGAGAGAGGGGAATATGCAGCGAGACCTGGGTGTTTAGTTTAGTTTAGAGATACAGCACTGAAACAGGCCCTTCGGCCCACCGAGTTTGTACCGACCATCAACCACCCATTTATACTAATCCTACACTAATCCCATATTCCTACCACATCCCCACCCGTCCCTACATTTCCCTACCTATACTAGGGGCAATTTATAATGGCCAATTTACCTACCAACCTGCAAGTCTTTTTGACTTGTGGGAGGAAACCGGAGCACCCGGAGAAAACCCACGCAGACACAGGGAGAACCTGCAAACTCCACACAGGCAGTACCCAGAATTGAACCCGGGTCGCTGGAGCTGTGAGGCTGCGGTGCTAACCACTGCGCCGCCCCACCAGTACACCAGTCGCTGAAGGTAAGTATGCAGGTGCAATAGGCGGTAAAAAAGGCAAATAGTATGTTGGCCTTCAAAGCGAGAGGATTCGAGTACAGGAGCAGGGATGTCTTGCTGCAATTATACAGGGCCTTGGTGAGGCCATACCTGGAATACTGTGTGCAGTTTTGGTCTCCTTATCTGAGGAAGGATGTTCTTGCTATAGAGGGAGTGCAGCGAAGGTTTACCAGACTAATTCCTGGGATGGCGGGACTGACGTATGAGGAGAGATTGAGTCGGTTAGGATTATATTCGCTGGACTTCAGAAGAGTGAGGGGGATCTCATAGAAACCTATAAAATTCTCACAGGACTTGACAGGATAGATGCAGGAAGGATGTTCCCGATGGTAGGGGAGTCCAGAACCAGGAGTCATAGTCTAAGGATACGGGGTAAACCTTTCAGGACTGAGATGAGGAGAAATTTCTTCACCCAGAGAGTGGTGAGCCTGTGGAATTCGCTACCACAGAAAGTAGTTGAGGCCAAAACATTGTATGTTTTCAAGAAGGAGTTAGATTTGGCTCTTTGGTGTAAAGGGATCAAAGGGTATGGGGCGAAAGCAGGAACAGGCTACTGAGTTGGATAATCAGCCATGATCATAATGAATGGCAGAGCAAGTTCGAAGAAGCAGGAGTAAACCATTGGGCCCTATTTACTTAGTAATGGCATTTTGTTTAATCGGGGCAAACCCCTCTTCACTGGTTTTCAGATTTGTTTGTGAGGCCATTTTCTTGCAGTTATTGATAGTAATGAAGATCTACAGTTTAGGCCGTGTCACAAAACTCCTCCCTCGTTATTTGCAAAAGGAAGCGACCATAATCAGGTCAGTGTCTCTTGTGGTATTCCAGAAGACCATTCTAACTTGTTACTGCTGAGTTTACTAGTTTATAATTGCCCACTGCATACTTTTGATTTCTGATCAGACAAACACTGTGCTGATAGACCAAATATTTTTCAGACTAAATTAAGAATTGTTTATTGTAGGAAACATACTTACACAAATCTGTAAGTTGGAACAACAGTATTTAACTTTGACATGAAACTGTAAGTCCAATACACATCATTTCAAAATTCTTACATTTCAAGGTCCTTGTCATAAAATGATGCAGCATAGAAGGTGGCCATTTGGCCCATCATGCCTGTGCTGACTGAAACAAGTACCCAAATAGTCCCACTCCCTTGCTCTTTCCCAACAGCTGTGCCAATTTTACCCCCTTCAAGTATTTATTCAATTCACTTTTGGCAGTATTAAATCTGTTTTCAGCAGTGCATTGCAGATCATAACTTGCAGAATTTTTTTTCCTTATTGCCTCAGATTATTCTGCCAATTTTCATGACCATATTGGTAGGAATGACTATCGCACAGTCATTGTGAAGACAAAGTCCCATCTTCACACTGTTGTGTGGCACTAGCATCATGCTAAATAGGATCGTTTGAGATCAGATGTAGCAGCTCAACTGGGCATCCAGGAGGTGGTGTGGGCCATCAGCCACAGCAAGATTGTACACCACCACAATTTTCTGTAATCTCATGGCTTGGAATAGCCCTCACTCTATCATTACCATCAAACCAAGGAACCAACCCTGGTTCAATGAGGAGTGTAGGGGAGTATGCCAGGAGCAGCACCATACCTAAAAATGAGGTACCAGTTTGGTGAAGCCACAAGATGAACTAAAAATCTGCTAAACAGCAGAACATCTCGGCTGTAGTGTTGAAGACTTGTGCTTCAGAACTCAACATGCCCCTAGCCATGTTGTTCTGGTACAGCTACAACACTGGCATCTGCCCAACAAAGTGGAAAATTGTTAGGTAGTTCCTGCCTTCAAAAAGCAGGATAAATCCAATCTGGCCAATTACTGCCCCATCAGTCTATGCTCAATCATCAGCAGTGATCAAAGTTGTCATTGATGCTACTATGAAGTGACAATTAGTCAGCAATACCAATGCTTGGGTTCCACCAGGACCACCCGGCTCCAGATCTCATTCCTGCTTTGGCCCAAACATGGACAAAACAGTTGAATTCCAGAGGTGAGGTGAGAGCGGCGACCCTTGACATCAAGCAGCATTTGACCATTGTGGCATCAACGAACCCTAGCAAAATTGAAGTCAATGAGAATCAGGGGGGAAACTTACAGAAGTCTCCAAGCCTGTTTGTGAAGAAGACACTGAGACTAGGATGCTCTGGTGTAGATAGTTCTGTGACAAGCAATAAACAAACTTCTGCTCTCCAAACAACACCACTAGCCAGTGCTGGTTGGCGCTTTATATATAGACATTTGAATACAATTAACTAACACCCAACACCTGTTCACACTATTATCTTGAATGACCAGGTATTTATCATCCATTAACAGAACTTCAGACCCGAACAGAAACTATCCGCTCCTGGAGTTATAACTAGCACAAAGAAAGATAGCTGTGATTGTTGGAGGCCAATCATCTCAGTCCCAGAACATCACTGCAGGCGGTCCTCAGGGTAGTGTCCTAGGCCCAACCATTTTCAGCTGCTTCATCAATGACCTTCCTTCCATCATAAGATCAGAAGTGGGGATGTTTGCTGATCATTGCACAGTGTTGAATCCTTTTCCTAATTCCTCAGAAAATGAAGCACTCCTTTACCGCATGCAGCAAGACCTGGACAACAGGCTTGGGCTGATAAGTGGCAAGTAACATTTGCGCTACACAAGTGCCAGGCAATGACCATCTCCAACAAAAGAGAATCCAACCATCTCCCCTTGACATTCAATGGCATTCATTACCATCAATGAAATCCCCAGCATCAACATCCTGGGGGTTACTGTTGGCTGGAAACTGAACTGGGCCAGCCACATAAATACTGTAGCAACAAGAGCAGTTCAGAGGCTGGGACCTTTGCACTGAGTAACCTACCTCCTGACTCCCCAAAAACGCCAAAAGTAAAGGCAGTCAACCATGGCTAACAAAGGAAGTTAAGAATTGTACAGGATTAAAAGAAAAGGCCTATAAAGTTGCTGCAAATAGTAGTAAACCTGAGGATTGGGAGGATTTTAGAATACAGCAAAGGAGGATGAAGAAACTGAACGAAAGGGAGAATAGAATATGAATATAAGCTAGCAAAAAATATGAAAATAGACTGTAAAAGCTTCTATAACTACATAAAAAGGAAATGTTTGGCTAAGACAAATGTGGGTCCATTACAGGCAGAATCAGGAGAATTTATGATGGGAGTAGAGAAATGGCAGTGAAGCTAAATGATTACTTTGTGTCTGCCTTCACTGAGGAAGGTACAAGGAATCTCCCAGAATTAGAAATCCAAGGGACTAGGGAGATTGAAGAATTGAAGGAAATTAGTATTAGTAAGAAGGTTGTATTGGAGAAAATAATGGGGCTGAAGGTTGATAAGTCCCCAGGACCAGGTATTCTACATCCCAGAGTGTTGAAAGAGGTAGCAATGGCGATAGTGGATGCATTGGTGATCATCTTCCAAAATTCTATAGATTCTGGGGCGGTTCCTGCAGATTGGAAGGTCGCAAATGTCACCCCACTATTTAAGAAGGGAGGGAGAGAGAAAACTGGGAATTATAGACCTGTGGCCTTGCATCAGTCGTTGGGAAAATGCTAGAATCTATTCTAAAGGATGTTATAAATGGGCACATGAATAATAATGAGCTGATTGGGCATGGTAAACATGGATTTATGAATGGGAAATCATGTTTGACAAGCCTATTTAAGTTTTTTGAGGGTGTTCCTAACAGAATTGATAAAGGGGTGTCGGTAGATGTGGTATACTTGGATTTTCAGAAGGCTTTTGATAAAGTCCCCACAGGAAGTTGGTTAGCAAAATTAAAGCACCTGGGATAGGAGGTAATATACTGGCATGGGTTAAGGATTGGTTAACAGGCAGAAAGCAGACAGTCGGAATAAAGGGGTCATTCTCGCATTGGCAGGCTGTGACTACTGGGGTACCGCAGGGATCAGTGCTTGAGCCCCGGCTGTTCACAATATATATCAATGATTTGGATGTGGGGACCAAATGTAGTATTTCCATGTTCGTGGATAACACAAAACTAGATGGGAATGTGGGTTGTGAGGAAGTTGCAGAGGGGCTTCAAAGAGATTTGGACAGACTTAGTGAGTGGGCAAGAACATGGCAGATGGAATATAATGTGGAAAAATGTGAGATTATCCACTTTGGTAGGAGGAATAGATGTACAGAGTATTTCTTAAATGGTAAGAGACAAGAAAGTGTAGATGTACAAAGGGACCTGGGTGTCCTTGTCAATAAGTCACTGAGAGCTAATATGCAGGTGCAGCAAATAATTAAGAAGGCTAATGGTATGTTAGCCTTTATCGCTAGAGGATTTGAGTACAGGAGTAGTGAAGTCTTGCTTCAGTTGTATAGAACCTTGGTTAGACCATACCTTGAGTACTGTGTGCAATTTTGGTCGCCTTGAGCAAAGATATTATTGCCATAGAGGGAGTGCAACGAAGGTTCACCAGACTTGTTCCCGGGATGGCGGGACTGTCCTATGAAGGGAGATTGGGGAAACTGGGCCTGTATTCTGAAGAATGAGAGTTGATCTCATTGGAACCTATAGAATATTTAAAGGGATAGACAGGGTAGATGCAGCTAAGATGTTTTCCCTGGTTGGGGAGTCCAGAACCAGGGGACACAATTTCAAACTAAGGGGGAAGCCACTTAGGACAGAGATGAGGAGAAATTTCTTTACTCGGAGGGTTGTGAATCTTTGGAATTCTCTACTCCAGAGGCCTGTGGAAGCTCAGTCATTGAATATGTTTAAAGCAGAGATTGACAGATTTCTAAATACCAATGACATCAGGGGATATGAGGATAGTGTGGGAAAAAGACATTGAAGTGGATGATCAGCCGTTTCATATTGAATGGCGGGCAGGCTCGATAGGCTGAATGGCCTACTCCTGCTCCTATGTTCCCCAAAACCTGCCCACCATCTACAAGGCACAAGTCAGAAGTGTGATGGAGTACTCCTCACTTGCCTGGTTGAGTGCAACTTTAACCCTCAAGGAGCTCGACATCATCAAGGACAAAGCAGCCCAGTTGATCGGCACCCCATCTGCATTCACTTCCTCCACTGCCGGCACAACAGTGGCAGTAGTGTGTACCACCTACAAGATGCACTGCAGCAGCATGCCAAGGCTCCTTTGACAGCACCTTCCAAACCTGTGACTTCTGCCAGCCATAAGAATAAGGGGGATGGGAGCATCACCCCGTGCAAGTTCCCTTCCAAACCATACACCATGCTGACCTGGAAAGGTATTGCTGTTCTTTCACTGTTGCTGGATCAAAATCCTGGAACTGCCCCCCCCCCCCCCCACCCCCAACCCTACTAGCATTATTGGTGTACCTACACCACAAGGACTGCAGCAGTTCAAGAAGACAGTTCGCTGCCACTACCTTGAGAGCAACTAGGGATGGGCAATAAATGCTGGCTTGCCAGCAATGCCCAGATCCAATGAATGAATAAAACAAAAAAATCTGTGAGGGGAAGGGTACAGGCAGAAGTCATGACCCATGTTTGAACCAATAACATGAGTAGGAAAAGAGTTGAAGTTCTACAGGCAGAGTTTTAGGAACCAGGAAAAGAATAAAGAACAGGACCTCCGAAGGTGATAATATCTGGATTACTCCCAAGGATGGGCAATAATAGCTGGCCTTGCCAGTGATGCCAACATCCAATGAATGAATAAAAAATACATTTTTGTTCTCTGGTTAACAACCCTTCTGCCAATTGAAACAGAGTAAATAAGGAGAAACTATCAAAACCCTATGATTTTGAACATCTCATCAAATTTCCCCTTAACCTTAAATAAAAGAAAATACTGCAGATGCTGGAAATCTGAAATATAAACAGAAAGTTCTGGAAATATTCAGGTCTGGCAGCAGCTGTGGAGGGAGAAACAGAGTTGATGTTTCAGATCGATTACATTTCTAACCTTTGCCAGTTCTGATGAAAGGTTATGTGTTTTGAGCAAGTGAAATGGGGGAGATGGGGAAGAAGAACAAAAGGGGATGTCTGTGATGAGGCAGCGGAGGGGGGGGGGGGGGGTGGGGAGAGGTTAAATGACAGATATCATGAAACAAAAGGGAATGGTAATAGTTGTAGTAAAAGACAAAACATTTGGCCAGAGAGAGTGTTAATGGCAGCAAGTTATGATGATCTGGAACCCAGAGCCTGAAAGGGTAGTGGAAGCAGATTCAATAGGAACTTTCAAAAAGCAAATGGATATATACATGAAAAGGAAATATTTGCAGGGCTCTGGGAAATATCAGGGGAGTGGGACTAATATGATAGTTCTTTCGAAGAACCAACGCAGGATTGATGAACCGAATGTCCTCCTTCTGTGCTATGATTCTATGACATTGCATATTAAAATGCATCTTATGAAATCCAAAGTATGTATGTTAAAATTGACTGGATGGGGAGAAATTGAAGTCTCAGCCAAGGATTTAGTTAAAAGTAAATAGCTCCAGCTTCATTGCTGTGGTCTCATTTGACAAGATTGTTTCTTGGTATACACTTCCTCTTGTCAGTTGTGTGCAGAAAAAAAGATCAAAGAATGTTAATAATTTTATTCAGGATTGATGAGTAACTTATTCACTTTTTAATTTTGAAGTTAACTTCTAACTCTTGCTCATAATATCCAACTGATGAAGTTTAATGTAGAATCTGTACCAATATCCTGTTTCCTGATAGAATGTAGGTATATCAGAACTTGATAAGTGTTCAATACTAATATGATCACTAAGTGGAGTTTTTCCTTCTCACCATACATTCTTTTCCCTCTACCTTGTAAAGTGCTTTTTAATAATAAATAAAAACAGAAAGTGCTGGAAATACTCAGCAAGTCCCAGGCAGCATCTATGGAGAGAGAAGCACAGTTAACATTTCAGGTCTGCGACCTTTCATTAGAAGTGGCAAAGGTAGGAAAAGAATTAAGTTTTAAGCAAGTGCGGTGGGGGGCGGGAAGATTGGGAAGAGAACAAAAGGGGAGGTGTGTGATAGGGCAGAGGGCATCTTCCATTAACACTCTCTCTCGACTAGCACGCTGTTTGCCTTTGTCTCATGATAGCTTTGTTATTTAATTTCTCCTGCCCTCTGCCCTATCCCCTTTTGTTCTCTTCCCCACCAACCCCTCCCCTCCCCTGCTTTAAACTTAATTCTTTTCTAGCTTTTGCCAGTTCTGATGAAAGGTCACAGAGCTGAAACGTGAACTCCCCTTCTCTCTCCATAGATACTGCCTGACCTGCTGAGTATTTCCAGCACTCTCTGTTTTTCTTTCTGATTTCCAGCACCTGCAGTATTTTGCTTTTATTGAAGTGTTTTTTTAACGTTTCTATGCTTGGAGTAAGTGAGAAATGGAAGTTGTTACATGGATAGATTGAAGAAGCTGGAACATAAATAGGAGCAGGAGTAGGCCATTCAATCCCTCAAGCCTGCCCCGCCATTCAATAAGATTATGGCTAATCTGCCCCAGACCTCAACTCCTCTTTCGTGCCAGCTCCTCATAGCCCTCAACTTCAAATATCTATCTACATCCTCTGTAAATACTTTGTGATCTAGCCTCCACAACTCTCTGGGGTAGAGAATTCCAGACATTCACTATCCTCTGAGAGAAGAAATTCCTTCGCATCTCAGTTTTAAATGAGTGTCCCCTTATTCTGCAACTATGTTCCCTTGTTAAAGATTCCTCCACTAGTGGAAACATCTTCTCAACATCTACCTTGTCAAGCCCCCTCAGAATCTTGAACCTTTCAATAATATCACCCCTCATTCTTCTAAACTCTAATGTATAAAGGCCTAACCTGTTTAGCCGTTCTCTATAAGTCAACCCCTTCATCCCAGGAATCAGTCCAGTAAATCTCTTTTGAACTGCCACCAATGCCAGTATGTCCTTTGTTAAATACAGGGACCAAAACTGTACACAGTACTTCAGGTGTGGCCTCACCAACACCCTGTACAGTTGTAACAAGACTTGCCTATTTTTAAACTCCAACCCCCTAGCAATATAGGTCAAAATTCCATTTGCCTTTTTAATTACTTGCTGCACCTGCATGTTAACTTTTTGTTTTTCGTGCACAAGAACACCCAGATCCCTCCATTTAAATAATAGTCTGCCTTTTGATTCTTCCTACCAAAGTGCATGACCTCACACTTGCCTGCATTAAACTCCATCTGCCAAGTTTTTGTCCACTCACTCAACCTATCTATATCCCCTTGCAGATTCCTTATATCCTCATCACAGCATGCCCTCCCACCTATTTTTGTATCATCAGCAAATTTGGATATATTACACTCTGCCTCCTCCTGGGGCCCTAGGATTGATTCTTGTTACGTCATTCCAACCTGAAAAAGACCCATTAATCCCAACTCTCTGTCTTCTGTGAGTTAACCAATCCTCAATCCATGCTCATACATTACCCCCAATACCATGAGCTCTTGTGCAGTAGTCTTTTATGTGGCACCTTATCGAATGCCTTCTGGAAATCTAAATAGAGTACATCGACCGGTTCCCCTTTATCAACTCTGCTTGTTATATCCTTAAAGAACTCCTCACAAATTTGTCAAACATGATTTCCTTTTTACAAAACCATGTTGACTCCATTTGATTGCATTAAACTTTTCTAAATGTCCTGCTATTTCTTCCTTAACAATGGACTCGAGCATTTTTCCCAACAACCGATGTTAGGCTGACTGGCCTATATTTTCCTGCTTTTTGTCTCCCTCCCTTCTTGAACAGGGGCATCACATTAGCGGTTTTCCAATCCGCTAGGACCCTCCAGTGAGTTCTGGAATATTTCAACCAATGCCTCCATTATCTCTGCAGCCACTTCCTTTAAAACCCTTGGATGTAGGCCATCAGGTCCTGGCGACTTGTCTGCCTTTAGTCCCATTAGTTCTTTTAGAGCAAAGATGGTTGAGAAGAGATTTGATAGAGGTGTTCAAGATCATGAGGGGTCTAGACAGAGTAGATAGAGAGAAACTGTTCCCATTGGCGAAAAGGTCTAGAACTAGAAGACACCTATTTAAGGTATTCGGCAAAGGAACCAAAGCGACTTGAGGAAAAAAATTTTACACAGGAAATGATTATCCTCTAGAATACACTGTCTGAAAGGGTGGTGGAGGCAAATTCAGTTATTGCTTTCAAAAGGGAATTTGGTCAGTTTTTGAAGGGAAAAAATTAGCAGGGCATTGGGAAAAGGGCAGAGGAATGGGACGAGCTGAGTGTAGAGAGCCAGTACAGACTCAGTGGGCCAAATATCTTCCTCTGTGCTGTAATCATTCTTTAATATGATCTGTATGGCTCAGTAACATTGCCAGGCAGCGCATCTGGCCACTCAGCTATCAGCTGAGTGAAAAACATTGTTTAAGAGACCCCTATTAATTTGAACGCCACCGAATATTAAATCTTAAATAGGAGATATCTGTATACTTAATTCTTTGTTTTGTTGACTCCCAGAGAGTAGCAGCACTCTTCCACTTGCTCACCCTGATGATTATTATCTATGGGGTAGTGCTTGTGAACCATTTGATCAACGAAGATCCATCACAGTTGATCTGGCCCTGTTCTCGCCTGGTGTCCACATGCATACCTCTAACAGAGGTACTTGGATATTATCCGAGTGAGAAACTAAGCTTATTTGCCAATACCCCCCTCCTCCCAACCCAACTCCTGTCTCCTCCTTACTCAACAGTTGCTCCCATCTGTACCACACCACTCCCACCCCATTCGTCCCCAAGAGTAGACCACCTCCAACTTTTTTGGGTAAAGCAGCAGAATGATATGTCCCTAATGACTTCAGCCTTACTTTGTTAATTGTGGTTTATACATCAAAAATGTGAGAGGCTGTCTGGTGACAGATATTTCATTACTGACCCTCTCCACACCATTCAATGTATGAAATTTTGCAGTGACATCATGAATAGACTAAGAAAATTACAATATTTGTTAAAAGCCTTGGATTAAATCGATGTGGCCTTCATAAATAACTTTCAAAGCAGGACTGAAGAGTCTTTCAATGTTAGCAGAATGCCTGTAATCAGAAGTTTTAAATTATTATTTTGCTGATGTTGGACAGATGAAAACTAGCTTTGCAGCACTGTTTTCCAATCGAAAGTTGGAAACAATCCAACTAAGTTTATTATGGGCATTGCAGTGGAGGATGGTCGTTCATAGATTTTCTTTCCCCACCATGAACTGAGCTCTCAGGATCAGAAGGACCTGGATAAGTTCATTAAATTCTTTTCCCTGAAGGTACAAATTCTCCACATAATATATTTATTCATGCTTATTGAGAAGAGTGACAACTTGCATGTTAAGTAATGTAAACCTTTCAATTTACACAAGGCTTCCACTTTGTCTGTAGATGCAGTCAAACTAAATAAATCTTGAATGTAGCTTTGAATTCAAGTAGTATATACTCAGATTCCCTATCAATGTAGGCAAGATATAACAGCATTTGCTTTTATTGTAACCTTCAATCTACGTTCTGTCCCCTGTGTTCCAAAAACTGTACGTTTTCAATACTCCTTTACAGAGGTGCATGCCCTAGAGGTTAAATGCTCACTTGTAATAATCCACATACTGGATTTGTTATAGTCACAGACTTCGTAACAAGATACAGGCAGTCTGGCAGCTTTATGGAAATCTTTGGTCAGAAGGCTTATCCCAAACTGAAAAGAAGTTAGACTGTTAAAGTTTAATGAAACGTAGTAGAAGCAAAGGTGCACTAAAGATTTTGCAGTGTTATTTAGGTCTGTAATACAATTGGGCAGGCAAATGAAATTTAATACCGATGCTGGCAAAGTAATTGGAAGAAGGGGTAAGCAACATAGGTGTGCAGTAAATCAGGAGGTTTGAAATCGTTCACAGTGTAGTTAGATGCTCAGCTGGGTAAGCTGAAAGACAAAAAAAAGTCATTTGCTGTCATTGAATTTTGTCTGTTAAATTATTCCTCTGTATTTATTGTCCACCACAACTATCTCATTTTATGAGGAGTGTTAGGACCAGGTAAGAAAGGTGTCTAGGGGTCCCTCTCAACCTTCACCTGGTCTCACCGTAACAGGGTTTAATTTTAAACACACCGTGTTTTTTTTACTCCCACTTTGTGAATCCTTGTTCACTGCTTTCCAATTATCGGGCAAAGAAACCAGCACAAACAGGTTTGCTTAGGGTTAAAGAAGAAAGGTTGAATTTATTAAACTTAAACTCTAATTCGGTTGCCACCTATGAATACACAGCGTGCCCAACTAGCATGCATACGCGATACATGCAGATAGAGACAGAAAAAGAGCAGAAGAAAAATAAAATGGAAAAGTTTGAGGCAATCTTTGAAGAGCTTTTGTTACAGTTCTTCAAGCTCACTGTAGAATCCTTGATTGTAGGTAGTTCTTGTTTTTTGTTGGGGCCTAGTATTCTTAAACCTTGTTAGCTGCAGGAGACCTTTCTCTTTTGGGATCCATGTGTTATCAGTGGATTTAGAAGGTTGTGATCAAGAGATGGGAGTAGACAGGAGAGAGCTGCTCAGTCCAGGAGCAAACAGATATTCTCAGTTCAAACTGTTTGTACTATTCAGAAAAAACCCAGGTTGCCAAGCAGGTTAGTCATGTGACGAACTGGTCTGACCACGTCTTGGATTGTATCACCTTAGCAGTCTCTGGCATGCTCCTTTTACACACAATACTTGGTGATCAAGGTCTGTTGTGGGTTGGATGTGTCAGGGGATAGTCCTTTGTCCTTCCAATCACCGTCTGTTGATATGCAAATGTCTTATCCAGCCTCGGCTAATCTGTTTAACAAGTCCTTTCTTCACTCCATTAACAGTTTAAAATCAATGTTCATGATAAAATTAATGTGCCTCATTCTTGGCAGGTGGGGGTCTAGCATGACACCTCTACACCCAGTGAAATGAAATGCGATTTGAGAAAAGGTGCATTTCATTAAAAGGGTCAACAGAAAATCTAAGATACAGCAAAAAACATGTATTTCTCTCATTCATTGACAAATCCTAAAACTTATTAAAATCGCCCCTTTTTTGGCATCCAAATAAACATGTGGTTCCTTTTTGGGGCAGTTCCTCTTCTGTTTGTCCATTTCCATGGCTGCCGAGGGTCTTTGCTCCTGCTGAGGTAATTTTTTTTTTCAGGAGTGGGCAGTCTATCCTGAACTCTCCTTCAGTGCTTTGCTGAGTCATGCAAAGGCTTTTGACTTTAGGGGGATGGGTGGTTTTCTTTTTTCTGACTGCGGGGGAGGATTCTTTGATAATCTGTCCTTTGTCCTCTGGGACACTCCTGCCTACAGGCATTTGTGCAGATTCTACGGCAGTCTCCTGTGGCACTTCAATAAGGTGAGGCATCACCCTCACCGTTTCTGTGCCCCCTAGAGGTTGGTCTTTGTCTCTGCAGGTTCCTGGAAATGTTGTTAGAAATGCTGGTGGGGTGCTTCTGGTGTCTGTATTTACATAGGAGAATGTGGGGATCTAACTTTTCAAATTCTTCGCAGTTGGCTGACCGGACAGTAGGGGTTTTCATCTGAGGTTCCTCCCGGACTTTCTTTAACCTGCCCACTTGGTCATATTTTCCCCTTCTCTTTCTAAACATTTGCCAGCCTTGTGCCTGCTGTCCCCTTTTGTTCTCGGCGGGGCTCCCTTACAGTTCACGAGCCCTCTGCTGGAGGGTCCTCCTAACACCGGTATAGGACTTGTGGGTGCAGGTTTCACTGTTGGTTGGGGTTTCCCCTCAACCTGGCACATGTGACAACTCCTGCAGTACTCCACCACACCTTTGTGGAGTTTTGGCCAGTCAAACCGCTGTCTTATGCGGGCTTTGGTCTTTCGTATACCGGCATGTACAGCCACTGTAGTCTCGCGGGCCCTTCTTAATATTTCTCCCCAGTACCTCTGATGCACCACTAACTGAACTACTGTCCACTCCTTGCTCTCAGGTCTGTGAGGAGAACTCCATTTCCTCATCAGTACCTCATTCTTTAAATAGGCGCAATCAGGGACTCCCTCTGAAATAAAAACAAGAAATGCTGGAAATACTCAGCAGGTCTAGCAGCATCTGCGGAGAGAGAAGCAGAGGTAACGTTTCAGGTCAGTGATCCTTCTTCAGAACTGGCAAATATTAGAAATGTCAAGGTTATAAGCAAGTAAAGCAGGGGTGGGCAAGAGATAACAAAGGAGGTGTAGATAGGACGAGGTCACAGGATAGCTGATCAGGTCATGGAGCAAAGGGAAACAATATGTTAATGGTGTGTTGAAAGACAAAGCATTAGTACAGATAGGGTGTTAACGGACTGAAAATTGAACAGCAGCAAGTACAAACAGGAAAAAAACAGTGGGTAAGCAAACTGAACAAACTAAGATGAAATAAAATAAACACACAAAAAAAAGTATAAAAAAAAGAAAAAATAACTAAAAATAAAAGTAAAATGGGGGGCCCGTCATGCTCTGAAATGATTGAACTCATTGTTCAGTCCAGCAGGCTGTAGTGTGCCTAATCAGTAAATGAGATGCTGTTCCTCGAGCTTGCGTTCATGTCCACTGGAACACTGCAGCAAGCCCAGGACAGAGATGTGAGCATGAGAGCAGGGAGGAGTGTTGAAATGGCAAGCAACCGGAAGCTCGGGGTCCTGCTTGGGGACTGAGCGGAGGTGTTCCGCAATGCGGTCACCCAGTCTGCATTTGGTCTCCCCAATGTAGAGGAGACCACATTGTGAGCAGCGAATACAGTACACTACATTTAAAGAAGTAAAAATAAATCGCTGCTTCACCTGAAAGGAGTGTTTGGGGCCTGGGATAGTGAGGAGAGAGGAGGTAAATGAGCAGGTAAATGGGACTCCCTCTGCTTCACTTCAGACTGGGCAGCTTGTGCTAACTCTCGCAATACTGGGTCGGCTCACTGAGCTCAGCTAGGGAAAATCCATTTAATTTGTTCCCTGGGTCTGTTAACTTTGCAAAGAAAATCTGAGACAGACAAACCTGGTCATTGCCTGCAGTGCCAATGCAGTCTCTTCTGGGGGAGCTGGTTTGATCATGACCTGATCCACTAGACATTCAGGAAACTGCAGGGTCCATCCCCTGCCACAGCCCTGTCTCCCTGACCTCCTGTAGTCTTTATTTCACTACGGGGGAGGCTACCACCTTCACCCCCGCCAGATCATTATCGAGGAGCAGATCAACCCTGTCCACAGGCAAACTTGGGACAATCCCTCGGGTCACTGTCCCGAAGCTAGGTCGCACTGCAGGTGCACCTGGTGTACAGGTACAGGCATACAGTGCCCTCCAATACCGTTCACCACCATTCTGATGTTCACTGCACTCTCTGGGGGAAAAGGTCAGGCCTTTTCCCAGTAAAAGGGATCTAGTGGCCCCTATGTCCTGAGAATTACTAAATTACTATGGGCTTGCTTGCCCCACTCGAGGGGTGTGGGGTTACTTACCCTTCAGATACAAAACCTTGATAACCCTCAGGAATCCTATTAAATTTTCCTGCACTTGCAGCGTAAGCTTCCCAGTTCTCATTCTTGCTGCAGTTAAAGCCACAGCTTGTTCCGCTGTGTTTTCCATCAGGTTCCTGTCTTCACTAAGCGGGTGTGCCCTCATTAAACCTACGGTTTTCTCTTTAGTTTCCAGCAGTCAGCTTTTAAATGCCCTGCTTTATTACAATGGAAGCGCACAGATCTCCGGGTCTCACTCTTGTTAACAGCACCTTCCTTTTCGGTTTTCCTTTGTCTCCCAGGACTGCTTGGGCTGCTATCACCTTCCCACCCTTGGTCCTTTTTGGATTTGTGGGGGTGGTTAGGAAAGGTTTTCCCTTGGGAAACTGACTTATAAATTAAAGCAAATCCATTGGCCAGAACGGTGGCTTGCCGGGCTCTCTGAACCCGCTGCTCCTCCACATGGGTCTTTATGGAGAGTGGGCATGAGTGTTTAAGTTCCTGTAACAGAATTACTTCTGAGATTCTCATAGCTGAGCTGTACTTTAAGAGCCCTCAGCCACTGGTCAAAAGCCAGCTGCTTCTTTCAAACTCCAGATAAGTTTGATTAGCTTGCTTCTTGAGGATTCCAAACTTTTGGCGATAGGCTTCGGGTACTAATTCATATTCCCGAGGATAGCATTTTTGGTCAGTTCATAATTTGACAAACTCTCATCTGGCAACAGGGAATATACCTCAGGGCTTGTCCAGTTAGCTTGCTTTGTAGTAAAAGAGGCCAGGTCTCAGCTGGCCATTTTAGCTGCCTTGCCAGTTTATCAGAGGACCCAAAAATCTTCCACATCTTCCTCATGGAACCTTGAAATTAGTTGAGCTAATTTTAACAATTCTGTACCCAGCCCTGAATAACGCTCCTCCATATTGGCCATGCTTTCAGTGGGGTTACTCTGTCGCCCCCTAGTTAACTCACGCCGCTTCAA